>NC_052152.1:177657234-178881936 GCF_902713615.1 Scyliorhinus canicula
ACCTCCCTCCCCAACAGGTCCCACCATTAATTAACCCCTATCTACACCCCCCCCCCCCCCCCCCCCCACCCTCTGCTGACGATTATTTTTCTGCAAAGAAGTTGATGAATGGTTGCCACCTCCGGGCGAACCCTAACAGTGACCCTCTCAAGGCAAACTTGATTTTCTCCAAACAGATAGCCAGGTCTCTGACTTCAGGGGCTTTGAGTCCCTCCATGCTAATAGTATCTGTCTCCGGGCTACCAGGGAAGCATAGGCCAGAACATCTGCCTCTTTCTCCTCCTGGATTCCCGGATCTTGCGACACCCAAAAATCACCACCCCTGGACTCAATGCCACCCTTGTTTTTAATACCTTGGACATGACATTAGCAAACGCCTGCCAAAATCCCCTAAGCTTTGGACATGCCCAGAATATGTGGACATGGTTCGCTGGTCCTCCCGCACATTTTGAACACCTGTCTTCCATCCCAGAGAATCTGCTCATCCGGGCCACTGTCATGTGGGCCCGGTGAACGACCTTGAATTGAATCAGGCCGAGCCTGGCACATGTTGTGTTCGCGTTGACTCTACTCAACACATCCCCCCATGGACCATTCTCTATCTCTCCTCCCAGCTCCTCCTCCCACTTGCACTTCAGCTCCTCGGTCTGCGTTTCCTCCGATCCCACAAGTTCCTTGTAAATGTCAATGTCAGCGACGCTCCCTTCTCCTACCCATCCTCTGGAAACTACCCTGTCCTGAATCCCCCTTAGCGGCAGGAGTGGGAAGGCTTTTTAAAAAAAAATGATTTTTATTCAGAATTTTCAACAACAAAATTTTCCCAACAATAAAATAAACAAGGCGTAGAAAAAACAGAAACAAAAGCCCCTACCCCCCCCATACAAAGCAATAAATTAACAAAAAAAGTAACAAACGTATAGTTGCAAAACAATCCCCCCGGTTGCTGCTGAAATTGACCACCCTCTAACACTCCACCAGGAAATCAAGAAAAGGCTGCCACTGCCGAAAGAACCCTTGCACCAACCCCCTCAGCGCAAATTTGACCCTCTCCGGTTTAATGAACCCAGCCATGTCGCTGATCCAGGATTCCGGGCTCGGGGCTTCGAGTCCCTCCATTGTAAAAGGATCCTTCGCCGAGCTACTGGGGACGCAAAGGCCAGAATACCGGCCTCGCTCGCCTCCTGCACTCCCGGCTCCGATGCTACCCCATAAATAGCGAGCCCCCAGCCCGGTTCCACCCTGGAACCAACCACCCTGGACAGGATCCCCCGCCACCCACTTCCAGAAACCCTCCAACGCTGGACACGCCCAGAACATGTGGGTGTGATTCGCTGGGCCTCCCACACCTGTCCTCACCCCCAAAGAATTGGCTCAACCTGGTTCCAGTCATATGCGCCCTATGCAGCACCTTCAGCCGAATTGAGCTGAGCCGAGCACAAGAAGAGGACGAATTCACCCTCCCCAGGGCATCTGCCCACGTCTCCTCGTCGATCTCCTCCCCCAGTTCCTCCTCCCACTTCACTTTCAGCTCCTCCACCGAGGCCTCCTCTCCCTCCTGCATCACCTGATAAATTGCCGAGATCCTACCCTCTCCGACCCACCTCCCCGAGAGCACCCTATCCTGCACCCCCCTTGGCGGCAGTAGCGGAAACTCCGCCACCTGCCACCTAACAAACGCCCTAACCTGCATGTACCTGAAAGTATTCCCGGGGGGGGGGGGGGGGGGGGGGGGGACCCCACTTCCCCTCCAACTCCTCTAAAGTCGCAAACTTCCCGTCGAGGAAGAGGTCCCCCATCCGCCTGATGCCTGCCCTATGCCAACTCAAAAAACCACCATCTATTCTCCCTGGTGCAAACCGATGGTTGCCCCGTATTGGGGTCCAGGTTGAGGCCTTCACTTCACCCCTATGCCGCCTCCACTGGCCCCAAATTTTGAGGGAAGCCACCACTACTGGACTCGTAGAATACCTTGCCGGGGGGAGTGGGAGCGGGGCCGTCACCAGTGCCTCCAAAGTCGTGTCCACACAGGACGCCGCCTCCATCCTCTTCCATGCGGTACCTTCCCTCTCCATCACCCACCTATGGATCATCGCCACATTTGCAGCCCAATAGTACCCACACAGGTTGGGCAACGCCAAACCACCCACCTCCCTGCCTCGCTCCAAGAATACCCTCCTCACTCTTGGGGCCTTCCGTGCCCACACGAACCCCAGAATACTCTTATTCACCCTCCTAAAAAATGCCTTCGGGATCAAGATGGAGAGACACTGGAAGAGAAACAAAAACCTCGGGAGCACCGTCATCTTAACCGACTGGACCCTGACCGCCAAGAAGAGAGGCAACGTGTCCCACCTCCTGAACTCCTCCTCCATCTGTTCCACCAGCCTCGAAAAGTTTAGCCTATGAAGGGCCCCCCAGCTCCTGGCTATCTGGACACCCAGATATCTACAGCTCCTCTCCGCCCTCTTCAACGGGAACTCTCCTATCTCCCTCTCCTGGTCCCCCAAGTACAGCACAAACAGCTCACTCTTTCCCACATTGAGCTTATAGTCCGAAAATCCCCAAACTCCCCAAGTGTCCCCAACACCTCAGGTATCCCCCCCGCTGGATCCGCAATATACAGCAGTAAATCATCCGCGTACAACGACAGCCGGTGCTCCCCCCCCCCCCCCCCCCCCCCCCCCCCCCCCCCCCCCCCCCCCCCCCGCATAATCCCCCTCCAGGTCTTTGAATCCCTCAGCGCCATGGCCAGGAGCTCAATTGCTAACGCGAAGAGCAGGGGAGACAAGGCGCACCCCTGCCTCATCCCCCGGGACAACCGAGAAATCCTCCGACCTCCTCCCGTTTGTCACCACGCTCGCTACCGGAGCACTATACAGCAGCTTCACCCACCTAATGAATCCCTCACCAAACCCAAATCTCCTCAGCACCTCCCACAGGTAGCTCCACTCCACCCTATCGAAGGCCTTCTCTGCATCCATCGACGCCACTATTTCCACCTCCCCATCCGCCGCCGACATCATTATAACATTAAGTAGCCGCCGCACATTGACATTTAGCTGCCTCCCCTTCACAAACCCCATCTGGTCCTCATGGATAACCAGCGGGACCACATCTTCCACCCTCCTGGACAGTATCTTAGCCAACAACTTTGCGTCCACATTGAGGAGCGAGATCGGCCTGTAAGACCCACACTGGAGGGGTCCTTATCCCGCTTCAGAATCAGTGCAATTATTGCCCTAGACAACGTCGGGGACAAAGCACCCCCCCTTCCACGCCTCATTCAGGGTCCTCACTAACAGCGGGCCCAGCAGGTCTGAGAACTTCTTATAAAACTCCACCGGAAACCCATCTGGACCCGGTGCTTTCCTTGTCTGCATGCTTCCCAGCACCTCAATCAGCTCCTCCAACTCGATTGGGGCCCCCAGCCCCTCATCCTCCACTCTTGGGAACTCCAGCTTGTCCAGAAAGTGGTCCATCCCGCCCCCCCTCCCGAGGGTGCACCGACTGGTATAGCTCCTCGTAGAAGGACCTGAACACCCCATTAATGTCCCTAGCATCCCGCACCAGGTTCCCTCCTACATCCTTAACTCCCCCTATTTCTCTCGCTGCCTCCCGCTTCCGGAGCTGGTGGGCCAGCATCCGACTTGCCTTCTCCCCGTACTCGTATACCGCTCCCTGTGCCCTCCTCCACTGCGCTTCCGCCTTCCGGGTGGTCAGTATATCGAACTCCGCTTGGAGACTACGACGCTTCCTCAAAAGCCCCTCGTCCGGGACCTCCGCATACCTCCTGCCCAGGGAGTGGGAAGGTTGATACCTATCTACGCAGAAAGTCCCGCACCTGCAGATATCTAAACTCATTTCCCCTCACCAATGCAAACTTCTCCTCCAGCGCCCACATACTCGGAAGGCTCCCCTCTATAAACAACTCCCCTATCCTCTCATTCCCCACTCTCCACCATATTCGGAACCTCCCATCCATACTCCCCGGGGCAAACCGGTGTTTATCGCAGATTGGGGACAAAACCGATGTTCCCACTGCTCCCACATATCTCCTCCATTGCCGCCACCACTTCAAGGCTGGAGTACGGCGTCGGCGTTACCAGCACCCCCAAACTTGTGCCTTGCATGAAGCCGCCTCCATACGCACCCACGCCTACGCCCCCCCCCCCCCCCCCCCCCCCCCCCCCCACTCCCACTTCCTAATCATGGCTATGTTGGCCGCGACTCCCAATTTATTCTAATGCACACATTTTTTGCACTGGCTGATCCTAACAATCAAACCTCCAGACCCACCTCCCACTTGGTCCTACTCAACACATCAGAAGGAAAAAATCTCATGTTTTGATCAATGAATGCAATGTCCTTTGGTGCTTTCATCATTTTTAAGTGCTCGGTCAAAAATAATGAAATGGAGTACAAATAAAAGGGGTAAATATTCAGTCTGACTGCTCACATTTCTGTTCCAAGTATTTGTCCACTAATTTAATAAACCTTTATTCAGAGACCCCCATGACCTGAAAACTGGCTTCAGCTTCTTTAATGCGCTTACTTCAACTTTACTTGGTGGCAGCTGAATTTGATTCACAAAGGGAGCAGGATCATTTGCTGCAGGGAAGTCAGAATTGACATGCTGGTGCATGACATCAGACAGGAGCTCTGGTTCAGGTGGAAGAGAACCAGATTAATTATTGACTCAAGCATGCCATTAGGAGTAGTACTGATGCCAAGCTCTTGCTGTGACCTGACAACCATCTTACATTCTGTCAAATGCTTCTCGCACTTATTTTTCCCAGTGCAGAACTTTAAAATTGGTTCTTACCACCATTTCTATGGCTACATCCAAATTGCTAGTTATCTCAGTTCCTTTTCTACCAGTCATTGGACTCTTGCAGCTTTCCCAACTTCTAGTCATAATGCCCCTCTCGCTCTCCCAATCCTGCTTTCTCCACAGACCTTAGCACTTTTTCTCCTGCTTCGCAAATGGTCAACAGCCTTCCCAAGAACTGCAGCTGATTCTGCAACGTAATCTCAGCCTGCATCATGGAACCACTGACCAACTCAATTACAAAAAACTACACCACACTGTTGCTCATTCTGCACTCTGCCTGACCACAAATTTGCCTCCAAACACCAAACTAATTTCAGTCCTCAACATATCAAGTTTATATTCTAAATATTTTTATCGGAATGTGTTTTAAGTTTCAATGACTTCCATCTTCGCCAAGCCAACATTTAAAAACTTCAAGCCGCCAATATTTATGACACATGGAGTTTGCTGATGAAACGGGGAAAGGCCAGGAACACCGAGATTGTACTGAATTTAATGATAGGAGATGATCACAATATTTTGTTCCTGTTTTCTGCTCAGCAGCTAGCCAAAGTGATGGCTAGCAGGTGGGAAATCCAGCGATAGGATGATGCAGCTGGGGAACATTGGGGGATGGGGTTATTGATCACAGGAGAGTTAGGGATTGAATTTGCCAGCAGGGCAGAACGTCATGATCGGCAGGGGATGGGGGCAAAGGATTCCCAATGTACCTTCCTGAGCCTGCAGCTCAGTCCAACTGCACAGCAATTATTAAATCTAAATCAGGGTCCAAATGCCAACCACATAAAATCTATCTTCCTGAAAATGAATACAGGTGCTACATTGGTTGGGGATATAATCGCCGTCTTCACATTTTTAACTGTGCCCCAACCCTCTTCCATCGATTGTGTGTGTGTGTGTGTGTGTATTGGGGGGGGAGAGAGAATTATAAAGGGGGTAATATTTGTAAAAACTGTACACCCACTTGCATTCTAACATTTAAGTTCCATAGTTCATAATATATCATAGCCAAGAATGGGAGCATCCAAAATTTGGCAGGCAAGGGATGCAAGGATGAATCTCTTCCCCATCCTCCCGCTGCCATTTGGTCCTCACCCCAGGACTTGACTGGCTGACTGTGTGAAATAGCTTTCTGAATTTTCATGGCAGCATGAGCTGCAGCCGGATACACGCAACTTAGATGTCCAAATACTGATGTGTCCTGAACTAGGCTTCAAATATCTCGGCCCTGTCAAATGTCACATTGGATTCGTAACATACCCAACCCCAAAGCATCCCCCTCCAGCCACAAACTAGTAAAGCTGGAACATAGGAAGCATCTCAACTGACCGTCGTGAAAAGCTGACTAATTTTATTATCTGGAATTTATAACCTTAAAAAAGGGCAACACTGAACCTTCCGCAGCAACAATAACTTATATTTATACGATGCCTTTTAACATAACAAACTTGTATTTATATGATACATTTTAACATAACAAAATGTCCCAAGATATTTCTTGGGATCACCGTAAAAAACAAAGTATTACACCAAACTACATTGAGACATGAGGTCAGTTGAGCAAAGCTTGGTCAAACAGGTAGGTTTTAAGGAGTGCCTTCAAAGAGAAACGCGTGATAGAGGGGAAGGGTGGGTACTGTAGAGCTCAACCAACTGAAGGCAGTCACCAATGGTGGAGCAAATAAAATTGGGGATGTGCAAAGGATATCTTGGGACGATTGTGGGGTTGCAGTAAATTATAGAGATAGGAAGGGCAGAGGCAATGGGGGATCTGAAAACACGAATGACCAAAATATTGCTTGCCCAGGAGCCAATGTAAGCACAGGATTAAAAGGGGAATGGGACTTGTTGAGAGTTAAGATATTGGTAGCAGAGTTTTGGACATCCTCAAGTTTACAGAGGGTAGAATGTGGAAGACCAGGAGTGTATTGCAATAATCAGATCTAGGAGGTAACAAAGGCATAAATGAGGGCTTCAGCAGCAGGTGAAGAGGTCAGAGTGAAATCGGGTAATGCTGCCGAGATGGAAATGGTCATTTTAGTGATGGCACAAGTAGGAGGTCAGAAGCTCATCTCAGGGTCAAATGTGATACCAATAGTGCAAACAGACCAACTTAATCCAACTTCATCTCAGACTGTTGCCAGGGAGAGGGAGGTCATCAGTAGCTAGGAAACAAAGTTAGGAGCAGGGATTGAAAACAATGGCTCCAGTCTTCCTAATATTTAATTGGAGGAAATTTCTGCTCATCCAGACCTGGATGTCAGATAAGCAGTCAATTTAGCAACAGTGGAGTAGTCGTCAGTGGTGATGAGATAGAGCTGGGTATTGTCGGCATGCATGTGAAACTAATGCTGTGCTTTTGAATGATGTAATCAAGGGGCAGTATGTAGCTGAGAAATAGGAGGGGGCCAAGGATCAATCCTTGGATGTCACCTGTACATATACAGCTCAAAGTTAACTGCTGAATAGCATCACTATGGCATTCCATTCTATGTAAGGAACACCATGGAGAGGTTTATTTGTTTTTCATAATGTTTTAAACAGTCCACATCTGAAACATTTTCTAAATACTAAGAATATCTCTCATTAACAAAAGTCATGAAACAAAACAATGGAATGATAACATTGTTTGGGGTCATCTTGATAGGAACCAAAAGCTACTCGGTAACAGATGGCTGAACACATGCAAAACAGGTCAAATCTTATCTTTCGCACTTTCTTTTAAAACTCTATTTTTCCTCCACCTCCCCATCTCGTTTCTCACCTCTTAATAGCATTTGTTTAAGGTATTAAACTGTGTGCATCATCAGACCTCCAGTACCCATCCAAGTAGTTACTCTTCATGTTTATGGCTAAAGTGTGTCAGCAGGCTACTCCACCACGAAAGACATCAAAACTCTGCCGTAGCCAGCACCTATTAGATGTGTGCTTTTCTTGGATAGAAGGATTCTGCACTGATTTTTAGCCTAGGATTCCAAAGTCAATTTTAGCGTCCACCCAGTTGAGATCAGCTAATTTAGTGAATATGGCACTTGGATCCTCCTGGGTATGGCATAATGTTATGTCAATCAATTACTCTCAGAGACCTCTAATAAAACACTACTGTTGTTCCACATATTATACAAAATGACTTGACTATAACATGAACATGTACCTTCCATCTGTTACCACATTCATTGCAAAAGACAAATGTAGTCATGGGTTCATCAGCACTCCTTGTTTGAACCTGGAGAAAGAGAGAAGGTTACATCATAAAATGGTCTTTTTATAATGGGAACATTGCAATTCTTGTACAAGTTAAAAATCAACAGATCAATGCAGTTGTTACTTGTTAAAAAATGTGAATTGCAATCGCTTTATGTAAATTTTGTATTGTTAAAAAACAATGCTCTGTTGGGATCTTGCCTACTTCATAGTAAGGCCTGCCCTACATAGGAAAGAATAAACTGAAGGGGGAAAGAAAAATCACGCAGATACCTATCAAAGAATGGCAGCTTATTTAAGTAGTGTTATTCAACTTTCAACAGACCTTTATTTACAAATGCGAATTGAGAACAAGCTAGAAAATCTATCACTGCTTCACCATAAAAATATCTTTTAAATATTTTAATAGCCTAATATTGGCCTTGTTTAAAGCATTGAAGATTAGAGCATATTTTTAAAAACAGATCAAAAATAAATAACAAACTAACTAGGACCTGGTTCACGTGGCTGGTCATAGATTTACTCAGATTACATGATCAACAAGTCATTGTTTACTCCCCATTGTCCTAATTGCATTTACTCACGCTGATTTTAACTATTTTTCTTTCATATTTGAGTAACATACAGAGTTCTGGTTAACACCCCAAACAATATTAGATCACAATTACCTTTGATACTAAACCAGTAATGAAGTCATCAAAGGTGGGATAACCATTCATTCCAACCACTTACTTGGTTACAGATAAAGGGCTAATGGAATACAGTATTGTTAATATTTTGGATGGTTCCCTGGTGTGTAGATAATTTGAAGGATTGTTTTCAGACCTAGCTAAACAGGTCATAGAAGCGTAAAGAAGAGGCCCTTCGGCCCATCAAACCTGCGCTGACAAAAAAACTACTCCAAAATCTGGAAATTAGTGGGATAGATTATGTAATTAATGGGAGGAGCCAGCACCTAACTCTCTTAGGTTACTGAATGGATCAATTTAATAGAGAAAGTATTTTTGGGCTGACTTAAGTGACTCCAGCTAAAAAATCACTAACTATTACAGCAGTGTAAATCTCACCCGGAGAGTGATGATGCAAAGCCAGCTTGAGGATCTTTTTCAAATATGCTTCCAGAGTAGCTTGGGGCTTGCACAGGACATACAAGGAAGCAGACCCCAAAGAATATTGGAAGCGCACAGCCCACAAAGACTTGCTGGTCAAAATTAAAGGCAAGCAGCTATTTAAATGTATAACTACATACATAGGGATAAAGTGTTGACAGGTTCAGAATTTAAGAAATGCTGCATGTGGCAAAGTGGTAGTCAACAAGAAAGTACAAAAAGACTGGACAAACATCAGAGCAGGGTCATTGGTGAATTCATTCAATGGCTGGCAAAGTGAATGTGTTGCAGCAAGAGGAGGGTCTGGCTTTTTGGTACTCCGCCAGGATAACAAATCACTACGCCTGGTAAACGCCGGCACAAAGCTAGCAACCGTAAGGGGCAGCATGTGGCGCAGTGGTTAGCACTGGGACTGCGGCGCTGAGGATCCGGGTTCGAATCCCTGTCCTGGGTCACTGTCCATGTGGAGTTTGTGCATTCTCCCCATGTCTGCATGGGTTTCACCCCCACAACCCAATGA
Organism: Scyliorhinus canicula; assembly: GCF_902713615.1. NCBI lineage: Eukaryota > Metazoa > Chordata > Chondrichthyes > Carcharhiniformes > Scyliorhinidae > Scyliorhinus > Scyliorhinus canicula. Next base: position 177,666,899 of record NC_052152.1, read on the forward strand.
TGTGCTGGTTAGATGGATTGACCACGCTAAATTGCCCCTTAATTGGAAAAGAAAAATAATTGGCTACTCTAAATTTTTTTTTAAAAGCTAGCAACTGTACCTGGGATGCAGCAGATAAGGAAAGACTAATGCTGTAGGATGACTGATACTTCCTCAACTAACTTTATTCTCAACACATTTTCAGAACACGAACTTCAAGACAGCCATGTGCTATCTGACTTTTGAAGCCCAGTTACATGATCCCATGAAGAAAGGAGCGTACCGTATTGTACCCAATACAGGAGTTTACTGCCATAATCTCCCTATTATCCTGACATTTAGCAAAGCAGAACTAATAAAAATAAAGGAAATGGCAAGTGACGAGCTGAGAGGGATTCAGAAGGCCTTAACAAATGAAGCTATCAGAGAACACAAAATGGTGTTTGTATAACAGTTAAATGGCATGAGACGTCAAGCTACAAAGTCATTAACTCTTTCAGTTTCATCCAAGTTAAATCCTTGCAGTGCTTATTGTTACCTCAGCTGAGGTAACAATAAAGCGGGAAAAAAATGTCAAATGGGGGGGGGGGGATAATAAAAATGTAGCTAAAAGAAAACTGCTTTTGAAACTTTGCAAAAAGGTGATGAAAAATCTTACAAAAGTAAACTAACACCTTCTTCATCCAGAGTTTCACTTTGTTTTGATATAAATGGACAATACAAAAGGCAAACGTAGCAAAAAACAAAACACAAAATTGTTGTTTGCATTCACAAAAAGTCACTTAATCAAAGGTATTAACTTAGTGCGCAAAATGTGCACACGCATTATAGCTTACAAAAAACGTAGTCCAAAAGAAATTGGTTTCAGTTCTGCTCTACCAATTCAATAGACCCTCTGTGCAACGTCTGCACAACAGAACATTTAATTAACATTCATTATGTCAACATCACTCTTACCTGTGTATATGTACAGTTCTTCTTGTTGCACTTGCCACAAGCGAAGAGCGCAGTTTCAGTACCACTAGTCTTAGCCATTTGGTGTTCTCTGATAGCTTCATTTGTTAAGGCCTTCCGAATCTCTCTCAGCTCGTCACTTGCCATTTCCTTTATTTTTATTGAAAAAAAAATCATCGGAAGGTAAAATATATTGCATAATATTTTCTGAGCCCAGGTTATATGGATTTCAAATATCTCTTAAAAAGACGACTCAAATTGAGTTTTCCTTTTAAATATTCTGCCAATATAAAAACTTTATATCCCTCCAACCTGCAGGATACCAAAATGTGCTTTTGTAAAATCCCTACCTGGTAATTTCATTGTTGATTTTCGGCCCTGTTGAGATCTACCAATTCAGGTGTCTCTTCATACTGAGAAGCTACACAACTAATAATGGTTAAAAGCACATTGAGGAGCAATTCCGTGTGGTTCAGCTTCCAGCCAACCAGAGAACTGTAATTGCAGTCCATTTCCTGCTGCTACTGCCCAAGAAATGTTCTCCCTTCAATACTGCTTCATAATTGGCATTTAACACATGACCACTCACTGTTAACTGGTCAGCACAGGTACAATTTTAAAATAGCTGCCAAGTTACACAATTCCAAAATAATTAACAGATGCTCAGGCTTAATACATTTCAGATGTGAGATGACCCAATGCATTTTATCCAATTTGATAAGAAATGCCAAGAGATAATGATCAGAGATTTTGATGTTTGAAATCTGCTGCAAGTACAACTGGCTGGATAAATGTAGCTTTAACCTGCAGCTTTTTTGAGAGGTGGGAGAGGAGGAGAAAAATGAATTTCTGGTCAGATTTTCACATAATGTGAACATCAGAATACAAATATGGTCACATTATCAAATACTAGCAAAATCCAACTGTTTAAAGGTTTCAATACTTTATTCAATTCGAGCTCCACTGTAATTAAATGCATATATCTCAATCCAGAATGAGAACCAGGTTTTCCAAACCATTCTCCTTTCTATCCTAGTTCCCACATGAATTTACCGAAGTGAAAGCAAATTCCTGTAAAGAATTCCACTGCCCAGGAATTGCAGGGATATAACTTAACCTTTCTACACCCATTCAAGATAAATTAAATCTTAATTATGTTTCTACTTCACCTTAATCACACGGCAGCCACCTTTTAAATCACAATGAGGTCAGGTTGCAAAATTCAAAATGGTGTCACCTCCAACATGCGTAGTGGGATCACTATATCTTTTGATTGTCACAGCCGATTTTCAAAGGAAAAACACACAGAAGAATTGAAATATTGGTTAGCGTATTTCAAATTCCTTGCAGCAAGTGTTTTAAACCCCAAATCACCCTTTATGTATGTCATTTCTGGTTTAGATGTGGTAGTAATCTAGTCCCATAATTTAGAACATAATGGTTAGATTCAGCCTCGTTGGCAATTCTGAAGTATCTAAGCTATTGGTTTTGCTACTTGGAATAAACAAAATAAAGAAGAAACTCATTTAGACCTGCTTTTGGGCACAAAGTGGTGGGCACAATTAGTGTCATTTAATTCTGGACAGCTATAGACACCAATTCATCATCCGGATGCAGCTCAACAGTTTTAAGGGGGAGAAAATGTTGTACTGGGGGTCATGATACATACTTTAGGCTCGCTTGTATAGGGCAATAAAGGGACTAGTGCCCATTGCAGGCCAGAGTCACTTATATATTGCCTGAAAGATGGTATTAGAAACAATCCCAACATATTTCAGGTACAGAATATAACCATGTGAAAACCGGTGCTTTTTGCTCCACCATCTCCCACCTTGGCCCTCAATGCCTCCAAATTCAGCACCTGAAAAAAGGTCAGGCCAAATATTAAACAATAAAAACTAGGTTATGTCCAACCAAGTATCCAGCAATGGATTAACATGCAATCAAATATAGCTAGCAAGGAGTGAACAGGCTTAACAGTCAGAGTATGGACATATTCGGCACTTCAAATCACATCGATTCAACACTTGAAATCACATCGAGAGCAAACAGCATGGTGCACTACAATAAAAGTGATGTGATAATACAAAAGGGGACAAAATGGGGAAATTAATTAGTAGGAACTAAAAATATAGAAAACAAAGTAGAGAGAGCAGACTATAAGACATGAAGGAGATTCAGAATGGGAGCATTTAAGTCTGTAATGAACTAGAAGAATACCTGAAAGTTTGAGCTTATTTTTGGATGGCTGGGAAGTTGCATTATTTGCAATTACAATTAAATTATGAGGAATGTAAAAGGAAAGGACTTGAATTTACAAATAATCTTTCACAATCTGAAGACATCCCAAAGGGCTTTACAGCTAATAAAATATTTTTGAAGTCTGGTCATTGTTATAATGTGGGGAAACATTGCAACCAGCAATGAGATACATGCCCAGTTAAGTGTTAGCAGCTAAGGTATAAATATTGGCGTGGACAATGGAGATCTCCCTCATTTCTCTTTGAATAGTGTTGTGGGATCTTTCTTGTCAACTTTTTATTGGGGGGGGGGGGGGGGGTTGTGGAGAACTAGGGCTTTTGTTTTGTCTCATTTGAAAAATGGTATCTTTGATAGCACAGCCCTTTCTCAATACTGAAATGTCAGCCTGCAGTTTGTGCTCAAAGCCTTGGGAAACGAGTTGAGGGGGTGCTTAGGAACATGGGCTTAGTTGTACACCACTTGGGCTGTCAAACCTGCTCCACATTCAATATGATCATGGCTGATCTGGTTGCGGACTCAGCTCCACTTTCCTGTCTGCACCCCATAACCCACAGGAACATTGGCTCTATCACCTTTTAGGGGTGATAATCGGTACCAAAGGAAATAAAAGTTTGAAGATACTTTTGTGCTGGAGTGTAATGAGTGGAGGGACCTTTGTGTCTACAGTAAGGAACTGTGAGGGAACTAGCCAAAATGAATTTAACAGGAGAGCAGTGAGAATACATTCTCAACACAACAGCAAATTCCTCACATTTTAGCATCGGACAGTACAGACCAAACTGACAATACAAAACTCCTTTGAGCATTATAAATGTTGTACTAAATAATTTTAAACCAAATTTTATAATGCCCATAATTTCCTCCCCAATAATTATTAAATGACAGAGCAACACCCTTCAAACCTGGTTAAAATAAAACCACTCTGTTGATGTCAAATTTATTTCAGATGTTCGCAAGTTACTATTAATATCTAATAATGTAGGGCCTGTGTAATCTCTCTGTGGATTTGGATGTATGGGAAGACATAAATCACTTGGTCTGGAGTAAGACTGTTCTTAATCAAACTTTTCAATAGTGTTTTACATAAATGTTCTTTGTTTAAGAATGGTTTAGAAGAGTCCAGCTTCAATTATGCAAGTTTGTATTAATGGATTTAAATTACTAATATCACAATGAAAATGGAAGTATTTTAATTAAACAACTCCAATTTGTAACAGGCCTATCGTGGTAGCACTACATTCCAATATGAAAATCTTTTAGTATGTTGTTTAAAATGTGACAGCAAAATTCAGTGGCAGACGACTCATAAAGGATTAAATTCCTATCATCTGGTTTCTTATAGATCAGTAGAATGGCGTTTTTTTATTATCTTCCAGATATTAGATGCTGAGAAGGAAAGCAAAATCCATTGAAAATGCTCTAGATTACACTACAAGTTCATGAAACTTCCACACTTTTAGTATCTTCTATGATTGTGACAAAAGATTATTATTATTAATAGGAAAAACAGTTTAGTATTTTCAGCAAAGCTTATATTGGTAGTTATTTGTATTCGGGTAGGCATCTTTGCATTATTAGAAAGGCATGGACCAAATTCTTTGCCCGTTGGGCACACAGACTGCAGGTGGACACAAAATGTGCTTCTGACTGCGCTTGGCCCCAGACCGCAATTTCACACTGGCTGGCCAATTAATGGAAAGACAGTGTTGCCGGGGAGAGTAGGCACAGAAACAGGTGACGGTGCAGGCAGACAATTCCAACATGCTCCCTGAAGGCTGACAGGTGCTCAAGGAATTGCAGTATTCTTCTAATTACACTTGTACAAAACAAATGCTGCAAACTATCTTTACAATATAGATTCAAACAGCTGGTAGTATAACTCAAGACACCTGAACTGTCAAATATTTGTTTTATTTTATCCCAGAATTTTACCCTGCCTTGATGAGGAATGTATGAAAAATTGTGAACGCGCCTGGCCGACTGTCCGCCAAGTAGAAAAGTGCAAAGGCATGTAAAATTGCAGACAATTGCATGTTCAATGGATCTAATTGCCCTTTCAATTGTCAGCAGTTGTGCTTCGACTCTCACGCACACCAACCAAAGATATCACACGAGGGCGACATCTTGATGTCTTCTCACATGTTTTCATGAGAGATCAGGTTGGGCGCATGCCCGCTAAAGCGCTGTATAGTTCGGGCCATGATTTTGTTTAATGGGAAAGAAAACATCACAGTAATATCATCATTGCCTTACCTCAGCAGTCATTCTTGCAATCTGTTCTGCTGAAATATTTCCACAGAGAACATTCTTCCTCAAGTTGGGGTTCTTTGTATCTTTTAGGTTAGCTATCCTGCTTCTCACTCGGTTTTTGTATTTCATATCAGTGTTGCTCATCTCTTGGAATACAAGTACCAATTACATTAAGGAGTCAAAGCCAAAGTCTAGACATACCTATTCACTGAATATATTCATTTTAATTTAACTCTACAACAAACATGTCAAATTCCAAAGAATACAAGCCCAAGACAGAATCATTCACAGAAACCACGAGATCTCAGTCTATTCAATCATTCTTGGCTTACAAGACAACCCATCTGTGACGATTTGTTATGGTCGGATTCTTTGCAGCTATCTCTTTATGAGCTCCTCTGATGTTAATAGTTAACGTTTTCAGGGGATTTGGGAAATAAAAGCTGACAATCAGTATCCCTCCTAATATAAGCTTTATAGTAGAAGTAGACTATAACAGCTTGATATTAGATGTGGGCTATAACCCTGCAGTCAACACGTTTCCACAAAATTAAATCTCTAATGTTACATTACCATTCCCAAACACCACCCACCCCGAAATTTGCAACGACTGACACAAAAAGCTGCTGTTTTTATGTGAACTAGTTACTGATATTGAGCAACTTAAAGGATCTGATGTTTAATCCTGACATTTGCAGAAGCAAGAGTTGCCGCAGTGTATGGGCTGAATTTCACCTATCCCTGCTGGGTGTGTTTTTGGCAGGGGGCCAGTAAATTAGGTCAGGTGGCTTGCCCACCACCTTCCTGCTCACCTCAAACTCACCCCTATAATAGAACAGGGGGCAGGTTGCCCACTGCCAAATGTAAATAAGGGTCATCTGAGATTTTTACAAGTCTACTAATCTTCATAAAATGCTGCCGATGCCATGGGCAATCAGCCGGAAGTGGGCAGGACATTTTTAAAGGCCTAGCAGAACAAAGGTGAGTACTTAAATCTGGCGGGGGGGGGGGGGGGGGGGGGCAGCAAGATGTCACCCCCCTTTCTGTTCTGCCAGAACCAGGCTTCTGCATCTCTCTCCGCCTGGATTCTGGGATCCCTCCAAGCTGTAATGCTTCAGGGCGTACCTTCTCAAGTCAGCCATGTTCCACTTCGTCCTTCTTCCGGAAGTCCCAGCAGTGCTCATTACTGAGCTCTGGCGGGCCAGTCGATCAGAATGGCCAGCTGTCCCCAAGGGTGGGACAGGTGAGAAGCGAGGGGCAGAAGTCCTGCTGTTCATAAAGTTAGTCCGCCCACAGCATTTTATGTCTGCAGGGCAGGGTTGGCATGGAGAGAACCACATATGGTTGACCTTACTTTGGATGGTCTCTGCCCCAAGTAAAATGCAGCCCCTTATCTCTATTGGATGAACACATCGCATTATATATTTATTGCTGCTAAAAAAAAAATATCTCACCAATTTTGGTGCACATCTCTTTTCGGCATGTAAATTTATATTTCTATGCTCATTAAGACGAGCCATAACAGCGGGAATGGAGAAATGGTACACTTTAAACATCCAATATTAGCATACAGCACTCCTAAAGCGAAGTACAGAATAAAGCCCTCTCTGTTGTACTCAAATATGCCTTAATCATCACTTGAAAAGACAAAATCACTTCACTCCACTTCCTACACCAAATAACTACTAGCTTGTTGAACAAGATTAATAATCTATTTAAACACATGCTGAATTATGGGCAGTTCTGAACTGTGGTTCCATGGTCACTACAGAAATGAAAGGACAGAATGTTATCCTATGGCACTTAAACATTAATGTTTAATGTAATGCAAATGAATGTTTTCTGGTGGACAGTTTCTGATCATCTGTACTGAAGATATTCACGTAAAAGGATATTTTCTTCAATTTGCGCTGCCATATGGTCACAGTCAGTTCCTATTGCAACATAATCATCTGTAATCGAGATGCAATTTAAGTCAGAAGCTGAATGTTCTGTATTTGTTCTGTTCAGCAGTAAACAGAGTCAAACATGCAAGACAAGTTGGTAATTTCAAATGGTCTTTCATCCAGATTAGATTTTTTTTTCATGCTGACAGAAAATACTTAACTGGCTTCATTGCTCAGAACTCCTTTCAGTTAACTCCGCTAATGCAAATATTCTTATAAATGATACATGTTCTTCGTACTGCTATTGTGAGCCATTTGGCTCATAGGAGGTTCATTCAGAATATCGATTTTCAATTCAGTCCTGATTCTTTATGGGAAGCAGTGGGGACCTTCTGCATCCAACAAAAAGATTTCATGGCATTGTACTGGAATTTGAAAAAATGATTCTCAAAGCTTCATCAACAGAATATACAAATCCCATTATTTCAGATTTTCAGCATTCAGTATATTGCCATTGCTTCTCAAAATGAAATATTTTAATATTAAATCCCCTTTCAAAAGTATTTTATGTCCAACAAAACATTGGCTTCCATCAAAAATTCTGTTAACCTCAGTATTTACATTTGAAAATTTGCTAGATTACTAAACTACCAATGATGAATACCTTTTCTTCTTTTCCAAATTCAAATGAATTAATTGCTATTTTGTGGTTCCAATCTGTTAATGGGACTCCTGTACCAAGTAAAACAACTATAATGTAATGTTTTATTCAGAACAAAAAAAATCTAGTTTGCTCTTTTCCTCTACTCTTAAGAATGGTACTTGTAATACTAGATTTACAGCATTTACAATATTGGAAGAGGAAAACAAATATTAAGGGAGCTGCTTTCAGCTTGTATCTTTGGATTCACTTGAGAGGAATGCAACAGTATCCTCAACTCAATCACATCATAAATTCAGTAACTGAAACCTCAAAGAACATCTTAGTAATTTATATAACAAACCACTTAATGGCTTCACGAGACTACATAAACAATGATCCAAGAGCGGAACCCTGCTTGAAAGATCCCACCTTTTATTTTGTGTTTCAGAAACATGGGGGGCAATTACTGAACAGTCACAGACACTGCTGATGAACTTTTAACAAAAGAAGGAAACATTTACTAAATAAGAACTATATTACATCACTCGTTTACAGATATATACAGATTATTAATGATAACACCAGTTACAACATTTATCTTATACTCTATTAAGTTCTAAGTACAGAGCCCACATAAATCAATAGGCAACATGTGGTCAGATATACACACTCTGAGACCAAGTGACAAACGAAGCACAAATCAACTTCTACCGATTTAACTCTCTCTTCCACCACACTCCCCTCTTCATACGAGGGTTTCCAATCTCCATTCTTGAAGAACATGTCTTGAAATCTTCTCCCAACTATGCATTCTTCTGGATGTCTTCATTAAGGATCCCCCTCCAAAATTGCAATATTGACTTCTGATGTTCCTCTCCCCTGGTTAACATGTGTATTCAAGATTCCAGGCAATCTCTCAGGTACCCAACCATGCCAACAGAACACCACTACTTCACAGGCCCATACCGAGTAAGAAGTCACCATCTTCAACTGTCTCCTCAGATTTTCTAGCTTTTCGCAAGTCCAGATCTGCATCCTGAAGCCCAGTCATTTAACCTGGATCCTCTGCTTCTGCTCCTCACTCTTAAAGGACCATTTTCCAGATTCCTGTTCGTTTCGTTTGACTAGGACTCCTTGGATCTTTTTTCTGTCCCTCTCCCTGGTTTTGGGACCTTTCTGTTCTTTATTTTGGGACGTGCTCTCTGCAGTTTTCAAAGTTTACAAAGTGGCAAAGATTGGGAGACTAGAGGACTGGGAAATCTTTAGGGGGCAACAGAAAGCTACTAAAAAAGCTATAAAGAACAGCAAGATAGAGTATGAGAGTAAACTTGCTCACAATATAAAAACAGACAGTAAAAGCTTTTACAAATATATAAAACAAAAAAGAGTGGCTACGGTGAATATTGGTCCTTGAGAGGATGTGAAGGGGGTTTTAATAATGGGAGATGAGGAAATGGCTGAGGAACTGAACAGGTTTTTTGGGTCGGTCTTCACAGTGGAAGACACAAATAACATGCCAGTGACTGATAGAAATGAGGCTTTGACAGGTGAGGACCTTGAGAGGATTGTTATCACTAAGGAGGTAGTGATGGGCAAGCTAATGAGGCTAAAGGTAGACAAGTCACCTGGCCCTGATGGAATGCACCCCAGAGTGCTAAAAGAGATGGCTAGTGATGATTTACCAAAATTCACTAGATTCTGGGGTGGTCCCGGTGGATTGGAAATTAGCAAACATGACACCACTGTTTAAAAAAGGAGGTAGGCAGAGAGCGGGAAATTATAGGCCAGTGAGCTTAACTTCAGTAGTAGGGAAGATGCTGGAATCTATCATCAAGGAAGAAATAGCGAGGCATCTGGATAGAAATTGTCCCATTGGGCAGACGCAGCATGGGTTCATAAAGGGCAGGTCGTGCCTAACTAATTTAGTGGAATTTTTTGAGGACATTACCAGTGCAGTAGATAACGGGGGGCCAATGGATGTGGTATATCTGGATTTCCAGAAAACCTTTAACAAGGTGCCACACAAAAGGTTGCTGCATAATATAAAGATGCATGGCATTAAGGGTAAAGTAGTAGCATGGATAGAGGATTGGTCAATTAATAGAAAGCAAAGTGTGGGGATTAATGGGTGTTTCTCTGGTTGGCAATCAGTAGCTAGTGGTGTCCCTCAGGGATCCGTGTTGGGCCCACAATTGTTCACAATTTACATAGATGATTTGGAGTTGGGGACCAAGGGCAATGTGTCCAAGTTTGCAGATGACACTAAGATGAGTGGTAAAGCGAAAAGTGCAGAGGATACTGGAAGTCTGCAGAGGAATTTGGATCGGTTAAGTGAATGGGTTAGGGTCTGGCAGATGGAATACAATGTTGACAAATGTGAGGTTATCCATTTTGGTAGGAATAACAGCAAACGGGATTATTATTTAAACGATAAAATATTAAAGCATGCTGCTGTGCAGAGAGACCTGGGTGTGCTCGTGCATGAGTCGCAGAAAGTTGGTTGACAGGTGCAACAGGTGGTTAAGAAAGCGAATGGAATTTTGTCCTTCATTGCTAGAGGGATGGAGTTTAAGACTAGGGAGGTTATGCTGCAATTGTATAAAGTGTTAGCGAGGCCACACCTGGAGTATTGTGTTCAGTTTTGGTCTCCTTACCTGAGAAAGGACGTACTGGCGCTGGAGGGTGTGCAGAGGAGATTCACTAGGTTAATCCCAGAGTTGAAGGGGTTGGATTACGAGGAGAGGTTGAGTAGACTGGGACTGTACTCGTTGGAATTTAGAAGGATGAGGGGTGATCTTATAGAAACATATAAAATTATGAAGGGACTAGATAGGATAGATGCGGGCAGGTTGTTTCCACTGGCGGGTGAAAGCAGAACTTGGGGTCATAGCCTCAAAATAAGGGGAAGTAGATTTAGGACTGAGTTTACGAGGAACTACTTCTTCACCCAAAGGGTTGTGAATCTATGGAATTCCTTGCCCAGTGAAGCAGTTGAGGCTCCTTCATTAAATGTTTTTAAGGTAAAGATAGATAGTGTTTTGAAGAATAAAGGGATTAAGGGTTATGGTGTTCGGGCCGGAAAGTGGAGCTGAGTCCACAAAAGATCAGCCATGATCTCATTGAATGGTGGAGCAGGCTCGAGGGGCCAGATCGCCTACTCCTGCTCCTAGTTCTTATGTTCTTATGTTTTCCTTCCTGCCCGCTCTAGCAGATTTTGTGAAATTGCTTTCTTTTGGGTCATGCACTTAAAAAAAACTGCTGTACTGCCTGTCCCGGTGTCTGCGGGCCCTTTGTTGCTCAGCAACAGCATACGTTTCCTACTTTGTAAAACCTCATTAAAATGCAGACATCTTTTAAAACTCAATTCTCTCCACCACCCTTCTTAACAGAAATACAGAACTATAAGTTAAACTTAAACCGTAAAACCTCATCTTATTCTTAACACCCACAAAATACAAATATAACGTACTTAATTCTCTCCATTTCCTAATGCTAGTCATTTTTTGTCACTGGTTAGTTAGGGCGCATATCTCGCCCACGGCAGGTTTGATGGGAAGCAGGAGTGACGAATATTTAGCAGAAGCCAGAATCAGAAACACACCAGCGTAAAATCAAGTTGCTATTCTTCCAATGGTGGGCCGACGTTCCTGCTGGCTCATGGCGTTCATCTGCATCTCATGAATGCTCATTAAAACAGCTGGCCCCCAGTGTCCTGTCAGGCCTTCCAAGATTGTGTCACTCCAGTGTAAAATGACATTGGTCTAAAAACCAATTGCTGAAGAGTGGTGTGTACAGGTGGTCCTTAGCTCACAAGACTTCCAAGGTGAGTACAACAGAGACTTGCTACCATAGAACATATGCCTGAAACCACGACATGACAGCAAAATTGTTAGTCCATTGAGAATTCAAATGATTGGCTGCTTAGCCTACATGACGACAGCACTGTTACTGGACACCTAGAGATTTCCTTGACTTGCCGATAGATTCAAATTAACAGCAGGAAAGCTGAAATCCATGTCACAGAAATCACTAGATCTTTGTGGGAAACTTTGAGGTTAGCAGCAAGAGCCATCACTTATCCACTGACCACAAAATATGGGCTATTAACCTAGTCTGTGCTGTACCCAGATTCTGCCTGACTGACCTGGCTTAATAATAAAAAGAAATTCATATAGTAAGCCAGGTCAGTCAGGCAGAATCTGGGCACAGCACAGACTAGGTTAATTCTCAATGGATTAACAATTTTGCTGTCATGTCGTTGTTTCAGGCATATGTTCTATGTTCTATGGTAGCAAGTCTCTGTTGTACTCACCTTGGAAGTCTTGTGAGCTAAGGACCACCTATACACACCACTCTTCAGCAATTGGTTTTTAGACCACTGTCATTTTAGAGATGGAAAATAGCAGGCATTACAACATCATCTGTTGACCTCAATGTATTGAGAATATTTGAATTATTAACTCAAGGATCTGCAAGTTATATGTACATGAAGAGTACAGTATCCAATATATTGCAAGTTACTAACCCTCAGCCTAATTGCTATCCCAATTTATAGGGTTTATGGACAAGTGTCCAGAAAATATGAGAAGCAAAGTGTCGAACTAGAGCAAGTACATGGGGCTGGATTCTCCGGTCGCCAATGCTGAAACCACGTTCGGCCTGTTAATCAGTTTTCCCGACCAAATCAGGGCGGCGCCGCTTTCGCGATGCTCTGCACCCTCCAAAGCGGCGCAATCGCAGAGTATGCCGCACCATTTATCGACGGCCTCAGGACATTGCCTAAGGCCTGCCCCCCGATGCTCCGCCCCTGACTGGCCGAGTTCCCGACGGTGTCGGTCGCATTTGGTCTCATCCATCGGGAACTCGGCATGACTGCTGCAGACTCAGTCCAGCGCCGTCACAGTTGGTGGAGGGCTGATGTGCGGGTGGGGGGGGCACTATTTCATGGGCCAGGTCCGCGAGCGGCCTCCGCCATGTATTACGGCGCCGTGCACAGCCACGGACCCGGCAATTCTCTTGGGCCGTATCGGCAGCTGGAGCCAGGTTCTCTACGCTGCCGGAATGCTAGCCCCCAGCAAAATGGGGAATCAGTGGCCGTTTTACGCCACTTCTGGTGTGCCGATTCCACGCCAGCATGGGGACATAGCCCCAGAATCGGAGAGATTTCAGCCTATGGTTTGTGCCTAGAATTCAATACTGGTATCATTTCAGCAGTGGTGGAAATCCATGGGAAACTGACTCACTTTTACATTAAGCAAGCAACTAACTAATCTGGAGTGGGTGCCACACAAAGTTGGTTTTATTCATTTCTGTTTGACAATCTCAATGACATCTAAAAAAAAAACTTACCCGTCACTTTTTTCCCCCCCAACTTTCTCCCATTATAATTTCCTATGCCCACATTTTATATCTTCGCCTGCAAAAGGCAAGGTATAGTTGCCATAGTTCCAGATAACCATAGGTCGCTTTCCCCTTTGACAAGGAGAGCTGACTGGTGTTGATTTAACCTGAGGATCACCAGACCTCAGGCGAGGAGCAAGATTGAGAAGGCGGGCCTTCAGGAATAGCCAGCCTCGAACTGTCACACTGATAACATGCACAGAGCTCTGCCAACATCCATTTTCAAAAGTTGAATTTTCCCAAATACTTTTATTTTCAAACTTTTAAATTTTATACTAATGTATTGAACATATATTTAAACATTTTATATTCTCCTCATTCTCATTGTTTTATCTGGATGGTGTCTCTGGAAGTCACCACTCTTTCTTCCATTCTACATTCATTGAGCGCACTACCTCATATCTCACCCCCCAACCTCCATACCCTCACCTTCCCAGGTCTTCATTCTTAACACTTAATTCTCAGCTGCTCGAGTTTGTCCAGATACCATCCATTGCTCGAGGACATTGCACTTTAATATCCTTTCATATTGTCCTGCTGGTCGATCGGCAAATGGCAACTTTGGTCAGGAAGTCCATTCTAGCACTGTTCCTCAAACCTTGGGGCCGATTTGGCTCTCCGCGCCCACTGTTCAGAGTTTTGGTTCTTACTGATCAACTCCCAGAACACACATTGCAAATACATACAGCATCTCCTTACAGGCGAGTACTGGTTAGGATATGGAATACACGTCTTGATAAGGTCACGGAAACAGATTCAATAGATGCTTTCCAAAGTGAATTGGGTAAACACTTGAAGAATGAAGAATAAAGAATTGCAGGGATATGGGGAAAGAGCTCAGGATGGGGACTAACTGGACTGCTCTTAAAAGGGCACTCAGACCCGTTGGCCAAATGCTCTCCTTTTGCGTTGGACTATTCCAATATCAGCACAACTTGAAAAATCCAATATTCAGGTAGAATATGTTTATTGATATAAGAACATAAGAATGAGGAGCAGGAGTAGGCCATCTGGCCCTTAGAGCCTGCTCCACCATTCAACGAGATTGTGGCTGATCTTTTGTGGACTCAGCTCCACTTTCGCCCTCCCACCCGAACACCATAACCCTTTATTCCTCAAAAAACTATCTATCTTTATCGTGAAAGCATTTCATGAAGGAGCCTCAACTGCTTCACAGGGCAGGGAATTCCATAAATTCACAACCCTTTGGGTGAAGTTCATCCTAAACTCAGTTCTAAATCTACTTCCCCTTATTTTAAGGCTATGCCCCCTAGTGCTGCTTTCACCCGCCAGTGGAAACAACCTCCCCGGATTTATCCTATCTATTCCCTTCATAATTTTATGTTTCTATAACATCCTCCTGCATCCTTCTAAATTCCAACGAGTACAGTCCCAGTCTACTCAACCTCTCCTCGTAATCCAACCCCCTCAACTCTGGGATTAACCTAGTGAATCTCCTCTACACACCCTCCAGCACCAGTATGTCCTTTCTCAGGTAAGGAGACCAAAACGGAACACCATACTCCAGGTGTGGCCTCACTAACACCTTATACAGTTGCAGCATAACCTCCCTAGTCTTAAACCCCATCCCTCTAGCAATGAAGGACAAAACTCCATTTGTCTTCTTAATCATCTGTTGTACCTGTAAACCAACTTTTTGCAACTCATGCACTAGGACACCCAGGTCCCTCTGCACAGCAGCTTGTTTTAATATTTTATCATTGAAATAATCCCTTTTGCTATTATTCCTACCAAAATGGATAACCTCACATTTGTCAACATTGTATTCCATCTGCCAGACCCTAGCCCATTCACTTAAATTATCCAAACCCTCTGCAGACTTCCAGTATCCTCTGCACTTTTTGCTTTACAGCTCAGCTTAGTGTCATCTGAAAACTATAACCCTAGAAGTATTAAAATGAAGTTGAATAACATAGCAACATTTCCGCCTTACACTTAGTAAATAATATGTAGGGGAACATTTTCTTGACAATAGTGGCATTATAGTAACCATAATATAGTATGCTTTATGATGATGACAGAGGACATACATGGACGAAAATCAAATTAATAGTTCAGAGAAAAATTGATTTTTAGTGCTGAGAATAGAATTTGGAAATAAACCGGGCAACTATATTGGCAAATAACAATGTAGAATAAAGGAAAACATTTAAAATGGGTGGAGGCAAAATATATTCCATTAAAAAGAGAGAGCAAACAAATCACAAGTGGGACTCAATGGAAGAATAACAATATAAGGGTTAGGAAGAGGCATACATCAAGTACGCCACTCCCCCGATTTCAAAATGGACACTTGCAAAGAGTAAAGGGAAAATTGGACAATGCTAAGAAAACAAGCAGGTGCAAGGTTTGCCTGTGGATTGGAGTTTGCAGCTCCCAGACAAAACCGATACTACAAGCCATTAGCATAGTAATGAGCTATCTCCAGGGACAAAAGAGAAACATTTAAGCAACCAATACCAGAGCAGACTCACCGGCGCCAGTGGAGACTAAAACAAAGGCAGGCCAACAGTCACCTAGGGCCCACCCAGCGATCAAGCAACCACCCCTTTATTGGAGAAAATCAATACAGATGATTAGGACGTGGTCCAATTAATTGGGGCCAAGTTCAAGGACCGCCCAAAAGGGCGCGAAGCCCCTTTGGGGTATAAAAAGGAGCCCCCAAGACAGATCGCTCTCTTCTTCTTCACCTTCATCTTGGCCTTGGCTCTCAGCGACGAGAGACCCACCAAGCACCAGACAAGTAAGTCTAAAGTCAACGCACGCTACGAGATAGGCGCTCCTAGCTACTATTCTATACAAGGTCGATGCCAGCAGCCTCAGAACCGGACAACGGCCATTGTTCCTCTGACTGAGTGAGCACCCGAAGCTAAGTATAGGCTTTTAGTAGTAGTTGTAGTTTAGTGTGTAGAGTTTGTGCATGAGTATAATTGACTGTGTGTGTAAATAAATGTGCATTGATTTCAAACTTACTAACTGGTGTATTGAGTCTTTAATCAATATTCGGTTTTGAACCTTGTGGCGGTATCGAAAAGATGCCTGGCGACTCTTGAGCTAGCATAATTAAACCAGAGCAAATTAAGGAGAGCATAACGAGCAACAATAGGCATCAGAGTTCTTGGTAAGAGAGAATATGAAGAGGTAAAAAGAACATTTTAAAAAGAGCAGCTAAAAAATTTAATTAACCGGGGTCATAAAGCAATTTTAAAAAAGGCGGTGCTGTGAATACGACCATTAGATAAAGCAGAATACCACAGGTAATGATAGTGAGATGGCAGAAATATTAAATACCAAAGCAAAGTAATTACTTATCAGGGAGATAGAACAGGTAGACACAATGTTTTAAAGATGAGATGGGTAGTGAAATAAGCAACAAAAGAGAAAATGCTGGAAAATCTCAGCAGGTCTGGCAGCATTTGTAGGGAGGGAAAAGAGCTAACGTTTCAAGTCCAATGACTCTTTGTCAAAAGCATTGACAGTGAGCTTTTGACAGAGTCATCAGACTCGAGACGTTAGCTCTTTTCTCTCTCTACAGATGTTGCCAGACTTGCTGAGATTTTCCAGCATTTTCTCTTTCGTTTCAGATTCCTGTCTCCGCAGTAATTTGCTTTTATCCAGTGAAATAAGCAAACTTAATATTAAAAAGGGGTATATTAAACAAATGGAGAACTGGATTGCATCCGTGTATTTTAAAAGAATCTAGGAAGAGATAGGAGAGCTAATACTACTACAATGTATTAATTAGTCATTAAAAAAGGTGAAGAGCAAATGACTGGTTGATAGCCAATGTATTAACCACATTTAAGAGGCGGAACAGAATATGTCCAGGGAATTATTGACCAGTCAATTTACCATCTGTTATAACCTCCACAAGAAAAACTCAATTGATTTTCCCTTGGGGAACGTGGAATATGAGCTCCCCAGCGGAGGGGTGGAGGCCCAAAAGCGGGGCTCATTAATTCCCCAGAGATTAAAGCCAGCCCAAGAGGGAGCCAGCATCTCAGGATGTTCCCAGCTGGGACTTGAGTATTGCTTTGTTGTTGCATTACCTAACGGCATAGGAAATAAACTACTTCGGACTTGCCTCTTCGGGGCTTCTCACTGGCAATATTGGCAACAAGGATAAAACGGAACTACAGGTGACACTGGATACTCCAACCACAGCTATATCTCAACACAGGAGCATGGTTAGGACTGCTTCAAAAATGCCGCTTAAGTGGACTCTATGCTTTTGACGAGACAGTGTGGAAGACGGCTCAGTATGCAGAGCTAAGTGCTATGTTTCAGAGCAAATGCCATTACTGCGGAAGACTGCCAGAAGGTGATTTTTTGACTGCCTGAGGCCCCCACTTTCAGCGTCATAAAGAACCTAAACTACCCTACGGCCTCAGACTCTTGTTTGATGAATTGGTGATGCTCGTAACGAACCACTAAAGCTGCTGGTCATTGTCCAAAGATACCTATTTAATATTGCCAAGAAAGCCCCAGGGTAGTATAATCACCAAAAATCTGTCATTGACTTCAGGAAGCAAAGCATTGTATACACCCCCACTCCCCCCAATTCAAATGAGCGGCACCTCCAAGAACAAAATCTCTGTAACCCAGCCTGTGCCCGAACACTGTCGGGGCCAGGTCCGTTGGCAGAGGGCAGCTGCAGCCAGGCAAGACATCTCCCCTGAACCACCGAGGAGAGATGCGGCCAGAGAATTAGATTATTGTCACGTGTACCGAGGTACAGTGAAAAGTATTGTTCTGCGTGCTGCTCAAACAGATTATTCCGTACATGAAAATAAAATACATAGGGCAAACATAAAATACACAATGTAATTATATAGACACAGGCATCGAGTGAAGCATAGAAGAGTGTTGTACTACTTGGAAGAGGTGGTGTGTGAAGAGATCAGATCAGTCCATAAGTCTATCAGTCCACAAGAGGGTCAGTCAAGAGTCTGGTAACAGCAGGGAAGAAGTGGACAGCAGGGAAGAAGCGGTTTTTGAAACTGTTGGTGCGTGTTCTCCAACGTTTGTATCTCCCGTCCAATGGAAGAAGTTGGAAGAGTGAGTAAGCCGGATGGGAAGGGTTGATTATGCTGCTCGCTTTCCCAAGACAGCGGGAGGTGTAGAGAGTCAATGGATGGGACTCAGGTTCATGTGACTGACTGGGCAGCATTCACGATGAAGTTTCTTCTTGTCCTGGGCTGAGCAGTTACCAGGCTGTAATGCAGCCAGATAGGATGCTTTCTATGGTGCACCTGTTAAAGTTGGCAAGAGTCAATGTGGACATACCAAATTTCCTTTGCTTCCCGAGGAAGTATAGGCGCTGTTGTGCTTTCTTGATGGTAGCGTCGAGGTGGGTGGACCAGGACAGATTTTTGGTGATGTGCACACCTAGGAATTTGAAGCTGCCAACCATCTCCACCTCGGTCCCATTGATGCAGACAGGGGTGTATACAATGCTTTGCTTCCTGAAGTCAATGACCAGCTCTTTAGTTTTGCTGACATTAAGGGAGAGATTGTTGTCGTTACACCACTCCACCAGGTCCTCTATCTCCCTCATCGCTGCTCGAGATATGATCCACTACGGGTCGTGTCGTCAGCAAACACGGAGATGGAGTTGGAACCAAATTTTGCCATGGAGTCATGTGTGTATAGGGAGTATAGTAGGGGGCTAAGTACGCAGCCTTGCGGGGCCACGATAACAGGTGGTGTTGTGGTTTATTCTTACTGATTGTGGTCTATGGGTCAGGAAGTCAAGGATACAAGTTCTAGGTTTTGGAGCTTTGGTATAAGGTTGAATGAGATTATGGTGCTGAAGGTGGAGCTGTAGTCAATAAACAGGAGTCTGATGTAGGAGTCCTTGTTGTCGAGATGTTCCAGGGGATGATTGTAGGGCCAGGGAGATGGCGTCTGCTTTGGACCGGTTGCAGCAAATGCAAATTACAGTGGATCCAGGTATTCTGGGAGTATGGAGTTCATGGGCCTCATGACCAACCTCTCGAAGCACTTAATTACGATCGATGTCAAGGCCATGGGACGATAGTCATTGAGGCACGTTGCCTGGTTCTTCTTTGGCACCGATATGATGGTGGTCTTCTTGGAGCAGATGGGGACCTCGGAACGAAGAAGAGAGAGGTTGAAGATGATGTGGTGAACACATCCACCAGTTGGTCCATGCAGGATCCCACGATCCTGCACGACCAGGGACCCCATCCGGACTCGTCGCCTTCCGGGGTTCTTTTTCAGGAAGGCTGACCCGACTTTGGAAGCTGCGATGGTGGGGATGGCTGTGCCCAGGGTTGTGAGGGCAGTCGACAACACTTTGATGGTTTCCTGCTCGAACCGAACATAGAATGCATTGAGTTCATCAGGTAGGGGTGTGCTGCTGCCAGAGATTCTGCTCGGCGCTGATATGTGGCTCGTTATGTTGTTTAAGCCTTGCCATAACCAACGAGAATCTGTAATACTAGTCTGTGACTCTAGCTTGGTTTGATATTGTCATCCCGGATGACTTTGCAGAGGCCGTACCTGGATTTCTTGCATAGGTCAGGGTCGCCTGACTTGAACGCCTCAGATCTGGTCTTCAGTAGGGCGGCAATCAACCCATAGATTCAGAGTTGGAGAACATACGTACTACTTTCTTTGGCATGCCGTAGTCTACACATTTGCTGATAAAGTCTGTGACGATGGAGAATCCGCAGGAACGAGCAACACCAGGATAGCCAACAAGTGGGTCGCCCTGGTCAAGGGATGCGCCCACCTAGAGCCAGGGCCTTCACCGAAAAAAAGGTAATGAATTGCATTGCCACACCATGGGTTTCCCTCAGAGTTACCATCTAGGTTAATGGTCACCCACTCATAATGGAACTGGACACGGGCTGCAGTCTCCATGATAGGATGGCAGGCATTCGAAAAGATCAGGACGTGAATCCACATTTGAACTTGACGGACACGGAGGTGAGGTCAACAATGTACACAGTGGTACCACTTGCTATTGCATGTACAACAATGACCCCAGTTGCCTACGAACAGCAGTCCATCAGGTTGTCCTGAATAATAGTGCAGGGCCTCGGCCAGAGTCTGATAGACCGTGATTAGCTGCAGAGGCTTTGTTTGAACTGGCAGCGGATTTTCAGGATGGGGACTGGGGGATTATACAAAGTCCTGGGGAAGTACCCGGAGGTTTTCCAGGAGGGCCTGGGTAAGATCAATGGTGCAGAGGCCAAGGTTTACATACACCCTGAGGCCCAACCAAAGTGCTTTAGGGCCTGCCAAGTGCCCTGCGCAATGCTGACAAAAGATAGAGGATAAGCTCATCCGCTTGGAAAGCCTAAGAATCATCCAGCCGGTACAATCTGCAGGTTGGGCAGCACCTGTAGTCCTGGTACGGAAACCAAATAAAACAGTCTGCCTATGTGAGGATTACAAGCCAACAGTGGCCTCTAATTTGGACAGATACCCAATGCATTCGAAAAGATAGAGGATCTCTACGCAAGCTGGCTGGAGGGCACTGTTCCTAAACTCGACATGTGTCAAGCACACCTGCAAATGGAGCTAAAGACACTATCCAGAAAATTTGTCACCATTAATACCCACAGAGGCTTCCAAGAATATACAAGGCTGGCATTCAGGGTTGCCATCAGCTTGCGCTATTTTCCAGAGAGTTATGAAGAACATCCTCTAATGACTACAGTGACTGGCAGTTTACCTGGATGAAAGGGAAATCATGCTTGACAAATCTATTGGAATTCTTTGAAAGTGTAACTACTAAGAGTTGACCAGGGTGACCCGGTGGATGCGTTATATTTAGACTTTAAGAAGGCTTTCGACAAGGTCTCACATAGCAGATTACTATGTAAAGTTAAACCGCATGGGATTACAGGTAGTGTCTTGAGATGGAAAGAGAGCTGGTTAGTAGACAGTAAGAAAAAAGTTGGAATAAATGGATCTTGGCAGGCAGTGATGAGTGGGGTACCTCAGGGATCTGTGCTAGGACCTCAAATATTCACATTATATATTAATGATTTGGACGAGGGAATTAAATGTAGTATTTCCAAAATTTGCAACAAAGTTGGGTGGGAGGGTGAACTGTGAGGAAGATGCAGGGATTCTTTAGCTGGATTTGCACAGGGTGAGTGGGCATATGCAGTACAACGTAGATAAATGCGAGTTTATCCACTGTGAACGTAAAAATAGGAAGGCAGATTATTATTTGAATAGGTTTAAATTGAGAGAAGTGGATACTCAGCGAGACCTTGGTGCCCTTGTGCATCAGTCGCTGATAAGCGCGCAGGTACAGCAGGCAAATGGTTCGTTGGCCTTAATAGTGATGGGATTTGAGTATAGGAAAAGGAATGCTTTGCTACAACATTATAGGTCATTGGTGAGACCATACCTGGAGTATTGTGTGCAGTTTTGGTACCCTTATCGGAGGAAGGATGTTCTTGCTATGGAGGGAGTGCAGCAAATGTTTACCAAGCTGATTTCTGAGATGGTGGGGCTGTCATACAAGGAGAAACTAAATCGGTTAGGATTATATTCATTGGAGTTTAGAAGAGTGGGGGGGGGTGAAGTGATCTCAAATCAACTTATAAAATTTTAACAGGATTAGACAGGGTAGATTCAGAAGAATGTTCCCGATGGTGGGGAGTCCAGAACAAGGGGTCATAGTTTGAGGATAAAGGGTAAACCTCTTAGGACTGAGGTGAAGAGAAATTACTTCACCCAGAGAGACTTTTAAAGTTTAAAAGTGAAATCTTGTCCACTAGTTTTCTCATTGGAATTGTTCAGTAAATTTGATCCTTTTGGTTTGTTGGTCTCCATGAGGGTCAAAAAGACCTCAAAATGGAACTAAGTTATGTCCGAATACCAGATCCAATTATCATCCACTCTGTAGTCATGCTTCACCTGAAAATAACATTTGGCCTTTACTCCATTTGTGCAATGCCATGAGCGAACATTTTTATAGTATAGTCCAAATTCTGCATCTGCTAGTACACGACTAACCTCTGCCATTATAAATTCCTACATCCAAAATTGTAATGGAGTCTGTCTACGCAAACCAGTTGGGCTTTAATTACATCCTCCTGGCATAGAGGAACAGGAATGACACCACTGATAGGTCGCGCAAATGCACAGTGATAATGCACAGTGATAATGCACAGTGATAAGCAGTTTATCACAAGTATTTGAAACATTAACTCTGTTTCTTTCTTCACAGATGCTGCCAGACCAGAGATTTTCCAGCATTTCTGTTTTTATTTTAATTTGGAATACATGTTTGTCGGTCTTGAAGAAAAAGCAAGTCCGTGAATCAGTTCTTGAATACACAGATCAGGGCATCTGACCCCTGGCAGCCATCTTCTGCAGAATATATTGACCATTTTAAAAGAAAGATCAGTTTCAAAATATTGTAGACTGAGTAAAGTTAAAAGTTTACAATATGAAAAGTTATGAATATGACATGCCTTTATTGGGTATGGCAATGTACTCAGTCTTTGGACTGGGGTAAATTCATAACCTGATTTAACTGAGTGTGTTAACGCTGAGCCAAACTGATACTTAGCCTGAAGAAAAGGAAAAGTTGGGGAGGAAAGTAGTTTCATGGTTTTAAGGTTCAGGGAATTAATGATTTTGAGAACTGCAATCTTTTAGTTCCAAAGCCGCTGAGAAACAGAGAGCTACATTCATAATTAAGACAGGAAAGTTCAGAGGAAGATGTCAGTAGCATTTTAAAAAACAAAAAAAAAAACTTTTGATGGAAAAAAATTGGAAGCTCAAGTTGAGAGGGATTTTTCCATCATTTGACAATCTTTTTTCTGTATCCTTTCCAGGATCTTGGAAGAGCCTCCTCAATTATTGGAATACTTGAGGGCAGACAAAATTTTGAAATGAGAGAAAACCAGACAGCTTTAGTCATGAAGATGATTTAACAGAATAAGTGATTATTGCATGTTTCACTCACTGTCTGTTTGGAGAGCAGCCGACAACAGTTCTCTGCACTTATTGCGGACAGTATCGCTCGTGACAGGAATTGGTGGAAATGTGGTCATCTTTGGAGTAGTGGGAGTCCTCGGTTCTTGTCTCTTACCAGAGCTACAACAGATGGCGGTTTCATTAATTGTTTATGCAATAAAAGTGCTCAACTTCAAAGAATGTCGTCAGTACTGATCTGATTTATAGGATATCATCCTCTTTCCATGCAAATATCAAAAACAAAAGTCTTAAGTTTTTTCATATCTAGTTACACAAGTTATAAAAACAGATTATTCTGATAACTGCAGGTACAAATTCAGCGAATCTCTTACATTAGCACATACATGAAACCGAGGAACATGAAATTAGGTGATTTAGATATGATTAGTTTCCAGTTAACTATCAATGCTTTGCTGTTCTAATCAAAAACAAATGCGACTTTTTTTTTTCCTTGTCGAAAGTCATTCCATTTACTGGCGTGAAATACCAAATATACGGCATTAACTGTAAAAGATCCACTTGTGAACCACTTTCAGGTCATCAATTTGAAGTTTAAAATGAGCTATTTTTCTCAAATTAGTTCAGGGTTAAACATAAAATGTATTACTTGGTCTCATTGCTCAACATCACCAAGAGGCAATGGCTGAATGTTCCTTGCATCTCAGAATTTTTCAAGACTCAACAACTAGAATTATTTTGAATAAGAAAACCTAGTATTTGGATTTTTTAAAACTTGCAAATGAGGCAAGGCCGCACCATGTCTCTGCCGCCATCAACACCTGCACCATCACCACCAATACTTGCCCACCGCCGCCAATCCCTCCAGCACTGCCACCTTCACTTACCAAGTTTGTGTAGAACTTTTTTTTTTTTAAATTTGTTTTATTAAAGCTTTTTTCAAACAGAATTTTTACATAACTAATAATAGAAAAATAAAAGAAAAATGTTGAACAAAACTAGGTGGCTGTTATCATTATACAAAAAGAAAATATACATTAAATAAACAGTTCCCCCACCTGAACCCCCCCTCCACCCCCTCCCAACCTCCCCCCATCCACCCCCCCAACCTTCCCCTCCCATCAACCACCCCCCCCAACCTCCCCCTTCCCCCGACCCCCCCCAACTTCCCCCTCCCCCTGACCACACCCCTTCCCAACATCCCCCTCCCTCTGACCACCCCCTTCCAACCTCCCCCTCCCCCTGACCACCCCCTCCTCCCGACCTCCCATGCCCTCCCCCACCCCCAACCTTCCCCCTGACCTCCTCCCCCCTCCCCGACTGCTGCTGACATTTTACCACTCCTCTAGAAAGTCACGGAAAGGTTGCCACCGCGGGGAGAACCCCAGCAAGGACCCTCTCAAGGCAAACTATTCTCTCAAGACTAAGAAACCCAGCCATGTCATTAACCCAGGTCTCCACACTCGGGGGTTTTGAGTCTCTTCACGTTAACAAGATCTGTCTCCGGACTACCAGGGAGGCAAACGCCAACACCGTGGCCTCTTTCACTTCCTGCACTCCCGGATCTTCTGATACCCCAAAGATCACTATTGCTGGACTCAGCTTCACCCGCGTGTCCAACATCCTGGACACAGTACTCGCAAAGTCCTGCCAGAATTCTTTAAGCGCCGGGCATGCCCAGAACATGTGGACATGGTTCGTCGGGCTCCCCAAACACCTCGCGCATCTGTCCTCCACCCCAAAGAACTTGCTCATTCTAACCGTCGTCATGTGAGCCCAGTGTACCACCTTAAACTGAATTAAGCTGAGCCTGGCACATGATGAGGAATTTACCTTGCCCAGGGCATCAGCCCACAGGCCCTTGTCTAGCTCCTCCTCCCACTTTCCCTTCAGTTCTGCCACCGAGGCTTCCTCCGCCTCCTGCAGTTCTTGGTAGATGTCCGACACCTTCCCCTCTCCTACCCAGATGCCAGACACCACCCTGTCCTGTATCCTTTGCGGGGGTAACAACGGAAATGTCCCCACCTGTATTTTGAGAAAGTCGCGGACTTGGGGCTATCTGAAGGCATTTCCCGGGGGTAGGCTGAACTTCTCTTGCAGAAGAACCAAAGCACTTATTAAGAGTCAACAAAATTGGTTTAGATTTAAGGAACATCTGAAAGGAGTATCATAGAATTTACAGTGCAGAAGGAGGCCATTTTGCCCATTGAGTCTGCACCGGCTCTTGGAAAGAGCATCCTACATAAACACATGCCTCCACCCTACCCCTGTAACCCCATCCCAACACTAAGGGCAACCTTGGACACTAAGGGCAATTTATCATGGCCAATCCACCTAACCTGCACATCTTTGGACCGTGGGAGGAAACCAGAGCACCCGGAGGAAACCCACGCAAGCACGGGGAGTATGTGCAGATTCCGCACAGACAGTAATCCAAGCCAGGAGTCGAACCTGGGACCCTGGAGCTGTGAAGCAACTGTGCTAACCACTGTGCTACCATGCTGCCCAGTAAGAGTTAGGGAGATGCTAGAGGAAGTCATTTCAAAGCCCAAGACCTTGACAGTGGAAGGCAGTGAAATGATGAAAATCCAGGATGTTCAAGAGACCAGCATTGGAGGAATACAGATTAGAGGGTTGTAGGGCTGAAGGATATCAGAACTGGCATGGGCAAGTGCATGACAACAAGGATGGGAATTTCAAAATCAAGGCATTGCTTAATTGGGTGACAATATAGATCAGGCTGCACATCTTTGATAGGTAACAGGACTGGATGATATAGGACTGGACAGCAGATTTCTGGATGACATTAAGTTTATAGGGGATAAGCAAGTCAGATAAATTACTTGCAGGGAGTTGGAGGGGGATAGATAAGCAACCGTTCCATTTCAACGAAACTGCAGACATCATGGAAGGTAATTAATTTAATGTTAAAAAGAAGCTCCTAAATGACCTTGGCTCTGTCAAGTCCGAACTGTTCCTGGAGGAAGTTGAACATTCTTCTTTCTTGTCTTCTGTGTCTTTGTCTCCTGCTGGGCCATCTGGAAAGCATTAGTTGAGACAAACATTACTAGTGGTTTGAAATGAACATACTATCTGTTTAATAGTTACAAATCACAACCATGTGGTCAAAGTGCTAAAAAGTCGAATCTTCTTCCACGATGTGTCCTGATCACATATAAATTAACAGTTGGCTACTGAAACCAAAAAAAAAATCAAATGACATTTTCTTCCGATTAATATCTGTAAATAACTTGGGAGTACATTTGTGTTACAGAAGAAAGGCTAGGGAATAGATTTGTTTTCAAACATATCTCAATTCTATGCATCCAATTAAAAACTTAAGTATATTGCCAGCCAACTGTATAACTATTACTCGTTTGAATTTAGAAGGATATGGGGGGATCTTATCGAAACATTTAAAATTATGAAGGGAATAGATAGGATAGATGCGGGCAGGTTGTTTCCACTGGCGGGTGAAAGCAGAACTAGGGGGCATAGCCTCAAAATAAGGGGAAGTAGATTTAGGACTGAGTTTAGGAGGAACTTCTTCACCCAAAGGGTTGTGAATCTATGGAATTCCTTGCCCAGTGAAGCAGTTGAGGCTCCTTCATTAAATGTTTTTAAGGTAAAGATAGATAGTTTTTTGAAGAATAAAGGAACTAAGGATTATGGTGTTCGGGTCGGAAAGTGGAGTTGAGTCCACAAAAGATCAGCCATGATCTCATTGAATGGCGGAGCAGGCTCGAGAGGCCAGATGGCCTACTCCTGCTCCTAGTTCTTATGTTCTTATTCCTGTCCAAATATTGCTAATTTCTGAGCTATATTCACTTCACAGCAATAACCATTTTAGTTGCTGAAAATTAGCCACTTGAATATAGTTATAGGTGACCTGCTAAAAAAATTGTTTACAACTTATTTTCATAATCATTTTAGCTACATCCAATTCCAAATTTTTTGGTCAAATCATTACACATGATTAGACCTAATTCGGACGATCAAATGCCAAGATATGAAAATAGCCTGGTATTAAACATTTACTACTAAAATTTCAGCCATTGCAAGCAGTACAAAATATTTAAAGTAACTGCTTTTATTTCAACTCATTGAAAATGAACATTTAGAGGCTTCCGGTGTGGACCATGAAGTGGTCACACACAAGGCAGCTCCTGCCCAAGGTTACAGAAAAGAGCTTTTTTTTTTAATCAATACAAGGTGGAATTTTGATGAAAAGACGTAGGTGAATGTTGGAGGAGTACTTTCCCCCAGGGATGGTTACCAGACCCGGCAGAAACAGTGAAAGATTTGGCTGAAGCTGCAGCAAAGACAAAAGCCTCTTCCAGCATGCAGGTGGGGAAAGGGTGAGCTTAAAAGCCTCAAGCTGACTTGACGGCCTTTATTAAAGCTGAATTCTAGCAGCAGAAGGAACAACTGTGAAAAGATCTCCCCGAGGCCACTGAAGAAGCGGTGAAGAGACCTCCGGTGGCGGCCATGGAGGAGTAGGTCGCGCATTCGGCAGCTCCCATCTGGAACCGACTCTCGGACCTTTTTCCAAGAGTTTCCACGGACTTTTTGGGGCAGATTGGTGAAGTGAACACTGCCAAAAGGATTCCCTCTCTGTTGTATGGATAGCTGGACCAGGAGTGGCCGGGTGAAGCGTTTAAGTTCCAGCAGACAGAAGTATGCGGAGTGGGCGCCAAGGCATGGCATGGTCCATGGGCGCAGCGGGCACACGAGCAACAGGAGTTCCTTAGGGGCTGTTTTGCTGATCTGAAAAAGGACATGCTGGCCCCGATGAAGGCATCAATAGACCAAATGATCCCAACTCAGGCAACACAAGGGAAAGCGATTAAGGAGATGGAGAAAAAGCTATCCGACCATGAGGACGAGTTGGTTGTATTGGCCCTTAAGGTGGAGGCGCAGGATGACCTCCACAAGAAGTGGCAGGAGAGGCTGGAGGACCTAGAAAACAGGTCCAGGAGACAGAACGTGAGAATTGTGGGCCTCCCCGAAGGTGTGGAGGGGTCGGATGTGGGAGCATTTGTGTCCAAGATGCTGGTGACGCTGATAGGGACGGGGGTATTCCTTCGACCCCTGGAGCTGGACGGGGTGCACAGAGCCCTCGCAAGGAAGCCCAAGGCGAATGAACCGCCGAGGACCATGGTGGTGAGATTTCATTACTTCTCGGACAAGGAACTTGTCTTGCGGTGGGCAAAAAAAAGAATGGAGCAGCAGGTGGGAGAACAACGTGATACACATCTACCAGGACCTGGGTGTGGAGCTGGCCAAGAAGCATGCTGGATTAAACCGGGTGAAGGCGACACTCATCAGCAAGGGCGTGAAATTTGGGAGCTACATCCAGTGAGGCTATGGGTCACGTACAAGGAACGGCATCACTATTTTGAGACACCGGACGAGGCGTGGTCATTCGTCAAACAAGAAAAGCTGGACTCGAATTAAAGGACAGCTACGCTTTGGTGGAATGCGGCGGTGTGGCTGGGTAACACGGTACCGTTTCTAATATAAGATTGTATACAATGTTGGGTGTGTGTAAGGGCTGTGGTGGTGGCTGGAGGGTGCAGTGTTTTTGGCAAGGTGGAGATACGGAGGGGGCCCTGTACTTAGTGTGAATTTTCGGGAAGTTGGAGCCTTGGTTCAACAAGTGTCTCCTCATGGGGCAATGTTAGAGTCTTCTGTTTATTTTTTGTTTCGTATTACTATTTACTCACTGGGGCTGGAGAGATAGTTTCATTGGTTTATTCACGTGGGGAGAAGGATCCGGACAATGAGGCGACAGTCTGATCGGCGCCAGGGGTGGGAGCTGCCAGTGTCAGCATGGGGGGTGAGCAAGTGCCCAGCTGGTGCTTGGCGGGGGGCTTTGGGACGTGGGGCTGTTGGGTTGGGGGGGGGGGGGGGGGGAGAATGCTGCTTTGCTGACAGAGAAGGTATCAATTTCGGGGTACCAATTGAGGGTTGGGGGTGGCGGCTCCCTGTGGGGGCGCTCGAGGAAGCGAAGGGCGTGGGCTCGAGGTTGGCCAAGAAAGGGCGGTGGCTATTCGCCGGGGGGGGTTAAGTGAGGAGAGAGAGCGTGCGTGTTCACACATCTAAAAGGGTTAATGGCAGACGTAGCAATGCTTCAGGAGACACATTTAAAGCTTGCAGATCACACGAGATTGAGAAAGGAATGGGTAGGCCAGGCGTTCCATTCAGGGCTGGATTCGAAGACCAGGGGGGTAGCAATTCTGATCCGTAAGGGTATGGCATTCGAGGCTGGGAGAATTGTGGCAGATAAGGGGGGTAGATATATAATGGTAAGTGGAAAGTGGGAGGGGGTCCGGGTGGTGTTTGTGAACGTCTATGCTCCGAATTGGGATGATGTGGAATTTATGAGACGCATGCTAGGCAAAATCCCGGACTTAAGAGTCACACCACCTGATCATGGGGGGGGGGGGGGGGGGGGGGGGGGGGGGGGGGGGGGGGGGAGGAGATAGACTTCTTTGTCTTGAGCAGGGCATTAATCCCAAAGGTGGCGGGGACAGAATACTCAGCAATCACAGTCTCGCACTGGGTGGACCTACAGCTTAGTGAGGAGAGAGGGCAGCGTCCACTCTGGAGACTGGATGTGGGGCTGCTGGCGGACGAAGAGGTTTGCGGGCGGGTTAGCAGGAACATCCAGGATTACCTGGAAACAAACGATACGGGTGAGGTAGCAGCGGCAACGGTCTGGGAGGCTCTGAAGGCAGTTGTCAGAGGGGAACTCATCTTAATTTGATCCCACAGGGAAAAGAGAGAAAGAGCCGAGAGGGAGAGACTGGTGGAGGAGATACTCCAAGTGGACAGGAGATACGCGGAGGCCCCTGAAGTGGGGCGACTGAGGGAGCAGCGGAGTTTGCAGGCGGAGTTTGAACTGCTGACCACAGGGAAAGCGATAGCACAACTGAGGAAATCAAGGGGGGCAGTCAATGAGTATGTGGAGAAAGCGAGTAGAATGCTGGCACACCAACTGCGAAAGAGGGAGCCGGCCAGGGAAATCGGGAGAGTAAAGAATAAAGACGGTAACACGGTCTTGGATCCAGGGGGGTTGAACAAAGTCTTTAAGGAATTCTATAGTAAGCTTTCCGAGTCGGAGCTCCCGACAGGAGCGGAAGGGATGAGGCGATGTTTGGACCAGTTGAGGTTTCCAAAGGTGGAAGAGGACCTGGTGGAGGGGCTGGGGGCCCCGACTGAATTGGAGGAGATTATCAAGGGTATAGAGGGCATGCAATCGGGTAAAGCCCCGGGGCCAGATGGTTACCAGGTAGAATTATATAAGAAATTTTTGGAAATATTGAGCCCACTCCTGATGAGGACCTTCAATGAGGCCAGAGAGAAAGGAACCCTCCCCCCAACAATGTCACAGGCTTTGATCTCACTCATTCTTAAACGAAGGAAGGACCCGGAACATTGCGGGTCATACAGGCCGATTTCGCTTTTAAACGTGGATGCCAAATTGCTAGCTAAGATTCTGGCCACAAGAATTGAGTATTGCGTCCCAGGGGTGATAGAGAAAGACCAGACTGGGTTTGTTAAAGGCAGACAACTCAATACCAATGTCCGGAGACTTTTGAATATCATTATGATGCCCTCAGAGGGAGGGGAGGCGGAGGTGGTAACAGCGATAGACGCAGACAAAGCCTTTGACCGGGTGGAGTGGGAGAACCTCGGGGA
This sequence comes from Scyliorhinus canicula, assembly GCF_902713615.1. Classification (NCBI taxonomy): domain Eukaryota; kingdom Metazoa; phylum Chordata; class Chondrichthyes; order Carcharhiniformes; family Scyliorhinidae; genus Scyliorhinus; species Scyliorhinus canicula. Next base: position 177,697,928 of record NC_052152.1, read on the forward strand.
AACGCTGGGGAGGTTCGGGTTTGGTGAGGGCTTTATTGGCTTGGTGAAACTGCTGTACCAGGTGCCTGTAGCAAGTGAATGTACAAACCGGCTGAGGTCGGGGTTCTTCGAGCTTCACTGGGGAACGAGGCAGGGGTGTCTCCTCTCCCCGTTACTATTTTCCCTAGCTATGGAATGACTAGCTATGGCGCGGAGAGCTTCGAGGAACTGACAGGGACTTGTTCAGCCGGGGAGGGAGTGGAACATCGGGTCTCGCTATACGCGGATGATTTCCTCCTGTACATTTCGGACTTAGTGGAGGGGATGGGGGAGGTTCTGCGGATCCTGAGGGATTTTGGTAGTTTTTCAGGGTACAAACTGAACATGGGAAAGAGAGAGTTGTTTGTGATCCAGGCCAAAGGGCAGGTGGAGAGACTGAAAGAGCTGCCGCTCAGGATTGTAAAGAAAAGTTTTTGTTACCTGGGTATACAGGTGGCCAGGAAATGGGATGCCCTGCACAGGCCCTGACCCGGTTGGTGGAGCAAACGGAAGGGGACTTTAAAAGGTGGGACATGCTCCCGCTATCACTGGCAGGCAGGGTGCAGACCGTGAAATTTACTGTCCTCCCCAGATTTGCGTTTGTCTTTCAGTGCCGCCCAGTTGGATCTTGGATCTTCACCTCCAAGGCCTTTTTTTAAGCGGGTGAGTAGGATCATTACAGGCTTTGTGTAGGCGAATAAGACCCCACGAGTAAGGGTATCGCTGTTGGAGCGCAGTCGGGGGGGGTGGGGGGTGTTGGCGCTGCCGAACTACTACTGGGCAGCCAATATAGCTATGATTAGGAAGGGGGTGATTGGAGGGGGGGAGCAGCTGGAGGCGACGCCATGTAAAGGTACTAGTCTGGGAGCTTTGATAACGGCTCCTTTGCCGTTCTCGCCAACTCGTTACTCCACAAGTCCGGTGGTGGTGGCGACACTGCAGATCTGGGCACAGTGGAGGAGGTACAAGAGGGTGGAGGGAGCGTCGGTCTGGACCCCGATATGCAACAATCACAGGTCTGACCCGGGTAGGATGGATGGTGGGTTCCAGAGCTGGCAGAGGGCAGGCATCAGAAGGATGGGAGATCTGTTCATAGACGGAAGCTTTCCCAGTTTGAAGATGCTAGAGGACAAATTTAATCTGCCGCCAGAAAACGCCTTTAAATATCTGCAAGTAGGTAGTGGCCTTTCCGACACTGCCACCACTGAGGATACAGGACAGGGTGGCCTCCGGCACCTGGGTGGGGGAGGGGAGGGTGTTGGATATCTACCAGGAACTACAGGAGGCGGAGGAAACCCCGGTGGAGGAGCTCAAGGGCAACTGGGAGGAGGAGCTAGGTGAGGAGTTGGAAGCGGGCAGAGGTCCTGGGCAGGGTTAATTCCTCATCATGTGCCAGGCTCAGTCTAATTCTATTTAAGGTGGTCCATCGGGCACACATGACGGCAGCTAGAATGAGCAAGTTTTTTGGGGTAGAAGACAGCTGTATGAGGTGCAAGGGCAGCCCTGCAAACACGTCCACATATTTTGGGCATGCCTGGAGCTTAGAGTGTTCTGGCAAGGGCTCGCGAGGGCAATGTCCAAGGTGCATAACACACTGATTGTGCAGAGTCCAGAGATAACGATCTTTGGAGTGTCAGAAGACCCGGGAGTTATGGGGCGAAAGAGGCCGACGTCTTGGCCTTTGCCTCCCTAGTAGCCCGGAGACGGATTTTATTAATGTGGAGGGACTCGAAGCCCCTGAGTGTAGAGACTTGGGTTACCGACATGGCTGCTGGGTTTCTCAGCCTCAAGAAAATAAAGTTTGCCTTAAGAGGGTCGACGTTAGGGTTCTCTCAGAGGTGGCAGCCGTTCGTCAACTTTCTCGGGGAAAATTAAAATGTCAGCAGCAGCAGCAGCAATCGGGGAGTGGAGGGGATGAGTGCTTCATTGGGATGGTGGGGGAAGACTGGGTCGGGTGGGGTAATGTCTATTTAATTGTTATTGTATATTCTCTTTTTGCACTATGTTAATGTTCACTCTAGTTTGTTTTGTTATTATGGTTACTACTGTTTTGTTATGAAAAATTCTGCAAAACCTTAATAAAAATACTTTTTAAAAAAAGAAAATGAACATTTAAAGTATACTGAAACTCCCAATTCCAAAGCGCATGTCAAAAAAAAAAATTAATGGTAGTCTACTCCAAAGAAAGTGCGAGGAACCATGTCGAAATGTCAGCAGAGACTTCACATTTGTTAATATTCTTATGCCACTAGCTTAAGACAGAAGACCAGCCCACATCTTTCGGATTCATTTGTAAACTTGTGCCTTAGTATGGCACAGAATTCCCAGGATTTTATGTACACATGACAAAGGCCACATTTTACACCACGCCAAAATACCTGGCACCCGCTCACCACTTCTCATTGAAGGAGTGAAAATTTTACCGTGGCTTTGCTTTGCTGTTAAAATCAACATCCTTAAGCCAGTTTACAAGCCACTGCCATTTAGGCTTCAAAATAATAGTTTAGCAGCGTGATTAAAGGGTGCAGTCACAGGTTGCATTCAAATGATACACATCGAGTTGTTTAGGGATATTGATCTGGACAATAAGGTTGCAGCAATCCAAAAAGTAAGAGTAGCTTAAATTTTATTCTCATTTTGTAAGCAATTAATCTTCTTCCTGGGATCTTTGACTGTAGCGATGTAAATATGGTACTAATCATTAATTTGTTCAAAGTCCTGTATTTACATGTATATTATTTATCTTTGGTATGTTTGCTTAATTGAGATACGCTCAAACCTTAATCAGTTTTGAATGGTCAGTTCCAAAGAGATCCAATTCCCATTAATTTGTCATTTCGGGATCAAACTGCAGATCATTTTTTATTTCTATCAACCAAATTTATAAATAGACCTTATAAGAACATAAGAACTAGGAGCAGGAGTAGGCCATCTGGCCCCTCGAGCCTGCTCCGCCATTCAATTAGATCATGGCTGATCTTTTGTGGACTCAGCTCCACTTTCCGGCCCGAACACCATAACCTTTAATCCCTTTATTCTTCAAAAAACTATCTATCTTTACCTTAAAAACATGTAATGAAGGAGCCTCAACTGCTTCACTGGGCAAGGAATTCCATAGATTCACAACCCTTTGGGTGAAGAAGTTCCTCCTAAACTCAGTCCTAAATCTACTTCCCCTTATTTTAAGGCTATGCCCCCTAGTTCTGCTGTCACCCGCCAGTGGAAACAACCTGCCCGCATCTATCCTATCTATTCCCTTCATAATTTTAAATGTTTCTATAAGATCCCCCCTCATCCTTCTAAATTCCAACGAGTACAGTCCCAGTCTACTCAACCTCTCCTCATAATCCAACCCCTTCAGCTCTGGGATTAACCTAGTGAATCTCCTCTGCACACCCTCCAGCGCCAGTACGTCCTTTCTTAAGTAAGGAGACCAAAACTGAACACAATACTCCAGGTGTGGCCGCACTAACACCTTATACAATTGCAACATAACCTCCCTAGTCTTAAACTCCATCCCTCTAGCAATGAAGGACAAAATTCCATTTGCCTTCTTAATCACCTGTTGCACTTGTAAACCAACCTTCTGTGACTCATGCACTAGCACACCCAAGTCTCTCTGAACAGCGGCATGCTTTAATATTTTATCGTTTAAATAATAATCCCGTTTGCTGTTATTCCTACCAAAATGGATAACCTCACATATTATAAACAGGTCAAGAAGTCTGGGAGGAGGATTTAGAGTATCCAATTATTTTTTTCCAACTTTCTTTGTTCTTTAATTATGAGAGGTATGGACAGGGTGGATAGCAACAAGCTTTTTCCAAGAGTGGGGGTGTCAATTACAAGGGGTCACGATTTCAAGGTGAGAGGGGGAAAGTTTAAGGGAGATGTGCGTGGAAAGTTTTTTTACGCAGAGGGTGGTGGGTGCCTGGAATGCTTTGCCAGCGGAGGTGGTAGAGGCGGGCACGATAGCATCATTTAAGATGCATCTAGACAGATATATGAACGGGCGGTGAACAGAGGGAAGTAGATCCTTGGAAAATAGGCGACAGGTTTAGATAAAAGATCTGGATCGGCACAGGCTGGGAGGGCCAAAGGGCCTGTTTCTGTGCTGTAATTTTTTTTGTTCTTTAATTAAGGGGCAATTTAGCGTAGCCAAGCCACATAGCCTGCAGTTCTTTGGATTATGGAGGTGAAATCCACGCAAACACGGGGAGCCATGGGGAAAATGTGCAAACTCCACACGGACAGTGGCCCAGGGCCGGGATTCAAACCCAGGTCCTCTGCGCAGTAGGCAGCAGTGCTAACAACTATGCCACGTGCTGCCCAGGAAGGAGGCTACATGATGGAATCTTAATAGATGTAACATTTCAACATTCGAACAACAAATTAAAGTGATCTAAAATATTTATAGTTGACAAGTGTCAAGACAGAGATTATGGTCAAGAGCTTGTGGGTGCAATTCTCAAAAAAGTGTGTCAATTTGGGAGGTTTGACAGGGTAATTCCCACCAGCTTTTTTGGGCGGGCTCCAGACCTGGATTCACCCACACTTAGTCATTGTTTTTCAGGCCCTGTGAAGTTTCTCCCCGGTCTAGCCCACACAAATCTTATCAGTAGCGGGGAACTGAACTCACTGACAAGATCAGGTCCTCAGAGATCAGGGCACCCTTTTGAAAGGGTGCCCATCGACACCCAGTTGAGGCCTCACCAGTGCAGCCTGTGACTCCCCAGCACCAGGAGAATGCGGGCTCAACTAGGCCGCAAATATGTAAATGAGCCAGAAGTATGATTCTCTGGGCAGCACAGTGGTGCTAAATTGCACCTTAATTGGAAAGAAAATGTATTGGGTATTCTAAAAAAATTTTAAATAAGCATGATCTATTTGTCACGCCCAGCGAGGGAGTTATCCAGATCGTGCTGGGTGGCGCGGTCACGTGACTCGTGTGCAGTTTTGTGTCTAGCGCAAAGCCCGATTTGGTCGTCTCCCGTGATGCAACCAGCACGCCCAGATAGACACCAGGCAGTGGAAGAATTGTAGCCATGATACAAATATAAAGGGAAAGAATATTTTATATTGAATAGCATTTTGTTTTTCCTGAAAAATCAGCATGATTTGGCAAACTTGAACAGTGTGCAAACCAAGAAAAATAAAGATGTAGGGAACTTAGATCTGTGTAAAAAGTCCTGGGAAATGAGTGTAAGCAAAGACACACCAAAGAATTTCTACTATTTCTGTTAGTAACGATATTAGAATCCAATGGGAAACTTTCTACCCCGAAGATGGCTCTTGCATTAATCTAGAGCTGTGTATCACAACCACAGAAATAGAATAAATAAATGCTACCAATTAGCCCCCAAGAACCTTCAGCAGGGTGGGTAGGGTCAGGTATTCTCACTCAATAATTTACGTAAAAGGTTCCAATACCACACACGGGCAATTCCTAAGTAAAACAAAGTTTATAATTTACACATTCTGAAGATCAGTACCACTGAACACCCAGGATGCTACAAATGTCAGCAGAAAGAGCAAACATTTACTCAGTTGGTTACTAATCTATTTTTCTTTTGCAGTTTTAGTGCCCATGAAAAATAACTTTTGTGATTCATTTATTTTAGAAATATTTCAGCTAACCTATCAGAATTCAAAAATATCACAAGAATCCCAGTGCAAAAGGAGGCCATTCGGCCCATCAAGTCTGCATCGACCCTTCGAAAGAGCACTCTACCCATGTCCACTCCAAATCCATCCCGCCCCATCTCTGTAACCCCATAACCTGGACACTTAAGGGGCAATTTAGCATGGCCAATCCACTTAACCTGCACATCTTCGGACTATAGGAGGAAACTGGAGCACCGAGGAAACCCATGCAAACAGAGGGCGAATGCACAAACTCCACACAGACAGTAACCCATGGTCGGAATTGAACCAAGGTCCCTGGCGTTGTGAGGCAGCAGGGTTAACCACTGTGCCACCGAGCCACCCAACCACTTTGCCGCCAAGTGCTGTGCTTTCTAATTAGAAAGGTGGGAAAATATGGATTAGAATTATCAAGAGAGAATATCGTGATTGACATACTAAAACAGGAAATTTATGATTAAATGTCACCAATCTCACCATTGCAATAAAGTCTGAATCAATGTTCTGAAGTATTTTGCTTTGATGGTTTAGATCAGATTCACAACTAAAGGTGACATGTTGATGGCCTACTTCAGAGAATAGAGAGAACAGTCATCCCGCACATGAACTAAGTTCAATTAAAAAATATTCAGGAGAGATGATTGACGGATACAAGCTTGGATTTAAGGATGGGTGAAAATAGTGGTAACGATAATACACTTTGTCCCATGTCTGCGTGGGTCTCACCCCCACAACCCAAAGATGCGCAGGGTAGGTGGGCTGGCCACTCTTTTCAGGTCAACCAAATAAAAGAAAGGAAACAAACAAACAAACAGAGGGACAAGGCAAAAAGGGCCCTTCCCGAACGTAACAAAGATCAACGGAAACTTAAGAACATCAAATGAGAGTGCAATTAAAGGGGTCAGTAAAGAACTCCAACCACTGCAGTGCCACTGGGCACAGAAGGCCTCAAATGGTGCCTGTAAACACTGCATGCTCCCTTTCTAGGGACACCCAGCCACACATGTAGCCGCAGAAGAGGGGCAAACAGTCTGTTCAGACAATCCTCCTCGGTTGCCCTCTGCCTGGACCTATAAATTGGCACGATTCACCAGGCCCAGGTTCAAAAGGAGATCCTCCACCTTGCCTGTCCCTCTCCGCACTGGGTGCTTGTAGACCAGGAGCGTAGGGCTAAAGTACAAACAAAACTTCCTGGGGCAGCAGGGTGGTGCAGTGGTTAGCACTGCTGCCTACGGCGCCAGGGACCCGGGTTCAATTCTAGCCCCGGGTAACTGTCCGTGTGGATTTTGCACATTCTCCCCGTGTCTGCATGGGCTTCACCCCCACAACCCAAAGATGTGCAGGGTAGGTGGATTGGCCTCACTGAATTGCCCTCACTAAATTGCCCCTTAATTGGAAAAAAAGAATTGGGTACTCTCAGATTTTTAAAAATGCTTCAACAAAAGATTGGCAACACAGTAGCACAGTGCAGCACGGTAGCAAAAGTGGATAGCACTGTGGCTTCACAGCGCCAGGGTCCCAGGTTCGATTCCCCGCTGGGTCACTGTCTGTGCGGAGTCTGCACATTCTCCCCGTGTCTGCGTGGGTTTCCTCAGGGTGCTCCAGTTTCCTCCCACAGTCCAAAGAGGTGCAGGTTAGGTGGATTGGCCATGATAAATTGCCTGTAGTGACCAAAAAGTTGAGGAGGGGTTGTTGGGTTATGGGGATAGGGTGGAAGTGAGAGCTTAAGTGGGTCGGCGCAGACTCGATGGGCCAAATGGCCTCCTTCTGCACTGTATGTTCTATGTGTCAGGAACCTAAAAAGGGAGTGCAGCCTATGGCACGTTACATAGATGTGGTCTACGGATTCCACAAACTCGGAAAAATGATAGGTTTCTTGGGAGCCCGTGAACCGGTGTTATCGGTGGTTGTACAGCACTGCGACATGCAACATCCTCCACCCCATGTCCCCAAGATTGAGGGGGAAGACTCCTCCATAGAGGGACCCAAGTGGGGACGTCCGCCGCTGGAAAGCAACAAGGCATGCCATGGCGTGTCTGCGTGAGGGTGAGCTTAAGAAGATGAATGGTGTGCAGCAGCACCCCATACAGGAAACCCCTCCATGCTGTGTGAAAGGCACCACCAAATCCTTGCACATCTCCCAGTCTGCGAGTGCCATCAGGTCCGAGCATGACCGTTGGGGTTTCGGATGGCATTGGCCGCAAGCCAGAAATCCACAGCCGCATGTTGTGGCAGCTCGTGAGGTGTCATCCAGCCCACCCCTCCGTCACCCAGAACGTCCCTGATCCTGGTCACCCCGGCAGCCACAGCTCATTTCTCCATCAGCCATTTGAAATGTTTTTGGAGGAGGTGAGGATTCGTGAGTAGCAGCTCATGACGACAGTCACGGCTCCTGACGGGGGACAGCGACAGCGCAAAGCAACCATGTTCCATACTTTGGAGACAGTCCTAGTAAAAGACGAGCAGTGCCTGCAGAGAGTAACGAAGACCCTACAGATCAATGAACAGGAGCTGCACATCACAATTCAGGCCGTGCACCTGGTGGAAGAAATGCCTCGCCGGGGCACACCATTGTGGAGAGGGCTCAACGTATCATTGCAGGGTCTGAACACGGAAGGAAGGTCGCCACCTGGTTGCGAAGGCACTCAAGCGCCTGGCCGCCCTACATAGAACGTAAAGTGATAAGTTAGAGACTCAGAACCTCAGCAAAACCAGGGGGAAGAGGTAAAAGTGGCAGCCGGTACCACAATATGGAGGCCATCAGCTGGTTTATGATGGGAACTCAACCCCTGTAAGACAGCATTTGGGAGCAGTTGCGTCCAGCGTCTCAAGCAAGTGGTGATCTTGGCTTCCAGCTCCTGCCAGGTAGCCAGCCAAGATTCTTCAACCGGGCAAAGATGGACTCTCAAGTAGGAAGTTGGTCCTGCTCCAGGTGAAAAGCCTGGGAGAGGGTCCATCTGCCAAGGATCGACCAAGTTCCGGAACACTTGGCCCAGTTGATCCTAGCAGAGGACACAGCGGAGTACACAGCCTGGCACTCACTTCCTCCGCGGGGTCGATGAACATGAGGGGCACATCATCAATGCAAGCCGAGAGGACCACCCCAATGCCCAGTCTGGGCAGAACCAGTCCCAGCAACCTCCTCCGCAGGAAAGGGTCCATGCAAATTGAATACTGTTGGCCAGACAAGTGGCAGCTCTGACGCACACTTCACCCAAAGCGGAAGGGTGCCCGCTAGGGACCATTGACCTTAATGAGATACTGCAACAGTGTACAGAAGTCAGATCCGGGCAACAAAATGCGACCCAAATCCGAAAGCTTGCAGAGTCCCGAATAAATATTAGTGATCCACCCGGTTGAATGCCTTCTCCTGATCAATGCGCTCAACAGACGAGCCCTCTGGGAATAATAGACGAGGTACTGGACCAAATGGATGTTGCAGTGGATTGTGCAGCCTGGGACCTCGTAGGACTGGTCAGGGTGGGACTGGTCAGGGTGGATCATGTGGTCTAGCACGGTGCCCAGGCACAAACACATCACCTTAGTCTGTGCTGAGCAGGGAGGTCGTTCACCAGTTAAGATGGTGGAGATCCCTCTTCTTTGGCAGCAGGGTAATGGTGGCCCTGCGCCACAAGAGGGTCATTACCCAACCGCGATACTTTCCCCCAGGACCTCCTCAGTCATTCCACAGGACGTCCCAGAATGCCCTGAAGAACTCCACAGTCAACGTGTCCGGCCCTGGGGTTTTACCCCTGTAAAGTTTGTTGAGGCTGCCGGTCATCTCCTCCAGGCTTACAGGGGCATTGAGCCTCCAGGCACCCTCAGGGCCGACCTGTGGTAGGTCCTCCCACAAAACTCTGCAAGCATCCTTGCTGGACAGATCCAGGGAAAAGAGGATGCTGCAGAAGCTTCGGATTAGGGCCCTGGCTTCCTCCTGATCAGAGAGGAGGGACCCGTTGTCGGGCAGCAGCGTAAGGAGCAGCGTAAGGCGTCTTTTTTCCAGCGAGTTGGAGGGGGAGGCACGGTTCACGCAACATCACCCATGCGCCTCCGGACCTGACAAGTTGCAGGTCCCACAGCACGCCCCTTTCTCTGTACACCAGCCGCAGGGCCGGGTCCTCATTGGGCTGGCCGAGACATGGCTCCTAGTCGAGCACCTCCTTGACCCTGGATATCCACCTATTTGTCGACCCCCTTGCAAACTCCTGACGGAAGGTACGCACGTGAGTCTTGTCCATGTCCCACGAAGCCTCCCCGCTTCCTTCGTTAGCCGGCCCAGAAGCGACAAAGCTAGCCCAGGAACAGCTCGTCCTCCAACAGCAGGTTGTTAAAGTGCCACTACGCAGATGGCAACGGAGTGTGGGACCACGCCAGTACACAGACGGCAACAGAGTGTGGGACCACACCAGACGGTGGTCCGAGCACAGCACCTGCAGCACAAAGGGGAGACTCGGTATCCGGCAATAGGGAGTTCAAATTATTCCCCAGGGCCACCCTCGAGCAGACGTTTTCCTCCGGGCAGTCGCCGCCTGGGACAGAGATCCCCACCACATCGAGTGTGGCGGACATCATTGACCTACCAACTAGCCCTGGGTCTGCCCTATCCCACCCCCTGGATCGTCGACAGATGGGTTCCTTGCGGTCTTCTCTCGAGATATGGGTCAGAGGGAGGGGGTGGCTCAGATCCCCGCTCCTCTTGCGACACCAGACAGATCCGGAAACAATTCCGGGAAAAGCTCCGGAATGGAGATTGCGGCAACCGGTATCGGAGGTTACGACGGAGGAGGCCACCACGCCCCGAGCGCCCAATGACCCAGAGGTCAGGGAGCTGCCACAGCTCTCCGGCATCGTGAAAGCGAGGCGGATGCTCGGCGGGGGTGCGACACCTCAGGGGTTGAGACATGCTTCACTTTTTGTTTTCTTGTGGGGATGGGGTGTGATGTCGAGGGGCAGGGTACAGGGCGTCATCCTCTCTGCACTAGGGGTGGGGGGGGGGGGGGGCTGCGCTGAGGAAACCCCCATCCTAGTATCACCCCTCCACCCGACACTCTGCCCCAGGGGTTATGACTTGGGCGACTCAGGTACGTGCACATCACCGCCACCTCCCCTTGTTGACCCGTGCTGAAGCCAAGCTGGGCCCAATACAGAGGAGTCAATGGGCCCGGATGGCACCAGAAGGAGATATGCCAGAGGGGGCATCCTTCAGGCCACGAAGGAACAGCACCACCTCAGAACACACTGTGGTAATATAATAATAATTCTTATTGTCACAAGCAGGCTTACATTAACACTGCAATGAGGTTACTGTGAAAATCCCTTAGTCGCCACATTCTGGCGCCTGTTTGGGTACAGTGGGAGAATTCAGAATGTGCAAGTTACCTAACAGCACGTCTTTTCGGGACTTGTGGGAGGAAACCGGAGCACCCGGAGAAAATCCACAGATATGGGGAGAACGTGCAGACTCTGCAAAATGAATCAGGGCCGAGTTTTAAGGCCGATTAAATTGGATATCCTAAATTAAAGAATTGGACACTTTAAATTAAAAGCACAGTCCGCTCCAGCAAGAAGACTGCAGAATCCAAATATACAGAACAAACAACCTGCCAGAACATGTCTGGGCCTGTCCCAATCAATCACCCGTCAAAGATGTCGCACTCTACCGAGACCCAGCAGATCATCGTATCCCATTGAAATGCACAGGTCTAATTTCCGTAGTCCAGATTGAGCCAGACTTTCCGTCACCCGTCACTGTTATTTTATATGAGAACAGGTTATGTGCAGCCCACACCACCAGAGATTGGACACCTGGGGCGGGCTCAGGTGGCCTGTTAAACGGTCATTCACCAGACCATTGGCTGCTGGGGCCCCCTTCCGAGAAGTAATTGGCTGGAAGCCAGGGAAGTTTCTGGAAAGACGGGGAGGGGGATAACGGAAGGCATCTCAAAGACACCAGTAGCAAAGACTCGGTGTGGGAGGTGACCTTGACCAGACCAGATAGAAGCAAGCAAACGCCAGCAAAAATCATCTTTGCAATGAGGCACCGGAGGGACTCATGGATCAGATCTACAGCATACCAAACCACCCTTGCGGGTAGTATAGTTGAATTCTGGGCGTTTCTTGTATATATAGTGGGTAACACAAGGGTTAACTATATTTAATAAAGTGTGTTGCATTATATCTGTGCCCGTACTTTGATCTCCTCATAAATAGACATCTGCGTAAACTTTAAGAAGCTGGTTGATGTATCCGAATTTGAAAAATACAACATCACCTCCCCACAGTAGTTGTGATGTGGGGGAGGAGGAGCTCCATAGGGAGGTAGGACGGGACATTTGAAAGGGAGACCCTCCCGGCGGTGTCCTCAAGAGGGTCCACTGCCACGTTGGTCTGTCCCACCGTGAGCCCCTTTTCTAGGGCGAAGTAGACCACCCACTTGGCTTTCAAGAAAAACTATAACCTTCCCGTACATGCAAGTGGGGGCTACAATGACTAAGGGCCACAATGGGGTGAGAGTAGCACTTCATCTCCAGCTTCCAGATTAGCAACCAGAATGGTGGTGAGGCTGTGGTAGTAGTGGAGGCCGAAGAGCCACCACCACCCGTATAGGTGACTTTAGACGGCTCAGCCACCGGCGAAGGTCAGGTATTCATTCAGGCAAGTGGCACCCGATAAGGGCTTTGTCATGTCAGGAGTCTTGAAATAGACGGGATGGGGGGATGGAAGAGAGATAAATGCACTCTTCTCCCAGGAAGGTAAGCAGTGGAATGAGGAAAGGTGAGCGCGCACGGAACAGAGTGGGAGACGGTGGCACAAGAGGGAGGGTGGTGCCTGAGATGACAGACACCTGTGAAGCTGGTGGGTGGGAGGTCAGGGGAGCGAAATTAGATCATCAGCCCGGGAGAGGCTCAGCAAACACACCGTCTACTGGATTCCCTTGCCCTGGGACAAGCACAAAGAAAAAGACTGTCCTCGCTGAAAGCAGTTGTTGATAGGTGGGAGGACCAGGCTGGGCCCTCAGCCCACGAGGGGCCCAGCAAACATACAGACCAGAGGGCTCTTCTCCCACCTCGGTCTTGGAAGTTTGCTTCTTCTCTTCCTTTCTTTCCTCCAGTCAGCTCAGCAGCAAACAGCACTGGGAACAGGCAGTAAACTGAAGAGCAGCAGCAACAGAGAGCGAGTGAGCAGCAGCCACTCTCCACCACAGCAACAACTGCACAACTCCAAAGACTGCACAGGGAGTGCCTGCTTCGGATTGGCCATGTGAAATTGCCCCTTAATTGGAATTTTTTTTTTTTAATGATAATACATGTCTGGTGAAAGAGAACAAATTTGGCTATACATTTTTTAGGTTTCACTCCCAATTAAAAAAAGGACTTTTGTCTCATCTGCTAATTTTCAGAGTGAGAAACTAATTTTTGACAATCTCAACACCGAGCATTGGTACTGAGCGCTGAAGAAAAGTCATACTGCCGAAACGTGAACGCAGTTTCTCTCTTCAAAGATGCTACTAGACCAGAGTTTTTCCAGCATTTTCTGTTTTTATTTCAGATTTCCAGCATCCGCAGTATTTTGCTTTATTATACAGAGCACGAGTTCAGCAACTGCCAATGTCCATCGCAACGGTGAATAAAAACAGAGTGAAATCAGTCAACAGTCAGTAACACACTGCAGATACTGTAATTAGAATCAGAATATGCATAAATTACAAATAGACAAAGGAAAAGGAGAGAAATACAGTGAATGGCTTGTCCGTCCCCGCCCACACCTTGCATGTTTGTTGTTTTGGCCTGCAATTTCTCATTCTGCTGAAGGCTCACATCTTCCAACATTTTCCAACTGTCGAATTGAGTGTTGTAAGGATTCTATTTTAATACCCACATCCTCAATACAGTGAGGAGTGTCCTGACCTATGAGACAGAAGCTTCAGGTTCAAGTCCCACCCCAGGATCTGATGGTCATTGAAGGTAAATTTGTAACACAGCCAAAAAGGATGAGGATCAACCTACAGCTCCTTCCAACACAAACCGATGGCAGACTATAAAGCAGGAGAGATTTCTGATCAGCCAAGTTTTGGAAAGAAGTTGGCACCTCTTCCATGACTATCCAAAGCTCCCGACAACAACAAGCATGTAAAGTGCATGTTGGCACAGCAACTCTGACTCCGTGAACCTTAACAAACCACCATGATTCTCCGGAAAATTTCCAAGTGTGCTGGCAAGCGGGAACTGCCACGAGCTTCCCAGCGCTCAGCCCAGCTAAACCGGCAACATAATTCAATGTTAATTGGTCCACTTAACGAGGCCTCACAGGCTTCTCGCCGTGAATAATGCCTCGGCAGCTGATTTTTCAGGACCATGCTCACTAGCCCCCCGCTAGCCAGGTTGAGCAGCACTTAAGCTGCACTTGCTCAGCCAGCTCGCAATAATAGTGCCGAGGAGACCAGCACCAAGATTCAGGGACGCTGACCTGGGTAGGCTCCTGGATACAGTGGAGACCAGGATGGATGTCCGGTTCCCCGGGGGTTCCGGAGGAGTCACAAGACAGCCAGTGCTGCCTGGGATGAGATGGTGGCAGCAGTCAGCTCCAATTGCATGACCAAGAGGACTGGCCAGCAGTGCAGCAAGGTCGGCGACCTACACCGGGCAGCACGAGTAGACACCAATGTCCTCCCGCCCACCCCGCTCTCCTGCTATTCACCAGCCTCTTTATGCTTCAGCGAGAACGCAATGATCCCAGAGAATCACACGCCACAGCTTGAGAACTGTTGAATGGAGATGCTACACGGATCATTTTGCAACCTCCCAGCACAACATATCCAGTAAAAATTGCTCCACAAGGAATTCTACAAGTGGTTACATCAAAAAGGAGATAAAATTTCTGGTCAAGTCTGCCATACAATCTTTAACAGGCCCAACTTGGGCTTCCAGAATTGCCAAAAAAAAAAACACAGATGTTTTTCTGCCAGACACATTTGGGGTAGTACCACATGGTTAATAAAAATAGGCCAAGATTTTCCAGCATTGATGATGGCATCACTGTCAATGTTCGTCATTATGCCGCTGAAAATCAAAGCAACTTCTGGAGTCTGGGCATGCACAGAATACAACGGAAAACCAGAAGCTGCAGTCAGCGATTCTACATTTCTTCAAAAGTGTGGGGTTGAGGCATCATAAAGGGGTTGCAATCAATGGGCAAGTCTATAAATTGATAACAATTTCAACTCTACACCTCTAGTCTCCTGTGAAAATCCATGAAGTTACCCTATTTTAAATTAGGAATAGCTTTTTTTAAAATAGCATACTGACTTCATCAGTACTGTGAAATACCCAACTAGCCTGAAAAACTAGG
Organism: Scyliorhinus canicula; assembly: GCF_902713615.1. Classification (NCBI taxonomy): domain Eukaryota; kingdom Metazoa; phylum Chordata; class Chondrichthyes; order Carcharhiniformes; family Scyliorhinidae; genus Scyliorhinus; species Scyliorhinus canicula. Next base: position 177,712,937 of record NC_052152.1, read on the forward strand.
TTTATATTTAAGGAATGTAAAATTTCCATTCGGATTTAAAAAAATCATTTTTTATTTAAAGTTCTTGCAGAAGTTTGTTTATCTTTACACTAGTTTCCATCTCAAATAATCATATTTAAAGATCAGAAATTTTAATTAGAGTCATAAATATTACAGCATGGAAATAGGCCCTTCGGCACAGCTTGTCCATGCTGCCCAGTTTCTAACACTAAGCTCGTCCCACTTGCCCACATTTAGCCCATATCCCTCTATACCCACTCTGCCCATGTAACTGTCCAACTGCTTTTTAAAAGACAAAATCGTACCCACCTCTACCACTGCCTCTAGCAGCCTGTTCCAGATGCTCACCAGACTCTCTATGAAGAAATTTCCCCTGTGGTCTCTTTTGTAGTTCTTCCCTCTCACCTTAAACCTATGCTCTCTGTTCTAGACACCTCTACCCTTGGGAAAAGATGTTGACTATCTACCTTATCTATGCTCCTCATTATTTGATAGAGCTCTATAAGATCACCCCTCAGCCTCCTACGCTCCAGGGAAAAAAAGTTCCAGCCTATCCAGCCTCTCCTTATAACTCAGACCATCAAGTCCTGGTAGCATCCTCGTAAATCTCTTCTGCTCGAATTCTAGTTTAACAATACCCTTCCTATAATAGGGTGACAAGAACTTAACACATTGTATCCCATGTGTGGTCTTACCAATGTCTTGTACAACTTCAACAAGACGTCCCAACTCCTGTATTCAATATTCTGACCAATAAAACCTAGCATGCTGAATGTCTTCTTCATCACCCTGCCCACCTGTGACTCCACCTTCAAGGAGCTATGAACCTGTACTCCTCGATCTTTGTTCTCTAACTCTCCCCAACAAGGACATAGGTTTAACCGAGTAGGTACTGCCCCGATTTGATCTACCAAAATGCATCACCTCATATTTATCCAACTAAAACTCCATCTGCCACTCATTGGCCCACTTGGTCAAGATCCTGTTGCAATCTTATATAACCTTCTTCACTATCCACTATGCCACCAATCTTGGAAATTGAAAAGTGAAGGATATTTGTTAGACTATTTGCCATGGGAATAACTCCAATGTCATTGTTTCTTTATCTTCTTGCTGACACCGAAAAAGATCCCCTTCACTGTCACCTGAATTGAGGGATAAACACCAGAGACCTTTGTGGATGGCTTTCTTTTGAGGTCAATAGCGAATGCCGATGATAAATGCTAACCCATAAACACTGTAATTAGCAGTGCCAACCTAATCTTCCCCAGTATGGGTGCCAAAAACAACAGTAATTATATGGTCTGCTACCGCTAATGTTGTTGAATTCATTCGCCCAATGTAAATAGGGCAGATTCCAAAGCACTGCAAACCCAGGATACCTTGGACATGCTTCTACTTGAGGTAGCTCTGTAACATAAAAAGGTACGATATTAAGAACTTTATCTGTGCTCGTAACCAGTTTCTTCCTTCCTGCCCAAAACTCTTATGGTGCAGTTCCGCAATGCTCATGAATTCATTAAAAAGGATTGATAGTATTACAGTAGATCTTACTATCTTGCCAATCTACATTTTTTTCTGATTGGCAGTAATTAACAATTATTACATTGTTAAAGGGATAGTTATTCATGAAATTACAAGGCTTAATTTTCTGTGGGGAGTTTAGTTCCCATCTACTATGTAAATACAGCACCTCGTGCCATTAAATGCATGCAATGGTGAGGTAAAACGGCAACGTGAAGTTTGCACAAGGCTAACAGCAGAATGGAGCAACTCAGATGCAACATTTGAATATTGAGCATTAAACCATGCATCTGCTCACCACCTGAAGCTGTACTTTTATGCAAAAATAACAAGCGCCACCATCACTGTGACAACAAAATCTGTCCCAATATTTTTTTTGAAATGTTATTGCTACAAATAACCATGAATCTGTTATCATTCATCAGATCATGTTAGGCTCCACTCAAATTCACCCGATTTAGAAATTAATGCAGAAATTGAAGCAAACGGTTAGTCGTTGATTCCAAAGATAGAACATAGAACAGTACAGCACAGAACAGGCCCTTCGGCCCTCGATGTTGTGCCGAGCAATGATCACCCTACTTAAACCCACGTAACCCGTATACCCGTAACCCAACAATCCCCCCATTAACCTTACACTACGGGCAATTTAGCATGGCCAATCCACCTATCCCGCACATCTTTGGACTGTGGGAGGAAACCGGAGCACCCGGAGGAAACCCACGCACACACGGGGAGGACGTGCAGACTCCACACAGACAGTGACCCAGCCGGGAATCGAACCTGGGACCCTGGAGCTGTGAAGCATTGATGCTAACCACCATGCTACCGTGAGACATACTAGATGTCTAATGGATTACGGTTTGAGACTGACATTCCACTTTTGTCATCAAATACCGTGCTCCAATTAACTGCTGAAACTACCTTTGGACTACACTTGTTTTATGAGCCGACACAGGAAAAACTCTATTCATTACCAGATGTCTTGCAACGTTTTTGGAGAGAATTTAGATGGCAAGCTCAAAAGTCCTAAAAGTTTTTCTGAGCAAACTGACCCGATTAGAACTTTATGTTGCGGCTAGCAGAGGATTTTAAAATTAAGTCGGAGTTTAAAAATCTGCTGAAAATTCACATTTGTAGGATTATCACACCACAGGAGGCCATTCAGCCTATCGTGTCTACACTGGTTCTCAGAATAAGCAATTCACCTCATACTATTCCCCAGATTTCCCTGTAACGCAGCACATCCTTCCCTTTCAAAAAGCAGTCTGATAATTTTATCAAAGCTTAAATTAGTTATAGAAAACTTATTTTAATTTCCACATCTTTCAGTACATTTGGTCATCTCTTGCGGATTTCAAAATGGTAGTTAAAAATAACGTGAGCACTATGTTCCAGCTTTTCACCTACGTTTGCAGATGACTGCCACTGGGAATGATCTGGTCATTTTCAAGGTGCTCTTTTTGGAAGCAAAGCTTGCCTCCCCCACTCTATCCATAACAAGTGTCAGAGCTGCTGGAGTTTGATAGCGTCAGAAATCAGCCCAAGGAAACTTCATTCCTTCCCACAAAATTAAAAATATAAAAGATAGATCCAATTTTAAGCAGAATGCAATGCAATCTTTTCTTCCCACCCCTTCTCTCCTATTACTGATCCTCTTCTGAAAGACATCAATTTATCTTGCAGCACCAGGATTAGCAGTACTCCAATCCTACACTCATGTAATCATTATTCATTCATACCAGATCAGAGACTAGGCAGATGCCTGAAGACTTAATCCAGAAATCACCATTGCCACACTCCTTGCCCTACCCACATCACAGATGTTAACGGTTGGTAATCTGGAGAGGGAGCACTGGCCAAATTTTGCCCTCCGTCACCCAGAGCTAATCTTACATCCTCGGAGATCAGCAAACTCAGAACCGAGACCGAAATTAAAGTCAGCAGCACAACAGGAAGGCCATACGTACCCATTTTATTTTTTAAAAAGTTAGATATCCTAATTGCAGAGATAAACCAAATATATAACCTTTACTTCAATGTTCAGTTAATAAACACTTTCACTAAAGAAAGACAAAATATACAATTTACCAGAAATTATAGATGATCACTAAATGAAATTCAACTGTTAATAAATGTGTCTACAAAAGTACAAAGGAGATGATGCAGAAAGATTTGGGTACCAGAAAAGAACGGTTGAAAGCATTTTTGTAATACAGGACCAAATACTGGCCCAAATTTCAAGGTGGTAAGGATGACAAATCTAACAACATTCACTGTCATTACTTCTCTAAAACTGATAGCAACTACTTGATTCTGCACACATTCAGTTCAATGCAGAAATTTATGTAATTGAAGTCTCCCTACTCCATTCCACTGTTGACTTTGCTGCAGACTGGAATGAAATATAATTATCACAGAATTGTCACGGCGTAGGAGGGGGCCATTTGACTCACCGTATCTGCACTGGACCTGAACTAGTGTGGAAAATCTTTTTCTCGTATCACATTTGCTTCTTTTGCAAATCACTAAACCTGCGCCCTCTCATTCTTGATTCTTTTATGGCAGGAACAGTTTTTCCCACCTACTCTGTCCAGCCCCCTCATGATTTTGAACATCTCCTTCAAATCTTCTCTTAGTCCTCCTCTCCATAAAGAACAGTCCCAACCTCTCCAATCTATCCTCATAACTGAGGCGCCTCACCTCTGGAACCATTCTTGTAAACCTCTTCTGCACACTCTCTCCAATGTGTTCACATCCCTGTGTGGTTTCCAAAACTGTACACACTATTCCAGTTCACGATAGCCTCTTTGCTCTTGTATGCTTATGCCCCTATTAGTACTGTAGTACTATAGTACTACATAGTACTGTATGCTTTATTAGCTGCTCTCTCCACCTATCCAGCCACCTTCAATGACCTATCCAAATATACACCCAGGTCTCTCTGCTCCTGCAATACCTTAATTTTACCTTTTAGTTTATATTGTCTCTCCATGTTCTTCCTACCAAAATGCATCACTTCACTTCTCCACATTGAACTTCATCTACCACCCATCAGCCCACTCCATCAACTTGTATATGTCCTTTTGAAGTTCTGGACTGTCCTCTTCATAGTTTACAATACTTTCAAGTTTTCTGTCTTCCGCAGTTTAAGATTGTCCCCTGCACACCAAAGATCTACATCATTATATATCAGGAAAAGCAAGGGTGCCAATACCAACCCCTGTGGAACATCACTACAAACCTTCTTCCAGTGCAAAAAAAATTCCCTTTACCACAGTGCTATTATTCAGCCTACTCTCCCAACTTTTCTCGAGTCTGTTGTGTGGCACTGTGTCAAATGTCTCCTGAAAGCCCAGGTACACCACATCAACAGCTTTACCCTCATCAACCCAGTTACCTCCTCAAAACAAAAAACTCCTTGCCACCACTGATTGACCTGTAATTGCTGGGGCTATCCGTACAACTTTTTTTGGAATAATTCCATTAAAAATCCAGACCAAAACTTGAACCTTGAAACTATGAATCTCTCTGCGAAAACCCTTTTTAAAAATTGCATTTTCTTGGATGAAGTGCAACTCTGTTTCAAACGCTGTACTAAGTTCATTATTAATGCTGAATAACCTTGATGGCCTTGAAATCTAATTTTGTATTTGTGGAATGCCAAAACTGTCCCATTATGATAAAACAAAAATCATCGCCCGTAACTTCCTCAGAGTAGAAATCTCAATGGACGTACAAGCCTGTACAGGGTATCCAAGGTTTTTCTTCCATAGTTAGAAATGATTTTTTATTTTTCTTCTAACTCTGGGTAACTATCTGGGTAAAACTGGCAGAACCATTTGAAGTTATTAATAATAATAATAATCTTTATTGTCACAGGTAGGCTTACATTAACACTGCAATGAAGTTACTGTGAAAAGCCCCGGGTCGCCGCATTCCGGCGCCTGTTCAAGTACACAAAGGGAGAATTCAGAATGTCCAAATTACCCATCAGCATGTCTTTTGGGACTTGTGGGAGGAAACTGGAGCACCCGGAGGAAACCCACGCAGAACGTGCAGATCCACAGACAGTGACCCAAGCTAGGAATCGAACCTGGGACCCTGGAGCTGTGAAGCAACAGTGCTACCCACTGTGCTGCCAAAGCAATGTAAATCGCTTCTGTCGGAGGTCCCAGCCCAACACCGTTGTCCAGAGTTTAGCACCTCTTGCCAATTACCAGGTAAACATTTATGTGGGAAGTTTCTAGAGGGATTTCCCTAGCACATCTTTGGGTAACCCCTAAATGTGATGCCGGGGAACAAGTTATGGCATATTTGAATAAAATTTATTATGTTTCTGCTTCCACCTTATTTCCATGTGTATATCCCATTTCTTTTGTTCTATAAAATATAATTTCATATGAAAGATGATCAGTGAATTTTACTTCCCGAATAGCTGTTTGAGAAAATACTTCTGTGAGATTTAATTGCTCATCCTGCTTTATCACTGGTGCTAGATGTCTGGAGATCCCCTGACCCGACATCAGATTCAAATTAACATTGGGAAAGGGAAAATCCATGCCACACAGATCGCCTAATTTTTGCGGCAGCTTTCAAGGTCAATAGCAAGCAACATCAATCCATTAGGATGCATCATATAATATGCAACATATAAAATCTGGTATAGGGAGTAATGGAACAAGTTGTGCTCAATTAAATTATGAACTTAAAAGTGGTACAATGAAGGGCAACTGGAACAGCTTCTGGGCTTAGTTTGTTGTGTTCAGACAACAAGCTCATTAGAACGGTTTGTGCGGGTTAGAAAAAAATGATAAGATGTGACTAAAGGAACTTAAATTTTGAAAGTAATTTATGACATTGAAGAGTAGTTCCAGACTATATAAACTTAGGAAAATGTGGACTTGTTCCAACTTTAAGGATCTCATTGTTGCAAACATGCAGCATTATCAAGGACAGTGAATGTAGAACTCTTCTAACAATAAAAGTCAAATTCCAGGTTAAGGCACTAATTAAGGTGACACTGCTGCTTGGGCTGGACAAAAAGACAACAGTTTAATTGTCCAAATTACCCATCAGCATGTCTTTTGGGAAACTGGAGCACCCGGAGGAAACCCGCGCAGAACGTGCAAATCCACAGACAGTGACCCAAGCTAGGAATCAAACCTGGGACCCTGGAGCTGTGAACATTTACCCTAGATTTTTGTTTTCAAAATTTGTTCACGTGGGTGTTGCAGGCTGTGCCAGCATTTATTGCCCATCCCTAATAGCCCTTGAGGGGGCAGTTAAGAGTCAGCCATATTGCTATGAGTCTGGAGTCACATGTAGGCTAGCCAGATAAGGATGGCAGAATTCCTTCCCTAAAGGACATTAGTGAAAGTTTTTACGATAATGGTTTCATGGTCATCATTAGACTTTTAATTCCAGATATTTTATGGAGTTTAAATTCCATCACCTGCCGTGGTGGGATTCAAACCCAGGCCATTATCCTGGGTCTCTAGATTCCTAGTGCGGCGACTATCACTATGCCACCATCTCCCCTTGTGCCAAATGCCCTTTAAAATGTCAGTTTTTAATTGATGTATTTGTGAAAGGAAACACACTAGAATTTCTATTTGCTACATTTTACTTTTGATTTTTTTTTTGCAATGCATAAAGTTCATTTTACAAAAAAATGAAATTCCTCTGATCTTGAATGTCATTCAACAACTTAATTTTTATTCCCCCCCCCCCCCCCCCCCCCCCTCCAAAACCTGCAGTGTTTATTGAGGCTACATATTTTATCTGGCCAAAATACACTTATCTTTCACAAGCTACACTCAAACTCGTAATTAGGAGTTGCTCTATTACAGCTAACAGGTAAAATGGATGCTGCTAGTGTTAGCCTAGCCTACAATGAATAGAGCACAACTTTACCTAGCAATTTTTTCCATGATTTGATGAGTGACTTGGCAAGTGTAGTGATTTCTTCATCTGTGCTTTGTTTTCTAACAGCATTCACAGACATCCCAACCCTCGTGGACTACAAGAACAAAAGAAACAGATATTAAAAACAATCCTGGAACTTACAAAAACAACTCGATTATTTAAACTCGTATATTTCAAGCCATATTAGCAGTAAACCCCTCTTGCAATTGGTTGGGCCAAAGATCTTAAAGCTGCAAGATATTAAAAGCTCCACTGTTCAGGAATACAACTTAGTAATTTCTACACAATATTTTATTAATAAGTAAATTAATCCAATCTGCCAAACAAAACTCATCACCTTAAAAATGTTTAATTTATCACATTTATTGAACTATTATATCAATAATTTGAATTCACATTTCCCAACATATATTTATGATCTGTATATACTGTATTACCAAAATGTCTTTATTTCTATTCAGTTGATTCAGATGCATAAAGGTTGAATTATCCAATCCCTAGCACCTTGGAGCAGCTGTAGCAGAATCGCAGTGAATTGCCCACAGACTTCCTGACACAAATCATGAAGGCATTCTAAGCCTAAAATGACACCTCAGGGTCATGTGCCCATGGCAAATGCTTTCCCCTCCCACCGACCATTTTCATGAAGAGCTGCAACAGATTTTCTGACTACTCACAAGGGCAAAATTCTGTTTGGTTCAAAGCTGCAGATTGTGTATGGAAGAGTAACATGTCTGGAGTTGGCAGACCAGCATTGTTGTTAAAAAAAGTGATTTAGTTTTGATTATTTGACCTGGCATTTGTGCCTTGAACAAGGAAAACAATGATTTAATTTATTGTCACATGTACCGAAGTACAGTGAAAATATTTTTCTGCGGCCGATAAACGCACACAGTAGACACAATAATCAACAGGGAACATTGACAAATGGTACACCCACAAAACAGTGATTGGTTACAGTGTGGAACAAGGAGCCAAACAAAGCAAATACATGAGCAAGAGCAGCATAGGGCATCATGAATAGTGTTCTTACAGGGAACAGATCAGTCCGAGAGGGAGTTGTTGAGGAGGCTTGTAGCTGTGGGGAAGATGTTCCTATGTCTGGATGTGCGAGTCTTCAGACTTCTGTACCTCCTGCCTGATGGAAGGGTCTCTGATAATGCTGTCTGCCTTCCTGAGGCAGCGAGAGGTGTATACAGAATCAACGTGGGGGTGGCAGGTTTGTGTGATGCGTCTTGCGATCTTGGACTAAGCAGCTGCCATACCAGGCTGTGATGCAGCTGGGTGGGATGCTCTCTATCGCACATCTGTACAAGTTTGAGAGAGTCGATGCAGACATGCCAAATTTCTTTAGCTTCTGCAGGAAGTAGAGACGTTGTTGGGCTTTCTTTACTGTTGCATCAACGGTGAGTGGACCAGGACAAACTTGAGGGCCGAAGGGCCTGTTCTGTGCTGTACTGTTCTATCTATCATAACTGTTGGCAATGGTGACCCCCAGGAACTTAAAGCTATCGACCATCTCCACTTCAGAGCCATTGATGCAGACGGGAGTGTGTCGTACTGCGCTTCCGGAAGTCGATCATCAGTTCCTTGGTCTTTCCAACATTTAGAGAGAGGTTGTTTTCAGTGCACCATGTAACCATAATTTATTTCCCTCCTGTAGTCTGATTCGTCGTTGTTTGAGATGCGGCCACCACAGTCGTATCATCCGCAAACTTACAGGTAGAGTTGGTGTTAAATGTTGCCACACAGGGGCAGCACGGCGGCGCAGTGAGTAGCACTGCTGCCTCATGGCGCTGAGGTCCCAAGTTCGGTCCCGGCTCTGGGTCACTGTCCGTGTGGAGTTTGCACATTCTCCCCGTGTTTGCGTGGGTTTCACCCCCACAACCCAAAGATGTGCAGGGTAGGTGGATTGGCCACGCTAAATTGCCCCTTAATTGGAAAAAATGAATTGGGTATTCTAAATTTATAACAAAAAAAATGTTGCCACACAGTCACGGGTGTATAGGGAGCACAGTGGAGGACTGAGCACACATCCTTGCGGGGCTCTGGTGTTGAGGACTATTGTGGAAGAGGTGCTGTTGCCTATCCTGACATTGCGATCTGTTGGTGAGGAAGTAGAGGATCCAACTGCACAGGGAGGGGTCAAGTCCAAGATTGCTGAGTTTGGTTATTAGTCTTGTTGGGATAATGGTGTTGAAGGCCGAACTGTAGTCTATGGACAGCAGTCTTACATAGGTGTCCTTGTTGTCAAGGTGTTCAAGTGTTGATTGCAGAGCCAGCGAGATAGCGTCTGTTGTGGACTGGTTGCGGTGATAAGCAAACTACAGTGGATCGAGACCGTCTGGGAGGCTGACAGTGATCCGTCTCATGACTATCCGCTTGAAGCATTTCACGATAACAGACGTTAGGGCCACCAGTCAGTGGCCATTGACAGTTACCTCATTCTTTTTTGGTACTGGTATTATGGTGGTCTTCTTGAAGGAGGTGGGGACCTCAGAGCGGAGGATTGAAGTGAAGATATCTGCGAATACACTCGCCAGCTGGTCTGCGCAGGCTCTGAGTGGTCGCCCAGGGACTCCGTCGGGGCCCGTCGCTTTCCGTGGATTCACTTTCAAGAAGGCAGCTCTTACCTCTGAGGCTGCAATATGGATATGGGTGTGTCCAGGGCCATTGGGGCGGGTGGCACTGATACATTGGCTGACTGCTCAAAGCGGGCATAGAACTTGTTCAGACCATCGGGTAGGGATGCTCCAGCCCCAGATATTCCACCAGGCCTTGCTTTTTAGCCTGTAATCTTGTGTAGGCCCCGCCATAGTCGTCGTGGGTTAGCGTAATTGGCCTGGGACTCTAGTTTGATGCGGTATTGTCTTTTTGCATCCCTGATGGCTTTCCGTACGTCGTACCTGGATTTTGTATGTAGGCCAGGGTCGTCAGACTTGAACGCCTCTGTCCGGAACTTCAGCAGGGAGTGAGCCTTTTGGTTGAGCCAGGATTTCCGATTGGGGAATGCCCGTATTGTCTTCTTCGGTACACAGTCCTTGACACGCTTACAGATGAAGTCTGTGACGGTGGCTGCATAGTCGGCCAGGTTAGCTGCCGCGGCCTTGAATATGGACCGATCTAGTCTCCAAACAGTCACGGAGGATGTCCTCTTCCTTGTACCAGCATTGCACGGTTTTCTTCATTGGCTCAGCACACTCAAGTTGCTGTTTGTAAGCCGGAAGTAGGAATACCGACTTGTGGTCGGATTTGCCAAAGTGAGGTCGGGGGATGGAGTGGTAGGCTCCTTTGATGCTCTTTTCCATTGTTACTTTTCATTACTTTTCCATTGGTCAGGTTTTAGGAGGTCACAACTCAATTGGGGGGGCAGTGGTCTAGTAATAATGTCACCGGATTACAAATCCAGAGGCTAATATTCTGGTTATAGGTTAAAATCCCACTAAGACAGCTGGTGGAATTTAAATTCAATAATAAATTTGAAGCTAGTCTCTGTGGTGGTAACCATGAAGCCACTGTCAACTGTCAACAAAAGCCCATCTGGTTCGTAAATAGAAAATAAATCCTTATCTGGTCTGACCGACACGTGACTCCACATCAACATGGCTGACTCTTAAATGCCCAACAGAAAAGAAACCAGACAGACCATCCAGCACCAACCCAAGCACTGGAAAAGACTATGTTAGATCTCACTCTTTCAACCCTGCAAAGTCCTCCTTACCAACATCCGGGGCTTGTGCCAAGATTGAGAGCACTGTCTGGCAGACTAGTCACAGTGCACCATCTACAAGATGCACTACGAGAATTCATGAAGCGTCTTTCAACAGCATCTTCCAAGCAGGTGACCTCTACTACCCAGAAGGACAAGGCATGGGAACACCTCCTATTGCAAGTCCTTCGAAGCCATACATTATCCTGATTTGAAACTACATAATTGGATCAAAACCTCCTCCCTAACTGCACTGTGGGTGTACGTACACCAAATGGACTGCAGTGGTTCAAGAAGGCAGCTCATCACCACCTTCTCAAAGACAATCAGAGTGGGTAATAAATGTTGGCCTAGTTAGCAATGCCCACTTCCCATGAAAGAATGAATGAAAAAGAACTGCTGACATCACATGATCAATCAAGTAGATGACATGGCTTTCCAGGGAAAACGACCATTGTTTTTCAATGCATGCTGAGAACCAGCAAGTCCATGCTCTTCATTTTCACACCTCGGCTGGTTTTCCTGTGCCATAGAATGCACAAGAGTCTGCAGAGCCAAAAGATGCAAGTGCCCTCACATGAATCACAGGAGATTTTCAGAACTTGTTATTGTTCGCTTCACATGCTCTCCCAAATCAAAAGATGTTCATTTAAGCAACTAGGGACACCAACTAATGCAACTACATGCAAATTAACGACATCAGTATCCAGAATGAAGTCACTTACAGGTTGTGCCAAAAGCCCCACTACAATTGGTCCTATTATTTTCTGACAAAACCCAAGTGACTTTAAAGTGTGTTTACGTAATAGAGTTGTGAATTAATTTCAGCTTAATTTCAAAAATATTATTTGTATATACACTATTGCGCTAAAAAACAATTTCAGAGAATGTGATATTTTGAGATGTTTCAACAACTTGGTAAATGCAATTAAACATGCAATTCCCAATAGCCCTGCATGGAAGGCATTCAACCATATAAACCAAAACAAAAATGTCACAAGGTTGAATTCTGACCTGTTCCTAGTTAACTCTTTCCATTCCAGTGACCTTTGTTGGAAAGTATGCTATGTAAGTAAAGATTGGGGTTTTGTGATGATCCTGTCACAGCCAACACTCACTACCCAAGCTCAAAAGTCACACCAACTGGGCAGAGCTGGCAGCCATGGAATTATATGCAGAAGAACCCTTGTGTATGTCATAAGCTATATGTTTTATGTAAAAGGTCTAGAAAAGGAGACAAAACAAGACTACTCCAGAATAGGCAGGTAAAATTTATATTTACCTGCAACAGATCCAACGTCATAGGTATGTTTTTAAGTTCCTTCAATAAATCAACAGCACCATTCTGCAGAATTAACAAAAAGCAGAGTGATAGGTTATTGTATTAACTGAAAGGTTTTGAGGAGCCACACACTTGTAACGATCCTATACGGACACTTCTTTGAATTATAGCCTCAGGACCAAATTTGTTAATCAAGCATGTTTGGAAAATAAGTAAATTAATATAAATATTTGCTATCAAATAAACACCGAAAATGACAGAAATATATTGAAGTCAAATCTACATCGGTAAGGATAAAACCTACGTTTTCCCAAATTTTGAACAGACTGGACACTGGCTGCACCTGTGTTTGCATGCCAAGTCAGAACACAGCGGCGAAAAATAGATCCGAGGGGTTAAAAATTCTGGCACTGCTGTGTCTAACAATGGCTACAAAAGTAATACCCAATATGCCAAAAGTAATAACCACCCATAGTTGCAGTACACACATTATTAATGCAGGTGTTTCCCAATCACCCACCCATACCTTCGAAATGATTATGCCCACATTATCAGCCCACTGCTTGAATTCTTAAAACTATGGATGTAGTGTAGATACATCGTCAAGTGCAAGGCGAATGAGAAGTTATCACCTGTGGACACTGCCAAAACATTTTTGATTTAATTTAATTCAGAACACACCAGTTAAAATATAGACTTAACTTAAATTTTAAATAAAATGCAAGTCATTTAACAACTATTGTTAACGTTACAAAATTAAATCTACAAAAGACTAGAATTCTGAAGAAAAATATATGGAACTACTACTAGTCAGTTCATTTTCCGTAAAAGGGGAACAAGCTTTACTATTGGAAATATTTATTCTAATCGAAATATGGAACATCTTCAAATAACCTTGTCTGCCCAAAACATTTCATTAGTTAAATTACGTCATCAGTGAGCACTCACCGAAGACATTTCGGGGGTCAAAATTAAAATCAAGATAAATCATCCCGGGGCTTTTAGTGCTAATCATGCCTTGTGATGTAGAGATTAAGGACAACATTTCCTATGCAGGCTTCGGCATGGAGTTTCATTGAGCAAGGCTGGTGACTCTCCCACCCCAAATCCCATCGGGCCGACGGCTTGGGCAAATAAATCTGAATATTTTATTACACATCTCTTTTTAAGTCCATCAGACAATGTATATTAACACAGTCACCCTGGGTCCACAGGGACTAATCCCCTCGATCGTTTATTTACATTACCAACAGCATGGGCATGGCGCTGGAAACCTCGGCACTTTACCCTCACGAGTTAACGGTCACTGGCTCGAGGGTGGCGTACCCGCTTCTGAGCAGCCTGATCATTCCCTGCACTCGGCTGCCCGCAACCCCCACCGGCTCCCGGGGTCTTCGGAAGCAACGAGAAAGCACCAGCCGACATGGGCGCCGGCATCGACAGCTGTCCTCTTACCTACCGTGTTTTTCTTGGACACCATCTTATCCATCTTCTTGGCGATGCGCACGATTTCCTCCAACTTTCCCATCGTCGCCTTCAGATCTCCTCGTCCCTCCCCCCCTTTGTCTCGCCTTGTTTAAAGGGGAGGAGAAGAGACAATGGCCGCAGTCATGGGCACAGACAGAGATCCAGACGCCCCAGCATCCGCGCTCGAGCTTCGTCGTCGCCGCCGCTCGTCTGCGGCTCGCGTAACCCCAGCCATCCACAGACCTGGGCGCCGCGGCCGCGGGCGGTGCTGGGGGTTGTAGTCCCGGCTCTGACCGCCGCCACCGGGGGACTACAACTCCCGGCGTGCACCACCACCCCTGCCGCCCGAAGAAGGTTCTGGATGAGTTGTCTGCTGTGCTTTGAACGCCACCGTTTTCGCGACGTCTAGCCTCCCAAACTTTGGAATGATTTTATTAGGTGCGGTCTGCGTTTTGCCCCTTCCTTCCCCGGAAACTATTTCCTCGTGCGCGGAACGGGAGGAAGTGCATTCCACCCGCGGTTTGAATCACGAGATTTGGTGAGGGCTCGGCGGTTGTCCCAGTGTGTGTGTGTGTGTGTGTGTATGTATGTATGTATGTGAACCTGAAATGTTTCTTGTCCTTTTTGAAGTTTTCATCATCGCCTGTTCGCTAGGTGGAGAGCGGGTGAAGAAGCTAAAGCTGTAACTTGAGTTCTGAGGCATTCTTTGCTGACTGTAAACTCGCTCAAATGAGCCGATAGTCTGAAAAGGATTTTTTTTAGCCACTTGTTTTTGATGCGACCATCAATTCACACCACAGAGAGTTGAAGTGAACTTTAATCAACTAGAACAGTGCCTGTCTGCAACTACTCTGCAAGTGAGAGCCGCCTACAGGGCAGCTGCTCTTTATACCTCCCCTCAAGGGGATGGAGCCCACAAGGGCACCAACATGATACATTCCGCGTAGTACAGTACAATGGTCAATGGGTGGAGCCCACATGGGCAGCAGCGTCATACAATGTAATACAGTGGTGAATGGTAAGTACAATGCGTTCATCACATTCACCCCCTGTTAAAAAAAATTGAAGTCCGGCGGGGGTGAAGGGCTCACAGGTTCAGTCTGTCCGGCGCTCTGATCGTGTGCTGCGATCGCCGGAGCTCTGGTATTGCAGCGGGCCCGGGTGTCGAACTCGTTGGTGCAGGCATGGGTGGTGAACTCGTCGGTGTGGGCACAGGCGTGGACTCCGGGAGCGTGTTTTCAGGAGCTTCATTCCTGTGGGACGGCGAAGAGGGGAGGGAGTTTAGGAGGAGGTGTGGAGGCCATGTAGGGGCGGGGGTGCTGGTCGGTGTAGGTTGGGGTGGTGGTAGGGGAACCTGTGGGTGCCAGGTCCCGGAGGGAAATCTTATCCTGTCGGCCATCGGGGTGTTCTACGTATGCGCACTGGGGGTTGGTGTGAAGGAGTTGAACCCTCTCGACCAGGGGGTCGGACTCATGGCTTCTTACGTGATTGTGGAGTAGGACAGACCCCGATGTCTTCAGCCAGGACGGAGGCGAGACTCCGGAGGTGGATTTCCTGGGGAAAACAAACAGGCGGTCATGAGGGGTCACGTTCGTGACTGTGCAAAGGAGTGACCTAATGGAGTGGAGTGAGTCGGGGAGGACCAGCTTGGGAAACTGGGAGATTTCTAGACCGTAGGGCCAGGAGGACGGTCTTCCAAAGCTTCGCGTTCTCCCTCTCCACCTGTCCCTTTCCCCGGGGATTGTAACTGGTAGTCCTGCTTGAGGCGATGCCCTTGCCAAGCAGGTACTGACGCAGTTCGTCGCTCATAAACAAGGAGTCCTGGTCACTGTGGACGTAAGTTGGGAAACCGAACAAGGTAAAGATACTATGTAGGGCCTTGATGACGGTGGCCGCGGTCATATCGGGCAGGGGATTGCAAAGGGGAAGCTGGAGAACTCATCAACGACGTTGAAGAAATAAGGGTTGCGTTGATGGAGGGGAGGGGTCCTTTGAAGTCGTTACTGAGGCTCAAAGGGCCGGGATGCCTTCACCAGGTGGGCCTTATCCGTTCGATAGAAGTGCAGCTTAAACTCCGCGCAGATTTGGCAGTCCCTGGTCATGGCCCTGACCTCAGTAGAGTAGGGCAGGTTGTGGGCCTTGATGTAGTGGAGAAGCCGGGTGGCAGAGGTCATCGGGGATGGCCTGGAGTGCGCGCTGGTGCATGTGGACATCTGGGGGCTCGTTGAGCTTCCCAGGACGATATACTATATCGTAATTATAGGTGGAGCGTTCGATCCTCCGCCTCAAGATCTTATCGTTCTTGATCTGTGTATTATCGAACATGAAGACTACCGACCGTTGGTCAGTGACGAGGGTGAACCTCCTACCAGCACGTTAGCGCCTCCAGTGCCGTACAGCTTCCATGCTGACTTGGGCTTCTTTTTCAACTGAGCAGTGTCGAATTTCGGAGGCGTTGAGGGAATGGGAGAAAAATGCTACTGGCCTGCCCGCCTGATTGAGGGTGGCGGCGAGGGTGCGTCACTCTCCACCTGGAAGGGGACGGACTCGTCCACTGCGCGCACCGCAGCTTTGGCAATATCTGCCTTGATGCGGCTGATGGGCCTCAGCCGCCAGTGGGAAGATGGTAGCTTTGATCAGTGGGCGGGCTTTGTCTGCACAGTTGGGGACCCACTGGGCATAATACGAAAAGAACCCAAGGCACCTTTTCAGGGCCTTGGGGCAGTGGGGAAGAGGGAGTTGCAGGAGGGGGCGCATACGGTCAGGGTTGGGCCCTAGATCTCCGTTTTCCATGACGTAGCCGAGGATGGCTAGTCTGGTTGTTCAAAAAACGCATTTCTCCTTGTTATAAGTGAGGTTGAGGGCTTGGGCGGTTTGGAGAAATTTCTGGAGGCTGGCGCCGTGGTCCTGCTAGTCGTGGTCGCAGATGGTGACGTCCAGGTACGGAAATGTGGTCCGCAGCCTGTACTGGTCCACCATTCGGTCCATCGTTCTTTGGAAGACCGAGACCCCGTTTGTGATGCCGAAGGGGACCTGGAGGAAGTGGAAGAGGCGGCCGTCTGCCTCAAAGGCCGTATAGTGGCGGACCTCCAGGCGGATTGAGAGCTGGTGGTATGCGGACTTCAGGTCCACTGTGAAGAAGACTCGGTAGTGTGCGATCTGATTAACCATATCCTCTATCCGGGGGAGGGGGTACGATCGAGGTGCGTGTATCGGTTTATGGTTTGGCTGTAGTCTACAACCATTCGGTTATTTTGTCCGGTCCTGACGACCACCACCTAAGCTCCCCAGGGGCTATTACTCCTCGATGATCTCTTCCCGCAAGAGTCGCTGTACCTCGGACATGATAAAAGTGCTGTCTTGGATACTGTACTGCCTGCCTCTGGTGGCGACTGGCTTACAGTCGGCGGTGAGATTTGCGAAGAGTGGGGGAAGGTCAACCTTCAGGGTCGCGAGGCTACAGAGGGTATAGGGGCCCGCCGAACTTCAGGGTCAGGATCCTGAGGTTGCACTGGAAGTCCAATCCCGCCAGGAGAGGAGCGCAGAGATCAGGGAGTACATATAGTTTACAATTGGTGTACTTGGCGCCCTGTATCGTGAAGTTTGTGACTGTGTACCCCCAGATCTGCACTGAATGCGATCTGGAAGTGAGGGACATTGTTTTGAAGTGCAGGGAAGATTTCGAGCAAACAGTGCCTTGCCATGTCTGGGTGAATGAAGCTCTCCATGCTCCTGGAGTCAAACAGGCAAGGAGTTTCGTGTCCATTGACCCGGACGGTCATCATGGAGTTTCGGAGGTGTTTTGGTCGTGACTGGTTGAGGGTGACCGCGCTGAGTTGCGGGTGACCGCGCTGAGTTGCGGGTACCCGGCATGGTCGGAGGTGATGGGGTGGTCCCAAGATGGCTGCCCCCGCCGGTCGCATGTGTCTGGCGGCGTTGTAGATGGCGGCCCCCATCAGTTGCACATGTCGGGCGGTGAGGAAGATGGCGTCCAAGATAGCGGCTCCCAAGTGAGTCGCACATGGCGGGCCGCGTGGGAGACGGCGTCCAAGATGGCGGCCCCCGTGAGTCACACGTGTTGTGCGGAGCTACCCCCACGGACAACACGAGGTAGATGACGCGTCTGAAGGGGGCGGAGCCGGCAGGCACGCAGCCACACTGCGAAGTCTGCGGGCCTGTGAGTCCGAGAGTCGGGCCTGCGATTTGGAGGGTTTGGACCTGGCCAGGCAAATTTGGGGAAGTGTACCTTTTTGCTGCAGTTCGCGTTCCGAGCCAGGCAGTGCTGCCTGGGGTGCTGGCGCTGGCCGCACAAATAGCAGGGTATCCCCTGGGTTGAACGGGCAGCCACGTGGCACAGATCTGGGGTACTCTGGTCAGGGGTCCACGAGGGGGTCGCGTGATCGGACGGGAACGGTTTGAGGCTTTGGAACGCTACTTCTAGGGAGATGGTTAGTTTTACCATCTCTTCTAGGTCGAGGGCGCCTTTCTCGAGCAGGCGCTGTCTGACGTAGTTGGACCTGACTCCATCCACGTAAGCGTCCCGGAGGGCGAGTTCCATATGTTGAGAGGCCTTGACGGCCTGGTCGTTGCAACTTCGCGCGAGGACTTTGAGGTCGCGTAGGTAGTCTTCTAGCGATTTCCCCGGGGTGTTGGTGGTGAGGAGGTGCAGCGCATACACTTCGTTCACTGGCCTCACATATGGGCACTTCAGCATCGCGAGGGCATCTGCATATGTGGAGGGTTCGAGTTGTATAGAGATTCGATGGCTCAGTTTCTGTTCGTCGGTGACGGTGGGCGAGGAGGAGGCAGCGAGGTAGGCCTCAACATCAGATCCAGTGTGAAAAAAATCCCTTTGACTTCCGCGGCCTGAGAGTCGAGTTCCATTCGGTCAGGTTTGAGGGCTGCTCCATAGCGATGCAGTCGATTAAATTAATGCGACGGTACAGAGTTGAAGTGAACAGTGCCTGCCTGCGACTGCTCTGCAAGTGAGAGTCGCCGAAAGGGCATCTGCTCTTTATACCTCCCCTCAAGGAGGCGGAGCCCACAAGGGCACCAACATGATGCATTCTGTGTAGTACAGTACAAATGAAATGAAAATCGCTTATTATCACGAGTAGGCTTCTAATGAAGTTACTGTGAAAAGCCCCTAGTCGCCACATTCCGGCGCCTGTTCAGGGAGGCTGTTACGGGAATCGAACCGTGCTGCTGGCCTGCTTGGTCTGCTTTCAAAGCCAGCTATTTAGCCCTGTGCTAAACAGCCCCTGTGGTCCATAGGTGGAGCCCACATGGGCAACAGTGTGATATAATGTAATACAGTGGTGAATGGTTAGTACAATACGTTCACAACAGTTTTATATTCCAAGTTGAAAATCAACGGATTAAGAAACATGCATTTAACTCCAAAACAAACTAAATTCATCACTGAAAGTTAAGCCATTTGAAGTCCAATGTGATTTAAGTGTTAATTACTAATCAACTTTGGCAATTAAATTTGATGGTTGCAAAAGTATTAAGTCTCATTGCTTCAGGTTTTAATTGCTGTTGGAGTTTTAAGAATATAAATTAAAAATAGTTTTGCATTTCCTCTGATTACCCAGTGTTTCCACTCATGCTTTATGACTTTTTTAAAAATAATCTTTATTATTGTCACAAGTAGGCTTAGATTAACACTGCAAAGAAGTTAAAATCCCCTAGTCGCCACACCATGCCGCATGTTCGGGTACACAGAGGGAGAATTCAGAATTTCCAGATCAGGACTTGTGGGTGGAAACTGGAGCACTCGGAGGAAACTCACGCAGACACGGGGAGAAGGTGCAGACTCCGCACAGACAGTGATCCAAGCTGGCAATCAAACTGGGACCCTGGCGCTGTGAAGCAATGGTGCTAACCACTGCTACCGTGTTTTTTTTTCCCCATAGGCCTGTAATTTTTTCCCTCCATAAACTACTTATCCAATTCTGTTTTGAGAGTTACTTTTTAGTTTACTTCCACCGCCCCTTCTGGCATTGTATTACAGTTCAGAACATTTCACTCCGCATAAAAATGTTCCCTGATGTTTCCATTCATTGAAGTTATTGGCCTTTGATTACCAACACTGTCATTGGAAACAGTTTCTTTATCAAAACTGTTCATGATTCTGAACACCTCCATCAAATCTGATTTCGAACATAGGCCTCAGGAGCAGGAGTTGACAAATTAGCCTGTTGAGGGAGCTTCACGATTCAGCATGGCTGATCTGGTTGTGGTCTCAACTCCACTTTGCCATCTGCCTACCCTCAACTCCCTTGTCGATCAAAGATTTGTCCAACCCTGCCTTAAATAAATTTAATGACCCAGCCTCCTGCTTTCTGGGGAAGAGAATTCCATATACTAGTGACCCCTTGAGTGAAATATAATTCTCCTTTCCATTTTAATCGGTCCAGAGCGTATAGTGATTAGCACTGCTGCATCATAGAACCAGGGATCCGGTTCAGTTCTGGCCTTGGGTTACTGTATGGAGTTTGCACCTTCTCCCCGTGTCTGTGGGTTTCCTCTGGGTGCTCCGATTTCCTCCCAAAGTCCAAAAGTATGCAGGTTAGCTGAGGTTACATGAATAGGGTGGTGGAGTGGGCCTACGTAGGTTGCTCTTTCAAGGGTCTTTGCAGACTTGATGGGCCTAATGGCCTCCTGCACTGCAGCAATTCTGTGTTAGACCTCTTATTCTTAAACTCCACAAGCGGCCGTGAATCCCAGTCCTGCCCGACTCCAATATAAATTTGTGAAATTACGCTGGCTGCCCGCTTAGTGGCAGCCAGTGTGAATCGCGTTCACATTGGGTGAGCAAGGTGGACGGCTGCCGTGTTCCATTATGGCCCACACCAGCGCATATACTGACACGCCAGTGAACATGTCGGATGATATATTAGGGCATAACAGTGAGGCCACATCCTCTCACTGGAGCAGATGGTGGAGTCGGGGAGCATCCAGTTTGCCACCAATCGGAGAACTGCTGGAGACGGACCATGCTGAGTCCAAGGATGGTGAGGAGTCTCTGGAGTCGTCCATAAGGTGGCAAATGCTGGATGTCAAGCAGGATGAGTGGGAAAATCTGTTGGAGATCCCTGAGGGGTTGTATGCCATGATCTCTGTCATGGAGCGCATGGCGGAACATGGGCACTGTGCTGACCCTGGGCTCTCACACACAGCCTCATCCATTGAAAGAGTGGTGACTCTCATGGAGAGGCAGCTCCAGAGCAATGACACATGGGGTTGTGCTCGGATCTGCAAGCCCTCACACAGACACTGACTTCAGGAGGTAAATACCTGTATGGGAGATGGAGGTGCCAACTAGTGTCACTGATGGTTGGCCATCCTTCATTGAGATCAGGGAATTGAGGACTCGCCTCAGAATGGCAGACAAGGTGGCTGTCATCTCTGTGGACTCTTCTCAGAGCCCCGGATGTGAGCACCAAATCTTCCATCTCTTTGCCAGTCGTCGCTCCGTGTCTGTGGCGACTTGAGGGTTGCTCAGCAAATGTTTCTGAGCAAATCCTCCTGGGCAGTC
Source organism: Scyliorhinus canicula (assembly GCF_902713615.1). Lineage (NCBI taxonomy): Eukaryota > Metazoa > Chordata > Chondrichthyes > Carcharhiniformes > Scyliorhinidae > Scyliorhinus > Scyliorhinus canicula. The sequence continues at coordinate 177,734,390 of NC_052152.1, forward strand.
CCTGCTCAAGACTCACTGATCAAAGGACAACAGCCAAGGTAATCTGCATCAACAGAGCAACTTGATTGGAAACCTGCCTCGAATGTCACAGTCAGTGATAGGGAGCACTTAGATATAACACCCACAAACATAAGTTCAAGCACACTCGTCACAAATGGTAACACATTGGGTGCTAATGCTTTCCTTTTATTTCAAGAACTCGGATTTGCTTTGATTTGTTTCATCTTGACTTTATCACCGTAAATAACTTGCTGTACTCAAGCCATGTGTCCTGTGTTTTGTGTCAAACTCATTATTGCCTGTTCAGAGATATCCAGGGTGTCAAACCTTATCCACCGCAGTGGATAACATGGAGCACGACATCTGCGCCTTGAATGGTGTTGCTCAGTCTGTGACGACCATGGTCGAGGGCTTCAACATCATGTATCATTCGGTGAGGGACATACCCCAGATACAAGTGGACGTTGCCAAGGCACTCCAGAGCGTGGCTCAGTCCTTGAGGACCATTGCTGAGGGCTCAATGTCATTGTGCAGACAATGCAGAGACTCCAGGACTCGCACGCCAGGTGACTCAGAGGCTTCTGGAGCTCATGCCAGCTGCCTCTCCATCCCACGGAGTTACTCGAGGCTCTACCGGCACCCTCCGGGAGGAGGAATTACCAGAGCCCATTCCGGTGCCTTCCATTGAGGTGACCTAAGTTGGTCTTCAGTCCTTTTGAATCCCCCACTTCCAACTCCAGCACATCTCAAGAGCAGTCGGCAGAACAGGGTGGCAAGGCAATGCCTATGACTCGGGGAAGTCGGCCGGGGCACTCCAGGTCTAGGCTCTCCACTAGATGACCATCAAGTACATCAAAGGCCACTGGGCATGGAAGGCAGCAGGCTGCCTCCATCTCTGATGTGCATACTGGGAACAAATCTAGACCAAGCACTAGACTACGGAAGATCAAGAAGAGTGAGGAGCACTGAGTGGGCACAGGTACGGTCACAGTCCATAGCTAGGGGGAATGGACAACTGACAGATTAAAATGTTCACCATTAAACATGTCACACCTGATGCATGTGAAACCTCTTACTTAATCTTCATAGCAGGCCTACTTGCACCCCCATGCCCTGTTCTAGCCCCCTGTTTCCCCCCCCCCCCCCCCCCCCCCCCCGCTGCCCCTTTGGCACAAGATCAAAACCCCCCAATGCAGACTCCCACCATTAGGATGGGTGTGTGTGTGCTGTCAGTAGAAAGACAGGAGGCCGACTTAATCCAATCCTGAGGAGCACCAGAGCTTTCCTAACCAAGTTATCATCACTCTAGTGCCAGCACATGCTCTTCACCCTGTAGTGATATGACATGGACCCTTGGAGAGGGGAACAGTGTGGTTGGGGTAAGGAAGGTGTGATATGGGGTGACAGGATGTAGAGCGGACGGGCACAGTCTTGTCTCATGAGAATCTCAAGGTGATGAGGGCCTTCCCGGTGGTCCGCTCTCCCTTACCTAAGACACTTACCATTTGGCCACAAGAGGGTTCTCAGTGGTGCTGCTCTGCTCATTACTGTTTGATTGCTGGCAGCTGCCTATGCACATTTACTCCGGCCCAGATCAGGAGCCTCTGGACCCCAGACCTCTGCCAACAACATTAGAGAGGTCGTATTCAGCTGCCATCTGCTCATCCAGATACTTACTGTTTGGCTGTAAGAGGGTCCTAGGTGGTGAACTCCTGCTCTTTACTGTTTGGTTGTTGGCAGCTGCCTCTATGGTGCTGACGCTCCGAGAGTACAGTCACACTGTTCAGACATCAAAGGTTACACGACATCCAGTCCACTAATAATCCCATCAGACAGGGACCCGTTCCTTCGAGGAGGCACTTGTGAATTCAGGAATGTGAAGTTCTATCACAACTGATAAGACTAATCCCTTTTTTGAAATAAACCTCAGCTGTCACAGTCAAAGGGGCTGAATTGGACTTTGATAAGAGAAGTTGCAGCAAGGCTTGTCCTGGGAGAGTTTGATAGAACAAATAGGCTGCAGCTGTGGTCGGCTCTGTTATGACTCCTTAATATTGGTTTGACGGCCTCACAGATGTCTGGTGCGAATCTCGGTTTTGGCTTCTCCCACTATTCACCCGCCACAACGTAATCAGCTCCAGGTGCAAAAGTGTGGGAAAATTGCATCCGTAATCTTAACAATCTCTTTAGCTCTTTTTGTCATGTATTCATTCATGGGAGTCGAGGGCGCACAATTTGCAGTGCAGAAGGAGGCCATTCGGCCCATCAAGTCTGTACCGGCCCTTGGAAAGAGCACCCTATTGAAGCCCACGCCATCACCCTACCTCGTAACTCCGTAACCCCACCTAACGTTTCTGGAAACTAAGGGCAATTTAGCATGGCCAATCCACCGAACCTGCACATCTTTGGATTGTGGGAGGAAAACGGAGCACCCGGAAGAACCCCATGGAGATACGGGGAGAATGTGCAGACTCCGCATAGACAGTGAATCGAACCTAGGACCCGGGAGCTGTGAAGCAACTGTGCTACCGTGCTTCCCTCACGGTCAATTGAAATAAAAGCCACATTTCTACAGGGCGATACATTTCAGAGTAAACTGCCCCTGAAATAGCCCAAGGAGGCAGCAAATGCAGAAAGGAAATTATTGAATCTAAACAAATGCTTATGTGGTCTATAAATATGATGCTGCCAGAGTATGGTATTAATAGATTAAAACTGTTTTGCTGAAAATGTGATGTGTTCAACTAAAAGGATCCCATGATATTTCATTGATAACATAAAAACAACTTTGAGGCATCTTTATGATGCTTGTTAATGATTTGTGCTGGGGTAGTACTGTGAAATTTGAGACGTGGGGCTGGATTCTCTGATTTTCAGACTAAGTGCTGATGGCGTTGTGGGAACAGTTGCGTTTTACGCCAGAAAAAAACAGCGCACAAGCTGCACCAAGGGGGCTAGCAGCCGCACAGTGTAAAGCTTTACCTGCGGATACGGCTGGAGAATTGCCGGATCCGTGGCTGCACTTGCGCACGGGGCGGCCTGCAGCAGACGCGCCGTGCAACATTGCGCCGGCCACGCACAAACCCAGTCTGCCAAAAACAGCTCCCCTGTAAACAGCCGCTCCATCCCGGACCACCCCCAACCCTCGACGAAGGCCCCCCTGCAAGCGGAATGGCTCCTCCCCCACCCTGACAGTGGCGGTGCTGTGTTCAGTACCAGCCGCCATGCGGGGTCATCGAAAAAAGGACATAAGCGCCCCACGCCATCGGGAACTCGGCCCATTGGGGGAGGGCCTCAGGAGATGTCCTGAGACCATCCCGACAGCTTTTGCGATGCTCCGCCCCCGATTTTGGCACAAATGAGGATTCTGCAGTCGATCAGCGAACGCGATTTCGGCGACCGGAGAATCACGCCCGTGGTATTAATAAGATTGGAGGAGAATTTAAAATTGATATTCAGGGCATTTTAAATATATTAGTTTAGATATTAAGGAAATTAGGTCTGGGAGAACTTGAAATCAAAATTCTGTTGAGAGAACGTGACTCCCATCTCAGTTAATCTTACAAGGTCATTTCAGAAAGCTGATGCAGTTTAATAATAATCTTTTCAATAACCTTTATTGTCACAAGTAGGCTTACATTAACACTGAAATGAAGTTACTATGAAAAGCCCCTAGTTGCCACATTCCGGTGCCTGTTCGGGTACAACGGGAGGATTCAGATTGTCCAAATTACCTAGCAGCATATCTTTCCGGACTTGTGGAAGGAAACCGGATCACCCGGAGGAAACCCACGCAGACACGGGGAGAATGTGCAGACTCCACACAGACAGTGATCCAAGCCGGGAATCGAACCTGGGACCCTGCCGCTGTGAAACAGCATTGCTAACCACTATGCTACCGGCCGCCCCTATCTAAAGAAGAGATAGCAACTGTGAAGCTTAGGCAATTGAACTGGTTATGTTCTCAAACCAGATGCTGGTTTTAGAACATTACAGCGCAGTACAGGCCCTTCGGCCCTCGATGTTGCGCCAACCTGTGAAACCATCTGAAGCCTATCTGATCTACACTATTCCATTTTCATCCATATGTCTATCCAGTGACCACTGAAATGCCCTTAAAGTTGGCGAGTCTACTACTGTTGCAGGCATTTGATATGTTTAATCACATACTATGATGAAACAGCCAATAGTGAAGCATGTTTTGGTGACAAAACATTAAGAAAACCCACCATTCACATGCTAATCTTCCAAATGGGAATTCTCCTGACTGGTTTCTTAATACTGTATTTCCGATAGGGGAGAGTAGAAAATGTTGTTCTTAAGCTTGAGAACCATACAAAATAAAAAGGGTTGTTAAAAGTACACTGGTTACCAAAGCAATGACAGTGGATATAAGATTCTATTTGTCTAATATTTAAGTAAGGTATATAATGGGCTACTGAAGACGATATACCTATTGAATGTTTTGTAGATAATGAATATACACCCGATTAAAAATGTGATTGAGAAAACGTTATGGATTGACCCTTCTGACTTGAAACAAATGCTGGAGAGAAAGGAACTTCTAAAATTAAATGGGTTTTCAAAAAGATATGTTAAGGGTCTTAGAGGTGGGGCATTTTGCAATGTAATGCTTTGTATAGAATATGGAGGTCTTCGATTTAATTTGTTTTGAAACTTTTGGCTGTACAAATAAAGTCTATTTTATATTTAAAGCAAGAGAAGAGAATCTGTTAATTGTAAATAGGTATTGGTCATTAAGTGGGGATTCATTGTTTTCCTATAAATTGGAAACTGGGTGCCTGATTATAAGGTTTATTTCTGTAAATAAATGCTTATAAAAGTGTGTGAAGATTGGCTCTTTTTCTATCCTTCACCATCTGGCTTTCTGGAGTCTAATTCTTAAATGTTTGACTCAAATGCCCTATAAAATGGCCTAGCAACCCACTTGGTTCAAGGGTAATTAGGGATGGGAAATAAATCCGGGCCCAGCCAGCGACTCCCACATCCGTTAAATGATTTTAATAACTGCATCTTTAGGATTTAGTTCATGGGCAGATTAATGCAGAAATCCTGAAGTTATCGTCTGTCACCCACTGTTCCACTACAGGTTGTGATATCCTCCACTTTTAAGGTGGCATTACAAAATCAATTTTTTAAATGAGAATTTCCCCACTTCCATCATAAAATCATTTTGAGAACCCCCATGAACGTTAGGCTTTGGTGGTGTGACGGGCTGGATTTTCCGCTACCTGATACCGGCAGCGAGAATCATGATCAGGCAGACAATGTTATGTGGAGCAAAAACCAGCCACGATGCTCCATTCCCCTGCTGGCGATGGCAGTGAGGTTTGTGCCACGTACCAGCAGTACAATGCAAATCTGTTATCTGCATGGTGTTGACTACGATTAATAGGTGGATACCGGATGCCCCACCCCTCTGCGATGCTCCATCCACCCCCTCTCAGGCAGGAGTCGTGGGTGTGAATTAGTGCAAGTATTTATGAGCGGGGCCCAGGCACCATAGCTATTAAGGAGGAGCAAGTAGGTAAGAAAACTCAAAACTTTTCGGGCTTTCTGGGGGCATCTCCCTAGTCCACAAGGAGTAGCAGGAATATGGGGCCAGGTCCACACACTCTGGGTGTTCCCTTCGGAATCATGCTGGCCTGGCTCAGACAGCCATTGCTGCAGTATGTCATTGAAACCCAACTCTTTACGGCAACGTACAAGCTCCTGTTTATTCACAATTCTCACTGCATGTCCCGCGGGGGTGACGGGTCTACAAATTGAGTCGGTCCCGTGGCCGAGTCGTCCTTTGGGATCGGCGGAGCACCGGGGTTGCAGCCTCTTCGGGTGGCTGGGTGGTGACGGTCGGTGAGGGTACGATGGTGGACTCCGGGGGTGTTTCGGCCCGAGCTTCATTCCTGATCGCGGTGACGGGGGGCGTATGAAACCTATAGGCGTGGGGGCGCCGAGCGTGGGCAGGGAACCTATAGGCACGGGGGGGGAGGGTTGGGTGGGGTGTAGTGTGAGGGGTACCTCGGCGGTGGTGGTGTTGGATCCTGCAGGCGCCAGGTCCCGGAGGGAAGCGGTGTCCTGACGGCCGTTGGGGTATTCAATGAAGGCGTATTGGGGGTTTGAATGAAGTAGTAGCGCTCTCTACTAGCGGATCTGTTTTGTGTGCTCAGACATGCTTCCGGAGAACTGGGCCCGGTGTCCTCAACCAGGATGGGAGCGAAGCTCCCGTGGTAGTGCCCCGAGAGAAAACAAATAGTCGTTCGTGAGGGGTCTGGATGGTGGCGGTGCACAGGAGGGACCTAATTGCCTGGAGCGTGTCAGGGAGGACCTCCTGCCAATGGGAGGTCGTGAGATTCCTGAACCGGAGGGTCAGTAGGACGGTCTTCCAGACCGTCGCGTTCTCCCTCTGCACCTGCACCTTCCCCCTGGTTGTAGCTGGTAGTCCTGCTCGAGGCGAGCAGGTACTGACACAGCTCGTCGCTCATAAAGGATGAACCCCTGTCGCTGTGTACGTAGCTGGGGAAACCAAACAGGGTAAAGACACTGTGCAGGGCTCTGATGACTGTGTGGGAGGTTATATCGGGGCACGGGATGGCAAACGGGAAGCGGGAGAATTCGTCGATGACGTTCAGAGAGTACACATTTCGATTGGTCGAGGGGAGTGGCACTTTGAAATTGATGCTCAAGCGTTCAAAGGGCCGGGAGGCCTTTACCAGGTGGGCCTGTTGCAATCACTTCCCTATTTGTGTCCATTGTCCCTGGGATCGTTCCATTACCATGTTAACTGTCCCGGAGATTGCCTCATTAGTATGCGGAATGTTCGTTTCGGTGCTGTCTGCTCTCTTGGCAGACAGAATACACATTGGCTTGGTGCAGCCTGCTTGTGCTGCAAACATTGTCCATTTTAACCTGCAAGCTTTGCGTTCCTCCATTTTGTATTGAGGGAATGGCCAACTTCGGTGGCTACACTCCCTCCTTGTGATCCTCATGAGAAATCATGAAGGATCACCCAAGTACGGTGTCTTTGGGTTCCCTGACCTCAGCGAGTTCCATGACTTTTATACTGTCCTCAATTATGGCAAAAAAATTTTAACTAACAATTCCTGATTGGTGCTATGTCAAAGGGGACATGCATTATCAATTGGAATCGGGAACCTCTAACTATTCTCAATAAACTACTCTCATCTCATATTTAAACACTCTACAACATTCTAAACTCTTAATCATTCACACAGCAGCATCATTACATTTCATTCTCTCTGACTCGGAAGTCGAGCGCAGAGGTACATCATTAATAGAAAGAATATCTTTATTTTACAAAGGCATCGAGCGTAAAAATAAATACTTGATTACATTTCCAGGGGTTCGGGGGACTGGTGGAATCCAAAAATAGGGGATCTCACTCTATACACTGTTGAGGCACGAGAGCGGTAGGCTCTCCTTCTCCATTTCCTCATCTTGAGGGTTTGGACTATAATGCAGATGATCGCTGCTGCTAAAAGTGATTCTATAACGTACGACAAGGAGTACCATGTCAGAAATCGGGTACACCAGGTCAGGGTACTGTTACCATTGACTGGGCTGGGGGTGGTCTGGGTTTGGGAGAAGTTAGCAAACGTTGTACTGTGGGAAAGGGGGTTCGCGTCCACGCCCAACCACGCAGATGCCACAAAAGCTAAAAACATAGCAATTGGAGTGCTCTTCATCTTCTCTGTCTCTTCTCGTCTCTTTCCTTCCTGGGATCTTGCTGTGCTGTTGCTTGGGTTCCTCTCTCGAACGTCCGAAAGCTATGGGATCTGTTTGTGTTCAGCTTAATATCTTGACTTTAAGTATATCTGTCCTCTTGTTCCAAATTTCCCTTTATGATGGTCACCTCCATGTGACTCCCTCATTTTTTTTTCAAAAGCGGACTTAGGACCAGACATATACTTATCTATTAAACCAGTGCGATCCGTCTCGCAGAGTGTTGCAATTTACCATCCCAAAATGTTCCTGGATGTAAATAGCATATGGAGTGGCGGCCGAAGGGCTACCTTAAACAAAATGAAACCAAGCTTTAGAAATGAAAAAAAGTCGAATGAGTTGCATATGGGCCGCGAAGGGTAAGAGTTGAATGGGATCCCCGGGTAGGGCATGCTGTGCTGTACCCGAGCTTAGCTGACCAGAGGGGGGTCCTCAGACAGGGCGGGTCCTCAATGCCGTTTCTCCACTGCCTGAGTGACCTGAAACGAACGGGCAAGAATGTAGTCATTGTTGAATTGCAGCCTCTATTCCCGGAATAGAGGGGCACCTAAAAAAAAGGGGAGCCAAGATGCTCCTAGTGGGGTGAAGGGTGAAGCCTTGAGCTGGGCTTCAGACATTTCAGATTAAATGTTGTCGGGAACAACATCTGTAAACAGAAGACAAGTCGTGAACATTGATCGATTCAGCAGAAGACATCTCAAGTGATATGGCGGGGGATTGTGAGATGGTCACAAACTTTTCAGCTGAAAGTCTTGTGGCCAATCCTCCTAGGCGTTCTGAGTTGAATGAAAGACAAACATAGAACAAACAAACATTAAACATACTGCAGGTTCCATCAGAAAGGACAGCGCTTCTCTCAAGCGGTTCCTTATACTTCATCATCTGGACACCTCATTCATTATCCTCTGCGAACAGGTTCGCAAAGAGGTTGCCGTGGCGGGAGTCAGACATCAAGTCATCCTCTTCTCCCGGATCCCATACCCTTGTATGGATCAGGCATGCAATTTTGGCATTGTGTGACCTGGGGTCACTCTCATCATTGCGGACAAGTCTCCATGAATTGTCCCTGTGCCAAATCGTTGGGCCTAAATTTGAAGGAGCGTTGTCGGGGTCGTCAGTGTTGGGTGGTGGGTTTGGGTGTGGGTCTGGATTTTTAATGTAAGTGATCTCCATGGGGTCAGTGAAGTCGGGGTCGAAGTCGCTGAAGTGTGGGCTGTAGGGTGGAGTGCTGTGGCTGTCCTCAGTCTCACAGTCACTGTCACTGTCTCTGCTGTGGCAGGCTGTGGGCGTTTCGGGGCGTGGTCTGGAGTCGGTGGGCGGAGTCGAGGTCGAGTCCGATGAGGAACTGGTCTGTGAGGGGGAGGGTGGAACTGTGTCTCTTGTGGGCGGAGCGAGGTGTTCTGCTGCGTCTAGCAGGGCATGGTGCGAGTGGTTTGACTGTGTTCCATAAGCCTTTAGCTGGTTAATATGGAACCACGCTGTCTTACCGTTGGGGTACTTTATCCTATATACTGAGGGGCTGATTTTGTCCGAAATTTAGTATGGGCCGGAAGATTTTGGTGCCAAAAATATGCTGGGGTTATATACAGATAACATCACTTGTTGCCCAACTTGAAATTCTGTGGTATGGACATTTTTGTTGAAACAGGCCTTTCTCTGTTTCCACCTTTTACCCAATTTTACTGCGGCTGCTAGCTGAGCAGACCTTAGTCTCAACTAGTTGTTTAACGGCTTTCTCGTGTGTGAGGGCCGTCACTTCTGGGCTGGTCATGTCGAGTCCTAAAAGGAATTCTGATCCTTTCATAGGGCGTCCGGTCATGAGTGTGTGTGGGCTGAAACCTGTAGATGATGAAACAGTATTTCTTATGAACATAAGAGCGAATGGGAGCACTGAATCCCAAGTCGAATTGTTCTCCTGTACCATTTTCCTGAGGGTCGATTTTAGATTCCGTTTCATGCGTTCCACTATCCCGCTTGACGGGGGGATGATACGCTATGTGGAAATTCTGCCGAATATGGTCAGGACGTTCTTCATCACCTGTCCTGTGAAATGAGATCCCTGATCTGATTCTATACTTCTGGGGAGTCCCCATCTAGTAAAGATGTGGTAGGTCAGGATCTTTGCGGCTGTCTTTGCTGTGTTCGTACAGGAAGGGAATGCCTCTACCCATTTCGTAAACGTGTCTTTGACCACCAGAACATATTTATAGCCATTCCTGCAAGGGGGCAATGGACCTATGAAATCGATCTGGAGGTTTGTCCAGGGGCCATTAATGGGGCGAGTGTGGCTGAGTTATGCCTTCCTTGAATACCTCTCCGGGTTATTCTGTGCACAAATTAAGCAGTTCCCTATATAGTGGGTAACATCTTCTCTTAAATTGGGCCACCAACAGAGTTGTCTAAGGTGTGCTGTGGTAGGGTCGATCCCTTGGTGTCCATGACCATCATGGAATAATGCAATCATTTGATTCCTGTCCTTCTCAGGAACCACATACAACTGGTCTTTGATAATCACACCCTCATGTGTGGTCAAAGCGTATTTGAATCTATCGTACTGGGCCACAAAGTTTCCTTTTAAAATCTCCCAGAGATTTTCGTCCTGCTTCTGTGCCTGTACTAAATCCTCTATTTCTGTCTGTGAGACCTGAACTGAACTCACAGGGGCGCTAGCTGGTGCGATAGCTGGGGGTGTCCAAAAGTGACCTCGCCTGGAACCTGCTTTGGCCAGTGCGTCGGCTTTCACATTTCCACGGGGGATGATCGATGGTGGCTTCTAACTTTAATGATGCCATACGTCCTATCCTTTGCCTTTTCTAGGATATGGCGGAGTAATGGGGCTGATGGAAGGGGCTTCCCGTCCGCGGAGACAAAACCTCTTGACCTCCACAGGAGTAGAAAATCTGTGAGGCTATTACAGACATATAAACTGTCCGAGTATATGTCTGTGGGGCTGGGGAACGAATCTGGGTGGTGCACTATGTATGCAATGGCCGCGAGCTCTGCTGCCTACGCGCCTAAGTGACCTGGTAACTTTAGTGCTATCGCCTCTAGTGCGCATCCCTGCGCATCTTCCACATAAATTCCGCATCCTGTAATGCGTTCGCCATCTAAAACTATGGATGATCCGTCCACATAGATTTTCAAGGGGGCACACATGTCTGTGTGCTGGGGGCTCTGGCTTGAATTCCCTATCTTCCTGGGGGGGCATTTTGGCAATGAATGGTCCTGTGATGTGGAGGGGTGCTACTATTTCGCATTCATGGGGTTGTCCTGGATATTGTAGGTTGTCCGCTAAAAATGTGTGTGTCTTGGTTCGTTTAACAGTTATGTCCCGTCCCTGTAACAGAAGTGTCCACCTAGCTGCTCTTATCTGGCTCACTGAACCGTCCTTCAGTCGACCGTCTAAAAGTAACTGTGTGGGGGTGTGTTCGGTCAAAATGGTGATGGGGTTGAGTCCGGTAATATAGGAAAAATATTGTATTGCCCAGAACACCGCGAGCAGGTGCCTTTCGAAGGCTGAGAAACCTTGCTCCACGGGGTCTAACAGTCGTGAGGCATAAGCCACTGGTCGTAGCTGCTTGTGCCGTTCCTGTAGGAGCACGGCCGAGAGGGTCAGATCGGTGCTAGCTACCTCTATTGCATTGGGGGAGAGTTGGTCTGGAACTTGTAGCGCGGGTGCTGCGCTAAGGGCTTTCTTTAACTCTTCCACAGCCTCTGTATGCTGCGGAAGCCATTCCCAAGGGGCTGCTTTCTTAAGGAGGTCGGAAAGTGGGGCTGCCTTTGTCGCAAAACCATCGATATGGTTCCGACAATACCCAACCAGTCCTAAAAACGACCGGAGGGCTGAAACGTTTTGGGGAAGGGGCAATTTGACGATCGAGTCAATTCTTTTGAACTCGATCTCGCGTTTGCCGTGCGTGATGACTGTACCCAAATACATCACCTGATTCTCCAATATCTGGGCCTTTCTGGGGTTAACTTTACATCCAATACTTTGTAATAGTTCCAGGAGTTCGGACAGAAGCGTGATGTGCTCTGCCTTGGTGTCTGTCTGCAGTAATAGGTCGTCCACATACTGTACCAGACATTCGGGGCGGGAAAATTTTGCTAGTCCATTTGCCAGGTGTCGGTGGAAAATGGAGGGGGAGTTGTAGAATCCTTGTGGGAGGCATGTCCACGTATACTGCTGTCCTTTGACTGTGAAGGCAAATTTGTACTGGCACGCCTTTACCACTGGGATTGACCAGAAGCCGTTGCTAATGTCCAATACTGTGAAATATTTGGAGTGGAGTCCCTGCTTGAGCATGGTCTCGGGACTTGTTGCTACCGTGGGGGCTACTGCTGGGGTAACTTTGTTGAGTTCCCGATAATCTATGGTCAGACGCCATGATCCGTTGGGCTTCCTCACTGGCCAAATAGGGGCACTATTAGTTGAGGCTACTGTCCTAAGTACACCCTGCTCTAATAAGCTCTCTATAACTTTTCCAATTTCTCCCTCTGCTTCTAGGGGAAATCTGTACTGTTTCTGTGGTCTCGGGTCAGGTCCAGTAACTTGAACTTGTCCAGTCATTCTGCCGCAGTTGTGCCGGTGACTGGCAAATGCTGTCCTGTGTCTGTTCAAAACTGCCCTAACCTGTTTGTCCGTGCTAAGTGTGGTCGGGTCAAAGCAATAGTTGCCTAACGCGCTAATCCTGTTCGCATACTCTCCTACTGTGAGAGTTGTGGGTGCTCTGTCAGATTTTGCCATTCGCCAGACACACTGATTTACTGGGTCGAACGACAGGCTGTGGGCATTCATGAAGTCAATGCCCAGTATGTGTTCTGCTGTGCAGGGCAGATTAACTAAAACAAAGGGGGGGGGGGGGGGGGTCTGGTGGAGATATTCCCTAGCTGAATTGATACAGGGGCTGTAATGTGTCCCTGCTGTGAGTGACCTGTAAAGCCGCTGAGGGTTATTGAAGCTGTAGTGGGCCACGTGTCTGCCTGTGGTGTAGTGGAGGAATTAATGGTCGTGCGGGACCCTCCTGTGTCCCAAGGTAATTCTATGGGCTCTCCCCGAATTTTCGCCGTGACCACCGGTCTTCCGGATTGGTCCCAGAGGGTGTCACAGATCCAAGGGGGGCAGCCCGAACACTGTCAGTCCGTTCCGTCCACATTGATCTGTCCTGACTGCATCCCTATACTGTGGATTGGCTTTGCTTTGTTCCTGGTCAGAGTGCCTGTTTGCTGGCCTCTGAGATTTCTGCGGGCCGTTGCATTCCCTAGCAAAATGCCCTAACTGTCTGCAGTTATAACATTCTTGTGGCTTCTGTGCGGGGCTGTTCTTTCTTTCATTTACCCATGCGGGGTTTTGGTGTGCTCTTACTGCTTGGATATCTGCTGCAGCCTGAGCTTCTTTGGGGTTCTGTACTTTTATCTTGCCTTGGACAGATTGCTCCCAAGCGCGGGACAATCTTTTCAATACCCATTTTTCATTATGGGCCTCTTCTGAGGGGTCGTAATTGCTGGAGACATTCTGTCCTGCATCTGTGGCGTGGGAGATGATTGTGCGGGTCCACTTAACCATATTATCTCGGGTTAAATGTGCGCGGTCTAAATCAACAAAAACGGCAGTGAAATGAATCCACAGCGTTCCTGTGAAGGCTGTGGGGTGCTCGGTCCTTTTCTGCCTACACTTATTTAAGCCTTCGACTGGGTCTCCTCTATTGTACCCTATCGCGTCTAAAATAGATATATGCATCTCTCCTCCAACGTTCTGTGGGTCGGGGAGGGCTGCTACAACTGATGAGTCTAAACTCAAAACTGTGAGCTTCACCTGCTCTCGCTCATCCAGGCAGTACATTGTCGCCTGCTGTTTCACTCTTGCGAAAAATTGGTGGGGGTCTGCAGTGGGGAGGATCGGGGTGATTTTCTCACACACGTCCCTTAGTTGTGTTACAGTTAAGGGGGTGGTGTATGTGACCTCGGGTGCGCCTTCTGTGGTTGCTTTTCTTTGGGTGGTGACTGGGTTCATTGGTGCGGGTGCTATCTGATCTGTGGGGGGTTGGGGCGCTTTCCTTTTCTGTTGCGCTGCTGGCGCACATGTTCCCTGAACATAGCGCTGCGCGGTTTCACTCAACTCCTGCCAATCTGGGGCATTTTCTTCATCTAGCTGTGTCCCAAATGTCTCTTGGAACCCATTCTCCACAGAAAGCAGAGATTGCAGCTGCGCAATCTGCTTCCTACATTTCGCGTAGTCTACTGTGCTTTGCCTTTGCTCAGTGGTGGCAGCATGGAGTGCCCTTAAAGCTGCCTTCAGGTCAGAGCATTGCCTTTGCAGTGTCTCTACCTGCTTCTCTGAATCTTCTCTTATCAGAACTGTGCGCTGCACATCCTGATAGGCTTTCTCATACTGGGCTTGGGAACTGCTCTGATGGGCTAGGCAAGACTGATGTGCCCTCTTGGCATCATCCACCTCTCTATCCTTATCTGCCAACTTCCTTCTTAATTCTATGTTATCCTTTTCGACATCGCAAATGTCGACTTTGCTCATTCTATTCCTCTCTTCTAATTCTTTGCGGAGCGTCCGAACGACCTCCTCTGTGCCTCGCAATTGTGCCAAGCAGGACAAAATTGCCATCGGCTTGCGTGCTTTTCCTAAATTCTTTTTATGAATTTGAGATAGGTTCTCCCACCAAGTATGTCCTATACTCCCGGGACCTGTCTCCTCATTCACACAAAACTCACTCCAAAGGGGCCAGCCTTTCCCTTTGAGGTACTTCCTGAGTTCCAGCTCCCACACAGGACACTGACCTACTCTGCTGCTGTTCGTCGCTGTGACCACGAACTGCTCTGGGTTGATGAGGCGTTCCATTGCCTGCATGGCCATTTCTTTTTCTCCTATGCTCTCTTTTAATTTGGAACGATGGATAATAAGGCAATGCTATAAAATACGGGTACGGCTTTCGCTATGTTCAAAATTATAAAACTCTTGACAGTTTGTCGCTACAAAAGTCTCTCGGTTTAACCTTACAACCCTGTTAGTTACGCATGCAAAAACACACTTCTGAATTATGATTATTGGTTTGAACTACTTGAACACTTGTGGTTTTTCCTTTTCCCAATTGGATTTCAAATTCAAATTTCTGGGTTCTCTCGGAGTGGGGGGGGCCACTTCTAATCGAGTCCCGTTGGATGTCGCCACTAAATGTTGCTCGTTCTGGGTGAGTGTGCTTAACACTCAATTTGGCTCTGTTTCGTTACTTAGCTCTGGAGTCGCCAGGTATCGTTAAGATACCTCCACAAGTTTCAAGGTCAAGTTCAAAGCAATAAAACCATACACCAATTAGTAAGTTCAAACAAATGAGTTTATTATAATACAATAATAATCTACTCATGTACACGCTAAGATGACTAAACTATTCCTACCACTAGATAAACCAATACTTATCTTAAAAGGAACTGCCAGATCAGGGGACAAGGCCTCTTGCTCTGCACTGAGTCCGCAGACTTCAGGTTGGTACTGGTTAAAAAGGGGTCAGGAGTGTCTATCTCCGGTAGCGATCGTTGTGAGTCACTTACTTGCTGATGGCTGCTGTCCGAACCTCTCCTCTCTCTCGGTCAAGGTCTTCTTCGGTAAAAGCTGGTCGAGAGGGCTGGTCAAGAGAGGAGGGCTGGTCAAGAAGAACAAACTAAGTTTGGGACCTGTCTTTTATACGTCCTAGGGCTTTGCACCCTTTTTGGCGGACCCTCTATCTGCTGGGGATCGATTGGGTCTCTTCCCAATCGATTTGTTTGAATCCCCCCAATACTGAGGCTGTCCCTCGGCTACTGGGCGGGCCTTCGGGTGCTTTGTCTTCGAACCCCGCTGGTGCCGGGGTTTCTGGTATTATATACAATGTTGCAATCACTTCCCTATTTGTGTCCATTGTCCCTGGGATCGTTCCATTACCATGTTAACTGTCCCGGAGATTGCCTCATTAGTATGCGGAATGTTCGTTTCGGTTCTGCCTGCTCTCTTAGCAGACAGAATACACATTGGCTTGGTGCAGCCTGCTTGTGCTGCAAACATTGTCCATTTTAACCTGCAAGCTTTGCGTTCCTCCATTTTGTATTGAGGGAATGGCCAACTTCGGTAGCTACAGATCCTCCACCCACCGCAGGATTTTATCATTTTTAATTTTGCCCCTTTGCGAGTTGTCAAACATGAAGGCAACCGATCTTTGGTCGGTGATGAGGGTAAACCTCCTACCTGCGAGGTAGTGCCTCCAGTGCCGTATAGCTTCCAGAATGGCTTGAGCTTCTTTTTCGACCGAGGAGTGTCGAAGTTCTGAAGCGGAGAGGGTTTGGGAGAAGAAGGCGACTGGTCTCCCTGCCTGATTCAGAGTGGCGGCGAGAGCGACCGCTGAGGCGTCGCTCTCCACCTGAAAGGGGACGGATTCATCCACCGCCCGCATGGCAGCTTTGGCGATGTCCTCCTAGATGCAGTTGAAGGCCTGGAGGGCCTCAGCTGACAAGAGGAAAGAGTGTGGTCTTAAATAGTGGGCGGGCATTGTCCGCATACTGAGGGACCCACTGGGCATAATAAGAGAAAAATCCCAGGCACCTCTTGAGGGCCCTGGGACAATGAGGGAGAGGGAGTTTTAAGAGGGGGCGCATACGGTCCGGGTGGGGGAACAGGACTCCGTTTTCCACGACATAGCCGAGGATGGCTAGCCTGGTAGTGCGGAAAACGCATTTCTCCGTATTATAAGTGAGATTAAGTTTCTGGGCAGTTTGGAGAAATCGGTGTAGGTTGGCGTCGTGGTCCTGCTGATTATGGCCGCAGACGGTGACACTATCCAAGTACGGAAACGTGGCCTGCAGCCCGTACTGGTCCACCATTCGGTCCATTGCTCGTTGGAACACCGAGACCCCATTCGTGACGCCAAAGGGGACCCGGGGGAAATGGAAGAGGCGGCCATCTGCCTCGAACGCCGTGTAGTGGCGGTCCTCTGGGCGGATTGGGAGCTGGTGGTATGCAGACTTCAGATCCACCGTGGAGAATATGCGGTACTCGGCGATCTGATTAGCCATGTCTGAAATCCTGGGGAGGGGGTACGCATTGAGGAGCGTGAACCAGTTAATGGTTTGGCTATAATCCACTACCATTCGGAACTTTTCCGCGGTCTTGACGACCACCACCTGAGCTCTCCAGGGGCTGTTACTGGCCTCTATGATTTCCTCGTGTAGGAGCCGCTGGACCTCGGTTCTAATAAATACCCTGTCCTGCAGGCTATACCGCCTGCTGCGAGTGGCTACGGGTTTGCAGTTCGGAGTGAGGTTAGCAAAGAGTGGAGGGGGGTCGATTTTTAGCGTCGCTAGACTGCAGATAGTGAGCGGCGGTAGGGGTCCGCCGAAGCTGAGTGTGAGGCTCTTGAGATTACATTGGAAGTCAAGTCCAAGTAAGAGTGGGGCGCAGAGTTCGAGGAGTACGTACAGCTGGAAATTAGAGTAGCTGGCGCCGTGAATCGTTAGGGTCGCGATGGTGCGCCCTTGTATGTGGACAGAGTGTGAGCCCGAGGCGAGGGAGATAGTTTGCCGTGCAGGGAACATAGGGAGCGATCAGCGTCTTACCAGGTCAGGATGTACGAAGCTCTCAGTGCTCCCGGAGTCGAAGAGGCACGGTGTCCTGTACCCGTTGATTTTAACGGACATCATCGAGCTCTGGAGGTGTTTCGGACACGACTGGTCCAAAGTGACTGCGTTGAGTTGCGGGTAGTTGGTGGCTCGATCAGCTGTGCTGGAGTGGCTCTGTGATGACTGTCCGCTGAGGTCGTAGTCGTCGAGATGAGATTCGGAGGCTGGAGAAGGTGGCGTCCAAGATGGCCGCCCCTGTGGATCGCACGTGGTGGGCGGCGAGGAAGATGGCGTCCAATATGGCGGCCCCCATGAGTCGCACGTGGCCGGCCACGTGGAGGAGGGTTGCCAAGATGGTGGCCCCCATGAGTCGCACATGTCGGGTGGGGGTGGATTCGGCAGACACGCTGCAGCATTACGGGGCCTGCGGGCCTGTGAGTTTGGGAGGCGAGTGCTCTGGACTGCGGGGGAGTTTGGAGTTTTCGACTTTGCCAGGCATACTCGGGCATAGTGTCCTTTGCGACCGCAGCTGCTGCAGGTCGCGTTGCGGGCCGGGCAGTGCTGCCGTGGGTGTTGGGGCTGTCCACAAAAATCGCACGCTGCATAGTGGGTGGGATGCCGCGCGACGCAGGCCTGGGGCTGTCACTGGTCAGGGGCCCATGATGGGGTCGCCTGGTCCGCGGGGAATGAGTTCAAATTGCGGAACGCGACCTCCATAGTTGTAGCTAACTCTACAGTGTCCTCCAAGTTCTGGGCCCCTTTTTCAAGCAACCGCTGGCGCACATAGTTGGACCTGAGCCCTGCAACGTATACATCACGGACAGCGAGTTCCATATGCTGGGTGGCTGATACAGCCTGAAAATTGCAGTCCCGAGCTAGGGCTTTTAAATCGCGCAGAAAGTTTTCCAGCGACTCCGCGGGGCGCTGGCAGCGGGTCGTGAAAATGGGCCGCGCGTAGACCTCATTGATGGGCCGCATGTACAGTCGGTCGCGCATGGCCAGGGCCTCAGTATATGAGGTGGTACAATTAAGTTGCGTAGAGATATGATGGCTCACCCTTGCGTGCAGTAGGCTGAGTTTCTGCTCCTCTGTAGTCTCGGAAGTGCTTGATTCAGCCAGGTAGACCTTGAAACATCGAAGCCAGTGTAGGAAGATTTCCTTTGCCTCTGCAGCCTGCAGGTCGAGTTCTAGTCGATCAGGTTTGAGGGCTGATTCTATAGTAGTTTTCTTCAAGTTTTCTAAGACTATTAAATTGATGTGACCATCAATTCACTAGACACATGATTGGAAGTAAACTGTGGTTTTAATAGTCTTACAACTGAGCCAGCCTGCGACCAGAGGAACCGAGAGCAGGCTTACGGCTGCAGCACTTTATACTTCCGGTTATTGGGAGGAGCCAAGGGTGGAGCCCAGTACAAGCTCCTCATCTCCCCTATGGGCAGAGCCACGCTCACATGCAGAGCCCACAAGTACATAATACAACGCAATGCAATACAGTGTGAATTACAATGCAGTCTAATTGACCACACTGTATATGCTCATAGAGCTTCTAGCCACGTGGGAACCCACCCAGCCGTCTCTGGAAGCCCTCGTATCCAAGCAGTATCAACAGGATGGGCGTGGCCATGCTCAATCGCCAGCCCACCAGGTGTTGGCACCCCTCCACTCAGCAGAAGTGCTGCCCCACAGCACAGGAAGCAGGGGAATAGCAACAAAGGACACATGTACGTGCCCACTGGAACCCTCCCTGGAACACTGCTCCTCTCAGAGTAGATGCCTCACCGGTAACACTAACACCTACCCAACCCCTCAAGATCATGAGATGTCTCCGAGCGCTGCATGTCCACCTTGCTCCTGATCCCATCAATCCTGCCTCCTGGCCAGCTCTCGGTCACAACCTGTGTGTTACACCCAGGCCCCACATTATACTGCAGATAAGCTCCCAGTAAACACATACATCTCTTGCTCATTCGCATTTGTAGGATCTACCTGCACACCAGCCTCTTAGCATGGAGGCGATTGGCAGCACATGGTGACCGTCCCATCACACAACCTGTTGCCACCCTACCGGCGAGATAACATATGGACCATACAGAGAGGAAACCCACAGTAGATCCCACTGGGGAAAACAGGACAGGGACCACAGAGCCTATCGCTAACATGGGTTATGGCAGCCACTGTTATCCCTGTTGACAGAGACGGGTGCTGAGGATAGAGGCTCCCCACATCACAGGCCAGGTGCCAGGCACTGATGGAGACGGGTGCAGTGCGGATGAACCCACATCGAAGGGGCCGGGTGAGAGTTGGAGGTGGTGGAATTTGTTGCGGGTGATGCTGCAGTACAACTCGGTGACCATGTAATTGGGAGCTTTGGATGGTCAAGGGAATCCTCATCTTGTATTCTCAGTCTGACCCCCGCTCCCACCACCCCCTGGAGAGACAGCTCCGGGATTCTCCGAAATCCCAGGCAAGGGTTGATGCCGGGGTAAACACCGGAGTGGCGTCAATGGGACTCCTGGCGCAGAAATACACCGCTGTTCGGAGGGCTAGCACGGTGCCACATGATGCACGCTGCTCTGGCACCGAAAGGCGGCCCTGCACGGCCGGCGCAGGTCCAAGCATGCGCGTGACAGCCGGCGCAGGTCCGCACATGCGCACAACGCCCGTCTCTACACCGGGCCCCGCGCAACATGGCTGAGCCCTACAGGGGCCCGGTGCAGAGGAACATAGCCCCCCCACCCCCTCCAGAATGAGCGCGCCTGCTAATCGGTAACCCCCCGATCGCAGGCCTGGCCACCGTGGAGGCCCTCCCCGGAGTCGGATCCCTCCCACCGGGTGAAATCACATGTGAACCACGCCGGCGGGACTTGGCCCATCTTGCGCGGAGAATCGCTGCAGGGGCCGCTTTCAACGGCCCCTGACCGGCACCGCGTCGACTGCCAGGTCCGCGGAGAATCGTGGAAGCGCTGTCTCGCTGGATTTCCACCCCCACTCCGGGCGTGATTCCGGCATGGCGGGTTGGCGAATTCCGCCTAAGGATTTCAGGGATTGAGTACTTCAGCGACTTATTGATAGGGGGCAAATTTGCGGGGCTAGAGGAGTTGGAGGAACTGTATGAGTTGCCCAAGGAGAATGGTTTTAGGTGGCAGCAGGTCAGGATTTTGTGAAGAGGGAGGTGTTGTCCTTCCGGGGGCTGCCGGTCCATGTTGCAAGACAACCTGCTATCAGAGGGCGAAATAGGGGAGGGGAAGGTGTTGGATATTTATAAGGAACTGATGGAGTGGGAGGGCGCACTGGTGGAGGATATTAAGCGCAAATGGGAGGAAGAGCTGAGGGTGGGAGGTGGGGGCTGGGACGTGGGCCAAGGCCTTATGATGGGTGAATGCATCCTCGTCGTGTGCAATGTCAAGCCTCATCCAGTTTAAAGTGGTGCTCACATTCTGGGCGTGTCCAAGTCTGAGGGGATTCTGGAAGGGGTTCTGGGACGTGATGTCTGAGGTGTTGGTGTGGGAGTGGTTCTGAGTCCGGAGGTGGCGATATTTGGTATGTCGGAAGACCAGAGTGTCCAGGTCTCCCTGATAGCCCAGAGATGGATTTTGTTGGGTTGGTGGGGCTCGGAGCTACTGGAAACACAGGTGTGGTTGAATGACCTGGCAGAATTTCTGAGGTTGGAAAACATTGTTCACTCTGTGAGGGACGGTGGAGGGGTTCGCCTGGAGGTGGAAACCATTTATCGATTTCTTCACGGCAAACTGAGGGGTCCGCAAGAGGGATGTACGGGGTGGGGGAAGGGGGTTAAAAAGTGGAAGACGAGACATGGCGGGGTGTTGGTGTCGGCGGGGGGTTTGGAGGTTTGTGGTTGTTTATTGGTTGAGGTGTTCTTCTGACATTTTGTGTATAGTTGTTAAACGCCTTGAATAAAAATAGTTTATTTAAAAAGGAACCAAAGCAAGTTGCATTTGCCTGCCTGTTTGCATGTAACCACCCTTCAGTGTCCCTGCTCATCTGCCTTTGACAGAACCAAAAAGGATTTTGGCCTGGATATTAACAGGGTTGTGTTAAGTCGGCAAGGCGGGTGTGAGCAATATTTTGGAGGCTTTGGAGTTTTAATACTGCAGCATGCACTTTTTTCCCTTATCAGATTCTCTGCTTGGAAGTCAACCTGATTGACAGAGTTGGCTATCAGCAGGCGGTGGGAACTCTGAATCAGGCCACAAATAAGATGGATCCAGTCCCCAAACTCTGGATGGGATTCAGGGCTTGGGTGCATCATGGGTGTAAGTTTCCAATCTGGGACCCACGATGAGTCCAGCAGTGGTGAGGGATGGAGTCCAGTCCCCAAACAGAGGATCCTTGTATGCACTTCTCTTCCTCGTGTATAAGCAGTGCTGTAATGTCACTTACCTTTTCTAGGTAGCTGTTCTTGCCTGCTTTCAGGTGAAGGGTTTTTGGCCATAAGTTAACCTGTAAAACAAGTTAAATTAAGACTTCCAGACTCATTAAAATATTTAACTGGTCAGCCTACTTTCTGGGAGCCAGCTGATTGCCCAGACTTGCCTCGGCTCCATTAGACATGGAACTAGTCAAGTCGAAGAAAGGTTTAGGATTTTTAAGAATCTTAATCTCCATCCTAATCCACCTGGGTGATAAAATCCAGCCTTTAGTTTAATAAATCCAGGAATTGAAATGCAAGGAGAGGGTGTTTTCAAGAATACAACAAACATGGGCAGCACGGTAGCACAAGTGGATAGCACTGTGGCTTCACAGCGCCAGGGTCCCAGGTTCGATTCCCCACTGGGTCACTGTCTGTGCGGAATCTGCATGTTCCCTCTGTGTCTGCGTGGGTTTCCTCCGGGTGCTCCAGTTTCCTCCCACAGTCCAAAGACATGCAGGTTAGGTGGATCAGCCATGCTAAATTACCCTTAGTGTCCAAAAACGTTAGATGGGGTTATTGAGTTACGGGATAGGGTGGAAGGGGGGATTAAGTGGGTCGGTGCACACTCGATGGACCGAATGGCCTTCTTCTGCACTGTATGTTCTATGTTAATTTGGATACGAGAATTGAATACATTATATAGCTTAAAATTTCTTTATAATTCAACATTCCTGTTGATCTAGAAAATACGAAGTTAAAAGTATGATTGCAGAAACTATGCATATCTCTTTTTTGTGTGTGTATTTTTGATTGAAAATGTTGGAATTCACAGCTTGTAATATTTAGGCTATTTGTTTAATACCACTCCAACCCATATAAGAGACAGACCACAAGATGGCAGCATCCTATTTATTATTGTCTAATGTTAACTCACAAATAATACATAGGCCAGAATTTACACTCTCCACTGGCATGTTTTTAGGTGGCGGGCAGCGTGAATTTGGATGGACGGGAAACCCTCCAGGTTCCCGCCTGCCCCAAACACTCAGCTATTTTATGCTGGGACGGGCAAGGCTTCAGATGGGAAGCCCACCTTTGCCCCAGTTAAGGCTCTTAAGTGGACAATTATTGGCCGCTTAAGGGTTGTTAAATGCCCAGCTTCAATATTTAGGCTGATGGGAGGATTGAATTTCTATGGGGAAAGCGCGAAAAATAATTCAATTAGATCTCGGGAATGTGGGAGTGCTGCCTTCAGAAGCTCCCTTCTGAAGTTGGGTGCCCCTCCCTTTAAGATACAGTGGTCTCCGACCTCTCTCTCCTTCCACCTCCTCCTCTGCCTCTTCCCCCAAGACCCCAATTCCTCCTCCACCCCCAGGCTTTCCCTATCCTCTGTTGCTGCAAGGACTGGAGAGAGATTGGCCAGAAGCTCTCTAAGGTGGGACTCCCCCCCCCCCCCCCCCCCCCCACCCCCCACCTCGAGTGAGGGGCTGAAGTCCCGCCTGTAGACACTTAATTTGAACATGATCGGAGTCGATGGGAATGTGTTCCCCATTGACTCTTCGGGTGGCGGGAAGCGAGACTCCACCATCCAAAAAGTTCAGGCCAGAGTGTTCTTATCGTCATTGAAAATGGTCTTTATTGCTTTTCTTTCCTTACATCTGCTTAAAAAGATTCTTCATTTTCAGATAATTTAGTATTCTTGAGATGTTGATTGTTTCATGTTTGGCATTTTATAATATCAAACCAGGAAACTGTGGAAAAATGAACATTTGTCAAGGACAATGACTCACAAGTTCCAATTCATTAGTGAGGCAAATTAAGCTTAACCTGGAGGTTATCCTGTTTTGCTTTGCATTATTACTACAATCTCCAATACAGCCATGACTATGCCGTAACAGGTCAATTTAAAAGATTTCCATGATCAGAAGGTCTTATATGTTTATCTGATGTGCCGAATCCTACGGACCAGAAAAGTTTCAAATTCTTGTCTATGCTGAGTTAGCCAATCTTTCAAAGTGGACAAGGAATATTATAATTGGATTCCCAAGTCCCTGGGTCAGAAGAGAGAACAGTTTTGCAAGGGTCTTGCTCCTGATCATGATCCAGCACCCCAGAAGAAATATCAGGGAGTGACTGTCACCCATGGAACTACAATTGAACAACGAACATAAATTCTGAAATTTTAACTTCGGATGCATTAAAAATGGCATTGTTCAGGATACTCCAGAAGCTATCATATCTTATAACGTGTCTCAAAATCCTATCTTTTTCTCCAGGTAAATTCAAAGGCTAAATATCAGTAACAAATGTCTCCTAGTCTCCTATTGCTAGTCAATTGAGTAGTTTCATCATCATGTAAAAAATTTCATGAAGAGAGAGAAATCAAAGAGAGAATTACGAGCAAAGCTGAATGCAATGCCAAAAGGTTACCTCATGACTTGAAAGGATTTCCATTAAGTTTACACGATCAGTTGAATCAACATGGAGTGACCATAGGAGGGTCAGAAAAAAATGGAAAGAAATTTAGTGTGAATTACAATTGTGCAACTTCCGGCAGATGGGTACAGAAAAATTATAGGAGCATAGATGATCTGGCTGCATTTTGATGGTGTAATGTATGTAAACATTACAAAAGGGAGAAATGTATTATTTAAACATAGGAAGGAAACTAATTTTCTAATTTACCTCTATAACTGAAAGAAGAATTAAAATCGGCTGCACAAAGGACACCCTGACCAGGATACACTGTACAGAAGATCTGAGTGGGTGCCTTAATGGCAACAATTTAATAAAAGGATTAGAGATTGTTCAAGCTTTAGAGCTCAAGTAGCAAAACAGAACAAGTAGCTGGCATTCTGAATGAAACATGCTAACAGTAATGTATTCATGAAAAGCAGAATAAGTTTTTCTGTGAGATAACTTCTAAGAATCTTTTCCCTTTTTAGTCTTAATTCTTCATGCGCACACGTATAATTTGCTCTCCAAATTCTAATTCTTCCTCAATGTTTAATAAGCTTTAAACTGTACCAAAATATTAGCACAACAGTAGTAACATTAAACGATCTTAAAATAATTTTACACATGTAGAGCAAAGGAATTCCTACGTGTGCTTTTTAAGGGTTAGTAATTTAACACCAAGATGTAGCTATTGTAAAGCTCACTAAGCAAAACACTATAACAACTGTATAGTACTATGCTATGCTGAGGTTCTGTATTCCATTATTATTCTCAATTTTGCTAACCCGTAAAAAGCACATGTAAGAATTCCTTCAATCACATGCTCTATAGATCATCAGGAAAGTTTTTCTGGTATTTGTTTTTTTTTAACCTGATCTTTCTTGGATGACCACTATAGTAGTTGAAGTGACTTGGGATTGCATATAAAGAAATTTAGTAGGAAATGGAAAAGCTGTTTGAATCATCAGCCTTCTCTTTTATCTTGGATTCTGATCCACCCATTAAATCTTCTTAGGAAAGATTATGTACATTTCTACTTTAATAACTTCTATACTCACATAGTTTAGTTGATGCCTTTCTTCAGAGATAGATGTAGTTCATCCAATGTAGTAAACAATTGCTAATCGACAGCTTATCAATAGGTGTAATCATGTGAAGGGTTCAGTCCCAAACGTAAGGTAGTTTTACAGATGGTCTTGAGATACATGAAAATGCCAACATTGTGATGGAACATTTGAACTTTTTGTAAAAAAAATGATTAGTTGTTTTTTTCTAAAATAGTAATATTCAATGATTCTAACAAATAATATAATAGAGAATAGTAATGGAATACAGAACTTCAGCATAGCATAGTACTATGCAGATGTTGTAGCGTTTTGCTTAGTGAGCTTCACAATAGCTACATCTTGATGTTAGATTCCAAGTTTATTAATAGAGACCAATTAATCATAAATGAATTAAATTCTAAACAAGTCAAATTGCAATGATAAATAATCTATAAATATGCCCCTAGGAAAGAGGAGGTAGGAAGGGAGTGTCAAATGCCTGAAAAGAATTTACTGACAAAGATCAAACTTTTTATTCTGTTTATAGTAAAGTACACAGATTTTTTTTCTTGCGACTACAAAGGAAGTTATACAAGCAGAACAAAAAATATATATGTCATCAGCTTTCACTGATATCAGACTTGTGTCTCTAAGAAAAGCCCCCAGAGTGTGCAGCAGACATTCTGTACTTTCTGCTTCTGTTTGGGTGGTTCACTACTGGAGGAAACCACACCTCTGCACAGTTAACCTGCTTTGATGGAAAATGCCACTGAGTCACTCATGAAGAGCTGTAATGGTTTGATTCGCTATCCATGCACTTAGGAACTGATATATAATTTTACAAAACAGAAAGGTGCACTGAACATTCGAGTCTAACTGGAATTATTGAATACGTTACACCCACTTTGACATCCGTATTTCAGGAGCAGAACTTTGCAGAGCAGAGATTTATTGCAGCATAGTGCAGGAGCCAATTTTTACGCGATTACAACCTTACCCAGGTTGCTTCTGCCAAGCTGTGTATCTATACAATTCAAACTTAACCCAGCTAAAATACAATTGGATAGCGAGAGTGATTATTGTCAAATAGGTATATGACTTGGAAGTGACAAGGTCTGATTAAGCATTAAAAAAAATCTGATCGAATGTTTCATACAGCCTGATTTCAGAATAGATCAATAATTTATAACTTGCAGTTTGTACTACCAATGAGACAGTAAAAGTTATCAAGTGCCCTGAATTCTATGATAGAAATATCACTTTGTAATGAAAAGCATTCAATAAGGTACTGCACAAAATGCTACTAAATAAAATAAAAGC
This sequence comes from Scyliorhinus canicula, assembly GCF_902713615.1. NCBI lineage: Eukaryota > Metazoa > Chordata > Chondrichthyes > Carcharhiniformes > Scyliorhinidae > Scyliorhinus > Scyliorhinus canicula. The sequence goes on from NC_052152.1 coordinate 177,760,946, forward strand.
CCATGCTGTTGGTAGTAGCAAATTAGCATGGATAGGGGATTAGCTAAGAAATAGAAGACAAAGTTGAGATAAGACAGCATTTTCAGCATGGCAACCTGTAACTAGTGGAGTGCAACAGGGGTCAGTACTGGGGACACAAGACTTGGACGAGGGAAGTGAATGTACTATTGCCTAGAGGATGACACAAAAATAGGTGGGAAGGCAAGTGATAAGAATTACAAAGTCTACAGAGAGATATATACAGGTGAGATGAGTGCGAAAAAATTGGCAGATGAAACGACTTGTTTGACTGTGATATTATTTGGAAGCTGCCTGTTGGATATCACATGAGGCTGGATGACTCAGTAACACATGCTTTCAGTGCTCTAAGAAAAGTACCCCTTGCTATTAAACAGAAGGTAGTCAACAAATTGGGTAGAATGAGAAGACTGGATCTTATAGCCCGTATAGATGAGGCCACATAATGGGTTTCTGCAATGGTAGCTGCGGTAAAGAAATGTGGCACGATCAGGATCTGCAATGACTAGGTTCATTGGAATAAAGTACTTCTGAGACCCCACCTTCCTATGAAGTCGGTTGAACAAGTTATTGGCAACATGCGTAATGCCAAGGTTTTCTGGGTGCAAAGTGGGAATTGTGGCAAGTCCCGCTGGATGAAGAATCTTTGAAGCTCATTACGCTCATGTCTTCGGTAGGCAGATACTCGCTTCTCCATGTGCCCTATGGGATTTCCACTGGTAGTGAGACCTTCCAATAGTCTATGGAACAGTTCTTTGCAGGACAACTCTGTGTATTCATCATCGATGACATCCTGATCTGGGGGCATACAATTCAAGAACATTGGCCGGGATTCTCCGACTCCCTCGCCAGGTTGGAGAATCGCCGGGGGCCGGCGTCAATCCCGCCCCCGCCGTGTCCCGAATTCCCCGCCATCGGAGATTAAGCGGGGGCAGGAATCACGCTGCGCTGGTCGGCGGGCCCCCCTGCGGCGATTCTCCGGCCCGCAATGGGCCGAAGTTCCGCCGCTGTCAAGCCTCTCCTGCCGGCGAGAATCAAAACACCTACCTGACCAGCGGGATTGGCGGCGCAGACGGGCGCTGGGGTCCTGGGGGGGGGGGGGGTGGGGCGATCTGACCCCGGAGGGTGCCCCCACGGTGGTCTGGCCCATGATCGGGGCCCACCGATCGGCGGGCGGGCCTGTGCCGTAGGAGCCCTCTTTTTCTTCCGCCTTCGCCATGGTCTTCACCATGGTGGAGGAGGAAGAGACCCCCTCCCCTGCGCATGCGCCGGGATGACATCAGCAGTCGCTGAGGCTCCGGCGCATGCGCGGACTTACGCCGGCCGGCGAAGTCCTTTCGGCCCCGGCTGGCATGGTGCCAAAGCCACGCCAGCCGGTGGAGCACCAAGCACTCCGGCGTGGGCCTAGCCCCTCAATGTGAGGGCTTGGCCCCTAAATGTGCGGCCCAACGCCGGACTGGTTCACGCCACTCCATCATGCCGGGACACCCCCACCTCGCCGCGTAGGGGAGAATCCCAGCCCAGATGCATGTTTGCATTTGGTCCTTGACAGAATCAGTACCGCGACAGAATCGGGACCATAGAGTTGAAGCTCATTCCTGCTAAATGTAGATTCAGATTCAACAAGTTCCCTACATGGGCCACCTGCTCACAGCCAATGGTATGACCCAGATCCGAACAAGACCAATGCTATATGGCAAATGTCACCCCGAGGGCAAGTGCGCCCTGCAGCGCTTCCTTGGTATGACAAATTATTAACAAAGTTTATCCTGTGTTATATTGAGGTGACTGGATCCCTCTATTAGCTTCTCCATGAGAATGTAGTGGTACTGGCAGGAGCACCACACTCCTGCGTTCAACAAACTCAAACATCTGTTTTCAGCCCCTCTGGTGCTGCAATACTTTGAAGTTCAAACATTTATGCTCTTGTCAGCAGACACCTCTCAGCATGCGCTCAGTCTCATCTGAATATCAGACCAGTAGCCTTTGCACTAAGCCTCTGAGTGACACTGAAACCTGCAATGCCCAGATCAAAGGAAGTCCTTGCCTTAGTCTTTGCATGTCAGAAATTTCATGACTCCATCAATGGCTGCTCTGCCAACATTGAAACTGATCAGTCACTCATCAATATCTTAAAAAATCCTCTTCATACTGCATCGCCACACCTGCAGCGGATGATGTTCAAGCTACAGCGCTACAATCTCTGTGATCTTCAACTATGGTAAGGAGCTATACCTCACTGATGCCCTCTCCAAAGCTTACCTACCCACCACTGAGCAAGCAAATCGTGAGGAGCACATTAATATCATGATGATTCAATTATTGTCATACAGTAGAATTGCAGAACTCAAAGCTGCCCTACAGGCGGATCACCCATACAGGCAGCTCCATGACGTTACTATGTAAGGATAGCCCATGATGTCAAAGGGCGGCACAGTAGCACAGTGGTTAGCACTGTTGCTTCACAGCACCAGGAAACCGTGTTCGATTCCAGGCCTGGGTCACTGTCTGTGCGGAGTCTGCACGTTCTCCCTACGTCTGCATGGGTTTCCTCCATGTGTTCTGGTTTCCTCCCACAAGTCCTGAAAGACGTGCTTGTTAGGTCAATTGGATATTCTGAATTCTCCCTCAGTGTACCCGAACAGGTGCTGGAATGTGGTGACTAGGGGATTTTCACAGTAAATTCATTGCAGTGTTAATGTAAGCCTACTTGTGACACTAATAAAGATTATCATTATTGGGAGCTTACTCCGGGCTCTGGACTTTCTATTGTTATGGACCAGGGTTTAGAGAACCCCAAAGTGTATCATGGAGTTCCCCTGACCCACAACGTTTAATAGATTGTGGTATGGGGAGCACACGGCCCACTCTACAGGTGTGGTACAGTAGAAATGGAAAGGTTTTTTTAAAAGCAAAACAATGTTTATTCTATGAACTCAAGTTAACCTTTTTAAAACATACAGTGAACATCGTAGCAACCATCAATTCAAATACAACCCCCAAAGACTACAACACTAAGTAATTCTTAAAGCTTTCCTTTCTACATCCATAAGACTTAAAACACCTTTCAACAGAAGCACATTAGGTTTACATTCACTACTGAGAACATTTATAATTCTGAATTCACCAAATGATCAAGAGATAGTCTTTTGATGGCAGAGAGAACAGCAGTACACCTGCTTGGTCTGGCTTCAGCTCCAACACTGAAAACAAAACTAAAACACACCCTGCAGCCTGCTCAAAAACAAAATTAAAAAGCTGACAGAAAGCCCAGCTCCACCCACTCTCTGACATCACTGCAGTAGTAAACACCCATTTCTTAAAGGTACTCTCACTACTGATATTTATATACACAACCATTTATAAACACCCATTTCATAAAGGTACTCTCACATGACACTATGGCATGTGAGAGGAGTTAACTTTTCAAGATTAATTGATACTGCGTGGCCAGACGTTCATCATCCCCATTTTTCTGCAGAGATATTGCACACAGCAGTTCTACGAAGGACATCCAGGGGTGAAAGAAAAATTATGATGGACACTGCCCAGCAGTTTGTTTCTAGGGAGCTCAAGGACTTTGAACACTTAAAAACAGCCCCTCTACCCACAATCAAATGCTTTGGTAGCGTGGACAGTATGCTCAGCAAAGCACTTCCTTGAAAAATGCCTCCAAGACAACACGGACTTCTACATCTCACTACTCAATCTACAAAATGTGCAAAGACAGGGCTTGCCCTCGTCAGCTCAGACCCACCAGAACCATGGACCATGTCACCAAGACCTCGTCGATGACATTCAGGAAGTACACATTCCGATTATTCGAGGGAAGTGGCCCTTTGAAATAGATGGCGAGGTGTTCAAAGGGCCGAGAAGCCTTGACCAGGTGGGCCCTGTCTGGTCTATAGAAGTGCGGTTTGCACTCCGCACAGATCGGGCAATCCCTGATGATGGCTTTTACCTCCTCAGTGGAGAAAGGTAGATTACGGGCTTTGACGTAGTGGGCGAGCCGGGTGACCCCCGGGTGGCAGAGGTCATGGTGGATGGCTTTCAGGCGGTCGCTCTGCGTGCTGGCGCACGTGCCGCGGGACAGGGAATCTGGGGGCTCGTTGAGCTTCCCGGTCGATACATGATATCGTATTTGTAGGTGGAGAGTTCGATCCTCCACCTCAGGATTTTATCATTTTTAATTTTGCCCCTTTGCGAGTTGTCAAACATGAAGGCAACCGATCTTTGGTCAGTGATGAAGGTGAACCTTCTACCTGCAAGGTAGTGCCTCCAGTGATGTACAGCCTCCACAATGGCTTGTGCTTCCTTTTCGACCAAGGAGTGTCGAAGTTCTGAAGCGGAGAGGGTTCGGGAGAAAAATGCGACTGGTCTCCCTGCCTGATTCAATGTGGCTGCAAGAGCTACCTCTGAGGCATCGCTCTCAACCTGGAAAGGGACGGATTCATCCACCGCCCGCATGGCCGCTTTGGCGATGTCCTCCTTGATGCAGTTGAAGGCCTGGCGAGCCTCAGCCGACAGGGGGAAAAGTGTGGCCTTAAATAGTGGCCGTGCTTTGTCCGCTAATTGAGGGACCCACTGGGCATAGTATGAAAAGAATCCCAGGCACGTTTGAGGGCCCTGGGACAATGAGGGAGAGGGAGTTATGGAGGGGGCGCATACGGTCCGGGTCGGGGCCCAGGACTCCGTTTTCCACGACATAGCCGAGGATGGCTAACATTTCTCCATGTTGTAAGTGAGGTTGAGTTTCTGGGCCGTCTGGAGAAATCGATGGATGTTGGCGTCGTGGTCCTGCTGGTCATAGCCGCAGATGGTGACGTTATCCAAGTACGGAAACGTGGCCCGCAGCCCGTACTGGTCCACCATTCGGTCCATTGCTTGTTGGAACACCAAGACCCCGTTCGTGGCGCCAAAGGGAACCCGGAGGAAATGGAAGTGGCGGCCTCGAATGCCGTGTAGTGGCGGTCCTCCGGGCTGATTGGGAGCTGGTGGTATGCAGACTTCAGATCCATTGTGGAGAAAATACGATACTGGGCGATCTGATTCACCATGTCTGCAATCCCAGGGAGGGGGTACACATCGAGGAGTGTAAACCGATTAATGGTCTGACTCTTGTCCACGACCATGCGGAATGTTTCCCCGGTCTTGACGACCACCATATGAGCTCTCCAGGGGCTGTTACTGGCCTCTATGATCCCCTCACGTAGGAGCCTCCGGACCTCGGTTCTGATAAACACCCTGTCCTGCAGGCTGTACCGCCTGCTGCGAGTGGCTACGGGTTTACAGTCCGGATTGAGATTGGCAAAGAATGGAGGGGGGGAGATTCGCAGCATGGCTAGGCTGCAGATGGTGAGTGGGGGTAGGGGTCCGCCGAAGCTAAGGGTGAGACTTTTGAGGTTACATTGGAAGTTGAGTCCCAGTAAAGGTGGGGCGCAGAGTTCGGGCAGGACGAAGAGTAGAAAATTAGAGTCGCTAGCGCCTTGGATCATTAGGGTCGCGACGGTGCGCCCTTGGAGGTGAACAGAGTGGGAGCCCGAAGCGAGGGAGATAGTTTGCCGTACAGGAAAAACAGGGAGCGAACAGCGCGTACGAAGCTCTCGGTGCTCCCGGAGTCGAAGAGGCACGGTGTACTGTACCCATTGATTTTAACGGTCATCATGGAGTTGCGGAGGTGTTTCGGACGCGACTGGTCCAAAGTGACTGCGTTGAGTTGCGGGTAGTTGGTGGCTCGATCAGCTGTGCTGGAGTGGCCCCGTGATGACTGTCCGCTGAGATTGTAGTCGTCGAGATGAGATTCGGAGGCAGTCTTCGATCTGGGTTGCTGAGTTTGGAGAGGATGGAGCCCAAGATGGCCGCCCCGTGGCTCGCACGTGGTGGGCGGCGAGGAAGATGGTGTCCAAGATGGCGGCCCCATGAGTCGCACGTGGCCGCCCGCGTGGTGGGGGGTTGCCAACATGGCGGCCCCCATGGGTCGCACGTGGCGGTTGGGCGCGGAGTCGGAGTACAGGCCGCAGCGTTACGGGGCCTGCAAATTCAGGGAGCGAGTGCTCTGGGCTGCGGGAGGGTTTGAGGCTGGAGCTCAATTCACCAGACATACTCTGGCATAGTGTCCTTTGCGGCCGCAGCTGCTGCAGGTCGCGTTGCGGGCCGGGCAGTGCTGCCGCGGGTGTTGGGGCTGGCCACAAAAGTGGCAGGCTGGAGTAGCATAGTGGCTGGGTGGCCGCGCGGCGCAGGCCTGGGGTAGTTGCTGGTTGGGGGCCCATGACGGGGTCGCGGAGTCCGCGGGGAACGAGGTGAGGCTGTGGAACGAGACCTCCATAGTCGTGGCGCGTTCAACAGTGTCTTCTAAGTTTTGGGTCCCCTTCTCAAGCAACCGCTGGTGCACGTAATTGGATCTGAGGCCTGCAACAAATACATCGCGGACAGCGAGTTCCCTATGTTCTGCAGCATTTACAGCTTGGTAATTACAGTCGCGGGATAAGGTTTTTAAGTCTCTTAGGAATTCTTCTAGCGATTCTGTGGGGCGCTGGCGGCAAGTAGTAAAAACGTGGCTCATGTAGACCTCATTGACGGGCCTCACGTACATCGTGTCGAGTAGAGCCAGGGCCTCTGTATATGAGCCGGTACAATTAAGTTGAGTAGATATACGATGGCTCACCGTTGCGTCCAGTAGGCTGAGTTTCTGCTCCTCTGTAGTTTCTGTGGTGCTTGCTTCAGCCAGGTAGGCCTTAAAACATTGGAGCCAGTGTGAAAAGATTTCTTTCACCTCTGCATCCTGTGGGTCGAGGTTCCAGTCGATCAGGTTTGAGGGCAGATTCCATAGTCATTCCTTACTGTTTCTTAAGACGATTAAATTGATGAGACCATCAATTCACGCGACATGTGGTTAGAAGCGAACAGTGATTTTAATCGTCTTACAACAGAGCCTGCCTGTGACGAGATGAACTCTAGATGAACTGGCAGGCAGGCTCACAAAAGCAACCTTTATACTTCTGGTAAGGGGGAGGAGCCATGGCGGAGCCAAGGGTGGAGCCCAGTACAAGCTCCTCATCTCCCCCTATGAGTAGAGCCGTGCAACTACACATGATCTAGTACAAGGTACAGGCTCAACACATGTTGTACAATACAGTGTGGATTATTAGTGTTTATAATTCACCACACCGGGTGAATCCCCAGCACAGCCAAATGGTACCATTACATGCACGGGGCGCCTGAGCAGACCAAACTTCAAGCTCAAGGATTATGTACTAATTTAGTGTATATATGGGCTATTTGTTTTAAAGGGGGGGGGGGGGGGGGGCAAAGAGACATTATAGGGAGGATGAGAAAACTGACCATTGCATCATGGTGCATGGAGTAATTCAAGTGGGGGAAGAAGAGAGAAATATAGTCATAGTTAGGGGAATATACACTGTCCTATGTAGCCAGGATTGAGAATCCAAAAGTCTGTGTTGCCTATCTGGTGCCAGAGTTAATGGTACCTTATCTGGACCGCACAGAACCTGGAACGGGAGGGGGAAAAATGCAGTTGTTATGGTCCAAGTAGGTACCAACGATGGAGGTGGAAAAGAGGTTCTACTGAGGAATACGAGCAAATAGGTGCTAAATTAAAATGCACAGTGGCGCAGCAGTTAACACTGCGGCCTTACAGTGCCAGGGTACCAGGTTTGATTCCGGCCTTGGGTGACTGTCTGTGTGGAGTTCGCACATTCTCCCCGTGTCTGCATGGGTTTCCTCCTGGTGCTCCGGTTTCCTCCCACAGCCCAAAGATGTACAGGTTAGGTGGACTGACCATGATCAATGCGCAGGGATAGGGTGGGGGAGTGGGCCTCGGTAGAGTGCTCTTTCAGAGAGTCGGTGAATACTCGATGGGCCAAATAGCCTCCTTCTGCACTAAAACAAACCCACAAAGGCAATAATCTCCAAATTACTACCAGAGCCATGGGATTATTAGTACAGGGTCAACAAGATTAAAGGGGTAAATGCGTGGCTAAAAAATTGGTGTGGGAGAAATGCGTTCATGTGCATGGGTTATTGGTAGCAATACTCGAGAAAGAGGAAGCTGTTCTTTTGGGATGGGCGCCACTTTAATCATGCTGGGACAGGGTCCTGGCAAATTGACTAACTAGGCCTGTAGATAGGGCTTTAAACCAAATTGTGTGTGTCTGTGGGGGGAGGGGGGGGGGGTGGAGATATTACACCAGGGAATCATACAAGAGTAGGGAAAATTAATAATAGAACAAACTTAAAGGTTTTGTATCTGAATGCTTGTATCATTTGGAATATAATATAAGGGAGAGTTCATAGCGTTTTAGAGACTATTGTTTCGGAACTATATGTTGTCAAACTAACCAGGGAGCAGGCTGTTTTGAATTTAGTATTGTGTAGTGAGATGGGATTAATTAATGATCTTGTAGTAAAGGATCCTCTAAGACACAGTAATCATTGCATGTTTGAATTTTTAATTCCGCTTGAGAGCAATAAAAGTCCCGCTCTAGTATTCTGGTGTCAAACCAAGGTAATTATATAGGCATGAGGACAGATTTATCAGAAAGACTAAACGGTAGGACAATAGGTGAACAGTGGCAGATATTTTAAAAGATATTCAATTTCTCCCAACTTAAAATATTTTTCAGAGAGGAAGAAAGATTGTAAAATTTCCCTCCCAAAATGCATCCATGATTAAGCAAGTAGATTAAAAATAACATAAAGGCAAAAACTGAGGCATAGCATGTTGCAAAGGTCAGTGGCAGGCTGAAGGATTGGGAAACTATTAAAGTCCAACAAACGGTTATAAAACTCATAAAAAGAGCAAAGGTAAATTTTGTAACAAATCGAGTGCAAAATATAAAAACGGATAACAAAAGATTCTCTAAGTATATAAAAAGGAAGAGGGTAGCGAAAGAAACGTGAGGGTGCAATTCAGCGACCATGTTGCGACAGCCACAGATCCGGGCATGCTGGGTAAATAGCATGTGGTAGTCACCACTGATGTATATATTGTAAATAGAGGATGTTGTTATAGGTGCTTTAGGGTAAGGCCCCTGTACTACAGGTACGGGGGTAGATCCCTGCCTGCTGGCTCCTCCCAGTAGGTGGAGTATAAATATGTGTGCTCCCCGTACAGCAGCCATTTCATCAGTTGCTGTAGGAGGCCACACACCTCAGTGTAATAAATCCTCGATTACATCCCACTCTCGTCTTTGCGTAATTGATAGTGCATCAATTTATTACACTGAGTTTTCAGAGATGGACCTCCGCATCAAGCCGGATTCGATTTTATGCCTAACTGGGTGGATGGGGAGCACGCAGCGTCTTACCGTGTCGGGGTGGACGAAACTTTCCGTGCTCCCGGAGTCCAGTAGGCATTTTGTCTTGTGTCCATTGAGCTGGATCGTTGTCGTAGTCTTGGCGAGCGAGCGTGGGCGCGACTGGTCGAGAGTGATGGAAGCAAGAACATGGCGAGAGTTCCAGGTCATCCTCGGTGGCAGAGTAATCGCTGGCAGGGCCTTCCGTGTTGGCCCAAGATGGCGGCGCCCAGGACCCGCACGTGGAATTTGGGTCCCAAGATGGCGGCGCCCAGGACTGGCACGTGGAGCCGGGGCCCCAAGATGGCGGCGCCCATGACCCGCACGTGGCGTCCGGGGCCCAAGATGGCGGTGCCCGTGGGGACCTCGTGGAAGCTGGGGGCAGTGTTAGTGGCGTCTACGGGCCAGTCGGGGCAGCTGGGAGCGGGGGTCGGGAGGACCGTGGGCCTGTTGCGGGGGCCGGGAGGCGGGCCGGAGAGGTTGGTGCGCAGCGTGGGGCCCTGGGGGGTCCCGAGGGGGTCAATCCGCGGTCGCTGCACGGAACAGCAGTGACCGACTTGGTGTGGCAGACCACCGCATAGTGGCCCTTCTTCCCGCAGCTCTTGCACAGAGCGGAGCCGGCCGGGCAGCGCGGGCGGGGGTGCTTGGAGAGGCCATAAAAATAGCAGCGGGGCCCCGCTAGCTTGTCGGAGCGTCCCACAGAGCAGGCCCGGGGGTGCCGGGGTCAGCGGAGGACAGGGGTGGCGCATGCCATGATGTCCAGGGGGTTGCTGCGCGGCCGGGGACGTATGCACGGGCGTTTAAGTCAGCGACCTCCAGGGAGGTTGCAAGGGTCCGTGCCTCAGCTAGGCTGAGGGCGTTCTTCTCCAGCAATCGTTGGCGGATAGAGGAGGATTGCATGCTGGCAACATAAGCGTCTCTAATTAAAAGTTCGATGAGCTCGGTCGCCGAAACTTGGGGACAGGCGTACATTCTCCCTAGAGCTGTGAGGGCCTGGTAGAATTCGTCGAGTGACTCACCAGGGAACTGCTGTCTAGTCGTCAGGAGATGCCGTGCGTATACTTCGTTGACCGGCCGGAGAAAGTGTCCTTTCAGGATATCCATGGCCGCATCATAATCGATTTTGTCCTCAATCATTGAATATACCGCCGTGCCCACGCACGAGTGGAGGATGTGGAGTTTCTGCTCCTTGGAGGGTTTGCTGGCTGCAGTTGTCAGGTAACTGTTGAAGCACGCCTGCCAATGTTTAAAGATTGCAGGCGCATTTGAGGTATGCGGGCTGGTGCGGAGGCAGTCAGGCTTGATGCGTAGCTCCATTCCAAAATTCTAGCTGATTAAATTGATGTACCATCAATTGGACGCGAGACACTATGAAGATCCGAACTGTGCATCCGCATTGTCTCAGCTTACCCCTATAACCCCCTCCCCCCTCCCCCCCAACCACCCTGTTCTCCCCTCAACACAGGTCTGTGTAATACCACTTCATGGTGATGGGCCTGTGTTAACACTGTCAGGAGGTCACAATAAAAGGTGGGAGAGTAATGATCTCACGCTGTGAGGAGAGCTGTGGTGCTACACAGGATCTGATAATGTCTGACTCCTGTCTTTCTGCTGACAGCGCGCCCATCCCATCCTCATGACTGAGTCTGCATCGGGGCTTTTGATCTTGGACCACTGTGCCAGGATGCGGGCGGACCGGTGGGCTGAGAGACAGAGGGTGTGTGGGTGGGGGCTGGGGACAGGAGTGTGGATGCAGGCAGGCCCGCTATGAAGATTAATGTCATAGAGGCTTCACATGTATCAGGTGTTACATGTTTTAATAATCAACATTTTATCGTGTCAGATTTACCCCAGTTACAGATAATGACCTTGCCAGTGCTCCTCACTCGTCTTGATCTTCCATGTTCCAGTGTTATGTTTAGGTGTGTCCTCAGGATGCACTTCTGCTTTCTGGGCCCTATGGCCTTTGAAGCCCTTGGCGGACGTCCTCTGGAGGGCCTGGAGCTCAAGGGCCCTGGTCGACTTACTGGTCTCACAGGCATCACCGTGCCACCCTGTTCTGCCCGTTGCCCTTGAGATGCGCCAGTGTCAGGAGTGGGGGCGGAGGGGGGGGTGGTTTCAGAAGGACTGGAGACCGCCATAGTCTCCTTGGTGGCAGGACCCAGGTTGGGCTCCAACATTTCCTCCTCCCTGAGGGTGCCCCTAGGGCCCTGGGTGACTCCATGGGAAGGAAGGCAGCTGGAGTAAGCTCCAGAAACCTCTTGAGTCATCTGGTTCTGCCAGTCCTGAAGGCTCCCCATGTCGACACCACAGTGTCACGCCCTCAGCGATGGTCTTCAGCGACTGGGCCATGCTTTGGAGTGCCTTGGCAATGTCCACATGTATCTGGGACATGTCCTTCATCCACTGGGGCATGATGCCAAGACCTTCAGTCATGGTCGTCACAGACTGAGCCATGCCTTGGACATCACCAGTCAAGGCTTGGATGTCGTGCTCCAGGTTTTCCACTGTGATGGTGGCTTGGGTGCCACGCATTGCTAGCATGATCTCTTGCTGCAAAAGGCTTTAGGACTCCTCCAATCAGCCTTTCAATTGCTGGAATGTCGTTGATTCCCCTTCCTGAATCTCATAGCTCTGGCCTATCATCTGCATCAGCTCTGGGAGATGCTTGACCAGAGGCTTGACACCTGGCTGGGATCCAGCTGTGTCCTGCAATTCAGCAAACCTCTGACTGCTGTCTCCCTTGGTGTTCCTCCACCTCATGTGCATTAGCAGATGTGGTGTTCACCAGATAGTTTCCCTGAAGCCTCTGGGCTGGTGGAAGAATCATAGAATTTACAGTGCAGAAAGAGGCCATTCGGCCCATCAAGTCTGCACCGGCCCTTGGAAAGAGCACCCTACTTAAGTCCATGCCTCCACCTATCCCCATAGCCCCACCTAACCTTTTGGACACTAAGGGACACTTTAGCATAGCCAATCCATCAAACCTGTACATCTTTGGACTGTGGGAGGAAACCAGAGCACCCAGAGAAAACCCACGGAGACACGGGGAGAAAGTGCAAACTCCACACAGTCACCCGAGGCCGGAATTGAACCCGGGTCCCTGGAGCTGTGAGGCGGCAGTGTTAACCACTGTGCCACCGTGCTACCCACGTGGTTAATAGCTGTGACACATCACTGGTGTTCTTTCCAGAGCTCTCTTGTGAGGTGTTCTCTTAGATGGTGGGGGGTATGACTACTTCTGATGGCCTGGCTTCATCAGATGGTGATCCTGCAAGACAATAGACATGTGGTCATTGAGAAGAAAGGATTATTGTCTGGAACATCAACAACTCACTTAACACAGGTCATCTGGGTGAAGAAACAGTGGATCCCCGCTCCTCTGGCGCAGGCCGATCTTGCTGCTGGTCACTACTCTCGCCTCTCTCAACCCCGCAATTGCCAGGGCCTCTTCCTCATGTGAAATGAGAACTCGGACCTCTGAGACTCCATCCCCTGGCTTTGCCTTTTCCCTCTTATTATGGGCTATCTGCGAGGACAAAGAGGACATTGTGAGCCGCATGCTTGATTGGTCAAGGGGTATAGCAGGTGGCATGTGTGGGCAGCGCACCTAGACATGAAGGGGTTATGCTGGCGGACGGCAGGAACAGGCTTGAAGATTGGATGTTGGAAGGGCGTAAAGTGTCAGCTAGCCGATTGGTGGGGAGGAGAAGGGATTTGGGAATTTGTGGGGTGGCAGGCGGAACTGATGCCAGGATAGAGTGGTACCTTACTTTGCAGCTCGTTGGAGGTCATTGGTCTTCTTCCGACATTGGACGGTGGTCCCCCCGGTCATGCTGCCCACAGTCACCGCAGCTGCCACTGCCTCCCGGACATGTTTGCAGACCCTGCTGCTGGATCAACAACCCCCTTGGGGGAACAGCGTGCCCCACCTCTCAAGAACGGCGTTGAGAAGCCTGGTCAGGCTGGCATCCCCAAAGCGAGGAGCAGGCCTGCGCGCTGTCATCCTCGTTTGTTGACTCGGAGGGAGTGATGAGGGAGCGTTTAAAAGCAGCTCCCCTTGTTTGCGGCGAGCAGCTGAGGCGCGAGTCGGGCAAATCAGATAGAGGGAGTCAGGAAAGGCGAGATTCACGCAGGGGCTAATTTCTGGGACTAAGTGTGGTTGAGTACAGGCTGCGATCTCGCCCACGTGGCCAAAAAGAAACATCCCGCCAAACTCACCCAAAATGACACTTTGGAATGTTTTTGTTGAATCGTGTCCTGAGTTCTCATCAAACCTCCAGATCCTGACCACAAGCTTGCATCGTCGCTTTCAGGAACAACTTACGGTTGTGGTTCTGCATGATCAGCTTGATGAGGCGCATTAATAACGTCAAGTTCGTAGATCTCCTCACCATCAACAACCTTCAAGAGAACATAGAACAGCTAATGGAGGACACTCAGCAGATGAAATTTAATGCAGAAAAAATGTGAAATGATACCTCAGACAGGAAGAAAGGAGAGGCAACATAAAATAAAGGGTACAACTCTAAAGTGAATGTCGGAACAGCGGGATCTGGGGGCATATTTGCTCCAGTGTTGAAGGTGGCAGGGCAGGTTGCGAAAGTGTTTTAAAGGCTATTCAGGGATTATTCGCTTTATACATAGAGACATAAAGTACATAATCAAGGAAATTAGAATGAAACTTTATAAAAGATTGATTTTTCCTCAATTGGAGTATTCTGTCCAATTCTGGTCATTGCATTTTAAGAAGAATGTGAAGGCATTAGAGAGGGTGCAGGAAAGATTCACAAGAATGGTTTCAGGGATGAGAGACTTCAGTTGCAAGAATAGTCAGGTGCAGCTGGGGCTATTTTCTTTCGATTTGGAGATGCCGGTGTTGGACTGGGGTGAGCACAGTAAGAAGTCTTACAACACCAGGTTAAAGTCCAACAGGTTTGTTTCGAATCGCTAGCTTTCGGAGCACTGCTGACCTGAGGAAGGAGCAGTGCTCCGAAAGCTAGTGATTTGAAACAAACCTGTTGGACTTTAACCTGGTGTTGTAAGACTTGTTACTATTTTCATTCGAGAAGAGAAGGTTGAGGGGAAATTTGGGGGAGATGTTCAAAATGATGAAGGGTCTGGATATAAGATAGGCGTAAATAGTTGCCATTGGTAGAAGAGCCAAGAAGCAGACTCAACAATTTAAGAGACAGAAAGTAAATGATGGTGTTTTTGACTGGTTCAAGCTTCCCAGAAACCATTTGAGATTTTAGTATGATAGAGCCTTTGCCTGTTCAATAGGCACATTTAAAAATGTTATGTTATTGTGCACTTTTAGAACCCAGAATCTGACTTGTAACATTTATATATTCACTCGAAGGCTTGGTGATTTTTATATAGGCCTGTTGCACAATCAAAAAAAAGGAAAAAATGCACCCTTCCCATGGAAAACTAATTTTTATCTCCGTATTATTCTTACTTTCAAATGAAAATCTGGCAAAATATCAAACTTAAGCAAACTAAATGTGAAGGATGCCTAGCATTTTTGATCTGATTGTTTTAACAGTGCCAACATATTTCTGTCATTAAAGAGTTTTGGATTCTGTTGAGAGTTATCTAAACAGTACATTGCCTGCCTGGTCTGTTCCTGACTTCATAGACTTGGGTGTTTCTTTTTGGCTGCATTAATATTTTAAATTTAGCTGAACTCTACACAACCCAAAAACTTCAATACGATCAGGCAGCCATTGCAATTTAGAATTTTGTGTTCAGGTTAGTTTTTTACAATGAAAGTTGCATGAATAATAAAATTACCATTATTTGTCACACGTAACGAATAATCTTTAAATATTGCTCACTTATTATCTTGATACTTAACTAGTTATAAAACCATCAAATAGTAATTATATTCATCAATCATGTAATATAAAAAGTTACTGTCTTATTGCTCACACACTTTTGTGGATTTGCATCTGATTTGTTCGACAGGAGGAATCAATAGATCCTAATTTCATATCTTCCAGTTGCAACAGAAACTGAGATGTTATAACATCCTCAATGTCCAAATAACACTAGCCTATCAACACGCTTTGTTCAAAAGATTCTGAAAACATGTCCCAAGGTCAGACTTCAAGAAACAAAAGGCCCGCCTCTAATGCATTGAATTAACAGGAATTAACAGGAATCTAGATTTAATGGCCATTTATCTAAATCAGCAGATGGCTTTCCTGAAGATAGTGTTTACAATCCTGCAGCAGCCATTTGGAAAAAAGTTGGCTTATTTATAAAGAGAAGACAACCTTTAGCACTCTGTATTGCTATGTCCAAGAAAGAATGTGAAGTTTTTATTGCCTCATATTTATTATGGAATTTACCCAACTTCCATGACGACTTAAGTACTACTTGAGAACCTGAGTGTATCTAGAATGCACGTAGGGTGTTTTATGCATGGTCCCCATGTCTTGAGGTGTACAAGGGATGCCAATAGTTAATTGCAGTTAAGATTAATTAGAATTAAAACCAAAGAACAGAACAATGCACCAAGTACTGGTTAGCCCCTGGAGTTCTGTTTAGGAATTTAAACAACAAAACTCTAGCAGGTTAAATAAGGATAGATTGATCAAAATAACATTTCCAAATAGGCCATCAATACAGATGGAAACTTCTACAGTTTTGAAAAAACCTACACAATTTGACATTCCCTTTTGTTACTGATCTCGAGATTAATCCAACACAGCAGAACTGTGCCCCGAGAATGCCCACCACGTGTTCTAATTCTGGCAGCATAACATGCCTCATTGCATTTCAGTTTCCCAGTGGGTAAACCAGAGGTGTAATTATCCAAAGTTTCAGACCATAACCAGCATATTGGGAAATCAAAATACTACATGAAGCCACAGTTCACAGCAGATTAGATTCATTGCTGAATATCTCTCAAAGACTCTGTACAATGGCTTAATCCATGGCAAAATAATATAAATATCATTTGTCTCAATATGATTGAAACGGAATTGGTGTGAGTCCACAGGATCCTGAAAAATTCACTCAGGTGCTGATCTTTCTCAAATGACCTCTGTAGTCACAGTGGACAGCACCTTTTAAAGAAAATTCTTTTCAGGGTGCTCCTTAGGCTGACATTTCTTATCCATTCCTAAACAGATTGGAGGCACCCTCCCAAGACTGGCATTTATTGTCCATTCCTAAACGGAGTGAAAAGGACAGTTAGGAATTAGCCATGCTATTGTGGGAGCAGGGACACTTGTTAACCAGATAAGGGCAGCAGTCTTCCTTCCCGAAAGGACATGAGTGAACCAGATTCATGGGCATAATTTAATGGGTGCCCGGGAGCAGCGTTAATTGGCAGGAGGTGAGACCTTAGCCCCTCAATCAAGAGAAGGTCCTGGCTCACAGAGCTGGCAGCCTATCTGATTGCCCAGTAACTGTGCAGTCCCAGCAGTGCTACCAGTCACAATGGCCATGGTTGAGATGAAAGCAGTCCCCAGAATCTAAATCAAGGAACCATGATGGAGGTAAGTGTGGGCTGTCGCAGGCAGGACAAGAGAGGGGCTTACGGGAGTGGGGGTTCTTGTTGGAGAGGCTAAGGGGAGAAGGAGAACCCGTGTTCGTGCTGACCTGGGAAGGGTCTGATATGCCCAATGTGGAAAAGAAGCCCCTGAGGCTGACAACACCCCCCCCCCCCCCCCCACACTTCCAGTCCGTGGCCTGAACAGCATGCTTTCACCCTGCCTCTGAACTCGCCCTGCCAGTGTGACCTTCCCCTGTAAAAGTGTGGGGAGGTGGAGAAGGCCACTCGGAATTCAGTGAGCCCCCAAATTCACATGTCAGGTTTCCGTTATGTTCTGCCCCAGGTGACTTTTACTCACACACTTGTGAAAATGATTTTATTTTGTGGAAAAATATACTTCCTAAAATCTCAGAAAAATCCTCAAATGTTGGTGTCTGGAACAATTCTCCAGGTCATTGACCTTGGCCTTCAATGTTTCCTCCCCCTCCACCAAAATTATCACCTCCACTCCCAAGGAGGCGATCCGATCATCATGATCCAAGACTGTCTCCTCCACCTTCTGGAATGTCGAGCTCTGCGCCTCCAATCGCTGTTCCACCCTGTGCACAGCTGCTTGTATTGGCTCACTCACTTTTGCCAGATCATCCGGGGCCCGCCCACCTCTGCCTTCTGATCTTCTCAAACTTTTCACCAGCCTCTCAGTTGTGCACTGAGGGGGCAACAACAACGCAGAGGCCACCGCCATTTTCTCCACTTCTGCCACACACAAGGCCTCCTGAGTCAGATGAAGGTCCTTTATTTGACACACTCCCGTGTGGTAGCCTGCAGATATCCCACTCCGGAGGTGTACTCCAAATTCTTGAACTGCACAACTTTTTCAGTGCACAGCATTCGCTAACTGGGCAAAAAGGGGCAAAAAACAAATCCCCAGGCAGAAGGCACCTTATGAGCGACCTCTTAGGGCTGCCACCGGAAATCCCTTCTCATCAAGTTATTACACAGACTGGGATCATAACAAAAGGAAAGAAAATTCATTGTAATTACATGAACGAGGGCTCCGATCTCAGAGAACCCGACGTATCCTTGACCTCCAGAATTGTGGTATTATTACATTTCCCCTTAACTAAGGAAAGACAAGGTTATGAAACTGTGACCTGATGAAGCCTGCTGTGGGAAGGTGCATGCATCTGAACTCTCACACTCCTTCCCATTCGAAATTTCCTATTGGACTGTAACCAGATAGATCTGTGCAGTTATTGTCCAGTGGGGATGCATGCTATTAACAGTACCAGAAGGCCCACTGTTGCTTCCTATTAAGGTTCCTGAACCTGGAATTAGGCCAATATATCATAATGAACATGTGTTGTTTGGGGATAAACACGTGTCACTAAATGCAGTCAGCTTTCCTGATGTCATTATTGCATCTGATAAAATGGAGATTGTGCTTCAACAAATCAAAATAATGTTGTACTGATATGTCCGCTAATGCACAAAACTTGCATAATAGTGCAGCTATCCATTTCACACCGGTGGTGGTGTTGTGCAGTGTGCAAGCAGAGTAGGTAAGACTGCAATAAAGTACAGCAGAAAAGAACTCTGTAAGAATGCTCAGAGGCATACACAATGCTGTGTTTCCTGATAGCATTTTTTTTTAGTTTTTCGGAACGGACAGGAAGGAGCCTCCGTTTTCTTATAACATTAACATTCCATGTAGAGTTTTCGAAGTCCCTGCCTGGGGGCTCTAAAATGGTGGGAGTTAGAATGTACAATGGATGTAAGCCAATGTAGTGCAGCCTCCTATAAGAGGCTCTACCTTGATTTAGTGCCAATTGGTCTGACATTTGAATTCTGCTGCTACCTTTAAGTCGGTGTGCACCTTATAAAAAAAGTGCATTTTCATTTATTCTGTTGTGGATACGACTATGTTTAATTCACTTTTCAAATAGCACATTTTTCGTAAAAATTAAAACACCATTTAAAAATTATACGCAAAAAATTCTTGTTGGTGATGTTTGCCGGAAAATGTTTAAAACATTGGTACTCTCCTGGGGAGATGGTGGTGGCGTGATAATATCACTGGATTAGTAATCCAGAGGTGCAGGTTACTGGTCTGGGGACATGGGTGTTTTAATCCCATCATGGCAGCTATCAGAATTTAAATTCAAATAATAAAATCTGGAAAAAAGCTAGTCTCAACTATCATGGGTTGTTGTGAAAACACATCTGGTTGACAAATGTCCTTTAGAGAAGGAAATCTGCCATACTTACCCGGTCTTCTACATATAACTCCAGACCCACTACAATGTGGTTGACTCTTGAGATGAGCTGCCATTCAGTTCAAGGGCAATTAGGGATCAGCAACATACTGGCCTTGGCAGTGGCATGTAGATCCCAGGAGAGAATAATGAAAAAGCCCCATGGAATCACTCTGAATGCTATTTTACCAAAGCGTTAATTCTTCTCTAAAACTGGGTTATCGCCTCCAGTAAAATGATGGATAGAGTAATATCATCCATTGATCATTCCTCCATTCATATACTCAACATAATGTCCAAGGTTATATGAACTGATATCCTGCCTGTCAGTTCAATTGGTTGTAAAAGATCTCATGGCATGATTTGAAGAATAATAAGCTGATCTGTTTGTCAACATCTCCCTCCGCCAACAACCTAAAACAACAGACAAGTTGAGGCAGGGGTGGAAATTGGTGATACTATGGAGGTGGAAGTAGGTCGTCTTGGTAACAAAATAAATATGGGATTATAAATTTATTCAAGATCAGATAGGATAATAAGGTCACAAACAGTCTTGTTTACTCCAGACAGAGACCAGGGAGAGGGTTGGAGTCAGTGATTGAGTTTGCACTGGGGAACAATGGTGCTTTCAGTCTTGCCAATATTTATCTGGAGGTTATTTCTGCTTGTCCAACATTGAATGTGTGACAAATCAGATGTGTCAGGATCGAGAAAGATGATGAAGTGGAGCTGAGTGTCATCAGGGTACATTCGGAACTTGTATTGTGTTTTCAAATGATGTCACTGAGGGTCAACAAGTAGATGAGGGCAGCCGATGTTTGATCCCTGGAGGACTCCGGAGGTAACACTGTGGGAGCAGGAAGTGAAGACATTACAGGCAGTTCTCTGGTTGCAACCAGATAGCTAGGAATAGAACTGGGCCAGGGAAGATTCACCCAGCAGAGCGGCACTGGAGGAGGATGTTGTGATCAATCACCATAAAGGCTGCAGACAAATCAAGAAAGATGAGGACAGATAGGTTACCACACTCACATAGGGGGCGGGATTCTCTGACCCTCCGTGCCTGAACCGCGCCCGGCGAGGGGCAGAGAATAGCCGTTCATGCTGGAAATCCAGCGCGATAGCGCTTCCGCGAACCCGCCAGTCCCGCGGGCGCAGTCGACGTGGCGCTGGTCGGGGACAGTTGGAACAGGCCCCTGCGGCAATTTTCCACAGTCGACCGGCCGAACTCCCGCCTGTGTGGTTTACATGTGGTGCCACTCGACGGGAGCTGGGACCCGCATCCACGGTGGCGGTCCTGCTGGGGTCGAGGTGTAACTGGCTCCGGGGAGGGGGGGTCCTCAGCGGTGGCCAGGCCCGCGATCGTGGGTCACTGATCAGAGGGCCTTTCCCGATCTGGGAGAGATCTACCTTCCTCCGCGTGGACCCTTCGTGTGGTTCCGTCATGTGGGCGGTGCCCACGCCGCGGTGGGCCGCCGCACGCATGCACGGACCCGCTTGCGGCTGCCAGATGCATGCGCTGCCGTGCGATCTGGCTAGCAGGGCCCCGCCGGCAGCCAGAGCTGCGGGATGCACGCCGGGGCTCTGCTAGCCCTCTGGTAAACATAGAATCACCCCGGACCTTTGAGGAAAAAGTCCGGAGTGATTCTCGCCCGTTTTCCGGCGGGCGTGGGGACTTAGTCCCCAGAAGGGAGAATCCCGCTCTGGATGTGTAAACATTCCAAACAAGACGGATGACTCATTTCAAAATTATCATTTCATAAGGCATCTCAGTTTATTTGCACAATTGTAAGCAAGATTATCTTGACAAGATAACTTTATTGAACACTATACATAATTGCATTTTCTGAGGGTTCTTTTGTGAAGGCCAAGTTAAACTATAGTTCTGCTAAATTGCATTTTGGATGGGTAGTGGCTGTTTGAAAGTCAACTGGTTTGGACTTACTGCTGGAAAAAGTACAGAATATTAAATAAGTTGGTGTATTTTAACTGTCACTGTTACTACAATCATCATTTGCCTACATCATGCTGTTTTCAAAACTGCAGGTTCGATTGATAGCAGAATTCCAGCTGCTCAAAATGCCATTCTTTAATAGGAGCATTGCTTTTCTGATACAATGGATCATCATCGAAATGACTGAAATTATTTTACTGTATCTTGTGAAGAATAGAAAGCAGTCTGCTCACACCCAGCAAAACATCTGTAGCAGCAGACAAGAGAGATCATTTAGGAAGAAGCAATCAATAGATGCCTTGTTTTTATCCAAAGATGCTTTGGAGTGGTGGTTATGATATTGAATGGAATAAAGAGGAACTTGAATGAAGCGTCAGAAGCAGTAGTGCTAATTTACCTGGTAATCAGTTTAGGGTAGTATTCAATTTGAACTTGAAGTGGCATGTCACAATCCCAATGGTCCTCTCCACCATCTTCAGAACCACTGCACATGCATGATTGTAATGCTGTTTTGGTATATTGTACATCACATGGCAATGTGTCTGCAGCCACAGCATTGGGGATATGGCTTGACGCCAGGGTGCATTAGTCAATTTGCATGAATGGCTGAATAGCGCTGTAAATTCAACTTCCCACATGATGTGCATTGACATGCAGTATCTAATGCTGGGCAAAATACATTCTGAGCATTGAGTGAACGGATGCAACTAAAAGGGTTCTAATGAAATGCTTTCAACACTGTAAGAATCCGCATTCATATAAAAAAGGATCTGTCATAACTGGGTCCGAGAGGGGAAAACAGTTCAATGGAACCCAGTGTATAATCAGAAGGATGTGCACAATGTCTGTTGTAGAGTTATGGTTGTCATCATGCCACTCACAAGAAGCTCCAGGTACTTGCTGTCTGCCTGGCATGGGTTCAGACATACATTTGTCAGTTATCTGATGACAAATGTCTTCCTTGGAATGGGTCAAGGCAAACTTGCCATGGCTGATGGTGGGAACTTTAGCCCCTTTGCCACACTTGTAACAAGATTACTATTTAAAAAAAATAATTTACGGGATGTTGGCGTCGCTGGTTAGGCCAGAATTTATTGCCCATCCCTAGTTGTCCTTCAGAAGGTGGTGGTAAGCTGCCTTCTTGAACCGCTGCAGTCCCTGAGGTGTAGGTATAGCATAGTGCTGTTAGGGAGGAGTTCCAGGATTTTGCCCCAGCGACAGTGAAGGAATAGCAGTATATTTCCAAGTCAGGGTGGTGAGTGACTTGAAGGGAAACCTCCAGCTGATGGGGTTTCCAGGTATCTGCTGCTCTCGTCCCTCTAGTTGGTTGCTGTCGTGGGTTTGGAAGGTGGTGTCTCAGGACTCTTGATGTCAAGGGCCGTCATTTTCACCCTCACCTCTGGCATTTGGCTCTTTTGTCCATGTTTG
The DNA here is from genome assembly GCF_902713615.1 of Scyliorhinus canicula. Classification (NCBI taxonomy): domain Eukaryota; kingdom Metazoa; phylum Chordata; class Chondrichthyes; order Carcharhiniformes; family Scyliorhinidae; genus Scyliorhinus; species Scyliorhinus canicula. The sequence continues at coordinate 177,783,422 of NC_052152.1, forward strand.
AACCAAGGCTGTAAGGAGGTCAGGAGCTGAGTGACCCTGACGGAACTCAAACTGAGCATCCATGAGCAGGTTATTGCTGAGTAAGTGCCACCTGATAGGACTGTTGATGACTCCTTCCATCACTTTGCTGATGATGGAGAGTAGACTGATAGGCAGTAATTGGCTGGGTTGGATTTGACTTTGTACAGGACACATCTGGCAGGGCTGGTGCTAGGAATTGCGGGCCCAATTAGAAAAGTGATGGCGGGGCCCCTACTCTACAAAAGTAAAAATTTATGTATGTTTATATTTCGTGTAGTACGCTCGTCTTTAACGAAAAAAAAAACATTAAATGCTTGATATACTAAAATTTTGAAACTTACTTACCCGGGCGGAAGGATTTGGCGGCGCAGGGCTGAAGGATTTGTCGACGGTAATGCGGTGCGTTCCCCAAAAGTAAAAACTACCCTATAGTTCCTCTTAGAATACAGAAAAGGCTTCAAACGGTAACTCTGTCGCCGCTGGCGCGCGGCCCCCTTAAGGTGCGGGGCCCAATTTGATGAAATTGGTCAAATAGGCTTAAAACCGGCCCTGACATCTGGGCAATTTCCCACATTGCGGGCAGATGCCAGTGTTGTCGCTGTACTGGAACAGCTTGGCTAGGAGTGCGGCAAGTTCTGGAGCGCAAGTCTTCAGGACTATTCCCAGGATATTGTCAGGGCCCATAGCCTTTTCAGCATCCAGTGCCATCAGTCGTTTTATGATATCATGAGGAGTGAATTGTATTAGCTGAAAACTGACATCTGTGATGCTGGGAACCTCCTGAGGAGACCGAGATGGATCATCCACTCGGCACTTCTGACTGAAGATTGTTACAAATGCCTCAGCCTTATCTTTTGCACATATTGCTCCTCCATCTTTGTGGAGGGAGATATTTGTGAACGTCCTCCTCCAGCGAGTTGTTTAATTGTCCAACACCATTCATGGCTGGATGTGGCTGGATTACAGAGCTTAGATCTGATGCATTCATTGTAGAATCGCCTAGCTCTGCTTATTACTTGCTGCTTATGCTGTTTGGTGCACAAGTAGGCTTGTGTTGTAGCTTCACCAGGTTGACACCTCATGCCTGGTGTTGCTCCCGGCATACCTTACTGCACTCTTCATTGAACCAGGGTTGATCCCTTGGCTTGGTGGTATGTCGGGCCGTGAGGTTGCAGATTGTGGTTGATTACAATTCTGCTGCTGCTGATGGCTCACAGCGCCTCATCGATGCCCAGTCTTGAGTTGCTAGATCTGTTCGAAGTCTATCCCACTTAGCACGGTGGTAGTGCCACAAAACAACTTTTTGGGGGGGTGGCACGGTGACACAGTGGTTAGCAGTGCTGCCTCAAAGCTCCAGGATCCCGGGTTCATTTCTGGCCTCGGGTGACTGTCTCTGTGGTGTTTGCACGTTCTCGCCGTGTCTGCGTGGGTTTCTTTCAGGTGCTCCGGTTTCCTCCCACAATCCAAAGATGTGCAGGTTAGGTGGATTGGCCATTCTAAATTACCCCTCAGTGTCCAAATGGTTAGATAGTTACGGGAATTGGGTAGTGGCATGGACGTAAAAGGGTGCTCTTTCCAAGAGCCGGTGCAGACTCACTGGGCCGAATGGCCTCCTTCTGCACTGTAAATTCTATGAAATATGATGCAGGGTGTCCTTATTGGGAAGACAGGACTTTTTCTCCATAAGGACTGTGCGGTGGTCACTTTTACCGATACTGTCATGGACAGATGCATCTGCTGCAGGGAGGCTGCTGAGAATGAGGTCAAGTAATGTTTTCCCTCTTATAGGTTCCCTCACCACCTGCTGCAGTCCCAGTCTAGCAGCTATGTCCGTTAGGACCCGGCCAGCTCGGCCTGCGGTGGTACTAACAAACCAATCTAGTGATGGACATTGAAGTCCCCCACCCAGAGTATATTTTGTGCCCTTGCCACCCTCAGTGCTTCATCCATGTGTTGTTCAACATGGAGGAGTACTGATTCATCAACTGATGGTGGCCAGTAATCAGCAGGAGGTTTCCTTACCCATGTTTACCCTGAAGCCATGTGACTTCACGGGGTCCAGAGTCGATGTCGCGGCTCCCAGAGCAACTCCCTTCTGACTGTGTACCACTGTGCTGCCACCTCTGCTGGGTCTGTCCAACCAAATGTTGCTGCAAAAATCTGGTCCCACCAAAGAGTTGCAAATCCTCAGATTCTGAAAACATGGTAGCTGACGTTTATTTCTCAGATGAGATAAATGTTCAGACAAAGTTTATGGATGGAGAATTCTCTTATTTGTACATATGTGGAGATGAATTCAGAAGCACAGAGGCAATCAATTGCGCTGTGAATGGGTTAATTTTCTTATCTCTGATGCAGAAGCCCACTCAGCAGGCCATCTCATGGCTAACAGCAATAGCTCTGATCTCATCAGCACACTGCACTTGCAAGCTGAACAATAAAGTCCTCTCCTAAAAACACAATTACCAGAAATTCACAGCTTTTCACTGAAACCTCCCCAAGGACTCGAATGCCAGCCTGCATGTCTGCTCCCAGAATAATAGTTGCTGCCAATCTCTTTCACCTTTATGTACTTTAAATGATTTAATGACTGTTTCTTGAAGCCACACTCGCACTGTGCTTTAAAAATTTATTCCATGAAGTAATGTAAAAACAAACTTAAGATAGTTGAAATTGGGAGAACCTTGATCCTCTTATTTAGGAAGCCGATAAACCGATACATTCAACATGCATTGTGCAATCCTGTTTTGTGTGGTAGGTCAGGAAAGAGAAGAAAATTACATAGGAATGGGTGTACAATGGGTTTCATTTAACCTTTTACTAGCCAGTATTGCTAGGAATTACTGAAGCTTTCTCCATGCAAAGTTAAAGCTGTTTGGAAGAGGTCACACTCTGCTCAGAAAGAGAAGGATGACTCTGACGTCTGGAAATATTGGGCAGGACTTTCCAGCAGGACTCTGACATCGGGCCCATATAGCCTCTCGAGCTTGCCCATGCTGTTAGCATGCCCACTAGCACAGCACTCTGGGAGATGGTCTCCTATATTGACCACCATCTTACTAAGGATCTTGGGTGAGCATCCAATGCTGCAAATCAGGTAGGCGAATGTGAGGGTATCTCAACATGGAGATATCCTTGGCTGCCCGCCTTGGAGTCAGGAGGAGTGGGGCTCCGACATTGGTAAAATGTTGCCACAAAATGGCCCTTTAGTGGGTCCTTAACTTGACATAATTGGCTGCTCCCCTCCATGGATCAGGAAGCCACCCTGATTCCCAGTCTGCTCCTGGGAAAATCCTAGAAAGGCAGGAGCATGTGGGGAGCTGACTTGACACAAATCTCCCCTATTTTCCTTCCCACAAACCTGTCTCATGGGCCAAGAACATCCATCCCACTGTCAGTCATGTCAGCAATTGAAGTGAAAAAGGACTACCATGTAATTTTTAAAAAAGATCAGAATCCAGTAATATAATCAATAACCAGACCTTTCAACTTTGATTGGGGTGTAAAATGATGAAAACAATTGGCAGCCCATCATACACAGTGTCCAATTTTGTTTTTAACTGATGGAGGTTGTGGGGGACGGTTTCAGGTAATTTGGAAGGAGGTTGGGCACCAAATCTATAATATTAAAAAATAGAACAGAGGGTGGGGAATTCAATCCAGGTGGTAGGAGCCTCGCCCGTTGGCTGGAGTGTCGATGTCGAGAGCTCAATGCCACCACCTTTGAGAAAGGCCCACTAAATTTGTGCCAGTCAGACCTTTTAAGTAGTCAGCAGTAGGCCTTCCCTGGTATTTTTGATCGTGGGGCGTTAAAATCCCAATCCGCGAGAGTTACTGGCTAATCTGAGGCTGGCAACTCTCTGTTAGGGATAGAAAACAGAAGTACAAGAAGTGCGTGTGCGCAAATCTTTGGAGGTCACACAACAGGTTAATCAAGCAGATAATAAGGGATCCTGAGATTTTCAGGAACACAACCAGCACTTTAGGTGAGCACTGTCTGTAGAGGAATAGAGTACAAAAGGCAGAAAGTTATGCAAACCTTATGTAAAATATTAGGGACGTGATCTAACCGAATTGCAACAGAGTCCTGTGTCAAGCGCGTTTAGCCGGGTGTTTCCCAGCGCTCACAATGCTGAGAAAGACTATTCTATCTAACGGGGCTTTGTTAAAGTTCAGGACCTCAATGGGGAACGCCTCACTGAGGCCGCACTTAGTCCCATTTCCTGCACTGAGGAGCTCCGCTCACCAGAACTTCTCAGTGCAGGAGGAGATCAGGACACCATTTTCAAATGGCACCCCAATCTCTCACACCCCACTGCTCGACCCCCGGACCCCCCAAAGCCCCAACTCACCTATAAAGTGGTCCTCAGGAAGCCCCCCCCCCCCCCCCCCCATCCCAACTCATAAGGGCAAGGCACCCCAGGCCAAATCCCCAGTGTGGGAAAAATGCCAGGCTGGCACACTGGCAGTGCCCTTATCAGCTGGCAGTAACGCCTGGGCATCTCAGCAGTGCCAGGATGGCACACCGATGACAGTGTCAAGTTGGCAGTGCCAAGGTGCCTTGGTGGCACCAGCACTGCCAGGTTTCCACCCTGCCCAGAGGACAACCACCTGGGGCCTCTGATCCCCTGGGAGAACCCCCCAAGTGCAGTTCTGTACAGTCCCTGCTTGTGGGAACCAATACTGAACGGCATTGACCTAATTTCTCCAAGGCAAGGGGGTTAGATCCCAGGGCCTCAGTTGATCAGACGAGTGCATATTAGAGTGAGACTAGCTGCCGAATTCTGATCCCGCCCTTAATGGGCAAGATTCAGATCACGACGTCTCATGAGATCCTGTTACGAGACGTGGTGAGCCAGGTAGATCCCGGAAGAGGGCTCTACCAGCCATGGCATGCCCCTGTTTAGGCGAATGGGAGCACGGCGCAGCCAGTAGATCACGCCCTATGTTTTCCACCAGCTTGAATATTCCGGGAACCACAATTTTAGGAACGTTTATGATAGTGTTCAGAAGAGCTTTACCTGTGTTACAGTGATGAGGAATTTCAGTTCAGTGTATATATACTGGAGAAGATAGGTTGTTTTCCTTAGAGTAAGAGTAGATTAGATAGACGTGTTTAAAATCATGAAGGGTTAGAGTAAATAAAGCCAACATGTTTCCAATGTTTGAAGGCTCGATAGCCAAGAGGGCTCAGATTTAAGGTGATTTGCAACAGAACCAATGGGGTGACCTAAAGGAAAACCTGGTTATGAAATAAGTAGTTAGAATTTGGAATCCACTTATTTGGTGGTGTCTACAGATACAGTAGTAGCTTCAAAAGGGTTAAATTATTGAAGAAGCAAAAATGCTGGAATATGTGAAAAGATGAGAGGAGTGGGACTGACAGGATTGCACTTGGAAAGAAGCACTTCAGATTCAATGGGCTGAATGACCTTTTGTGCTACATGGTTCTATGATTGTAGACTGTATAATGGGTAGCCAATTCAATATTGCCTGAGTTGAAAGATTGACCAAGTAAGGCAACAAATTGGAGATCTGTTGATTTTGCAGATTTTCTATATCCACGAACACTATTTTTAAAAATATAAATTTAGAGTACCCAATTAAGGGGCAATTTAGCGTGGCCAATCCACCTATCCTGCACATCTTTGGGATTGTGGGGGTGAAACCCACGCAGACACGGGGAGAATATGCAAACTCCTCACGGACAGTGACCCAGGGCCGGGATTCAATGCTAACCACTGTGCCGTTGTGCTGCCTTTATGAATGCTATTTTTAAAAACTATGATGTATACCAGTCTTCTCAGTCAAAGAGAAACATCTAAAGATGATTTTTTATTCGATAAAATGTAAACCATGTTAAAATTATTGCTTAAAATTTGCATGTTTAATGCTGTATTACCTGAAATCTAAGGGTGCATTTACACTGCAACTACAGCTTAGATCTGATGTGGTTTTAGTTTGCATCAACCTGCACTGTGAATAGAGTGTGCTGGCTTGTATAACACAGAAACAAATGATAATAAATATTTCTGGAGGAGATCACCTCTGTCCATTTTGTTTTAGAGACAGCTTGACATTCATATCCAATATATACTCCAAATTTAGGGTTAATGTGAAATGGTTTGGGTTTTGAAATGACAGTAAATTTGTTTCAATGCAGCACAAAAACGAACACGCCCAAATTTCTCAAGTTAACTTAAAGTAACTTAAAGTAAAATTAAGTTGTCAACTATGAAATGTGCTCATTCGTTTTAGAATTTGTTAAATGCTATTGGAATAACAAGTTCCTGTCCATGAAATAATTTCCAGTTTTTGCAGCACTGATAACCACAGGCATTCATTTTGAAAATGGAGTGGATCAACGAGAAATTTAAAATAAATGGTGAGCAAAAGCTCTCTATTTAGGTACGAGAATAATAGAACATCTTTTTGCTGATAGATATTGGAAGAGGCAATTGGCACCACTTCCTCGTCAGTTTTCTCATTGTAATACTGCAGGTGCATCCAATACTTCCTTCAAACATTGATCAATTTTCCTTGGAATAGAGCATTTATTTAAACCGACAGTGATGCTTTTCTCATAATGTTCAACTGTATTGACTTGAATTGCAATTCTTGTTCAAATTGCAATTTTTTTAGCAGTGGGTGTCTCGATCTATCTAAAAAATGTAGGAAAATGAAGATCGATAACATTTAGGCTATAATCATTTAAGATGAAATTTACCTTCTTTCCAATGGTACACTAGCCTTTAACTAAATTGCTATGAAAATTGTAAGTTTTCAGAGCAGACACTGACAACTGACATGCTGTTTGTTGTGATGTGAAGGTAGTTGCTCCAAGTCACTTAAAGGCACAGCTCGAAACAGGACCAACCCAATTCTTCTTAAGCGTCTGCTACCAGGAATATAGGAGGATGAAGGGAGAATGCACTTATGGCCTTTGAAAAGATCTTGAATAGCAATGTCTTGTTCCTTTGTCTGTAGAAGTGAAAGTATTCATACTATTCTAGAAATAGAGTATAACCAGAGGAGAACCAGGACAACGAATGCGCCTGGATGAGAAAAGAAGAGCCAGACAACTCTATATAATGAAAGTCCTCTTTAAGTTTGTATCATGAGCATCAGAGATAAGTGCGAAATGAAATGCAGAAAAACTGTACAATAAATGTAGTGCTCACTTACATTTGATGCTAAAACTATATGCTTTCAATAGATTGCAACATAGTACTCACAATCAAGCTACTGTGTTTTGTATCATTACTCTCTGTTGGAACCATTAATCCCAGGTAAGATATCCCAAGTGAAATGGACGCTCAAGCCTCTCCCAGGCTGGGCCTAAACATCGGCCAAATGGTGAAAGTACTACGGGAATGAGATTGCAACTGTGCTTCTGGATACTGCTATTGGTGCCTTCCAGTTGCAGCTGGCAAGCAGCAACTTGGACGCTTTGCGGCTGTCAAGTTGCATTGAAAGAGATTACCAAGAAGAGAGAGACTAAAAAGTTATTCACTTCTCTTAAAAGTCTTTGGCCTGTTTCCGAGACCTCTGCCAATCCTGCAATCTCAGGATTCCTGGAGCAGACAATCGCGCAAATCAAAAGAGACTGTGTTGATGCAGCACAATTTAGCCAAAGCTTTTGCAACTTTCCAAGCGTTACTTTGAAGTAGACCTAAAAAAAATCTATAGAAAGCATATTTCCCTTTCAGTGTATTTTCTGAATTTGCTTAGCCGCCATCATGATCTGGCACAAAAATATTATAACTGTGTATAGACTTGAGGGGCTGGATTCTCTGATCACTGACGCCGAATTCGCGTTCGGCGATCAGCCGGAGAATCCCCGTTTACGCCGGAATCAGGGGCGACGTTGTTTTTGTGATGCTCTGCCCCCTCAAAAATGGTGTACTCGGGAAGTACGCCGCATGCCGTATGGACAGCCTCAGGACGTCACCTGAGGCCCTCCCCCGATGCTCCACCCCCAATGACGTGAGTCCCCGGCAGCGTGGGACACGTGTGCTCACACCATTCGGGGTCCTCACATGGCGGCTGCGTTCTGAGTCCAGCGCCACCACAGCTGGCCAGGGCCAGCCCAAGGTACCGGCAACTCGGGCAGTCGTCCGGGGCGCCATGTGTTAGGGAACGCCAGAGACTCGGGTCCCGCGCATGTGCAGTTGGGCCGGTGCCAACCAGCGCATGCGCGGCGGCCCCCCTCCCCAGGGCGGCCCCCCTCCCCAGGGCGGCCCCCTCCGCCCCCCCCCCTCCGGCTCCGCCCCTCCCCCCTCCGGCTCCGCCCCCCCTCCCCCCCTCCGGCTCCGCCCCCCCCCCTCCAGCTCCGCCCCCCCTCCCCCCCGCCCCCCTCCGGCTCCGCCCCCGCCCCCCCCTCCGGCTCCGCCCCCCCTCCCCCCTCCGGCTCCGCCCCCCCCTCCGGCTCCGCCCCCCCCCCTCCGGCTCCGCCCCCCCTCCCCCCTCCCCCCTCCGGCTCCGCCCCCGCTCTCCCCCTCCGGCTCCGGCACCCCTCCGGCCGCCCCCCCGCCTCGGCCCCGCCCCCCCGCCTCGGCCCCGCCCCCCCACCTCGGCCCCCCCGCCTCGGCCCCGCCCCCTCCCCCGCCTTGGCCCCGCCCCCGCCTCGCCCCCCCCCCCCGCCTCGGCCCCGCCCCCACCTCGGCCCCGCCCCCCCCGCCTCGGCCCCACCCCCCGCCTCAGCCCCGCTCCCCCCGGCCCCGCCACCCCTGGCCCCCGAAGGGCTCTGAAGTTCAGCTTGCCCGGGGCGCCAACAACCCTAGGGCCGGCGCTGCAGCTGGCCTTAGTTGGTGGCTGGGAGGACTGGTGGGGGTGGTCGGGGGTGGCGAGCCTGGTCACTGGGGGGGCAGTTTTTGGCAGGCCGGGTCTGCAGGTAAAGCCGTGTCTTTACACTGCACGGCTGCTAGCCCCCCACCAGACGGAGGATCGATGCAGGGGCAGCACAGACTACCTGGTCATAAGACCCGGCTATTCTCCGACCGTATCCGCAGGTAAAGCCAGTTTTACACTGCACAGCTGCTAGCCCCTCCACCATACGGAGGATCGGTGCGGGACAGTGCCGACTTCCTGGTCATAAGACCAAATCCAGCCCATTGTTTTCACAAGAATTATTCTTCAGAAATCTTTGTGTTCCCATCCTAAGGTGTCCAATTGTGTCAAATATCATTTATGGGGTGGGAATTTGGGAATACTCTTCCTACCACATTATAAAATGTTACTACGCCCTTGTTTACTAAAGGAGAAGACCCAATTGGATCAGCTGGGAAATCTCAGGGAATCCCAGATACCGAGACAGGACATAATAGTTTTCCTACTTCGTTTTCCTTTCACAGTGTACAGAGAATGCAAATTTATCAGGCAGTATGAAAGAGAATCTATTATTTTATCTTCTAGCGGATAAGCACTTGAAAAAGTTCTGTCTATGGACAACGAACATGGGCTTTGGAAATGTTAAATTTGCTGCAAATTTTCCAAAGTTATTACTCAATTTAGTGGATCAGAGGAAATACAAATAATGTTATGCCTTTGAACTTCGCGAATGCCTTTGATGAAATTATACGTTAGTAACCGATGGCTACGGTAATGCAATATGCAGTAAAGTGCGGTACTGAATGGGTAATTGGCTTGGCAAGAAAACGTGTTAAGGTATTCTGAGGTCATAACTGAAGGATGTTTGGGGATCATCGCTATTTTCAGTGCATTATTGATCTGGAGGAGGGTGTCTTAAACTAAATTCCTACATGATGCCAAACAAGGAAATAGAAAGAAAGGGAATGCAGAATTAAGGATTGAGGTTTTTAGGCGCCTGGGTATATTTCAATGTGATGAAATGTAAAATTGTTAGATTAAGCATAAGTAACTAAAAGATGGAATGTGTGTTAGGTGAATCACACAGCTTGTTGCTCTGTAAAGAGAACAGGGGTTATTCTGAATTCATTTATAGAAAAAAATCTATAGAAAGCACATTTTCCTTTCAGTGTATTTTCTGAATTTGCTTAGCTGCCATCATGTTTTTGCACAAAAATACTCCAACTGTGTATAGACTTAAGCTCTTCATAAGAGCTATTCTTGTATTTTGGATACACATCAGACTAATTTTGAAATACTAATGTTATCATCTAAATATCAGAGACTAGCATCTAAATAGACTGGGAGCATTTTGAACACAGTCAATTCTTGTCTATTTCTGCAAGTTTTTATTCACTTACACCACAACAAAATACCAATTCTTTTTGTCATGCAGCCTTGTTACACTTCAAATTGTTAAACTGGCCAGGACATCAGAAGGGGAAAGTTACAGGAGCAACAGACGGAGGTTTAGGTAGTAACCTCTCATGCTGTGCTTCACAGTGTATCTTTAGTATTTAACAGGTTTCCTGTGTAGCCACCTGGGGTGGCCACTGCCCAACACAAAATAGAAGATTGCAAGGAATGCAGGGAAAATGGACATGTTGGAAAGCAAGCAGCTTGCAAGGCGATTGTATATTGGGACGACTGCAGAAACCAGTTTTGACTGTTGCAGAAACCAGACAGCACTGTGAAAAGAAACCAGTTAACATACTAATGAGGCAATACCGGGCAAGTCCCAGATACAATGGACACAAGTTAAGCACAAATCGATACCTTCTATGGAAGGCCAGACCCTGTGGCGCCAGAGAAGCCCAAAACAATAGGTCCCAAGAACCGCCCCAGCGACCAAGGAACTGCCCATGATTGGGGGGTTCAAACATAATCGATTGGGAAGAGACCCAATCGATTCCAAGCAGGTAAGGGAGTCCGCCCAAAGGGGCGCGGACCCCCCTGGGACCTATAAAAGAAAGGTCCCACACATGGTTCAGTCTCCTGGCTCCTGTCTCCTACTCCAGCCGTCGAGCAGCAGCCACCAACACGTAAGTGCCTAACGACGACCGCTACCAGAAATAGGCACTCCTGACCCCCTTTTCAATTGATAACAATCTGAAGTCTGCAGACCAGAGCAGAGCAAGAGGCCTTGTTCCCTGACCCAGCAGTTCCTTCGAGATAAGTATTAGTTGTTTAGCGGTAGGAGTAAGTTTAATCCTTTAGCATGTGCATGGGTAGTTATTATAATTGTATTATAATAAACTCTAGTTGTTTGGACTTACTAATTGGTGTACGGTTTTATTGCTTTGAACTTCACCTTGAAGCTTGTGGCGGTGTCTTAGCGGCACCTGGCGACTCCAGAGCTTAGAATAAGAAACAGAGCCAAATTGAGTGTTAAGCACACTCACCCAGAACGAGCAACACCTGCCCAGATGACAACTTGGTTGGCAGGCTTAGGATCCAGTTGGATGGCGAGGACTCTGCAGCATGCCTCAGAGTAACTAGGTCCAACCCACAACCTGATGTTGGTGTTCTCCACTCTGGGGGGAGGGTCTGCTATTGAAATGGGGGTCTCTTCCTGGTATGGAGGGGCTTTCCAATCCCTGGACCCTTCGTGTCTTTGGGTGGCATTCTCCATTAATGAGATTAGGTACAGTGGCAGCGGTTCCAATGGTGCCTTGCCCACTGGTCAAATTCTGTGCTTGGAAACTCATTAATTATGCACAGATAAACTCCCCTCCGAATCACCTGACAGCTGATTTGTCCACCTGCCGTCGTCAGCTGGCGGATTCAAATGTCCCGGCGTCAAATTTGAACACCAGTCCAACACTCTCATATCACTCTCTCAAGTCCACCTGTCTTCAGGAGACTCTCAAACATGTCAGGAAGCCAGAATCAAACTCTGAGTGGCCTCAAGAGGAAGGTAGCACCTGCTTTCACTGCCACGGCCCTGAAGACCCTTCATTGCAGGAAGTGGATGAATGATCTCATTCACTCTGCCAGGGTAAGTTATCTCTCAGGTCCTACCATATCAAATTCTCAGCTTGGCATCATGTACTCAAACTTTCTTCGCAGGTCTCACAGAACAATTAGCACGAGACACATGGCAACACATTATCTCAACAAGAGTTTCACAACATCATCATCACATCCGTCTTGTTGCTGACACTCCATTCTCTGTCCACTCTGGGTTGGATGCACCACACACAGGGGGCATGCATTCCATCCAACCTCTGCTCCATCCTCTCTGATCATATGCATTTCTTTTGCCTCCATTCAGACCGACAAACATGAGCAAGCCCAGCACGGGGAGGGATGGAGGATATACTCGCCATCAATGAGTTTGAGGAGGCTGCAGCGGAGTTCGCCAGCAAGGTCTGGGATAGTCCCTGTGGTAATGGAGAGCTTTACCTCTCCCAACTACCTAGTATGGATCTCATCTCCATCACCCAATCCTACAATTCCCAGTGAATGCAATGTACTCCGAATTAGCTTCAGCTCATCTAACAAAACCTGCTCTTTGGTATCTCTAAGGAGCCAGCAGACCGGCCCGGTAGCCTCCTGAGCAGTATCTATTTTCCCCTATCTCATCAAGAGATCGCACCTGAAGGCGCTAGAAACCGAGGAAATGAAAAGAGTTCCTTATGCACAAACTTTCACACCCGCAAATACGTAAAAACATTTTCTCCCTGGAGTTGGAACTTCTCCACAAACTCCTCCAACCCAGCAAACCTACCCTCCACGACCAAATCTCTAAGCCTCTCAAACCCCTTCCTCTCCCAGATCTTATACATTGAATCCATCCCAGCCAGTACAAACCCATGGTTACCACAGATTGGTGCCAGTAGTGATATTGACCCGAATTTGAAGTACTCTCTGAATTCATTCCATATTCTCAGACAGGCTATTACCACTGGGCTCAAAGAGTACCTAGCTGAAGTGTACAGAAGAGGAGCAACAACAAGTGCCCTCAAGCTCAAAACTACAGAAGAAGCCTCCTCCATCCTCCCCCATACCGACCCAGGATCCTGAGCTCACCTCCGCACTTTCTCAATGTTTGCCGGCCAGCAATAATACCCCTCCTAACTTCTCTCCCTCCCCGCCCCCTTTCGAGCACCAAACCAGCAACCCACCCAACTCTAAAAATGCCCCGCTGCCCCCTCTTCCATCCCAAACAAAGAAAACCCAACCAACCTAGACTTGTTACCTGAACGAACAAATGAAACAAAGAACTCCCCCCCCCCCCCCATTCAGGTAACCAGCCGCAGCTCTCTCCCCCACTTTGCTCCCTTTAACCAGCATAACTGCTAGCAGTGTTCCCCACCTGGAGAAAAATTAAAGTTATACACACAATGGATCAGCAAACAGCCCCCCTACCCGAGCCCAACTTTAATGTCAAACATTCTTGGAAGGAAAAACATATACCCACTCCCAATCCCTCTCCCCCAAACATTTCCAACAATACAGCAAAAAAAACAGAGAAAGGAAATAGCAAAAAACACCAGAAAACCAACACTCAGGTGTAACCAACAACTTCATTTAATTGTCCTCCAGTCCATGCATCTTCACAAAATCATTCGCCACCTCTGACATGCTGAAATAGAAGACTGTCTCTGAATGAGAGCCAAAGGGGAGCTAGGTACACCACTCCAAAGCAAGTGTTTCTCTTGTAAAGAGCCACCTTGTTAAACCCTGCACGCCTTTTTGCAAGTTCGGCCATGATGTCATAGATCATAGAGTTTACAGTGCAGAAGAATGTATTCTGATAGTCTGGCCCTCCCAGCTACATTCTGAGTGTCCTTCACCCACCTCAGGATCCTCACCTTATCCAAGTACCTTGGAGTCAAACTATAATCATCCGTGGCGGCTCCCCAGACCTGGGCTTCTGTCTCAACAACCGGTGGGCACAGTCCACTTCGGGATGGTGCTTGAAGATCCCCTTCAGCTTCCCAAACATCTTTGCCACATAATCAGTGGCATTAGTGCCTTCTATGCTCTCTGGCAGCCCAACAACCCTCAAATTCTGGCCTCTGGAGCAATTCTCCAGTTCATCAGCCTTGACCTTCCATATCTTCTGCCCCTCTGCCAACAACACTACATCTGCCTCCAAAGAGGCAATCTGATCACTATGCTCCATGACTGTCTCCTCCACCTTCTGAATCGTTGAGCCCTGTACCTCCAGTTATTCTTCCACCCTGCCCAAAGTTACATGAATGCGTGCCACTGCCACCTCAATCACCTTCGCTGGGTCATCAGAAACCAATTGTCTCTGTTTCTTCAACTCCTTCATTAGGAGTTCCACCAGCCTCTCCGTTGTCCACTGAGAAGGCAATGATGACAGAGGAGCCTCCGCCATTTTCTCCCCTCATGCTACACAAAGGCCTTCCAAGTCAGACGAGGACCCCTTATTTGACTTGTTCTTCATATTATAGCCTCCAGACATCACACCTGGAGGGGGAACCAACATTCTCAAATTACATCGCTTTTCTTCCCAAACTACACCTGTTAAATGGATAGAAAGGGCCAAAAAACGAATCCCCAAGCAGGAGTCACATTATGTGTGACTGTTCACTTCATGGCCGCCACTGGAAGTCCAGGGTTAGGCAAGTTAAAAAGTTTTAATGTCACCTCAGGGTCATGGGTGCTCTATCACTGTAAATAAATTGCACATTTTGAAAACCATTCCATGGGTATGTGAATGTAATGGTTAGATGAAAGCATTTTGGTTTGGATGTTTGCAATCCTCTTATTTTGAGGTTCAACCTTTAGAGATTAACCTTTTAAGATTAACATTTATGTGATGTTGACCTCAGTGCAATGTGTTTCCAGATCCTTGTGTGTTGTCAGGGAGATGTGTGTGATTCTTTATGAGGAGAATGATGGGTGAGTTCTCAACCCATAGATCCTCAAGGGATAGTAATGGTAGAGGAGGGGTAATCAGATATGTGAATCTATGCGTATCTGTGTTTCCTAACTGATAGTGTCCCAAACCAAGACATGCACTTTAGGATGAGAGCCTTACGCCAGTCCTTATTTCCTTCACGGCAATGTTTGCATCCTTACATGGCATACGAGGTGTCAAACCTCAGCTCGCAGAACTGTACTTCCTTGTTGGACTATAACTTGATGTATTAGCATGACCTCAGCTAAGATATAATCATGGTGAGTTGCTATCTTTTTAAGGCATAAGTGTGAAAGCAGGACCTGTCCTCTCAGTGATGGTGCAGCTATTCCCTCAGAATTCAGGAAACAGGGCGGCACGGTGGCGCAGTGGGTTAGCCCTGTTGCCTCACGGCGCCGAGGTCCCAGATTTGATCCCGGCTCTGGGTCACTGTCCATGTGGAGTTTGCACATTCTCCCCGTGTTTGCGTGGGTTTCATCCCCACAACTCAAAGATGTGCAGGATAGGTGATTTGGCCACGCTAAATTGCCTCTTAATTGGAAAAAATTCGGTACTCTAAATTTATATTAAAAAAAAGAATTCAGGAAACGGCTTGGAGAACTAGAGGAAATGTCTCCTGAATATCTGACTCTCACTGGAACCCGTCAGCTATTTGGGTATCACAGAGATGCCTCCCATCTCTCATCTCTTCCATGACATCAGTGCACTCAGGTTGTCCCTCAGCAACTCCCTGGTTTTCCAGCACCTCCTCATCTTCATCTTCCGAGGAAGTCTCCTACTCCTCCAGGACACTCTCTGGCAGGGCCTCACACCTCTGCATAGACAGATTGTGAAGGGCACAGCAAACTGAGATCAAACCCCCTCCTGTGTGTATTGGAGAGAACGACCTGAGCAGACCAGGCATCTGAATCACATCTTCAGAAGTCCTATAGTCTGCTCTATAAGGGACCATGTTGTGGTGTGAGCAGCGCTGTACTTTTCCTCAGCTGGAGTCTGAGGGTATTACACCAGAGTCATTCGCCAGTGTTTAAGTGCATAGTCCTTATCCCCCAGCAACTATCTCTGGAGATGTTCGGCCCTTTGAAGATCCCAAGCACATGGGTTTGACTTAGGACGTAGGAATCATGGCAATTCGCAGGCAACCATGCATACACGTGCAATCAACTTCAGGGCTAAGCCTCCAAAGCCATGTGGCATCAATTCTTCTCAGAGCATGTGGCACATGTGGCAGACGAGATCTCTGAACAATTGCTGCCTGGCCTTGCACTGCCTCTTACTCATGTAGATAGGGAGACTCACGAACGATAGACCTTCGGTGTGGCAAATCGTCTCTGCTGTCTGGTTATCTGCAAATCAGCCTCCTATTGATGCTCGCGCTCGCTCACCCTGGCCATGTCCGCCAGGCAATGCCTCCTTCTGGAGCTGCATATGCCGACACCTTTCCCTCCTTCACTTCCTGAATCCAAGGCGGATTCTGAGAAAAACAGTCTGGACTACTGGACCATTCTCATTTTTTCCTCCTCTGGAAAGATATGTTAGGCCAGAATGCTTAAAGAACGCAGAGATGGAAGGTGTGAAAAAGAGACTGATGGGAGAAGTGGTGCAACTAAGCTTTAGCAGCCTAGATTGCATTGTTCCTCTTACCCCTGGCACTCCAGCACATACAGAGATGAGCAGAATTCTGTTCCATAGATGTTACATCTGGAGTCCTTTGGAGGGTGAGAACTTGTCAATATCATCATTGAACCAATGTGGCTCTGAACTCCACTCATTGACTTTGCACAACAATGAGCTTTGGTTGGTCATGGTGAATGAATGGAATTCATTTGGCCACTGGCAAATAACATTAATTGTTAATACATGACTCCTCTTCACTGATAGGATGTCATAATTGAGGCAGCTAGACCCAGCTGTACCCATTTCACAATTGGATTTGTTCTCTATGGCTGCCTTCCTATCTTTCCACTATGTAACTTCCTAAACTTTGACTTGAGATTATTGAGTTGTGCTGATCCCTTTAAAAGGGCAAAATTGGAATTCTGAATTGCTGTTGCTTCCTGGGTGATAGGGGTCTCTGTCCTGTGTAATTGACCTGGACCTTGTCCACTGTAGCGGCAGGCACCAACAAGTGAGCATGTGTCCCAAGAGAAAATCCCAGAGCCAAGCTGAACGGTCCTCCCACACGAGATGAATGTATGGCTGGATAAATGGTGCAGGAGGGAAGGCTTTAGATTTCTGGGGCATTGGGACCATTTTTGGGGATGGTGGTACCTGTGCAAGGTGGATGGTTTGCACCTGAACTAAGATGGTACCAGTGTCCTTCCAGGGAATTTGCTAGCGCTGTTGGGGAGGGTTTAAACTGACTTGGCAAGGACCTGGGATCTTGAGAGGAGGTTCAGCAGGGATAGATATACAACCAAAATTAGAGGAGACATCTGGTGAGTTGGGTTAGCATACAATGTTTAGATTAGTTAAGTCACAAGGGAGTTCAGCAAGATTGGATGATATTTATTTTAATGCGAAGAATCTGATGAACAAGGCAGATAAATTGAGAACACAAATTAAAATATGGGGATATGATGTCATTGCTGTCACTGAGACACGGTTGAAAGAGGGGCAGGATTTGCAGTTCAACATTCCAGGATACAGGATCTTAAGGCAAGACATGGAAGGAGGTAAGAGAGGAGGGGGTGTCACAATTTGATCAATGAATCAATTACAGCAGAAAGGAGGGATGATATCTTAGAAGGCTCTTCAATTGAAGCCAATGGGTAGAAGTCAAAAACCAAAAAGGAGCAATCACATTGCTGGGAGTGTTCCATAGGCTTCCTAACAGTGCGTGGATAATAGAAGAGCAGATATGTAGGCAAATTTCAGAGAAGTGTAAAAGTGTAGTGATAGTGGGAGATTTCAACTTCCCCAATATTAACTGGGGTAGCCAGAATGTGAAAGGTTAAGAGAGACCAGAATTTTATAATAAACTTATTAGTGTCACAAGTAGGCTTACATTAACACTATAATGAAGTCACTGTGAAAATCACCATCTAGGACAGGGGTGGGCAAACTATGGCCCGCGGGCCGCATGCGGCCCGCCAAAGGTATTTCTGCGGCCCACCAAGTCATTAAAAAAAATTTCTTTAAAAAAAATTTTTTTTTTTTTTAAAATTTTTTTTAAGGTTAATAGGGGGGGGGGGGGGGGGGACTGTTGGGTTACTTACTGGTATAGGGTGGATACGTTGACTTCAGTAGGGTGATCATTGCTCGGCACAACGTCGAGGGCCGAAGGGCCTGTTCTGTGCTGTACTGTTCTATGTTCTATATGAGGCGCCCAGAATCATAACCGGGTGAAGTAATTATTTTACTTAATATACTATGCGGCCCTTTGTGAATTGTGAATTTCTGAATGTGGCCCTTGCACGGAAAAGTTTGCCCACCCCTGATCTAGGAGAACCTTTTAAACCAGTTTATAGAAGGTCTGACAAGAGAGGGTGTGATTCTGTACTTAATTTTCGTTAACGAGCTGGGCAAGTGGTTGAAGTATCAATGGGGGAGCATTTTTCAGACAGTGTTCATAACTCCATTAGATTTAAGATTGCTGTGGAAAAGGACAAGGATGGGTCTGAGATCAAAGTTCCTAACTGGGGAAGGCCGCTTTTAATGAGAACAGATATGCTTTGGCTAGAGTGGACTAAGAACAGACACTTAGGTAAATGTGTGACAGAACAGTGGGGCACATTTAATATGGAAACAGGGAGAGCACAGGGCCAACATGTTCCAATCAAGAAAAAGGGTGGGACCAACAAATCCAGTGAACCCTGGATATCGAGGGATATACAGCATTGGTTAGGGAGAAAAAGGCAGGTTTATGGCAGATATCGAGGACTCAAAACAGCAGAAGCCCAAGAGGCGAATAGAATGTGCATGAAGGAAATTAGAAAGGAAATTAGGAGAGCAAAAAGGGGACATGAAAGGATACTGGCAGGTAAAATAAAGGAAAACCATAAGTTGTTTTATTAAGGGTAAAAAGATAACTAGGGAAACAGTTGGGCCAATTAAGTGGTCATTTGTGTGTGGAGCCTGAGGATGTAGATAGGGTTCTAAATGAAGATTTTGTGTCGGTATTCACTCGTGAGAGGGACAGTGTGGGTATAGAAATCAGGGAGAAGGAGTGTAATAAAATTAAAGAAATTAACATAGACTGAGAGGAGGTTCTAAGTGGACTGGCCGGTTTAAACGTAGACAAATCTCCAGGGCCTGATGAAATGTATCCTAGGCTGCTGAGTGAGGCAAGGGAGGAAATAGCAGGGACGCTGGCAATAATTTTCAATTCCTCTTTGGCCGCAGGAGAGGTGCCGGAGGACTGGAGGATAGCCAATATGGCACCATTATTCAAGAAGGGAGGAAGGGATAAACCAGGAAACTACACGTCAGTCAATCTAACCTCAGTGGTGGGGAAGCAATTCAGGGACAGAATGAATCTGCATTTAGAGAGGCAGGGATTAATCAAGAACAGACAGCATGGTTTTATTAAGGGGAGGTCATGTCTGACCAACTTGATTGCATTTTTTGAAGAGGTGACCAGGTGAATAGATGAGGGAAATTCATTTGACAGTCTCCTTGGACTTCATCAAGGCTTTTGATAAGGACCCACATGGGAGACTGAGAGCGAAGCTAGGAGCCCATGGGATCCAAGGAACTTTGGTCCCTTAAGGTAGCAGAGCAGGTGGATACAGTGGTTTAGAAGGCATATGGTGTACTTGCTTTTATTAGTCAAGGCAGAAAATTTGAGAGCAGGGAGGTCATGCTGGAACTGTATAAAAGATTGGGTAGACTACACCTAGAATATTGTGTGCAGTTCTGGAATCCAAATATTGGAGGGATGTGATAGCACTGGAAAGGGTGCAGAGGAAATTTACCAGGATGTTGCCTGGTCTAGAGAATTTTTGTTATGAAGAGAGATTGGATCGACTTGGATTGTTTTCCTTGGAGCAGGGGAGACTGAGAGGGGGATGTGATTAAGATGTATAAAATTATGAGGGCATAGATAGAGTAGGCAGGAACAAACTTTCCTCCTTGTGGAGGGATCAATGACCGGCGACATAGGTTTAAGGTAAGAGGCAGGAGGTTTCAAGGGGATGTGAGGAAAAACATTTTTGCTCAGAAAGTGGTGGGAGTTTGGAATCTCTGCCTGAAAGGGTGGTGGAGGCAGAGACCCTCATAACATTAAAGAAGTAATTAGATGTGCATTTGCGATCCTAGGGCACACAAGGCTATGGGCCAAGTGCTGGAAAATGGGATTAAATTGATTAGGTGGTTGTTTCTGACCAGTAGAGACATGATGGGCCAAAGGGCCTTTTCCGTGCTGTATGATTCTATGACTCTATGACCATCATTACCCTCCCAGATAGACTGATCTTACATTTGATTTTGGAAGATGCTATTTTACCTGTGTGTCGGGATGATGGTGCTACATCTTTATTACAGGACGGAGTTCGACACTCGCTATCTGCGTGTCTCCGAATTACCTGGAACCTCATGATGTGCAGGTACCTGTTATTCTCCAACCTCTCCCGCTATTGGATCCCGTCATTGGGGTGGACATTGCCACCCTCCACTTGCCCCCCCCCCACTTAGACTTTAGATCCTCTTATTTATCTGCATTCCATGTGGCCTTGTCAGGGTTCATCTTCTTCATCCGCCTCCTTGCAACCTGTGCACAGTGCTGTCCATGAAGACCAGCTCAGCATGGAGATGATAGGCAGGAACCAGTCAACCCCAGGAGAATAGTGCACAATGCATCAAGAGCAGCGCAGCACTACGGAAGGTAGAGTGTATGTTACACTCACCTCAAAGTCTCCTGCGAACTGAGGACTGCCTTGTGCACACCACTCTATCAATCAGGTTTTAGACAGACATAATGTCACACTGGTGTGATGGAAGATTCTGGTGGCCAGTAGTTTTAATGAGCATTTATGAGATGCAAATTAATGCAAATAGCATTAACGTCACCAGCCAGGGGAAAGGCTGGCCTGCCATTAATCTGCCATTGGGAGAATTGCAACATGTTTTAACACTGACGGATTTTCAAGTTTTTGGTTCCCATTCGATTCTCCATTTCCACCAGCCACCAAACCCATTGCAGGTGGGAGTGACAATTCTGCCTTTTGTGTGTGTGTGTGGGGGGGGTGGGGGGGGGGGAGGGTCTGATGGGGGTGATCTAGAGTTGGCAGGGCTAAACATTTCTGCACCTCTCTCCTGTTGATCCAGTAAAGACACTTTCCACCACCCTGAACCTACCCTCCGGGTTTGCCAAGACCTGGGAAACCTGGCTGCCCAATGTAAAACTAACAATGCTTAAATCAGAGGCTGCCAGCCTCACTAAATATTAAGATTGCCAACATTCATTGGAGGAACAGGCTGGCTGCACTCTCCACTCCAACCCCCATCCCCTCCCTTACATTATACTCAGTTGAGGTTTGGTGTCAGGTTGGGAGTCAAATTTCAAACATTTGATCCAGCCTCAATTCACCCAGTTCTGTGGGTTAAAGCAAAGCAGTCTGAGCTGTTCTATAATATACAGAGTGAATGTAAATCTCTGCACTTATCTAATTATGGCTACTTGTGCCTCTTTGATTTGTATTGCTCTGCCATTGGTGGCCATGCCCATAATTGTCGAGGTTCTTAGCTTTGGAATTCCCTCTCTACATCTCTCAGTACCTCTCCTCCTTTAAGGCACTTCTTTCACAATCTTTCCATCACCTGTCATAATATCTACTTATGAGGCTTGACTGCATTAATAGGAATGAATACTACAAAGTCAAAGACATATTTTGGATCTTCAATTTACAGCTCTGTTTACTAATGGAAATGTTCAATTAAATTCATTGGCAACCCTTGTAAAGGGGTAACGAACCATTAAATTAATCTAGGATATTAGACTATTACATTAATTTAAAGCTTCACTAATTTCAGTCAGCTGTAATTGTTCATTGCTTCTTTTATCAGTCTTCATCAAGTTACCTGCCATCTCGTTCCATGTTGTTGCTTTAACAGAGCCTTAAAAATGAAATTGATATGAATGAAAAATGAGGAAAGCAATTTGTACAAGTAATTGTGCAAAATACAGTATATTCACTCTTACTTAATTTTAACTTTATGTTCTCATTTAACAACCGTGTTGTGTAACTAATGTTTATGATATCGTAAAATGTGAGTACTCCTCTGGTTTCTGTAGTGAAGATTACTGTAGGATTGAGTGATTTGCTATTTGTTAAGGGCTGATGTGAGATTTTACTAATTTCAGAGCCTCTGCAGCTCAAAACGAGACCTTGTGGAGTGATTGTTGAATAACAATTAGTGTGAGACTTAACATGGACTGACACAGGACCAGAAGATGCCGAATATGATGAACATTGACATGAGGAACTGTGGGTGACTGGATTATTAAATGGCTGAAGTGCCCATACGTGAGATTCCTTGCTTGTTAAGTAATAGCTTCAGATTTCTGTTTGTGCTTAACAATGGCTGGGATGTTGGACTTAATCTTAAACCGCCTGACTTCTTTCATACCTATTTCCGACAATCTAAGGACCAAGATCAGATTGGTCAAAGAAACTATATACTGTATGATGGAATACTAACTTGATGATGGAATACTAACTTGAGACATTCATTAACATCTCATGATCACTATAAAATTAGCTGCAGATGAATTAGAAATAACTTTATGCAACTAAAGTGATATAATAATGAGGTCTGTTGGTAGGAAGACCATAGAAATGCAGAAAGATTTATGGTACTGAAATAGGCCAATTAGCCCATCATGCCCCGTACAATTACAGGTGAGTCAGGACTTTGCTCATAGGACTGACTCAGAACTCAACAAAGAGTTGCAATGCAATTTGAGACCTTTCTGCTTTGTGTGGTTTTTGTCCCACATTTTTTCTTCAAAGTACCCCCTTATTTTATTGAAGAAGGTGCCCATAGAAGATTTATTTGACTTTATTTTAACTTGATGGGTCCGATTTAATGGCCGCCTTGCACTTCAGCAAGAGCACAATGAGGCCGCTAAATCGCGATCGGGGGGGTGGGGGGCAGCTTTTCAGAAGGGGGATGGCTGCCGATGGCCTCAGCTGGGAGTGGGGGGTTATTTCAATATCAGTGGGTCCACCATGCCAACCCCTGGAATGTATAGTCACATTCTGGGGGCAACCCCAGCCAGCCTGCCTCACCAACCATCCATAATTCCCGCTGATCGTCCTAATAGATAGGACTCTGGCCGCACGGCTGAAGGCTATTGCTAATTGGGAATTAGCAATAGTATTTCAGTCAGCACCTCTCATTTCCCAAGTAGATTCCTGTGGGTAGTAGTGCGGTGTTGCATGTGGGGGTTATTGCCTTGCATCGCAATCGGACTGTGATACCTGGACACAGTGCCTGGACACATGGACAGAGTGGCCAACATCTGAATATCTAGGGGCTGGGACCCAGAACCGGGGAGATTTCTGTGTTGTCTGGGTGAGTGCAGTGGGGACAGGACCTGCACCCGGTCCAGGTAACAATAGGTGCGGACGTCTGGAGTACAGGGTGTGGGGTCTGGTAATCAGGGTGCCCGATTTGGCCAGGGGTGCATGGGTAGGGCATGTTGGGTGGGGGGTTGGAGGAGGGCGATGAGGAACATGGAGGATCCCAGGATGGAAGACACCGCTGGTTGTCTGTCTCACACCTCTCACAGTTCCTTACAGAAATTACACAGTATGAATGATGCCTTGGACTCTGCAGAACTCTAGATGCTGCTGGCAGGCCAGGCACCTGAGGAGGTGGTGGCAGCAGGGGTGATAGAGGTTTGAAGCGGCAGCCCATGTGCAGGACCCCAGCCCCACAACCTGAGACCCAGCCTCCGATCAGGCCAGGATGCAGGGGGGGGGGGGGGGGGGGGGGGGGGGGGGGAGAGGAGACCCGTGGTGGCCCAAGGTGTACAAGTGTCGCTGGTTTTTCAAACAGATGACGGACAGCCTGTGCACAGGAGGCTCTTCGGCCACCCCTGCGATTTCCAGGGCCCATTCCTCACAGGGGGTGAGGACTCTGATGTCCGGTACTCTGCTGCCCATCTAAGCCCTCTCCCATCAGTTGTGAAGCAATGTCTCCTGTGGGACAAGAGGGGCCATCATGAGCTGCACACATCATTCATCGCGGGTGGGGGTGGGGGGGGGGGGGGGGGGGTTTGTGAGGGGGTAGATGGGGAGTTAGGGGAGATGGGGAGCTGCGTGGGCATGGGGTGTATTGGGAGGGGGCCAACATGGGTGGCACTGCTGGAGATAGGTGGACCTGGGCACAGAACAGTGCTCGGTAGGGACAGTGCCAGGTGCATGCTTGTTGGAGGATGGCGGAGATGGGCTGGGGTGTGCCCATGGAGCTGGCTGATCTTCTTATGGCACTGGGTGCGGGTCCTCCTGGTGATGCTCCCCAAGCTGACGTCTGCTGCCACTTCCGCCCAGACGGCACTGGGATGCCCTGTGGCTACCCGTCCGAGCCCCTCAGGCCATTCCATCTGATTTTGACCTCATTCAACAGTCTGGCCAGGCCGAAATGCCCTAACCATGGGATTGGCCTCCTCAGTGGCGTGGTTGTGAGCTGTGTGGGGTTGGCTGTGCAGGATCGGTTTAAGTGCTGCTGGCCCTTGTTAGCAGGGAGCTGGCAAGTGCTGCTCCAGCGAATCAGCCGGTGGCACAGTTATTTGCGGCTTGAAGTCCGTGGGGCCTCGTTAAGTGGTCCAATGAATGTTTTATAGCGATGATGGCCTCGCCAGGCCAAGTGTTGGGAAGCTCGTGGCAGTTCCCGCTCGCTACCATACTGAGAAACGTTTCCATTAAATCGCGCCTGTACATTTCCTAATGAGAGAGGTAATTCGCACATTTGGATTCCGACTTAGGCATGTGGTCAATATATTGGGCAACACTGAATTAAGAAAGCAGAATGAATAAGCATGGGAGCTGGCTGATTTCCTGCCTTCCCTAACTAGCTCACTGTGGTGGGATTGGCCACTAGCTGCATCTATATAAGGCCCATGTCTTAAAATGACCTGGGCCTCGCAATGGTAGCATCGAAAATTAAAGCTGTCCCTAATAACGTCTAATTACTGCATATATTTATATACCATTTTTGACTCTCTGGCCACAGGAGAGATGCCGGAGGACTGGATGAGAGCCAATGTGGTACCATTATTCAAGTAGGGAGGAAGGGATAATCCAGGAAACTGCAGGCCGGTCAGTCAAACCTCATTGGTTGAGAAACTATTGGAAGCAATTCTGAGAGACAGAATTAATCTGCATTTGGAGAGGCAGGGATTAATCAAGAACAGTCAGCATGGTTTTGTTAAGGGGAAGTCATGTCTGCCCAACTTGATTGAATTTTTTGAAGAGGTGACCAATTGTGTAGATGAGGGCAATGCATTTCACATAGCCTACTTGGAATTCAGCAAGGCTTTTGATGAGGACCCACATGAGAGATTGATAGCGATGGGATCCAAGAAAATTTGGCAATTTGGGTCCAGAATTGGCTGAGTGGCAGGATGCAGAGGGTGATGGTCGAGGGGTGTTTTACTGGCTGGAAGTCTGAGTCCATAGAATCCCTACAGGCAGAAGGAGGCCATTCAGCCTATCGAGTCTGCACCAATCCTCCAAAAGGGCACCCTACCTAGGCCCAATTCGCCGCCCTATCCCCGAAAATCCACCTAACCTCTGGACACTTCGGGGAAATTTATCATGACCAATCCTCCTAACCTGGACAGCTTTGGAGTGTGGGATGAAACCGGAGCACTTGGAGTAAACCCACGCAGACATGAGGAGAATGTGCAAACTCCACACAGACAGTCACCCGAGGTCGGAACTGAACCCGGGTCCCTGGCGCTGTGAGGCAGCAGTGCAAACCACTCTGCCACCGTGCCGTCCAGTGGGGTCTCGTAGGGATCAGTTTTGGGGCCCTTGCTCTTTGTGGTTTAGAGAAATTATTTAGATTTGAATGTAGGAGGGTTGATAAGTAAGTTCGCAGATGATATGAAAATTGGTGGTGCTGTAAATAGTGAGGATTGTCTGAGATTACAGGAGGTTATAGACAGGCTGGTCAGATGGGTTGGTCAGTGGCATTCAATCTGGATAAATGTGAGGTGATGCACTTGGGAAGGACAAACAAGGCAAGGGAACAGCAGGACCCTGAGAAGCACCGAGGATGAGAGGGATCTTGGTCTGCATCTGCACCTAAGGTAGCAGTGTAGGAGGTGGATACAGTGGTTAAGAAGGCATATGGTATATTTGCCTTTATTAGCCGAGGAATAGAGTTTAAGAGCAGGGAGGCTATGCTGGAACTGTATAAAATGTTGGTATGGTCACAGCGAGAGTATTGTGTGCAGTTCTGGAATACACATTATAGGAGGGATGTAACAACACTGGAAAGGGTACAAAGGGAGATTTACCAGGATGTTAGTTTTGAAGAGAGATTGGATAGACTGGGCTTGTTTTCCTTGGAGCAGAGGAGACTGAAGGAGACTGTTTGAAATGTAAAAATTATGAAGGGCATAGACAGAGTAGACGGGATGAAACATTTCCTCTTGCTGGAGAGATCAGTGACCAAGGGCATAGGTTTAAGGTAAGAGGCAGGAGATTTTGTGGGGATGTGAGGAAAACGCTTTTCACCCAGAGGGTGATGGGAGTCTAGAACACACTACTTGAAGGCATGGTGGAGGCAAAGACTCTCATAACATTTCGGAAGTACTTAGATGTACATTTGAGTTGCCAAGGGCAAGTGTTAGAAAATGGGTTTAGAATAGTTAGGTGGTTATTTTTGACTGGCGCAGATGCAATGGGCCAATCGGCCTTTTCTGTGTTGTAGATCTCTATGACTGTCTAACTCTATGAACAAAATGAAACATCACAAGGCACTTCTGAGGAACACTATAAAACTAGGTATGATACTGAGCCACATAAGGAAATATTGAGTTAGATATCCAAAAACACTGATATTTTCCCTCCATATTAACCACCTCTTGTAGTTTGTTGTTTTCAATTCCATTGCCTGCCCCAACATAACGCCACCCCTTCTCCACATGGCCCTTGTTGTTCAGTTTTGCACCCGTTAACACATTCTGCAATCTTACCTTTGTCACTATTAGCACTCTTCACCCCTTAATAGTACCATTAACATACCCTTTGTCTAATGTCCATGGTACCTTTGTCAATCTCTCCTTTGCCCCAATCTATCCCTGTTCTTCTATTCTACCCCACCTCCTCTCCTACAGTATAATTCATTACATTTCTTCTTTCCTTCAGTTCTATAGAAGGGTCATTTGGCCTTGAAAGATTAACTCTGGTCACAATTCGCTGTCTTTATGGCGCATGAGTGAGAGCGTGACGAGGCCGGTGAATAGTGGGAGAGGCCAAAAACAAGAACCGCTCCGGGTGTCAAACTGCTTGTGATGCTACCAGCCCGCTCCTGTCGGCAAAATCAGGATCCCACTGCAGCATGGTGTGAAGCCAATAATCACCACTTAAGCCCTATTTTTATACAATTAATGGGAGTCATCCCACATCTAACGGCATCCCGTGATTCAGCAGCCTCCCCAGAAAGTGATCACAGTTGGCACTGATTAGTACTCTTTTAAAAAATGTGGTAGTCACCACTGATTTATTATACTGTATATATGGGTTTTACGGTAAGGCCCCTGTATTACAGGTACGGGGGTAGATCCCTGCCTGCTGACTCCACCAGGCAGAGTATAAATGTGTGTGCTCTCCGTACAGCAGCCATTTCATCAGCTGCTGTAGGAGGCCACACATCTCTGTGTAATAAAGCCTCAATTACATTCTACTCTCAACTCGTCGTAATTGATAGTGCATCAAAAAATGTGAACTTGGCGGAAGCGTTCCTGCGGGGATCCGAGGAGGTGAGTAGACATCTTCACTCACTGGCAAAGAGCCTGGGGGCACTGGATTTGCTGCCCCAGTGCTCAGTGGGGGGGAAGGGGGTGAAGACCCTCAGGTGGGGGGGGTGCACCCTTGGCTGGGGTAGGCCGCCATGGGGGGGGGGGGGGGCGCATTGTAGGAGGAGGTGGTCTTCTGGAGGAGAAACCTCGTGTGGCTCCGCCATGCCAACCCCTGGATCTTGGGTACCCCATCCGGGAGCAACCCTTGTCCCTGTCCATCTGCCCCACCGACCACCTGTAAGCCTTGCCAACTGCTGAGGCCTCTGGCCGTGCTTCTGAAAGGCTATTGCTGAATTGGCTATCGTAGTTAAGTGAGCACTTCACACATCCCAAGTGGATTCCCGTGTGTGGGCGGGCCATGTACCATGTGGGAGCCATTGCCTAGCATCCCACCTTGACACTGTGCCTGAACACGGTGGGAGGTCACATCATACACGCAGCAATGAAGATCCGAAAACCCAGAGGATGGGCCCCTGCACCGGGGACATCTCCACAGTCGAAGGGTGGGTGAGTGCAATGGGGAGGGGATCAGTGCCCAGTCCAGGTAACATTATGAGCCAGTGTCCGGGATCCAAGTTGCGGGGGAGCCCGCTGTGCTGGGTGTGCATAGGCAGTGCGTGCTAGGTATGGGGGAGGTGGGTAGAGAGATCAATGGGGTTGGCCACCCAATTCCTTACAGATATTGAACACTATGGGTGGCATTTTGGACCCTGCAGAACAGCCCCTGGTGGAACTGTTGGTTTGCCAGGCGGCCAGGCGCTGGAGACGTCGGAGGGCAGTGTCTGCCAGGGATCGAGGCGGCAGTCCATGTGCCAGACCCCGCCCCACACCCTGAGGACCCCGCTGCTCATCAGGCCAGGGTGAGACCCAGAGGGAGAGGCCCGCGACGGCCCAGGGTGTACAGATGTCGCTGGTCAAGCAGATGACGTACTGCGCGTGCCGCAGAAGGTTCTGCGTCATCAAGGAGACGGTGTGGAACCTGTGCCATGTCCTCATGGACTTGGCACCATGTGGAGAAGAGGGACACTCACTCTCTGTGGCCGTAAAGGTCACCACAGCCCTGAACTTTTACGCCTCGGGATCATTACAGGGCCCGGGCGGGACATCTGTGTCATCTCGCAGGTCGCAGCCCACAGGTGTATCCAACACGGATGCACTGTTTGCCCAGTAGAAAACTATATCAACTTTGACGTGGATGAAGGCAACAGGATGCCCAGGCAGTAGGATCCTCTGCCATCGTCAGGTTCGTGGGCTGATAGACTGCTCGCATGTCGCCTTGCGCGCACCAGGCCAGCTGTGAATGTCTCACGTTAACAGAAAGGGGTTCCACTCCCTGAATATCCAGTCCGTGTGTGACCACCACATGCAGATCATTCTTGCCAGGGAGTGTGCACAACAGCTACATCCTGGGACAGTCAGACATTCCCAACATCTTGGAGGAGCATGCCAGTATGGCTGGTTGGCTCTTGGGGGATAAGGGTTACCTGCTGAGGACCTGGCTAATGATGCCAGTATGGAAACCAGAGACTGAAGCCGAGACCCGATACGAGGTCCAGGTGGCCACCTGAGATGCCATTGAGCGGTGCATCAGACTCCTTAAAATGCACTCCCGATGCATCGACTGTTCTGGCAGTCCCCTGCAGTACACCCCTCGGAGGGTCGCCCGCTTTGTGGTGGTCTGCTGTGTCCTTCACAACCTGGTACAGCAGCGGGGCGACGTGCTGGAGGTGAGGAATGGGGAACATGTGGCCATCTCTGAGAAGAGGGCGGATGAGGACGAGAATGATGAGGAGATGCCGGACCAGCAGGAGCTGGCGGATGATCCTGGGGAAGAACTAGGAGACCAGCCAGAGGCAGCAGGACAGGCAGCAGCGGCGAGGGTCCGGCAAGCCCAGTGGTCTAGGGAGACTCTCACACTCGCCCGATTCTGATGCAGCGTGGACTGGTCCGTCATTGTTCCTTTCTCACCCCGCCCCTGCTATTTTAGCTCACTGAGCTAAATCGCTGGCTTTTCAAGCAGCCCAGCAGCACGGTTCGATTCCCGTACCAGCCTCCCCGGACAGGCGCCGGAATGTGGCGACTAGGGGCTTTTCACAGTAACTTCATTGAAGCCTACTCGTGACAATAAGCGATTTTCATTTTCATTTCTAACCCTCTGTATTACAACAATCCAGGGTTCTGGGACCCTGTCAGTGGGTCACAGGCGGTGATGATAACCCACAGAGAGCTGAGCGCCAGTGTTCCTCAATGTATGCCATCGTCTGACCCCTGTCTGTCTGCTGAGTGCTCGCTCATACCAATCACCTGCACATGGCGTGCCGGGGCTGAGTGGGGGTGGGGGGGATGCATGCCTGGAGAGACCGGCCAAGGGTTCGGTTGTCGGCCTACATTGCGGAAAAAAGTGACACTAGTTGTAGTGAAGGTTTTTTAATGTTTCATAGATATCCAACAATGCCCCACTCTCCTGATGGTGCTGTGCCACTCCCTCCACCACCCCCTCACTCTCTGCCTACTCCCCCCTCTTTCCTCCTCCCCAGGGCCCTCAGTAATCCTCAACGTGCTTAGCCTTCCTTGCTCTAATGCTATCTAGGTGTGTCCCCAGGATGCACATCAGAGGTGGAGGCAGCTATCTGCTTACCATGTCCCGTGGCCTTCGATGACACTGGCAGGGGATCCCCTGGTGGCTCTGGGGCTGGAGGGCCTTGGCGCACATGTCATTGGCACATGCACTGCGTGCGGCCCTGCCCTGTGTGCTGACGGCGAGATGCGGCGTCGTCAGAGTGATTGAACGCGGGGGTGCTGTTGCCTACCATTCCCAGTCTTTGGGACAGATTCAGGTTGCCATCTGAGACCGGGACATGTCCCGCAGCACCTCATCAAGGTCAGCCTGGTACTGGGTCACTTCCCCCAGTGAGTCAGACTTTCTGCCGAGGCCCTCAGCCATGGGCATCACTGAATGCGCCACGCCTTGGACACCTCCACCAATGCTGCTGACGTCGTTCACCAGCCTCTCCACTGCGGTCGCCACTCTTGCATTGTTGGCCTCTGCATTGACAATGACATCTCCTGCACCCATAGCCTCAGGGACTCCTGCAATCCACTATGGATCTCCTGGAGTGTCACTGACATCTCCCTCTGAATGTCCCGGCTGCTCCCTATCGTTTCTATCAGCTCCGGGATAGCCTTGTCCATAGACTCAGCATCAGGCGGGGACTCAGCTGGGTCCTGGAATCCAGCAGATCGCCGATTGCTGTCTCACCTGGGCGTTCCTGCCTCCACCTGTTGTGCATCAGCGACTGTGTGGTGCTCACCAGAATGTGCCCCAGAAGACTGATCACTAAAGCTGCCCACCGAGGTGTGTGCACTGCGCTGGTGGAGGGTGGGGATGACAGCTGTGACGCGTCGATTGTGGTATCCTCGGAGCTCTCCCCCGAGGTGGTCCCATGGGAGGCAAGGGATGGGACCACCCCGGATGGGCCAGCACCATCAGCTGGAGGACCTGCTGGAGAATGGACACGTGGTCAGTGGGAGGAATGGGTCAGTCTGTATTGGCTTTAACATGTCACATTTGGCAGGTCCTCTGGGTGGGGCCCAGCGGAACCTCAAGTCTGCAGCTTACGCCGAACTCCGCATTGATGACCGCTCTGTCCTTGGCCACCCCCGTCACCACTGGAGCCCGTTCCTCAAAGGTCGTGAGGATTCTTATGTCCGGCACCCGACTGCCAGTCTTGGCCCTCTCCCAATGATAATGGGAGAGCTTCTCCTGTGGAGACACAGACAGGGCATTGTTAGCCACACATGCAGTTCACAGTGGTTTTGGGGGGGTGGGGGTGTTGAAGGCAGGGGAGATGAAGGGAGGGCTGGGGGGCATATGGAGGGTTGGGGGGGTGATCCTCGCGTGGGGGCAGAAAGGTATTGTGGTGTGATGAGTTGGGTGGTGTGAACTCATCCGTGCTGCCTGGTGTAGGACGTTGATCTTCTTGTATCACTGGAGGGCAGTCCTCCTAGTCACGCAGCCAAAGATGATGGCCGCTGCTGCTTCGTACCAGGCGGCAGTGGCCACCCTATGGCTCACCCTCAGGGATCTTTGGGGGATCAGGACATCCCTCCTGGCCTCGACCGCATCTAGGAGCCTCCCCAGGTCCACCTCTCCAAACCTTGGTCTGGCACCTCGTGCCATGGCTCCGAGCTGAGTGGGGGCCCACGGTGACCTGGCACGTGATCGGGCCCCACCGATCTGCGGGCGGGCCTGTGCCGTGAGGCAGTCCTTCCTTCCGCGGGAGGCTGGCGAGTGTGGTGCCAGCAAATCAGCTGGCGAGCCTTCATTTACGGTGTGAGCCCCATGTGGCCTCGTTAAGTGGGCCAATTAACGCTGTATTCGATCCCACTCGCTATCACACTTAGAAATCTTTCTGGAGAATCGCGCCCTCTATTTCTCTCCACAGATGCTGCCAGGCTTGCTGAGTGTATCCAGCATTTTCTGTTTTTATTAGATTAGTCAGTGAGGTAGGTTTTTAGGAGTGACCTGAAGGAGGAAAGTGAGGTCGAGAGGCAAAGAGGCATAGGGAGGGAATTCCATATCGTGGAAGGGCACCAATGGTGCAGCCATTATAATTAGGAATGTACTTGTACAAGTGTGCATTAGAGGAGTGTAGATAGCTCAGAAGGTTGTGGGTCTCGTCTTCTACTACATGTCAGTTGTTTTGAGCCCAGGAAAGTAGGCTCTCACAACCTTTTGTTTAAAAACCTGACTAAACGCTTGTGTTTCTGTCTTTTCTTTAACCTCCCTGTGTTCACAGGCTCAGAAGAGAGCCACAGAAACCTACCAGAGCCAGAACAAGAGGCCTCACATGCATTGAATGTGAGGGGTTTAGCAATTAATGGGAGAGGTTGACAAATTGATTTCTATTTACAGTGCTTGGAAAGCATCCTCACAGCCCAGTCCATGAGCATTTGAGTCAACTCCAGTATCGATGCCATTTCCTTTAAAGCTTGTGTGGATAGATTTTGTTATAAAATGTAATCCTTAAACGCAACACTTTTCACCCTCCCCAAATCATTTCTGTGCAAAGCTAGTCAAAAAAAATTAAACGTGGCAAATATATTAGTCGGTGCTTACATTTTTATGGCAGACTTTCAGTCTTGATTCTCACAGACATGAACTGTTCCAGCCTCCAATCAAAGACCGATAGCATTTCCTTCCTGCTTCCTCACAACTTCCTACAGCAGGTCTTATCGACAGAGAAATACTGAGATAGTTAGTCTGCTTTCAATGCCAAGTCAAGCCTTTTAACAGGAAACTGATGGCAAAAAGGTAAATTAAAACAAAATTCTCACCTCCTTCAAGGCGACTGCAGTTTTATTTATTGGAAACATGGCAGTTTTACGAAAACCCACCCCCAGATATATTTGCTGATGTGAAGCACGGAGTTCTGCACCCATAAATCCTGATCACCTTATGTTTGTTTATTTTTATCCCACAGTCACTGCCAGATTTCAATCTGGTCAGTACCGATAGCGCCTGTCTTTGCTAGGCTTGTCAGAGTAATCTGATAAGCTCCCATGCGACCTCCTTTGATAAAAATTGGCAAAGGATTAAGAAGAAATCTTTGTTCTTCCATCGGTATAAAATAAACACGACAAAAATAATTCATTATAATCAAAATAGTTATGGTACACAACTGTTTAGTGCGATTATATTGTAAAAAACCTAATTAGCAAAATACAAATGCAAGCTCAAAAATTATTCTTGGTTTCTTTATCAGTTCTTTGACCTGAAGTTGCAGTTCTCCGCATTTCAACTCGCCAAAATCGAATCAGTGTTATAAATTAGTGACAAAGAAGCCTGCTCAACTCGGTTAATACAGAACTCAACTCTGTAAATGGCAGTGGAAAAGTGATAACCATAAGAATTTAAAGAACTTTGAGTCCTAAAATGTAAAAGATATCTATCAAGCACTGTGCTTGAAAACTTAAATCCCACATAATATTGAGATTGCTTTGTTTCCTTGCCTTAAAGCACAAAATGGGTGTTTTCAGGTTATAAATGGAGTTTTGATTCAGTTCTTGGCTGATCTAACACATTTATAATTACTTTAATTAGATCACCTGGCTTGGTAATAAATACTGATGCTGCCACTCCCTTCTTTGATCATCTCTCTGTCTTTCAAGTACCATAATTCAGTAAACATGCCAATGTAATTAAATATTACTTATATCTGGATGCAGCAGGCTGTTAATATATTCATAGCAGTAGCTTATTAATTTGTGTAAAGTAAGAATTCTCAACTATTTTGCTCTTCCCATGTTATACAAATTCCATGCAACCTCCCGGAACACAAGTAATTGTTTCTGTATAATAAAATTATACATTAAACATATACAATTATTATTATTTTTGTTTTACTTATTTAATGTGACCAGAAATATCGGGTGCATAACTTCCAGTGCAGCACTGAGTGAGTGCTTCAGTGGGAAAAGTTGAAAACCTAGCTGGCAACCTTTTGGATCTTGCCAACATGGAGAAGGAGGCCTTAAAGTTATCTATTATTGAACAGTCTAGTGATTTAGAATTAAAAGATGCTCCTTTTTACATATACTCAGTTTAGTGCATTCAGTGATCTGCTGTTCAGGGCCTGGATTAATATAAAATAGCAGATAATTTAGGAAACAACCTTAAGATAATGCATAAGAATTCGGGCATTTAACAAATTCGTTCATTAGTGCGAAAAGATCCCACAAATGTCATGATGTTTTAAGTTAAATTTTTTACGGGCAGCGCGGTGGCATAGTGGTTAGCATTGCTGCCTACGGCACTGAGGACCCGGGTTTGAATCCCGGCCCTGGGTCACTGTCCGTGTGGAGTTTTCACATTCTCCCCGTGTCTGCGTGGGTTTCACCCCACAACCCAAAAGATGTGCAGGATAGGTGGATTGGCCATGCCAAATTGCCCCTTAATTGGAAAAAATAATTGGGTACTCTAAATTTATTTTTAAAAAAGTTATATTTTTTAAACAAAGAAAACTATGTCCAATATTTACATAGTTGTTAAAGTTCTATTTATTACACTGATTATTTAAAACCCAATCACATGTGACACCCCCCTCCTTTAATCGATAAGTAGAAATCGATGCAGGTTTATTTTTCTGTTACTGTCAAATGAGAGACAAACATTTTTTTATTTTTTTTTTATTTTTTATAAATTTAGATTACCCCATTATTTTTTCCAATTAAGGGGCAATTTAGCGTGGCCAATCCACCTACTCTGCACATTTTTGGGTTGTGGGGGCGAAACCCATGCAGACACTGGGATAATGTGCAAACTCCACACGGACAGTGACCCAGAGCCGGGATCGAACCTGGGACCTCAGCGCCGTGAGGCAGTTGTGCTAACCACTAGGCCACCGTGCTGCCCTAATGAGAGACAAACATAATATGAGCTGAAACCTAACCCCCAGATTGCTGACATCCACAGGAGTGAGTGAGTGTGTGTAAAAAGGAAACTCTTCTTTGCTAATTTTTTTTTAAGTCTTCAAAGTCCCAGATGACCATAGGCTGCTTTCCCCTTTGAGGGAGTGAGCTGACTGGTGGTGGTTTAACCCAAGGATCACATCCTCATGCGAGGGGCAAGATTGAGAAGGTGGGACCATCATGAATAACCTCAGCCAATACAGGAATTGAACATGTGCAGTTGACCTTGCCTGAACTAGCTGTCCAGCCAAGTGAGCTAAACCAGCCCCCAGGGATGAGTGAGTGTAAAGACAAACTCCTTCTTTGGTGACTGTATTGTTACTGTTGGCTGTTTATTCTTCTTCTGCTGCTTCCAGAATGAATTGAGGAAATCTTCGGCACCCATATCACCACTCTTTCACCAAAACTGAGACAAACTGTCCCCGAGAACACTACAAAAGTACCTACACCATACGGACTGTAACAGTTCGAGACGGTGGCTCATGATCCGCTTCTTGGAACATTAAGGTTAGGCAATAAATGTTGGCCTTGCCATTGATGCCATATTCTATGAACAAATAAAAAAATTGGATTATCATTTTGATGCTGCCAGCGATACCCTCATTGTATTTGCTGTCGGTCCAGTCCTGGTGTACCTCACTCTGTGGTAGATCACACTGCTTGGTCACATATGAAACACAATTACATTATTCTACCCGACCCCATAAGCTGTGCTAATTGTCCCTGCATCACCCATCCAAAGCAACAAATAAACCAAAGTCAGGTTCACTGTATCTAACCAGCAGTGCGAGTTAGCTATTGGCCAGGAAGGTGACAGACTGAGGTGACAGATGGAATGAAAGTTTCTCTTGGTTATTTTTGACTCCTTCAAAGCTACTTGTGGACTCCAAAGAAATAGGGGTGTACCGAATGGATGTCAGTTATTTGTTTACATTGCAGCAGTTACATAAATCTGGTGCTCATATCATATTGGTACTTGGTCTAAAATCTAAGATTTATGTAACAATTCTAACTTAAAGTTTTTCCTGTTTTCCTTAACATTAAAACATTGACTTGACTTATTATTTTAATTGTTAGTTTTGTTCTAGAACTCTTTTTCATCCCTATTCCTTTTTGATGTGGGCAACTATTCAAATCTGTGACTGCAAAAACAAATTGTCTTATGTACTTAGGTTAATATTAATATTATATTTATTTCTATTATTAGCTGGAAAACACATTGGGACATAGTAAGCTTTTGATAACACACTGAAAAAATGCAAGTTCTCTTTTCTTCCTCTGCCGCCGAGATTTCAATCTAGATAAGCAGATGATACCACAGAACCATAGAATCATAGAATTTACAGTGCAGAAGAGGCCATTCGGCCACTCGGGTCTGTACCAGCCCTTAGAAAGTGCACCCCACTTAAGCCCACACCTCCATCATATCCCCGTAACCCCACCTAACCTTTTTAGACACTAAGGGCAATTTAGCATGGCCAATCCACCTAACCTGCACATCTTTGGACTGTGGGAGGAAACCGAAGCACCCGGAGGAAACCCACGCAGACACGGGAAGAACGTGCAGATTCCGCCAAGGCAGTGACCCAAGCTGAGAATCGAATGTGGGACCCTGGAGCTGTGAAGCAACCGTGCTAATCACTTGTGCTACCATGCCACACAATGAAGAATTAAATATGTTCATATTACACTTCCACTGAACTAATTATTTGCAAAAATATAACAAGCTGGATTTTGTTCCAGTGATGCGAGCCCTCTCCATCAATTGGAAAACCAGCTTCTTTGCTTCTGAGGATGGGGTTTGACATAATTAACTGGCCAGTGTCAGGCCTACCACGCGACTAATGCCTCTGGAGGGCAGAAATCCTGTCCCTGAGAGCTGCCAATCAAACAGAGGTCGACAGCTCTCCCCTGCAGACAGCGCAATGGGAGTGAGAGTGAGACCCAGCCTCATGATCAATGCTGGAGTGTAGGATACAGGTGAGTGAGGGCTGGAGGGGGCTACGGGGAGGGGAATTGGAGAAGAGGACAGGGAGTGGCATTCAGCAACCCTCCTCACTGCAGCTGGGTCCCTTAATCGGCTATGGAGTGTCTGTTAATGATGGAACCCACCCGACAAGGCCAACAGGATTTGCTGGGTGGTCTTTGGGAAGCATGAGAAAGCTGGAAGAGTCCAGGAGATCTCCTGAGCTCTCATTAAATTCTAGTGGACTCCGGGAACATAAGCGTGAAATGGCTAATAGCCTTCCTGTCACAGGTGGGCAGGGTTCCCACATTGGGCCCTTCCTGCACCTAATTTATTTGAGGTTAGATTTCCCGACGTCAGGAAGCTCCAGTAAATTTAGCCCTATGAACATGTTAAGCTAAAAATTATTACTGTAGTCAATTATTGTATGAATTTAATAGATAATGAATATTTCACTGAGAATTATTGATCACAGAAGAAATAATTCACAAAAATATTTGCCATCTATATTCAACCATTTAAGAAATCAGAGTTGCAATATGCATTCAATGTGGTTTACATCAGTGAATATTCCATTCTATCCCCATGGGGTACAGATAAAGATGTGTTGGGTTGAAAAATTTACTAAGTGCTTTGATCACATTCAAAGTCACCATTTGGAAATGATACAATAAATTGATTTGGGGCTTCAGACATACAAGAGATCAGGAAGGAACTTAAAATTTGTTCTAATTGGGACTGGCACTGTGGCTGATATTCAATACTGAGTTCTAGTTTTAAAAGGCCTGCACTCCATTGCTGGATATCAGAATTTCGGACTGACATATTTTGATTTTCTTTATATAGATTGTAAATTTAAGTTGGTAATTCCACTCTGATGATTGGTGCATGCATGTGACACTTTGATGTGATTTCCTCTTTCATTTACCACAAAGTGTCACTTATTTGGAACACCTTGGGTGGAATTCCCCGTTGGCTGACGTCAGTATTGGGAAAGGCAATTGGGCAGAGAATGGCACGTGAGGCGAAAATCTCGGCCAGCACCGAATGCCCGACAGAATGCCATGCTCCATTGCCTCGACTGTGGCATCAATGTGTTCCACTCCTCACACACAGTAAATGTCGTTGACACATCATTAACAGGCCTGACCGAGTATTCTCTGAGGCCTTCGCGATGCTTTGCCTCCGCCAGGAGGAATTACCGACACCAAGTTTCACTTGAACAATTAAAAATGGGGGAACAGGCACTGTGGCTGCTGAGGGAGAGGTGATAGGATATGTCCCCAGAGGCGAGACCAGGGGCTGCTGATCCTGCTGGTGGCTGGGATGGCGGTGGGGCGGGGGGGGGGGGGGGGGGGGGGGTGAAGAGTGTTGGCGTTTAGAAGGATGAGGGGGGATCTTATTGAAACTTACAGGATACTGCAAGGCATGGGTCAAGGATGTTTCCACTTGTCAGAAAAACAAGAACACGAGGGCACAGCCTCAGACTAAAGGAACTATCCTTTAAAACAGAGATGAGGAGGAATTTCTTCAGCCAGAGGGTGGTGAATCCGTGGATCTTTGCTGCAGAAGGCTGTGGAGGCCAAATCACTGAGTGTCTTTAAGACAGAGATAGATAGGTTTTTGATTAATAAGGGGATCAGGGTTATGGGGAGAAGGCAGGGGAATGAGGATGAGAAAAATATCAGCCATGATTGAATGGCAGAAGTCTTGATGGGCCGAGTGGCATAATTCTGCTCCTCTGTGTGCTGGTCTTATGCCAGTTTTTGATTGGCCAGCAGCTCTAGGTGGTTGCGATTTCCACCCACAGTGTGTTAAATCTGGAAGGACCAGTGCCAGCCAGTTAATGGCTCTTAATTCAATTGAGCCTCTGCCATGGAACTGACAGTGGTTCCCCATTGGTTTTCTAACCAGTGGATGTTTGCATTTATTCATTTTACCTCTGAAATCTATCCAGAATCACCTGCATCCTACATAACTGTAGTGTCATTAGCAATGTTACAGATTTGCATAGAATGTGAGAGTATGGTACAAACCTGCTTTACATGTTGTTAATTTAGATAGTACACTTTTGTTATTGCATTCTAATGTCTGATATGCTATCATTTATACAAAAAGTAAATTCATATCTGGCGTTGCGAGATAATTTAATACCCACAAAGTTGTAGAAATGCTGGATTATCCTGGTTTGCAAAGTCAACAAATATCTTGCCGATCTATCAAAAATGGGAAGTTCCCAGTCAAATTCATATAAACATAGCATATTCTTATTGTTCCAAGTTGTTTGAAATTGTTTTCACAAAATTATCACGTGCATCACTATTTACAAAATAGAGACCTGAGAAAGCAGGTTTTCGGACCAGTTATCTGGAGATCTCGGATCAGAAAAGTAAAAGCTCCATGACAATAAAATCAGTCTCTGGTATTTAATGCAAATACATTTATTTCACTGTAGATTTTGGCTATTTTTCTGATTTGCTTCAATGGATGAAGTAATTGTAATATGGAGAAACTGGAAGGGAGTGTTTTGTATTTTTACTACATCTAACTGTGCCACAAATTGCAGGTTGAGAAGGCTGACAATTTCATGCCCTTCCCTTTTGCGGGTTTGATGTTTTATATTGATATATCTTTTCAAATCTACAGTTTACAGTGTGGGAGAAAATGACAAACGAATGCTCGGGTTCAGAAGTTTTTTTAACCGTAACTCTTGGGATATTAAGGGCAAAATTCTCCGTTTCGGAGACTAAGGGTGGGATTTAATGGCAGTGCCCGCCCGGAGACCAGAAATTCCCGCCCGAGGTCAACGGACCTTAACATGGTCCACATCCCGCCCGTGGTGATCTTGCGGCAGGCGAGGCTGAAAAATCCCGCCCTAATTGTTGACGCCAGGATTGAATTGCATGCGGGTCGCATTCCCGTTCAGGGCACCAATTGATGGAGCAATTCAGGTCTTGCTAATGGGTCAGCACTCTGCTGGTGCAAATTCCAAGCAATCCCAGCCCAGTGGGCATTCGAACCACTGGGGCCAGAGTTAGCACCAAAGAGCCTGGCAAATGGAGCTGTTGTTAAGCGCTCCACTGAGCACACACTTACTGCAGCCACCAAGATGACAATTGAGGCCTTTACGTCATTCTGTCGATACTGGCATATTCACCTGTCATGGTTGCTTGCGGGCTAGCAGAGTGTAATAGCCTGCATGTGACATGCATGAGGTTCATCCAGCTGGGGATGATTGTTCTCTTGTCCTGATTGGACCGGGAATTAACCAGCATTTGCGCAATAGGTCGGCGTCTGTAGTAGCCGGCCAAAAGGAGTAAGGACCCGGTAATCTGTAATCAGGTTCCATGTATGTGTCAATGTAAAGCTGAGTAAATGTCTCCCTGTGAGCTCGCCGAACACCTCTTGTTATTACTATACAGGGCAGGTCCCTTATTCAAAGAGATTAAGGGATCTGGCATCAGGAAGGTGGGTCCACTGAGTGCCGCCGCCCGCCTGCCGTTGCTTTTGACACCCCCCCAGCACCACCACCAACAACAACCACCTCACCTCCCACCTGTCCTTGGATCCTTGGCAATTCTCGCTGTTGGACTGGCAATTAACAAGGAGATGCTGGCACCACAATGGGTGGGTTCTCTGCCCCAGGATCCTCGATTGTGGTAAAGAGCCACACTGCCCAGTTAAGTGCTTAATTTCTAGCGTTCCCCGAAAAAGATGATGGGGAGCTCTCACAGGCTTTCCAGCCAGTGAGCATGATAATCATCACTTCCATTAATAACTACCCTTTAAAACATTTGGCCAATTTATACAGGCTAAACTGTACTCCAGATTTATTTTATAAAAAACAATCTTTTATACTGGCCAGGCTTCATCTGGGATATCGCGTCCAATTCTTTGGAATAATCTCAAGACAAGGAGAGAGCGCAGAGATTTACCAGAATGGTACCAGTGATGAAGGACCTCTCTTATGGGGAGAGATTAGAGAAGCTGGGAGAGTATGCAATAGATTATAAAAGCTGAAACTGTTTCCAGCAGCAAGAGGGACACTATCCAGAGGGCAGAGGTTTAAGGGATTTGTCAAAAAAAAACAGAGCAGAAGCTGAGGAATCTTTCTTCTACGCAGCAATTTATGATAATTTTTAATGCTTTGCCTGGTAGATTCAGAAGCAACTTCCAAAAGGAAATTGGGGAAATACTTGAAAAGGGAAGAATTGCAGGAACTGGGAAGTCAGACTAGTAAGCAAAGAGGCCATGATTCTATGTGTGTTCCCAGCCGGGAGCCCTCGCAGAAGTGTTAAATTGGATTATGACCTCCTAAATACAAAAATATTTGCACCAATATTCAAAGTTCTCTTTATTTTTTCTTTGTTTGTGCACACAGTCTATTCATTTTACTGTTCAGTTTGTTCCAGATTGCTGAAAATGTGGGTGGGATTCTCCGCGAACCGGCAACTCCGGCGCGAAGGAGTGGCGTGAACCACTCCGGCATCGGGCCGCCCCGAAGGTGCGGAATCATTCGCACCTTCAGGGGCTAGGCTGGCGCCTGAGTGGTTTGCGCCCCACCGGCCGACGCGGAAGGGGCTTGGCCCCACGGCAACTGGCACCAAAGGGCCTCCGCCAGCTGGCGTGAGTTGACGCATGCGCGGGAGTGCCAGCATGTGCTGCAGTCATCCCAGCGCATGCGCAGGGGGGGGATCATCTCCACGTCGGCAATCACGGGGCACCTCCTGGTGAGCCCCGATCGTGGGCCAGGCCACCGTGGTGGCACCTCCCGGGGCCAGATCCCCCCGCGACCCCCCCACACCCCCAAGAGGACCCCGGAGGCCGCCCACGCAGCCAGGTCCCGCCGGTAAAAACCTACTCTAATTTATGCCAGCAGGACCGGCTGAATACAGGCGGCCACTCGGCCCATTGCGGGCCGGAGAATCGCCGGGGGGTTGCTGCCAATGGCCGCCGACCGGCGCGATTCCCGCCCTCGCGAAATCCTCGGCGCCGGAGAATTCGGCAACCGGCGGGGGCGGGATTCAACTGCCCCCCGGCGATTCTCCGACCCGGCCGGGGGGGGGGTTGAGAATCCCGCCCTTTAACGGAAACATAGCTTCTGCACATTTGTGCATTTTAAGGCGGCACCATATTTATGATAATTGTCTGTTGGTTTGAAAAGGAGAAGAGCGGATTACTGATGTGTCACCATGAGGTATTATGTATATCTGTAATTTTCCCAAGAACTAGGGATGAAGCTATACAATATATACAAGTTCACCATAGATACTCATTCCAAAGTTAACAGAAGACATAAAGGCTGAACGTTACACTCCGCCACTGGCAGGTTTGAAGACAAAGGTCACATAAAATATAGTGGGTGGCCTGCCCACTGCCTATACCCAACCTGTCTGAAATTGTACAGGAGACAGGGAGGCTGTGAGTGATCCACCTATCTTTGGGCCTGTTGAGGCTGGCATTTTATCCTGGAGGGAAGAAACCCAGCAACTTATTCTGCCTGGTCTGGTGTCAGTCAAGGGGCAGGTTCCTCATTTGGGAGTCCCGAGGCCCATCAGAGGCATCTCACCTTCAGTCATATCTTCCCCATTTAACCCTCACTCATGGCTCCTTGACCCTCACTTCCCCCACTTATCTCCCTCACTGAAACTTCTGACCCTAGGCTCACCTGGTCTCCTCAGCTTTTGGTACAACTTGTAGTTCCAGCTGTGGCCTCTGCTTCCAGCTGGTGCTTTTGGGACTACAGA
Source organism: Scyliorhinus canicula (assembly GCF_902713615.1). Lineage (NCBI taxonomy): Eukaryota > Metazoa > Chordata > Chondrichthyes > Carcharhiniformes > Scyliorhinidae > Scyliorhinus > Scyliorhinus canicula. The sequence goes on from NC_052152.1 coordinate 177,826,366, forward strand.
ACCTCTAACCAATCTGATTGCCCCACCGCACTCTAAAATAGGATATCCTCCCGAGAAAGGGGTGGAAGTTGCACCTTGAAGTGGTATGAGGTATGAGCTGGCTATGATGGACTGGGAAAAATTACTGAAAGGAAGGACAGTGGAACAGAAATGGCAGGCATTCAAGGAATGAATCCGTGAAGTCCAGAAGTTTTTTATTCCTATTTGGCACAAGAGTAGAAAGTGAACTGTGGCCAAATCATGGCTTTCAAAGGAAATTAGAGATAGTATTAGATTCAGAGAAGAGGCATACAAATTAGCAAGAAAAAGCAACAGACCTGAGGATTGAGAACAGTTTAAAATTCAGCAAAGGTGGGCCAAGGGATTGATTAAGAAGAGGAAAATACAATACAAAAGTAAGCCAGCGGGAACATAAAAACTGACTGTAAATGTTTCTATAGGTACGTAAAGAGAAAAAGATTGCTAAAAACTAATGTGAGCTCCTTAAAGTCAGAAACAGGAGAAATCATAACGAGGAACAAAGAAATGGCTGAGGAACTAAATTTGTACTTTGCTTCTGTCTTCACAAAGAAAGACATGAATAATGTACCGGAAGTTTTAGTGAGGAGCTCAAGGAAATTAGTATTGGTAAAGAAATGGTTTGAGGAAAATTATGGGACTGAAGGCGGATTAATCTCCAAGATTTGATAATCTTCATCCCAGAGTATTTAAGGAAGTAGCCCGAGAAATAGTATGTCCATTGTTGGTCATTTTCCAAAATTCTTTGGTCTTGGGAATGGTTCCTGCACATTGGAGGGTAGCTAATATAACTCCACTATTCAAAAAGGGTGGTAGAGAGAAAATAGGGAACTACAGACCAGTGAGCCGAACCTCAGTAGGAGGGAGGTTGCTTGTGTCCATTATCAAGGATTTCATAGCACAACATTTGGAAAGCAGTGGTATAATCAGACAAAGTCAGCATGGGTTTACGAAAGGGAAATCATGCTTGACAAATACTGGAATTCTTTGAAGATGTAACTGGTAGAGTTGACCAGGGAGAACCGCTAGATGTGGTCTAATTGATATTTGAGAAGGCTTTCGACAAGGTCTAACATAGCTTTCGACCAGGTTTACATAATATGTAAAGTTAAAGCGCATGGGATTGCAAGTAGTGTCCTGAGATGGATAGAAAGCTGGTTGGCAGCCAGTAAACAAAACATTGGAATAAATGGGCCTTTTTCCAATCGGCATGCAGTGACTAGTAGGGTACTGTAGGGGTCTGTGCTAGGACCCCAACTGTTCACATTGTATATTAATGATTTGGATGAGGGAACTAAATGTATTATCTCCAAATTTGCAGATGATACAAAGTTGGGTGGGAGGATGAGCTGTGAGGAGGATGCAGAGATGCTTCAGTGGGATTTGGACAGGCTGAGTGAGTGGGCATATGCAAGGTTATCTGCTTCGGTACGAAAAATAAGAAGGCAGATTTCTATTTGAATGAGTGTAACTAGAGAAAGGTGAATAGTCAGTGAGATGGGTGCCTTCATGCATCATTCAATAAAGGCAAGTGCGTAGGTACAGCAGGCAGTAAAGAAGGCAAATGGTATGTTGGCCTTCATAGCGAGAGGATCTGAGTATTGGAATAGAAACGTTTCACTGCAATTGTATAGGGCATTGGTGAGGCCACACCTCGAGTATTATGTGTAGTTTTGGTGTCCTTATCTGAGGAAGGATGTTCTTTCTATGGAGGGAATGCAGCAAAGGTATAGCAGGCTGATTCCTGGGATGACGGGACTGTCATATGAGGAGGGATTATGTAAATATTTACATATTATGTAAACCTGTCAATTAGGATTATATTCATTGGAGTTTAGAAGAGTGAGAGGGGATCTCATAGAAACCTATAAAATTCTAACAGGATTAGACAGGGTAGATTCAGAAAGAATGTTCCTGATGGTGGAGGAGTCCAGAACTAGGGGTCATAGTTTGAAGATAAGGGGTAAACCTTTTAGGACTGAGGTGAGGAGAAATTTCTCCACCCAGAAAGTGGTGAATCTGTGGAATTCACTACCACAGAAAGTAATTGAGACCAAAACATTGTGTAATTTCAAGAAAAAGGAATTAGATATAGCTCTTGGGGCTAAAGGAATAATAATAATATTTTATTGTCACAAGTAGGCTTACATTAACACTGCAATGAAGTTACTGTGAAAAGGAATCTAGGGATAGGGACTTCAGTCAGGCCTTTGACAAGGTCCCTCATGGCAGACTGGCACAAAAGGTGAAATCACACGGGATCAGGGGTGAGCTGGCAAGATGGATACAGAACTGGCTAGGTCATAGAAGGCAGAGAGTAGCAATGGAAGGGTGCTTTTCTGATTGGAGGGCTGTGACTAGTGGTGTTCCGCAGGGATCAATGATGGGACCTTTGCTGTTCGTAGTATATATAAATGATTTGGAGGAAAATGTAACTGGTTTGATTAGTAAGTTTGCAGATGACACAAACGTTGGTGGAACTGTGGATAGCGATGAGGACTGTCAGAAGATACAGCAGGATTTAGATTTGGAGACTTGGGCGGAGAGATGGCAGATGGAGTTTAATCTGGACAAATGTGAGGTAATGCATTTTGGAAGGTCTAATGCAGGGAGGGAAAATACAGTGAATGGTAGAACCCTCAAGACTATTGACAGTCAGAGAGATCTAGGTGTACAGGTCCACAGGTCACTGAAAGGGGCAACACAGGTGGAGAAGGTAGTCAAGAAGGCATACGGCATGCTTGCCTTCATTGGCCGGGGCATTGAGAATAAGAATTGGCAAATCATGTTGCAGCTGTATAGAACCTTAGTTAGGCCACACTTGCAGTACAGTGTTCAATTCTGGTTGCCACACTACCAGAAGGATGTGGAGGTTTTAGAGAGGTGCAGAAGAGATTTACCAGGATGTTGCCTGGTATGGAGGGCATTAGCTATGAGGAGCGGTTGAATAAACTCGTTTTGTTTTCACTGGAACAACGGAGGTTGAGGGGCGACCTGATAGAGGTCTACAAAATTATGAGGGGCATAGACAGAGTGGATAGTTAGAGGCTTTTTCCCAGGGTAGAGGGGTCAATTACTAGGTACATAGGTTTAAGGTGCAAGGGGTAAGGTTTAGAGGAGATGTGCGAGGCAAGTTTTTTACACAGAGGTTAGTGGAAGCCTGGAACTCGCTGCCGGAGGAGGTGGTGGAAGCAGGGACGATAGTGACATTTAAGGTGCATCTTGACAAATACATGAATAGGATGGGAATAGAGGGATACGACCCAGGAAGTGGAGAAGATTTTAGTTTAGACGGGCAGCATGGTCGGCATAGGTTTGGAGGGCCGAAGGGCCTGTTCCTGTGCTGTACTTTTTTTTGTTCTTTGTTTGTTGATATGGGGGAAGGTGGTATCGGGGTATTGAACTGGATGATCAGCCATGATCGTAATGAATGGTGGAGCAGGCTGGAAGAGTCGAATGTCCTCCTCCTGCTTCTATTTTCTATGTATCTATGGAAAGCAATGAGCGCTGCTCCGAGCGTTAAATTGCTGTGCGACAGCCACAGAAATTGTGGGTGAGTTCCCCGCACCCGACATTGTGGCCAGAGAAGGCCGTGTACCTTGGTTTCCCATTAAATTTCAGCCCATGGTAAGTAAATGTATTAGTTTTGTGTCGTGATGTGTCTTGACACGTATGTCATTCCTGAAAGTCTGTGTCACACTCGCGCATATTTCTTCAAATACTGTTCTCTTCGAGCAGCAACATATCACAACTAAAGCAGCTTGTTGCCCCGCAACACTAGTTAACCTATAATTGACCTGAGGATGTGCAATCTTAGAGCAGTTACTCACAAAACACTAAAGGAACAAGCCAGTTTAAATAGTGTTCCACCTTAGCGGCAGACAGCTTTCTTCAAGACCATAGGATACCTACAGTGCAGAAGGAGGCCAATCGAGTCAGCACCGACCCTCTGTCCTATCCCTGTAACCCCATCTGACACTAAGGGGCAATTGAGCATGGCCAATCCACCTAACCTGCACATCTTTGGACTGTGGAAGGAAACTGAGTTATCCCTTCCGACTGAGGAAAGAGACAAAAAGTTGAGAACAGACCGTGTTAGATTCAGAGATGAGTAATAAGTCTGAACTAAACAATTTAACAGTAAGGAACACAAAGCTAAAGGTGGCCAAGATTAGATTTGCGAGGGAGAAGGATGAGTCATGAAGCAAGGTTTTAAATTTAGCTCAGGCTAACTTTGGAAGGATGAGTGAAATAGCCTGGGCAGAACTACAAATGAGTAAAACTACTGATGAACAGGGCTGTTCAACAAAATATTTGATTGAATAGAAGACCAGTACATGTCTTCAAGAGCTCTACCACTGTAATTAAACAGCTTGGTCAACAAGAACAATGAGAAATAATATAAGAATAAAAGAAAAGAACAATAGAAATCTTGAGAGACACAAATAACAGCAAACAAATTCAGAGAAATTGGTATGTGCTACAAAAAGGTATTGCAAAATAAAAAGCTTGCAAAGGATATCATGAACATTGAAGGGAGGATTCTACAAGTATATTAAGAAAGAGTAACCAAGGGGCTGGCTTCCCTTATGACATAAACAGATGATACTTTAATTGGATACTAGAAGTGGCAGACTGACTAAATAGTTACTGTGGATTGGTCTTCACAGTGGAGACAAAATACCAGAGCTAAATGGAAAAATACAATTAAATTAGTGAGAGAAACTAAGGATTTAAGAACGGAAGGGATTTTATGGCCATGCTGCTCCTGAAAAGCATCGCGCCACAGCGCAGCCTGGCCAATAAAAGCCAGGAGACGCCACTCCCAGGATCTACCCGGTTCGCAACGCTTCGTGAGATCAAACACGATCTCACAAGACATTGCGATGTGAATCCCCCCTATTGTGGGCGGAATCACTTTTAAGCGAATCTGCATATTAAAGGGAGACAGCTAGTCTCATTTCATATGGAGACAACTAGTCTCACTGTAGGGTCCCACCTGTAATGCATTGGGCTTGTTAGGGGCAGTGGGTCAAGGTTGCTTCAGGGGCCTGGGAGCGGCGCTCCTCTGTATACAAAACAGGGCTAGCGCGGCCTCAACTGCACGTTCTCCGTTGAGGCCCCTTATGAAAAGCGAGTCGTGTTTTATAGCCTTGTGTTTCCCAGTGTTGTGAGCGCCAGGAAACACATGCTAAAAGTGCTTGTTATGGGACTTTGTCCCCATTTAGTTAAATTACACTCATAGTCTGACATTAGTTGTTGGGAAAGTACTTTAATGTGTTAGGCAGGTTGGTTCGATGTGGACTGCACTCGATGCAGGGAAGCTAGAAACAGACGTCTAACACTGGAGAAGATCCAACATTGATTTATTCAACGATACAACTGATAAACATATTCAGCTGTGGGTCTACACTATACTGAACTGACTGGAGACCTAGTAGAAGCCTGACCAGACTTACTAGCTACCGCATGGTGTTTACACTTGCTAGCTCGTGGACTATCTCAGTAGCTGGGTCCCGAGAGAGCGGGAAACCTAGTGCCCTCTGACTTTGTAGTGGTAGTGTCCTGTCTGGTGATTGGCTGCACTGTGTTGTGTGCTTACTGGTCATCCTGTGCGTCAATCACGGCCTGTCTGCACTTCATTATATACATGAGTGGATATTATGATATCTCCCCCCTTTTTTTCGATAAATAAATACTAAGGTGTGCGTGCGTAAATATATATATATACATATGCCTAACTATATACTAAAGGTGTCTAAATGAACGTATATACATAGGAAGGTGTCGATAGTGCAGATACATGGCAAACAAAACAATATTTACAGATGTTAAATCGATGAAGTCACAAAATGTACAAAAGGTCAGTCTACAGATCCAGTCTTTGTGGTGGGCGACGAATTCTTGTTGATCGCCACAGAGGTGGATCAGGAGCCGCCTGTACGTGGATAGGCGGGATCGCTGCCCTCGCAGTGGTCACGGGGGCCGGCAGGATCACTGGCAGATCGGTGGGAGAATGTTTGGTCTGGCGCAGATGGTGTCGAGGTCGGATTTTGAGATGAGGTTCGCCGATGTGCCAGTGTCCAGTTTAAATCGGATGTGAGCCTTGTTAACTGTGAGGACAGCACACCACTCGTCGTCGGGATCCACACTGAGGATCGAGAGGCGTTTCGCCGTTGTGGTGGAAGGCAGCGCATGTGTAGTTATGATGCCCACCCTGTATGGGGACTTGAGGCACTCAGCATCAGGGTCTGTTGGGCTGTCGAGATCGGAATCTGGCATGCCTTATTGTATTGAGCGGACACTTCTTGCCGCAGCTGGGAACGCTGGCTGCTGAGCGGTGGATCTGCAAAGGGCTGCGTAATGGCCAAGCTTGCCACACTGTAGACACCAGCGTCCTTTTGCCAGACATTGCCGCTTTAAGTAGGCGGAGCCACAATTCAGCCATGTCATGACGCCGACGTCAGCACGTTCCGTGCACCATCGTGCATGCGCAATGTGGTCAGTCGACGTACGCACCTGCGCAGTCGGGTTGTCGGTCTCATCGTCCATGCGCAGGGACCCGGAAAAAGCACGCAAAACGGCCACTGTCCTCGATGCTCAGGCCCTGCATCTGTGTGTTGGCCTGCACCCGTTCCGCCTCGTGGGAGGCCAGCTTTGTAGTCTCTGCCGCCTTGATGTGGGAGTAACGATTCTCAGCATGCTCATGGACAACGTACGTCTCGATAGCGACAGGGAGGGTCAACTGTTTGACTTTCAGGAGCTGCTGCTGAAGGGATTCGAAATGGACCCCAAAAACAATCTGATCCCGGATCATGGAATCAGCCGTTGAGTCATAGTTACATGACTGCACTAGGAGGCGGAGATGGGTCAAGAAGGAATGAAAAGGTTCATCCTTACCCTGAAGCCTCTGCTGGAAAACGTACCGTTCAAAGCTCTCATTCACCTCAATGGCGCAATGGCTGTCGAACTTCAGCAGGACTGTTTTGAATTTTGTTTCGTCTTCGCCTTCAGCGACCAATGTGGGTGGCGTGGTCCCCCACGATGGAGAGAAATAGCACGATCTTCCTGGCATCCCGTGCTGTTTCAAGGTTGGGGGCCTCGATGGACAAGAGGAACTTTTGCTTGAAGATCTTCCAATTGGCGTCGAGGTTGCCGGAGATGCGGAGCTGCGGAGGAGGCTGGATGTTTTCCATTTCACCGGATGGCTGCTTGCTGGTCAATGCTGATTCACTCGAGGTAGGTCCGTCAAGATCAGTATCACTCTGGTACCATGATGTGTTAGGCAGGTTGGTTCGATGTGGACTGCACTTGATGCAGGGGCTGGTTTAGCTCAATGGGCTAAATCGCTGGCTTTTAAAGCAGACCAAGCAGGCCAGCAGCACGGTTCGATTCTCATACCAGCTTCCCCGGACAGGTGCCGGAATGTGGCGACTAGGGGCTTTTCACAGTAATTTCATTGAAGCCTACTCGTGACAATAAGCGATTTTCATTTCATTTCATTTCATTTATATTTCATTTTTCATTTCATGCAGGGAAGCTAGAAACAGACGTCTAACACTGGAGAAGATCCAACACTGTTTTATTCAACGGTAGAACTGTTAAACATATTCAGCTGTGGGTCGACACTATACTGAACTGACTGGAGACCTAGTAGTAGCCTGACCAGACTTACTAGCTACCGCATGGTGTTTGCACTTGCTAGCTCGTGGACTCTGACTGTCTCAGTGGCTGGATCCAGAGAGAGCGGGAAACCCAGTGCCCTCTGGCTTTATAGTGGTAGTGTCCTGTCTGGTGATTGGCTGCACTGTGTTGTGTGCTTACAGGTCATCCTGTGTGTCAATTACTGCCTGCCTGCACCTCATTATATACATGAGTGGATATTATGACATACTTCACTTGTTCCTCAGGACAGAATGACTCAGTGGGCGGGAGTCTCTCATCCTGGGGCTAAGTGTTGACGCCGTCGTAAATGCTGGAGCGTTTTATGACGGCGTCAACGGGCCCCTAGGAGCAGTGATCCTGCGCCGCACAGCGGGCCAGCACGGTACTGGAGAGCCTCACACTGCTCCAACTCCCGATACAGGTGTCAGAACGGGCGCTGCAGGTCCATGCATGCGCGCTACGGCCAGCGTGAAATCGCGCATGCACGTGGGTTACCTACTCCCCACCGGCCCCGGCGCAACATGGCGGAGAGCTAAATGGGCCCGGCGCGGAGGAACATAGGCCCCCACCAGGATAAGCCCGCCCACCGATAAGTAGGCCCCGATCGCGGGCCAGGCCACCATGGAGGCCCCCACCAGAGTTGAATCCCCCCTCCCGCCCACCAGGCTGGCCCCCGCAACATGAACGCCGAGGTCCCACAGGGTAGGACCATACGGGAATGGCGCCGGCGGGACTCAGCCTAACTTGGTAGACACTCAGCTCATCGCACAGGGAGAATCGCTGGGGGGGGGGGGGGGGGGCTGCGTAGAGCGGCCCCCGACCGGCGCTGCGCCAACTCCGCCGGCGCCCATGGTGCCAATGGCGTTGATTCTCCGGACACCAGAGAATCGGTGGAATGGCGTCGCGTGTATCGGCCCCTCCGTTGATTCTCCGACCCGGCACGGTGTCAGAGAATCCCACCCCATATTTCTCAGAGCTGAAACGAAAGTGACCACATGGTTTTGTAAAGGGTAAGTCAGACCGAATGAACCTAGCTGAATTTTGTGAGGCGGTAATTAAAGAGACAGGCAAGGGACTGCCTATGGAATGTTATTTATCTGAATTTCTTGAAGATATTCAACAAGGTTCCACAAGAGAAATTCGAAACAGAAATGAGAGCACTTTGAATTGGAAGCAACCGATTGGTTAGGAGGTCGGAATACAGAGAACAGGTATAATTGAGATATACTGAAATTGGCAGAATGCGCTTTGTGAAATACCCAGTGATGTATACTAGGATAACAGCATTTCTCCACACTCATTAATGACTTGTGAAGAAACAGAGGGCCCTGTGTCTAATTTTGGTAACAACCCGAAGTTAGGTGGCACAGTAAATAGGGTAGATGGAAGCAGAAGAAAACAAAGACATTGGTAAATTAAATGGGTGGGTAAAACCGTGGCAGATAGAGTTGAATGTGGTAAAGTAAATGGTCATCAACATTATAAAAGAACAGTAAGAAGTCTTACAACACCAGGTTAAAGTCCAACAGGTTTGTTTCAAACACGAGCTTTCGGAGCACGGCTCCTTCTTCAGGTGAAGGAGCCGTGCTCCGAAAGCTCGTGTTTGAAACAAACCTGTTGGACTTTAACCTGGTGTTGTAAGACTTCTTACTGTGCTCACCCCAGTCCAACGCCGGCATCTCCACATCATTATAAAAGAAGGTAGCAAGAGTTTTATTCAATATATAAAAGGTAAAAGAGAGGCAAGAATAGACATTCAGCCACTGGAATTTGAGGCTGGAGAAATAGTAATAGGAAACAAAGAAATGGCAGAGGAACTGAATAGTTACTTTGCATCTGTCTTCATGGTGGAAGACACCAGCGGGATACCAGAACTTCAGGAGAATCAGGGGGCAGAGGTGAGTATTGTTGCCATCACTAAGGAGAAGGTTCTGGAAAAACTGAAAGGTCTGAAAGTGGATATATAACCTGAACCGGATGACCTACACCCGAGAGTTCTAAAGAAGGTAGCTGGGTAGATTGTGGAGGCATTGGTGGTGATCTTTCAGGAATCACTGGAGGGGGTCTCAGAGGACTGGAAAGTGGCTAATGTAACACCGCCGTTTAAGAAGGGAGGTAGAAGATGGGAAATTATAGGCCGTTTAGCCTGACTTCGATCATTGATAGGATTTTAGAGTCTATTATTAAAGATGGGATTGCAGAATACTTGGAAGTGCATGATAAAATAGGACCGAGTTGGCACGGCTTTGTCAAAGGGAAGTCGTGTCTGACAAATCTGTTAGAGTTCTTTGAGGTGATAACAAGAAAGTTGGAGAAAGGAGAACCAGTGGACGTGATCTATTTAGATTTGCAGAAGGCCATTGACAAGTGCCGTATAGGAGGCTGTTAAGAGCCCTTGGTGTTAAGGATAAGATACCGGCATGGATAGATTTTGGCTGACTGGCAGAAGTCAGAGTGGGGATAAAGGGGTCTTTTTCAGAATGGCAGCCGGTGACTAGTGGTGTGACTCAGGGGTCGTTGTTGGGAACATAACCTTTCACAATATATATTCACGATCTGGAAGAAGGAACTGGGGGCACTGTTGCTAAATTTGCAGATGATACAATGATATGTAGAGGCACAGGCAGTATTGAGGAAGCAAGGGGGCTGCAGAGTGATTTGGACAGGCTAGGAGAGTGGGCAAAGATGTGACAGATGGAATATAATGTGAAAAAGCGTGAAGTTATGCACTTTGGTAGGAAGAATGGAGGCATAGACTATTTTCTAAATAGCAAAACGCTTAGGAAATCAGAAGCACAAAAGGGCTGAAGAATCCTAGTTCAAGATTCTCTTAAGGTTCAGTCGGCAGTTAGGAAGGCAAATGCAATGATTGCATTTATGTTAAGAGGGCTAGAATACAAGAGCAGGGATGTACCTCTGAGGCTGTATGAGGCTCTGGTCAGACCCCATTTGGAGTATTGGAGGGCAGCAGATGGTAGCATAGTGGTTAGCACTATGGCTTCACAGCACCAGGGTCCCAGGTTTGATTCCTGCTTGGGTCACTGTCTGTGGGGAGTCTGCACGTTCTCCCTGTGTCTGCATGGGTTTCCTCCGGGTGCTCCGGTTTCCTACCACAGTCCAAAAATGTGCAGGTTAGGTGGATTGGCCATGATAAATTGCCTTTAGGTTAGATGGGGTTGCAGGGTTACGGAGATAGGGTGGAGATGTGGGTTTAAGTAGGGTGCTCTTTCCAAGAGCCGGTGCAGACCCAATGAGCCAAATGGCCTCCTTCTGCATTGTAAATTCTATGATTCTATTGTGAGCAGTTTTGGGCCCTGTATCTAAGGAAGGATGTGCTGGCCTTGGAAAGGGTCCAGAGCAGGTTCACAAGAATGATCCCTGGAATGAAGCGCTTGTCATATGAGAAGCGGTTGAGGACTGTGTCTGTACTCATTGGAGTTTAGAAGGATGAGGGGGAATCTTATTGAAACTTACAATATACTGAGAGGCCTGGATAGAGCGGACATGGAGAGGATGTTTCCATCAGTAGAAAAAACTAGAAACCACAGCCTCAAACTGAAGGGACAATCCTTTAAAACTGAGATGAGGAGGGATTTCTTCAGGCAGAGGGCGGTGAATCTGTGGAACTCTTTGACGTAGAAGGCTGCGGAGGCCAATGAGTGTATGTAAGTCATAGATAGGTTCTTGATTAATAAGGGGATCAGGGGTTATGGGGGAGAAGACAGGAGAATGGGGATGAGAAACAGATCAGCTATGATTGAATGGCAGAGCAGACTCGATGAACCGAATGGCTTATGGTCTTATTACATTTAGTTCTGCATGCCGCACCTGCAGCAAAGATATTGGCCATGGAGGGTGTTATGGGCCAGGGTTTAGAGAACCCCAAAGTGTATCATGGAGTTCCCCTGACCCACAACTTTTAATAGAGTGTGGTATGGGGAGCACACAGCCCACTCTACAGGTGTGGTACAGCAGAAATAGAAAAGTATGTTTTCAAGCGAAACAATATTTATTCTATGAACTCAAGTTAACCTTTTTAAAACATACGGTGAACATCTTCGCAACCATTAATTCAAATACACCCCCCAAAGAATACAACACTAAGTAATCCATTAAGCTTTCCTTTTAACAGCTTTCCTTTTAACATCCATTAGACTTAAAACACCTTTTACCAGAAGCACATTCGGTTTACATTCACTACTGAGAACATTTATAATTCTGAATTCACCAAATGATCAAGAGATAATCTTTTGATGGCAGAGAGATCAGCAGTACACCTGTTTGGTCTGGCTTCAGCTCCAACACTGAAACCGAAACTAAAACACACCCTGCAGCCTGCTCAAAAATGAAAGTACAAAGCTGATAGACAGCCCAGCTCCGCCCACACTCTGTCATCACTGATAATACCCATTTCTTAAAGGTACATTTCTTAAACACCCATTTCTTAAAGGGGCTGGTTTAGCACACTGGGCTAAATCGCTGGCTTTTAAAGCAGACTAAGGCAGGCCAGCAGCACGGTTCAATTCCCGTACCAGCCTCCCCGAACAGGCGCCGGAATGTGGCGACTAGGGGCTTTTCACAGTCACTTCATTGAAGCCTACTCGTGACAATAAGCGATTTTCATTTTTCATTTTCTCACATGACAGGGGAATGCAGTACAGATTCACAAGAATGATACTGAGGTTTAAAGGGCTCAATTATGAAAGTTGATTGCAAAGATTCATTAAGTTCATTGAATATCGAGGATGCAAGGTAGATCTAATTGAGGTGTTCAAGATGATTTAAAGTTCTGACAGGCTAAAGAGAAACGGTTTCTATTGGATCGTAACCTTATAATAGTGAGGCAGTTCAGGGATGTTGTCAGAAAGCATGTTGTCAGAAACCGGAGGTCTTTATCCCAAAAAGCACTTGTGGCTCAGTCGATTGAAAGAAGACACCTTTTTTTTTATTGATTATAAAATTTGAAGAGGTGAAACATGAAGAGCAGATGAGCATATTAGAGTCTCTTGACCTCAATCGGCAAAGATCTTCCAGTGATAAGAAACGTTTATTGTGAACAAACAGCAGCTGTAAAGGTTGAGAACGATCTAAACAATGTTTTGAAGATTAAAAGGGGGGGTCAGACTGGGATGTGTTTTCTCCCCAGATTTATTCAATTTATATGGTGAAAATATCCTTAGGGAAGAGATTGAAGATTTAAGACCTTCCTGGATTGTTGATTGGAGGCTACAACCCTAATAGTACAAGTTACGCCGATGTCACTGCTCTAGCCTTGACTCTGAAGAAAAAACTGAAAGTAAAGTTGGAGAGAGCACAGAATGAAAGTGAGAAGAAGGGGTTGAGCATAAATTGTAAGAAAACAAAATGTCTTGCAGTGCCCAAAAACAAAATCATGCCAGAATGCAAGACCACAGTAATGAATAAAAAGATCAAACAGGTTGACAATTTTTTTTTACTTGGGAAGTATATTCACATCGGATGCAAAGCGCGTCCAGAAAATAAGATGAAGGATTGAAACGGCCAACGATTCATTTCGAAAGATGAAAAAGATTATGATCAACTCAAAGTTAGCCTTGAAAACAAAGCTCCAATCTCGGAGTGCTGCATCACACCGATTGGACAATCAGCGAAACAGTGCAGAGAAGGATTGAGGCTGCAGAGTTGTGGTTTGTGAGGTGAACAATGAAGATACCTTGAACAAGTCACACTGCCAATTAAGAGATGTGAGTAAAATCTGAGACCAAAGGAACTCTGCCTACCAGGATCAGGAAAGAACAGGTGGAATTTCTTAGGTAGCTATTAAGAACATGAGTTAGAAAGGTCGATGCTGATGAGAAAGATTAAAGGTAAACTGGGATCAATATGGACAAAGAATGAGGGCTGGAAATCTCCGCCCCACCCACCGCTAGATCGCCACGGGTGATCCATTGACCTCGGGCGGGAATTTCCGGTCGATGGGTTGGGGGTGCGGAGAATCCCGCCCTGATTTTTTTAAAGAGCCTCGCAAACTAATGAATGTACCATCAACGAAGGACATCCACACGTTTAGAACAAGATTACCATGGAAGTCAATGTCATAAACCTCTCTTCGGGCATTGTACCCAGAAGGCAGTTGGGTGAGCTTTTATCTAATAATTCAAATAAGCAGGTTTAGCACAAACTTCCAGTTATAACTTTTGAGTCACAGAAAAATTTCTGGAACTAAGATAAAAATGAAAGAGTCAATGGTGCAGCAATAACAGATGCAGAAGGAAATTTGAATCCACTCTCCAGTCAAACAGACAATTGTTTTGGGAAGCAATTCATCTTGATGTGAAGAGACATTTTTAAAATTCTGCCGAATAAATCCTACTGTCAAGAAAAATATGCCAATGCTTTTAATGATAACTCAGGAAAGAGTAATAGTGGAACAATTTGTTAAGTATGCATTTAAGAAGATGAAGAACAGGTTTGACAATTTGACAATCAACTCCACCCAGAATCTGGTGACTAATGGATTTAATTTAGTGCCAGTTTCTAATGCTTAATGATTCAGTGACTTGTAATGGGTAGGGCTTAAGATGTGCTTTTGGAAATTATTTTCATTGAATTTTTTTAACTTTTCATATAAAAGATGACAAAAAACACAATTACTTTTTACAAAATACTCACCCCATCTCCCCCCTCACCCAAACTATTCCCTCAACAACAAATGAACCTCCCCGCCTTAATACTTAGCAGTGACCAATTCTTTCAAGTATACTATAAACGGTTGTCATTCACGATGGAACTGCTCAATCGACCCCCTTACGGTGTATTTGACCTTCTCAAGGTACAAAAGCTCCATCAAATCACCTATCCACGCCGAAGCCTTCAGCTGTGCCGCCAGCCTCCAGTCCAACAGGTTGCACCTCCATGCCACCAATGAGACGAAGGCCGGGACATCCGTCCCTGCCCCCATCTGCAGTCCCGACACATTGGACACCCCAGAAATTGCCAGTGGACGGGGTTCCACCCCCACATTCAGGATCACCAACATGGGGCGGAATTCTCCGTCAGGCCCGGCGCCGTCGTGAAACCCGGAGAGGTTCACGACGGCGTCGGAGGCCGCTCCTGGCCCCCTATTCTCCACCCCCCCCCCCCCCCCCCCGGGGGGGGCTAGGAGGGCCGTGCCATGAATCTCGGCCGCCGAGAATGACGCGGCCAACGCGACTAATGACATCAGCCGCGCATGCGCGGGTTGGCCGGCTCCAACCCGCGCCTGCGCGGTTGCCGTCTTCCCCTCCGCTGCCCCGCAAGACGTGGCGGCTTGATCTTGTGGGGCGGCGGAGGGGAAGGAGTGCGTCCCATTGAGACGCCGGCCCCACGATCGGTGGGTACTGATCGTGGGCCATTCCCCTCCCGAGCACGGTTGTGGTGCTCATTCCCCTCTCCGCCCCCCACAAGCCACAAAACAGCTGTCAGCGCTATGTTCACAGCGGTAGCGACCAGGTGTGGTTGCTGCCGGCGTGAACCGGTCGGGAATGTCCAGCGGCTCGGCCCATCCGAGTCGGAGAATCGCGGGTCGCAAAACGCGACACGCCATTTTGGGGGGGGTGGGAGATTTGCGGGGGGTGCCAGACCGGCCCTCCCGCAATTCTCCCACCCGGCCTGGGGAGCGGAGAATCGCGGCCATGATGTCTAAAAAGACCCCCCAACATTCCACCAGCTTGGTGCACGACCAGAACGTATGTGTATGGTGTGCGGGCCCGCTCAAACAGTGCTTGCACCTGCCCACCATCCCTTCAAAAAAGTGATCCCTCCTTCAAGGAGTGCTTGAAAAATTACTTTTAACTGAATGAGGCTTAGCCTTGTGCATGGCGATGTCACGTTCACCCTCCTCAGTGCCTCACACCATACTACAGTCTCGAGTATTGGCCCGAACTCCTCGACCTATTTCGTCTTCACCCCCTCAACTGAACTCAATTCCTCTCCTGCTGCTCGCTGGTACATTCGGATGTCTACAGCGATCCCGCACAGGATAAAATCCACTCCAACAAGGTAGATGGCTATACCACCAGGAAGGCTGGCCACAAGCGCTTAACCCAGCTCCGCACCTGGAGGTACCCAAACCCATCCACGGGCCCATACTTCTCCTTTAACACCTCCAAACTGGCGAACAACCCCTCCAAGGAAGTGTACAATTCTTTATTCGGACTGTATGATTGGTGAGTTCTCAACCAGAAGGGAAGACAATGGCTGAGGAGAGCTCATCAGCAATATGGCTCTCTGTGCATCTGGTTTCCTAACCGATAATGTCTCAAATAAAGACATGCACTTTAGGATGAGAGCCCTACACTGGTCTACACTTTTCTTCGCGGCAGTGTTTGCTCCTTACATGTTGTAGGCAGCAGCTAATCTCAACCTATATCGCTGTTCTATGTAGCTGGACTTTAAGTTGACAGAGCAAGCACATTAGCAGGACACTAATGACAACAGCTAAGCTCTGATCCTTGTGAATCGTTATCTCTCAAGGCCCAAGTGTGGATACTGGATCTACTCTCTCAGTGATGGTTCAGCTACTCAGAATTCAGAATTCCCTAAGAAGTCCTTCAGAAGTCAGGGGCTAGAGGAGATATATCCTGATGATTAGATTTAGTTTCGCTCCTCTTTAAACCTTTCAGCTATTAGGGTATCACGGGCACACCTCTCACGTCTCCTCTCCTCCATGGTGTCAACATGCTCATTGTTATCCAGCAGCATACCCCAGGGCTTCCTGCACCTCTTCATTTCCATCTTCTGAGACTGGCTCCTCCTCCTCCTATGGCCAACCCTCTCCTCACTGCATAGCCACATTGTGAAGGACACAGCAAACTGCATCATGCAGCAAACCTTCTCCGGTGCGTATTGCAGAGAGCTACCTGAGCAGTCCATGCATCTGAATCACATCTTCAGTAACCCAATGGTCTGCTCTATGAAGGAGCATGTGGTAGTGTGAGCAGCATTGTACCTTTCCTTAGCTGGGGCTGGAGCGCAAAGCACAGGAGTCAGGAACCAGTGTTAAAGTGGCTTACGCTTATCCCCAGCACACATTCCTGCAGACTTTCGAGCCTTTCGAAGATCCTAGGCGCTTGGAAGTGACTGAGGATGTAAAGATCATGGCAGCACTCAGGGAAATGAGCACATTGATGCAGGATTTGCTTTTTGTTTAAATATTTTTATTCTCCTTTTTCACATTTTCTCCCAAATTTACACCCAACAATAAACGATAATCAGTAACGAATGCAATGTCAATCCCCCATATCAATAACAACGATCCCATCCTCCCACCAAACCCCCAAACATTAGTCCACATGTTAACATAAACAAATGACAAAAAGGAATCAGGTATCACCCATAGTCACCATTAACACATACAGTCCCCCTCCCCCCAACCCTCCCAGCACATCCTGCCCCCCACTAATGTTCGATGTAATCCAATTCTCGAAAGTGTATAATGAATAACGCCCATGAATTGTAGAAGCCCTCCATCCTTCCCCTCAGTTCAGATTTGACCTTTTCAAGCGTCAAGAATTCCAGCAGGTCCCCCCACCACGCCAGGGCACAGGATAGAGAGGTTGATCTCCACCGTAACAGGATCCAACTTCGGGCGGTCAACGAGGTGAAGGCTATAACATCTGCCTCCGCACCCGTTTCCAACCCCGGCTGGTCCGACACACCGAATATGGCCTCCCGAGGGCCTGGGTTCAGTTTCACGTGCACCACTTTAGAGATTACCCTAAAACTCTCTTTCCAGTAATCCTCCAGCTTTGGGCAGGACCAAAATATATGAAAGTGGTTTGCGGGCCCCCCCCACCGCAAGGTTCACACACATCTTCTACCCCCTCAAAGAGCGGCTCCTCCTCGCCCTTGTAAGGTGTACTCTATACACCACCTTCAGCTGTATCAGCCCAACCTCGCACACGAGGTGGAGGCGTTCATGCTTCGGAGCACCTCACACCAGGACCCCTCCTCCATACCCACTCCCAACTCTTCCTCCCACTTTGCCATGATCCCTTCCTGTGGCGCCTTCTCCTCTTCCAAAATAGACTGCTGATACTACCCCCTTCCCCAATCCCCCTGTCATCAGCACCTCCTCCAGCAATGTGGAAGCCGGCTCTACTGGGAAGCTCTGTATTTCCTTTCCGGCAAAGTCTCAAACCTGCATGTATCTAAATATTTCCCCCTGCTTCAGCCCATACTTCGCTCCCAGCTCCTTCAATCCTGCAAACCGACCCCCAAGAAACAAATCTTTTTGTGTCCTAATTCCTTTCCCCTCCCAGCTCCAAAAATTTCCATCCCACTTCCCTGGCTCAAATCTATGGTTCCCCCGAATCGGCATTTCCCTCGACCCTGCCCCCAACCCAAAGCTGGCGAAACTGCCTCCAAATTCTCAACAAAGCTATTACTACCGGACTCCCTGAGTATCTCCCCGGGGCCGTCAGGAGTGGCGCTGTTGCTAGCGCCTTCAATCCCGACCCGCTACACAAACTCTCCTCCATTCTGACCCACTGGGATTCAACCCCTCTGACCCAGCTCTGTATCTTCTCCACATTCGCCGCCCAGTAGTAATACATCAGGTTCGGGAGACCCAAACCCCCTGCCTGCCTTCCTCTCTGTAGTAGCACCTTTCTAATTCTGGCCACCTTCCCTCCCCATATGAACAAGGTAATCATCCCTTCAATCTCTCTAAAAAATGCCCTTGACAGGAAAATCGGCAGGCATTAGAAAATAAACAGGAATCGCGCCAACACATTATTCAGGATTTGCTTTTGATGGTCACAAACTAATTGTACATTGACAGAATGGAAGCCCTGGAGGTTGATGAGCATCAAGGACTGCTGCCCAGGAGCCCCTACAGTTACATAGATGCAGTCTCGTGCTCACTGCTCTATTAGAAACCCAGAGATAGCTGCAAAGTCTGTGAATCTCTTGAACCTGGCTATCCTCGTCCAGTGCATGGTCCACATAATGATAGATCCACCTGTAAAGGGCATTGATCACCTCCTGAGTGCAGCAATAGGTTGCTGATTGAGAAATGCTTCACAGCTCCCTAGCTGCTCCCTGGAAAGCTGCAGATGCAAAGATATTAATTGGCAGGGGGAAGCCTCCAAACCCAGGTGGGGTGTCAGGTCTTCTCGGAGCATGTGGTATATTTGGCAGACCAGGATCTTTGCAAAAGCACAGCCTTACCCGATACTGTCTCTCATTTATGTATAGAAAGGAGAGTCGCAGACGATAGACTCTCGGTGTTGCGAGTTGTCTCTGCTATCTGGATCTCTGCTCTTTAGTCTCCTGATGCTCACACTCACCCTGGCCATGTCCCACATGCAGTGCCTTCTCTGGAGCTATGCATGCTGATACTTTTCCCTACTTCCCATACTGGCCTCCCTGAACTCAGTTTTGCCTCCTCTCTGAAAATATATATTGACGATCAGAATGGTTAAAGGGTGCTGAAAGGAAAGGTGTGAATGAGAGAGCAATGGGAGAGGTTGGGCAGCTAAGCTTTGGCATTGTTCCTCATACGACCTTACCTCTGGGACTCCAGCACACACATAGAGGTGAGCAGCATTCCATTCGACAGGTGTGCTATCTGGAGCCCTGTGGAGCTTGAGAACTTGAGAATATCATTATTGAACCAATGTGGCTCTGAACTCCTCATTTTCTCATGGTGAAAGATTTGAATCCGTTTTGCCACTGGTGAAAGGCAATAATTGTTAACTGAGGGGATGGAAGAGTTGATGCAGTTATGCCCGCTCCACTATGGCCTTCACTCTCTTAAGGCTGCATTCCTGCCTTCCACTATGTAGCTTTTCAAAATTTGAAGTGAGGCTATTGAATTGTACCTACCCTTTTAAAATTAGCATTTGGGCATTCTCTTGTTTCCTGGGCATTAGAATCTGAATCCTGTGTAATTGATTTGGATCCTGCCCACTGTAGCAGCACTAACAAGTAAGTCAGTGTCCCAAGAATGAACCCCAGAGCACAGCTTAGCAGTCCTTCCAAGAGTTCATCGTACCCCTCCCAGACAGAACTGATCTTAGTTTCTATTTTGGAAGATGTCATTTTACCTGTGTGTCGAAAAGATGGTTCTGCACCTCCATTAAAGGACAGTGTTTGACCCACCCTCCCTCACTGTCCGTGCGCCTCCAATTTACCTCAAGCCTCACGATGTGCAGATAGAGATGCCAAATGTTATTCCCCAGCCTCTCCCACTAATAATTGATCCTGTTGTTGTGGTGGTGTAAATTCCCTCCCATCCCCCGCTCCTGAGCCCATTCGTTGCAAGGTGCCCCTGCCTCACGTGGACTTGGAACCATCTCATCTGGAGCCCGTGTGCACCATCACTTACAGGGGTTCCCACCACTACCCGTATTATGTGTTCCCATCTACAGGTTTCGACCATCATCAAACCCTCTGCAACCCAGGAAAGTGCCCACATGCCCAGAGATTCTCCGAGCCTCCGTGCCAAAATCACAGTTGGTGGGGAGGGCGAAGAATGGCACGTCAGACCCGCGATTGAGTCTGCCGCCTTCCCGCGATTCTTCACCGACTGGAGTGACAGTCGCGCACGCACGGTCGACGCAGCACCGGTCAGGGGCCATTGAAAGAGGCCCCCGTGGCGATTCTCCGCTGGCAGCTGACCGAGTTGTTGCTGGCATGGTTCAATCATGGTTCCACCCGGCGGGAGCTCGGAATGGCGGCTACAGACCCAGTCCGCGGCCGCCCTGGTGGGGGACGGGGGGATCCGTCACCGGGGGAGGCCTCCAGGACAGCCAGGCTCTCGATCAGGGACCACCGATCGGCAGACGTGCACGATCTGTGGGGGGCCTATATTGTTGGGGCCAGCCCGCTGTGTGGGTCGGCCGTGTTGCGTGGGGCCGCCACTGCAGGCCGGATGTGCAGGGCCCCGTATCGGCAGTCGGAGCTACCTGGGCCCTGCAAGCCCCCTTAAAAATGGAGAATCACTCTGGACTTTCTCCAGGCAAGTCCAGAGTGATTCACGCCTGTTTTCACAGACCTTGCCCTCCCTCCCACTGGGGTGCATCATGCTTGCAGTGATTGCTCCTGCTGCATGCCCACTGAACCGCTGCACTGTCTCCTGTCTCTGACTTCAGACTGAGAGGTCTACATAGTCCCTGGACGGCCTGTCATCTATGACTCCTTTCCATTTCACAGCAGGAATGTCTGCACTCTCTGACTCCTGTTTGCCAGCCCTGAACTTAAACTGAAACATTTTGCTAGTTCCCATTTCCAACAATGACATTCACAAAGCACTGCAGCCCTGACCGGTTTGGTGTTTGTGCAAACCATCCCTAATATATCATACTAACAGGCCTCTACCCCATTTTCTGGAGTCTGTATCCCCTTCTAGTAATACATGTTCTATCCAATAAACCCCCATGTTCGTCTGTGATTCGTGCAGCCTAATTGGAATCCAGCTTCCCTCCCCTTGGCCTCCCCTCTGCCTTTTATTCTTCCTCCCCTTCATTAACCTCCTTGTCCCTCTGCCTGCCATCATGAGCCCTTTCCCTTCCCTCCATTCCTTTCACAGCCCTCCTTCCACATTACCCCTCATCAGTCCAACCACCACCCTGCTCTGACACCACCCCCCCTGCCCACCCCCCATCCACCAGCCTCAATTCGCATCCCTCCTCTGGTCAAATTATGGACCTTTGTTGTGGTGGCTGCATGAATCCTTCAGCATTGTACTTTCCAGATAGACACTGGTTTGTGGAACTGCGAGGGCTGAGGGGCAACCCCTACACCTATACCCCTTAACCCCAGACACACAGTACTGATCTGAGACAGTGACACAAAAGGATCCATAGGGCCAGAATCATGGTTCTGTCCATGAAGATCAGCTGGGTATGGAGAAGGAGGGCAGGAACCAGTCAGCCCCGGCAGAATGGCATGCACCATATCAGCACTATGGCAGGTAGGCTTTGTTACACTCACCTGAAAATCTCTTGTGAACATGCACTCACCACTCTTTTACCAATTGGGTTTCAGACCAATGTAATTTCACCTGCGCGTGGCGCAGGATTGAAAGGCTTGATAGGATTCTGGTGAGCAGCTGTTTTAATGAGCATTCACAAGATGCGAGTTAATGCAAATGGCGTTCATGCCACCAGCCAGCCGGAAGACTAACCCGCCATTGCGAGAATTGCCAAGCTATTTTACGTTGGTGGCATTCACCTTTTTGGGCTCCCGCTAGATTCTCCACTCCCACCCGCCACCAAACCTGACACGGGAGGGATGGGAGAATTCATAGAATCATAGATTCCCTACACTACAGAAGGAGTCCATTCGGCCCATCGGGTCTGCACTCAACATTCTGAAAGAGCACCCCACCCCACCTGGGCACACTCGTATTCATTTTAGCCTTCATATCAACCGCTTGCCAGACTGCATCTAAACCTGAAAATGTCTAGACAGCTCGCTTCTCAAAAGGGAGAGATGCCACAAGCATTAGATGCCTCATTAACATATGTAAAATACCTAATAATGACGAGAACAGTGGGGTCAACTATTCAGTCATGAAGATTGTCAGAAACCATTTCTAGTTACTTTCTAAAATTGTAAATATTGACCTCATTCTCATGTGCTAACAATCTAACAAAAGGTGCTTGTTCAGCAAATTCCAGATCCCATATCTAGACATCATTCAAGCCCCTTTGATTTTCAAGGCAAAGGTCAAATGACCAAACAATGACTTTAGACATAACAGGTCAAGTAAGTAAATATACGTGCATTGCAAATGCAGACGGCTGAGTGCAAGTCAGGCACATTCAGTTTTTAAAGTAAAAAATGTTCTCTATTTACACTTTCCTGTGCAGACTTAGTTATTTTAAGTAGTGGATCTCCCTTGTTGTTTATCATGATAATTTAGATGATGCGATAGGAGCATACCAATAATGCACAATTCTTTAACTGTGCTATGTAATGTGTTCTGTTACTTTAAGCCCACATAGTCTAATTGCTATAACAAATAAAATAAAAATAGCCCAAGATAGAGCAGTCTACTTGATTGGCACCACAGCTTCTGGAGTCAACTTCCACCACCTTCACTGCTGGTTCACTCTGACTGCAAATATATATTATCTACAGGATACACTGCATCTACTCATCAAACTTACTTTGACATCAGCTCGCAGCCCCATAATATTATCACGAAGGACAAAATCAGCAAGGTCATGGGAACACCATTACAAGTCACACACCATCCTGACTTGGACACATATAACTGTTCCTTCATTGTTAGTTGAAAATCGTGAAACTCACTGCCTTACATCATTGTGAAACATCATCAGGACAAAGAATGCAAGCAAAATTCTCCCCCCAAATCATTAAGTGTTGTTTTGGTCGGAAATCGCATGGTGGTTTCTGTCAGGTGTATGGGCGTGACCCAGATCCCAATTCACCCACACAGTCATTTTTTTTGGAACTTGGGGAGATTCTCACTCAAATATCTCACACCAGAGGCGTAATCCAACAGCCACACTGGCACCGAAAAGCAGCTTGCCACGGTGTGGCATGGCCGATAGAAGCTGGGAAGCCCCGCTCCCGAGATCTACCTGCCTCGTAACGCCTCGCGAGATTCAATGCAAGACGTTGCAATGTGAGTTCTGCCCATTGTGGGCAGGGTCACTTTTTTAGCAAATCTGCATATTAAAGTGAGACAGCTAGTCACACTTTAATATGTAATTTCACGAGGTACATGAGGCGTTGGGATCTATCGCCTTCACCTCGGAAACCTTGGATGAGCTCAGTATGGGGACCACAAACAGGGACCAGATGGAATGGCACTCATGGGGGTCTCCCAGGGATTGGAAGTCCCCAGGTGCAAGCCCTTTGGGCAGGGTGGTACCCTGGCACTGCCAGCCTGGCACCTACCTGCATGTCAGCCTGGTACTGTCAAGATGCCCAGGTGACACTGCCAGCTGGCAAGGGCAATGCCAGGGTGCCAGGTTGGCAATGCCAAGCTAGCATTTTGCGTGTGATGCTGATCAGACCAGGGGTGCCCTGCATGGGTGTTGTAGGGGGTGCAGGTGGGTCAGATCCCTCCCATAGTGTTTGGGGCTTGGGGGTCTTGGAGATTGGGTCAGCATTTAAAAATGACGTCCAGATCTCTTGTTATACTTAGGAGTTCTGGGTAGCAGGTAGTGGTGTAGAAAACGGGGGTTATGAGCGGCTTCAGCCGCACAATCCCCACTGAGGCCTCTTAGTCAACGCTAGTGGCGTTTTATAGCCATGTGTTTTTCAACAATGCGAGCGCCGGGAAACACACAGATAAACGAGCTCGCTGTGGGACTACGTTCCCATTTGTTGAATCGCAGTTTTAGAACTTGTTCTGGAGTGGGGAACTAAAGACGCCAGCAAGACCCTCAGAGATTGGGACATCCTTTTTAAAGGTTCCCCGATCTCAAAGTTAAGTTGAAGGTCCCCCACACCCCCACCCATAGACATTGTGACCTCCATAGACATGGGCAACACCCCCAACACTTGGCCCTAAAGGGGCAACCTCCCCCCATGACTAAATGTCCGCGCCAGCCCCGGCTTCCCCACACCACCCAGGCATGAGGGTGACCTGGCCCCATCCCCATCCACTCTCATCCCACCCCCCAAAAGTGAGCATATCAAAATGAGGGCCCCCACACCTTTAAGGCCACCACCCCTTTCAGCTTTCCCTTCAGGCCCTCCCATGTGCCCACTTCAGGCTCCTTTCACCCCTAACCCTTCGAACCCCCCTTCACCACGTCTTCATACCCACCCTCCAAACTCCTTGGCCCTTCATAACCCCCCTTCATACCTCCCGTTCATGCCCCCACCCTCCATACGCCCCTTCAGGCCATCACTTTCCCCACTCCTTTCACCCCCTTTTCATGGGCCACAGCAGTTCCCTTGGCACTCTAACACTGCCAACCTGGTACACATGCAGTGCCTCCCAGATTGGCATTGCCAGGAAGCCATTCTGGCACAGTCTGAGTGCCGGCGCACTGCCAGGGAAATGCTATGTCCTGTTTCCAACCATCCAGGGCTCCAATGGCCTCCAAGCCCCCCGGTGTGGCCATCACATTTGCTCTCCATTGATGAAGACCAGTACTGATTCGCGCCAGCGGGGTCAGTGTATCCCAGGAGCCGGGGATTCTGTCCTCAACCAGGCTGCACATAGGTAATTATGCTGATCTGCTGGACGTGATCCGGATCGTATCAGGCGCTGCAGGTTAGGAGCATCGTGATCTGTTTGGCGCCGAGCGTGAACCCCGGGCTGGATTCTCCGAACCTCCGTGCCGAAATTGCATTCTTAAAATATAAAATATCTGACATTTTTCCAAGTTAATCAAAGGACATGATTGTTCCAATTATTTCTGAATCAAATCTTTGTCTCTTAAATTTTTAAGTACAGGATACTTAATAAATTGGATAAGCAAATGATACTGTATTGGCGCTATGCAGCTAATGTACTGGTAAGTAACTGGAGTTGCATATAACAAAAAGTCAGTGTGATTAGAGTATCATTGAGTTTACAGAAGTAGGGAGGTCTGGGCTTCAGCACTGCAAATATCAGTTTGGTAAAAGTTGATGGTGTCCTGGGATTTAGTTGTAAATGGAAAGGGCTGTGGGAATGATTGAGAACTATGGAAATATGTGAGGACTGTAGGTTTTGTGCATTGAGGGAGTGGTCTTGGGGTTTTGCAGCATAGATGTGACCACTCTAGTTGTTGGAACTGGTGAAGGGTACCTAGACTTTGACCACCGTCCCTTTCCTTCTAAGTAATGGAGGTTACGTGTTTGGGAAGTGCTGTTGAAGAAATATTGGTGAGTTGTTGCAGTGCATTCTGTAGGTGGTACACGTTACAATAATGGCATGCCAATGTTGGAGGGAATAGATGTTTAAAGTGATGGATGGGGTTGTGCACAATCAAACTACTTGTCCTTCATCGTGTTCAGCTTCTTAAGTGTTATTGCAGCTGAACACATCCAGGCAAGTGGAATGCATTCCATTACAACTTGACTTCTGCCTAGTAGATGTTGGAGAAGCTTTTGCAGGTCAAGAAGTAAGCCACTCCCACAGATTATCCCAATTCTGATTTGCTTTTCTGTGACATGTCCAATTGAGTTTCTGTTCACTGGTGACATGTAATTGCTGAACATTCATAACTGTCCAATATTTTCCATTAATGTTAATTTTGCAAATGTCCTTAATGGCTTTGAAGTTGAACAGTCCTCCACAGTCTTGTTGGGAGCTTTATGTGCTACATTTTCAATTCCCTGCTTTCCAGTAACTTCTGTTGTACCTTCGTCTGATCATTTCCCTCGCAGGTTATTTAAACTGATGGAGTAGAACAAACATACTTGGAGTTTGAATCTGGTGTCAGTTTCCATCCACAGTCAAACAATTCCTTTCTTCCGATGTACTTCACATTTTGTATTCTGACATTTTCTCTTCGGTTGAATCTAACTGCTCAATAAGACTTCAAATTTATTTGAATAAGACCTCAAATTTGGATCTGCGGTGACTTTGATTATGTTTTGTGAGAGAGGCAAGATTAAACAGAACATTTTGGATTCAAGCCTGAAAACAAATCACTTTTTCACAGTCTGCCTTACTAATATTTAATCTTTTACACAGAAGTTGAAGCTTGTATATATGTATGTTTAGACGAGCAAATTAGTTTAAAATGCTAAACGTGCAATGTAAAACATGAAAGACAGGTGAACAAGATCCAATGGGAAAGAAGCTAATATTTCCGATTGTCCCATTTACTTCTACCCCTGTTCTTACAGCGTGAAACTTTAAGGCAGGTCACACTGTTACTAATTAAAACTAAGCCGCCCTATCTCACAACTTCCAGGCATGTCATTATTTAATATGTAAGGTGGAGCCAAAAATAAAAACTTGTTGACAAACTTTTGTGGCATATTTCTAACATTGCATGTAAAGATTCCATACTAAGGTGCAGTCATTAGTTTACTGCTGTGACTGTGTCATTTCAAGTTGCCGAGGTAGAAAATATGCAATACAAGTTTTCATTAAAATAAAGAGCAAAGTTTATAGTTGTGTGCAATGTCCCTGAAGCATTGGCAGCTGATATTAAATCACTATAAGTGTGCGTGTTAGTGAGTCACCAAAAACCTGTACATCATCGTGATAGGACTGAGAAGTTAGTGTTATGGAGACTGTACATAGAGGAACCAGATGTGGAAGATAAAAAGGGACAGGGCCAGAGTTGAAAATAACAGAACAGAGCTGAAGATAATGAGGTCAAGCCTGGAATAGTAAAGATCTATTTAGAAATGAAGAGAGTTAAAAGAGTCAGAAAAATAACCAAGTAATTCTCAGCCAAACACAGTGGAAGTGGACATTACAGGCACATAAATTATAGAGTGGAAATGGGGACTCACATTGCAAGGCCAATTTTTTTGAACCAGTGTGTGTGAGATACTACTGTTTCGACAGAAAGAGAAACAAGTCCTGAGAATATTGTCTTCTGTTGAGCCATGATTCTAAATATGACAATCAGAGTCAGTGGGCCACATATTCAACTAATCTTTATATGTGAATCCATACAACAGGTTTCAGCAGCTATCACTGTTGAGCCCGATATCTTTCTCTCCTGACGTCTACTTGTGAACACCTGCCAGCAATATACTATATGCAGATAGTGACCAGTAGTGGAAATTCTAGCTAATGTCCCCTCCTGAAGCAATTGGCCCCTCATAATGTGCATTAGTTAAGGAAACCTGCAACCAAATATCATATATTGAACCCCCCTCCCCCTTCTCGCCCATAGCAAATTCTTGTATGCACAATCCTAAAACACTTTCCTCCACTTTACAGGCAGATACTGCCACATCTCTTGCTTTAGTTCCCAGATGTTACTTGACACACCTAACTCACCGCTAGCTTCTTCTAATTTGCATCTTATTGCAGGAGAAAATGGTGCTCTCAATGCTTCTGAGAGGCAAGTAACTGCAGGTGATATCCCCAGCTTTAAAAAACCCCTGTGCAACAAGGAGAAATTAGTGGAACTCGGGAAGGTAATCTGCTCTTCTTGTGGGAGATGGCGAGGTTGTGGGTGCACGGTTGATACCATGCTGTTGAACAAACTCCGACAGTGTGATTGTGGCATTCTTATTTTCTCCCTTCTCTGTCCTTTAAATCTCAAAGAGGGCAAATTTAATTAATTTGTAGCTTCTTCCCTCCTTTTCCTTCTACTCCTGAACTTTAGGAGTATGGAAAGTGGACTTGCATACGCTGCTCCAAGCCGCTCTTAAGGCTTACAGTGGGAAAGTGTAGCTGGAGGTGGGTGATCCCAAGCAAATGTCAATCACATACAAGCAGTGAAAGCACTCTCTGAGTACCATTAGATCTTGCTGATCATTGGAAATCTACAAATGGAATGTCCAATGGAGTAGCAATAAGTGCAGTCTGCCTGCTTGATATTACTGCCTCACAGGACAGAGGCACATGCCAGGCCAGGCCTTCGAAGGCAGCAGAACTTTGGAGTCCAGGTACAAATGTTTCACTCCTTTCTCCTTTGTTGCCGTCTAAGCAGCCAACCATCCCTTGTGATATTGGCCCTCTGGTTACACTGAGAACAAGCAGCAGAATAGATGAACGAAAGTCCTAAACAGCTACTCAGAAAAAGCACAGCGCCGGGAAAGAGCGCTTTGACCCCTTTTACTTCGATATTGTGATAATAAATGGAATGTGAATTAATCTAATAGATTAACTGATAATTAATGTTGGATTATGCTGTATACAAGTTAGCTTCCATATTTACCTACTCAATAGTTGTAATACTTAAAAATGTGATGAGGCATTATAGAAATACAAGTTCTTGTCTACATCTAACATTTTGACCACATGGATCCTCAATTTCAGAAATATTTTGTTCTTCTTTTTGAGGTATTAATTATATTTTTGTAGTACACCTGCCAACAAATTGTGGATTGAATGTTGTGGTGATTATGGAGAATGTTTATTCATTTTAAAGCAGCATAATTAACATAAATCTTCCAACCATATATTGTGAAAGTAAAATTACGAAAGAAGGGTAAACAAAATCAATATTGGAGAAGTGTGATATTTAATTTATATTAATGCACTCATGGAGAGGAGTTCAGAAATATTCCCCTCATAATCTATTTCCATCCTGGAGTTCTAAAATAGACTATGGGAACCCCTTTGTGAGTGTGACCTTGCTGAGAAAAATTGTATGTTTAAATGAAATAAGTCATGGAGTCTGGAGCCTGAGCCAGATTTCCTTTGTTAGGTGTGGTGCAGCTGCAGTTACTGTGCAGGATTGTATGAGACAGAGGCACACTCGAAGCAAAAGTGTCAGCAGCTGGGTGAGGGCCAACTAGTCGGACGCCAGGCCTGGTGAGCTGGGTGGTGGGAGAGGTCACCGTGCTGACTTTTACAACGATCTTATCTATGTCCAGCCATTGCTGCAGAAACATCAAACATTTCCTGTCCACAAGGCAGAAATACAAACTGTACAGCGTCCAATTCTAGGCAGTCACTTTAACCTAATGCAGGATGCCAGACATTTACTTTTTATAGAGGGAGGGAATGTACAATATTTGTCTTTCCCAGTGATGGTTTCATGCACAGGCTGTTATTTAGACTTATGCTACATTTGATTACTGAGTATACTGAATAAATTTAGAAATGACATAATGATAGATTTAGGTTTTTATATTATTCTGTAAGAAGTGAAACCTACATATGGAAATATAGACGTAAAATCTCCTATGCTATAGGGACAATTGTAACTATGCATGTCTTATGGAACTAAGACCATAAGACATAGGAGCAGAATTAGGCCACTCGGCCCATCGAGTCTGTTCCGCCATTCAATCATGGCTGATATTTTCTCATCCCCATTCTCCTGCCTTCTCCCCATTACCCCTAATCCCTATATTAATCAAGAACCCATCTAACTTTGTCTTAAAGGCACTCAGTGATTTGGCCTCCGCAGCCTTCTGCGGCAAAGCGTTCCACAGATTCACCACCCTCTGGCTGAAGACATTCCTCCTCATTTCAGTTTTAAAGGATCGTCCCTGTAGTCTGAGATGGTGTCCTCTGCTTCTAGTTTTTCCTACAATTGTAAACATACTCTCCACGTCCACTTTATCCAGACCTCGCAGTATCCTGTAAGTTTCAATAAGAACCCCCCTCATCCTTCTAAACTCCAACGAGTACAGACCCAGAGACCTCCACCGATCCTCATACGACAAGTTCTTCATTCCAGGGATCATTCTTGTGAACCTCCTCTGGACCGTTTCCAAGGCCAACACATCCTTCCTGAGATACGGGGCCCAAAACTGCTCACAGTTGGGGTCTGACCAGAGCCTTGCACAGCCTCAGACGTACCTCCCTGGTCTTGTTTTCTAGCCCTCTTGATATGAATGCTAAGCAGAATGTGACAGTGTTTGCAGGATTGGGCAGATGGGGGTGGGGGGTGGGGCCGCTAGGATGCAGTTAAAATTGGCCGGGTGATTTATCTACTAATCTCACTGTCTTCCATTTAAACATGCTCTTCTGAGCAGGAGTCAGGCACCCATCTGAAGACAGTGAGGCCGTTCATTAAATATACAGATTAGTGATGTTATCAGGTCACATTATGAATATTAACTCTGGCCTAAACTGGGATAAGGTGAAGACAATAGGAAGGGGAGATGAGTCCAGAAGTAACCATTTAAGGTAAGCTTCTTACTTTCTTTTTGGAACCTCACTCCATCGGCCTCACAAAGAAAAATTAAACCTCCCTTGCCCTTGGCAACCGCACTTCTCTCCTGCAAAAGTCTCCTGCAAAATCCTCCCGAAACGCCTGCTCCATGACTTAACGTCTGGTTCATGAGCCATTCAAGAAGATCCTGTTCTGGTGTTGATACACATAATTGCCATTTCCCGATGTAACCTTGTAACCTGAAGTTTAAACTTGATTTTAATTAGTCCTCCATCATCACTGCTTTAATAGGAAACCTATGACATTATGGCTATCAGATTATATTCATAATTATATTGTTGTTATGATATAATTATAATTTTGTAGTTTGGTATTTGTTACAGCAACCATATATAAAGTTTCTTAGTTCATTGTCGCAATATTTATGTTAAGCTTTTTAAACAGGAAAAATACAAAATTAATTCAACTCCAGAGTAAACAAAGTACTATTAAAGTATAATGTACAGCAATCACATTACCAGTGAAAGATCAGGAGGCCAATTAGAAGAGGTGGTGGCGGAGTGGTAATGTCACTAGTAATCCAGAGGTCAAGGCAGCTGGTGAAATTTAAATTCAATTAATTAGCTTCTAATTCCAGATTTATTATGGTAACCATGAAACTAATGTCAACTGCCCATCTGGTACACCAATGCCCTTTTGATAAGGCAATCTGCCGTCTTTACCGAGTCTAGCCTACATGTGATTCCTGAGCCACAGAAATGACATCTGATCTACCCTTTGAAATGGCCTCGCAAACCAAGGCAAAGTCCTATCTTCACATGTAGGATACCTTCCATATTGTTGTGGCACCGCCATGTTTAACTTTTGACAGATCTACCAACTCAGAATGGGGCATCCATGAGGCTTTGTGAGCCATCTACAACAGCAACAGAACTGTATTCAACCACAACCTGTAACCTCATGGTCCAAGCATATCTCCCACCCATCAAGCCAGGGGATTGGTTCAATGATGAACACAGGAGGGCATATCAGAAGTAGCACCAGCCATATCTAAAAATGAAGTGTTAACCTGGTGAAATTGCAACACAGGACTATTTGCACGTCAACAGCAGGAGATAGAGCTGAGCAATCCTACAACCAACTGATCAGATCTCACAGATTATCACAGAATTTACAGTGGCAGAAGGAGGCCACTCGTCCCATCGAGTCTGCACCGACTCTTGGAAAGAGCACCCCACCCAAGGTCAACACCTCAACCCCATCACCACAAACCAGCAACCCCACCCAACACCAAGGGCAAGCTTGGACACTAAGGGCAATTTATAATGGCCAATCCACCTAACCTGCACATCTTTGAACTGTGGGAGGAAACCGGAGCACCCGGAGGAAACTTACGCACACACGGGGAGGATGTGCAGAATCCGCACAGTGACCCAAGCCGGAATCCTGGAGCTGTGAAGCAATTGTGCTATCCACAATGCTACCGTGCTGCCCCTCTAAGTTCTGCATTCCTGCTCCATCCAGTTGTGAATGGTGGTGGACAAACTGACTGGAGGGGGAGGCAAAGTGGTAGAACGTATTGTCATAAGTGCTATCAAGCAGCACCTACTCAGTAATACCCTACTCACAGACACTCAGGGTCCCATCTGATGGAAATGTTTCTAAGTGTCATTTGTGGGGGTTTTGCTGGGAGTTTCCCACCACTCTCTAATGATACTTTTTTAGGCCTTGGGGAGTTTTTAATCAGTTTAGCCCACATTTCAAGGCACGATTTAACGGCTGCATTGCGCTTGAGTGAGAGCGCAACATGGCTGTTAGATCACAGGAGAGGCCAAAATCGAGAACAGTGCTGGGCGTGATAGGTTTGCGATCTAACTGGCCAGCTCCCATTGGCGAAATCAGGACCCCGCTGTGGCGTGGTGAGAAACCAATGATCACCAATTAAGGCCAATCTCCAAACAATTAACGGGAACAACCCCCAAGCTAACGGCCTCCATGATCTAACTGATTCCAGAGAGGATTCCTGTGGGTAGGCGCACCATGTAGGGTGTGGGAGTTATTTCTGGGCATCCCAATCAGACTGTGATGCCTGGACACTGTGCCTGAATGCTGCAGGAAGCAACACCACGGATGCAGCAGCCAACATCCAAACATCCAGGGGCTGGGCCCCAGCACCGGGGACATTTCCATGACCAGAGGGTGGGTGTGTGAAATAGGGAGGGGACTAGCGCCTGGTCCAGGTTACGTTACGTGCAGGTGTCTGGGGTACAGGTTGTGGGATCCAGTAACCAGGGACCACGCTGCGGCTGAGGCTGCGTGGTCAGGGTGTGGTCAGGGTGTTTTAGATGGCACAGTATATGTGTGGGAAGGGGGTAGCAATAGGGGAATGGAGGGCCTCGGGGTGGAAGACATCACAGGTTGTCATTCTCACACCTTCTCCAATTCCTTGCAGGTATTAAGTAGGATGGATGAAATCTTGGACCCCACAGAGGCTGCCTTTGCGATGCTGCTGGCAGGGCAGGCGGCCAGATGCTGGAGAAGGCAGTGGCATCAGCACCGACAGAGGGTCGAGGCAGCAGCCGATGTGCAGGGCCTCGCCCTACACCCAGAGGACTCGGCCGCCCACCGGGCCAGGGAGGGACTCAGAGGGGCAGGCCGGCGATGGCCCAAATTGTACAGGTGTCGCTCATATTTTGACCAGATGACAGACAGCATGTGCTGCAGGAGGCTCCGCCTCAACAAGAGGTCAGTGCGGCACCCTCTCCACCCTCCTTATATGGGAATGGTCACCCAGCCCCTGATCCTGGCACTGCCACCCTGACACCCTGGGAGTACTCCTGCTGGCTTTGTAGTGCCACCCGGACACCTTGGCAGTGTCAGTGCCAAAGTGCCAGCCGGTCAGGGGCAATGTGCCTACGTCCCAGGGTAAGGGCCAGGGGCCATCCTGCACTAATCCAGGCCAACCAGATGCCTCAGATGGTCTGGGAGACCCCCGGGTGCTGTTCCGCCTACTCCACGTTTGTGTGCACCAGTACTGACGATGCCCGGCTCAGACCTCCCTGGGGTGGCCAATAGATCCCAAGAGGCCGGTAGATCATAGGTAAGTACGCTTAAGTCGGTTTGAAACCGACTTAAGTGTGTGCGGCCTGGTCCCGACCATTGTGGGCGGGATTCTGATCGCGCCATCTCGCAGGACTTGGGTCGGTCCCGGGAGGCGTTGTGGCTGCAGGGAAGCCCGCGGGAGGCTTCACCCAGCATCTACCAGCCACGTTGCACTCCCGGTTGAACGCAACCTCAGTTTGGATCCTGCCTGGGCCACTCAGTTCCTACCTTATTAAAACCTGGTTCAAACATGGACTAAAGAGCTGAATCAAGAGGTGAGGTGAAGATGACTGCTCCTGACATTAAGGCAGCATTTGATTGAGTGTGACATTAAGGAGTCCTAGCAAAACTGGAATTAATGGGAATCAAGGGGAAGGCCCTCCATTAGTTTCAGCCTTACCTAACACAAAGGAAAGTGGCTATGGTTGTTGGAGGACAATCACCTCAGTCCCAAGACATTGCTACAGGAGTTCCTCAGGGTAGTGTCATTGGCACAACCATTTTCAGCTGCTTCTTCAATGACCTTCCTTCCATGATCAGGTCAGAAGTGGGGATGTTCGCTGATAACTGCACAATGTTTAGCACCATCCGTCACTCCCCAGATAAAGGAATCCATGTCCACCTGCAGCAAGGCCGGGACAACATTCAGGCTTAAGCTGATGAGTGGCAAGTAACATTCATGCTGTGCAAGTGCGTAGTAATGACCATCTCCAACAAGAGAAATCTAACTATCTCAACTTGACATTCAATAGCATTACCACTGCTAAATCCCCCACTGTCAACATCCCGGTGTTTACCATTGACCAAAAACTAAACTGGACCAGCCATATAAATACCAGTGTTTGCAAAAGCCAGTCTGAGAATTAGAATTCTGTGGCAATTAATTCATCTCCTAACTCCCCAATGTCTGCCACCATCTAAAGGCACAAGTGAGGAGTGAGACCATCCAGTGCAAAGCAGCCCACTTGATGAGCACCCCATCTGCCACATTAAACATTCACCGATGCACAATGGGAGTAATGTGTGCCATCTACACGATATACTACGAGTATTCACCAAAGCATCTTCCAAACCCAAGAGGTTTACCATCTCAAAAGACAAGGGCAGAAGTTTCAAGGGACCACGTTCGCTTGCAACTCTCTCTCCAAGCTGCACACCATCCTGTTTTGGAACTCCCTTCCTAACAGCACTGTCGGAATATACCTACACCACATGGACTGCAGCGGTTCAAGAAGGCAGCTCACCACTACCTTCTCAACAGCAATTACTGATGGGTCATAAAAGCTGGTCTAGACAGCGACCCCACATTCTGGGGAAGAATATGAAAAAGCTTACTGTTCAATATATACTGAAAATGAAATTTTGGAAACTTACTCCTGCCCCAAAGACCAAGGTGCAGTGACAGAAGAAGTTCAATGACCTTACACAAGTCATAAAGGTCGGGGAATGCGTCTTGAAATGCCATATCCGACCAACTGTATAATTATATCATTCATCTACCCATAATTTCTAACAATCAGAACTCATATCTGGGCAGCACGATGGCGCAGTTGTTAGCACTGCTGCATCAAGCTGTTAAGGACCCAGGTTCGGTCCCGGCCCCGGTTCACTGTCCATGTAGAGTTTGCACATTCTCCCTGTGCCAGCGTGGGTCTCACCCCCCACAACCCAAAGATGTGCAGGGTAGGTGGATTGGCCACTCTAAATTGCCCCATAATTGGAAAATAGAAAAATAAAAAGAAATCATACCCAACATTCAAATGCTTAAAGCCTGTGGAGGAGCTGACCATCATGTTGACGTAGTGGTCACTGTGGGGCAGAACCTATTGAAGATGAGAATATCCACATATCCAATCTTCCTTCTCTCATTGCACCTCTCCCTGATTCCACAGTCACTTCTGACTGCATGTGTAAGCTTGTACTTCCTACTTTCTCCTCTCCCCTAAAATCTAATCCTTGTCCTTTATTCTTCCAGACAACCAAGAACTACAACTTTCTCAAGTAGTGGAGGAAGAGGACAATGATGATGAAGGCACTCCTTTACATTTGCTGCTACAAGTTTAGCTACCGACACTAAGAGCCGAGACATATGAAAATGAAAATCGCTTATTGTCATGAGTAGGCTTCAAATGAAGTTACTGTGAAAAGCCCCTAGTCGCCACATTCCGGCGCCTGTTCAGGGAGGCTGGTACGGGAATATAATCGTCTGTGGAAACAATTGTGGTCAAGATAAGACGTTGCTTGATTGGCATCTTTCTCTCTGAGAGGGCAGCACGGTGGCCTAGTGGTTAGCACAACCGCCTCACGGCGCTGAGGTCCCAGGTTCGATCCCGGCTCTGGGTCACTGTCCGTGTGGAGTTTGCACGTTCTCCCCATGTCTGCGTGGGTTTCTCCCCCACAACCCAAAAATGTGCAGAGTAGGTGGATTGGCCACGCTAAATTGCCCCTTAATTGGAAAAAATAATTGGCTAATCTAAATTTATTTAAAAAAAATCTTTCTCTCTGAGATCAATGTCTTAATTGCTCAATGATTATTTACATAAGATAAAAAAAGTGTCAAATGTCATGATTTGATTGAATGGTGCAGTAGGCTCAAAGGGCTGAAATGCCTACTTTTGCTCCTAATTCTCATGGTCCTATGTTCCTATGCTTGTAGTTTCTGCTACTGAAACCATTCAAGTGGAGGAAGCGCATAAGAATGTAATGTTAGTAGGGGACAGTATGGTGAAGGGGATTGACATTGCTCTCTGTAGTAAGGAATGACAGTCCAGGCAGTTGTGATGCCTGCCTGGTGTCAAGGTTCAGGACATCTGCTTAGGGCTGGAGAGGAATTTGCAGTGGGAGGGGGAGAATCCGGTGGTCATGGTCCATGGAGGTGCCTATGACACAGGCAGGACAAGGAGTATAGTCATAATGAGCAGCTAGACACCAAATTAAGAAGCAGAACTTCAAAGGTAAGAATTTCTGGATTATTACCTGAACCACGTGCATATTGATCTCGGACAAAAGATTAGAGAAATGAATGTACAGCTCAAAATGTTCTGTGAATGTGTGGGAGGAGTGGGTTCCAATTTGTGGGGCATTGGCACCAGTACTGGGGGAAGTGCTGTTGTGACAGCCTAAACCCAGCTGGGGCTGATGTTTTAGCACGCAGCATAATGAGGGAAGTAGAGCAACTTTTAAACTGAATAGTGTGGACAAGGGATCAATTTTGGGAAGATGTAGCACACCAAAGAGTAGAGACAAGGCATGAGAGAAAGGTACTAATATGGAACATTATAAACAGGTCATTACAGGAAGGGATGAAGAGTCCAAAATCTAAGTAAATTAACAGGTAAGGCTAGATACTACAAAATTAATACAGGGACAAAACTAAAGGCACTGTATCTAAATGCATGTAGCATTTGAAAGAAAACCTGATAGCGCAAATAGAAATCAATAGCAATGATCTGATAGCCATTACAGAGACATGGCTACAGGATGGCATAGATTGTGACCTGCACATTGATGGGTATATGACCTTTAGGAAGGACAGAATGGTAAGAAAATGTGGAGCGGTGGCTCAGTTAACTAATGATGGTATTAGTACAGAGGGGTGGCCTCCATTCAAGAAACCAGGATGTAGGGGAAGTTTGGGTTGAGGTGAGAAATTATAGAGGCAAGAAGTCTCCCGTAGGAGTGGTGTACAGGTCCCCTAATTGTGAATACCCAGTAGGACAGAGTATAAAAGAAGGGATAATGGGAGCTTGTTAGAAAGGTGCAGGGACAGCTATGGGGGCTTTTAATCTCCACATAAACTGAAAAAATCAGATGGGCAAAGGTGGTGTGGGTGAGGAATTCATCGGATGTTTTCGAAATAGTTTCTTAGAACAGCACATTCTGGATCCAACTAGAGGGCAGGCTATTCTAGACCTGAATTTGTGCAACAAGATAGGATTAATCGATAGCCACATAGTAAAGGCATCCCTAGCTGGCAGTGATTCTAATGTGATTGAATTTTACATTCAGTTTGACGGAGAGACGAGTGCATCAAAGACTTGTATTTTAAACTTAAATAAGGGCAATTATGAGGACATGAAAGCAGAGCTAGCTAAAGTGAACTGGCAAATGTGCTTAAGGGATAGATCAATAAAGGTTCAGTGGCAGACATGTAAAGGGGCATTTCAGAATACACAGAATAGACACATTCCAATGAGAAAGAAAATTCCCAAGTGAAGGGCTCATCGTCAGTGGTTAACTAAAAACGTTAGACAGTATTAAACTTAAAGAAAAGCATATATGTGTGCAAAAATGAATGGCAGGTCAAAGATTGCAAACAATACAAACAACATCAAAAAATGACAAAAAGACTGATCAGATGGGGAAAATTAGAGTACGAGAAAAAGCTAGCGAGTAATATAATTAATAATATTAATTATTGTCACAGGTAGGATTACATTAATACTGCAACAAAGTTACTGTGAAAATCCCCTAGTCGCCACATTCCAGCGCCTGTTCGGATACACAGAGGGAGAATTCAGAATGTCCAAATGACCTAACAGCACGTCTTTTGGGACTTGTGGGAGGAAACCCACGGAGACACAGCGAGAACGTGCAGACTCCGCACAGATAGTGACCCAAGCGGGAATCGAACCTGGGACCCTGCCGCTGTGGAGCAACAGTGCTAACCTCTGTGCTACTTTGCTGCCCATGACAGACAGTAAGAGTTTCCATAATATTTAAATAAGAAAAGAGTTAAAGTGAATGTTGGTCCTAGAAAGCGTGAGGAATTGATAATGGAAAGTGGGGCTATGGTGGATGAATTAAACCTGTATTTTGCATCAGTCTTCACGAAAGAGAGG
This sequence comes from Scyliorhinus canicula, assembly GCF_902713615.1. Classification (NCBI taxonomy): domain Eukaryota; kingdom Metazoa; phylum Chordata; class Chondrichthyes; order Carcharhiniformes; family Scyliorhinidae; genus Scyliorhinus; species Scyliorhinus canicula. The sequence continues at coordinate 177,864,692 of NC_052152.1, forward strand.
ATAAGGAACATCCCAGAAATCGCTGTAAATCAGGTCAGGAAATTACAGAGAAGTATTGAGCAAATTGTTGGTGCTGCAGGTTGACAAATCCCTCGGTCCAGATGAACCCTAAGGTCTTGAAAGAAGTGGCTAATGAAATAGTTGATGCATTGGTTTTAATTTTCCAAAATACGCTACATTCATGGAAGGTTCCATTAGATTGGAAGATAGCAAATGTAACTCCTTTATTCAAAAAGGGAGGGAGACAGACAGCAAGAAACTACAGGCCAGTTAGCCTAACATCTGTCATAGTGAAATATTAGAAGCCATTATTAAAGATGTTATGGCAGGGCACTTGGAAAAATTCAAGGCAATCGGGCAGAGTTAACATAGTTTTGTGAATGGGAAATCATATTTAACCAATCTATTGTAGTTCTTTGAAGGAGTCACATGTGCTATGGATAAAGGGGAACTGGTGGATGTAGTGTTGTTAGACTTCTAGAAGGCATTTGATAAGATGTCAGATCAAAAGTTATTCTGGACAATAAAAGCTCATAGTGTAGGGAGTAACATATTGGCATGGATTGATGATTGATTGGTTAACAGAGTTGGCATGAATGGAACTTTTACTGATAGCAGGTTGGGATGAGTGGTGTGCCACAGGGATCAGTGCTGGGGCTATAACTCTTTACAATTTGAGGGTGCGATTGAACAAAACAGAACAGAGTCCCATTGTGGGTGGGTTTAGCGGGTGTTTCCCGGCGCCTGTAGCACTGGGACCGACCCGCGATTGAGTGGGACTCTATTATATTCATGGGCCTCAGTGGGGAAGGCCTCACTGAAGCCACACTTATCTTTGTTTCCTGCACTGAGGAGCTCTGCCTGCCAATGCAGGAAGATTTGGGGGCGTCATTTTTAAATGGTACCCCAATCTCTCGGTCCCCCAATGTGATCCCCGGACCCACCAATGCCCCAACTTACCTGTTGGGGGGGGCCTTGTTCCCGCCGCACCCCACCTCATAAGGCAGGCCAACCCCGGCCCGATCACCGACGCGGGAAAAATGTGACCTCGACACCATGGCAGTGCCAGGCTGGCACCATTGTGGCACTGCTATGGTGCCTGGGTGGCACTTCCAAGGTGCTCAGGTGGCACCTTGCCCAGAGGGCGATCACCCGGGAGTTTCTGATCACCTGGGATACCTCCTCCCCCCCCCCCCCCAAAGTTCCGTTCCACCTGGTCCCTATTTGTGGAGACCAGTACTAAATGGCGCACGGCGAGGGTCTCCCCGGTGAGGGGATTTAATCCAGGGAGCTGGTTAGATTCAGTGAGTGCATATTCAAGTTTGCCTAACTGCACACTTAAATATGAAAATGTAGGCTCCGCCCATTGCGGTCAGGTTCCAGATTGCGATGTCTTGCGAGATCCCGCTAGATCTCGCGAGGTGTAGCGAGTCAGGTAAATCTAGCGAGATTTACTGGCCATGCTGCGCCTGAGTCAGGCGGAGTGTGGCCATTAGATTTCGTCCTCGATAAATGACTTAGATGAAGGGACTGGAGATATGATTGTTAAATTTGTTGACAACACAAACATGGGTAGGAAAGTAAATTGTGAAGAAGGTGTATGGAAGCTATGTGACAAGTTTGCATTGTTGGCCAGTTTGGGGATCGGACCCGCGACCTTGGCGTTATTAGCACCACGCTCTAACAGTCTGAGCTAACTGACCATGTGTATGGAAGTTACTGTGGTAACCCTCTTGAGGACCACAGCGAATCACTTATTGATCTCCCTGTGGGGCCCATGGAGTAAGAGTTCCCTTGGTAATTTATGGAGGCCTGTCCAGTTGAGACTCATTACCCAACCCTTTAAATGCCATCCCAGATCCAGACCAGGAGTTCTATTAGTCCCGGGCTGAGACCCTTGTATTGTACACCGGGGGTGTTGCTTTACTTTGGAGTTCAGAATAAACCTTCCTATTTATGTCTCCTGGATTACCACACTGGCGATGAGGATGGGATAGCAGGATTCTGCACAACTATGCTTTTTAAAAAAATCTCAGGTAAGGAAACGTGTGAAGAGAACCTGGAAATGCCACTATTTGGGAAGCTCAAGCCGTAAGATGCGGGTGTAGAGGATTGGTCCCAGTACATGGAAATATTGTGCTATTTCTTTATGCGAATGGCGTAGAAGGTGACAAGCGACAAAACGTAATCCTTCTGACCGCTTGTGAAACCCTGACATTTGATATCATTAAGAGTTTGACCTACCCGGCAGCCCTGGACTCAAAAACTTTTAATGATAGAATTAGCAGAGACGGTGCATTGGGGGGTGGGGGGTGCATTGGGGGGGGGGGGGGGGGGGCGCTGGCAGTCCCAAATCTATTATACTACTATTAGGTAGAAAATGTGGAGAAGGTGCAGGAGTGGGCAGGGGGTGGGGGCAGGGGGGTGCAGGTGGAGTATGTTTTGTGTGTGGGGGGGATGCGTCTGAGGGCACTGGCTAAAGCCCCCCACCCCCCCCCCCCGCTCTCCCCAAGTAATACATCACCCCTAAAGGTTTGGGACCAGTTACAGCGGCACTTGGCAGGAGGGATATGTCGGTACTGGCTGCAATATGTGGGAATTACAGATTCCCTCTGGTGGGGATGGATGCAATGTATAGCCATGGGAGAGGGAAGAGATGGAGCGGATGAGGATCTATTGATGGAAGGGAGGTTCGCAGGGTTGGGTGAGTTACAGAAAAGGTACGAGTTGCCAAAGGCAGTGGGTTTAGCTATATACAGGTGGGGACATTGTGAGGAAGGAGTTACCCTTGTTCCCTCAGCTGCTGGTTAGGTTATTAATCCAGGACCAGCTGGGAGTGGGAGGTTTGCAGACATGCACCAATTGACGAGATAAAGTGGAAGTGGGAGGAAGAGTTGGGATTGGAATTGGATTTAGGAGTGAAATTATGCACTGGCCGAATGTGACGCTATCCTGTGCTAGGATGAGCCTGATAGAATTAGAAGTGGTGCATAAAGTTTATATGATGTGGGCCCATATGAGTGGGTTCTTCCCAGGGGTAGAGGACAAGTGCAAGAGATGTGAAGAGGGGCCAACGAATCATGTCCACATGTTTTGGTCATGTCCGAGATTAATGGGTTTTTGGAGCATTGTCAGAGATTGTGGGGGTGATGATGGCGCCATGCCCAATGGTGGCGATTTTCGGAGTGTCGGAGCTACTGGAGGGGTGTAGGGCCGGTGTTGTGGTCTTCGCCACTCTGAGTACCCGGCGACTAATTCTACTGGAGTGGAGACCGGTGGAGCCACTGAGTGTGTTAGTCTGGTTAGGGGATGTGGTGGTGTTCCTCATAGAACATAGAACATAGAACAGTACAGCACAGAACAGGCCCTTCGGCCCTCAATGTTGTGCCGAGCAATGATCACCCTACTTAAACCCACGTAACCCGTATACCCGTAACCCAACAATCCCCCCATTAACCTTACACTACGGGCAATTTAGCATGGCCAATCCACCTAACCCACACATCTTTGGACTGTGGGAGGAAACCGGAGCACCCGGAGGAAACCCACGCACACACGGGGAGGACGTGCAGACTCCACACAGACAGTGACCCAGCCGGGAATCGAACCTGGGACCCTGGAGCTGTGAAGCATTTATGCTAACCACCATGCTACCGTGCTGCCCATGCTACCCTGCTGCTGGTGCTGTTGGTGTTGATGTGGTACCTGCTGCTGGTGCTGGTGTTGGTGTGGTACCTGCTGCTGGTGCTGGTGTTGGTGTGGTACCTGCTGCTGGTGCTGGTGTTGGTGTGGTACCTGCTGCTGGTGCTGGTGTTGGTGTGGCACCTGCTGTTGGTGTTGGTGTGGTACCTGCTGCTGGTGTTGGTGTGGTACCTGCTGCTGGTGTTGGTGTGGTACCTGCTGCTGGTGCTGGTGTGGTACCTGCTGCTGGTGCTGGTGTGGTACCTGCTGCTGGTGCTGTTGGTGTGGTACCTGCTGCTGGTGCTGGTGTGGTACTTGCTGCTGGTGCTGCTGGTGTTGGTGTGGTACCTGCTGCTGTTGGTGTGGTACCTGCTGCTGGTGCTGGTGTGGTACCTGCTGCTGGTGCTGTTGGTGTGGTACCTGCTGCTGGTGCTGGTGTGGTACCTGCTGCTGGTGCTGGTGTGGTACCTGCTGCTGGTGCTGGTGTTGGTGTGGTACCTGCTGCTGGTGCTGGTGTGGTACCTGCTGCTGGTGCTGGTGTGGTACCTGCTGCTGGTGCTGTTGGTGTGGTACCTGCTGCTGGTGCTGGTGTGGTACTTGCTGCTAGTGCTGCTGGTGTTGGTGTGGTACCTGCTGCTGTTGGTGTGGTACCTGCTGCTGGTGCTGGTGTGGTACCTGCTGCTGGTGCTGGTGTGGTACCTGCTGCTGGTGCTGTTGGTGTGGTACCTGCTGCTGGTGCTGGTGTGGTACTTGCTGCTGGTGCTGCTGGTGTTGGTGTGGTACCTGCTGCTGTTGGTGTGGTACCTGCTGCTGGTGCTGGTGTGGTACCTGCTGCTGGTGCTGTCGGTGTGGCTGCTCCACTTGTTCCACATTGGGGATCCATGATGTGGCTGCATAAGCTGCTCCTATGCTGTAGTGACGTTTGTCAGCAGCGAAACGCAGATCTAGGTGAATAAAGTCCAAGGTAGGTAGGTGAAATGACTTCCGAAATGTTGGTAATCACTTCTAAAGCAACAAAATTACACTTTCAGAATCACTCAGTGAGCACAAGCCTTCCACATAAGCAGGACAACAGGTAAGCAGTTTTGAGTTGAAGGGCTTTCAGGCCAGTCTGTGTTCATTGATCATTGACTCCTTGTTGACCATGGTGAGCTTCACCCAGTTCAGAAACCTGTTGGCTGGGTGGTAAAGCCAGAATTCTAAGTTATAGGTTTAATTGATTTCTTATTCAGATATTTAAGTGACAGACTCGATACGATGGGGATTTCCCGCTCACCTATGGGCATGTCCCAGTAAAAGCTGGAAGTGGCAAGATCATGTTGGATTTTCAACACATAGTTAGATTTCCCAAAAATACCCATCTCACCTGCACCCGGACACCACCCTGCCTTGCCAAATGAAATTCTGCGCTGACAGTCGACAAAATAGTTTCTCACCACTTAAACCAACAGAGAACCAGAGTTAATGAGCAGGATTTTTGGATGGTGGGGTTTCCTGTCCCACCACCTCAAGAGTCAGCAGGGAACTTATCCCCATTGATTACAGAAGCCCCACAGCCATTTAGCGCTCACTCAGATGGAAGCCCTGCCTTAGAACTGCCAACAGCTCTCATTGCCCCAGCAGTGCCAGTATCAGCAGTGGTCAGAACTGTGATTACAAACATTCGACACCCCTGAATCCAGGACCAGGTAAATTCTGGAGCCCGACGACAGTGAGGGAACGTGAGGCCCGGGAGTAGTGCAATTGGAGAGATGGGGTGGGGGCCCTTGATGGAGAGGGAGGGGGAGAGCAGTTGTGTGTGTGTGTGTGAGGGGGGGGGGGGGGAGGAGTGGCTGTTATACATCGGGGAAGACATGGAAAGGGGGCCCTTGAAAGAGGCACCACTCCATCCCTTCACAGCCAAATGGTGAGAAGCAGGGTGACTTGCCAGGCATCCCCCCTGTCCCTGAACTCCTGCCGTCAGCCTCAAACTTGAGGCCAGGCAGGAAGCGGCTTCCTTGTGGCGAATAATTGGCTACTTGAGGGGCCCATTTAAAAATTAGACTCATGTAAAATTGCAGACATGTCAGGGGAAGGTAGGGGGACAATAGGAAGGTCATCCAGAGAATTTCATGGGTCCCCTGTCGGAAAACCATTGGGGGACCATAACATTCTGCCCAATGTTTCAGATTGATGATCTTTCATTAGAAATTAAAAATGTATTTTCTAAAATGCAGAACTAGGGCCGGATTCTCCCCTACCCGGCGGGACGGGGGGTCCCGGTGTGTCGGAGTGGCGAGAACCACTCCGGCATCGGGCCTCCCCAAAGGTGCGGAGAAGGGCTAGGCCCGTGCCGGAGTGGCTCCCGCTCCGCCGACCGGCGCCAACAGCCTTTGGCGCAGTGCCGACTGGCGTCGGGGCTGGCCGAAAGGCCTTCGCCGGTCGGCGTGCGTCTGTGCATGCGCCGGAACGTCAGCGGCCGCTGACGTCAACCCGGAGCATGCGCGGTGGAGGGGGTCTCTTCCGCCTCCACCATGGTGGAGGCCGTGGCGGTGGCGGAAGAAAAAGAGTGCCCCCATGGCACAGGCCCGCCCGCCGATCGCCCCGCGCCCCCCCCAGGACTCCGGGGCCCGCTCGCACCGCCTGCTCCTGCCGGCACCAGAGGTGGTTTAAACCACATTGGCGGGAGAGGCCTGACAGCGGCGGGACTTCGCCCCATCGCGGGCCGGAGAATCGCCACGGGGGGCCCACCGACCGGCGCGGGGGGCCCGCCGACTGGCGGGGCGCGATTCCCGCCCCCACCGATTCCCGGGTGGCGGAGAATTCCAGCCACGGCGGGGGCGGGATTTACGCTGGCCCCAGGCGATTCTCCGACCCTGCGGGGAGTCGGAGAATTCCGCCCTAGGTCTTTATTAAAATCAACAAAAAAACTTGGCGAACTATAATTAACAGTTCAAAAATGGCCATGCAGTTCCAAAAGAAATTACTGTTTCGGGAATAATAGTTCTCTCAAACAAATATACTTTTCAATAAGATCACTTCTCATTCTTCAAAAAGCCGGAGAAACATTTTACTCAGTCTCTCCTCATAGAAGAATCCACTCAAATCAGGCATCTATCTAGTAAATCTTTGTTGCAGCCCCTCTAAGGCAAGTACAGCCTCCCATGGGCAAGGTGACAAAAACTGTAGATCGTACCGAATGGCTGGGGCAGCACGGTAGCACAGTGGTTAGCACAGTTGCTTCACAGCTCCAGAGTCCCATGTTCGATTCCCGGCTGGGATCACTGTCTGTGCGGAGTCTGCATGTTCTGTCTGCATGTTCTCCCCGTGTCTGCATGGGTTTCCTCCGGATGCTCCGGTTTCCTCCCACAGTCCAAATATGTGCAGGTTAGGTGGATTGGCCATGCTAAATTGCCCTTAGTGTCCAAAAAGGATAGGTGGGGTTACTGGGATAGGGTGTCGTTGTGGCCTCCTCCTGCACTGTAAATTCTATCATTCTATTTACTCCCCCTCCTCCCTGCCAACAACCCCCCCCCCCCTCCCCCAAACCACCTCAGGTATAGTTGTGAAACGTCGCATAGTTAGTGGATCCCGAGTGAACGCCATGTTTTTTTTAACTAGAAACATGATTTTGGAGCTGGATAAAAAGAGCTTTTCGAATTTCTAGAATTATGAATAAGGGGTGCTCCAGCTGTAGCAGCAATGGGATCTTTCAACTCAACAGAAGCACCTTATCTTGGAGTGTCAGCCTTGGTATTGTTTGTCCCAGATCCTGGAGTGGGACTTAAACCCAGAACTTTTAGACTGATGAATTCTAGCCACAGCATGATACATGAAGGCTTTTGTGATGTGTGTATGTAGTCATGTCTGCACATGTGTGATATTCCAGCATGTGATGTGAAACGAACGAGAGATAACTCAGGCAACTGTGTGAAATGTATTTTTAAAAATACTGCAAATGGTGGAATTAGCAAATAAAAACCAAGGATTCTAAAAGTCCTCAGCAGGTCTACAGCTTCTGAGGAGAGAGAAACAGACCGATGATCTTTCATTGTGTGTGTGTGAAACCAGTGCTGCACCAACAAAGGAGATCCGCCATACTATTTAATTGATGCAATTTAGCAAGTACTACATTTCCACATAATATTAAATAATAAGTTATTGATATCTATGTTCAGAATGAACTGCATTCCCTATTATAGACCATGGCGGAAATAAAAAGAGGAAGGTCCTTTTGTGCCCATTCTCCAGTTACAGCTGAGCTGCAGATTTCCACAGTAGTCAATGGAGCTTGTTACATATCAACAACATAGAAAGCATTTTCATGAGGATTTTGAAGCTTGCTGGGATGAAGTCCAGCAGTTAAGATTTTCAAAAGCTAAGTAAAACTCAAAAAGTGGCATTTTAATATCATTATTTACTCACTGCATAGGAAACAATTTAATTAATAAGAATGGTTCTTGGCACGAGTCGTAAGTTTGGGGGGAGGGGGCTGTGCTCGTGGATCTCCAAATAAGGAACTAGCAGTAAATATTTTTGGAAATAGAAATTTCAGCCATAACCTGGTATCCAAAGTTTACAGCTCATGGAATTATCATAAGCTACATCTTGCCAGCAAAAGTCAACATTCTGGGAGTAAGTAATGATTTGAGAAATTAAGTTTGACATGGTTTTTTGGTCTGATTATATTGGATGATAAGATTGGTGCCAAGAACAACATTTGTTTCTCATCAACTCTGATCTTGTATGTCAAGGCGAACCTCTGTTCCAATGTGACATTGCTCCATCCTGGAGGACCATTGCTTTCTTGTTAAAAATTGCAAAGTTGGGGGGGGGGTCAAAAGGGTGAAAGGCCATATTACGCTAACAAAAATGACAAACCGGTCATCAAAATGTGCATTTTTCCGGCTGAACATAGAAATTTTGAAGGTAAAAGGGTATTTGTGTCGTAAATTCTAAGATATAAATTGCCAAATATCCATACAGCAGGTGGAAGTAATCATTAAAAGTCAATAAACCACGTATGAAATAAGAGTAGGCCAGATGGCCCTTCGAGTCTGCTCCAACATTTAACAAAGTCATAGTGGGAGGCGGCATGGTGGCACAGTGGTTAGCACTGCTGCCTACAGCGCTGAGGACCTGGGTTTGAATCCTGTTCCTGGGTCACTGTCCATGTGGAGTTTACACATTCTCCCCTGTGTTTCACCCCCACAACTCAAAAAAGATGTGCAGGGTAGGTGGATTGGCCACACTAAATTGCCCCTTAATAATAAAAAACTCATAGCTGATCTTCTACCTTGTCTCCACCTTCCCGTACTATTCCCATTTCTTGTTAATCGATGACACGAGTAAACTTGCCACTTGATTGATTGGCAGTGTGATAATGACAAAATGTTTGAACGGGATCATTTGCAATTAAGATATTATTGTATCCCAACAATGATAAAATAAAATCCTTCTTAAAAATTAATTTGGTTACCCCTCCCTTTTAATCCTACCTTAAGAAAAGCTAAGTATCTGAAAGAAATAGACAGAAAATGTCCTGTAATTTATTTCAAGATCATTTTGGAATTACTTGTTGCAATGAGCATGTTTAATTCTTCATGAAAAGAGAATGAAAATTTGAATTTTGTAATGGGGCAGTAATTTCTGGTATAACCTATACTGGGAAGAGGAACAGTGCGTATCCCTCATGCATGGATATATGTTCAAAGCACAAATTTTTGTGGTCAATTATCAAAAATCCTGGGTGCGATTCAGCAGACTCAAGTTAAAATCCGCTGAATGGCGCATTTAGTGGGGTGTTTCCTGGCTATCCATTTGTCATTTGTTTGGCCTCAGGAAAATTCTCTCCGCTGAGGATGCACTTAGAGGGATTTCCTGCTGGTGAGGTTGAAAGGCTCCTCACAGATTCGGGTGCCATTTCAGGTGGCCCCTCACTCCCCTCCCCCTTTCAGGCTCCTCCCCCACTCATCTGACCCACTCACCCCCTCACTCCCCAACCTTAGGGCTGCTCCCGGAAACCACCCCTCACCCTCCTCTGCTTGGCCCCTGGCAGTGCCAACCTGGCACCTGGGTAACATGGTACTGCCAGGGTGTCAGGCTGACAGTGTCAAGTTATCCAGGTGCCAGGGACTTCAAGGGTATCACCCAGCCCTGTCCCCAACCACTTGGCGGTCTCCAATGGCCTGGAACCCCCCCCCCCCCACCCACCCAGGTGCCGTTACACCTTTGTGGTGGCCTGGCGAATTCTCCCAGGCTTGGCAGGTGAGTCAGAGACGGCCAGTGAATCGGTGTATTTCAAGTGTATCTCACAAAGGGAACCATTTCAAACCATCATGAGTGCTTAATATAATATTTTCTAACATACAGGCTAATAAATTACTTTTTGCTGAGTTGCTTCAATTTTTATAATTTGTGCTGCCAAAAACACAAGTATTTTGGAGGTTAATTAAAAGTTGATTTGTATATATTTAGGCTGCCGTTTTTATGTCACAAGCCACTCAATATTATTATAATTTACTCTTATGGTGCATGACAATCAGAAAACAAATGTAGAAACTTGCCTCTGGACCGCCCATGAGTTACTCTCCAACGAGGTGATGAATGGAATGTTCTATGGAAGGAAAATTACATTTTGATGTGACCCGTGACTGAAAGAATGTTCCAATTTATAGTACAGAAAAATACAGAAAGAGAAAATATCTACAACTGCAATAAAGCTGCCGTTAATGTGCATTAATTGGATGTAAGTCTGGGCCCCAGCAACATAGAATATTTACGGCACTGAAGGAGATTAATCAGCCCTTCATATCAGTTCTGGTTAAGAAAAGCTACCCAGCCTAATCCCACTTTCCCGCTCTTGGTCCTTCTGTAAGTGCATATCCAAGCAATCTTTAAAATGGTGAGAGCTTCTGTCACTTTCTGGCAGTGTGTTCCAGGCTCCACAACCCTCTTGCTGAAAAATTACTCCTCAATTCCCCTCTTATCTTTCCTGAATTGTATTGAATCCATTTCCCCTGGTTACTGACCACCCTGCTAGTGGAAACAGATCCTTCTAACCCACTCTCTCTAGGCCCCGAAGCAATTTTATATACCTTTAATTCCATCTCCCTTCAGCCTCCTGTTTCAAGGAAAACAAATCCAGCCTACTCAATATTTCCTTGCAGCAGTGATTCTCTATTTCTGGAAACGTCTTTGTAAATCTCCTCTGTCCCTTTTCTACTATGATCACACCCTTCTTATAATGTGATGGGAAAAATGGTGCACAAAGCACAGTAATTGTGGGCTAACTAGTGTTTTATACAGTTCGAGCATTTCGCTCTGCTCTTTACTCTAGGCTCGATCTACTGGGCGTGTCGAGCCCGAATGGGATTTGGTCGGTAGATACTGGGAGAAGCCTCTTGCGGGTTTCCCAGCAGCCAGTAGATCCTCTTAGATCTGGGTAGATCTCGTGAGACATCGCGATCTGGATCCCTCCCACAATGGGTGTGACCAAGCCTTGCATGCCTAAGTCAATTTCAAAACCGCTTAGGCATGCTCACCTGAGCTCTAGCAGGCTCCTGCCATCTAATGGCCTTCCCAGGGAGGCCCCAGCCGGGCGCCGTTCATTACAAGAACATACAAGTGTGGATGAGGTGGAATGACCACCAGGGGATCTCCCGGGCCATCAGAGGCCCATGGGTGGTCAGGGATATGGCAGGTTGGCCGCTTTGGTCCTCCCCTGGAATGCGGGCACCATGACATTGCTACCCTGGCATGCTCCAGGTGCCCAGGTGGCACTGCAAAGGATCAGGGCCTGGGGGAGACATGTCCATGAAAGGAGGGCGCAGGGCGGATATGAAGGGGCCTCTGGAAGGTTGAGGGGGTGAAGGGTGGGGGCTCTGGAAGCTTGGGCAAAAAGGGGGCATAGGGGAGACCTGAAAAAAGAGTGCCCTCAATGACCCTACAGCAGGGTGTCATCACTTGGGGGTGGGGGGGTGGGTTTGGGGTAATCTCCTTGTGTGTGGGGTAGGCAATATTGCCCATGGGTGGGGATTGTGGGGGACCCACAGAGTCTTCTTAGAAATGGTGGCCCAATCTCTGAGGAGCCGGTTTAGCCAGTGAGTTCAGCTCCCCAGTGATGAAATAATCCGAAGTGTGGGCTAGCCCGGTGAGAAACTATGTGTGGTTAGATAATGGTGAGGAGCTCCCTGGCAGAGCTGCTGGGAAACTCAATAAAATTCGCCACAAATGACACTTATAAACTTTTCCGCACCCCTCATGTCTTGGCCATAAAGCAAAATGTCTCATTACTTTCTTAACCACCTTATCTACCTATCCTGCTTTAGAGATCTGTGGACATGCAATCTAAGGTCTCTCTGTCCCTCCAGACTTTTCAGTATAAATGATGATTTATACTTTCCCTGAGATTTTTCCAATAACTTTCCCAACTCTAAGATTAGACTTGTTATCATTTGGGTTAGCCCTTCCTTTCTTCTTAACGATCAGAAAATATTAGTAATCCTCCAGCACAACCTCTGAAGCCTGACAAGATTGGAAAATGATGGTCAAAGCCTCTGTTATTTCTTCCCTTGTTTCTCTTCGAAGCCTGAGATACATTTCGTCCAGACCTGGTCAATTCAAGGATCTTACTCATCTTAATAATTCCTCCCTCATGAAGCTTATTCCATCCAATATTTCATACTCCTCTGTCTTAACTATAATGTGCATGTTGTCTCCCTCATTTGTGCAAACAGATTAATTCATGAAGAACTATACCCATGTGCTGTGTCTCCACACACGTTACCTTTTTTGTCTCAAATCATCTGTACTCTGTCTTTGATTATTCTCTTGCTTTTCCTGTATTTGTAAATCAGCTTAATGTTTTCCTTGCCAATATTTTCCATGCTCTCTCTGTGCTTTCATCATTTATTTTTTAATTTCTGGACCATTTTAAAATACTTTTCTCGGCTTTGTACAGTATTAAGTTTCAGCTGAATGGAAGATCCATCTCGGTCTCCTCCAGAAGTCCCCAGCATTACAGATGTCAGTCTTCAGCCATTACGATTCACTCCACATGCTATCAAGAAATGGCTGAAGGCAGGGGACACGGCAAAGGCTACGGGCACTGACAATATTCCGACAATACTACTGAAGACTTGTACTTCAGAACTTGCCGCACCCCGAGCTAAGCTGTTCCAGTACAGCTACAACACTGGTATCTACCCGGCAATGTGGAAAATTGCCCAGGTGTGTCCTGTACACAAGAAACAGGACAAATCCAACCCAGCCAATTACAGCCCTATCAGTTTATTCTCCATCATCAGCAAAGTGATGGAAGGAGTCATCAACAGTGCTATCAAGCAGCACTTATTCAGCAATAACCTGCTCATGGACGCTCAGTTTGGGTTCCGCCAAGGTCACTCAGACCTCTTTACAAACATGGACAAAAGAGCTGAATGCCAGAGGTGAGGTGAGAGTGACTGCCCTTGAGATCAAGGCAGCATTTGACTAAGTAAGGCATCAAGGAACCCTGACAAACTGGAGTCAATGCTGGTAGAAAGGAAGATGGTCTTGGTGGTTGGACATCAATTATCTCAGCTCCAGGACATCACAGCAGGAGTTCCTCAGGGTATTGTCCTCAGCCCAACCACCTTCAGCTGTTTCAACAATGACGTCCCTTCCATCATAAGGTCAGAAATGGGGATGTTCACTGATGATTGCACAATATCAGCACCATTCGCAACTCGTCAGATAATGAAGCAGTCCATGTCCAAATGCAGCAAGACCTGGACAATATCCAGGCTTGAGCTGACAAGTGGCAAGTTACATTCATGCCACACAAGAGGCAGGCAATGACCATCTCCTACAAGAGAGGATCTAACCATCACCCCATGACATTCAGTGGCATTACCATCACTTAATCCCCCACAAGCAACATTCTGGAGGTTACCATTGGTCAGAAACTGAACTGGATCAATCATATTTATACTGTGGCTACCATAACAGGTCAAAGACGAGGAATCCTTTGGTTAGTAGCTCATCTCCTGACCCCCCAAAGCCTGTCCACCATCTACAAGGCACAAGTCAGGTTTATAATGCAATACTCTCCATTTGCCTGGATAAGTGCAGCTCCAACAACACTAGAATCTTGGCACCATCCAGGAAAAAGCAGCCTTCTTGATTGCTACTTCTTCCACAAACATCCAATCTCTCCACCACCGACGAACAGTGGCAGCCGTGTGTACCACAAGATGCACTGCAGTAACTCGCCAAGATTCCTTAGACAACACATTCCAAATCCACAGCCACTGCCATCTAGAAGGACAAGAGCAGCAGATACCTGGGAACCCCACCACCTGGAGGTCCCCTCCAAGTCACTAACTACCCAAGTTGGAAACATATCGCCGTTCCTTCACTGTCAAAATTCTGGAACTCCCTCCCTAACAGCCTTGTGGGTGTACCTACTCCTCAGGGACTGCAGCGGTTCAAGAAGGCAGCTCACCACCACCTTCTGAAGGGCAACTAGGGATAGGCAATAAATACTGGCCTAACCAGCGACGCCCACATCCCATAAATTAGTTTTTCAAAAGTTCTTGGGCTTTTGAGAAAAGCTCTCTTTTTTTGGCAATGCCTACTCTGTATGCTCTTTGATATCTGGGGCAAGGGTGTGAGGTGGTGAGAGGTTCTATATTTTGGCATCCTGCACTTTTACTTTGTGGGGTTAGATTTGTTTTGAACCTTCACTATCTCCTCCTTGAATACCTCCCACTGCCAAACGCTGATTTACCTTCAAGCAGCTGCTTTACTGAGTCATATCTCAGAAAATTAGTTTTTTCCACAATTTAAAACTTTTATTTTTGGCCTATTCTTTTTCCCAGAACCATGTTATATCTAATTACATTTTGATCACCAGCATTAAAATGCTCTCCCAATGATCCCCCTCCCTTCCGTCTAACTTCATCCTCTAAAACTAAATCCAGTTAAGCCTTTGTATAATTATTCTTTTTATGTACTGGCAAAAAAAAGTGTTTTCCTAAAATGCACCTCAGGACATACCGGCTGCATTGTTGGAACTTGTCCTCATGAACTAGCTGTGCCTCTTTCTAAGCTCTACCAGTACAATCAAAAATAACTTCTGCTCAACAAAGTGGGAAATTGCTCAACTATGTCCTATGCCCAAAGAAGCAAGACAAACACAATCTGGCGAATTGCCGGCCAATTGACCGATTCGCAATCATCAACAAAGTGATGAAAAGGGTCGTTGGCAGCAGCAAGAACAAAAGCTTACGGGTGCGATTTTCCCACCACGTTGCACCAGGCGCCAATCTGGGCACACCATGTGCATCGCGGAAGAAGTCCAAATCTGGATCATGCTCTCACTGGGGATGATCCAGATAATCAGATGTAAATGAACATTACCCTCGCTTGAATATGTGCGGCCTGTTTGAGGTCAGCATTCTCCTGATGCCTGGGAGTCACGGCCGTACCGGCGAGGCCTCACCCGGGCTCTGATTCGTACTAGTCTCCACAAGTGAAGACCAGGTGTTTTGGCCAGTCTGGGGGTCTGGCAGGCCATTGCAGCCCCCCCTCCCCCCCGAGTGGTCGGAGACAGGGATAGATATAGAGAAATACAGCACAGTACAGGCCCTTTGGCCCACGATGTTGTGCTGAACTTTTGTCCTAGGTTAATCATAGATCATAGAATTTTGGACACTAAGGGCAATTTATAGGACAGTGCCAACCTGGAATCCTGACTGTGCCAACTTGGCACCCTGGCAGTGCCAACCTTGCAATACTGGGATTAAAAGAGCACTTACCGTGTGCCAGGCTGGCAGAGCCATGGTGCCAGGTTAGCACTGCCAAGGGTCAGGGCTTGAGGGGGGCCATGCCCATGATTTGGGGGGGGGGGGGGGGGGGGGGGTGAAGGGGGATATGAAGACCATAAGATATAGGTGCCATTTGGCCCACCAAGTCTGCTCCACCATTTGATCGTGACTGATATGTTTTGCATTCCCTTCTCCCCGTAAACACTGATCCCCTTATTAAACAAGAATCTATCTATATCTGTCTTAAATTATGCTAACATTGCATTTGCCTTCTTAACTGCCAACTGAACCTGCATGTTAACCATAAGTGAATCCTGAGCTAGGACTTCTAAGTCCCTTTGTGCTTTAGATTTCCGAAGCCTTTCACAATTTAGAAAATAGTCTGTATCTTTATTCTTCCTACCAAAGTGCATAAACTCACACTTTTCCACATTGTATTCCATCTGCCACTTCTTTGCCCACTCTCCCAGCCTGTTCAAGTGTTTCTAGATTGCCCGTTTCCTCAATACTACCTGTCCCTCTACATATCATCTACAAAACATTCGTATCATCTACAAACTTAGCACCAATGCCTTCAGTTGCGTCTTCCAGATCGTTACTGTATATGGTGAATAGTTGTGGTACCCTGAGGTACACCACTAGTCACCGGCTGCCATTCTGAAAAACGGCCCTTTATCCCCACTCTCCGCCACCTGCCAGTCAGCCAATCCTCTACTCAGGCCATACCGTGTCCCTTAGGCCATGGGGTCTTATCTTATTTAGCAGCCACCTTAATGGAACCTTGTCAAACGCCTTCCGGAAATCCAAATTGATCACGTCCACAGGCTCTCCTTTGTCTAACTTCCTCATTACCTTCTCAAATAATTCTAATAGATTTGTCAGGGATGACCTCCCCTTGACAAAGTTGTGCTGACTCAATCCTATTTTATCATGCACTTCCAAGTACTCTGTAATCTCATTCTTAATAATGGACTCTAAAATCTTACCAACAACCGAATTCAGGCTAACCAGCCTATAATTTCCTGTCTTCTGAATTCTTTCCTTCTTAAACAAGGGTGTTACATTAGACACTTTCCAGTCCTCTGAGAACCTCCCTGATTCCAGTGATTCCTGAAAGATCATGACCAATGCCTCCACAATCTCCTCAGCTATCTCCTTCAGAACTCTGGGGTGTAGTCCATCCGGTCCAGGTGATTTATCAACCTTCATACCTTTCAGCTTCCCCAGCACCTTCTCCTTAGTGATGACCACTACGCTCTCCTCTGCCCCCTGTTTCTCTTGAAGTTCTGGTATGCGACTGGTGTCTTCCACCATGAGGATTGATGCAAAGTAACTGTTCAGTTGCCCAGCCATTTCATTCTTCCCCATTACTACTTTTCCAGCCTCATTTCCAGTGGTCCAGTATCTTGCTTCTTTCTTACCTTTAATATGTTGAAAAAACTTTTACAATCTTCTTTTATATTACTAGCTAGCTTAAACTCATATTTCATCTTCTCCCCCCTTATTGCTTTTTTTAGTTGTCCTCTGCTTGCTTTGAAAGGCTTCCCAATCCTCTGGCTTCCCACTCATCCTTGGCATCTTGTATGCTTTTTCTTTTGCTTTTATGCTGTCCCTGACTCCCTTGTCAGCCTTCATTGCCTTGTCCTTTCCTTATCATGTTTCCTCCTCCTTGGGATGAATTTCTGTTTTGCCTTCCGAATAACCACTCAAAACTCCTGCCATTGCTGTTCCACTGTCTTCCCTGCTAGGCTTCTTTTCCAGTCAACTCAGGCCAGCTCCTCCCTCATGTCTTTGTAGTTACCTTGGCTCAGTTGTAACACCGTTACATCTGATTCCAGCTTATCCCTCTCAAACTCCAGGGTAAATTCTATCATATTGTGGTCACTGCTCCCTAAGGATTCCTTCACTCAAGATCCCTAATCACGTTTGCCTCATTACGCATCACCAAATCCAGAATTGCCTGTTCCCTAGTGGGCTCTACCACAAGCTGCAAAGAAACCATCTCGTAGACATTTCACAAATTCCTTTTCTTGGTAACTGCTACCAATCTGATTTTCCAAGACCACCTGCATTTTGAAGTCCTCCATGATTATTGTAATTTTGCCTTTCTTATACGCCTTTTCTATATCCTCATTTATTTTCTGGCCCATATCCTGACTACTGCTAGGGGACCTGTACATAACTCCCATCGGGGTTTTTTTTTTCTTTTGCAATTCCTCAATTCCACCCACACAGATTCTACGTTTTCCAACCCTATATTGCTTTTTGCTACCGATTCAATTTAATTTCTCGCAAACAAGGCCATGTGCCTGTCCTTTCAATAGGACACTTATCCTTGGATATTTAGAAACCAGCCCTGATCCCTTTGCAGCCATGTCCCTATGATGCCCACAACGTCGTACCCGCCAATTTCAATGTGCGCTACAGGTTCATTTACCTTGTTTCGTATACTGCATGCATTCGGGTACAACACCCTCAGTCCTGCGTTGACCGTCCCCCTTCTCTTAGTTGTCCCCTTATCTGCTATGCCTAAAGTTAGATTGCTGCCCCTTTCCATACTCTCTGCTCTGTTACTTGTTCTGGAAACTTTACTAACCTCTCCTGAGCCCTCCCGCCATTTCAACTAGTATGAAATCCCAATAATTCAGTATCCAGGGTTGCGAGGTGCAGATCTTTTGGCCCATTCGTAGGATCAATGGCTTTCCCAAAGGAAATGTCCCTACATGAGCTGCTAGGAAGAAGTGAACGACCACTCAAGGGATGCCAAGCAGATTGGACTACAAGAAAGTTGTGTACATCCATGTGCACAGCAGTATCTGCAGACAAAGATGAATGACATTACTTTGGCTCACAATTAATGCACAAAGAGACTCTACATTTGAAGTTCGATTTTGGCAATACAAATACTTGTGAAGGCCTGACTAATCATTATTCTGGCGGACTCTCAAGACATTTTAAGGCTAGACACACAATACCATTCCAGGGAGATTCATACTGTGTTATTAACCTGTTACAGATGTATTGGACTAATAAGGAAAGTGGTCCCAATATGTATTTGTAATGGCCCCTTCAAAAGAAAAAAGTACAAAATACTCTTCCTATAACTGAGCCTTATTTTCAGTGCCCCACATAGAATGTAGATATAGTAAGCCAAAACATAAGTAGCTAAATCAAGTATTTTGTTTCACTTTGGAATATTTGCATTTTTAAACTTTTTTAACTTTTTTTACTTTTACACAAGTGGTGCCCTAATGGTATAACAGTTAATATTCTTGATGCATATTCCTGTATTTGTAGATTCAAAGGCTAATTGACACTCCAAGGGCCAGATTCTCGGGGCGCAATTCTCCGCACTCACGACGGTGCGGAGAATAGCGGGGGTCGTAAATTTTTACGGCCACGCTAGTCTGACGCCCTCCCGCTATTCTCACCCCCCCACGCCCAACTCCCGACACGAATCGCTGCCGCCGTTTTTTTACGGCGAGCAGCGATTCTCAGCTGGCCGATGGGCCGAAGTCCAAGCCCTTTACGGCCGTTTTTACGAACGGCAAACACACCTGGTCTGGCCGTTCGTAAAAACGGCCGTCAAGTTCGGATCTTGGCACCCATGGCACCGATTGGCACGGCCGTGCCAAGGGTGCCATGGGCCCGCGATCGGTGGGCACCAATCGCGGGCAGCGGGTCCGATTCCCGCGCACTCTTTGCCCTTCCGCCGCCCCGCTGTATCAATTCGCGGGGCGGCTGAGGGGCATCCCGGCCCGCGCATGCGCGGGTTTCGCGCAAATGCGCGATGACGTCATCCACGCATGCGCGGGTTGGAGTCTTCCAATCCGCGCATGCGCGGCTGACGTCATGTGACGCGTCAGCCGTCGCAAACTCTGGCAAGCGGGCTTAACGAAATTCGTTAAGCCCGCGATGCCGGAGTTCACGGCCGCGGCATGCTAGCCCCGACTGGGGACCAGAATTGGTTCCCAGTCGGGGAGGGGGAGGCTGGCGTCAAACCCGCCCGTTTTTGACGCCAGCCTTACGATTTCTCCCTGTTTGGGAGAATCGCGCCCTCCGTTTCTGAGTCTAAGTGCTGACGCCACTGGAGAATCCGTGGACTTTCACATCAGAAGAATTGGAGCCACACCTGCATCGATTCTGTTGCCGGTGAGGGACTATCACCAGCACCGCGTAGAACGCCATCAAAACCCATGAAAAATGGTGCAGGAATCGACGGGTCCGTGATGGACACTCGCAGGGCTGACAAGATGCAGCCACGCTTAAATTATACACCCCCCACACACACACTGATCGGGGCCGAAAAGATGGGACAGATTGTGCTGGGGCATCCATACAGCTGATGGGTCAGCTGGGGTCAGAGGGAACCCAGGTGGCTGCCCCGGGGATGGGGGGGGGTCACCTATATGATCCAGGGTAACCAGATTTAAAGCGGGCTGTCAGCGGCATGCACAGCCACATTGCTGCCTTTCTGGCTGCGGTAATGGTGTTGCATACCTGTCCACTCCGACCCCACCTCCTGGCTACGTTCTACTACTCCCCCCAGCCCTGGCAGAAGCCTGCCAGCCAGCGGTATGGCGGTGTTGGACACTGTCCGTACGCCCTCTCTCTCTCTCCCAGCAGCCACCATGCCAGGTTCCCGATTTGTGAGAGCACACGTGGACTGTGCCATCGGGAACTTGGCCCATCGGAGGTGAAGAATCGCGAGTGGGCCCACTAATGATATGCGAACGGAGTTTCAACTACAGGTGGCATGCATCGCATTGACATTGTTTTCTGGGAGGCGGAACATTGCGATTCTGAGTCAAACTGGCGCCTGCTGCGATTTCGGCGTCGGGAGCTATTCTCCACCCGATCGACTGCCCCGATTTCGGCGTCAGACAATGGAGAACGCCGCTCGAGTTCTTTACCAAGGGGCTGGTTTAGCTCAGGGCTAAATAGCTGGCTTGCAATGCAGAACAATACCAGCAGCATGGGTTCAATTCCTGTACCAGCCTCCCCGAACAGGCACCGGAATGTGGCGACTAGGGGCTTTTCACAGTAACTTCATTGAAGCCTACTTCTGACAATAAGCGATTATTATAGTTGCACAAATTAATTTATCAGTTGATGGGGAATTCTGTGTGTAAATCTATGTATAATATAACTTTGTATGAAAGTAACATCTCCAGTTCGTAAAGTATTTAGAGGAAGAATTTGGCAACAGCAGTAAAACATGATGGGAAATGTCAGCATTTCCACCATCCAGGTATTGTGCAAAAATGGCAAAGAAAGTCACAGCAAGAAATATTCAGTACCAGCCAAATCCACAGTCAATATTGGCCAAGTACATCCAGCTGGTACTGAACTTTAATAGTGCAGATGTCTCCTCAGTTGACATCCAGGAAGGGAAAGGATCACAATGAGTGCTATTTTCAAATAAGCTACTTGCTGAAATTGCTGCAGCTGATATTAACTCACCAGCTCCCTGTTAAAAAGGAAACCCAAAATGTTGGGTCTGCTTGATTTTAAGAACAAGGTTATAGTTGTTCAAAGTCTGCTTTGAGTTAGGAGATCATTTTTAAAGAAACACTTTAAAAAACAGGTGGGATGGAGAATTCTTGTTGTTGGTGGAAGTGCTCTTTTTACACTTCCCTTCCAGTTTGAGTGCATACCTATATATGTCTGTAATGATGAATACACTTCAGCATCTTGTTATTCATCAGTCAACATTTCCTGCATCATTGCATTGAAAGCTTTTTCCTTGTACAATAGAAAGATTGGCTTTCTTCTGTGTGATTTTTAACCATGGGTTAGAATATATCCTACGTAAAAATTATTCAATTCCACTTTCTTTGAACAGTCTGAAGAAACAATATTATTGCCAATTTCAGTCTAAGTTCAGCATAGCATTATATCATTATATTATTCATTGATAGTCTGGACTCTGGAGCACAGTTTTGATGTTCAGATGCGAAATAAAGTTATGTTCACTTGAACTTCTTATGGAGAGGTTGGGCGCGATTTAACGGCAAAGTTTCTAAGTGTGGTGGTGCGCAGAAACTGCCATGAGCTTCCAGATGGTCGGCACAGTGAGGCTGCCATTGATATCAAATGTTAATTACGCCACTTAATAAGGTCCCAGGGGTTTCAAGCTGCAAATGACAGTCCCATCGGCTGATTCGCCGGCACCGTGCCCGCTAACAAGGGGGAGCAGCGTGGAAACCAATCCCGCAGAGCAAACCCCAGACAGCTCGCAGCTCACAGCCATGCCGTTGCGCAGACCAGCTCCATGATTCTGGGATGCCGACCTGGCCAGATTGTTGGATGCAGTAGAGGCCACAGGATGCCCTGTTCCCCCGAGGGGCTTGGAGGGTCAGCCACAGGGCAGCCAGTGCCGGCTGGGAAGAAATGGCAGTGGCCCTCAGCTCGGGGAGTGTGACCAGGAGGACTGACACCCAGTGCCGCAAGAAGATCAGTGACCTGCACTGGGCCACTTGGGTGAGTTGGCACCAGCCCCCTGGCGTCAGCCACCTGCCACCCCCATATCCCCCAACCCAATGACCTTGTGACTTGCACTGCCCCCACCATAATATGCCCCAGCAAACCTATGCCTGCCCCCCCCCCATCCAACCCCCCCCCCCCATCCAACTATCCCCCACCCCCACCCTCGGGATGCAAGAAGCATGCAGCTAACGATGGCCTCTCTGTGTCCCCGCAGGAGAAGTTGGCCCAACAGACGGGAGATGGCTGCGGGATGCCGGACATCAGAATCCTAACTCTGTACAAGGAACAGGCCTGGAGATCCCAGGGATGGCCATGGATGGATCACTGACATAGAGGTTGGCAAATGGTGCAGAGGTAAGGATCCACCAGCCCGCACTCAGATGACCTGTCACACGTGAGTTGTTAATGCCAGGCAGAATGATCTTTCCCTCTCACTGACCACATATTCATTCCCCTGCAAGATTTCCATCCAATGGTGCTGGCCCATCCCAGGTGGACTTTTCTGAGGCACTGCGGAGCATGCCCCAGTCTCAAGTGGGCATTGTCAAGGCACTCCAGAGCACTTCCCGGTCGCTGGGGGGCGTGGCCCGGTCTCAGATGGACCTTGCTGGGGCATTCCATAGCGTGTCCCAGTATTTCCCCAGTTGACACTGTGGTGGCATGGTGGCACAGTGGTTAGCACTGCTGCCTCACAGCGCCAAGGACCGGGTTCAATTCCAGCCTCTGGTGACTGGCTGCGTGGACCTTGTAGAATAATAATATTGTGTCACATGTAGGCTTAAATTAACACTGCAATGAAGTTACTGTGAAAAGCCCCTAGTCGCCACATTTCGACGCCTGTGCAGAGAGCAAACAGAGAACATACAATGCATAAGGAGGCCATTCAGCCCATCGAATCTGCACCGACCCACTTAAGCCCTCACTTCCACCCTATCCCCGTAACCCAATAACCCCTCCTAACCTTTTTGTTCACTAAGGGGAGAACGTGCAGACTCCGCACAGACAGTGACCCAGCGGGGAATCGAACCTGGGACCCTGGTGCTGTGAAGCCACAGTGCTATCCACTTGTGCTACCGTGCTGCCTCTGAACAGCTACCATGCTGTTCGGGTACATGAAGGGAGAATTCTAAATCTCCAATTCACCTCACTGCAAGTCTTTTGGGATGTTCTCCCAGTGTTTTTGTGGGATTCCTTCGGGTGCTCGGGTTTCCTCCCACAGTCCAAAGATGAGTAGGATAGGTGGATTGGCCATGCTAAATTGCCCGAAGTGTCCAAAAGTGGGTTCTCCAGTCCCAGGGCCCCCAGAGGACTCCCGCCAAGGGATCAAGGGCCATGGGGTACGATAAGCAGCAGGCTGCCTCCACCTTTGATGTGTATCCTGGGGTCACCCCCATGAAGTAGTGGCAAAGCACAGACGGCTAAGAAAGTTGATGATCATTGAGAGGGCACTGGGACGGGAAGGGGGGTGCAGAACCATCAGGGGCAAGGGACAGTTGGGGTCACAATTGTACAGCATTAAAACACGTTGCACCCGAGACATGTGAAGCCTCTGGCACATTATTTTGCAATGCAGACTGACCTCCAATCTTCTGCTTGAAGATGAGGGACTCTCTGGCCTGCCGAGGCCTCGCCTTGGCCACCTGTCCTCCAAAGCAGTCCGATGCACTGTTCAATGACAGCCTGGTGGCCTCATGGGCCTCGATGTATCGGGTCTCTGCATTGGTCACTGGCCTCTGTACTGGAATCAATAACCAGGTCCTAAGCAGGATCCCCCAGGATCCAACCAGCCATCCTGGGGTGATCCTCGAGAAGCTGGGAATCTCTGACTGCTCCAGGATGTAGCAGTTGTGCACACTCCCTGGGAAGTGTGTACACATGTGCGTGATCCATAGGTGATGACTGCGCACAAATTGAATGTTCAGGGAGTGGAACCCCTTCCTGTTGATGAAGGGCACACTCTGACGCCTCGGTTTGCATACGGTGACATGCGCGCTATCTATTGCCCCCTGGACCTAGGGCATCCTGACAATGGTGGCGAATTCTGCTGCCCAAGCATCCTGTTGGACTTGGTCCAGGTCAAATTTTATGTTGGTAACTGCATGGGCAAACAGGGCATCCAGGACTTCACGGATGCACTTATGGATTGTAGCTTATGAAATGTTGCACAGGTCCCTGCTTGAGCCCTGGAATGATTCTGAGGCATCAAACTTCAGGGCTGCGGTATCGTTGATGGCCACCGGGAATGGGTATCCTCCTCCTCACTTGGTGCCTCACTGTCCCCTTGTTGAGGCGGAGCCTCCTGCGGCACACGTTGTCCGTCATCTGCTCGAAAGGACAGTGCCTGCTGTATATCTTGGGCCATTGCAGCCTCCCGCTTTGGGTCCCTCCCTGGCTTGATGGGTGGCTGGGTCCTCGGGGTGTGGGGCGGACCCCTGCACATGGGCTGCCGCCTCAATCCTCTGTCAACACTGCTGCCGCCGTCTTCTCCGGCATCTGGCCTGCCGCCAGCAATGCAAAGTCAGGTTCTGCGTGTCCAAGATATCATCCATCTCGTGTAATACCTGTCAGGAATTGGAGAGGGTGAGACACTAGCAGCCAGCAATGGCTTCCACCCCGGGACGCTACAGTCCCCCATGGATCCCCCTCCCTCCTCCCTCACATCCCCTGCCATCCCTCAGGGTGCCATCCAACTCGCCCAAGCAGCCCCGCCGCAGCAAGGGCCCCTAGGCATGGAACCACAGACACTGTACCACACATACCCACTGGTAACATTGCCAGAACCGGGCACTGGTTCACTCACTGGTGCACCCACCCTCTGGTTGCGGGAATGCCCCCAGTACTGAGGCCCAGCCGCTGGGTGTTTGGGTGTTTGGCTGCTGCATCAGTGGTGTTGAGGCCTCCAGTGTTCAAGTAAAGTGTCCAGGCCTCATGGTCTGAGTGACATGCTAGGCAATAACTCTCACCTGCGACACAGCGCACCTACCCACCAGAATCCACTTGGGAGCTGCGAAGTTCTCAATTTGCTACCATAGCCAATTCCCTATTAGCGATAGCCTTCAGCCGTGTGACCAGCATCCGCCACGGTCAGTGGGAGGTATGGGTGGTCGGTGGCACAGATAGGCAGGACCTTGAGTGACCCCGTTATGGGTACACATGATCCAGGGGATGGGTGGTGGACCCACATGCGCTGAGACACCCCCCCACCCCCCTCCAGCCCAGGGGTGAGGCCGTCCCTCTTGGGTGCTCCCCCCCACCCCTCGAGCACTGGGGAAGCAACCCCAGTGCCCCTGGGTCACTGCCCGGGATCTAAGATGGCTACTCACCTCTTTGGATCCCCACAGCAGTGATTACGTCAGCTTCACGTTTTTAAAAAGGTGTACAAGGTGTTGCCGGGTGACCCCTTGCTGGGGAGGCCTTTAGATCATGTGAGGCCATTAGATAGGGGGTCATTCCCATTAATTGTATGGAGATTGGCTTTAATTGGTGATTATTGGTTTTTCACCACACCACTGTGGGATTCAGTTCTCACTAACGGGGACGGGCCAGTTAGACCACAAAGCGATCGGTGCCTGGCACGGTTCCTGGTTTTGGACTCTCCCATGATTCAACGGCTGCATTGCGCTATCACTCAGACGCGACACAGCCGTTAAATTGCGCCTGTTCTCTCTGGAAAAATCTAAGTAATTGGAACTACTTTTCAGTTTCAGCTTCTAAAATGAGATTTCACCTTCCTTCACCGGCCCACACACTGCGATTGAATTCTTCCTCTCTTTCTGAGGGGGGCATTGTATTTTTGCTGGAACAGATCAACATCCAGTGAAACTTGGATGTGAACAGCAGCCCATCACTTCAAAACCTAGCAAATTCTTGGCCCAACGTAGCTCATCGTTACAATTAAGAATGATTGGGTGGGCGTCCACCTGCTTTTCCTGCTTCGTCACTCATTTACTGCGTTGCATTACGAATCCATATATAAAGTAATTATTTTGTGTCACACAAGCAAGTTCTCACCAATGTATGAATCATGGCAACTGCCATATCCAGTCAACCATGTCTAGCATGTGGTAAAACTTGTTGCAAGTTGGAAAATAATCATTGCCTGCTCCACCCTACTAAAAGGTCTTGAATTACTCATTGCATCAAAGTTCAATCTGTTAATCTCCAAAGACTGAATTTCCTTTAGTTTTGGGTTTTTAAATAGTTTAGAAAGTTGTTAAATATTTTATACAGTATTGCAGGCAGTTTTGGTAGTTAAATGGCTCCTTTTCAACGGTCAATGAAGCAGTGATTTCTGTCTTTCCATCCATTGACCCACTGCTTCCTTCTAGAACAGAATGCTAATTTATAGCTTTACATGTCACCTGAGATTCACTTTCTCATCTGAGTCAGAATATTGTGTGTATATATTCCAATCAAGGCCATTACTGCATAATTTATCCTGGCACTGGGCGCATTACTGTGAGAATGATAGATTGTGGGAGGACCTAACTTTGGGTGAGGCTTTAAGCAGAGGCACTGTCTGTCTCTTAAGTGAATGTAAAAGCTGCCACAACATTAAAAAGCAAAGTATTCAATGAAGCAGTGATTCCTGTCTTTCTATCCATTGATCCATTGCTTCCTTCTGTATCAACCAAAATCACCAATAAACATTGAAGGAAATTTTAACCTGGAGTAGTGCATGATTTTGGTGGGGGATTTGGGGTGGACTTAAAGCTAACACAAATGGCAGCATGTAGGGAGTCCAGTTACACCCTGCCAACATCTGTGTTTAACTGGAGAACTCTTTCTGCTCCCAGCTTCGCATTCAGGTAAGTATTTAAGCACTGGAATATTGAAAGTACTCAAAAGCAGATGCAAGGAGAAGAGTATATATATCTATCTATACATATATCTATATATATATATATTTATATATAGCAACATCCAAACATTTTGTTCCATTGCCCTTTCTGCTGTCCTCGCTGTTTGGGAGGTGTAAAGAACATTAGTTCATTCATGCAGTTGAGCATGAGAGTGCAATACACAGCATTGGGAAAGCATTTAAAAATGATAGGCTAGGACAAAATTAACATTCACTTGGAGAAGTGTGAATTAATTCAGCTTAGCCAGTGTGGGGTGGTAAAAGGCAAATAATGTTAAACTAAAAACAGAAAATGCTGGAAATAGTTCATGGTTCAGGCAGCCGCTCACATGGAAAGAGAGACACAGTTAATCATTGGGCCAGATTTTCGAACCCAAGGTGGGTAGCTTGAGTCAGGAAATTTCCCAGCTTGAGCACTCCCCTCAGAAAAAAGTGCCCCAGATGGCACAATGTTTATGTCGGGTGAGGGGGTAAAATGGTATGCAACTAGTTGGCCCCAGACACAGACTGGAGGCAGCCACCAGGGTTGCTGAGTTCAAGATGGGCTGGATAAAAGACCCACCTCCCTTCTCTGGGACTTTGTCCCAGTTGTTTTGTTAAATACTGGGCCCTTTTTAGGCCTCACCTCTCACACTCTCTCACCTCACTCTCTATGCTTCACACATGTCAACCCATACCCTCCACCCACTCACAATTTGCCCTCATGTCCTCCATGCCAATCCATGCTCCTCATGCATCACATGGCCCCTATAGTCCCTATGCCAATTTTAGTGTCAACTCATGGCAACCCATGCTGCTCCCACCCATCACTTATTGCCCTTCCACACTCCATGCCAACCCATGCAGTATCCACCATAGGTAGACCTCAGGAACCATGCTAAGATTAAATAAAATAAACGCTAAATATCTATTATCATCTGAAAGAGAAGAATGGGAGGGCTTTGGGGAGAGGGAAGGGCGGGGGAGGGGGCATGGAATTAGGTGACCTGCTCCGTCAGAGAGCCAGCACAGACACGGCAGGCTGAATGCCCTCTTTCTGTGGTGTAACCATTCTGTAATTCAAAAGGTGGAAATGACAGACTTCAAGAGGACATTGAGAGGCTGGCAGAACAGGCATGCACATGCCAGATAAAATTGAATCCAGAGAAGTGTGAATTGATGCATTTTGGTAGGAAGAATGAGGAGAGGCAATATAAACCAAAAGGTATAATTCTAAAGGGAGTTCAGGAATGGAGAGATCTGGGGCACAAATCATTGAAGGTGAAAGGCCGTGTTGGGAAAGTGGTGAAAAAGACAAATTATTCGGATACATTTATTGTTTGATTTGTGCTACTTGCTGGCTTGTTGAGTGGCATATTCAAAATCAAAAATTGTGGAAATTGGTAGTTTCTGCAAAGAGAGAAATGGCGTTAACATGTCAGGCCCTTGGACGTTTACCTGTTCTGACAATAGGTCACAGACATGGAATGTTAACTTTGTTTCTCTCTCCAGATATGCTGCCTGGCGTGTGGTGTAGTTCCAGCATTTTCTGTCTTCATTTCAGATTTCCAAAATCTGCAATGTTTGTTTGGTTGTCTTTCTTAATTGCACATCCTTCAAATCTTTTGCTTAATTTTAACTGTTCTTATTTAGTCAGTGAAATATTTGATTGGTAACTTAAATAATTGGTTATTTAAGATAATAACCCTTGCCTTACAGATCTGGAAGACCCTGAGAGGTGATATTTGAG
Source organism: Scyliorhinus canicula (assembly GCF_902713615.1). Lineage (NCBI taxonomy): Eukaryota > Metazoa > Chordata > Chondrichthyes > Carcharhiniformes > Scyliorhinidae > Scyliorhinus > Scyliorhinus canicula. The sequence continues at coordinate 177,893,241 of NC_052152.1, forward strand.
TTTGTGATACTGAGAAGTCACAATTGAAGGGGTTTAAGGGGAATTTTGACTCCCAAAAATGTATGGAGATGGTTTTGGGTTGGGTGAGAAGTAAAAAAACTTTAAATTCTGAAACTTGAACCCAACCTGCCTCAAATATGCCGACTTCCTGTTTTAATATAGGTGGGATGGGGGTTGGTGAACCACCTCATTCCCAGATGGCAGATTGTTCATTTGAATATTTTTATAATCAGCTTCAGATATATACGTAACAGCACTCAGGAAATGTGGCAGCTAACAAGAGGTGAGCAGCAGTTAAGTGATTTTCCAGCATTGCTTGTGGGCCCAGAAGAGCAATGCTTACCTAGCCCCCCCAAGCAAGTATGTTAACCTCCCACGAGTACGATTCCCTTCCCACTGTGTTCCAGTACCATACAATATTATCCTGTGGTTTCCTTACTCCACCTATATCCTCAAGTGGAGACCCCAGGAACTTATTCTTACCTCTCCCAATCTCTCCAGACTCTTCCTCCATCTCCTTCCTATCTGTTCAATCTCAGGCCGTTCCATAATCCTCTCTTTTTCTTCCCAATTTCCTTACCTCTTTCCTGTGTGCGATCAATTGCAGCTTATCGACCAGCTAAGTTCAAGGAGCCGCGATCACTACCTGAAGGATGAGCCCAGCCGAGACGAACCTGAAGACTTCCAACCGACCCACATGGACACAGATAAAGGCCTTATCTCCTGCACAGAGCCGGTCACCCCGAAGTTAAGTAAAGGTCATCTTAGTTATTGGTTTAGTTTAGAGCGTAGCCGCGTGAATCATTGCATATAAAACAAGCATATAAAACGAGGGGCAGCAGGGTAGCATGGTGGTTAGCATACATGCTTCACAGCTCCAGGGTCCCAGGTTCGATTCCCGGCTGGGTCACTGTCTGTGTGGAGTCTGCACGTCCTCCCCCTGTGTGCGTGGGTTTCCTCCGGGCGCTCCGGTTTCCTCCCACAGTCCAAAGATGTGCGGGTTAGATGGATTGGCCATGCTAAATTGCCCGTAGTGTCCTAATAAAAAAGTAAGGTTAAGGGGGGGGTTGTTGGGTTACGGGTATAGGGTGGATACGTGGGTTTGAGTAGGGTGATCATGGCTCGGCACAACATTGAGGGCCGAAGGGCCTGTTCTGTGCTGTACTGTTCTATGTTCTATGTTCTAAGTGTGTTTGTTAATAAACTGTCTTTTGAACTAATATACTGGTTGTGTGGTCATTCGGTCAATATAAGAAACAGCTTGTAGTTCACTTAGAAATAAAGAAATCAACAATACTTGTTAGGCAAAGTGTGAGTGAAGCTCACTGAAAAAGTGAGTGAAGCTAACTTTAACCCTACTCATTGTGAATATGGGCAGCACAGTAGCATAGTGGTTAGCAGAATGGCTTCACAGCGCCAGGTCCCAGGTTCAATTCCTTGGGTTACTGTCTGTGTGAGGTCTGCACATTCTCCCCATGTCTGCATGGGTTTCCTCCGGGTGCTACAGTATCCTCCCACAAGTCCCGAAAGACGTGCTATTAGATAATTTGGACATTCTGAATTCTCCTTCTGTGTACCTGAACAGGCGCCGGAATGTTGCGACTGGGAGATTTTCACAGTTACTTCATTGCAGTGTTAATGTAAGCCTACCTGTGACAATAAAGATTATTATTACTATGAATATATCCTCTCACAATGCATGGTAACATTGAGAGCTAATTGTCTGTACCAGTAGCATAGTGTTTCAGTGTCCAGACAAGTTGTCGGTCTTTTCAAAGCCAGGTTAGTAAATAAGATGTTCTGTTCTCCAGGCTTTAGACTGTTACATGATTACTGAAAACAGGATTGACATGAGCAAAACAAATGTCTTCAGTGGTCTTCAACTGGAGAGACTGAGAAGGAAATGAAGAGAAGTAAAGTCAGCTGTGATGAGCAGGAAGCTTAGATTTCTCTACATGGATGAGCAAAGGTACACAGTGACATCCGCACTTACTCATCCTCGGAAGGGCTTTCCATTCTATTGCTCACTCGATGGCAAATTGTTTTATTAGATTTTCATGATTTTCTGATGAGTTCAAGTCCTGTATGTCAAACTGAAAATTTCTCAACACTTTATTGTTCAATGATCTTTCACTGATGTCCGTGGTGCTGCTGTGGTTCAACCTGTCCCCCTCTAGCACTGAGTCACCTACTTGGATGGCGTTCAAATTCTGCAATGTTTAGACTTGAGGAAGAAAAGCACTTCGGAATGTGGTTTAGTTTCTTTACGTTGACAATTTTGGAATGCATGTGCACAGCTGTCAGTCCAAATTAAACCAGAACGATTACAACTTAAGAGACTGAAGGTTTAGTGTGATGTTTAGCAGCACAAGAAAGCAATGTCTACATTGCAGTGAAATAAACTGCCGGATAATGCTGTATTTGGAGCTTAAAATATCTCTTCAGTAAAGTCATGTAGAAAGCTCGGCAGCAGACAGTTTTGCCAGTCTGCAGTTTGTTGCCGCATGGAATAACCCGACTGCCGTGTGACAGGTACACATTTACATTTTAGCTACCGGGACAGGAGTGAACGAGGGTCTTATGTTTGCAACCCAGTGATGCCGGTGACCAAACAGAAATCCACGGGGCAGGATTCTTCATTGGCTGACGCCGAAATGGCAAACGCGATTGGGCGGAGAATAGATTCCTGCGCCAAAATTACAGCAGGTGCCGATTTGATTCCAAATCGCAATTCTCCGTCACCTCAACAGCAGCGCCAATGTGGTCTGGAACGCATGTACAGTAAAGAGTATTTGCATGTCATTACCCGGTATTCTCTGAGGTCTCCGCAATTCTCCGCCTCCAATGGGCTGAGTTCCTGACGGTGCGGTTCACTTGTGCTTTTAGAAATCGTGAAATCGGCGTCATGGCTGATGAGGGAGAGAAAGGAGGTGGGACACAGAGAGGTACGACTGTGGGTGCCGGGCCGGACACTGGCCTGGGTGGGGGGGTAGGTGTTATCCTGCCAGGGCCAGGGGAAGGAGAGGTGATGGGAGAATGGGCCAAGTGGCCGGGGTGACCCCCCACTGAACTGGGCGGTGTCCAGGCACGGACCGCCATTGCATCGGCCTGCAAAGCAGCCATCTTGCTGTGCACCCCATTGACCACCCACCTTAGTCTCTGGTTCTGCAGACTAATATCGGCCATATAGGTGCCCTCACACCCCCACCTCCGCATCCTACCTCCTCCATTCCCCCACCACCCAATGAGGTGCCACCCACCGATGGGGCATCAGGCAGCCCACCCAAGGGCAATGCCCACTATCGCCACGACACAGGTGCTGGGTGCCGGGTGCCAGGTGGGGGCCACGGAGAGTACTGCTAGCAAGGGCAGTGCCAGCCATTGGTACCCCTGACATCAGGGATAGGCGCCAGGGCCAGAGGCCCCATGGTGTCAGCCACCGATGGGGCCAGAGCCCGCAGTGCCAACCAGTACCACCATGTAGCCCTTAAGGTCAGATTGGGCACGGGGGTATGCACCATGCTAACATGTCAGCCTTTTATCCCCTACAGTCAATGGATATTAGAAATTAACCTGCAATGATGGGCTTCCTGCTAGTCACTGCAGCCCTGGGGGATGTCCTAACGCTGTACAATATGCGGCTGCTCGAGGAGGAAGAAGGTGCAGCAGTGGAGCGTGTAACAGCATAGTGTGCCACAGACAAACAGGAGGCAGCCACCCAGGATGGAGAGCCAGGCCGAAATAGAGGAGGTGCATCTGAGGTTCCGCATGAGGTCTCGCGAATACTGGCAGTGCCTGTCAATCGAGAAGCTGCTGGACTGGACATGCCGTCAAAGGCTCTGGCTGTGCAGGGAGACAGTGTGACATATCTCCCAGACAATGGCACACGTGGCACCGCGGGAGTATGGGGGAGGACATTTGCTCCCGGTGTACGTCAAGGTGACGGTCGCCCAGAACTTTTACACCATGTTTCCTCCAGGCGCCGAGTGGGGACCTGTCCGGCATCTAACAGACCTCAGTGCACAGGTGCATCCGTGCCCACAGGGAGGCCCTATATGCCCAGGCAGCTCAATACATCCACTTCAATGTGGACCGAGTCCGGGCCGCCATTGACGGGATGCCCCAGGACCAGGGGGTGATCGACAGGATGCATTTCCCCCTACGAGCACCTGCAGATGACAGGCCGGTCCTCACATCCAAAAAGGGTTCCACTCGATGAACGTGTAGCTGATATGTGACCATCAGCTACGCATCATGAATATCTGTGCTCGATATCTGGGCAGGGTGCACGACACCTTCATCCTGGCACACTTAATGATTTCTGAAATGTTCGAGTCAACCCCTCGGCCGGGGGTTTGGCTCCTGGGTGACAGGGGTAATCACTGCTGGCGTGGCTGTTGACACCTATCTTGAGGGCAACCATGAACGTGATTGAGCGGTGCTTTGGCATCCTGAAGATTCAGGTGCTTGGGACGCACTGGAGGGGCCCTCCAGTATGATGCTGAGAGGTTTGCCTGCTTTGTAGCGGCCTACTGTGTCCTCCACAACAACAAGCAGCAGAGGTGTGACATGCTGGAGGAGGAGGACGTGCCAAAGCCAACGTGCATGGGATGCTCTGATCGCCTCTAGGTTCACCAACTAGGGTGGGGTGGGAACTGGCTAAGGGCACAGACACCACATCCCATCCCCACACACACACACACCCCCCCCCCCCCCCCTCACCTGCAACCCCCTCCGTGATTCCTATGTGCCTCACTACAGGGTGCGGGCCCTGGTTTGGCAGTAACAGCGGGTCTGGTCCATGGGATGGAGGATGCTGACAGCCCGCTCTGCAATGAGCTCTGGTGCTCCACATCATTTGGCAACATCTGATTCCTTTCCATGGTAGCAGTTTCCATCATCCACCTGGGTGATTGCGACATGCGAGCTGGCCATTCCATTCCATCACACGGTGACATTGAATCCCCGGGGTGACGATGGTGGGAACGGTCGGGGGGTGTGGGAAGGTGGTCGGTGGGAATCCTATGCCGTCCATAACGTCCACACATCCCTCCCCATCTCCCTCCCCCTGCCCCGACCAGCCCAGACCAGCTCACCCCTCACAACACATCTGACAGAGCACCGTGGCAGGTTGTAACATTGTGCACAGGTGTTTTATCTGACAACGTAGATTCAGATTTGTGCCCTAACCCCTATCGGTAAACTGTACCCTGCACCCATGCCACCTTAACTAGTGTCTAACGCTCTGGCCTTATGGGTCCTACCTCTTGGTGGATCCCCAGACAGTACATCAGGAGTGGAGGCGGCCTGCTGTGATTCCTGCCCTGTGACCTGGGTCCCCGTTGGCGGGTGTCTTCTGAGGCCTGGATGGGCCCAGCTGCTGCTCGGGTGTCCCAGGTAGCATGGTGCTGCCCTGTTCTGCCCTGGGGCAGCAGGGTAGCATGGTGGTTAGCATAAATGCTTCACAGCTCCAGGGTCCCAGGTTCGATTCCCGGCTGGGTCACTGTCTGTGTGGAGTCTGCACGTCCTCCCACTGTGTGCGTGGGTTTCCTCCGGGTGCTCCGGTTTCCTCCCACAGTCCAAAGATGTGCGGGTTAGGTGGATTGGCCATGCTAAATTGCCCGTAGTGTCCTAATAAAAGTAAGGTTAAGGGGGGGGTTGTTGGGTTACGGGTATAGGGTGGATACGTGGGTTTGAGTAGGGTGATCATGGCTCGGCACAACATTGAGGGCCGAAGGGCCTGTTCTGTGCTGTACTGTTCTATGTTCTATGTTCTGCCCGCTGCCCACCAGATGCACCAGGAATGGGGGAGGGAGTCCAAGGTGCCGTGGTGTTCTGACACCTCCCCTGCAAGAGACACCGGCATGGGCCCCGTCACCTCATCCTCCCTTGGTCAGCCGGATGGTTCCCGGGTTAATCCGTGGGACAAGTGTGCAAGCGGTGCTATCCCCTTCGGCTCCCTCACCACCTGGCGCTACCAGTCCTGGAGGCCCAATCTGGTCTCGACCAGGGGCTGCATTCTCGCGGCCATGGAGCACAGAGAGTGGGCCATCTCCGCCTGGGACTGTGCCACATAACCCATTGACTGTGTCGTCACTTTCTGGGTTTTGTGTCACATCAGCCAGTGACTTGAATGCACTATCTCCCTCTGGGGCTGGCCACCTCCCTCTGTGTCTGTGCCATGTCAGCCAGCTCCTGGAGAATGTCCCCAATGTTCTCAGCTATGGCCAGTTCAGAGGCGCTGCTGCAATTTCCAGGTGGCACATGACTGCCTGTGAGCTGGTAATCCTGTCCTGAGCCTCGGCCAGCACCTGCACAGAATGCCCCAGGCCTTGGACATGCTGATCCATAGTGGAACCGTCACCCCCAAGGCCTCCACCATGGAGGCCACCCATGTGATGTTGGTCTGGGTGGCACACATGGTCGGCACCGCCTTCTGCATGGGGTTGGAATCCGTTCTGGATGCCGACAACCCCTCATGTAGACCCTGGCTCTGCAAATACATCTCCACGATTGAAGGGGCTGTCCATTCCAGAAGCCCAAAACCCATCTGGACAGCAGCTAGTCCCTGGGATCGGCATGTCCTCTGACCAGCTGCTGTATCGGATCAGCTGTGTGGTGAGCACCAGATAATGTCCCAGCAGCCTCTTCACTAAAGTGCCAACCGAGGTGTCTCTAGGATGGTGGGGGGTGTCGGAGACAGCTGTGACGGGAAATCAGTATCATCCTCCGACTCGAGCTCCGGGCTGTCCTATGTTTGGGCGGAGGGCTGGTGTCCAAACTGCTCCCATCGTTGGGGCTCGGTTCATGGGTGGGGGGGGGACTCTGGCTGTGGTACTGGCTGGGGGCGAGGGACACCAAATTTACCCGCCCTATCTCCAGCATGGCCGGCAAGACACAAAACAAGGCACATGATAAGACCGCGGGCTGGGGGGGAAGTGGGGTGAGCATGTAAGTGGGGGTAAAGGGGTTGTTAAGGGGGGAGTGTTGATACATGTGTCACAGGGAACTGCAACTCAGCAGGGTCTCACTTCCTTGCATGCGGCCGAACTCCACCCCTGAGACCCTCTGGGCCGCGGACCATGTCCAGGATCATCTACTCTGCCATGGTGAGAGGCCACAAGTCCAGTGGTCCCCCTTCAGTCTTCTCCAGCTCCCAACAGTTATGAGCGGTCTTCTCCTGTTGGGGGTGGAGGGGGGAGGAAACAGAAAACTACAGTGCTAGACAGTCCGACGCATGTAGCCCAGGGGGTGGGTAGCTGGTAGCCTCAGTTGCCAGGGCATCCAGCCACAGCTGCCGGCATGGCTGCCGGCATGGGTGCCGGCACGTGGTGCAGGGTGGGGGTTCAGCCACCCTCCGGGGGTGGGCGGTAGGGTTATGGGTGTGTGGGATGGGGGTTGGTGCCAGGGGCACATTTCTGCCTACTCATTCAGGCCATCAGGAGGTGGTTGAGCAGTTTCTGCCAGCGCTGCCGCCCGTCTGGACGATGTTACCCACAGTGCTCACAGTCTCTGCCACCTGCGGCCAGGCACAGCAAATAGCGGCGGCTGGCAACCTCCTTCCCAGGCCGGGGTACAGGGTCATCCGCCTCTCCTCCACTGCAACCAGGAGGGTGACCGTCGGTAAACCTCTTGTTGGCTGGGATGGTGTGTGTGGGGAGTGAAGTGTGGAGATGTGGCTGCAGCTTGTCACTCTCCTGAGTGTCAATCGCAAAACCGACGAATCCCGCACCAATTCTCATTAGAATCAATTGTGTTCCCATGGGGCTAGTGCTAGCCCCTCAATAGTAGCTGCATTGGTCCAGGTGCAGCGCCAATTTTGCTTTTGTGGAACTGACAGCAACACTCAGTCTCAGAAATGGAGAATCCAGCCCCACAATTGATGAGGCAGGAAGAGAGGATCTATGCTTTAATTTGTGAGAGAATTCAAAACTAGACGCCATGAATATAAATAAATGTGAGGGCAAGAAGGAGCATCTATTGACAGAGCGAGTGGTTGGGAAACGGAATTCACTATCACAGGAGGCGCTGAGGCAGGTAGCTGAGAGTGTATCCAAGAGAAAACCAGATGAAAGTATCTGGAATGGGGAGAAGGCTCAGGGTACACAGCCGCACAGAATCATTGGACCAAAAGGCCTGTATCACTGCAACTCATAATGAAATACTTCTTTGCAGTTGGTATCAGTCAGCAACAACCTGATACCGCAATATAAATGGAGCCAAGGTACTGAAAAATTAGGTCATATTATTTAACACCATATAGTTAGGCTCAAGGAAAATGCATTGTGCAAGTGTGCTGCTCCGAATACAATGTAATCATACCAAGGTAGGCACGTATCCCTTAATATAAAACAGAGTGTGTGAGAATAAAGTGACCACTTGAACAGGGATAACTAGATAGAAGGAAGAGGTCAGTGGGAGGGACAATATGCCCAAAGTTTTCTAGTAAAGTTATTGGGTGTGGTAACACTTGTTGTCTGTATTTAATGTTCTGAAAATGTGAAATGGTTTAATTTTGCACAAATCACACTGTGGACACCGTACCGACCGCATTTTCTTCTACTGAAAGCCACAGTGTGAGCCGACCCAAAGCCTGTAGCTCCGTGTTAAAGATAGTTTGGGTTGTGTTACTGATTCAGTGGAAGGTGGATGAGCACGTGCGTCAAGGACAGCAGAGTTCTTCATTTAAAGACGTGATTTGTGAGTTCACTTTCAATGCAAAGCAGGCGAAGCTGTGCAGTGCTGACGTGTAACAGAAAGTCTTCCCAGCTGCTCCTCCCATGGTTTTTGAACAGTGTTCCTGGAACTGCTGGGCGGTCTAGCAAATTGAGTTGCCAGGAGCGTTGAAGCGTCACTCAGTTGGTGGCCAGTGTGTGAAGAGAGACACAGTTGCGGTAAATGCTTACTGAGACGATATCACACCCTGCAGCAGCGCCGCAAACATTCTCGTAGTCATTCAAAGTCAATACGCAACATTGTATTTCCAAGTTCAAAAACCCTATCAGAACAAACACAGTCCTGGCTCCGTTTCATGGGAGCCACAAATCAACAGCAAGTTCGCACACAGCATCTTAAACAAGTTTCACCACCCCTATCATGTCAGACGCTGCACCAAGTAGGTTCTGAGATATTGTTTGTGCAAACTTGATCAGAAATCCAGTGATTCGTTTTGGTTTTTCAGCCATTGATTGAAAAAAAAATGAAATAAATGCGCTCCATGTAGAGACGAAAGACCATTTATTAACGGGCTGTTTTAGTTTGGAGTTACTCATTTCGATTACTTAGCTCGTGATTTTAAATCAATTGTAAATTGTACTGCTCAAAGAGCTCACACTTTAATAAAAGCTGTGAGGAAATTCGACATTTCTAATCGTGTGAAAACCCTACATTAGTCATTTCAAGTCGAATTTAACTATTCCTGGGCTATCTTTTTTTTTGAATACTGAAGCAAGCTTCAATAGACGAACATTGACAAGAAACGGATGAATTGTTGTCATTCTGTTCGACACAAAGGATTTTTCTGGATTGAATTCAGCCGTAAATATGTGGAATAATTTAAACACGAACGATTTAATTTTAGTACTGGGTATTAAATGGAATAAAACAGGTTGAATTGTAACTGATAAAAGCAGGGAGCAGCTTTTACCGCTGACATAACATCAATTCTCAATACCATTTAGAAGTCAAAGAGTCCATTCACACCCCGAGCCACTTTCGCAAGAGCCAAAAGCGCGGCTCCTGCAAATCTTTTAAAGATTGCAGGTTCTTTCGAAGTGACTTTCCAATCGCCTTCGTTGGCTAACTTCACAGAAACCGAGTGTGTGGAGTTGGCGATCTGATAAAATCGAAAAGCACCCGCCGAGGATCAAAAGTATTTTCGTTCTAATTTTACGGAAAGCCAAATTCTTGTCGAACGACATTCGTGACCGTTCTCACAGCTAGTTTAAACATTAATTCTCACCGTGAGGAATTGTCCCTTCACTTGGCATGTCAACAGTTGTGTCAAAACCGCTATTAACATTTCCCGAATAGCCAAGGTTAAGGAAATGAAACATTGCACCACACTGAATTTCACCAGGTTTTCCTATTTTAAACCTCACCGGAAGAACTCCCAAGTGTGCACTAGCGAAGGGTTTTCTTTCAAATCTATGTGAACAGTAATGTTTAGACGTGCAGCTTTTAATATGCTCAAGTGGCTTCAAGGAATCGATTCGCAGCCTTTCCCACTCCTGAGTGATAAAGTTAAGGTTTAAATCCCTGCACTGGATTTGAGTAGATAATCTCGGTTAATAAGAGTGAAAACATACAGTGATGTGTGGAATAAAAGCCTTAAATCAAGACCTGGTTAGCTATGTGTGAAAGATTAGTTAAAATAGCAGCACCCCCCCCCCCCCCCAAATCCCATGCACCAGTTAACATTTATCCCTCAGTCAGTACATTAACTAGTCATTATGTAAATATTCACGTGAGCATGTTGCCTATGATCAGAGATGATGTGGAGATGCCACCTGAAGAAGGAGCCGTGCTCCGAAAGCTCGTGTTTGAAACAAACCTGTTGGACTTTAACCTGGTGTTGTAAGACTTCTTACTATGATCAGAGATGACATCGTAGCGATGGCGACATTTCCAAGGTAGTTTTTGGGAAGAACTTGGGGGATCGATAATGCGCATTCAAATTCAGACTCTTTCTTCAACCTGCCCTATCATCAGACTGTGCCGTACCCAATAAGTGGTAAAGTGCTTAATCAGGGCGTGCTGACATGTTGACAACAGCTGTAAATAAGGGGAAACGGCACAATAGGACCAAACGAAACATGAAAATCTCTGAACAATGGTCCAGGGAAAAAAAATCACCAGAGCCAAGCAACTGTGGCAATATGAAAAACATATTTATTGATTATCCGTCTACCTGCCATTGCCAAAAGAGAAGTCCCTGTGGAATTACATTGTCACTCAATTCAATGGTGTCATTTCTATCAGTGATGTCTATGGACAAGGCTCGCTGCATGTGCATAGGATGAAAATTCACATCTGAAGTGAGAGGTGATTTCATTTTGATTGTAACCCGCTAGCTGATGACATTGCTCCGTGGTGTGCGGGCTGAAACACCTCAAGGAATCCCTCAGGACCTCACAGATCAATTGAAATAAGTAACTAGCCACCGAGTCAAAGGCAGCAAACTACTAATTAAACTTATACAACAGAGTATGCTTTTCAATTAATTTTATTTTAAAGGCAAGGTAATTATTCTAAGACGATGCCACAGAATGATTACAATACAGAAAGCCATGCGGCCCGTTGTGTCTCTCTGAAGGAACAATTTGTCTACTGCTATTCCCCCGCCTTTTCCTTGTAGTCATGCACATTCTTCCTTTTCAGATAATAATCCAAGTCCCTCGATTGAACCTGCCTCCGCACTAATATGGCCGTTACTTTCTTTGCCAATGCCCTTTACTCTGTTCCCTCAACTTCTCACCCTTTCCACGGGAACAGTTTCTTTCTCAATGCCTTCACCTCCTCTCTAAAGTGTGGCACCCAGAATAGAATGCAGTATTCCAGTTGAAGCCAAACCAGTGTTTTGTACAAATTTAACATAACATCCTTGTTTTTGTACTCTATACTCCTTTTAATAAAGTCTAGGATGCTGTATGCTTTATTAACTGCTCCCTCAACCAGTTCTACTGCCTTCAATGACATATGCACATATACACCCACGTCCTTCTGCTCCTGAATCCTAGTCAGAATCGTACCCTTTATTTTATTCTATTTGTCTACGTTCTTTCTACCAAATAAATCACTTCACATTTCTCTGCAACAAATTTAATCTGCTATTTCTGTGTCAATTCCATTAACCTGTTTATATACTCTTGAGTTCTGCACTGGCCTGGCCTCCTCAGAGTTCACAATACTTTTGTATCATCCACATATTTTGAAACTATGCCCTGTACACCGAAGTGTGGGTAATTTATATATATTTATTTAGGAAGAGCAGGAGACCTAACACCCGTCCCTGGATAATGACACTATATACCTTCCTCCAGCCTGAAAAACATAGATTAACCAGGTTTTCTCTCACTCAGGCAATGTCGTACTCATGTTGCTGCAGTCCCTTTTATTTCATGAGCTATAACTTTGCTCACAAGTCTGTTGTGTGGTGTTTTGTTAACTGCCTTTTGGAGGTCTGTGTACACCACATCAACAGCATTCCCCTCATCAACCCTTTATTATCGCACCAAAAAACTCAAGCAAGTTGTACAAAACTCTAGTACGGCCGCATTTGGAGTATTGCGTACAGTTCTGGTCGCCTCATTATAGGAAGGACGTGGAAGCTTTGGAACGGGTGCAGAGGAGATTTACCAGGATGTTGCCTGGTATGGAGGGAAAATCTTATGAGGAAAGGCTGATGGACTTGAGGTTGTTTTCGTTAGAGAGAAGAAGGTTAAGAGGTGACTTAATAGAGGCATACAAAATGATCAGAGGGTTAGATAGGGTGGACAGCGAGAGCCTTCTCCCGCGGATGGAGGTGGCTAGCACGAGGGGACATAGCCTTAAATTGAGGGGTAATAGATATAGGACAGAGGTCAGAGGTGGGTTTTTTACGCAAAGAGTGGTGAGGCCGTGGAATGCCCTACCTGCAACAGTAGTGAACATGCCAACATTGAGGGCATTTAAAAATTTATTGGATAAGCATATGGATGATAAGGGCATAGTGTAGGTTAGATGGCCTTTAGATTTTTTCCATGTCGGTGCAACATCGAGGGCCGAAGGGCCTGTACTGCGCTGTATCGTTCTATGTTCTATGTTCTATGTTCTAAGTTAGCTAAACCTGATTTGCCCCAACAAACCCTTGCTAGTTTTCGTGGATTTAACCCTCATTTGTTCACGGGATTGTCATTTTTTCTGAATTATTTATATTAATACTAATACTGTAATAAATTAATAACACTCAAAATAAAAGTGGAATATTTTATCACTTGCAGTTTTCTTCAGCCTCAGGCGGCGTCAGGAGTCTGTATAAAGAGGCAGGACTGGGTTGAGCCGTCGCTAAATATTTTTGTCCACAATCAATTTCTCAGTGAGATACAATGTTGTATTTCATCTTGCTTTCGTAAAAACGTGATCTGTTTGATAAATTTATAACTAATAGCAGGTCTAATGCACTTGAACAAATAGCATACCTTTAAAGATAAATAGTCTGACATGTGTCTTTGCTCAACATTTAATATGTAGGTATGTGTCTGATAGCTCAGTTTATATACCTTGTCCTTGAAGTTAGAACATCTTAATTTCAAACTAGAATCTAGGACTTTAATTCTTAATTTAGGCTAACGCTTCAATGTGACACAGTTTTGCTGGGTGCTGACATTTTGAAATAGAAGCCCTCTCTCATTGGTCAATGGAGACAAAAGATCACTCTGGTGATCATCATTTTCCCCTCCAACACCACCAAAAGCAGATTTTCTGGTGATTCAATGAAGTGATTGAAGACAGACTGTGCCCAAATCGACTGACACGTAGAATCACGGGGCGATTACAGCACAGAAGGAGGCCATTTGGCCTGTCGTGTCCAAGTCAGCTCTTTGCAAGAGCAACTCACCTAGTCCTACCTCCCGCCTTTCCCCCATAACTCAGCAATGTTTTTTCTTCAGATAATTATCCAATTCTCTTTGAAAGCCTCGAATGAATCTTTCTCCACCGCAATCGCATTCCACATTCTAAACCCTCGCTGTGCAAGGTGCTTTTATCAAGTTGCCGTTGCTTCTTTTGTCAATTACCTTAAATACTTGCTTACAGAATTGTCATTGTACTTCAGAAGTAACAATTCACTGTGAAGTGCTTGGAAATGCTTTTTGAACCATTCGGGTCTCAATTTCGTCCACCAAAAATCTACTATCTGTCCGACGAAGTTCTCAAAAAAACTTAATTAATTTGCTGAGAAAAGTTTATTCAAGATTTCTTATAGAAAGTAAGCCCCAACAAACTCTATAATACCGATTATACAGCCTCCCTTGAAAGGCACCCCTATAGTCAGCACCTCAAGGCTCGTGTGACAACACTTTATTTTATTGTCATTGTTCACGTAACACAGAACCGTGCAATCCAACAATCCGTTCCCAATTAAATATTCATCCATCCCTTAATTAACATGCACACTCTTGGCATTAACTGGAGGCTATTAGCATATTATCATATCCACTTATTTTTCGGGGAGATATTTGACTTCAGGGGACTTTTTCAATGTAAAGTCTAAATTTCTTATCTGCATGCTCAGATATTTGTGCTCCCCTTCTCCCCTCCGTCAGCATTTTAAACGCTTTTAACTCTGCCTCCTGCAGATCAATGGGGGGAACTACAACTCGGTGACTTGCCGTTTCATAGCTTAATCTACAACTATTCACGTTTGATATTTTGATATTCATCTGTATGTGCATCTCAAATTATTTGATGCATGTTGTATGTGGAGGTGTTTGTGTTCCAGAATGTGGGTTCCTGAAATCTTACTGCGCAGGGAACTGCCTTTAGAAACATGAACCGGCACATCATTGGCTTGTTGGTAAAATCCCCGCCTCCCCACAACTTGTTCGTTATTTGATTGGTGAAACCTCCCTCCCCTGATTCCTGGTTGGTGCCGCTTCTCTATATTTGCCCTGGGAACTGATGAACCAAATACAGAAGTTTTTTGTTATTGTTGAGACTTCAGATTTAAGGTGGCATTGTGAGTGACAGACAGAGGGAGAGAGAGCTGCCCGCTGAAAAGTAGCAGGCTGTAAACGGTCAGATCAAAGTGTTTTGGCTGGAATGAGTATTTCTGAGGCCGATTACTGCGGTGTAGAGGATTCGCAGCCCGGGAGCTCTGGCTTGGACACGGCCGCTTCTCCATGGGCTCAGTCGGAGAGTCCAGCCTCTCAAACCCAACTTGCATCAGCTCAACTCGCGGCGAAATCGGACGGCAAAGCGGACGCTGAATCTCGGATCAGGCGCCCCATGAACGCTTTCATGGTTTGGGCAAAGGACGAACGAAAAAGGCTCGCTCAACAAAACCCCGATCTGCACAATGCAGTATTGAGTAAAATGCTTGGTAAGGCGAGACATCTTCCAATTACTGTCAGCATACACACACCCCATAAAAACATATTAGAGAGTGGGAGATGTATTCAAGAGAGGGGGAGAATGGGAGGCAGAAAATAACTGATTAACCAGTGATTTATTTTGCTGAGAATTCAGTGGTGGCTGCATTCAAGATCGACAGATTTGATGAGGAAATTGAATCACAAATGGATTGGTTAAAACACCCCAAAATAACCTGTGCTTGTCCCGAACTTTAGGATGTGTGGATGTCAACAATCAGAGTACAAAAGTACAGAACTTTTCCCAAGAAGTTCATTTAACAAATCTCTATTCTATCCAAGGGTTTATTTAAAAGTCTCTATATTCTATCCAAAGGGTTTATTCAACAGTATCTATATTCTACCCAAAGGGTTTATTTAAAAGTCTCTATGTTCTATCCAAGGGGGTTATTTAACAAGTCTCTATATTCTACCCAAAGGGTTTATTGAACATGTCGCTCTATTCTATCCAGGGAGTTTATTGAACAAGTCTCCATATTCTATCCAAGGGGTTTATTGAACAAGTCTCTATATTCTATCCAAGGGGTTTATTGAACAAGTCTCTATATTCTATCCAAGGGGTTTATTTACCAAATCTCCACATTCTACACAAGGGATTTATTGAACAAGTCTCTATTTTCTATCCAAGGGGTTTATTGAACAAGTCTCTATATTCTATTCAAGGGGTTTATTGAACAAGTCTCTGTATTCTCCAAGGGGTTTATTGAACAAGTCTCTATATTCTATCCAAGGGGTTTACTGAACAAGTCCCTATATTCTATCCAAGGGGTTTATTGAACAAGTCTCTATATTCTATCCAAGAGGTTTATTGAACAAGTCTCTATATTCTACCCAATCAATTTTCAGTTTTTCTAGCTGATTGCTTCAGACTCAACCGATTTAAGTTCGATGCTTTCAATGAATTGATTTCCGACCTATTGAGGGACACATTTTGAGTGAATGTGTGTGACCTGGTTTTCTGTGCTCCCACAGGACAGTCCTGGAAGTCCCTTGCTTTCGACGATAAGCGCCCCTTTGTGGAAGAGGCTGAGCGACTCCGCGTCCAGCACCTGCAAGACCACCCCAACTACAAATACCGGCCTCGCCGCAAGAAGCAGAGCAAGAAAGTCAAACGAATGGAGACCAACCTTCTAGCGCACAACCTGGGCCAGGGTCACGGCCCAGGCGGCCGGAGCGGCCACGGGGTCTGCGGTGACACTTTCATCAGGAGCCCACACGAGGGGAGACACTCGGGCCAACATCAACTTCCTTCGCTCTGCCACTACAGCGATTTGCACGGCATGGGCTCGGAGTTTGAGAGCTATGGGTTGCCCACTCCAGAGATGTCTCCCTTGGACGTGTTGGACCCGGTGTTCTTCCCGACCCACATGCAAGAAGACTGCAATATAACCTACAGAAGCTACCACATGGACTACAGCCGGGACAAATCGGGCGCCTTGTCCTATTCTGACCAAATCTCTGCCAATGTGGCCGAATTGGTCCGCAGTCCGCAACATCTGTACTACAGCCAGCTGTGCCCCGGAGGTCAGAGCAGCATGTCTGTCCACCTGGGCCAGCTCTCCCCTCCCCCCGAAGCTCAACACGTTGACAACGCGGAACACTTGGGTCCAACTGAGTTTTGGACAGATGTTGATCGCAGCGAGTTCGACCAGTATTTAAATCTAGCAAGGACTCGTCCGGATGCCTCGGGGCAAACCTTTCAAGTGTCTCTGTCGAAACTGAACGCCAGAGGTGTATCGTGCGAGGAGAGCAGCTTTATTTCAGCACTGTCTGATGCCAGCAATGCCGTCTATTACAGTGCCTGCCTCACCGGCTAACTCGCAGCTTCAGAGCCACTCTGCCTCTGTAATTGTCGTCTTTTCAATACCTGTTTTATAAAGAGTTACTAAACCATTTTTGCGATCGTGTGTATGCTTCTAATTCAACCCAAGTATGCGGAAATCACTGGTTGGTTTCCAGTTTTAGCAAAAAAGGGGGTTGATAAAGTGCACCAGAAACTGATAAGTCACTGGTTGGAAAAACAAATGAAATGGAATTTTTTTTGATGTCGGAAGCACATTGGTATTAAGAACGGAAATGTATTAATCAGGGATCATTCCAAGTGGAATATCCTGTTTTGTAAGCCTTCATGCAGCAGCACGTACAGAGTGCGGGCAGACTACTGCTTAAAATCCAAAAGGAAAATGTAAGTGAGTGTTGTGTGTGTTTTTTTTTCGGGATTGCTCCTTTTTTTCAGCATTTTGTAGGTATACCAAGCTATTTTAGTGCTTTGAGAACGTTTTACTCATCTGCAAATGTATAACCTTTAATAAGGCTCAGATACACTCTGTAAATAGTGAATTCTGTTGCAATTGCATTTTGTAAATCTGTTAATAAAAGCCTCTATTTAATAAATATTTCAATTTGTAACTGCTTTGATAATAAAAGTCTATTATGAGGTGGGTTTGAACATTCCTGATTCATATTTGTCACTATCCAGCAATGTATACAGCAGCAAATGCCTATGCACACTCATTTCCCCCCAAATAATCTTGTTACTTGCATTATACATACTCCTCAAAAGTTCTGCGTTAGCCTGGAAATTATTCTTACTTTAGAAGTTTAAGATCAGAGATGATCTGCGATTATGATTTTACCACAATTCCCTGATATTTTCCAGTTCATGTTCAAACATTTTTCACTTGGGTGGCACCCTGTTCAAAGGGCATGCACCTGGGGGCCTCCAATCCCATGGGAGACTCCTACGAGTGCCGTTCCACCTGGTCTCCATTTGTGGAGAACAGTACTGAACAAGTCTCACCTGAGGTCTCCAAGGTGAAGGCGATAGATCCCAATGCCTCAGGTACCTTGGGTCTCTGCACATTAAAGTGAGACTAGCTATCTTGTTCTAATATGCAGATTTGCTAAAATGTGATCCCGCCAACAATGGGCAGGATTCATATCACAACGTCGCGTGAGACCGTGTTTGATCTTGTGAGATGATGCAAGCCGGGTAGATCTTGGGAGCGGGGTCTCCCGACTTCTATCAGCCACGCTACACCGCGGCAAGCTGCCTTTTGGGCACAGCGTGGCTGTTGTATCGTATCCATAATTTTGGATCTGTGACTTTAGGTATTTCAGTGTTCCTCAAACCTCTGTTCTCAACATATCTAGAGATGTGCACTCAATGCCATGCACCATTGCACCACCTACCCCTATTACCACTTAATCCCACCTGCCTTCCACCCAATCACAAATCTCTCCTTTGGTACCCACACACTCCTTCCATTGCTTAAAACGTGTTATATTTTAACCATTCCCAGTTCTCTTATCAAACGCTGCCTGACCTGCTGAGCATGTCCAGCACTTTCTGGTTTTATTTCAGATTTCCTGTATCTGCAGTGTTTTACTTGTGTCATTTGCTTGAAGTACATTTTGTATTCTACTGACCATCTGCTCAATGTCCTGTATCAGTCCACCCAATGTGGTCCAGTGCAGGTATATACAATTCCAATAGCATATCATGTGGAACAGAGAGATTTAAAATTGCTTTCAGCAGAAATATCTTTTTCCACTATCAGTTTTATTCTATTCAAAGCTTTATTTCTTTAGCTTTATTCAGTTGATAGCCCACATGCCAGAAGATTGCGGGTTTAAACACCATAATCTAGGTTGATACTCCAGTGCTGTACTGAGAAGGTGGTGCAACATCAGAGCTGCCACACCTGAAATTTGGAACAGACTCCCCAGCAACATATTAGAGATATTTACATTTTAAATATATATAACTTTAATTGCTGGGTGATAATGGGTCAGCCACCAACTTTAAATCCTGCTGGTCGGATTTTCTGCTCTTCACTTTCCCACTGGACAGTTTTTATTAAATTCAAAGTAAGACTAATGTTGAACTATCACGTGGTCGTGGAGCAGTTGCCCATTTTAAACCCTGCCAGCCTGGCTAATTATCCTTTCCTGGCTTACAGACAACTTGAGCCAAGCTGTCCCCTAGGATGAATATATATCTTGCCAGCTAAGTCAGTTTTCTTGTCTTAACTTTGCTAAGAAGGCAGTGTGCAATCAATGCATTCAAACTAAGAGTACTGGGGAAGAGGCATCTGTGAATGCCTGAATTGGCATTCCGAGAGATACTGGAAAGGCAGTGGAAGACTGGGGGATGTCAGGCAGGTGTGTCAGAGGCCCTCATCAGGGTGGCATGCGAGGTAGACAGGTGCCCACCTGTACACACATGGAGATCTCCTTGGGGACGGTGGCAGACTCCATGAAGAGTCTAGTTTAGAAGTTTTCAATTCAGAAATGGTTGCCCGGGTGCAATATGATTGACACACATATCACACTTTTGTAAATATAGCTCCCTTGCACTGTCACCGTGGCTGATGTGGTTTATTTGTGGCAGTCGTTAAGCCTTTCTGCCCACATCCCATTATCTTTCAAGGGACTCCCCATACCCCCAAATCAGGCTCTGAATACCACGCATGATGGCAGTAAACAGATGAGGTGCAGTCTAACACCTTTTCCCCCCCTCCTGCCACCGCACCCTCTTAGCCATAGCCAATGAGCCCTCCCAGAAACACTTTCGACCTCCCAGCCTCACTCTTCAGCCCTCTCCCATCACCTTTCATCCCAGCTTTGCCAAAGGATCATCTGGACTCGAAACGTTAGCTCTTTTCTCTTCGTACAGATGCTGCCAGACCTGCTGAGATTTTCCAGCATTTTCTCTTTGCCTTTCATCCCATCCAGATTGATGTAGAACTCCCCTTTGTTGCTGAAAATTCCACCCTCATAACCATTGACATGACCCAGCCTAACCCTTCTGCCCCTAAATCTGAGTCACTTTGTATATACCCCCCCAACAACTCTCAGTGCCCCTTCACATGACATCATCATACCTTTACCCTTCCACCCATTGCTGCCTTTAACCATCACCATCCCCACCTACCACCAATACGCTCAGTTTGTCCCCCTCCCCAAGAATTCACCATTTGCTCCACTGACCTCCCTCTGAACCCCTTCCATTTCAGTAGTCCCCCGTGCCCCTTCACACCTACGCAAGCAGAGACCTCCCCCTTGCAACTCCACTGCATAGACTTTCACTGCCCCAACATCACCCCCTGCAGCTTGAAGATCTAGACTCCAGTTGCTGGATGCTTCCATTTTGTCCTCATCTCTGCAAGCTGTCCCAGGCCATCTTAAGGTAAATCCTGACCTTTACATGCCACGTTGGTCCAGATGTGTTCGAGACTGGTGCAATTTCCCACTGGCACTGTGGATGATTAGGCGTAGGGGTGCAATTCCAGTTGGGTCTTCACCTGCGTCCCACTAGAGGGATAAAAATTGGTATCATGCCGACCTCTGGCAGGAATTGCAACCCGTAATGGTGGCCGAGTGCGGAAGATCTCATCGTTATTTTACACCGGCAGGGAACCAGATTCTCAGTTTCAGTCACATTGTTCCTGCCACCCACCAAAATATTACCCCCCCCCACCACCACCACCACCGCAGGGGGAGTGGAAAATTCCACCCTGAAGTAATATTATGTTGGGACTTAAATGGAAAGGGTTTACTCCTACATCCCGAGAACAATACAGAATGACACCCATAAACCATTCCAGCATGGATAGTCATAGGAAAGGCAAGAAGAGATCAAGATAATCTCAGACCTCAGTATGAAAATAATACATAGTTAACCAGCAGTAAGATACAGCCTCTGTTGTCGACCTTATCTGCTTTAGACAAACACAGATGGCACTTGGACAAACAGCAGTGCAACATTGCAATGTTCTTCTTCAGAAAACATTCAAAATGAAAGTGTTGAAATTTTACGCTCAGAATCAAATGCTGGTTCCTGAAATTGAGGCTCATTGTGCGTAATTTACATTTGGATTAAATAGTAACCATGATGTGTGCAAAAGCAGCTGATATATTTTCTTGCATAACAACAGCTATTTGACTTTCACTAACTAACTAACTAATTAACTAACTAACTAACTGTGTACAAAGTGTGTTTCTGAGAATTTTAATCCCGCGTCAGAGAATGTAAGTCTACCTAATTTATTTTTTCACTGAGATCTCCAGTTCTTCTGGCTGATATTAATTTGAGTTTTATGTTTGGATGCAAATCTTTGACTTTGCAATGTCTGAGAATGTAACCTTCAGTTGATGCTCTCACACATATAATCAACAGCCTACATCTTTAACATTGTACACAAACTGTGGAAGTCCATGATAATTGATAATATAATTATCAAACCAATATAAAAATGATATAACAATGTTCCATTAAAATGTCTCTTAATAAGATAACTCGTCCCAGGTTTTTCTCACATAGCTTGTTTCACATGAACTAGATTTTCAAACATACGTTTTAATTACTAAGTTCTTGAATGGATTTACCAGAGAACAGGAACATGATATCTTGGCCCTTACACCTATCACTCTTAGCAATGCTTCCTCTATTCCAATCATTGTCACAAAATTCATGAGGAAACTTCAATCCTAATCAACTTTTAAAGCTGTTTTTAAATATTTAAATCATCCATTATCAGCATTTTAAACATCTTGGACAGGGATTCCTGCTATGACAATGTTGCAAGGACACATTTAGCACAGTTTAACCACAAAACAGAAGACGTTTTACAAGCAGAAGCGAGTATTAGATCTAAAAGTGTAATTTTAACCTCGTAACAAGCAAGCAAGTGCAGAGCTCCATTTTCATTAGATAGGGCTACACTGGGCTCTGGTTGTCTAACTCATATGTTTTGTCCCCACCAGACTGATGTGTAGACGGGCAGTTCTTTAAGATTAGCAGGTGGTATTCATTTCAGTCATGTGTGGAAATGTTTCAGTGCTCTGCATCTTTAATGACAATATCTGATGTTAAATTCAAAACAAAGTAGGAAAGGAAAAATGCAAAAAAAATTTGTGAACCTGAATCTGAAAAAAAAGCCTTCCTGCTGAATGGCTAACTATAGACCAGGAATATAAAAGTGGAGCAATCAGCAGGATGCATCGCTGAAGGCATAGGGGAAAATAAAAGGTAGTATATGGTGCTGGATCATCTGATAGGGAAATTGGATCTGTGGAGAGGAGATTTAAGAAGACAATGTGAACAGCACATGGCAGCGTGACATTTAAACGTTAACCATTGGCGCTGAACTTTTTAGATGTCAATCTTTTCAGCATTACTTCACCTTGGGTCATCATATCACCTCTCTCCAATTATCTTTATCGGTATAATTATCTTCCTTGTGACATTTTAGAAGTTATGTAGCATCTCCTCTACTCACATAGGCCAAGTTCCAGGCATCATTATTTTGATGGAGGTGCAGTTTTCTTCCTTGCAAATGCATAGAAGAAAATGAAGACCATAGCTCTTTGTTTATATATATATAATGAACGTGAACCAGTTTCACAGGCGAGCCCAACAGTTCTGTTCCCTATTTTATCCTCTTGTAAAATTATATTTACGAAAGAGGTTAAGATGGGCAAATAGTTTATGACTTATGATTGAGATCGAGCCAAATGATACTGACAAGTATGTGACTATACTCAGCAACTTATTTCATAGAATTGGTCAACTCCAAGAATAGCAAAATTGCTGACAAAGTAATAATACAGGACAAAGCTATGCATGAAATAATGAACAACACTTAACCCATTTATCCTAACCATTCCTAAGCTAAGGGATACCCCCATACCATTATTTGCCTCCAAAGGTAAGGTTACAAAGATTAAGCGAGGTGGTACCAATGCAGATTCATATAAATCTCAAAGATTTGATTGACATGGAATCAAAGCATATTACAGGTAATTTTCAATCATTTGACTATATACTACACTTGTATAAATAGGATGAATAATTATTATTTCTACACTGCATTTTTAAAAATGTGTTTACCTTTTCTGAAGACGGCGGCACTGCTCGATAGGGACTACCTCTTTGACAGTGGGACTCCTGCCTGAAGACCATCCTGTAAATGCAATGAATCCTGACCCAGGCAAATAGATAGAAGTTGAGGCACATACAGAGGGGTAGCCCCCTGTTTGAAATTTGCACTGAAGTGATAGGCCCCTTTGCTACCTTCTGCCTCACCTCTACCCAACCTCCGCTGCAATGTCCCTGTGATACTGGATACTCAAACATGCATCCAACTCTCCACTGCGCAGTCAGGATCAGAGGATAAGTTGTAGATTGTTTGCTAATTTTCCTCCTTCCTACCGCAAGGTAGATGAAACCATCATAATATCCCCACCATTGCCATTGCTGGGATTAGGTTAATCCATTTAGCTACTAGGCAGCCATTAGGTATTCCATGTTAATTTGTTTCTGTTTTATTCCCTCACGTTTCTTCTATCATTAATTTTCTGCCACTCCTCGTCCTTGCTCTAGGATGTCATTGATTCTGTACTGGAATATAATTGCACAGATAATGGGCACCCATTGACACCTCACCTAAATCATGCCATGTCTACCTGAACACTAATTGTTGACAGCCTATTTAATCAGAAAGCTAATGGAATATTAGTCACTACCTTAAGGAGGCTGGAATGAAAAGGGCAGGAGTTATACCACAGTTGCATAAAGCTCTGGTTAGAGTAAATCTGGAATACAGTACACTGAGAAATGATATAGGTACTGGAGATCAAGACGTGGAATCAGTCTGGGTAGAAATACAAAATAGCAAAAGAAAGAAGTCCCTGGTGGGGGTAATCTTTTGGTCACCAAACAATAGTTCCACAGTAGGGCACAGTATAAACAAGGAAATACTGGAGAACGTGTAAGAAAGTACCACAATAACCATGGGTGATTTTAATGGGCATATAGACTGGATTAATGAAATTGGCAAGGGTAGCCTCGAGGGAGAGTTCATTGAATGTATTAGAGATTGTTTCTTGGAGCAATATGTTTTCATAGAATTTACAGTGCAGAAGGAGGCCATTCAGCCCATCGAGTTTGCACCGGCCCTAGGAAAGAGCACCCTACCTAAGCCCACATCTCCACCCCATCCCCGCAACCTAGCCACCCCATCCAACCTTTTTTTGAACAGCAAGGGCAATTTAGCAATACCAATCCACCTAACCTGCACATCTTTGGAATGTGGGAGGAAACCGGGGCACCCAGAGGAACCCCCACAGACATGGGGAGAAAGTACAAACTCTGCACAGACAGTGACCCAAGTTAGGAATCGAGCCTGGGATCCTGGAGCAGTGAAGGAACTGTGCTAACCACTGTGCTACCATGCTTCCCCCAAATCCATTGCAACAAACCAGGGAGTAGGCTATTCTAAATTTAGTATTGTGTAATGGAGAGGGATTAATTAATGACCCCATAGTCACGGATCCTCAGGGGAAGAGTGATCAAAGCATGATGGAATTTCAAATTCAGTTTGAGGGTGATAAAATGGAATCCCACACGAGCGTTCTGGAGTTAAACAAAGATAATTATGTCAGCATGAGGAAGATTTGGCCCTAGAGGATTGGGTAGGAATACTAAAAGGTAGGACAGTTGGTGAGAAGTGGCAGCTGTTTAAGAAGATACTCAATTCCTCCCAACTAAAATATATTTTAGAGAGAAAGAAAGATTCCAAAGGGGAAAAAACATTCATAACTAAACATGGAAGTTAAAGATAACATAAAGACAAAAACTAAGGAATGTAATATTGCAAAGTGGCAGGCTGGAAGTTTGGGAAATTGTTAAAGATCAACAAAGGGTAATAAAAAAGTTTTAAAAAGAGCAAAGGTAAGTTATGAAGGAAAACCAGCACAAAATATAAAAGAGGACAGCAAAGGTTTCTATAAGTGTATAAAAGGGAAGAGATTAGCTAAAGTGAATGTTGGTACCATGGAGTATCAGACAGCAGAGGCAGCAGAATTAATAGTGGGGAACACAGAAGTAGCGGAGACGCTAAATCAGTATTTTGCCCCAGTTTTTATGAGGGAAGATACTAATACCATTCCAATACTGACAGGTAATACAGAGGTAATAGAAAGCGAGGAACTTAGAAAAATCATTATCAATAGGGAAAAAGTACTAAACAAACTATTGTTTGGCAGACAAGTCCCAGAGTCTGATTGCTTACATCCTAGAGTCTTAAAGGAAGTGGCAGCAGAGATAATGGATCCATTGATTACAATATTCCAAAACTCCATGGATGCGGGAAAGGTTCCAGTGGACCGTAAAAATGCTAATGTAATGCCCTTATTCAAAAATGGAGGGAGGAAGAAAGTAGGAAACTATAGATGAGTTAGTTTAACATCTGTAAGTGGGAATTGTTAAAATCCATTGCAAAGGAAGTAAGAACAGGACATTTGGAAAGTCAAAACGCAATCCATCAAAGTCAGCATGATTTTATGAAGGGTAAATCATGTTTGACTAACTTGCTAAAGTTATTCGAAGATGCAACAAGCCATGGATAATAGGGATCCTGTAGATGTAGTATATCTAGACTTCCCAGAAGGCATTTGATAAGGTGCCGCACAAAAGGCTAATGCACAAGGTGAGATCACATGGGGTTGGGGCAATTTATTAGCCTGGATGGAAGACTGGTTAACCAAAAGAAGGCAGAGAGTCAGGATAAATGGATCTTTTTCTGGTTGGCAAGATATACCAGTGGGGTGCTGCAGGGTTTGGTCCTCGGGCCCAACTATTTACAATATATATGAATGACATGGATGCAGGGATAGTAGGTACTAGAGCCAAATATGCAGATGACATTCAAATAGTTGGGGTAATAAGTTGCAACGAGGAAATAAGAAATTTACAATAGGGATAGATAGGTTAGATGATTGGGCAAATGCGGCAGATGGAGTTTAACGTCGATAAGTGTGAGGTTATCCGGTTTGGTCAAAATAAGGGAAAGGTAACTTATTATATAAATGAAGAGAAACATCAGAGTGCTTCAGTGAAAAGGGATCTGGGTGTCTTCATGCATAAATTGCAGAAAACTAGTACGCAGGTACAGCAGGTAATAAAGAAGGCAAATGGAACTGTGGCCTTTATAGCTAAAGGAATAGAGAATGAAGTAGGAAAGTGTTGCTGCAACTGTACAAAGCATTTGTGAAACTGCACCTGGAGTACGGTGTACATTTGTCGTACATTTATTTGAGGAGAGATCCTGAGGCTAAGTGTTGACGTCATTGTAAACGCTGTTGCGTTTCCTGACGGCATCAACATGGCCTCAGGAGCAGCAATATTGACTCCTAGAGGGATCCAGCATGGCACTGGAGCGACCCACACCCTCCAGCTGTTGATCCCAGCGTCAGATGGACGCCACGGGTCTGCACATGCGCAGTGGGACCGGCGCCATTGCCACGCATGCGCGGTGGCTCCCTTCTCCGCGCCGGCCCCGAAGCAGCATGGGTTAGGGCTACAGGGGCCGGCCCGCCAATCGGTAGGCCCCGATCATGGGCCAGGCCACAGTGGAGGCCCCTTGGTCTTGCAGGTGATACAGCACAGATCCACCAGAATTGTATCTGGGCTAAAAGATTACATTGTGAGGACAGTTGCATTGTCTCGGCTTGTAGTCCTTTCACTATAGAAAACCAAAGGTTGATATAATTGATGTGTTTAAGATAATTAAAGATTTAATATGGCAGAGAAAAAACATTTTCGCTGGTGGGACAGTCAGCAAGAAGGGAACACAACGCAAACATTTAAGTTAGGATATTCAGGAATTTCATCAGGATTCAATTTAAGGAATCGGGGGGAATAGTACATGTCAATGTGGCATTTGCATTATGCCAGGGAACATTCCATTGCACAATAAGTAGTGGAAATCTGGAACTCTTTTCCCCCAAAAAATGTTGAGGTTTGGTCAACTGATAATTTCACAACTGAGATTTATAAATTTGTGTTAGCTAAAGGAATTAAAGAATGAGGAAGCAAGGCAGATACAAGGAGTTAACATACAGATCGGCTGTCATCTAATTGAACAGGCTCGAGCGGCCGAATGGCTTATTCTTGTCCCTGTGATTTGGGCGAAAATTTAAAATGTTGCCCTCTCCCCACCCCTTGAGAAACTTTCTGACAGGAAGTCACTGGACAATAGTGAGGGCAGAAAACTGTTTAGTCTTTTTAATCCAGTAGGTTAATTGAGGTCAATTGTACCACAATTACTGCAATCGGTCATAGCCAGCTAACTGAACCTAAAAGCAAGTATCAACCCTAGTCGGGTGTGGATCTGCATGACCCAGTACAGTTCCATTAACCCACAGAGGAAGCCCTAAAATGCTTCTTGAGCACAGGGCTAAAGATCTGGCTTTGAAACCCGACCAAGGCAGGCCAGCAGCATGGTTCAATTCCCTTACCAGCCTCACCAAGCAGGTGCCAAGAATGTGACTACGAGGGGTTTTCACAGTAACTTCATTTGAAGCCTACTTGTGACAATAAGTGATTTTCTTTTCATTTCATTTCAAGCCTTATTGCGGATGGTGAAGCCTGCTGTGACAGTGATGTCATTGCTAATGTGTCCCTTTATTCCCTATTGGATTACTGTATTGAGGTAAGTGGTATTTGTGCCGTGGCTGTCATACCCTTCCTTGTGGTGCCAGTAATACTGACTTAAGTCATTTTCACTAGCATCCTGTCTGAGTATTTTACTTGAAGGAAGTTCTTTGTGACAAATGTTGAATCACACCATTAATTTTGCATAATAGGCTCTCAGGAAGGAGACAGAGCTAATAGCCATTTATTACTCATTTTCTAGCCCTATATTTCCTTGTATATTATACAGAGTTCAGTCCTATTTCCCTGACAGTATTGCATTTTTGAAAAAAATTATAATTTGTGGAAATTTAACCTTTTTCATTTAGCAACCTTCAGGCTGGTGGTGTTTGGAGCTGGGATGTGAAATGCCACTTCTCTGAAGTTATTACACAGGCTAGGTAAATTAAAGAAAACATCTTTCACAACTGACCATCCTATAATCATAGTGCTTACAGATCTTGTCTCTCTTTAAACGCCACCCTTTCCATAATAGATTGGCGTTTTGTAAGTTTAAGTGCAGTATTAATGGCAGAGGCATCCTACTAATGAATTGTTAAATTTAGGGTGAAGTAAGGGTGGCATGTGGCGCAGTGGATAGCATTGGGATTGCGGTGCTGAGGACCCAGGATCAAATCCCAGCCCTGTGTCACTATCTGTATGGAATTTGCATGCTCTCCCCAAGTCTGTGTGGGTTTCACCCACATAACCCAAAAATGTACAGGTTAGGTGGATTGGCTGCACTTAATTGGAAACTCTAAATTAAAAAAAATAATAATTTAGGGGGAATTAAGATTTCATCTTTGATTTAAAATCATCCCTCGGTTTTTTACATGGATCAAGATTTTATTTCTCCAAGTTTTGTTCTCTGCATCAAGTTATCATTGGCAAGGCTGCATTTATTAC
Organism: Scyliorhinus canicula; assembly: GCF_902713615.1. Lineage (NCBI taxonomy): Eukaryota > Metazoa > Chordata > Chondrichthyes > Carcharhiniformes > Scyliorhinidae > Scyliorhinus > Scyliorhinus canicula. The sequence continues at coordinate 177,921,753 of NC_052152.1, forward strand.
ATCAAGATATATGGCAGAGAAATGAGCCATTCAACCCAACCAGTCCATGCTAGTATTTACGCTTCACTTGAACGTTCTCCCAACTTTTCACAGTGAAATGTATCAATATAACCATCTATTCCCTTCTCCCATATATGCTTGTTTAGTTACCCTTGAGTGCTTCTATTAGCCATCTCTAGTTTACCAACAAGATAATGGTGGGTCGCTTCCTTGAAGTTGCAGTCCTTGCGATGATAATACTCCCACAAAGGTATTAGACAGGGAATTGCAGGATTTCATCTAGCGGCAATGAAGAAATAATAATGGCTGCGCACACTGGGATGCTGTGAGATTTATAGGGAAATTTGGAGATGGTGATTTTCTCACAACATTGCTGCTTTGCTATTTGTGGTTGGAGAAATAAGAATTTCCATTGCAGAAGGAGACCACTCAGCCCATCGAGTCTGCACCAGCCCTTGGAAAGAGCACACTCCTCCATTCTATACCCGTAACCCAGTAACCCCACCAAACCTTTGTTTTGGACGCTAAGGGCAATTCTGCATGGTCACTCCACCTAACCTGCACATCTTTGGACTGTGGGAGGAAACTGGAGCACCCGGAGGAAAGCCACACAGGCATGGGGAGAACGTGCAGACACCACACAGACAGTGACTCAAGCCGAGAATCGAACCTGGGACCCTAGAGCTGTGAAGCAACTGTGCTAACCACTGTGCTAACATGCTGCCCACAGGGTAGTACAGGTGTTGTCTCACATTGGTGAGTTACAGCTGTGCTTTCTGTACACAGGGCAAGCCACAGCTACAGTACTCCAGTGATGGAAGGTGTTGTATATTGAACCTGGTGTCTGGTGATAGCCAGTGAATGGCTCCATGTTAAATGCTATTGAGGTTCCTGGGTGTTAGTGTGGCCCGATCCATCCATGCAAGTGGTGAAAGTTCTATTATTCTCCTCGCATGAACTGTGAAGATGGTGAGGAAGTATTAAGGGTTTTGAGGTAAGCTACATATTAGACTACTTAACCTGTTCCCTCCTCTCTCAAGTCCTGTTCGGCTTCTGGTCAATGGTGTCAACTCCCCTCCTGCCATACTTCACTGTTTCCACCCACCAGCTCACAATTCATATTCAAAGATCTATATAGTTGCACAGGAATGTATTATTGATGTAAGGAGACTCAATTCCTAGGAAACACCATGCAGCTGTTGTTCCTGCACATGTGCAAAGGAATGTATTTCCTTCCCACCCCTGGAACATTACTGATACAGCAGGTACTTTGTGAGTACTTGCTGTCAACAAATGTTGTTCACTTATTTTTCTGAAAATCTATTCATCTTTTTTATTAGGTAACGTTTACAAGAAGACATGAGCTTTTTACTAACTAAACTGAGACCTTTTTTTAGCATTAGATATGATCTGTTTAGAAAATGATTATGTTTGTTTTGTGCATATGCAACGTTTGGCGAAAGATTCACTCACAAATAGTATTGACTTAATTTTCTCATGTCTTACAAAGACTTAAGCTCACAAATTGTCCTTTAACTTTAATACAACAACATCTATATTCTCAGTGAGGGAGAAAAACGTGTCTAACAAGGCAAAACAATGTTGCTGTACTGAGGCGCGTCCTGATTTTTATTCCACTTGTGTGGATCTTTATTATTTTTATTTCAGTTATTCAAAACATGTCTGCAGTGTATGGGGCAACTGGAATGTTTCTTGGATTTTAATATATTGCATGTTATGTGAAACAGTGCTCCACTTGTAAAACAGTACATCTTTCAACTTACTCTAAAACAATGCTAAGAGAAACCTGTTAGTATTGTAAAAATAGTCATCACCATCAAGTCATTTCAAGTGTCCAAAGGGTAGTTTTGTTATCCAGAACTTCTACCAGGAAAGAAATGCTTGCAGGAACTGTATCTCAGAAACATCAAAGCTGTATGCGATTTCCCCGAGATGTGCTTCCTGCAACCGCTAATTCCTGCTGGGAACACTGGATCACCCCATCATCTCCTGTCAAGATTCACATATTACTTCTTGGCCACAATTGCTGTGCTCTGCTTGTTTATGGAATCATTCCAAGACTTCATTAAAATCACTGCCTTAACCTGCAATAAGCTGAAATGGCGTAACTTGGCTTTGTAAATGGTATGAGATCACACTTAGCTGGCAAACCAGCGGAATTTGCTTTCCTCAGCTTTCAGAATTTTCCAATTAAAATAGAAATCGTTTGAGAGGTGTGCCGCCTTGGACTGTCTCTTCAGGAGCTGGTTTAGCTCACTCAGCTAAATCGCTGGCTTTTAAAGCAGACCAAACAGGCCAGCAGCACTGTTTGATCCCCGGACAGGTGCCGGAATGTGGCGACTAGTGGCTTTTCACAGTAACTTCATTGAAGCCTACTCATGACAATAAGTGATTTTCATTTCATTTTTTTCAAAAGGAATCATTATTGTCTCTGCAATCTTGTTTAATATTTTCTGTTCTGTATATTTTTCACAGTCAGTTCCACAGCATTGAGGAACAAGCAATTATGCAAAAGAGACTAAGTCAATTTTGAAGGGTTAACAAAGTACATGTCTCATGTTCGACTGAGACAAATCAATGATAATTTTTCTGAAGTTGTTCCATCAATAAAGTGAGTAGTGTTTGCTCATTCTGATCATTTGTTGCCCGTCTGACTAGTCCTGCTTTATTTTGATGGAAATGAGAAGAAAGACTGTCTTAGATCCTTTGATCTAAATGGAAATGTATGTGTACTCAATCAATGCATGCACCATTCTGTCTTCGGTACCACTTGACTTCTTGATACATTATCAGAGGTGGCTTCCTGCCACTGAAAATAATACAAATCCTCAGTCTTGGGTAACTGTTGAGGTACAGCCTGGTATTTAATCATTTCTTAGTCTGTGACTGACTGGAACTGTATCTGCAGTGGTATCAGGTGATATGAGATTGAACCATTTGTGGAAGATAAGTTTGGTTCCAAGGGTCAAGCAGTTTGATTTCTAAATATCAGAATAATCCCGTACCTTTGAAATTCTATGCAACACATTGAATCCAGTACAAATATATGGTTTCAAAGAAACAAACTGATTTCATATAAATAAGTTATTTCATGTGCTGCATTTTGCATTCAGTCACAAGGTATTAGCTTTAGAGTAGATTAAACCATCTTGTGCTTCCAGCGCTGAGTTATGCTCACAGGAAGTATAGGTCAGAGAGTTGTAACTACAATTTGTAGCTCTTTCTCTGATCTGAGTTCTCTACAAGGTAGGAGAAGTAATCTCTCATGACATTTGCATATGTTCCAATGTTCAGACAATGACTTCCTGTGTTTCTGACACATTATAGTATATCAGCATGGTCATATCAATGACAATATAATAAGAATATAAATTGATGCAAAGTTCCAATACCATTTTCAAAGTAAATTTCACTTTATTTCACAGTGATGTCAAATCACTTTCCTTTAATTGTAAAGATAATAGCTTTGCAAAGTAGGATTTAACATTATTTTTGATGATCTCATATGTACATATGGCATCTATTCACAAGGCGATTTTGATATTTAAATATATGATATTGAACATATAACAAATACATAATTGATGCGATTCTAATCGGTACTATGAAGCTTTACAAATACAAATGGAATGCAATATTTTATTTTTATTTTGTTATAGGGTGTGGGCAAAGCTGGTAAGGTCAGCATTTGATGCCCATCCCTAATTGCCAAAGAACTGAGTGGCTTGCTTGGTCAATTCCGAGGGTGGTTAAGAGTCAACTACATTGCTGTGGATCAAAGTCATATTTAGACCAGACCAGACGAGGTTGGCAGATTTGCTACCATCCTAGACGTGTTTTTAAGACAACAAAGATAGTTATATGGTCACCATTACAGAGATCAGTTTTATATTCCAGATTTATTTTAAAAGAATTAATTGAATTTAAATTCCACCGGATGCTGTGATAGGATTTGGTCCCATGGCCCCATACTATTACGGCGCGATCTATTGGCTGCATTGCGCCAAAACGGCAGTGCAACAAGGCAGATAGGCCCCTGAAGAGGTCACCCATGGGCTTCTCGGCAGACCCGAGGGAGGGAGACCCGAGGGAGCTGGTGGCCATCATCGCCTCTTCATAGGGTGGCTCCGGGTTGGCACCCAGCGCCCCTCCTCCTGTCGGTGCCCGTAGGGCCCTGGGGATCATCTCGGGATGGAGGAGCAGCTGGATTGAGCCCTGACTACCCCTGTGCTATCTTGCTCTGCCAGCCATGGCGGCTCCCCAATGTCTGCTGCATGCTGTCGACACCCTCACTGATGCTCCTCAGTGACTGAGACATGCTCTGAAGCACCCCAGCAATGCTCATCTGTGACGGGGACATGCTCTGGAGGGCCTCAGCAATGCCCACCTGTGAATGGGACATGCTCCACAGTGCCTCCTAAAGGTCCACCTGGGACTGGGACACACACCCCAGTGAGTCGAGGCCCTCAGCCATGGCCATCACTGACTGAGCCACGCCATGGATGTCATCACTCATGCTGCTGACGTCGCGCAACAAGCTCTCCACTGCGGTTGTCACCCTAGCAGTGTTGATCTCGGAGTCACGCATTAGGGTTGCTAGTGCCATATCCTGCGCCCATAGCCTCTGGGACAACTCCAAACGAATATGGACCTGCTGGAGTGTCGCTGAGACCCCCCTATGAATATCACGGCCGCACCCTAGCATCTGCATCAGTTCCAGATAAATCTGGTCCAGAGGTTCTACATTGGTGGCTGATCTGTCCTCAGCAACCCCCGTAACCTCCAGGACCCATTTCTCGTAGAGGGTGAGAACTCTGATATCTGGAACACTGCCGCCGGTCTGGGCCCTCTCTCTTCTGTTGTGGGCCAACATCTCCTGCAGGGAAACAGAGGGCATCATGAGGCCATCGGGGGGCTTGTGGCAGTTGGGAACACATCTGTCCAGCATTAAAAATGAGGCATCTGGCACTTTCTTCTGCAACCTAGGTGGACCACCAATCCCCTGCCCCAGTTCCCAGGCATGGTGGTCCTGGATTCCACTGACCCTCCGGGCTTGCCAGACCCTTGCACGGCTGCCTGCCCTCCATCCTCCAGCTGGTACTGCAGGTCCTCTCTGGCCTCGTCCTTCTGCCCTTCCTGATCCGGCAACTCCTCGTCCTCCTCCTTGGTGGTGACAGCATGTTCCTCCCCCTTCAGCACATCGCCCTGCTGTTGTGCTCAGGTTGTGGAGGGCACAGCAGACCACCACGAAGTGGGCAACCTTCAGGGGGTGGGGGGGGCGATGTATTGCAATGCACCACCAGAGAGTCGAGGCATCGGAAACACATTGAGAGCAGTCCGATGCACCGCTCAATGACAGCTCGGTTGGCCACATGGGCCTCTTGTCTCCACATCGGTCACCAGCCTCCGTACTGGCATCATTAGCTAGGTCCTCAGCTATACCCCTTATTCCCCCAAGAGCCAACCAGACATCCTAACGTGGTCTCCAATATGTAGGTGTCATGCATACTCCCTAGAAAGCACATGAGCATGATCTTGAGGTGGTGGATGCACACAAGCTGGACATTCAGGGAGTAGAATCCCTTCCTGGTGATGTAGGAGACTCCCTGATGGCGTGCAAGGCAACATGCGTGCTATCTATTAATCCCTGGAACTAGGGGACCAGTCTATGGTGGAGAATCCTGTTACATGGGCATCTTGTTGGTTCTGGTCCATGTCCACGCAAATAGGGCATTCGTGACCTCATGGATGTACTTGTGGACTGTAGCTTGTGATATGCCATACAAGTCCCCACTCGTGCCCTGGAATGATTCTGAGGCATAAAAGTTCAGGGCTTCGGCGACATTGATGGCCACTGGGAGAGGGTGTCCTCCTCCACAATGTGGTGCCATGTCCGCAAGGACATGGCACAGGTGCCACACTGTCTCCTTGCCTGTACACCTTGGGCCATCGCTGACCTCCCCCTCTGGGTCTCTCCCTGGCCTGAAGGGCAGCCGGGTCCTCTGGATGTGGTGCGGGTCCCTTCACATGGGCTGCCACCTCGAGTCTCTGTTGATGCTGCCTTCTCCACCGTCGGGCCTGCCATGAGCACCATGAGGGCAGCATCCGCTGGGTCCAAGATATCATCCATCCCATATAATATCTGTAAGGAATTGGACAGGGTGAGAGACTGGTGAACAGCGATGTCTTTCACCTTGAGAGGTGTGAAATGCTCATTTAACAATGATTGCCAATTCCCTGTTAGCAATAGGCTTCAGCCGCGCAACCAGAGACCTCCTTGGTCAGTGGGAGTTACAGGTGGTCGATGGGAGAGACAGACAAAGGCTGGGACACACAATCAGGGGATGGAACAGCAGACCCACAGGCACTGAGACCCCCCCCCCCCCCCCCCACCCCCGGGGCCAGGGGTAAGCCCTTCTCACAGATGGTGGACCCCTACCACCCCCCCCCCCCCCCCCCCCCCCCCCCCCCCCCCCCCGAGCACCGTGGCAGAAACCCCAGTGCCCCTGGGCTTATTGCCTGGGAGCAAAGATGGCTACTCATCTCCTCAGATCCCCACAGCAGTCATTCCGCCAATCATTCATGTATTAAAAGAAGTGTCCTAATCGGGGCCCGCGTGACCATTTGCTGGGGAGGCAGTTAGATCACGGAGGCTGTTAGATAGGGGGTCGTTCCCGTTAATTGTATAGAGTTTGGCTTTAAGTGGTGATTATTGGTTTATTGCCATGCCAATATCCTGATTTCGCCAACGGGAGTGAGCCAGTCAGATCATCAATCGATCGCTGCGCAGCGCGGTTCTCATTTAAAAAATATTTTTAACCAAACGTAGGACTTCACAGTTGCAGGGGTCGAGTTCCATTTGCGATTTATTTCCTCCATTTCACTTTTTAAATCATTATCCCCGTGAAGCTTCCTCTAGTCCCTAAAATTATCAACAACTACTTCGGTATGGCATGAGGTCCCGTGGTGCACTGGATAATGTCCCTGCCTCTAAGCCAGCAGTTTCAGGTTCAAATGCCACCCCAGGACCTGATAGCCAAGGAAGGTGTGTTAATAATGTGGCCAACCTGCTGAGCATCAACCCTCAAAATCTTCCCTGTATGCCAATGGCAGGTGGTAAGAGAGGGATATAGTCCTGGTCAGCCCTGTTTGAGGGGGAGTGGTACCCCTCAAGCTATAAGCCTTTGACGACAGGCTAATGACCTGTTCCAGGAAATAACTTGCAATAGAAGCAGATGAAAATCTGCCTTGCGCACTACTAGGTGCGTGCGGGAAGACTAATAACTTTGGCATGGTATGAATATTTAAAGACAACTTGTTTTTGCCCAATATTCAAATCATTTATGCATACATAATGAGGTAAAGTGATCTGAGAACCAAACTGCCTCACCACTCGGGGAAACTGTTCTCCACCCTTATTCTCTGCTTTCTCTCTGGGGACCAGATTTCCATCTTCTCCATTACAGCCCTCCAGCCAAGCTTTTGAACATATTCTCAGAGAATTTTATAGATTTCTAACAGGACTAAAGAAGGTAGATGCAATCAGGATGTTCCCAATGGTGGGGGTGTCCAGAACGAGGGGTCACAGCCTGAGGATACAGGGTAGACCATTTAGGACGGATATTAGGAGGAGTTTCTTCAGAAGCCTGTAGAATTCATTATCACAGAGTAGTTGAGACTAAAATACTCAGAGCAGGAGTCGGCCATCTGGCCCTTCGAGCCTGCTCAGCCATTCAATGAGAACATGGCTGATCTTTTGTGGACTCAGCCCCACGTTCCCGCCCAAACACCATAACCCTTTATTCTTCAAAAAACTATTTCTCTTTATCTTGAAAACATTTAATGAAGGAGCCTCAACTGCTTCACTGGGCAGGAAATTCCATTGATTCACAACCCTTCGGTTGAAGAGGCTCCTCCTAAGTGCAGTCCTAAATCTACTTCCCCTTATTTTGAGGATACGCCCCCTAGTTCTGCTTTCACCCGCCAGTGGAAACAACCTCCCCGCATCTATCCTATTCATTCCCTTCATAATTTTATATGTTTCTATATGTTTCTATAAGATCCCCCCGCATCCTTCTAAATTTCAACTAGTACAGTCCCAGTCTACTCAACCTCTCCTTGTAATCCAAACCCCTCAACTTTGGGATTAACCTAGTGAATCTCCTCTTAGATATAGCACTTGGGGCGAAGGGGATCAAAAGATATGGGGGGGGGGGGAGAGCGGGATTAGCTATTCAGTTGGATGATCAACCAGGATCATGATGGGTGGTGGAGCAGGCTCGAGGGGCTGAATGGCCCTATTTTCTATATTTCTATACCTTTAATCCACTGCATTGTCCTCATTCACCATAACCTGTTACCTCTTGTTTCACTTTTAATCAATGCAGAATTATCTCTTCCTCAGTATGTTTGTTTTTTGTAAAAGCTGATATAAAATAATTCAGTATCCCCAACATTTCTGTTTATTCTTCACTAATTCATTATCCTCTCCTCCCAGGAGCTCCATTTCCTATTTAACAGTTCATTGTTTTTACAGATATTAAAACATTGTAAAGTATTAAATAGATTTTTTGAGATGTTGACCTTCTTACATCTTCAAAAATTAGATTTAACTTTCAGAGCTTGCAAACTGGGACTTTTGATTTACAAATAATCAAATGTATTTTAGAATCTGGTGAGTAAATCAACAAGGATAATCAACAACACCTTCTCCACAATTGTCGTCAATATCTGGGCCCCCGCAAGGCTGTGTACGTAGCCCCTATTATACTCCCTATACATACACGACCATGAGGCAAAATTCGGCTCCAACTCCATCTACACCTTTGTTGATGACATGGCCATAGTGGGTCGCATATCAAACAACAATGAGACAGAGTACCGGAGGGAGATAGTGAACCTAGTGGCAATGACAACAATCTCTCCCTCAATGTCAGCAAAACAAAGAAGCTGGTCATCAACTTCAGGAAGCAAAGTATCGTAAACACCCCTGTCTGCATCAATGGTGCCGAGGTGGAGATGGTTGACAGCTTCAAATTCCTAGGTGTACACATCACCAACAATCTGTCTTGGTTCACCCACGTCAACACTACGACCAAGAAAGCACAACAGCGTCTATATTTCCTCAAGAAACTCAGGAAATTTGTCATGTCTGCATTGACTGTTACCAATTTTCACAGATGCACCATAGAAAGCATCCTTTCTGGTTGCATCACAGTCTGGTATGGCAACTGCTCGGCCCAAGACCATAAGCAACTAGAGAGTTGTGAACACAACCCAGTCCATCATACGAGCCCGCTTCCCATCCATTGATTCTGTCTGCACTTCCCGCTGCCTGGGGAAAGCGGGCAGCATAAAGACCCTTCCCACCTGGGTTATTCTCTCTTCCATCCTCTTCCATCGGACAGAAGATACAAAAGTCTGAGAACGCGCACTAACAGATTCAAAAACAGCTTCTTCCCCGCTGTTACAAGTCTCCTAAACAACCCTCTTATGTTCTGAACTGATGTCTCTATGTATCTTCTCTACTGTTCTTCGCACGATATTCCATTTGCTTCACCTGATGTCAATGTCTTTGTATTTACATTGTGTATTTATCATATGTCCTATGTTTTTTTCATGTATGGAACGATTTAATGCATGGAACGACTGCCTGGATTGTACGCAGAACAATGCTTTTCGCTACCTCGGTACACGTGACAATAAATCTAAATATTGTACTGGATGTGCGTGCAACCTAGCAGTTTGTATGTTTTTGTACTTTTACTTGCTCAATGATTGCAAAGTTCAAAATATAGTAAAAGGAAGATTTGGACTTTCCTCTCAACTTAGTTGTCAAATACTTTGTGCACTGTGGCACTGGATTGCAGACAGAGCAGTCAGGTCCCGGCTTCAGCCCTGCTCTGTGCTGGTTGATGTCAGCTGGGCCAATGGGTACAATAGCCTCAGCCAGGGTTCCAGATTCTTATTCCTCTCACAGATGTTGCGTGAATTGTCTTAGAGCTAATTTTCACTCGCTTAGCTCATGCATAACAAATGACATTTGGATGAGGCACTGGAAGGCAGCCCTGCAACAGTCAGAACTGAGTGGCAGCCTCCTCTATGGAGCCACAGCCTCGTATGAGGCAAGACTGCAGGAAAACCTTCCCCAATGGAGCCTAACCTTCCAGGAGCGGAAGATAGAAAGGTGAAGAAGGGGGAAGAAAGCCACAAAAACATTTTTCTAAAAAGAGAAAAGTTACATAAAGCTGTTTGAAAAGAATAGTGATTAGATTAAAACATAGATAAACATATCTCCTCTAGCTTTCGAATATGTGTGCCTATTTAATCTAAACTGTGGTTTCTGTATTGACACTGTGGGCAAGAACAATTGAAAATCTTATCTTTGACAGTGGATAGAAAAGCATGGGCTCAGACATCTGCTTATAAGTAACTAAATGCTACTGTTCTTAGTTTTACTCGATTTGACAAGAGACCAAGTAATTAGGTTGTCTTAGTAATTATCATTTAGCATGTATCGTTCTTAATTACATTTTAAACAAATGTAGATAGCTGGAACAGAAAACTCAACATAATTCAACCTTCCAGAGCTGAATGTATCATAATACTAACTCTAGCACAACACAATGATTTATAATTAGTAGAGCCTGATGGTTAATTGGTGAGTTAAATTTTGTAATGTTTCTCCTGCAGTGCGACCTAGCAGCTTCAATCTAATTAGAACATAGAATATAGAACATAGAACACTACAGCGCAGTACGGGCCCTTCGGCCCTCGATGTTGCGCCGACCTGTGAAACCATCTGAAGCCTATCTGACCTACACTATTCCATTTTCATCCATATGTCTATCCAGTGACCACTTAAATGCCCTTAAAGTTGGCGAGTCTACTACTGTTGCAGGCAGGGCGTTCCACACCCCTACTATTCTCTGAGTAAAGAAACTGCCTCTGATATCTGTCCTATATCTATCACCCCTCAATTTAAAGCTATGTCCCCTCGTGTTGGTCATCACCATCCGAGGAAAAGGACTCTCACTGTCCACCCTATCTAACCCTCTGACTATCTTATATGTCTCTATTAAGTCACCTCTCAGCCTTCTCCTCTCTAACGAAAACAACCTCAATTCCCTGAGCCTTTCCTCGTAAGACCTTCCCTCCATACCAGGCAACATCCTAGTAAATCTCCTCTGAACCCTTTCCAAAGCTTCCACATCCTTCCTATAATGTGGTGACCAGAACTGCACGCAGTACTCCAGGTGCGGCCGCACCAGAGTTATGTACAGCTGCAGCATGACCTTGTGGTTCCGAAACTCAATCCCCCTGCTTATAAAGGCTAGCACACCATATGCCTTCTTAACAGCCCTATTAACCTGGGTGGCAACTTTCAGGGATTTATGTACCTGGATGCCGAGATCTCTCTGTTCATCTACACTACCAAGAATCTTGCCATTAGCCCAGTACTCTGCATTCCTGTTACTCCTTCCAAAGTGAACCACCTCACACTTTTCCGCATTAAACTCCATCTGCCACCTCTCAGCCCAGCTCTGCAGCTTATCTATGTCCCTCTGTATCCTATAACATCCTTCAGCACTATCCACAACTCCACCGACCTTCGTGTCATCTGCAAATTTACTAACCCATCCTTCTACACCCTCTTCCAGGTCATTTATAAAAATGACAAACAGCAGTGGCCCCAAAACAGATCCTTGCGGTACACCACTAGTAACTGAACTCCAGGATGAACATTTGCCATCAACCACCACTCTCTGTCTTCTTTCAGCTAGCCAATTACTGATCCAAACCGCTAAATCACCTTCAATTCCATACCTCCTTATTTTCTGCAATAGCCTACCGTGGGGAACCTTGTCAAACGCCTTACTGAAATCCATATACACCACATCAACAGCTTTACCCTGATCCACCTGTTTGGTCACCTTCTCAAAAAACTCAATAAGGTTTGTGAGGCATGACCTACCCTTCACAAAACCGTGTTGACTATCGCTAATCAACTTGTTCTTTTCAAGATGATTATAAACCCTATCTCTTATAACCTTTTCCAACATTTTACCCACAACCGAGGTAAGGCTCACAGGTCTATAATTACCAGGGTTGTCTCTACTCCCCTTCTTGAACAAGGGGACAACATTTGCTATCCTCCAGTCTTCTGGCACTATTCCTGTCGACAAAGACGACATAAAGATCAAGGACAAAGGCTCTGCAATCTCCTCCCTGGCTTCCCAGAGAATCCTAGGATAAATCCCATCTGGCCCAGGGGACTTATCTATTTTGACATTTTCTAAAATTGATAACACCTCCTCCTTTTGAACCTCAATTCCATCTAGCCTGGTCGACTGAACCTGAGTGTTCTCCTCGACAACATTGTCTTTCTCCAGTGTAAACACTGATGAAAAATATCCATTTAACGCTTCCCCTATCTCCTCTGATTCCACACACAACTTTCCACTACTATCCTTGATTGGCCCTAATCTTACTCTAGTCATTCTTTTGTTCCTGATATACCTATAGAAAGCCTTAGGGTTTTCCTTGATCCTATCCGCCAACGACTTTTCGTGTCCTCTCCTCGCTCTTCTTAACTCTCCCTTTAGGTCCTTCCTGGCTAACTTGTAACTCTCAAGTGCCTTAACTGAGCCTTCATGTCTCATCCTAACATAAGCCTTCTTCTTCCTCTTGACAAGTGCTTCAACTTCCTTAGTAAACCACGTTTCCCTTGCTCGACAACTTCCTCCCTGCCTGACAGGTACATACTTATCAAGGACACGCAGTAGCTGTTCCTTGAAAAAGCTCCACATTTCGATTGTACCCATCCCCTGCAGTTTCCTTCCCCATCCTATACATCCTAAATCTTGCCAAATAGCATCATAATTGCCTTTCCCCCAGCTATAATTCTTGCCTTGCGGTATATACCTATCCCTGCCCATTGCTAAAGTAAACATAACCGAGTTGTGATCACTATCACCAAAGTGCTCACCTACATCTAAATCTAACACCTGGCCGGGTTCATTACCCAGCACCAAATCCAATGTGGCCTCGCCCCTTGTTGGCCTGTCTACATACTGTGTCAGAAAACCCTCCTGCACACACTGCACAAAAACTGACCCATCTATAGTACTCGAACTATAGTATTTCCAGTCAATATTTGGAAAGTTAAAGTCCCCCATAACAACTACCCTGTTACTCTTGCGTCTGTCGAGAATCATCTTTGCAACCCTTTCCTCTACATCTCTGGAACTATTCGGAGGTCTATAGACAACTCCCAACAGGGTGACCTCTCCTCTACTGTTCCTAACCTCGGCCCATACTACCTCAGTAGATGAGTCCTCAAGCGTCCTTTCTACCGCCGTAATACTTTCCTTGATTAACAATGCCACACGCCCCCCCCCTCTTTTACCATCTTCTCTGTTCTTACAGAAACATCTAAATCCTGGAACCTGCAACAACCATTCCTGTCCCTGCTCTACCCATGTCTCCGAAATCGCCACAACATCGAGATCCCAGGTACCAACCCATGCTGCAAGCTCACCCACCTTATTCCGGATGCTCCTGGCGTTGAAGTAGACACACTTCAAACCAGCGTCCTGCTTGCCGGTGCCCTCTTTCGAACTTTTAACCCTATCCCTGACCTCACTACTCTCAACATCCTGTACACTGGGACTATAATTTAGGTTCCCATCCCCCTGCTGAATTAGTTTAAACCCCCCCGAAGAGCACTAGCAAATCTCCCCCCCAGGATATTGGTACCCCTCTGGTTCAGGTGAAGACCATCCTGTTTGTAGAGGTCCCACCTACCCCAGAATGAGCCCCAATTATCCAGGAAACCAAAACCCTCCCTCCTGCACCATCCCTGTAGCCACGTGTTCAACTCCTCACTCTCCTTATTTCTCACTTCACTAGCACGTGGCACGGGTAACAACCCAGAGATAACAACTCTGTTTGTTCTAGCTCTCAGCTTCCACCCTAGCTGGAAAAATTAAAGCAGTACATTGAATTAGCACTTTCATTGACTAAGAACAATGTGGGCTTTGATTTAGTTATAGGTTGACCTGTTATGGCTCTACCTTTTCGGAGTGGCTGTAATGGGACGCCAGAAAATATTCCCAGGAAACAATTCCTGGAAATGGTTTCATCTGAAGGATCGTAGCAGCTCATGTTTATAATCTGAAAGCTGGCCAAATATTTTCTTGGCTCCAACAGGTTGTGGTGGGTTGGGCCGGCCAGACAAACACTTCAGATGTTGTCTGGGTGCGGGACCCCCGCCCAAACAGCCATCCTCCAAAGCTGGGATTGGTGCAAAGACTGATGCACACCATAAAATTCTCTTAATTGAATGTAAATACAGCTGTACTGTAGATAAATAAATCAAGCTGTGTGGCCGTAAAGCCATTTTTATTACAAACTTTCCACAGGTTTTACCCTTCATTCTGATAACCAACAATTGTCCACGCCCATAGCTATTTTAGGGCAGCCGAGTTCAAAACTTTTATGCAGCAAAACGTTGACCAAAAGCTGCATGGTCCAGATTCTTAGAGGAGTGAAGCCCTGTTAAAAATTTAATTGGACAACAAAACCTGTATTGGGATTACAGTTCCCAAATTAGTCTATCTAATTACTAATTCATTGGTTAGACATAAATATCAAGGGGGCAGCGCGGTGGCCTAGTGGTTAGCACAGCCGCCTCACAGCACTGAGGTCACAGGTTCGATCCCGGCTCTGGGTTGCTGTCCGTGTGGAGTTTGCACATTCTCCCCGTGTCTGTGTGGGTTGCGCCCCCACAACCCAAGGATGTGCAGAGTAGGTGGATTGGCCACGCTAAATTGCCCCTTAATTGGAAAAATTGGGTAATCTAAATTTGTAAAAAAAAAGACATAAATATCAATGTGCTCATCCACCCCAATTATCTTCAGAAGAATCTTAATATTTTCAGTGTATCAGTCACCAGTAGTATGAACTGGTGGGTGATATGAATAATACTTAAGCTAGTTAATATGTACAGACTTTTTGCCGGGTTCATAATAAATAGAAGTGTTATTAATATGCTTTCACATAGCACAGTGGTTAACAGCATTGCTTCACAGCGCCAGGGTCCCAGGTTCGATTCCTGGCTTGGGTCACTGCCTGTGCAGAGTCTGCACGTTCTCCCCGTGTTTGCGTGGGTTTCCTCCGGGCGCTCCTGATTCCTCCCAAAAATCCCAAAAGATGTGCTTTTAGGCAAATTGGACATTCTGAATTATCCCTCTGTGTACCCGAACAGGCGCCGGAATGTGGCGACTAGGGGCTTTTTACAGTAACGTCATTGCAGTGTTAATGTAAGCCTACTTGTGACAATAATAAAGATTATTAGTATTATTTTAAAAAATAAATTTAGAGTACCCAATTCATTTTTTCCAATTAAGGGGCAATTTACTGTGGCCAATCCACCTACCCTGCACATCTTTGGGTTGTGGGGGCAAAACCCATGCAAACACGGGGAGAATGTGCAAACTCCACATGGATAGTGACCCAAAGCCGGGATTGAACTGGGACCTCGGCGCCGTGAGGCAGCAGTGCTAATCACTGTGCCACCGTGCTGCCCTAAAAAGATTATTATTATAAAATGTTGCTTTTGTAGTTACTCGACCTCCCATTAACTGGTCATAAGTACATTCAAAAGTGAAAAAAGGAAAGGTAAGTCCCAGCAATCAGCAAGCGAGGGGAGCCGGGAGTCCCAGCAATTAACAAGCAAGAGTAGGAGATTTTGTTTGGATGGGAGAGTAGTATGAGTAATACGAAATCGCAACTCTGTCTGGAAGCAAATTACTGCGGATGCTGGATAAACACTGAACTATGTTTACATTCGTATTTGTATCTTTTAGTGTTATAAAACCATAAATGCCTTACTAAAATGTTAGTAAAAAAAAAGGGTGAGGGAGGCAGGTTTGATTGAAGCATTCAAAGGGAATTGGATTGCTATCTGAAAAGAAAGCTTGTGCAAGGTTACGGGAATAAGGCCGGTGTGTGGGACTAGATAGAATATTCTATCAAATTGCCACCGCAGACTTGATGGGTTAAAAGGCCTCCTTCTGCACTGTAAAGATTCTGTGATAGACGTCTCTATATACACCTATCTTGGAGAGGAGGGGAAATTCATCAAGACTAAATGAAACTCATGAGTGCACAGGGTTCAGGAAACCCAACAGCACAATGGAGTTGAGAGCTGGAGCTTAGTGCTTTTTAGGGCACTCTTTGTGGGCCAATCGGAGCATATGTGCTGACTGCACAAGGGCGATGTGTTTCTTTGGCCTCTATTCTGAATCAACAATTAAACAACCACTGAGCTCTGAGCATGAGCCGCCTGCTGAACTTTGACAGCACCCTTTCACTGCCGCTGCTCTTCCCCTGAGCCTGGCCTGATGTTCAATTTCTGTGCGGAGTCTGCACATCCTCCCCGTGTGTGCATGGGTTTCCTCCGGGTGCTCTGGTTTCCTCCCACAGTCCAAAGATGTGCGGGTTAGGTAGATTGGCCATGCTAAATTGCCCTTAGTGTCCTAAAAAAATAAGGTTAATGGGGGGGGGGGTTGTTGGGTTACTGGTAGAGGGTGGATACGTTGGCTTGAGTAGGGTGATCATTGCTCGGCACAACATCGAGGGCCGAAGGGCCTGTTCTGTGCTGTACTGTTCTATATTCTATGTTCTATGTTCTGGGTCCTTCAGATGAATTATTTGGCTTTGCTACGGTATCAGGTTTAAGGCTGATTTTAGACCAATAATTCAATCTCTTGTGTTTTGATGTTGTAATCACAAAGATCATGACAGATATTTAAAATCTAAGAATCATTTCAATAACTCTATGGATTATATGTGTGACACGGAGGCTCAGTGGTTAGCACTGCTAAAATTGCCGCTTTGTGTCCAAAGGGATGTGCAGGTTAGAGTTATGGACATAGGGTGGAGGTGTGGGCCTAGATAGGGTGCTCTTTTCATGGGCTGGTGCAAACCCGATGAGCCGAATGGCCTCCCACTGCACTTTAGGGATTCTATAATTTTATGAACTAAAACAAAACGCAGTTGCCATATCAGAAAATCTTGGTCACATTTGCTTAATGTTCTAGACAACCTTTAAACATTTCTGAATCTAGGAGTAGCTAGCTTCTTTAAGGCAGTGTTCGTCAAAGTCGGGGGCGTGACCCTCGGGTGGGTGTTGGGAGGGCCACGGAGCAGTTGTCCACGGCGCTCCCGATCGCGTAAATCCCCGGGCAGCAGCCGACTTTTCATAACGCTGGCGGCAAGCGACCGCGAACGTGTTAAAAAAAAATTTGGCCGCATCGTGCATGCGTGCATGATGATCGGGCACGCATGCGCAGTGCGGCCGCTATTTTTTTTAATGATTGCAGCTTTTTGTTTTGAGTTCTGTAGTGGTTTTTATTCATTTATTCATTTATTTTATTCATTAAATTTTTATTTTTTTCCATTTATTTGATTCATTTTATTCTTTTTTACAAGTTCAGGGGGGTATTATTAGTTTTTTTCATTTATTTTACTCATTTTATTTTTTATTTTTTTACAAGTTCGGAGGCGGGGGGGGGGGGGTTATTTGATAAAATTTTACAGGAAAATAATTCAGTACTTTGGACAGATTGAGACTCCATACTTTCCGATGCCAGAAGGCTTCACCTTCATCCAACAGGTTCCATTGGAGGAGCGTGTACGAGGGTCAAAGGGACCCAAAACCGTTTCCTCCATTTTTGTCAGCAGCAAACAAGGTAAGAGAAAATGGTGGGTCGCGCAGGTCGGCCGCCATGGGTCACGATGTTCGGCCGGCGTGGGTCGCGACGGTCGGCTGGGTTGGGTCCCGAAGGTTGGCCAGTTGGTAAAAATGGGTCCCCGGAAAAAAAGTTTGAAGAACACTGCTTTAAGAGATGTTTTCTGAGAGGCCGGTCATGCCATCCATGTGAATTAGGAATTCAATGGAAGGTGTTGGGACTTATCCCAGCAGTTGGACCCGAGAGCTGAGTTTGAAAAGACAGTTTTAAAGCACTATGTAAATAGTTGTTTATAGTTGGAATAAATTGTAATTTCTTATAAATTAACTGGTCAAGCCGAGTTATTACAATCCCTGAGCTTTTCCTTTGACTAATTTTATTAATTTAGATCTATAGCCGAGTTTTAGCGGTACCACGACCCCACATCATTTCTTTAATCGCTTTGAAAACAAATTTTTAATTTACAAACGAAAGGGAAAATGCTGGATAATCTCAGCAAGTCTGGCAGCATCTGTAGGGAAAGAAAAGAGCTAACTTTTCGAGCCCGATGACTCTTTGTCAAAGCTAACAGACAGGGAAAGTGGGAAATATTTATACTGTGGAGTGAGAATGAAAGATGAGTCATAGCTACAGAAACCCAGGGAAACCGGGTGCTAATGGCCACAGATACTAAGGGGAAAGAGTGTTAATGGCAGTCCCCAGAGAGGACAAAAGATGTGAAAGGTCAAACAGCAGGGAAACTAACATCAGAGGATGAACTGTAGGTGTTGGGGGAGGGGAAGGAGGAAGAAAAGAGGAGAAAGGTGAAGGAAAGGTGGATAAGATTGGGGGGGGGGGGGATTAAATGTATATTAAGAAAGAAAGAAATGGTAAAAGACAGTTAAAATGAAATGAAAACAAATGGGTCGAGGTGGGGCTGATCATCTGAAGTTGTTGAATTCGATGTTCAGGCCGGAAGGCTGTAGCGTGCCTAACCGGCCTAGGGTGACTGTGGAGTTTGCATGTTCTCCCCGTGTCTGCGTGGATTTCCTCCGGGTGCTCCGGTTTTCTCTAAAGATGTGCATATTCGGTGGATTGGCCTTGATTAATGCGCAGGGTTACAGGGACAGAGCCCGGGGAGTGGGCTTAGGTAGAGTGCTCTTTCAGAGGGTTGGTGCAGTTTTGATGGCCAATGCAGCCACCCCACCCATTTTACATCTTGACATTGGGATTTTGTAGTTGCTGGAAAATATTTCACCCATAGTTTATTTATTTCTCTGCTCTGCAGCCTCAACATTCCTTCAGAGAATTATTTTAACCCAGTTGTGCAATTAGGTATTGATGTGCTGATCTAATTAGCTTCCAGCTGCTGCAAAATGACATAGTAGACTAGAAATTCCAATGTGTTGCACGTGTTTTTCAGATGTTTAAGTCTTCCATATGTCCAGCAGGAAGCACACATCAATTATGAATTGTAAGTATGCTAAACGTTGGGCGTGATTTAATGGGCAAAAAAGCAGAGTCCCATTTTGGATCCGTTTCACGGGGTGTTTCTCAGTGTCTGCAGTGAACGACCCCACTATCAAAAGGAACTGTTTTTTTTCCTGGCCTCAGCGAGGAATGCCCTGTCTAGGTCACATTTACATTTCCTGCACTGTTGAGCTCAAGCTCAGCTTGTCAGTACAGGACGAGATTGGGTCGCCATTTTTAAATGCTGCCCTGATCACTCAACCCCCCCCTCCAATGCCCCAACTTACTTGTTAGCGGGTCCTCGAGCCCCCCTCACAAGGGCAGGGTACCCCCAAGCCCAATCCCCAACAAAGGCAACCTGTCACCTGAAACTTTGGCAGTGCCAGCTTGGAAGTGCCCCTTCAAGCCTGGCTTTCAACCAGGCATGCTGGCAATGCCAGCGTGGCATTACCAGGGAGCCCAGGTGGCAGTGCCAAGGCTCCCAGGTGGCAGCAGGAGTGCCAGGGTACCAGAGCCCGACCACCCGGGGGCCTCCAATAGCCTGGGAGACCCCCTCTCAGATGTTGTTATGCCTAATCCAAGTTTGTGCTGGCCAGTGCTAAACAATGCCACAGCGAGGTCTCCCAGATGTGGGTGTCCGATCCGGGCCTTGGGAGACTCCGACGTAGGCATATTTAAGTGAGGCTAATTACTCACTTAAATATGTAAAATGGATCCCGCCCTGTGGGATCTTGCGGGTTGTCTGGAGCATTGCGAGATTTAACGTACGCAGGGGCTGGTTTAGCACAGGGCTAAATCGCTGGCTTTTAAAGCAGACCAAGGCAGGCCAGCAGCACGGTTCAATTCCCGTACCAGCCTCCCCGAACAGGTGCCGGAATGTGGCGACTAGGGGCTTTTCACAGTAACTTCATTTGAAGCCTACTTGTGACAATAAGCGATTATCATCATTATAATTTATCATTCGATTGGGCCCGATTCAATTAGAAGAGACAAAAATAATGGTTCCTGAGTGCCTTTTCTGAAACAACTATTGGATCTTTTGAAGATGCAAGGTTTTGACTTAGTCACAGCCATAATCATCCCTGTGGTTTTCCAATCACATTTTAAATGGCAGAAAGGTTTTGTTGGAAATTGTTAAATAGGAACCATGCATTTGTTTAAAACAAAGATAAATATTTTGATAACTAATGAGCTGACAATTGTGGTACAATAGCATCCTTAAGCTATTCTGCTATCAGTTTAAGATGGCAGCTACCGAGAATGGTTTTCTGACAACTATTGTGCTACATTTGCGTTACATACCTGCCAATAGCTTTTTAATGTCCTAACGGACAGAAACATTTCCTTCTCAAATCAATTTTTTCTAAAATTTGTTTTTATGAAAGCTTTTTTCAAATAGAATTTTTACATAACCAATAACAGAAAAATAAAAGGAAAACAATTTACAAAACTAGGTGGCTGTTATCATTATACGAACAGAGAATATACATTAAATAAACAGTACCCTACATAAGACCCCCCTCCCCCCCCAACTCGGGTTGCTGCTACTGCTGAAATTTTAACGGCTCGAGGGGCCAGATGGCCTACTCCTGCTCCCAGTTCTTATGTTCTTATGTTCTTGCCTAAAACCTTTAGAAACATAGACAAAATAGGAGCAGGAGGAGGCATTTGGCCCTTCACACCCGATCCACCATTCATTATGATCATGGCTAGTCATCCAACTCAATAGCCTAATCCCGCTTTCCTGGTTTAAAGTGGCTGGTTTAGCACAGTGGGCTAAATGGCTGGCTTGTAATGCAGAACAAAGCCAGCACTGCGGGTTCAATTCCCGTACCAGCCTCCCCGAACAGACGCCCAAATGTGGCGACTAGGGGCTTTTCACAGTAACTTCATTGAAGCCTACTTGTGACAATAAGCTATCATAGGGGCTGTTTAGCACAGGGCTAAATCGCTGGCTTTGAAAGCAGACCAAGGAAGGCCAGCAACACTGTTCAATTGCCGTATCAGCCTCCCTGAACAGGCGCCAGAATGTGGCGACTAGGGGCTTTTCACAGTAACTTCATTTGAAGCCTACTTGTGACAATAAGCAATTTTCATCTTTCACCTTTCACCAGATCCTTTGATCCCCTTCGTCCTAAGTGCTATATCTAATTGCTTATTGAAACCATACAATGTTTTAGACTCAACTACTTCCTGTGATAACAAATTCCACAGGCTGTCCACTCTTTGGGTGAAGAAATTTCTCCTCATCTTTGTCCTAAGTGGCCGACGCTGTATCCTCAAACTGTGACCCCTGGTCCTGGACACACCTATCATCGAGTACATCCTCCCTGCAACTACCCTGTACAGTTAGAATTTTAGAGGTTTCAATGAGATCTCCCCTCATTCTTCTGGACTCCAGCGAATACAATCTCTCCGTGCTGCCATCCCATGAATCAATCTGGGAAACCTTTGCTGCACTCCCTCATAGATAGAACTTCCTTCCTCAGATAAGGAGACCAAAACTGCTCGCAATATTCCAGGTGTGGCCTCACCAAGGCCCTGCAAAATTGCAGCAAGACACCCCTGCTCCTGTACTGGAGTCCTCTCACAATGAAGGCCAGCACACCATTTGCCTTCTTTACCGCCTGCTGCACCTGCATGTTTACCTACAATGACTGGTATATGAGGACAGCCGGGTCTCGTTGCACGTTCC
Source organism: Scyliorhinus canicula (assembly GCF_902713615.1). Lineage (NCBI taxonomy): Eukaryota > Metazoa > Chordata > Chondrichthyes > Carcharhiniformes > Scyliorhinidae > Scyliorhinus > Scyliorhinus canicula. The sequence goes on from NC_052152.1 coordinate 177,943,674, forward strand.
TCTCTCCTAATTTATGGCCATTCAGATAATAGTCTGCCGCCTTATTTTTGCTACCAAAGTGGATAACCTTGCATTTACCCAAATTATACTACATCTGCCATTAATTTGCCCACTTACTCAACTTGTCCAAATCACACTGAACGGTCTCTGCATCCTCCTCACAGCTCACCCTCCCACCCAACTGGGTGTCATCTGCAAATCTGGAGATATTACATTTTGTTCCCTCATCTAAATCATTAATATACATTGTGAATAACTGGGACCCTAGCACTGATCCCTGCGATACCCCACTAGTCACTGCCTGCCAATTTGAAAAAGACCCGTTAATTCCTACTCTTTGCGTCCTGTCTGCCAACCAGTTTTCTATCCATCTCAATACACTACCCCATCTCATCTGCTTTAATTTTACCCACTAATCTTTTAAATGGGACTTTGTCAAAAGCCTCCTGAAAGTCCAAATATACCACATTCACTAGCTCCCTTCATCAATCCTGCTAGTTACATCCTTGAAGAATTCCAGTAGATTTGTCAGGCATGATTTCCGCTTCATAAATCCATGCTGACTTTGTCCGGTCCCTGCTTGTTTTCTAAGTACTCTGCTATAAAATCTTTGATAATGGATTCTAGAATTTTCCCCACTACTGACGTCAGGCTTACTGATCTGTAATTCCCTGCTTCGACCCCCTTGTTAAATAATGGAGTTACTTTAGCCACCCTCCAATTTGCAGAAACTGTTCCGCAGTCTATAGAATCCTGGAAGATGACCACCAATGCATCCGTTATTTCTAGAGCCACCTTCTTCAGCACCCTGGCATGTAGATTATCAAGTCCTGGGATTTATCAGCCTTCAATCCATGAATTTCCGCAACACCATTTTTCTACTGATATTGATCACCTTCAGTACGTCCTTCTCACTAAGCCCTGCATTCCCAACATTTCTGGTATCTTATTTGTGTCCTCATTTGTGAAGATAGAACCAAAGTATGTATTTAGTTATTCAGCCATTTCTTTGTCCCTTAAAATATATCCCCCTGTCTCTGACTGTGCGGGACCTACATTTGTCTTCACCAATCTTTTTCTCTTCACGTACCTATCGAAACTTTACAGTCATTATTTATGTTCCGTGCAAGCTTACTTTTGTACTCTATTTTCCCCTTCTTAATCAATCCCTTTGTCCTTCTTTGATGAATTCGAAGCAACTGCCAGACCTCAGACCTGTTGTTATTCTTGGGCAATTATCTGCTACTTCCTTGGATCAAATACAATCCCAAATTTCCTTTGTAAGCCATGGATTGACCACCTTTCCCATTTTACTTTTGTGCTAGACAGGAATAAACAATTGTTGCAGTTCCTCCACATGCTCTTTGAATGTTTGTCATTGCCTATCCACTGTCATCCCTTTAAGTAACATTCCCCAATCAATCATAGCCGACTCACGCCTCATTTCATCATGGTTTCCTTTGGTAAGATTCAAGACTCTAGTCTCAGAATCAACTACTTCACTCTCCATTTTGATGAAATTTAAACTGTGTCTCCCTCCCCACCCCCTGTCCTTATTCCATCGACTATTAAACTCTTCTTTTCTGCACACACAGCATTTTATAGAATGGGGTTATAGAAATGTCAGCCCCTTCATGTTTTCCTTCCATTCATCGAAAAACAATACCATGCACAAAATACTTCCATTATTTCAGTAAATACTTTGTTACAATCCCTGTGTGGAAACCATAAACCAAATTTACCAAACAACCCCCAAATGAAGAAATTACCAATATGTTTTCACTTTAACATGATTCAGTGTCAATATAAATTGAACATTAATTAACAGGCAAACAATCCTGAAAACAAAAAGTAAGGTTCACTTTAAATAGTCATTGCAACAAAGATACATCCCGTACCAGCCTTCCGACACAGGCGCCGGAATGTGGTGACTAGGGGCTTTTCACAGTAACTTCATTTGAAGCCTACTTGTGACAATACATGATTTTCATTTCATTTCATTTCTAACACATGGACATTAATTCCCCTTTAGCATGAATGGCATTGTGTAGCTATACAATTCCACATACGCTGTTCTTTATTCATGTCAGATAGATCAGGTGTCCTATTCGACAACAGCTTTCACCTTTGAGTTTTCATGGGTACAATTATCGTCAGTAAGGCACATTTCTACAAATCCTGTCTCCCTTGGGTTATGACAGTCGTGATGGTGTCGCTTTCCAAAGTTTCTTTTCAACTGACCAACAAATAACACCCTTGAGTTTGCAATCTGGCCACATTATTCATGCAGTTTTCCAGGGTTCAGATCTTTAATAACCAGCTCATACATTGTCTCCAAGTGTTTGTATCTCTTTTCCAGCCAAATAGATAAACTGACCTCTGCAAACTAACCTTTCATAATAATAACATAAGAACTAGGAGCAGGAGTAGGCTATCTGACCCCTCGAGCCTGCTCCACCATTCAATGAGATCATGGCTGATTTTTCTGTGCATCTAGCTCCACTTTCCGGCCCGAACACCATAACCCTTAATCCCTTTATTCTTCAAAAAACTATCTATCTTTATCTTAAAAACATTCAATGAAGGAACCTCTACTGCTTCACTGGGCATGGAATTCCATAGATTCACAACACTTAGGGTGAAGAAGTTCCTCCTAAACTCAGTCCTAAATCTACTTCCCCTTATTTTGAGGCTATGCCCCCTAGTTCTGCTGTCACCCGCCAGTGGAAACAACCTGCCCGCATCTATCCTATCTATTCCCTTCATAATTCTATATGTTTCTATAAGATCCCCCGTCATCCTTCTAAATTCCAAAGAGTACAGTCCCAGTCTACTCAACCTCTCCTCGTAATCCAACCCTTTCAACTCTGGGATTAACCTAGTGAATCTCCTCTGCACACCCTCCAGTGCCAGTACGTCCTTTCTCAAGTAAGGAGACCAAAACTGAACACAATACTCCAGGTGTGGCCTCACTAACACCTTATACAATTGCAGCATAACCTCCCTCATCTTAAACTCCATCCCTCTAGAAATTCTTCTTCTTCTCACAATAATTCAGTGTGTTCCCCCTTCTGGCTCTGTGCCTTCACCCTTCAACTCCTCTCTGCTCACTACTCTACTTTGTGCCTGCTGATCTCCTTTAAGTCTGGTCACACAGCTTTCGTTTTAACTTATTTTCTGTTGCTACCACTTCCAGGTTAAGGGTTGTTAGGTCAAATGGATCAGCATTTCTTATCATCAAAGAATATTACAATCGACGCAAACTCTTAATACAGTAGTCTTTTTCAAACATTCTTAAAAATAATGACAGATTCCACAGACTTTTATTTAATTGCAAATTTTCCTTACTGTACTGCTTCCGGATCAAAGATCACCAGAACATCCATACTAAAAATACTTGAATCAGACAAAAAGAAAACAGCATTAAGTCTCGATCATTCAGTATTTGTAAAAGAAAAATAAGTTATATTTTCAGTCAGGTATTTCATAAGGCTTTTTGTCTAAAAGGTTTATGCTTTGCATCACATTGAAACCATCTGATCTTTCTTTCGTGGGTAAAGCAATCTTCACAATGATTCAATATAATGTAAAAATAAATGTTATATTGTATTTAAGGGCATTGTATTCAGAGAATAAATTCAATGATTTTGAACTTAAACTTGAGCGGAGTGTAGAGTAGAGAATCAGGGCTATAATGGTCCACCATTGTCTCCAACTCATGTTCCCGAAGCACTCTTGAAAATGCAGGGTGACTGAATTCAGCTCTGATTTTCACAGTTATTTTTCATTTCAAATACTGACCATAACCTGGTTTGGAAAAAAGCACATGAAACTATCGTTTAAGATTACAGGAAGTAACCTGTGAGCCAGAAACAATTCTTAGGGAAGGAAATGACTAATTTGTCCCAAGTTGAATCTCAAAAGCAAGCTTCTGAGAACAACATTAACACCAGAAGCCTTGATTTACAATTATGTATGGGAGGCAATGAACTCTCATTGAAGCAACTAGATAAGGTACTGTGTTTTCTGACTAATTCCATATAGTATTTTTCAATCTCCTCTGAACTAAATCTGACTTCAAACTACATATTTCATAGTGACAAAATAACAATGGTGTCAGGGTGCAATTGGTAATATTCTGTTTTGTAGAGGGAACAAAAATGAATAACGACTCCACACTTAATAAAAACAGGATGTTTTTGTAACCCACTCGATCAAATCAATTTGTTTTTAAACTTCTGTTCACTTGTTATGAATGGCTTTTTCTACACTCTCAATGGCTTTGGTCTTCCCAGTGTTTAGCTTAAAAAAAATGCAGCATCAAAGAATGGTCGCGAATTCTTTCACCGCTCACAGGAAACCTTGTGGGTCAAGACTTCTTTCCACCTAAATAACACTGCTGGAAACTCCTGGAGCAAGGTGGTTTCAGTGCTGTTCCCACTCTTGACTGCTTTACTGTCACTGGGAAGGAGGATAATGCAATTTTCACTTGAAATGGACGAGATAGAGCAAAAGTAGAAGATGGTTTGAAGTGGCAGAAGAAGCACCATCATTCGTGCCATATGCTGGGTAGGATAAACTACTCCCTAAGTCCCACCCTCACCAAAAACATATACCAAAGCTTCCACGGAGGTTCTATTGGTTGTGATAAATGGCGAGGAGAAACTTACTTTTCAGCACACATAATGGAAAGCCCCACGCGTCGGTAGTTGTTACATTGTACCTACATTGTATCCTGTTCCCCTCCTGTACCCTGGAGTATGAGCTCAGCAGGTGATTGGGGGGGGCAGAGCCTCCCCCTGATTGGAGGAACCCTACAGGGAGACCTTGTGGGGAGAGGAGTGGAGTAATTAGTGTATTGTAAGTAGCAAATAAACCGAGTTGTATCCTGCCTGCCTGGCCTTGTGTGGAGTCCTTGCCTTCTGTCTTAACACTGGCGATGAGGGTAACGTGGAGTTGCTGCAGCCACTGGTCTTTTCACCACCAGCCAGCTTCATCTGGGCTTGGAGAGGCCTCTGCCCAAGAAGCACCATGGCACTCATCGTTAAGCGAGAACCAGTTGACGATGACAATGATGATTGGGCCCAGAATGTTGAGCAGGTACAACACTTTTTATTGAACGAACGCCATCGCAAACAACAAATGACAGGCTGTTGCACTTCTGACCGCTGTTGGCAGTCCAACATATGCATTAATCAAGAACCTTGCCTACCCAGACAGACCGAACGAGCCCAGACAGACCGAAAGCACTGCCGTTTGCCACGCTGGTTGACCTGGACGGAAACACATAGCTTCACAAGCCCCAAATGAATCAAACGGAGAGCTTTTTGCATGCTTGCGGTGACTCACTGCCCCTGTGAATTTGGGACCGCCCTGGTCGAATCCCTGAGGGAACGTTCCGTTTGTGGGCTGCAAGACCGGAGACGCAGTGAAGACTGTTGATGACTCTCCAAAGAGCCGTAGATATCGAGCTTTCTAGGGAGAGTGCCAAGCATGGTCTCTTAGAGCTCCAGGGCCTAGCATTGGCCCCTGGCAGGGCCGCCAGCAGGCCGTAACCGGAAATGATCCACCAGGGTCATTCCAATGTATGTTGCCGTGACTCACCTCAGAGCGACTGCGGAGGGTCCCCTGACTCGGTGTTCCAGGAAGACAGCCGCCAAAATCGGGCGGGACGTTTTGACCAGGAGAAAGGCTCTTGGAGGTCTCGTGGGGTGCCGTTCCCCAGCCACAGACCAGTTGTCACACCCCAGCCCCGAGAAGCTGGACCCACTACCGGGATGACCCTGAAGCTGAGGACTAACCCCTGCCACTGCACTGCGTTATGGGCCCCAGGACTGCACTTACCCATGTTATGCTGCAGATCACTGGCCACCCCACTGAGAAGGAAATCGTCACGGGGACTGTAGTTTCCATCGTCAGCCACCAGACATTTGCCGCGATCTAGACTGGCCTCCAGATACTGGAGCTTCGGGACACAGAGGCCAGGTTGGCCACCTATACTGTGGAACCCTTAGCAATCGAGGGCACTACTCGTGTGCCCATAGTGTAGGGGATCAATCTGCATACTTGCCATTGGTGGTTGTCAATGGCGATGGGCCCAGCTTGCTGTGACATGATTGGCTACAACGCCTGCAATTGGACTGGCAGCAAATCGTTCAGGTGTACCCCTGTGGGCCAGAAGGAGTACTGGCCAGGTGCCCGGCAGTCTTTGTCGAAGGCCTCGGTACCATTAAGGGGGCAGCGGCAATGATCAGCATAGATGAGAACACTCAGTCCAGATACTTCCGCCCTCGCCCAATACCCAATGGACTCCACCCTAAGGTCGACCATGAGCTTGACCAATTAGAACATTTGGGCATCATCCATCCTGTCCACTTTACGGATTGGGCCGCACCAGTGGTCCCGGTGTTGAAGCCTGATGGATCTATACTGTTCTGTGGTGACTATAAAATGACGGTGAACTGAGTGTCGCATCTCGACTGTTACCCGGTCCCACACATCAAGGACCTTTTGCCAGGCTCAGCGGGGGAAAGACGTTCATGAAACTGGACATGAGGCATGTATAACGGCAGCGAGTGCAGTACCCGTGGTCCTGTAAATATGTGACTCGCCTCGACCCGTCAAAACCTTTGCCGCTAACGTGCAATATCTCGTCATATGGCGTTGGTGCGGTTTTAGTACACCGGATGCCTGACGGCTCAGAAACGTCAATAATGGGTGGTTGAGACCTTTAAATGAGTCATGAAAAAGATGACTGCCAGTTCTTTGGAGATGTGGCTGGCATGCTTTCTATTTAGCTACTGCACAACACCACATTTGTTGATGTACCATTTGTCAATGTACTCTGTTGATCATTCAACATACTATGTTGATCATTCTTTTGTCTACTATGTACGTTCCCTTGGTCGCAGAAAAATACTTTTCACTGTACTTTGGTACATGTGACAATACATATCAATCAATCAAGGCCACCACCAGGATTGAGCCAGCGGAATTACTCATGGGGCAGGGGCTCAGGACTCGCCTCAACATCGCCCTCCCTGATGTTGGGGCATGGATCCACCAATGACAGGACTGCTCCAAGGTGGACTTGCGCCAGCGCAGACATCTGCACACTTTTGAGACAGGCAACGCGGTATACGTGCACCAGAGCCATGTGGATCCCAAGCGTGGTCTTCCTTGTGACAGGGCCGGTGTCCTTCGAAGTCCAGACATAAGACAATGAGGCAAACCGCCATTTGTTGACACGTGCTAGATCCGCTGGAACTGAGTCAGGGTACCCCACTCCGGGCTTGGGTACAATTCCCTTGCATCCTAGGAGGTTCCCGGAGGCTCCGCAGGAGACAGACCACCGCTCCCTATCACCACCGCTTGTCAGATGTCCGGAAGCCGACATGCCTGCTATGCACCACGGGGCTGCCCAGCGACAACAATGACAACAGACTCAGATGTGGATACTGGACCACCAGACGACTGCATGCCAGCGCTGTTGGTGCTGATGCTTTTGCCTGCTGTGCCGCTCCCACTTTGGCACCCTTTGCGAAAATGACGGTCCATGGTGCACAAAATGCCTCGCGAGCTAACTGTGCTGCTTCTGGACCCCCGCCGGCTGCCAAAGTGATCGAGGGATCCACCTCTGGAAAACATGGACATTTCTCCAGACTTGGGGGCTTTGGGGTGTTATGACCCCCTAAGGGGCCCAAACCTACATTGTGTCCAGTTCCCCTTCTTCAACCTGGAATATGGGCTCCCCAGGTGATTGGGAAGGAGTGGGGGGAGAATGGGGTGGGGGGGCACGGAGCCTCCCCCTGACTGGAGAAACCCCACAGGATATAAACCCCGACCTGGGAGCAGGTTGAGGAGGGAGACCCTGAGGGGAGAGGAGTGGAGTAATTAGATTATTGTAAATAGCAATGAACAGAGTTGTATCTTGCCTACTTGTCCTTGCCTTCGGTCTTAACAGTAGTTCAGGCAATGTGGATGGAGATGCGACAGGGATTAAGTACCACCGTTATCACCCCATATGCAGCAAAGTAAACATGTAAGGTTAATCAAGATAAGTGAAATCACATATAGCCAGTCACAGTCCAAAGATGTACAGGTTAGAGAGATTGGCCATGCTAAATTGCCCCTTAGTGTCCAAAAGGTTAGGTGGGGTTACTGGGTTGCGGGGATAGGGTGGGGGTGTGGGTTTAAGTAAGGTGCTCTTCCAAGGGCAGGTGCGAACTTAGTGGGCCAAATGGTCTCCTTTTGCACTGTAAATTTTATGATTCTAAATTCACTTTCATAGCTACCATGTCCTCCTGGTTTAAACGAAGTGATGAATAAATAGACAGGGTATGTGATGCTTTGTGAATGATCACTCTCCTCTCATACCATCCTACTATGCCTCATCTGAGTGCCTGAGTCCAATAGCGATTGTGTTTGTTTCAAAGGAGAGTGATTTTTGTGTAGCGTAAACCTTCAAGCATTCACATTCTGGAAGTGTCTTGAAGGTGTAAAAGGTGCAATGCAGAGTCTATTGTTAAGTGTGTTGCAATTGTGATGATTATTTTTTAATTATTTGGTTTTATTTAGATGAACTTCATTTGTACCCAACATAGCTGCTGTTACGACGAGGTGAAGAGGGGTCAAATAGTTCCCCTCTTGTCCCTTGTCTTATTTGATCACATTAGGTTTTTTGTTTTGGATAAGAATATCTTGCCAATTTTAGTGTGCACTTAACTGTCTATCAGCTGTGATCGTAAAGATCAAGTCGGACATGTTTTCCTGAGTTTAACAATGAAGGTGGTTTGATTTATTCCAGTGAAACCAACACATACACACATGCACGTAAACACATACCATGAAGTAAGGGAAGATAAATGGCCAAATTATAGTCCGCAAGATATAAAATTAGTTCAGTAAGCTTTGCTTCGGTGCTAAGGTGGTTAAAGGTGTAACTGGTCTTTCTATCTCCCTGCAGATGCTGTGGAGTTGAATTCATTCCTGAAGAAACCCTCAACTCCAAATAGTCGTTTGGTATCAAACGATACCAATGCTGCCGAAGCTTTTTGTCTTGCAGTCATCAGGACAATTTGCAGATTGTAAAGGGAGCAACAATTTATACCGTGCGAGAAGAGAGTGCTGGTTCGCAATTGGATTCTGATTATGTGATAACCCTCATGATATCCACAGGGATGATCCAATTGATCTCTCCATGGGGCTCAGGGAATACGAGCTCCCTCACTGTGGGGCGGAATCCTAGCATCTGGGGCTCATGAATCTTGTACTTAAAATCTGGTTCAGATTAGGACCAGCATGATTTGTAGTCCCGGCTGGGACTTATGTACTGTATACTGCGCTGAGGCCTTTACTTTTGTTTGCCAAATAAACCTTCTTCGCACTCCTGAAAGTATTATACGGGCGATGAGGAAAAACTATGGCTGCAATTCTGGACATCCAGAATTCCTCAGCACAAGAGCAAGGTCAGACAAAGTTTAAAAATGCCGCTTATTGGGAAACTTGTAACTTTCAACTCAGGAGTAGAAGCTTGGACCCAATATGCTGAATGGATGTGGTATTACCTCAGATGACAGACAAAAGACAAAAGACGAACACTCAGATTGAAAAGGCCTGGTCATGATCTTCGTGGTCAAAAAGTTCCAAAGTTTATGATCGACACTTCGCAATCATGGACCATGGAAGTAAAAAGTGAGGTAATGATTCATTTTAACGATTTACTTGTTTACAGAGAGATAGCCAATGGAACATTTTGTTTTGATTGCAGGAGATTCCTTGGGGTATAGACAATTTGAGAGATCATACTTAGTTCTAACTAAGCAGGTCATGGGACATCTTAATAGGATATAGATGATCAAATTAATGGGAGGAGCTAGGTCTGTCTGTAATTGGCAGTTTTGCTAAATGCTGTTAGGTTGAACAGAAGGGTCAGACGAGACAGAAGGATTTTCAGGATGTTCCTATAAGCGTCTCTCTCTCCAAAGGCCTTCAGAGATAAGCAAGTAAACCTGTTTTATCAACTTTACTTAGAAGTAGCATTTGAATTCTATTAGGGTTGCTTAGTTGGAACATTTACAGTGAAGGTGTAGGGTATAAGTTAACATTTTGTTAGTTTTAGGTAAGAACTGTGTATATGTTCATTGTAAAGCTATTTCTTGGTTGATAAGCAGGTGTCAGATGTTTTTTCAGATTTTATTTCTGAGGATAAGGTTAACTCGTGTAAAGGTGGAATAGATAAGCAGGTTACGATCTTAAGGGGTATAGGAGCAGATCAATCTTTACTGGTGAGAGATAAGGAGATATGTAATTCAGAAGGCGTATTGCCAGAAAAGATGGTAATATGTGGGATTATTGGTGATTTGAGTAGTATTCCATTATGTAAGGTAAAGTTAGAGATTCCGGTGAAAAGTGACAAAGTGGTGATAGGAGTAAAAGAGAAATTACCTTTTTCAGGAGTACAGTGGTTAAAAAGCTAGTGGAAAGTCAAACAATGGAAGTATTTCAAGAAGCATATCCTAGTGTGTTTTTAGATTGTGTGGTAACAAGATCACAAAGTCGCAAGTTGAGCCAGGAGGAGGGAAAATCAAGGCTTAAAGATAAGGACGCTGAGGTTCAGTTTCAGAAACAATCTTTGACCAACTGGACAAGAGTGGCTGGAGGATGAAGCTGATGTCTTTAGTTCAGGAAAATTGATAGAATTAGGAAAGAAGGATTCAGAGACAAAGCAGTTGTATCAGAAAGCATACACAGAAATAGAATCTGTGTGTATACTAGAGCATCATTATATTAGAAATAATGTATTAATGAGGAAGTGAAGACCTTTACATATTCAGGCAGGTGATAAATGGGCAGAGGATCATCAAGTTTTATTACCGGTGGGTTATAGAAAGGAGTTTTTGCGGGTAGAGCATGAGGTCCCAATAGAAGGTTTTTTAGAAGTAAGGAAAACTCAAGCAAAATTAGAAAAACACTTCTATTGGTCTTGACTGCATAAGGATGTAGTTGTATTTTGCCGTGCATGGCACTCATTTCAGGGAGTATGTGGTGAATGTATTTACCATAATGTATGCATGATACCATAACCTGTAACCTGTGACCTGGAAGTGGTGATATGAACTGCTTCCAGGTACTATACTGTAACCCCAGTATGGCTCCGCCTCTGGCTCCGCCCACACCGGGGCCATATATGAGTCAGCCTCTTGTGGGCAGCATTCATCGGTACTGCTGGCTAGGTAAGTTCATGACTAATAAAGCCCACTGTTCACTTGCTCTCTCTGCCTCACTGTGAATTGAAGGAATATCAGAGTACGAAAACATCAAGCGATAATCAAACCAGCATCCTTAATACCCAATCCGGCATTTGAGGAACCTTTTACTTGGGTTCTAATTGATTGCGTGGGACTCCTTCCTATTATTATTTTTTTAAATTTAGAGTACCCAATTATTTTTTTCCAATTAAGGGGCAATTTAGCGTGACCAACCCACCTAACCTGCACATCTTTGGGTTATGGGGGTGAAACCCACGCAGGCACGGGGAGAATGTGCAAACTCCACACAGACAGTGACCCAGGGCCGGGGGTCCTCAGCGCCGTAGGCAGCAATGCTGGGACCTCTTCCTAAAATGGAAAGTGGGAATCAGTGTTGGTTGATCATAATAGATGTGTCTACTATTTTCAAGAGGCCACTCCATTTCAAAATATTACAGGTAGGAAAGGCTGAAGTAGACTATACTGATGTTTAAATTTGCATGCATAAATACATAAATATAATGAGATATGTATCATATTGTGCAATCAGAGTGTTTAGTATGAGTAAGGTTTAAAGTTGAAAAGTCTTTGGAAAATGAAGCCATCTTACTTATTGCTGGTTCATTTTTTTAAAGGGGGAGGTGTGATGAGGGAAGATGACTAAACTACAGGAGTGATAACACTGACTAATATGTATTAGTTATGTTAAAATAAACTGTAATTTAAACAAAGAAGTTACCATATTAACAGCAAAGAAATAGCTTTACAATTAACATTTAAAACAGTTCTTAAATAAAAGGGGAAAAAGCTATAACTGCATATCTACACCTGCCATATTTTCCAATTAAGCAAACCAATACAGTTCAAATGCCACTTCTAAGTACAGTTAAAATCAGAGTTACTTGCGTCTCTGTGCAGACATTGCGTCTCTCTGTGGAGAGAGAGCTTTTCAGCAACAAACTGAAAATCCTTCTGTCTTATCAGACTAAAATCCTATGACAAAGTGCAAAACTACAGAAAGGCCTGGCTCCTTCCATTAATTACATCATCTGTATCCCAAGCATATGGAATTCTCCAGTCTCCTCCCACTGAGATGTCTCATGACCTGTTTAGCTGGGACTAAACCCAATCCGTATAAATTATTGACGCCGCAGGGATCCTCCAAAATTAAAAAAATGCTCCATTAACATCTCTCTGTAAACATGTAAATGGTTAGAACCAATAATTACCACACCTTTACAACCCCTTAATCACAGCTTTAGCAGACATACTGTCTGGATATATTTGAACCCAGGGGCTGGTTTAGCACACTGGGCTAAATCGCTGGCTTTTAAAGCAGACCAAGGCAGGCCAGCAGCACAGTTCAATTCCCATACCAGCCTCCCTGAAGAGGTGCCGGAATGTGGTGACTAGGGGCTTTTCACAGTAACTTCATTGAAGCCTACTTGTGACAATAAGTGATTTTCACTTTCACTTTTTCAAATAATGTTGCTACAACAAAATATAATATATAACAATTTCCTACATTCATTGTACAAACCACAAGATGCACATCCATTTATCCTTCTTTCCCACTACATAATATCCCACAAGTCTTACCTTTGTTACTTATCAGCATTATATTTGTGACAAGCATTTGCAATAATGTTGCCCTTTGCAGCAATATGCATAATTTTTACATTGAAAGATTGCAATAATAAACTCCAGTGGAACAATCTTGTATTCCAAGTTCTGAACGTTTCCAGAAAAACACAAGCGGATTATGGCCAGTACAGACTAGATTTTTGTTTTTGTCATTCAGGACATAACCTTCAAAATGCTGGTGGGCTAGGAGCAATGCTAAGGCTGCCTTCACAATGGTGGAGTACTTTCTTTGGAACAGACTTAATGGCAAATGGTAAAAAATCGATTCCCCTGTCCCAATTTCTTAGACATTCATGGCAATAAGTCCTAATCATGGTTTTAAGAGGCTGGTGCTATCTCCCCAAAGCTCCGTGAGTTTATGGGTGATAAGCAGTTGACATTAGTTGCTTAATACCTAAACTAAGAATTATGCCCTGGAAAAGTTTAAATATCAAGCTAGCTCTTGGACCACGTCAAAGACTGTTAAGTACTTTCTGCAGAGAAAAATGAGTAAGTGAGAGCACTTAACTTTCTTTGATGTGGTCCAAGAGCTGTCAATCATAGCTAGACGTTTATAAACATCGTGGTTCATTTCACAGATGACTACTTGAAATTCACTCAGACGTGAAGTGAAATGAAATTAAACAATCTAATAATAATATTATAATAATCGCTTATTGTCACGAGTAAGCTTCAATGAGTTACTGCGAAAAGTCCCTAAGTGCCACATTCTAGCGCCTGTTTGGGGAGGCCAGTACAGGAATTAAACCCGCACTGCTGGCATTGTTCTGCATTACAAGCCAGCTATTTAGCCCACTGTGCTAAACCAGCCCCTAGACAGCTTGCTGTCTGTGGAAGCTGCAATCACAACCTCGTAAAAACAATTTCACTTTGATATGAATAAAAGCATTTCAGATCAAAGATCTGAGGGAGTTTAAACCCAGCCGATGTGGTTTTCTCTTTCTAGGAATTTACAGTTGCTGCTTTCCCTGTCTACACCAGCAGGTGTATTATATAGGTGAGTTTTAAAGCAATTATATTTTTCACTGTCTCTGTTTGGACTGCTCTCTAGCTTCCAGACAGGGGTCTCTGTAATGGGGACGGGGTGCTTCCAGGCAGGGATGTCTGTAATCGGGGGGGGGGGGGGGGGCATTCCAGCCAGAGGTCTGTAATGGGGGCTTCCAGGCAAATGTCCCTGGTAATAGGGGACTTCCAGGCAGGGGTCTCTGGTAATGGGGGCTGCCAGGCAGGGGTCTCTGGTAATGGGGGACTTCCAGGCAGTGGTCTCTGTAATGGGTGCTGCCAGGCAGGGGTCTCTGGTAATGGGGGACTTCCAGGCAGTGGTCTCTGTAATGGGGGCTGCCAGGCGGCGGTCTCTCTTATGGGGGTGGGGGGGGGGAACGTTCTGGTGGGGGGTTTTGTAAGGGGGGAGTTTGTAAGGTGGGGGTCTCTGTACTGGGGGTTTCAGGTGAGGTCCCTGTATGGGGTATTACTGATGGGAATCTCCCTTAAGGGGGGGGGTCTCTGGTGGGAAGCGGTGGGGGGGGGGGGGGCGATGAGGTAGGCAGGAGGCAGAAGGTGGCCCTTTGATGAACTTTGGGGGAAACGCCCTTAAAGAATTACCCTCTTAGCCCACCGTGAGGTCTAGAACATCAGGGCCGCGCTGGGAAATATATGCGTCGATTCTCGCCCACGGGGATCCTGACCCAGAGGACCAGATATTTACATGGGCTTCAAGAATCCAGTGCCCAGTCCATTAATATGATGCAAATAGATCAAATTGACCATTTGCATCCTCCCACTAACGCGAACCTCAATACCGCTGCCAGCGGAGTCCAGAGCATCGGAATGGGATCGGCGCCATCCAGAAGCTGGATTCTCCGCCGCTTCGGGAACTCTGCTACCGGCGGTCGGTGGGGGAGAATCCAGCCCATTATATAAATGCAAATTGTTGTTGCCTATTTTTGTATTGTTGCTACTACTTGGCTATCCTTGGACACTGGCAAATTGAATTTTAAGCAGTATTCGAGGGTTACCACACAAGTGCCTTATACACACACACTGGGCTGGTTCCCCACCCCTTAGAATGCTGGCAGAAAGTCCCCTCATCACAACAGGGAATGCAGCTGCCCTAACCTTGACAGTCCCATTGCACAATACAGGGAGGTTCTGTCCATCAGCTACAGCATATCACAGTGTATTTTCTAATGTTTTATTTTTTGCTGTTAGCTTCCTATTCCATCCATAAGTCATCAGCTACTTGACTCTTTAAACGTGATTTTGGAGCTTGCTTCCCTTTGTCTGTTATTTCAGTTGCTGCTGTGTTTCCTACTCTCCTCACTTCACTTCAGCTGAAAATATGAGAAGAATTTGAACATGGATGTTACCTACGGAATTTGAACTGCCAGTGTATTTTGATGAACAAGATTTTAAAAATTTGCAGCTTTTTTGTAAGTTGGGAGAAATCCAAAATTTAAAAAGAGATGGTTATAACTTTCATAGAATCCCAAGAGGCCATTCGGCCCATCGAGTCCACATTGACCCTCCGAAAGAGCACCCTACCTAGGCCCATGCCCCACCCTATCCCTGTAACCTAGTCTTTTGGACAATACAGGGCAATTCAGCACTGCCAATCCACCTCACCTGCACATCTTTGGACTGTGGGAGGGAACTGGAACACCCAGAGGAAACCCACACAGACATGGGGAGAATGTGCAAACGCCGCATAGACAGTCATCTGAGGCCACAATAGAACCCGGGCCCCGGCGCTGTGAAGCAGCAGTGCTAACCACTGCGCCACTGTGGCACCCTGTGTTCACAAGTTGAAAGGAAACTTGAGTTTTAACTTAAGTTATTACATGTCATTATGAATACATATAGAAACATAGAAAATAGAAGCAGAAGGAGACCATTCAGCATTTCAAGCCTACTCCGGCATCCATTATAATCATGGCTAACCATCAAGTTCAATACCCAAGATCCTGCCTTCCCCCCATATCACTTGATCCCTTTCGCCCCAAGAGATATGTCAAATTCCTTTTTGAAATTACACAACATTTTGGCCTCAACTACTTTCTGTGGTCGCAAATTCCACGGATTCACCACTCTGTGGGGGAAGAAATTTGTCCTCACCTCAGTCTGAAATGGTTTACCCCTTATCCTCAAACTATGACTCCTAGTTCATTACTGTTTGAATTTTGTATGCTTCTGTGAGATCCCCTCTCACTCTTCTAAACTCCAATGAATATAATCCTAACCGGCTTAGTCCCTCCTCATACAACGATCCAGCCATTCCAGGAATCAGCCTGGTAAACCTTTGCTGCACTCCCTCCATAGTAATAACATCCTTCCTCAAATAAGGACACCAAAACTGCACACAATACTCCAGGTGTGGCTTCACCAATGTCATATACAATTGCAGTAAATCATCTCTATACTCAAATCCTCTTGCTATGATGGCCAGCATACCATTTGCCTTCTTTATTGCCTGTTGTACCTGCGCGCAAATCCTTCAACGACTGATGCACGGGGACGCCAAGGTCTCACTGTGTGAACACCTCTCTCAATTTTCACCCATTCAAATAATAATCTGCTTTCCTATTTTCGCTACTGAAGCGGATAACCTCAACCTCATCCACATTGTGCTGCATCTACCATGCATGCATCCTGTCACTCAGCCTGTCCAAATCCTGCTGAAGCATCTCTACACCCTCCTCACAGCTAACCCTCCCACCCAACTTTATACCATCTGCAAATTTGCAGATAATACATTTAGTTTCCTTGTCCAAATCATTAATGTATAATGTGAACAGTTGGGGTCCTAACACAGATCCCTGTGATATCACACTAGTCACTCACTGTCTGCCAATCAGAAAAAGACCCATTTATTCCAACTTTTATTTTCCTGTCTGCGAACCAACTTTCTACCCATTTCAAGACACTAGCCATAATCCCATCCGCTTTAATTTTACATATTAATCTACTTTGTGAGACCTCGTCGAAAGCCCTCTGAAAGTCTAAATAAATCACTTCCACTGGTTCTCCCTGGTCAACTTTACGAGTTATATCCTCAAAGAATTCTGGTTAATTTGACAAGCATGATTTTCCTTTCGTAAATCCATGCTGCCTTTGTCTGATTACACCACTGCTTTCCAAATGCTGTGCTATGAAATCCTTGCTAATTGACTCCAGCAACTTCCCTCCTATCGACGTTTGGCTCACTCGTCTGTAGTTCTCTGCTTTCTCTCTACCTCCCTTTTTGAATAGTGGTGTTACATTCGCTACCCTCCAATCTGTCGGAACCATTCCAGAGTCCAAAGAGTTTTGGAAAATGACCAACAATGGATGTACTATTTCTAGGGCCACTTCCTTAAGTACTCTGGGATGAAGATTATCAGGCCTGGAGATTTATCCACCTTCAATCCCATTAATTTCCCCAAAACCATTTCTTTACTAATAGTAATTTCCTTCAGCTCCTCACTAAGTCTTGTGCTTCTGAGAACTTTCGGTACATTATTCATGTCTTCCTTTGTGATGACAGAAGCAAAGTACGAATTTAGTTCCTCAGCCATTTCTTTTTTCCCTGTTATGAATTCCCCCATTTTTATTATTTTTTTTCTCTTTACATAGCTATAGAAACTTTGAGAGCCAATTTTTATGTTCCCCACGAGTATACTTTCAAATTCTATTTTCCCCTTCTTAATCAATGCCTTGGTCTGCCTTTGCTGAATTTTAAACTGTTCCCAATCCTCAGGTCTATTGCTTTTTGTTGCTAATCTGTATACCTCTTCTTTGAATCCAATACTATCTCTAATTTCCCTGGTAAGCCATGGTTTGGCCACAGTTCCCTTTCTGCTCTTGCGCCAAATAGGAATAAACAACTTTTGGAGTTCACGTATTCGGCCCTTGAATACCTGCCATTCCCTGTCCACTGTCCTTCCTTTCAGTAATGTTTCCAGTCCGTCATAGTCAGCTCATGCCTCATACAATCATAGTTACTTTTTTTGGGTTCAAGACCTTAGCCTCAGAATCAATGATCCCACTCTTCACATTGATAAAGAGTACTACTGTATTATGGTCACTCATCCCCAAGGGTTCTCTCACAACTAGATTGCCAACTAATTGTTTCTCATTGCACAACACCCAGTCCAAGATGACCTGTTCCCTTGTTGGTTCCTCAACATACTGGTCCAGAAAACCATCCTGTATACACTCCAGAAATTCCTTCGCTTTTGTACTGTGACTAATTTGACTCACCCAATCTATATGCAGATTAAAGTACCCCTAATCACAAATGTTCCTTTATCACATGCATCTCTGATTTCCTGTCTAATGCTATTCCCAACATTACCATTACAGTTTGGTGGTCAGTATACCACCCCACAAATGTTTTTTGCCCTTGATGTTTATTAACTTGCACTATACAGATTCCAGAACATCTGTGCGAATATCTTTCCTCAATATTGTATCAATATCTCCTTTAATCACCAATGCAACTCCACCACCCTTTCCTTTCTGTCTGTCCTTCCTAAAAATTGAATAGCCTCAATGTCCAGTTCCCATCCTTGATCGCCTTAGAGCCATGTCTCTGTAATCCCAACTGTATCATATCCCTTTACATTTATCCACACAACTAATTCATCCATTTTGTTTTGAATGTTCCACGCATTCAGGTATAAAACTTTAAGGTAGTCCTTTTAACGTACCTTGTCCCATCCCTAATATCTTTTATAATGTTATTATCTGATACAGGCCCTTGATTTTTTCTTATTATCCTTTTTGTGTTTTTCTCTTGTTCTGGATTCCCTCTGCTCTGAATCCTTACATAGTTTCCCATCACTATGCCATATTAGTTTAAACCCTCCCCAACCACTCTAGCAAGTACCCCCGCTAAGGACATCAGTTACGGTCCTGCCCAGGTATAACCCGTCCAGTTGTACTGGTCCCATCTCACCTAGAACCGGTCCCAAAGCCCAGGAATCTGAAACCCTCCCCCTCTCACCATCTCTTCAGATGAGTATTCATCTAATACATCCTACTATTTCTGACTAGCACGTGGCACTGGTAGTAATCCTGAGATCACTACCTTTGAGGTCCGACTTCTTAACTTTCTTCCTAACTCCCTGTATTCTGCTTTAAGGACCTCATCCCTTTTTTTACCTATGTCATTGGTACTGATGTGTACCACGGCCACTGGCCTCCGTCCCACTCCAGAATGCCCTGTAACCACTCTGAGACAGTCTTGACTCCCGCAACTGCAAGGCAACATACCATCCTGGAGTGTCCATTGCGGCCACAAAAACGCCTATCTATTCCTTTTACAATTGAATCCCTTATAACTATTGCATTCCCATTCTTTTTACTCCTCCCCTCTGCAGCAGAGCCAACCGTGGTGCAATGAATTTGGCTGTTGCTGCTTTCCCCTGAGAGGTTATTCCTCTCAATAGTATCCAAAGTGGTATATCTGTTTTGCATGGGAATGGCCGCAGGTGATTTCTGCACTGCCTGCCTAGCTCTCTTGCTCTGTCTGGTGGCCCCCCCATTTCCCTTTTTGCCCGTGGAGTATGAGCCTGCGGTGTGACCACCTCTCTATAGGTGCTATCCACGCCACTCTCCGCCTTAGTAATTCTCCCAGAATGTCCCTAGCGGCCACTCCAGCTCCGAAACCCGAGTTTCCAGGAGCTGTAGCTGGAGGCACTTCCTGCAGACATGCTGGTCCAGGCACTGGAAATGTTCCTGGCCTACCACATGCAGCAAGAGAAACAAACCAAGGACAAACCAAGAATAGGTACTGTGGAATCTAGAGTATAGATTGATCATTGTTCTTCTGTCTAAATGTACGCATTAGGGTATGTCACAACAGATTTAACTGGCTATGCTTTCTTCAATTTACCCTGCGATTTCTTAATGTAGCTATAAAAGTGTCAGTTTTGCTCAATGTAAGTACTCTTACCTCTGTCAATAGATGGTAGGAGCACAGCATTGGAGCATCCAGTATTGTTTCTTGATAACCAAACAGATTAGAGATGGACAAACATAGAGACATAGGAAATAGGAGCAGGAGGAGGCTATTCGGCCCTTCAAGCCCGTTCCACCATTCATGATGATCATGGCTGATCATCCAACTCAATAGTCTAATCCTGCTTTCCCCCCATTTCCTTTGATTCCCTTTGCCCTAAGTGCTATATCTAACTGCTTCTTGGAAACACGCACGGCTCGATTCTCCATTTCTGAGACTAAGTTCTGAATCCGGCGCTGCATTCGTGGAGTTCCATGACAGCAAAACTGCCACCGCACCAGGACCGATTCCGCTACCGTTAAGGGGATAGCACCATCGGCATGTGGAACACAATTGAATCCAATGAGAAACGGATTCGCCGGTTTTGAGATTGACGCTCAGGAGGCTGACAAGCTGCAGCCGTATATACACACTTCACTGCCCACACACACCATCCCAGCCAACAAGGTGGCAGCGAGGAGAGCAGCACCCAGTTTCACTGATGCCGAGTTGGAGACCCTCCTGTACTCCGGTCTGGGAAGGAGGATGCCAGCCGCCGCCATTCGTCATCCTGGGCGCAGGTGGCAGAGGCAGTCAGCGCCAACAGCAACACTGTCCAGACCAGCCATCAGTGCCAGAAAAACTGCACGCCCTCCCCAAGATGGCCAGGGTGAGTAGGCAGCAATGTGCCCCGGCACTAACCCCGTCCCACGCACCTATGACCCAACCACCACCCCCCACAACCCAGAGGGCAGCCAGACTCCCACGCTGCACCACATGCCGGTACCCATACCAGCTGCCATGGCCAGGGGTCCGTGCCACTGAGGCCACTAGCTATCCACACCCTGGGCTTCATGAGTCAGACCATCAAACCAGACAGGTTTCGGGTTTCTGGAACGGACAGTACCATCGATTGTAGAGATGCAGCCACAGAGAGAGGGACTACGTGAAGGGTTGTCGGCGAGCACCTAGCACGTGCAGGTGCAGTTGGAGGAGTCCAACCGCGTGCAGGAGCAGGCGGTGGTGCCGACCATGCGTGCCACCCAGGCCAACACCCCATGGGTGGCGTCCACAGTGGGGGAGACTGCTTCGCTTATGGATGAGCATGTCCAAGGCCTGGGGCATTCTATGCCGTCACTGGCTAAATCCCAGGACAGGGCTGCCACCTCACAGGCACCCATATGGCTGGTGTCAGTCTGCAGAACCAGGGGCCAAGGTGGGTGGTCAGTGGGGTGCATAACTAGATGGCTGCCTTGCAGGCCGCGGCAATGGTGGCCCATGCCTGGACACCCCCCCAGTCCCATGGGGGTCACCCCAGCCACACAGCCTGTTCCGCATCACCCCCCACCCCCTCCTGCCCTAGCAGGGAACCTAGCTGCGCCTCTCTGTGTCCTACCTCCTCTCTCTCCTTCATCAGCTGTGACACTGGTTTCACGATTTTCAAAAGCACAAGTGAACCATGCCATCAGGAACTCGGCCCATTGGAGGCGGAGATTCGCCGGGGCCCCCGGATAATACCGGGTCAGGCCCACTAATGATATGCAAAACGTTTACTGTATGTGCGTTCCGGACTGCATTGATGGGGTCAGAACCTATTCTCCGCCTAATTGCATTTCCCGATTTTGGCGTCAGCCAATGGAGAATACCGCCCACAATGTTTTTAGAAGAACAGTACAGCACAGAACAGGCCCTTCGGCCCTCGATGTTGTGCCGAACAATGATCACCCCACTTAAACTCACGTAACCCGTATACCCGTAACCCAACAATCCCCCCATTAACCTTACACTACGGGCAATTTAGCATGGCCAATCCACCTAACCCGCACATCTTTGGACTGTGGGAGGAAACCGGAGCACCCGGAGGAAACCCACGCACACACGGGGAGGACGTGCAGACTCCACACAGACAGTGACCCAGCCGGGAATCGAACCTGGGACCCTGGAGCTGTGAAGCATTGATGCTAACCACCATGCTACCGTGAGTTCTGGCCTCAACATTTTCCTGTGGTAACAAATTCCACAGGCTCCTCACTCTCTGGGTGAATAACTTACTCCTTTATCCTCAGACTGTGATCCCTGGTTTGGACACACCCTCCA
This sequence comes from Scyliorhinus canicula, assembly GCF_902713615.1. Classification (NCBI taxonomy): domain Eukaryota; kingdom Metazoa; phylum Chordata; class Chondrichthyes; order Carcharhiniformes; family Scyliorhinidae; genus Scyliorhinus; species Scyliorhinus canicula. The sequence goes on from NC_052152.1 coordinate 177,965,640, forward strand.
TCAGGAACATCCTTCCTGCATCTACCGTGTCTCTTCCTGTTAGAACCTTATAGGTTTCTATGCGATCCCCCCTCATTCTTCTGAACTCCAGCGAATACAATCCTAACCGATGCAAAGGGAAGGTGATTATGAAATTAAGCTCCACTATCAGTTATTGCACCTAACTGAAACAAAGAGCAAATGATCTATTCAGTCTTAGGCTTTCAAAGTGGCATTTTAGTTTTTAAGTTCACAGGTTGGTTTTTTTCATTTTATAAATTGCTGTATAAATTGACAAATTGTCGTTGACTTATTTTAGTCCAAATTTCAGTTGTACTGCTCATAATGATTCTACACATTTGATTACAAATTATAACCAAATAAGCAGTCTACATATGAATAATTAGCCTTTTCCAATTGTCCAGTTATTATTAAGTTGTGGAGAGATATATTTTTCCAACTTGGGCTCGGTACATACAGTTCATCAATGATATAAGTTTGAAGTATGAAATTGACAAGTAGCTAATTGAGAAAAAGATACTTTGGCTTTCAGAATTATACTCCCAAACCCCTTATAGCTATAAAAGTGGCATTAAGGGTTTTCTAAATAATTAGGATTAACAATGCCCAGATGTTACGGAAACAAAGATGAGGAGCAAAGGACAGTTGCTTATTTTGCATAAAATATCACATTTTGACACGTTTTCACAGCTGTAATAACTGTGGCAAAGTGATTAAAACCACTGAATGACAGACCATAAACCAAGGCTTTAAACCGCTCCCCACCCCGCCCCCATCACATAAGCAGAAATGTCTTTGTTCTGACAAAGTGGCATGGCAGGACAGTGGTTAGCACTGCTGCCTCACAGTGCCAGGGCCCTGGGTTCTATTCCAGCCTTCGGTGACTGTCTCTGTGGAGTTTGCACTTTCTCTCCATGTCTGCATGTGTTTCCTCTGGGTGCTCTGGGTTCCTTCCACGGCTAGATTAGGTTAGATTGATTGGTCATTCTAAATTACCACTTAGTGTCCAAGAAGGTTAGTTGGGGTTATGGGGATAGGGCCGGTGTGTGGGCCTAGTTAGGGTGCTCCTGCAGATGAGCTGGGCTGAATGGCCTCCTTCTGCATTGGAGGGACTCTATAAGGAATGCAAGAATGTAGTGAGAAAGTGCCACATTTTATAATTCTTTCTTGTAGTGTTTTCCCATTCTTTTGCCTCTCTATATATTGTCATTTATTTTCCTTTCTCATCAGGAATAACTTCACACCGCTTCGTTGTCACACAGGTCGAAAAAAAGCAAAAATTTGCATTTTATTCTGCCTCTTCGAACATGCTTGCCTGCCAACAAGTTGCTTCTTGGAGTGGTACCACAGTTACATACTCAAAAACAAATGTAGAAAATGTGAACACAGCAGGTTCACACAGATGCAAATAATGTGCGGCTCATTTTTGGTCAGGACATCAGACTTGTCCCCAATTTTAACTCCAAGTGGGGTTTGGGAGGATGGTGATGTGGCTTTGGAAAAGATCCTGGTTATTTTAACCCCTTGGCAGGATTCTCCGTTTGCCGACACCGAAGTCGCGAAATGCAGAGAATAGCTTCCGATGGCAAAATCGCGGTAGGTGTCGGTTTGACGCCAAATCGGTATTCTCTGGCACCCTGAAAATAGGGTAAATGCATCACTTAACCTCGCCACGTGGGGTTAAAGTACGGTAGGCATATCACCAGCAGGCCTGACACCGGGGCCTCCGAGATTCACCGCCTCTGACAGGCTGAGTTCCCGATGGCGTGGGTCATTTCTGTTCTCAAAAGTCACGAACCTGGTGTCGTGGCTACTGAGCAAGAGAGAGAGACGAGATAGGAAATGGCATGGAGTGACGGCGGGCCGTGCTGGCTGCATCAAAGTGCCCCTGCCAGTGCCGGTAGAGGGGAGGGGGAGGGGGGGGACAGGCTGAGCAGCTGGTATTCCCGCGCCCCCCCCCCCCCCCCACCCCCCAACAGGACTGAGGCGGCCCCTCCAGAGTGGTCCAGGCACCTGAAGCACATCTGCACCATTGGGAACTCAACCCACCGGAGGTGGTGAATCTCAGAGGCCCCGGAGAATATGGTGTCAGGTCCACTAATGATATACCTAATGTACTTTTACCCAATGCGGCGAGCGACGGATTTATGCCATTTTCGGAGTGCCGCAGCATCATGATTTGCTGTCAAACCGGCGCCTACCGCGATTTCGGCGTCAGACGTTATTCTGCACCCATCGTGGTTCGCAATTTTGGTGTCGGGAAACTGTGAATCCCACCCTTCATCCTTACTGTTGCAAGTTAGTAAAGCACCAAACTGACTCCGTCCTTTTGCTTCAGCATCCACAAAATCAATTAGATCGCCATCAATGGGGTGGTGCTGTGCAATACCAATGAATAAATGCATGAGACTGATACATTTTCATTGGAGTAGTATCCAAAATCAGGAAAATATTGAAAAGAAGCTTTGCCGTTCTCAGGTATGTTCCAGTCTTGCAAGTTCTTGCCTTGAAAACAGCTTATTTCATAATGAAGTGTATTTTTTTTTCTCTTTTGTTTATGAGCACTCCGTGTTAAAATATCATCACATCACTTGCACATGAGAGCTGATTTTCAGTGTTAGCCCTGCCAGCAGGAAGCTCTGCCCACGATTTCCCAGTACGTGCAGTTCCAGTGTGTGTGGCTCCCAACCAACAGTACGAACTTGGGAAATTGCTTGATGGTAATTTAACACGGAGTGCTTATAAACAAATGAGAGGGAAAATAAGGCACGTTATTGTGAGAGGAGATGCTTTAAAGGCAAGAACTTGTGAGACTGAAACATACCTCATAAATTATAATGGCAAAAACATTTCCTGATTTTGGATACTATTCCAATGAAAATGTAGCAGTCTCGTGCATTTATTCATTGGTTATGTTCAGCATTACCCCACTGATGACGATTTAATTGATTTTGTGAAATCACCACAGCAAAAAAAAATGTCCAGGTCTTTTGGCTTTACCTTTCCTGCAAGAAAACATAAAGATTTGCCAAATGACCTTGCCTTGAAAGACAGTCGCCTTTAATGCTTCACACAGTGCAGCACAAATGTCACAGATTTCTATCCAAGTTGAGATTCATGCTGTCAAGGAAACATAACTTCAATAAGCATAACAGTTAATGGAAGAGGAAAAATGACCAGATCCCTACATTACTACACCTCTTTATTCATTGTTTTCCTGATGCTGTCACTTTGTCCACGTCTGTTTTCCTTCAGCAGACATGCTTCTTAAAGCAAGAGAGCTGCTGAGAGACAGGAAGAAAACAGGAAGCTATTACCACCATGATGCATAGGAAACAAAGGCCAACTAAATAAGTTATAACAAGGAAGAAAAGGCCCATGGACAGGATATTTTTGAACACAGTGTCGATTTTGGAGCTTATCTTGTGAGCACAGAATTGAAGTTCCCCGCAAATAATTGAAACATCTGGTTCTATATAAGTGCCATCAGTATTGAGGAGGGGGGGGGGGGGGGGGGGGGGGGGGGATGGTCAGTGATTTGACGAATAGTAAAACAGATTTTATAAATCTTTTAGTTAGTTGAGAAATCACTGAAGGGAGTGTGCTTTTGAATATGCTCTTGCAGCACACATCATGGTTCACAGGAAGCCATATCTGTGAAATCATAGATGGTCCCCATGACTTCTGATTCATGAGAAATCTTGAACCGTGCAGTCCCAAATTCCCAATCATAGAATCCCTACAGTGCAGAAGGTGGCCATTCGGCCCATCGTGACTGCACCAACTCTTTGAATGAGCTCTCCACCCATGCCCACACCCTCCTATTTCCGTAACCCTGTAACCCCATAACCTAACCTGCACCTCCCTGGACAATAAGGGGTAATTTAGCAAGGCCAATCCACCTAATCTGCCCATCTTTGGACTTGTATGGGTTAGATTTTTATGGACCTTTTGGGAATGGGCTGGGGAAGGTGGGTGGAAGGGCTGGCAAACAAATGGGGCAGGGGAGGGAGAGGCCTGGAGGGAACTTGACATCTCCCAGCAACTGTGCTGTATTGTCAGTATGCACTCCGAACCCTAGACCAGGTTTTTAAAATGACACTTCACTTTTAACAGTGAATCCATTCCATGATTTTATACCAACTCCTTTAAGATTTCTTTGTCTCAACTGCTCACAACTGCTTTAATTCGCGATTCCCAAATTGCATTAAAATGGTATCAAACATTTCATCTACTTCTGAAGTCTGCTGTCCAACTTTAAATCTAGTTAATGCAATTGTTTCTTTAACTCAGGACACTTTGTTTACTCTTCCTTGAATTCTTTTGAACAATACTTTAGTCTCTGTTCTCTGAACTTCAGGTGTCTCAATCTTTTTTTCTGTCCCAATTCGTTGATTAATTGGACTGTAACTGGTGCTTTGGGAAGCCTGCCTCTTTGCATCTCCCATTCTGCCCAGTCGTTCTTCTGGCAGAGTTGAGAGGTGTGTCCTCCCACCCTCCCCCCCGCCCACTACTCCCCCCCTACCCCCGCCCACCACTCCCCCCCCCTACCCCCGCCCCCGAGATCCTGTCTCCAACTGCTCTGGCTTCCAGTTAAAACCAAGAACAAAAGAAGGCGGCCTCCTTTTGCTAAGCAAAGCTCTGCTGATACTATCTATTCTTCAAGGTGAAGCCCTCTCTCAGCACAATAGAAAAACAGTTGGAACTTATCCAACCCCTACACATACAAACACCATTGTCCAGCATGAATTTAACTCCAAGTTTTACCCTTCCAGGCACAGGAACAGTAAATCAAACCCACTTAAAACTATACCTTATTTCTAATGTTTACCAGTACAAATATAAATCCCTTAAAAGTACCTTTATTTTCCTGGCACGAGCAATAAGGTTCTGTTGAGTTAAAAAGTCATTTTTTTAAGTTAAGGACAGAAGTCTGACCTCAAAGTGATGAGCAACCTTCTCAAGTTTGAACTTGACTTAATATTTAATTTGGTTTGGCAACATCCCTGTGAAGCACCTTGAGACATTTAGTTATTGCTTTCGGGAATTTGTACAGATCATGAGTTTAGAATTTAAAATTGCTAAATCATTGGAAAAGGTTCCCAACAACTTTTCCACCATAATTTGTTTTAAGTTGGTAGTGGAGAGCCCCCTCTTTATAAGAACACAGTAGTATATTAGAACACGTTGCTTGTTATACCTGCATTGTATTATTGGACTGCCAACGTGCCTGTAATTGGTCAGACCGTTACAAGGCATAGGCTTTAATTATTGTAAATAGATACATCCTCAGGTCCATTACAGGCCAAGTGCATGCTGAAGATTCCGTGTAGACTGACAGCATGTAAATCTGCAGCTTCATCCCAATGTTGGAAGAAACGGTTAGGGAATGAGTGGATTGTCTTTTGTCTTCCCACTTTTCTCATTGGCTGAGATGACAAGGGGCAACTCTCTCCGCCAAGCACCTGCCAATGTCACACTTGAGCGGATGACGAGGAAGTGCAGGATAGTTGCTCACAGTTCCTGATCCACCAATTTTCCCTCCTCTTTTGTGAGATATGCCTCGTCTTCACACTTCATTTTTTGCCCTGATTGCAGAGCAGAAATAAGTAATCAGCATCGTCAGCAAACATGGTACATGGCTCATCAGAACACCACCGCGCCATATTCATTAACTAAAATGAGCAGTTTTATCTCTCCCCCATTTACAGCAAAGGAGAGGCAGCATTAAAATGGAGTGTCTCCATACATCGGCCTGCAATTTTAACACCACTGGATTTGGCAACATGAACCCCCAACGGAAGTTTATCTTGTTAATAATAATAATCTTTATTGTCACAAGTAGGCTTACATTAACACTGTGTTGTGTTATGCTGCTTCGGATAACACATAAGACATAGAACATTACAGCGCAGTATAAGCCCTACAGCCCTCGACGTTGCGCCGACCTGTGAAACCCCTCTAAAGCCCATCTACACTATTCCCTTATCGTCCATATGCCTATTCAATGACCATTTGAATGGCTGCTACTTGATGCAGTTTTAATGAAAGGATGCTCCAGACTCTGAAATGAGTTCAACGTGTTTATTGAACTATTAACACAGTTCTCAAATGAGTTTGACTCTCTGCTGATCTAACTGTAGTAACTCAGTCTAACTGTAGTGTCCCTCATGAATCTGCCGCAGTACCATGCTCTGGAGACAGGGTGCCGTTAATCAGCGTCAGGTCGTCCTTGACGTTGTAGAATTGAGGGCATTGCCCTTTCTGCCAGCCATTGCTGAGGTTGTGGATGACTCGCTGCAACAGGGGGTCTTTGGCCGTCTCTTCTCGGATGAGAACAATCTTCTCATCTGTTGCCGGGAGAGTGCTTGCACACAGTTGTACCTGCAATTCAATGTGCTGGATGATCCCCAGTGGCTCATTCGGTGAGGTGACGGAGCGGGACAATGCATCGGCAATGATGAGCTCCTTGCCAGGTGTGAACACCAAGTTGAAATCATACCTCCGGAGTTTGAGCAGAATTCTCTGCAAACAAGGCGTCATGTCGTCCAGGTCCTTTTGGATGATATGGACCAGAGGCCTAGGATCCATCTCAACAGTAAATGTTGGCAAGCCATAGACATAATCATGAAATTTGAGGATGCCAGTGAGAAGACCTAAACACTCCTTCTCAATCTACGCATATCTGGTCTCAGTGGGTGTCATTGCCTGTGACGCGTATGCTACTGGTACCCAGGATGGCGTGTCGTCTCTTTGAAGCAACACCGCCCCAATGCCATCCTGACTCGCATCTGTGGATATCTTGGTCTCTCGATCTGGGTCAAAGAATGCAAGGACGGGTGCAGTGGTGAGCTTGGCTTTCAGCTCCAGCCACTCTATTCGGTGCTCCGCCTTCCACTCAAAGGCGGTTGAGTTTTTCACCAGGTTGCGTAGGGCCGTGGTGTGTGTGACCAAATTCGGGATGAACTTGCCAAGGAAATTGACCATTCCCAGGAAGCGCAGTACTGCCTTCTTGTCCTCGGGGACTTTCATTGCCTCGATGGCTTTAATTTTGTCTGTGTCCGGGCGCACACCGTGTTGCGAAATCTGATCGCCCAGGAACCTCAGCGTGGATGTCACAAAACAGCATTTGGGCCTGTTTAGCTTGAGGCCATGTTCATGTATGCATCGGAATACTTTCTTGAGTCGCGACACACGTTCCTCTGGGGTTGTGGACTAGATTATGATATTGTAGACACGAACCCCTTCTATTCCCTCCATCATCTATTCCATGATGCGATGGAAAATATCTGATGCCGAGATGATGCCAAATTGCATTCGGTTGTAGCAGACTCTGCCAAAAGGCGTGTTGAAGGTGCAGAGCCTTCTGCTGGATTCTTCAAGTTGGATTTGCCAAAATCTTTGGGATGCGTCCAATTTTGTAAAGAAGCGCGTGTGTGCCATCTCACTCGGGATATCTTCCTTCTTCGGGATGGTGTAATGTTCCCACATCATGTTTTTGTTTAGATCCTTGGGGTCAATGCAGACGCGTAGGTCCCCCAAAGGCTTCTTTACGCAGATCATCGAGCTGACCCAGTCGGTTGGTTCAGTGACCTTGGCGATGATGCCTTTTTGCTGTAGACTCGTGAGCTCTGCCTTCAGGCGCTCTCTCAGTGGATCAGGGACACGTCGTGGTGCGTGGTCCACTGGCTTGGCATCAGGCCGCAGTAGAATCTTGTACTCGTACGGCAGTGTGCCCATCCCACTAAATACATCTGAGTACTGGGTTAGGATGTCGTCGATGCTGGCCTGAAGATCCAAATGGGACGGCGTCGTGGTGTAGACCTTTTGAATGAGGTTCAGTTGCTTGCAGGCGTGCGCACCCAGCAGGGACACCCTGTCTGGTTTAACAATCTCGAAGCGTAAGCTTGCTTGTGTGTGTCGGCTGGACACCTGCAGATGGCAGGACCCCAGCGCCTTGATTGCGTTTCCATTGTAGTCCAGGGGTTTGCAGGCAGCTGGAAGGACCGTGGGGGGCTTCTTGGTTCTCTTGAAGTCCACCTGCGAAATCAGGTTGGCGGAGGCACCTGTGTCCAGCTTGAACTGGATGGGGCAGTGGTTGACCTTCATCACTGCTCGCCATTCATCCTCGGAATCCACGGCCAGGTTTGATTGCACTTGCGATGTGTCCGGTGTGGCGTATTCGAACTTTGTAATAATGCCCACTCGGTAAGTGTTGTCCAGGTGTTCATCATCTGGCTCTGTCGCACTGCCTGGATCAGAGTCAGGCATTCGGAATTGGGAGCGCTGGCTCCTGACTGGTGGTGTAGATCTGTACAGGGCTGCATAGTGGTTTGGTTTCCCATGGTTTAAACAGCATTTGCCTCTTGCAGGGCAGTTTTTAAAAAGATGGGCGGTGCCGCTGTTCACACACGTCATGACATTGGCGTCATGACCCTCAGTGCGTCGTTGCGCATGCACGGTGCGGTTCTCGGACGTCTGCACCTGTGCAGTGCGGTTTACGGTCGCTTCGTGTTCCCGATCGCATTGTGCATGCGTCGGGCCCCGGGAAGAGCGCGTGAAATGGCCGCTTTTGTCAATGTGGAGGCGCTGCATCCGGGAGATGGCCTGAACACTCTCCACCTCGTGGGAGGCTTGTTTTTCACTTTCTTCCATTTTGTACTGTGAATAGCGATTTTTAGAGTGCTCATGCACAGTACACGTTTCAATCGCTACTGGCAGGGTCATGTGCTTGATTTTCAACAATTGCTCTCGCAGAGGATCAGAGTGGACTCCAAAAACGATTTGGTCTCTGATCATGAAGTCAATGATAGCACCGAAGTTGTAGGATTGCGCTAGCAGTCTAAGGTTAGTTAAATAGGAGTTGAAGAATTCGTCTTTACCTTGCATCCTCTGCTTGAAGATGTAGCGATCGAAGATTTTGTGGGTGTCCACCTCGCAGTGGCTGTCGAATGTGTCCAGGATGGTTTGGTACTTCGTTTTGTCCTGCCCTTCGGAAAAGTGAAAGGAGTTGAAGATCTCTATCGCATGGTCACCCTCAGTGGTGAGTAGAAGAGCTATCTTCCGAGCATCGGTCGTGCCATTGCGGTCGGATGCTTCCACGTATAGTTAAAATTTCTGCTTGAATGATCGCCAGTTGGCACTAAGATTGCCGGTGGTCCTAAGCTGATGAGGAGCCTGAATCTTGTCCATTGTGCCTGTATTCAGTAGCTGGTTGTCATGGATCTTGCTGAGTTGAACTAAATAGATTGAACAGTCACTCCTGGTATCATGTTGTGTTATGCTGCTTCGGATAACACAGGCTGCTACTTGATGCAGTCTTAACGAAAGGATGCTCCAGACTCTGAAATGAGTTCAACGTGTTTATTGAACTATTAACACAGTTCTCAAATGAGTTCGACTCTCTGCTAATCTAACTGTAGTAACTCAGTCTAACTGTACCAGCTTGCTCTAAGCCACGTTCTGGGATGTGATGCTGCTGATCAACCCTGTCTAACTCTCTGGCTGTCTGTCTGTGGAAAGAGGCAGGGTGTGAGTGCCTCATCCCTTTTATAGTGTTTATGTCATGCCCCCTTGTGGTGATGCCTTCTCTGAGTGTCCTGACTGCCCATTGGTTGAATCCTATTCTGAATGTTCATTGGTTGCATGTTTGCATATCATAACACACTGCAATGAAGTTACTGTGAAAAGCTCCTAGTTGACACACTCCGGCGTCTGTTCGGGTACACGGAGAATTCAGAATGTCCAATTCACCTCACAGCATGTCTTTCGGGACTTGTGCAATGAAACCAGAGCGCCCGGAGGAAACCCATGCCGACAACGGGAGCATGTGCAGATTCTGCATAGACAGTGACCCAAGCCGGGAATCGAACCTGGGACCCTGGAGCTGTGAAGCAACAGTGCCAACCACTGTGTTTCTGACCATGTGAGGTTTTCCGAGGCCCTCATCCCACGAGAATATCCAGGCTTCTGTTGTCCATTCTCCCCTCCACCAACTGCGAGACCCCTGCAACACCTGCCTCCTGAATTTACCCATAGCCTCTGGGCTGCCTAGTTTCCATGCTTCCCCTCTGGCCAGCTGCTGTTTTCCACTGGAAATGATCCAGCAAAATTCGGCAGCTTTCAACCGAGGCCCAGAAGTTCAAATCTGCTGACTCGCATTCCCGTGAAAGGATTTGCTACGCTCCCCTGCTGGCTTCTTGTTAGCAGTTAAAATCAGCTTTTCAGTCCTGCGGAGTTTGAAGCTAAAACCGGCCAGCAAGCTGGCCTGGGTATGTTAACTGTGTCGAAGAATCTGTTCAGCCAGGATGAGAAACCTTAAACAACGTCACAAATTGGCAGGGGTAGGATACACATTGTTAACTGACCACTGTTAGCTCAAAGGTCACTGCATAATGATGGCGTGATGCTAATATTTCGTCACTACAGGTATCTGTGACAAATCGTAATAATTTGTCTGTTCTCATTGCTCAGTTTGAAGGCAAGCTTGAAGTTTCTGTGGTCAACAATGGTCTTATCTTTCTCCGTGAATTTAGAACATATCTTCCCTTTACCTTTCGCAAGTTCTTGACCTTTGCTTAATTTAAGACCAGTTTCCTCTCTGTGTGAAAAATCACTTCCTCCAGCAGGTGGCCCACTCCAACCATTTTCACAAGGAAAGCTTTTTTCCCCCCTGTGCCCTGTAATGTGAATAATGTCAGGATGTTGTTTCAGAGTTTCCGAGGGAAAAAACAATTACAAGTTAGAAAGTAAAAATTAACTCCATGCTAACCAGCCGTATAATTGAGCAAGGTGATCTTCACCCGTTGGATTTATTCCTCCAGGTTACTGTCATTAGTTTCGTTGGCACTTGTCAGAGAATTTCATAGTCGTTTTGCAAAACCTCATGTAATGACACGAGGATTCTTTTTGAATAGAAATTGGTTACTAGACTATTGCCAGTAATGGGCAGGTTGTCTTATGAGGTAAGGTTGGACAGGTTAATCTCGTATTCACTAGAGTTTGAGTAAGCAGCACGGTAGCACAGTGGTTTGTACTATTGTTTAACAGTGCTAGGGTCCCTGGTTCAATTCTTGGCTTGGGTTGCTGTGCGAAGTCTGCACATTCTCCCTGTGTCTGCGTGGCTTTCCTCCGGGTGCTCTGGTTTCCTCCCACAAGTCCCAAAAGATGTGCTGTTAGGTAATTTGGACATTCTGAATTATCTCTCCGTGTACCTGAACAGGTGCCGGGATGTGGCGGCTAGGGGCTTTTAACAGTGACTTCATTGCAGTGTTAACATAAGCCTACTTGTGACAATAAAGATTATTATTATTATAAGAGGGAACTTCAAATCTTTAAGATCCTGAGGGGTCTTGACAGGATGGATGTGGAGAAGATGTTTCCTCTTGCAGGAGAATCTAGAAACAGGGGTTACTGTTCAAAATAAGGGGTCACTCATATAAGACTGAGATGAGGAGAAATGTTTTTTTTCTCAGGAGGGCATGAGTCTTTGGAACGTTCTTCCTCAAAAGACTGTGGAAGGAGAGTCTTTGAATATTTTTAAGACCGAACTAGAGAGATTCTGGATTAACAAGCAGGGTGAAAGATTATCAGGGGTCGGCAGGAATGTGGGGTTGAGGTTACAATCTGATCAACCATCATCCCATTGAATGGCGGAACTGGCTCAAAGGGCCAGGTGGTCGACACCTGCTCCTAATTCATATGTTTATAAATTACTCTTCATGTTATCATTGACATACTTCCTTCAACATGGACAATAGCCCATTTATTTAGTTGGAAAAGGTCCAGAATCATTAACATAATTAATTTTATATTAAATGGGGGTGAAGGTATATGCCAAATTTTTAGAAAATGTATTTAGTTGGCTGTTGCTGGTTTAGATCAGTTGGCTGGACAGCTGGTTCGTGATCCAGAGCAAGGCCAACAGCGTGGGTTCAATTCCCGTACCGGCTGAAGTTATTCATGAAGGCCCCGCCTTCTCAAGCTTGCCCCTCTCCTGAGGTGTGGTGACCCTCAGGTTAAATCACCACCAGTCAACTCTCCCCCCTCAAAGGGGAAAGCAGTCTATGGTCAGCTGGGACTATGGTGATTTTATTTCTCGTCAGCGATTAAAATCTGCTTTTCTTTACAAATATGTTGGGGGACAGTGGCTTTGATTTTAATTCTGCACAGGTGGATGGCACAGTGGGTTACAAACTCATCCGTCGCTGCAGAATTTCAACCTGGGTTATTTGAATTTATTACCATGTCAACGACCCACTTGCTGCCACCTGCTGGCACATGTACGCTGAGAGGAAGAGGGTTTCCAAGAGGGTGTCCTGATAGGGAAGCAGGTGGGGTGCAAGAGTGAGGACAAAGGGAGGCCCAAACTAACTGTGCTTGCTCCACTTGGCCTTGCTTAACTATTTGGGACTCTTCATCTTTGGAACATATCGGACCTTTCAGCCCCATGGAAAGCGATTTCTCCACTTAACTTTACATAAGCTAGCAGGTCCTTGTCCACGTAATTTCTGGAGTGATTTGAAATAACTTCTTGATCTTTGATCCCAGCTATGAAGGGTGCGATTCAACCACCGGGTTATGACCGGCGCAGATCTGGACATGTTGGTTAAATAGCAGGAAAGGGCAAAATCGAGATTCGAGCCGGGCATGGACCAGTTTGCAATTCACCCGGCCCGCTCCCGATGGCAAGTTCTGGATCACGCCAAAAAATGGTGGGCATATCATTCACTCTAATTTGTATTAATTTCAATCTCATTAGTGAGATTGAAGTTGAATGCAGCGGCCTCCCGAGAATTAACCGACTCCCCAGCAAGAAGTCATGCGGGCGTTGTTTAGTACTTCTTTTTAAAAGCGTGAAGACAGTGCAATGACAACTGAGGAGAAGTTAGGAGGTGGGTAGCCATTTCCATTCTCTGGCTTGCTGCTCAAGCACACTGGAGCTGATGTCCCAGTGTTTGGGTGGGGGGGGGGGGGGGGGGGGGTGGCAGTGGGGTTGGTTGGTGGTCGGGGGGCTGAAGCATGGGCAGGATGTGTGTGGCGCAGCAGCAGTGAGGGCTTTTGCGTCTATGAGGCCTTCAAGGCATCTTTAAATATTATGGAGACCCACATAAGGGTCAAGCTGCAGCTTCAGCTTATCTGTCCTACTAAACATTTCTCGGACAGAACCTTGCTGTGCCTTCAGAGCTGAAATTCAATTTCACTCCCTTTGACTGTGAGCAGTCTCTAACTGCACAGCTGAAGGCTATCGCGAATGACAAATTCACATTATTAGTTGTGAGAGCACTTCACAGCTGCAGATTGTGTTTGCTGCTTGCTCCTGCTGGTGGCTGCAGATGCCTGGAGGCTGCTGTTGCTGTTTCCTTTCTTTTCTGTAGCCGTAAAGAAGGACAATCTTTTCTAAGATACCTGGGTCCTGGAACACTCGGTTCAAGGAGACGTATGAATCCAGAAGGCAATCCGGTTTGAAGGAAAAAGACACTGTGGGACCTGGTGCGTGACATTGTTCCAAATGGACCACCTGCTAACACCGTTGAAGAAATGCTTTCGCAGATTCCTGATGCTTTTGATGTTGGTGTGGTAAGTGCTGCCTGTAACCGCACGTCACCGCCGGTTAAATGCCTTGGAAATCAAGGATGTTCACCTAGAGCACCAGTGGAATATGTGGATGCCAGGATTTGGTTCCGGTGAGATAGGGCCGTGTGGGAGGGCCTGCACAGCTGCGGCTCCAGGATGGAGATTGGCACTGATACGTGGAACAAGCCATGCATTCATGGACAGATCAATTCTGTGACAAAGTTCTGGACATGATAACACATTCTCAGGCTTATCCTCCGTTTCTGTTAAGGAACTTGTGAGGGGTGATACCCTGTGTTCATTTTTTTTGTGAAAAGGAGCTGATATAGCTTTGTATTGGTACCCATATGGAACAGTGATGTTTCCTTGTTGTTTAATGGTCAGTGTGATATGTGGAATGTTACATTGTTGATTTTCGCATCTTTGTTACTGTTGACCATTTAATAAACACAATATTCTCAACTCCCAAGTGCCTACCGCAGCGTACAGGTGCCACGCCTCAGAGGATGATTACTGCAGAACATCGCATGGAAACTTTGAAGCCTGAACTCTAGAAGCATCAACACCACAGACGCATCTGGCAACAATCAAACACTAAAGACCTGGGCTTCACCTTTGGGGAGCCTCTTGTGACCAAAGGATAAGTGTGTGCTTCAGGAGAGGGCACAGCCTCCCTAATAGGACTCCCTAATGTCCTCGGCAGAAGTCTAGGGTCCTGGATAGGGGATTAACAGTCTCTATCCTCCAATGACTTCCAGATTAAAAGATCTTTGCTGATGTGGATCCCGCAAAGGCATCCCTTGCATTTCTGGTGCCAGCCAAGGCAGGCAGATGCCGGAGAAGGTGGCAGCAGTAACGATTCAGGCTGGAGGCAGCATCCCATGTGCAGGGAGCCACTGCACACCCTGAAGACCCGGCTGATCAGGCTGAGGAGGAACCCAGAGGGGAGGCCCAAGGTGTCCAGGCATCGTTGGTCTTTCGATGAGATGACGGAAAGCAAGTGCTGCAGGAGACTCCGTCTCAACAAGGAGACAGAGCGGCACCTTTGGCACGTCGCCTTCAGGCCACAATATTGTCAGCGGGATTCTCCGTCAGCAGGATCCTCCGCCCTGCCGGCAGCGCACCCACACCCGCGTTTCCCACTGGTGTGTTGGTGTCAGGAGGGGGGGATTTGGGAGAACTGGAGACTGCCATTGTCTCCTGGGGGGAGGCTCTGGGTTGGCCTCCAATCTTTCCTCCTCCCTGATGGTGTGGGGTGGCCCACAATGGGAAACCCCATTGGGGCTGGCTGAGGAAAAGGAGAATTCACTGCTGGCAGGGAAGCACGTGCCAGAAAACGGGGGTGGTGGGACTGAGAATCCCGCCGTGTATGTTTTCAAGAAGCGTTTAGATATAGAACTGAGGGCGAAAGGGATCAAAGGATATGGAAGGAAAGCGGGATGAGGCTATTGAGTTGGATATTCAGCCATGATCATAATGAATGATGAGCAGGCTCGAAGGGCTGAATGGCCTCCTCCTGCTCCTGTTTGATATGTTTCTATGTGCTCTCGGACATGGTACCCACGGATGAGATGCTGGAGGTTGGAGGACAGGCAGCGGCAAGGCGGACTAGGGAGGCCCTCATCCACATTTGGTTTATATAGATCAGGGCTATGTCCATCAACTCAACCCCTCCCCTCAATTTCCCTCCTTCCTCCCCAATTCCCCCTCCCCCTCCATTCCCCTCCATCCCCAATCCCCCCATTTCCCTTCTTTCCCTCCATAATCCCTCCCTCCCCCATTTCTCTCCTTCTCCACAACCCCCCCACTACCCTCCTTTTCCCCCAAAGCACTCTCCCACCTCTCCGCAAACCACCCACCCCCAATGCCACCCTTAAACCCCCCAATTCCCCAATCCCCCCAATTGCCCTTTTCCAAGCACACTACCCCCTCCCCGCCCATCCTATTCCACCCTCTAAGTGTTTGTGTAGCATCACTCCAGGGTGAATGGTCTGTGTCACCACTGTCATTGGGTCAATGTAGAAGGCAGGAGAGTGATGATAATTCGCTATGAGGAAATCGCTGGTGTTCCTCAGTTTATGCCAAAGTCTGACTCCTGTCTTTCTGCTGACAGCGGGCCCACACACATCCACCAAACAGGGTCTGCATCAGGGGCATTTAATCTTGGACCACTGTGCCCATGGGTTGGGGCAGCAGAGGACAACAGTGTGTGGGAGAGCAGGGAGGCCCGCTGTGCTGATGAACGTGACAGAGGCTTCACATGTATCAGGTGTAACAGGTTTTAATTGTGAACATTTAACATTTGCATTCCCCAAGCTACAGATAGTGAGCCCCTCTCCCTGTGCTCACTCAGTTTTCTCAATCGTCTTCATCGTTCGTGGTCTACTGCTACGTTTAGGTGTGTCCCCAGGATGCACATCGGAGGTGGAGGCAGTCTGCTGCTTACCACACTCTGTGCCTTGGATGCCCTTGGCGGACGTCCTCCAGAGGGTCTGGAGCTGGAGGGCCCCGACCGATCTATGGTGTCAGTGGCATCACCGTGCTACCCTGTTTTGCCTGCTGCCATTCAGATATGTTGGTGTCAGGAGGGGGGGGGATTTGGGAGAACTGGAGACTGCCGTTGTCTCCTGGGAGAAGGCTCTGGGTTGGCCTCCAGTGTTTCCCCCTCCCTGCGGTGCCCGTAGGGCCTGGGTGTTTCCATGCGATGGAGGGGCAGCTGGAGTGTGCTCCAGAGGCCTCTGAGTCATCTGGCTCTGCCAGCCCTGGTGGCTCCCCATCGACTACACCATGGCGTCGACGCCCTCAGCGATGCTCCTCTGTGATTGGGCCATGCTCTGGAGTGCCGCGGCAATGTCTACCTGCATCTGGGAAACATCCCTCAGTGACTGGGCTGTGCTCTGTAGTGTCTCGGCAATGTCGTCCTGTGTCTGGGGCACACCCCTCAATGACTGGGATATGATGTTGAGGCCCTCAGCACATGGCTGTCACAGACTGAACCATGCTTTGGACATGACCACTCAAGACGCGGACATTGTGCTGTAGGTTTTCTACTGCGGTCTCGCTACTCTAGCACTATTGACCTCGGTCACGCATGGTCAGAAAAATCTCCTGCAACATAAGCCTTTGGGATTCCTCCAATTGGATATGCAATTACTGCAATGTACCTAACATCTCCTCCTGAATATCATGGCTGTGTCCTATCATCTGTATCAGCTCTGGGAGAACCTTGTCCAGAGACTCAGCACCTCACTGGGACCCAGCTGTGTCCTGGGATCTAGCAGACCTCAGACTGCTGTCTCCCTTGGATGTTCTTGCCTTCAACTGATGTGCACCAGCAACTGTGTGATGTTCACCAGATTATGCGCCAGAAGCCTGTCCACTAATGTTGCCCACCGAGTTGGGTGTCTCTGCGCTTTTGGAAGGTGGGGGTGAAAGCTGTGATGCCTCACCAGTGGTCTCCTCGGAGCTTTCCTCTGAGGTGGTCTCTTGCGTCACAAGGGTGGGGCCCGGCCTCATCAGATGGAGACTCTGTGAGACAATGGATATGTGGTCATTGAGAGGGAAGGGTCATTTTGTCTGAAATTAACTACTCACTTGAGACAGGTCATCTTGGTGAAGGGGTAAAGTGGATTCTCACCTCTGTGACGCAGGCCAACCTTGCTATCAGTGACTGCTCTCTGCTCGGTCATCCCCATGATCGCCAGGGCCCATTCCTCATAGGGGGTGAGGAGTTAGATCTCTGATCGTCCCTCATTTTGGCCCTTTCCCATTTATTATGGGCTATCTTCTCCTGCAGGGTAAAAGAGCAGGCATTTAAAACCGCATGCATGATGGATCAGGGGGGGGGTCTATAACAGGTGGCATATGTGGGCACCACACCTGGACGTGAAGGGTTTGTGCTGGTGGGTGCCAGAGGGTTCTGAAGAACAAACACGAAGATCGGTGTGGGGAGTGTGCGAGGTGTCAGCCAGTGGTCTGTGGGGGTTTGGGAATTTGAAGGGTGGCAGGTAGAACTGATGCCTGGAGAGAGGTGGTAACTTACCTTTGCCTTGGTGAGAGTCATTTGGCTTCTTCTGACATTGGACAGCGGTCCTCCTGGTCAAACATCCCGCGCTGACAGCCGCTGCCACTGCCCCCTGGATGCCGTCGCTGAACGTGCTACTGGGCCTCCGTCCCCCTTGGGAGAACATCCACAGCATCAAGAAACCAGGTTGGCATCGCCAAAGCGAGGAGCAGGTCTACACGTTGCCATGGCTGTGTGCAGACTGGGTGTGAGTGCTGAGGGAATGTTTGAAAGCAGCTCCCGCTTGTTAGCGGCGAGATGCTGAGGTGCCCGTATGGCAAATCAAATGACAAGACAGCCAGTAATGGCGAGACGCTCATGGTGGCTCCTTTCTGGAACTAAGTGCCATTGGATATGGGTTGCAATCTCACCAATGCGGCGAGGAACACCCCTCCAAACTAGTCCAAAATGACACTTAGAAATTATTTTGTTGAATCATGCCCGAAAACTGTTCCACGCAGGTCCACAGTCTCACCTGAGGAAACCTTTATGGAGGAAGCAACTAGAAGTGTAACATATAGAATCATAGAATCCCTACCGTGCAGAAGGAGGCCCTTCGGCCCATCGAGTCTGCACCGACCCTCCATAAGAGCACCCTACCTGGGCCCATTCCCCACAACCCTGTAACCCCACCTAACCTTTGGACACAAAGGGGCATTTTATCATGGCCAATCCACCTAACCTGCAGATCTTTGCACTGTGGGAGGAAACAAGAGCACCCGGAGGAAACCCACACAGACACGGGGAGAAAGTGCAAACTTCACACAGACAGTGACCCAAGGCCGGAATTGTACCCGGATCCCTGGCACTGTGAGGCAGCAATGCTAACCACTGTGCTGCGGTGCCACCCACAATAAACCAAAGTCCAATCACGCAGTGACTTCCTTCTACATCAGCAAGGTGAAACTGCGGAATGCACAGAGTAATTTACACAATGGAGATTACTGAACTACGAGCCATTTAAAGAGCTCCAGAAATTACAGAAAGACATATCCTCGACAAGTATTACAGTTGGCTGGATACATGGCCAGGTTGACCAGTCACATAACTTACAAGGTACTTCAAACCTATTTGACAAAGATCTCAAATGTTTTCCTAGACGGTCAAGAAGTGCCTGGCTCTCACCCCTTGCAGCTAACCTCAGGTATCAGAATATGGAAACCCTTCCCCACCATTTGGTGAATTGAGACACACAAGATGTGATCCACTAAGCAATACCTGTGAATGAGCACTCTACAATAATATAACAATAAAATACTGCAGAGGCTGGAAATCTAAAAAACAGAAATGTTGTGAATACTCAGCGGATGAGCAGCACTGTTGTGCAGTGGTTAGCACTGCTGCTCCACAGCGCCAGCGACCCCGGTTCAATTCTGGCCTTGGGTGACTGTGTGGAGTTTGCACTTTCTCCCCGTGTCTGCGTGGGTTCCCTCCGGGTTCTCTGGTTTCCTCCCACAGTCCAAAGATGTGCAGGTTAGGTAAATTGGCCATGCTAAGCTGCTCCTTGGTGTCCAAAGATATGCAGGTTAGATGGGGTTGCAAGGATAGGGTGGGGGAGTGAGCCTGGATAGGCTGCACTTTTGGAGGGTCGGTGCAGACTCAATGGGCCGAATGGCCTCCCTCTGCATGTAGGTAGGTATTCTAAGGAATGGCAGTATCTGTGCAGAGGGAACCAGAGTTAACATTTCAGTTCTATGACGTTTTGTCAAGTCTAGTACTATAATGATTGATTGTGTAACCCATTGACATCCTGGGAGGCCTCTAAGCCTTGGTTCTTGTCAACCTGCACCATTGTTCCAGGAATTTGTGTCAGTGGGGTATATTTTTCTATGGGGTGTACACTTCATGATAATCTGACAGTGCGGGTTTCTCTGTGGCTTGTTTTGGAGATTCCTGACCAGGGCAATGAGTTTTCATACATGCGAGGCATACAGCTGAACAAAAATAAATAATTGTATTTCGAATAAATGTTTCATTAAATTGTTCTCTGTTTCCTTTTGGGGATATCAGTAAAGATTTTGTGCTTACCGTATTTTTTGCCATCCAAAATTATTAAATTATTAATTGAATTTCTTCACGCTCAATTTAAAAAAAAGATGGCTTTGGGGATCAATAGTCTTGATGCTCCTGTTAAATGAACCAACATAGAGTAGTACCTTTTAATCTCATTGAATTCTCAAGTTAGTAGTCACTAACCTACTTTAAGGCTGGTCTCTGAAGGTTAGTAGGAATGATTTATTTGAAGCTTTGCAGTGGCTTATCATTTGAGACAGAAGCACAGCCTCTCTGTCTATCTGTTTATAAGAGATTTAAAGTCAACCTGCTCCAGCTCTGATAAGAATAATTGCCTGTGGATAACCTTGGCAGAAGGGCCATCCCTACTACTCTCGAAGGCTAATCATCGTATTTCCTCAGACGTTATGGGAAAAAGGCCTGGAACACTAAATATCACAGACCAGACAAGAGCACATTTAGAAGATGCCCAATCATTAATCCTTGATATTTTTGCTATTTATGCTCCCATGTGTCTGCGTCTCTTTCTTTATTACAAGTCCCTGTCACATTAAATCAGTATGAACATGTTTCACACAGGCTAAAAGGGCAGGCCGAAGAACAAAAAAGTCTCAATTTAAGACTAAACTCCATTTATTTATGGATTGCTATGGCATTAGGTTTTCTGATGCCAACGCCACTTGCTATTACATCACACATCATGCTGTTGCCCGCTGGGGAGACAAATGGACATTTGGCCAGGGTGTGAAAGCTGGCAGGAAGGCCCTCAAATTGGGCTCTAACACCATTGCGGCCAGCACTGCAGAAGTTCTAAAGGCATAGAAATTGCACGTGCTATGCTTCCCACCACTCTTGGCACAGTCGTTGCTCACGCTAGGCTGAGAAGGGCACTAGCGTAGTTGCGATGTGCATCCATTCGAGATGTCAGGAAACGTCGGACAGTGATGTCATTCAACCATTTCAGCTTATTTGATGCACTTCCCTAAAATTCTCTTTCCAATGAAGGGGCAATTTAGCATGGCCAATCCTCCTACCCTGCACATCATCGAGATGTGGGGGAGAAACCCACACAGACACGGGGAGAACATGCAACCTCCACCCGAACAGTGGGATCTAACCTGGGACCTCAGCAATTGATGAGATCTACCATGCGGAATTAGTGAAGTCTTGCGACACTAAACTCAGTAGAAATTGGAGTTAAACTTCTCGGATGCAAACAAGAATCTTTATTGCCTTTATTTGATTACAATTGAGAGAAACTTAAATCTATTCTCAATAAAGTCCGGCTGGCAAAAGGATTTAAAGAGAAGTAACTTATAAACAATTTAACTTTCAAAATAATACAGAAATGGGGCGGGATTCTCCCCTACTTGGCCGGGGGGGGGGGGGGGGGGGGGGGGGGGGGGGTTGGAGTGGCGTGAAGCACTCCGGCATCGGGCTGTCCCAAAGGTGCGGAATCCTCTGCACCTTTAGGGGCTAGGCCCGCACTTTAGGGGCTAGGCCTGCCCCGGAGTGCAATGCCTTTGACACCACATCAGCCGGGGCCGAAGGGACTCTTCCGGCCGGCGGGAGTCCGCGCATGCGCGGGAGCATCAGCGGCTGCTGACGTTATCCCCGCGCATGTGCAGGGGCGAGGGTCACCTACGCGTCGGCCATGGCACAGGCTGACGGCCGCGCGTAGGAAAAGAGTTCCCCCTACGGTACAGGCCCGCCCGCGGATCGGTGGGCCCCGATGGAGACCCCCCCCAGGGCCAGATTGCCCCACACCCCCCCCCTCTCCCAGGATCCCGGAGCCCGCCGCAAGAGTTAGAGTGGAAAAGTGAAAATATGAAAATAAGGATGCGAGTAGTTAGATCAAAGTATAGGATGATCCTGGATAAAGATGGCCGTATGGGCCATCATGTTTAAAGAGAATTTTATCAGTCTGTAGCCATCTGTCTACACCTTTATGTTGTCCTAATTGGTTTGGGTGGAATCAAATACATTTGATTCGATGGTCAACTGTCAATCCTTAATGTGCAACATAATTCTGAATGTTTCATGTTTGAATTTTGTGTATGTTATGGAATGTGATTCTGTGCTATTATTAAGACTGGTTTCTACTGGTTTTCTGCTGACTTTGCTTCATCCACATTATGAACAATAGTGCCTTCATGTTGCTATGGTGCCTGCTTCGTCCTTGATCAGATTACTGGCACAGCTCATTTCTTAATGTCAAATTGTCTTTGAAAATAAGTTTTTTAGAACAATAGCTTTTTCATCTTGCTTAGTTGTTTTTATCTCCAATTAGTTTATGCATTTGTCAGGCTTTTTGTGTCTCTGTTGAAGCTATGTGTTTTGTCATGACCTGAGATTATGAGTGCTGAATTCCTCATTTTTTAATGGGTATTAAATCTGGGCCTTAATATTTATACTAAAATAGCCTTTTTACCTATCAGATCTATCAGGAAATAGTTGATTACCATCAGCGCCGTAGGCAGCAGTGCTAATCACTGCGCCACCGTGCTGCTCTGCAGGTGAGATGCTTTTGATTTTCTTCTGCTAGTCTTTTTGGAGGTCTGTTGCTGAGCGTTTGCATCCACTCATGGAGGCCAGAGAATTTTGTCACTTGTAGTTTGCAAAGGATACAGAGGCTGCCTTTGCAGTGCTTGTCACACACCCAACAAATGCAGCAGAGCCTGCAGAGAGGGAAGCTCTGTGAAAAGGAAAGCGGTGGAGAGCTTTCCACAGAAGGCCCCATAAAAGATGAATTTTCCAAGAGTGTTTCATATTCCTGCTTTGAAGCCAAGGCAATGGCTGAGGAGTCTCAGGTTCACTGTTACAAGTGTGAAGGTTATACGATTATTATGTTTTAGAACTATATCTTTTGATTGATAAAGTTATCATGGTTTGGGACTATATTCTTAAATGTAGGTAAATGAAGAGTCATGGGACCTATGCTGGATCCTGCCTGACAATAGGCCTGGGGGTTTTAATTGTAACAAATCAATGGGAGAGTCTGATTACTTTATTGAGATGGACATGCTGGATGTTAGCATCTGGGGACAAGGACAGCTGTTTCTAAGTCCATAATAAGAAAACACTGAGTCTTCTAAGACCCAGAAAGGTATTGTCAATATCAGGTTCTGTAAACATTTGTACTGGAACCTGTCTTTTGTTTCTCAGATGAAAGGCAGTGGTGATCAGAAATAGCTTGTTAACCTTTCTACTTGGATACAAAGCTAATGGACTGGATTCTCCGCACCCCAACGCCGAAATCGCAGCCGGCGCTGGGCGGAGAATCCAATTTGACGCCGTAAACGGGCTGGTCGCCGGTTCTCTGGGCACCAAAAATTGGCGTTACCGAGGTGTACAGTGCTCCGCCAGGGGGACATTGCCAGAGGCCCGCTCAGCAATCCTCCGCCCCGACCAGCCGAGTTTCCGATGGCGTGGAACTAACCTGCTTTTTCCAGTCGGGATGCTCGCGTGGCAGCTGTGGACTCAGTCCGCAGCTGCCCTGGTCGGGGGCGGGTGGATTGGAGACCAGGGGGGCCTTATAGGCGGGCGGGGAATTAATATGCGGGGTTTGAGGGTTGGGAGCGCAGCCGATGGGGAGGTTCTCTTTCTTGGGTCTGACTCCGCGGTCTGAGTCCACCATGGATCACATCACGGCCTCTGGAGGCTGCCGCGTGCGCATGTGCAGCCTCTGACCCGGAAATGCAGGTGCCCGTATCTGCAGCAAAAGCTGCGAGATTCACTCTGGGTCCCTGATAGCCCCCTGCAGGGCTAAGAATTCGTTTCACTTTTTTGCGGGAATTTCAGGAGTAAACACCACCGTTTTGACGCCGGCGTGGGGACATAGTCTCAATAATGGAGAATCCAGCCCAATGTGTTTCCCATTGCCGAGGAGAAGGGGAATAAGGAAGCCATTTTAAAATAAGGTTCCAGACTTCCCTATAAACCCATAAATATCACAGACAGAAGGAAGTTGCAGTTTTTGATCTGCATGGCCTGCAGCCAACTGAGGGGTGTGAAGCAAAAAGACATAGATATTAGCCAGACCTGCACCTGAAGCAGAGAAAATACTGACTCTATCGTTCACCACACAAAATCTCGCGGGAAACCTTGCCCAGTTTGAAAACTTAGTTTGTGATGAGTTTAAGTAAGGCTGGAGGGTTCACCTGGATGAAGTGAGTGGGAAAACTCCTAGGGGAAGGTCTCACTATGGGAGACAAATATTGGGAAAAGAAAATGAATGGAAGTAAAACCCTTGGGTGCTGCAAAGCATTTTGGACTAGTTCCAGAAGTTAATGTCTACCTAAGAGACTGAGTACCATAACAAAATTGGGGTGGTTGAGGTAATTAAAACTAGTCTATCCTGGAGTGAAATCAGGAAGCATTTTTTGCAAATGAAGTCTGGAATTCTCATGTTCAAAAGATTGTAAATGCTGGCTGAATTGAAAATTTTCAAGACTGAGATTGAAAGAATTGTATTAGGTATGGATATCAAAGTTTATGGATCAAAGACATGCACATGGAGCTGAGGTATCGATCAATCATCACATAATTGAATGGTGAAACAGTCTCAAGGGACTGAAGGTCTACCCTTGACCCTTTGTTTGATTGTACAATGTTGAATTCCCCATGGTATTCATAGTAAGTCAGAGAAAACGGAAGGTGATTTTCATTGAATATTGTAGATACTTAAGAGCTACAGGATGGTGAAGATGGGGTCCTAAGCTGCCATGATGCATGAGTCCAAGATGCCATCGTGGTAAGTTAGCCCAAGGAGCAGCTGCCTGGAGGCTCCTTAACAGCTGATTGACATTAAAATATCTGCGAGCACTCATTACAGAAGCTATACAACATTTTGCTAGCTAGCACTTCAATTAACAGCTTTTCCTCACATACTTTTTGGGTGTCAACACAGTGTTGATGTTGATTTCAAGCATTACTTAAGGGATCCTCATCATTCCATGTTCACTTGCTGTTGAAATTATGAAGAGGGCCCTCTGAAACACATCAGGACACTTTCTCACTTTATTAAGATTTCACCAACATCCGAGTAAGGTTTATTCTGGAAATTCTCTGAGAACTTCAGCTAACAAAAGGACATGTCCTGCCCCTTCACCTGCAGGGAAACTGCAGGAGAATGGGCATCAACATCTTGGTAAAGAAGTTAAAACCAGCTTTAGGAATATCTGCACGGTGGATTATTAAGGGGCCAATTGCCAATTAAATTGGCTGTTAGCACTCATGAAACAGGCTTCCCAGCATTTTCTTAGATAAGGCTTCATTGAATGCCTTCTTCTAAGAGTATCCAGCTGAATCGGAGTAAACCAGGATTATCAGTAAAACTGAAAGCTATGATCAACTTTCAAAGTTCACTTGCTTCTTGACATTGACTGACTGTGCTACATGTGAACAGGATTTTTGAGACACATCGGGAAAATCTTTGCCAAGATTACCACAAACAGTTCAACATTTTTTCCAGAAATCCTCCTGGATCTTCATCCCAAAAAGAATGCTTGGTCCTGGGAATTTTACTGGAGGGTCCCCCATGCATGAGACACCGGAGGCAGAAATGAGGGCAGACAGAGCACTACTATCTGCCCAGGAGAGAGAGAGAGACAAGAGGAAATGGAGGGTCTTCAGAGAGCACTACTCCTAAATTCACATGACTTATGCCAGTGCATGACAAGGTTGCGCTTTAGAAAGAAGAAGGTCATTAAGGAGATCTTTGGCCTCATGGACTGAACTCTCAGATCTTACAGCATAGCCAGATCTGCATTGTCTTGGCAGTCAAGCTAACATTTCACCTACATTTTATGGTACTCAAATCTGCCAGATTGCCACAGGTGATATCAGTCACATCCCAGAAGCCTCTGTACATTTTTCAATTATGGAGGTTGCTGCAGACCTATACACTCTAAGGAATGACTATATCTCACTTTGTATTACTACAGAAGATCAGCGGCAGAAAAGGACAGTAATTGTGGAGTTCTCCATCATCCAGCGAACCATTGACTCATGTGGCTTTGCGAGTCCTCATTTTAGAGAGTTAGTAGTCGGAAGGGTTTCCATTCCATAGAATCATAGAATTCCTACATCGCAGAAGGAGGCCTTTCAGCCCATTGAATCTGCACCAATCCCTAATAGCTCACCCACACTGGGCCCAATCATCAGCATACTCCCATAAACCCACCTAACCTACACATCCTTTCACACTAAGGGCCAATTTAACATGGCCAATTCACCTAACCAGCACATCTTTGGACTGTTGGAGGAAACACACTCAAGCCCAGGGAGAAAGTGCAATCTCCACACAGACAATCACCCAAGGCTGGAATTGAACCGGGTCGCTGGCACTGTGAGGCTGCAATGCTAACTACTGTACCGCTGAGTGTGCAACTTGTGTTTCACCAGCTGTAGCACATAGAACATAGAACAGTACAGCACAGAACAGGCCCTTCGGCCCTCAATGTTGTGCCGAGCCATGATCACCCTACTCAAACCCACGTATCCACCCTATACCCGTAACCCAACAACCCCCCCCCTTAACCTTACTTTTTATTAGGACACTACGGGCAATTTAGCATGGCCAATCCACCTAACCCGCACATCTTTGGACTGTGGGAGGAAACCGGAGCACCCGGAGGAAACCCACGCACACAGGGGGAGGACGTGCAGACTCCACACAGACAGTGACCCAGCCGGGAATCGAACCTGGGACCCTGGAGCTGTGAAGCATTTATGCTAACCACCATGCTACCCTGCTGCCCCAAAGCACAGTCAGTCAATGTCAAGAAGCAAGTGAACTTTGAAAGTTGATCATAACTTTCAGTTTTGCTGATAATCCTGGTTTACTCCGATTCAGCTG
Organism: Scyliorhinus canicula; assembly: GCF_902713615.1. Classification (NCBI taxonomy): domain Eukaryota; kingdom Metazoa; phylum Chordata; class Chondrichthyes; order Carcharhiniformes; family Scyliorhinidae; genus Scyliorhinus; species Scyliorhinus canicula. Next base: position 177,992,150 of record NC_052152.1, read on the forward strand.
GATTCTCTTAGAAGAAGGCATTCAATGAAGCCTTATGTAAGAAAATGCTGTGAAGCCTGTTTCATTATACAGGTAAATGTCTGTGATCCAGGCGCTGCCAAATTATGAGACAATCAACTGTCTCACCAGTCCTTGAGCCTCCATACAATGTGCCTGACTGGGGTGCTGAGGGTACCTTCTGACATCATGGGTCATAACTCTCCTGCAAACCCTCCAGACACCAAGTGAGAATTCATAGAACAAGAGCCACTCAGTGGGATGAATGTAGAAATTGATATTTATATATTTCATATTTGTTGCAGTAATATCATGAAAGAACCTTGGTATAAACATACACAGGCAGTTTCTCTGCAAAAGCTATGATTTAGGAGTCATAAAAAATGAGGTCATGACTGATTCCTGCCACTTATTTGGTTACAGATAAAGGGCTAATGGGATATTGCGATGATTGCTGGACATTCCCACGAGAGTAGATCATTTATGAGGGGATGTATTTCATCCAAGCTCAGCTGGTTATATAATATCTTATTGTGACAGTGGTGATGTAATTAATGGGAGGAGCCAGGTATGTCTGTAGTTTTGCAGTCTATTGTCGGGATTTAAGTTGAACAACAGTTTTGCCAATTGCTGCTAGGTGAAATGAAATCAAAATGAAATCAAAATCGCTTAATGTCACAAGTAGGCTTCAAATGAAGTTACTGTGAAAAGCCCCTAGTCGCCACATTCCAGTGCCTGTTCGGGGAGGCTGGGGCAGGTTGAGCAATTGTGGATCTTGTCCTGAAAGGGTCTCTGTCTTCAAAAGTCTGTAGTTAAGCAAGCCATCTGTCATTAACTTTAATTAGAAGTGACATTTGAACTGTATTGGGTTGCTTAATTGGGGTTAGTATCAAGTATAGATCTTCGGCGGGATTCTCCAAACCCCCGCCAGGGCGGAGAACCTTGATGGGCGGCGCAAATCCCGTCCCGCCACCCCGATGCCGGCTGCCGTATTCTCTGGCACCGTTTTTAGGGCGGGGGCAGGATTCATACCACACTGGTCAGGGGCCGTTGGCAGCGCGCCCCCCCCCCCCGGCAATTCTCCGGGCCGGGCCTGATGGGCCGAGCGGCCGTCCATTTTTCGCCAGTCCCGCCAGCGTGGGTTATGTATGGTCCCACACGACAGGACCTGGCAGGTAAGTCAGCGGGGGCGGTTCTCGGGAGGGGGGGGGGGGGGCGCAGGGGATCCGATCCCTGGGGGGGGGGGGGCCACGGTGGCCTGGCCCGCGATCGGGGCCACCGATCTGCGGGCGAACCTATTCCGTGGGGGCACTTCTTCCTTCCGCGCCAGGCCCCTGTAGGACTCCGCTATTGCTGCCGCGCAGAAGAGAACCCCCCTGCGCATGTGCCAAAATATGCCGGCCAGTCTGCGTATGCGCGGTACCACGCCAGCGGTTCCGCACATGCGCAAAATCATGCCAGCCCTTTGGCGCATGCGTGAACTTGTGCCATCCCCTCGGTGCCGGCTGGAGTAGAGGCAACCCCTCCGGCGTCCACCTTGCCCCTGAGACAGGTGAGAATTCCTCACCTTGGGGGTCCATTGATGCCGGAGACGTTGGCGCCGGTTTTCCCACTGGTGTGGGGACTTAGTCCCCGGAAGGGAGAGTCTCGGCCAGTAAGTTCTTGTTTTTCTCTTTGTTTATGAACTGTTTAACTGATTATTGTCAAACTATTTATTTTATGTTAATATGGTTAATTCTGTGTTTAAATTCTTTTATAAATACATTTGGGTGCCAGAGAAACAATTACAGTGGGCAATACTCGAATGGGTTTGGTGTTGGTGTTGTCGCTTGCTTCTCCCGGACGGATCTCGCTGCCGTTGTCGTCTCACGCTCACGTCTGCTTCTGCCGTTTCTCCCGTCTTCCGCCTGTTTTCTCCTTGTTCTCTGTTCCTGGAGATGCCAAGTTTGTTATCGTATCCCGTGCCCTCCTTCTGGCTGTAATTTCCCTGCCCCCCCCCCCCCCCCCCCCCCCCCCCCCCCCGGTTCTCCTCTCTTGTTCCCTGTCCATTCCCTCTCCCCACCTTCCCCCCAGCCTGTGAAATGAAAATGAAATGAAAATCGCTTATTGTCACAGGTAGGCTTCAAATGAAGTTACTATGAAAAGCCCCTAGTCGCCACATTCCTGAGCCTGTTCGGGGAGGCTGGTACGGGAATTGAACCGTGCTGCTGGCCTGCCTTGGTCTGCTTGCAAATCTAGCGATTTAGCCCTGTGCTAAACCAGCCCCCCAAAACCAGTGTGGTTCGCCTTTCTTTCCTCTTAGGTTTAGCTGTTCCCCCCTCTCCCGGTTTATCTCTCCCTCTCATGCATTGGCTACTTTCCCCTGATTCTTAGCTACCTGGCTATTCTTTTGCTTGTTCGTTGGCCACAAACAGGTCCCGGAACAATTGCGTAAATGGCTCCTACGTTCTGTGGAAGCCGTCTTCTGACCCTCAGATGGCAAATTTGATTTTCTCCATTTGGAGAGATTCCGAGGTCAGACAGCCAGTCTGCAGCTTTGGGTGGTGCTGCTGACCGCCAGCCGAACAGGATTTTATGGCGGGCGATCAGGGAGGCAAAGGCAAGGGCGTCCGCCCTCCTCCCCAGGAATAGATCTGGCTGATCTGAAACCCCGAAGACCGTGACTTTCGGGCATGGCTCCACCCCACCCCCACCACTTTGGACATTGCCTCGAAGAAGACCGTCCAGTACCCCGCAAGTCTGGGGCAAGACCAGAACATGTGGGCGTGGTTGGCCGGGCCTCCTTGGCACGATTCATATCTCTCCTCCACCTCTGGGAAGAACCTACTCAAAGAGTTCTTGTTAAGTGGGCTCTATGTACCACTTTTAGCTGCGTCAGGCTGAGCCTTGCGCATGTGGTGGTGGTGTTAACCTTGTGCAGTGCTTCGCCCCAGAGTCCCCAACCTATCTCAATCCCCAGGTCCTCCTCCCATTTCTTTCTTGTTGCGTCCAGTACGGTGTCGGCCCTTTCTATCAGTCGGTCAAACATGTCACTACAGTTTCCTTTATCTAGTATACTTGCGTCCAGTAACTCTTCCAGTAATGTCTGTCGTGGCGGTTGTGGATACCCTCCTTGTCTCCTTTCGTAGGAAGTTTTTGAGTTGTAGATACCCTAGCTTGTTCCCCCTAGCCAGCTGGAATTTCTCTGTCAGTTCGATTCTGTGTTTAAATTAATGTTTGTTTTATCATAAAATATGCCTATTGGTCAAAGTCATCACCCCTGGGGTGAAGTATCCTTTCCTCACAGTTTTACAAATTTAAAAAAATTGTTTGATGTTCTCATCCGGTATTCCAACAAATGTTGGGTTCTGGTCCGGTATCCTCACATCAGACACATCATTGAGCAGACCATTGGGACGCAGAATAAAGATTTGGATCCCTTGACTGGTTAGGAGGTGCCTTTCGGTACTTTTGCTGGAAGGGATTCCTGGCTGAGTCGTTTCAGCCTCCACGATAAACGGTCATGACACTAGCCGTTACAACCTGCAAATGTGCCAGAGGGTTAAGCTCAGAAGCCACAAGAGGAAGAGGAGATGGGTCTGGGATGAGCATCAGAGGCTTCCAAATAGACGTCCAGCACCTGGAAGGGTCATTCATCACCATTTGATTGAAGAGAGCTTTTGGGAGATATGTTCCTTCATCAGGCTTCAGACCATTATTATCACACGATGGACGATGCTGAAGATCTATTAGGAAGTCAATCATCTGGACTCAATCCTTTACCCACAAAGGTTACAAAAAAATGTTGATTCTACCACTACCCGATAATCACTGTTGAGTTATATTGAAAATAAACCATCTAAAAATGATACAGCACTTACAACTATTAAAGTATTCGCTCCAGTGCTTATCTTTAGTGCAGAATGCGGGTCAGGATGTGAGCAGGAGGATAAGGCAGGAACATACCATTATTTTAGATGTATTTGACGATGCTGATGTAAAGACCTCTTCCACTGTGCAGCACCCCCAGAGGTTTCAGGTGCCACAGACATACCTGTCCCCCCTCCAGTTCTGCCTGACTCAACTGGTCATGGGGTAGTCATGTATCATGTCCCCTGCGCCTGAAAATAAGCCTTGCCTAATTTTCCCAACTAAATATCTTTGATCCACGAGCGGTCCTGTGGTAAAACTTGTGGACTGTGGAAAGCTTTTCTTAGCTGCCGGGCTGCCTCTTGTTCCGGGCTTTCCCATATCTGGACGCATACAGTTGACTTATCCATCTCTGGTTGCCCTCTTTCGTGTATTTCTCATGGCAATTTCAGATGTCAGGCGTTCTGTACATTATTAGCTAGTTCGTAGGATTATTGAATTATAGAATTATATAGAATTTACAGTACAGGAGAAGGCTAATAAACCCATCTATTCATGTGTTAATTCTAAATCTTTTAGTGGAGTTGTCTAATTGAATTCTATGCCCCCACTCTGTTTCTTTCTATGTTCATCAAAAACTGATCCAGTTCTCTTTTAAATGATGTTATGAGCTCAGTTTCAACTGTCATTTGTGGTAAAACATACTGTGATTTAATTTAATAACCAGCAGTGTGTAAGAAATTCTTCTAGATTTTTTTTGAGCTCTGAATACATCTCCCTTTTGAAAGACAACAACCAGTGAAAGCAATGGACACGATTTTTTGAGTCCGTTAGCTGCAGGAGTAAATCCCGTTATGGCCGCGTTAAATCTCAAGAGAGGGTCATAATAGGATTTGGCCAACTAGACCTTGCTTTGAGATCTTCTCCACCCACCCCCTACCACTGACATGACCACCAGGTTCACACCAAGAAAGGGCATGAACCTGATATGCATAAATTTAAATACATATAAATATCCTTAAATGGCTTTAGGGTGTAACGTCTGGCACCGTGAAATGGTCGGAGGCTGGTGGTGTGACTTCACACTAGTGCGAAATGGCTATTGCTTTTCAAAACGAAAACCAGTCGTGATGACCGTGCTGGGGGTGTGGAGGTGCCTGGAGGCGCTGGTATTGAGGGCCAAGGCTGAACATTGTCTCAAACACCCTGGCAGTCCACAGTGCTAGTGCCAGGGGCCAGTATCAGGGGGCAGTGCCAGGGTCAGTGTCGGACGTAGTTCCAGGAGCACTGAGGTGGGCAATGAATGGTGCACTTCTATGAGGCACTGCCAGGGGAGTAACCCCCTTCCTTGGGGGGAGATGGGTGCGTGCCGATGAATGCACGGGGTGGGGGAGAGAAGGGGCGCCATCCGATACTTCCGTGCTGGGGGAGAGTTACCCCGAAGCTTGTGGGGGGGGGGGGGGGGGGAAGAGGGTGTCCTTTATGGCTGTGATGGGGTGGGAAGGAGGTTGTTTTTCTCACACAGCAGGCGCCTTTATAGATGGCACCCAGATCTATGTGGAGCTAGGCTTGGTGGTTCTATCAGGCTCCGCCCCGCCAGAGTGATGGTGCAAACTGTGCACGGAGTGTCAGATGATCTAGGGCGGGATTCTCCGACCCCCCGCCAGGTCGGAGAATTGGCGAGGGGGCGGCGTGAACCGCGCCTCCGCCGGTTGCCGAATTCTCCGGCGCCGGAGATTTGGCGGGGGCAGGAATCGCGCCACGCCGGTCGGTGGCCATTGGCAGCAGCCCGCCCTGCGATTCCCCGGCCCACGATGGGCCGAGTGGCCGCCCGTTTACGGCCAGTCCCACTGGCATAAAATACACTTGGACCTGCCTCCACGCGCGGCCTCCGGGATCCTCTGGGGGGCACGGGGGGATCTAGCCCCGAGGTGCCCCCACGGTGGCCCAGCCCAGCCCGCGATCGGGGCCCACTGATCCGCGGGCAGGCCTGTGCCATGGGGGCACTCTATTCCTCTGCGTCTGCTGCTGTGGACGTCCGCCATGGCCGACGCAGAGATGAACCCCCCTGCGCATGCACTGGGATGACGACAGCACACGCTGGCGCTCCCGCGCATGCACCAACGTGCGCTGCCAGCGGAGGCCCTTTGGTGCCGGTTGGCATGGCGCCAAGCCCCTTCCGCGCTGGCCGGCCCGGCGCAAACCACTCCGGCGCCGGGGAGGTTCACGCCACTCCTTCGCGCCGGAGTTGCCTGCCCCGCCGATTCCCATAGAATCCCGCCCCTGGTCAGTGTTTCTGGTGACAAACATGCTGGTTTGCAATCAGAACCTGACACTATGCCATGTTTTGGAAAATTCCACCCAATCTTTCACTATTTACTTTCGCAATTGTCAAAGTATGGAAGTATTTAAACGTATGAATGAGAATTTTAAATTGAAGACATCAAGAGACTGGGAACCAATACATCAGCAAAGACAAGAGTAATGGATGAACAGGGCTAGAGATAAGAATGGATATGGGCAGCAGAGCTTTGGATGTAGATTGTGTAGGATGGGATGCCTGCCAGGTAACTATTCGAACCTTCGAGTTTGGAGGTGACAAATTCATGGATGAGAGTTACAGCAGTATGTGGGCTGAGGTGCAGTGCAAATGTAAGAATTACCACAGTCCCAGAGGACCATAGGCTGCTGCCCCCTTTGGGAGAAAGCTGATTGTGGGTCACCACACCTCAGGCAAGGGGCAAGGTTGAGAAGGGTGGGCCTTCACGAATACCCTCAGCCGACACGGGAATCGAACCACACTGTTAGTGTTGCTCCGCATCATGACCAGTCGGCCAGCCAACTGATGAAGAAAGGCAACATGGGAGTAGATTGGCTTTATGATGGAGGAGAGGCTCAGCTCAGGATTGAATAATGAATATTAAATATCGCCAGCAATGTGGTTTAACCGGAGACAGCGGTCAAGGAATAAAGAGCAAGTATGTGTTCATGGCAGGGGTGAAGCTGATGGCTCTGGTTTCTCAAATGTTTAACTGGACAGAACCGTAGGTCATCTGGACATCTAACAGTGCAGAGGCAGCAGACGGGTCGGGAGTTGAAAGAGCTGGGTGCCATCATATGCAAATGAGCAAGGGAAATCATATTTTGCGTTTAACAAGAAGGGCCAAAAATAGAACCTTATTTAAAATTCATTTATGGGATGTGGGCGTCGCTGGTTAGGCCAGCATTTATTGCCCATCCCTAGTTGTCCTTTAGAAGGTGGTGGTGGGTTGCCTTCTTGAGCCGCTGCAGACACTGAGGTGTAGATGCACCCACTGTGCTGTTAGGGAGGGAGTTCCAGGATTTTGCCCCAGCGACAGTGAAGGAGCGGCGATATATTTCCAAGTCAGGGTTGTATGAATTGGAAGGTAACCTCCAGGTGATGGGGTTCCAAGGTATCTGCTGCTCTTGTCCTTTTAGATGTTAGTGGGCATGGGTTTGGATGGTGCTGTCTCAGGAACCTAGGTGAGTTACTGCGGGACATCTTGTAGATGGTACACGCGGCTGCCACTGTTCGTCAGTGGTAGATTTGAATGTTTGTGGAAGGGGAAGCAATCAAGCGTCCTGGATGGTGTCAAGCTTCTTGATTGGTGATAGAGTTGCACTCATCCAAGCAAGTGGAGAGTATTCCACTACACTCCTGACTTCTGCCTTGCAGATGGTGGACATGCTTTGGGATGGTGAGGAGTTGAGTTACTAGCCTTTGACCTGCCCTGGTAGCCACAGTATTAATGTGACTAGTCCAGTTTAGTTTCTGATCAATGGTAAACACCAGGATGTTGATTGTGGGGGATTCAGTGACATTAATGCCATTGAATGTCAAGGGACAATGGTTTGATCCTCTCTTGCAGGAGATGGTCATTGCCTGGCACTTGGGTGGCATGAATGTAATTTGCCACTTGTCAGCCCAAGCCTGGATATTATCCAGGTCTTTCTGCATTTGGACATGGGCTGCTTCATTATCTAAAGAATCGCAAATGGTGCCGAACATTGTACAGTCACCTGCAAACATCCCCACTTCTCACCTTATGATGGAAGGGAGGCCAATAATGAAGCAGCTGAAGATGGTTCTGCCTAGGACACTACCCTGAGGAACTCCTGCAGTGATGTCCTGTAGCTGAGATGATTGACCACAATCCACCACAACCATCTTCCTTTGTACCAGGTATGACTCCAACCAGCGGAGAGTTTTTCCCCTGATTCCGATTGACTCCTGTTTAGCTGGGGTTCCTTGATGCCACATTCGGTCAAATGCTGCCTTAATGGCAAAGGCAGTCACCCTTACCTCACCTCTGGCATTCAGCTCTTTTGGCCATGTTTGAACCAAGGCTGTAATGAGGTCGGGAGCTGAGTGACCCTGGTAGAACCCAAACTGAGCGTCCGTGAGCAAGTTATTGTTGAGTAAGTGCCGCTTGATAGCACAGTTGATGACCCCATCCATTTGCTGATGATGCAGAACAGACTGATCGGGCGGTAATTGGTTGTGTTGGATTTTTCCTGTTTCTTGTGATCCTTGGGGTACTCATTCTTAATTTGTCAAAAGATTGCGTAACCGATCGACATTACTCTTGTGCAAAGCTTTCGTGCTTCATTTGTTTTATGCTCACGGCTACGTACTCTGCTGCCCCAAGTGGCTGCAGCTTAGGGGGTAGAAAGCCTCTGAACTATCACTGAAGGGGGCTCGAGATGACTGTGGTGGGCTATGTCAGAGCTGTGACTGTTGAGGTCCTGGCTGCACACTGCTGGGGCTAAGTTTCCGATGTCTGCTTGTCCGGTACCAGCGAGCACTCTGACTGAGAGGCTGGCGGCAGAGCAGGCGCACTGTCTTCTTGAGATGTCATCAGTCATTTAGTTTTATTGTTGCTATTAAATGCTCTAAGATGACCACCTTCCGTTATTTTTTAAAAGACTGCAGCACAACCCAGCTTTTTATGTTAACCTTTGCAACGTTTTTATTTATTCTCTCCTTTTTCCTGGAATATATTCTTGTTGCTTTACTGGCAAAAATATATTTTAACAAAGCCAGTTGCAACTTGCTCATCCTTGGCCTTTGTAATAGGCGGGAAGTTATTCCAGAACTGTAGAATCAAGAACTGTAATTAACAGAGAGGCAGATACTACGCTTGCAACAAATAACTTTAAAAATACATCTCGTGAAAGATATATGAAGAAAATTCTCATCTCCAGCAGCCATTAAGATTATCATTCTGCCCCCATGTGGCACCAAGAACTGATTCACTCCATCAATCATATATATTCTTTGATATTATTGATATCTGTTAATGTTATCTGAATTAAAGCAAAACTGGGAAATTACTTTAAGTACTTCTCTTATTGAATGCACTCTACTACACTTGAAACTTGCAGAATCTACTTGATAAAGTTACATTAATTAATTAAGAGTAGAAATGAGATTTGTGTGCATTAATGATTATACGTCAAAGCAAAGGATATATAGGCAATGGGAACATTTCAATTTCACTTTAGAAGCATTAAAATTCTGCAGATGCTTGAGTTCTACATGCTGACCATCACATAACAGAATCGTTGCGCACGTCACAATGCAGCACTCGCCTACATTAAGGAAATAGGTTACTTTATTAAGCCAACTAGTTCCTTCATGCGCACTGAGACTAGTTTTTCGAACAGCATTCCTAACCATTTCCAGAATAATGCATTTCTGGCACATCACCTGGCAATAACTAAGAAACTACCACCAAACTTCAACACGCTCCAGTCAACCTTGAACGTAAGCCTCCAGGCTAGCTCAACAGTCATCTGCAATAACAGTTAATTTGCTGTCCAAAGTCAGACTAAGTAGGTGGCATGTTTTATTCAGGAAGGCATGCACGTTCTTTTTTGTAATAATCAAGAATAACGTTAATAGTGGACTAACCAATTTCACCGGACCACTGGAATTCTGAAAGTAAAGGATAATTGATGACCTTTATGTGGCACAATGTAATGAGTTGCATAAACAGAAAATGCTTTTACTCCATTAATGGATATCGGCCAACCAACTCTGTACCATGCAGCCCAATTCCCATTTTCCAGGCAGCATGTATGATGTTCAAATTTTGCATTAAGCATCTACTTGAAGGCGGAGATTGGAAGAATAATCTCTAGTTACCAAGTTGACCTTCCTCACCTTGGCCATTGACTTCCTTACAGCAGTCATAATTGCAGAATCAACAATGCCGATGCTAACATCTTGACCAACACTGAGCTTACCAATCGCATCATGAAGCAGGAGTTGACATGGCTGGACAAGAGTGTTTTATACTATAGCCCCAGCTTAAGTTTCCAAGATTATCCTCCTGTGCAACATGCTCCACAACTTCACTGTATGAAGACAGCAGGGTACTGACCATAAGAACATAATTGAACAGTAAAGCAAACAGATTTGACAGGCGCTCAGCCAAGAAACATTTGGCTAAATTGCTGAGCACAACTTTATGGAATCCTCGATCTAGGTATTACCAAGAATAGCTCAAAGCACCATCTGCAAGTGGCCTGGAGTTCCTCAACAACCAATAATTTGCATTCTTTGCAGTGCTGCTATCTTACTTGACATAATGAAGAAATTATTCAGGAATAAGCACTCTTAGAGTGACTTGTGAGAGTAAAAAGCCAGGAATTGCAGACAATGCACTTGCTATGTTGGGAAAACTGGGAGTGTAAACACATGCGAGGAATGCGGCAAAGTTAGTTCAGCAGATTATGATGAAACGGCTGACCATGTCAGAAGATTGTTGAAGTTTGATGATATCAACAGTTATTGGGCCAAGAAAAAGATAATTGTGCACTGAATAAGGGGCGGTTTAGGGGGTGAATTAATGGGAGGCGATGACTCTGATGGAAACGGAATTTGAGTGAGATGATCTTGAGTGAGTTATGGATGGGAAAGAGTGAGGGAAGGGTGCAAGGTAGCAGTAGGAGCAGGAGAAGGTTGAGGCAACTGAAAAAAATGATGAGCTCCTCATTCTTGTCATTGGAGAAGTGGATTGGTATGGAGAAAAAAGAATTAAATTACAAAAAAGAAAGGTTGATTAAACTGATGATCCTCTGCAAACATGCAGGAACTTAAAACATCTGTGAGACATTTAAACATTGATCATCAATATAATCACTTTCAACACTCCATTGGTCAGCCCACTGAGCAGGATTTCCAGTCCACAACTTCATATATGCAAAATAAAGGAGGTTAATTAGCAGGACAAACTTTGCAAAAGCTTACTGCAACCCATGGTTAACTTCCCCAAGAGCAATTTGTAGACTTACATCTCTGCAATCTATCTATGGTTCATTTAATTCAAGTAACGGTTGGAAAATTTCTACTCTTTAACATCCTTTTAAAGAAATTGGAGATTAATACTGTATTGTGGAGATGTAACATAAAGACTAAAGTGCAAAGGCTCCTTGAATTAGTTCTTGTTACTTAGGTTTCTAAACCCTTTAATGTTGCAAATTGAGTCAATGCTCCCACTCAACTGTGACACCTTCACTGAAAAAACAAATTCTTTAATTAATTTCTGAAACACAGTCTATTTGTTTGAAATGCATGGATTGTTAAAGTTCTTCCAATCTGTCACAGCAACTTTTTCCTATTAAGGATAAGACTAAAAAGAACAGAATATATCGGCTCAAAGAAGATAAATGCCACAATTAGCATCACGACAACTTTAGTTTAAATGAGATCTGGAATGTAATGGTACCCCATTACTAGAAAATATCTGTAAACTCACTTCAATTGCAACCTGTAACAGTCAACAGGAAGAGTTCTGCGCATTATATTCAAACCAAGGTCAATGGGAAAAGTTTGGACTTTATCATTTTTAGCATTGTTTGAATTGGAATGCATCATGGGAAATGCATTACGGGGCCTCACGGTAGCATGGTGGTTAGCATCAATGCTTCACAGCTCCAGGGTCCCAGGTTCGATTCCCGGCTGGGTCACTGTCTGTGTGGAGTCTGCACGTCCTCCCTGTGTGTGCGTGGGTTTCCTCCGGGTGCTCCGGTTTCCTCCCACAGTCCAAAGATGTGCAGGTTAGGTGGATTGGCCATGCTAAATTGCCCGTAGTGTAAGGTTAATGGGGGGATTGTTGGGTTACGGGTATACGGGTTACGTGGGTTTAAAGTAGGGTGATCATTGTTCGGCACAACATCGAGGGCCGAAGGGCCTGTTCTGTGCTGTACTGTTCTATGTTCTATGTTAGACAAAATTAGATGGAAATGTGCTATTGCTTTTTTCCCCCATGATTAGATAATTCAACCAATATCAGGCCCAGATTTGGATTGATTTACAGAGCGCACTGAAGACACACTTTTTGTTATTATTCATTCAAGAGACAAACTGTTTCTACCAACATATATTGCCCATACCTAATTGCCTTTGCGAAGGTGGGTGATGAGCCATTTTCTTGAATCATTGCAGTAGTGTGATGTAGGTGCACCCAGTGTGCTGTTGTAGAGGGAGATTCAGGGCTTTGACCTGACGACCAAATCCCACGACGTGACTGCCCACCTCAAGCCAACTACCCACCGCTGATCTGATTAACAACCCCTTGATGAGACTGCCTAACTCCCAACACCTCTCTCCCCTTGATGTGACTGCTCCTGTTATAACTGTCCAACCCTCAACTTGACCCGAATTCCCATCCTCCTTAGCTGACTACTCATCTGCCTGACTACTGCCTAATCAGCCACCTACTCCCTCCCTCCCTCCCTCCCTCCCTCCCTCCCCACCCACTCACCCAGCCACCTATTCATTCATCCACTACCCCAATGAAAACTTTTGAAATCTTTAGCATATACCTGAATACAGCAGCTGATATTGTAAAGAAGGTGTTGTGTCCTCGGCTCTGCTTCTCATCACCATTCCTGACCAGGGATGGCTGCACTGAAGCATCATTACAACAGCTGGGATAGGACGTCCTGACTGGAAGGACACAAAAAAGGTAAGAGCACAACAATCTTTGCAGGCAGCGGCAATCGCCCAAGCATGACCGGAAGATCTGGACATAGGCTTCAGTCTTCCTTTTGCAACAAAAACTTGCTATTTAAATTAATCTGACTTTATAATTACCTTAACCCAATACCTTTTTCGATCTATATTTTATTCCCAAATCTTTAACCTGCGTCGTGGATAATTTCTTTTCATCCTGGGGTATTGGGGAAACGCTTTGGCTTTTTGTGCCTTTAAGGATTCCTTCAAGAATAAATATATTAAAATGCCCTTTAAATCTTTGCAAAATGGGTGGCACGGTAGCACAGTGGTTCGCACTGCTGCCTCATGGTACCGAGGACCCAGGTTCGATCCTGGCCCTGGGTTCCTGTCCATGTGGAGTTGGCACATTCTCCCCATGTCTGTGTGGGTCTCACCCCCACAACCCAAAGATGTGCAGGGAAGGTGGATTGGCCATGCTAAATTACCCCTCAATTGGAAAAAGAATGTTTGCAAAATTTGTAGATATACATGGAGTGTGGTAAATTTTGAAAAATTGCACTGACCATTACAGGGCATGAACACCACTGCTTTAATACAGATACCACAGGACTTTTCTTTGAGTTCTATCACATTTTCTCATGCATGTTCGTGTCATATAATATTTATTTCTCATTTTTACTGTGCGCTTTAAAAAAAGATTGTGCTTGCTGCGGTTCTTCAATAAAATATGGGCTCAAAGTTTGCTGGGCCTGCTGCTGTAACTAGTCACTTTTATTGTAATTGTTTCTGCTGATTCTACTGATTTAATTGCCTGTACATTAACTGATCATCTCCGTGTGAAGGCATGCTACATTTAATCTTTGATGACCAGTTTCCGACATCAGCAATATAATGACTGATAATAAAATCATTGCAGTGGTTTATTGTGTGACCCAAGTTTCAATGGTGACCTGCATTATTATAGTTAGATTGTCTATAGATAAATATCACTATTGTTTGATATTGTACTTGGGGTGAAGGAGATTAAGAAAAACAACCTTTATTAGTGTCACAAGTAGGCTTACATTAAAACTGCAATGAAGTTACTACGAAAATCCCCTAGTTGCCACTCTCCAGTGCCTGTTAGGATACACTGAGGAAGAATTCAGAATGTCCAATTCACCTAACAAGCACGTCTTTCGGGACTTGTGGGAGGAAACCGGAGCACCCGGGGGAAGCCCACGTAGACACGGGGAGAACGTGCAGACTCCGCACAGACAGTGACCCAAGCTGGGAATCGAAAATGGGTCCCTGGCGCTGTGAAGCAACAGTGCTAACCACAATACTATTGTGCCGCCCAGAGATCAAAGGATGTGGCTGGAAAGTGGGATTAGGCTATTCAGTTGGACGATCAGCCATGATCGTAATGAATGGTGGAGCAGGTTCGAAGGGCGAAGACTCTCTGTTTCTCCCCCCAACAGATACTGCCTCGCCTGGTGAGCATTTCCAATTTGTTTTGTTTGTATTTCGGATTTCCAACATCTGCAGTACTTCGCTCTCCTATTAGATGTTCTATCCTGCGGCATGGAAGTGTGATGAGTTTCAATTTAAAGTCAAAATACATATTTATTACTCAATGCAAAATATAATTTTTCTGACAACAAAACCGACTTGGAAGTGAAACCAGGAGTCATGCACAAACAGATGTTACTGCCAGTCCAAGATATTCTCATTTGTTGTGAGCTTCACGTCTTTTGGACGTTGCATAGGGTCAAGCTCAAAGAAGCGGAGCTGGTTGTATAATATGAACAACTAAGTTGTGTTTAATGGTACAACAAGGCTGTGGTTGTAAAGTGTACCTTTCAATGGGCTTTATAAATAGAAGCTCAGAGTATAAAATACATGAGATTTTGCTAAAGCTTTATAAAACACTTCTACCACATTGTGACTAAGGATCCCAATAATGGACGCACAAAGGACATGAGGGGGCGGGTTGGGGAAGGGGATTGAGTGGGGGGAGGTGGGGTGGCAACAGTAGCTGGTGGTGATCGGGGGCCTGGAAACAGAAGACGCCAAGAAGGGTCCTTTGATTTCTCTCTCTGGTCCTGGACTTGAGCATATAGAAATGAAGACTGAGACTCCACTGCAGTTCTGAGGCAGTGTTGTGTTGTCTTTTGAGTGAGATGTTTTGCAGAAGTCTAATTTGCCCTCTTAGGTATTAAACATCCCATGCCACTATTTTGATGAAGAGCAGTGGTTATCCCCAGCTCCCTGGTTTTTCAATCCACAACATGAAAATAGATTATCTGGCCATCAGGATACTGCTGTCTGTGAGAGTTTGCTTTGCACAAATTGGTTGCCATGTTGCTACAGTACAACAGTGACGAAACCTAAATCTACGTCATTGATTGTAACTGGGACATCCTGGCTGGGATCTCCCAGTCCCCACATCGTGGGTTTTCCAGCAGTGGAGGCGGGTCAATTGGCTGCTGGGTACTCCATGAGACCAATAGACGTCGGAGCAGAATTAGGCCACTCGGCCCATTGAGTCTCCTCCGCCATTCAATCATGGCAGCGAGGCTGGTGCCATTGCCTTCGGCAGGATCAGAAGATCGCACCATCGGTCAATGGCGAACTACCACTGCCACCAGAAACCCTTCGGAAAGTCCCGGTCCCTGTGTTTGTGAAAGGCATTCCATAAATACAAATCATATTTTATTAAACCTAATGCTGCTACTGGCCTGGCATTGTTGTAGTGTATTTCCGCAAGATGAGTGTAGCAAGAGGAGACTCAGAATCAGGTTGTGATTCTGCTTACAGGACCACTTCTTTCGACAAACCCGGGGTTGAATAATTCTCTGCAGTGCCGAAGGTGGGTGCCACAGTGGAAATTGGGAGCATTTTGACTTCTGGGCCTGCCTTCAAAATGCATGTGGTAGCGCACTAATTGGAGCACTTAAATTTGCAGGGTGGGTTTGAGGTTTCCATCCTGCCCAATCTGTAATAGAGGATGGACGAAGGTCATAACCAGTAATGTAAAGATGGCATGGGAGGGTGTCAGAGAACCCAGTAAATGCCAGCATTGTTCAATTGGAGGATGATTCGGACTTCAGCTATTACCAGTTTTGTGAGACGAGGGTGCATTTATTTGAGATCTGCTGCCTCCAAACTTTGCCACAGAGCAGAAGTGTCATTCCTTTTGAACCTGAACAATTTTTCCACACCTTTGTGTGGAGGAGTTGTCTAGTTGTTGCATGTTTCCCTCCAGAGATGTCTGAGCCATTAGAGCGAGGGGAGGGGCAGGGGAAAAGGGCCATACCAGCCCCTTGATTTAATGAGGCCTCCCTCAGAGCCCTCTGACGTGAAGTGTCCAACTAATGTGAGCAGCTAATGCCATCTGGTGGCAAGAGGAGGTAGCCCAGGGGGTCAGCAGTGTTGGATTGGTGAGGAGAACTCAGTCTCAATGATCTGAGTGCAGGCAGGGTGAGTAATTTATTTCATTCACTCATGTTGGAATTTCTGGCAAGATCTGCACTTATTACCCATTCCTAATTGCCCTTGAGAAGGAGGTGGTGAGCTTTCTTGAACAGCTGCAGTCCATGTGCTTTTAGGGAGGGAGTTCCAGATATTTTACACAGCAACAGTGATGGAATGGCGATAAATTTCTAAATCAAGATTGTGTTGATTTGGAGGGGAGCTTCCAGGTGGTGGCGTTCCCATGTGTCTGCCGCCCTTGTCCTTCTAGATGGTAGTGGTTTTTGGTTTTGAAGATGCTGTCTAACAAGAGTTGGCGAGTTCCTGCAGCGCACCTTGCAGATGGTACACACGGCTCTGACTGTGTGTTGGTAGTGGAGGGAGTGAATGTTTGTGCATGGGATGCCAAACAGGCGAGCTGCTTTGTTCTGGATGGTGACAAGCTTCTTGAGTGTTATTGGCGCGGCACTCATCCTGGCAAGTGGAGAGTATTCCATCACACTCCTGACTTGTGCCTTGCAGATGGTGGACAGGCTTTGGTGAGTCACTTGCCACAGGATTCCTCACCTCTGACCTGCCCTTGTAGCCATAGTAGTCATATGGCTAGCCCAGTTCAGTTTTTGATGAATGGTAACCCCCCAGGATGTTGATAGTTGAGAATCCAGTGATGGTAATGCTATTGAATGTCAATGGTTGATGGTTAGATATTTCTCTTCAGACGGTCATTATCTGGCACTTATGTGGCATGAATGTTACTTGCCACTAGTCAGCCCAATCCTGAATATTGTTCACATGTTGTTGCATTTGGACACCTGCAGTGATGTCCTGGAGCTGCGATAATAATAATAATTGCTTATTGTCACAAGTAGGCTTCAATGAAGTTACTGTGAAAAGCCCCTAGTCGCCACATTCTGGCGTCTGTTCGGGGAGTCTGCTACGGGAATTCAACCTGCGCTGCTGCCTTGTTCTGCTTTACAAGCCAGCCGTTTAGCCCACTGTGCTAAACCAGCCCCAGATAATTGACCTCCAAAAGTCACAACCATCTTCTTTTGTACCAGGTGTGGCTCCAACCAGTGGGCATAAAATCCCCCCCACCTCCAGATCCCTGTTGGCTCCAGTTCTGCTGGGCTCCTTGATGCCATATTCAGTCAAATGGCGCCTTGATGCTAAGGGCAGTCAATCTCACCTCGCCTCTGTCATTCAACGCTTTTGTCCATGTTTGAACCAAGGCTGTAATGAAGCCAGGAGCTTAATAATCCTGCTGGAAGCCAAACAGAGCATCCATGAGCAGGTTATTGCAAAGCAAGTTCTGCTTGGTAGCACTGTTCATGACTCCTTCCACGTCTTTATTGATGATCAACAGGAGACTGATGGGGCGGTAACAGGCATGAGTTTGTGTAAACCTGTGCCAGTGTGCTACAGGGCATGGTCATGAAGGCAGGAGAACATTATGTTTGACTGGAGCTCAAAGGCAGAATGATGCAACAAAGACTTAGCTATCAGAGACAATGTCAGTGTATTCTTCAAATTTTGGTCCAGTTGAATGGCGGGGTGAGGGTTGGTTGACTGCGTAGCTGAGGTATGAACCCAGGCTGCCAAGCACTTTGCACGCCAGTAAATTAGCTGACTGTGTTAGTGAGTGCAGTCTTATCCATCTTTTCATGAGAAAGGTGCCCACGAGAGCGAGGCCACACTGGGGAGCTACAGATCCTAGCTCTGTATGATGGACTAGAACTAAAGAGAACACCCAGCAGACGGAGAAAAGGCCTCTAATTAATGAGAGTTTGACATTGGATCTCTGTTTCTTCAATGCAGTGCTCCCAGCTGTTACAGATCTCCAAACTCCTTAGATGAGTCTTCAGGCTCAGTGGAACCTTTAAAACCCACCCGAACAAACTTCCTTCTAATCAAACAGGAATACTACATGATGTAAATCTGATCTGCAGATGTATCATAACTGACAACTACCGTAAGTACCCACTTTAATAAAATTTAAACAATGCAGGCAGGCTCCCAATTTTTAAGCCTGCTCACGTGCCATGTTATATGAAAATGGTGTGATCCGACGGATCACACCGGAGGCAGGGAGGCTCCTGATTTCGGAGCGTATTATTCACCTTCTTCAGGAGAGAGTTGTGTTAAAATACTACAGAGATTCTAATGGCTTCATAGGACTTACATCTGCACATGTTGATGAGACTAAATTAGGTGGGTGCCATGGCTACCTAAAATATAAAATGACTCAGTTACGGTGGCGCCAGTAAGGAACCAAGTGAGATAAAAGCAAATTACTGCGGATGCTGGAATCAGAAACAGAAAATATTGGACAATCTCAGTAGGCCTAACAGCATCTGTGGAGAGATAAGGGAGATAACGGTTTGAGTCTGGATGATCTTTGCCAAAGCTGGGCTTTGTCAAATGTGGGCTTTGTCAAAGAGTCATCCAGACTCAAAACTTCTCTCTCCGCAGATGCTGTCAGACCGTCTGAGATTGTCCAGTACTTTCTGTTTAGGAACCAAGTGAGAATGGGGGTATGCATTTTAACTACACAGCAGCCTAGCTTCCCCCAGGGCAGAGTGGACTAAAGCCAACCCTTTGCGTATACTGATCTCCCATTGCTGGGAAAGGAGATATTGGAGAACGTATCCGTGATATATTTTCAATACTTTCTTTTGGTAGTTTATTTCAGGACTACTCTTTCTTTTGAGGGGATAAGGAATCAGGGCTAGGTTTGTCGTTTAGTCATTTTCTTGTATTCTCATGGAAGATGAATCTGAAGAATAGAAAATACACAGGGTTGTTCTTCTGCAGCAAGGAAAATAAAACTGTGGAATGCTGTTCAGTTTGCAAGTTGCCAGAATCTGACAATTGTTCATTGAAGACCAGATTACCCTAATACTGGTTAATGCAACATTGGCCCAGCAGTCAACTGTGTCCTCTTTCAGGTCATCAGAAATCTACTGTTAATTTTGTGTGCTAATTCCGTATATCCCATTGAAGGGATAAACACAGCAGGTTCTTTGCTGTAGCTGTTAACTTTTCAAAGAAGAAGAATCTTCAAGCTCCCACATAATTTATCTCTGTCGTTTATCTGTTCTGATCTTGAATTATTAAGGTTTAAATGTGGCTGATGTTTTGTGACCCTCCTAAGTAATGGGCTGGGTCTTGCTGGGGTGGGCATCTCACAAGGACGTGCCTCATTAGACATTTTTTCTGCACTCTTGCTGGAAATGTGACCTGAACATCGTGTGATTTAGGCAACAGGACATTTGGACCTCGGTGAATGATGGGACCAAGAGTGTACCTCCAAATCAGAGGAACAACTGAGAAGGAGGTTGAATTAGTGAGACTGTAACATCAGGCACAGAAAGAAAAAGAAAAAGAGGGAAAATAAAGATATGTTTAAGAAAGGGAGAAAAAGGGGACTGAATAGAAAACTAAGAATGAAATTCATTCGACATGTTTGAACCTCAAAGAATATTTTACCACCCAAAGGGATAAAACTCCAGAGATTGAATTGCTGAGTGCCTGGATCAGAGAGTTCAAGAAGGTACATATTCTGTTAATTACCATACTCATCTTTCTGTGCAAAGTTTAATGGGCACTTGAGCAAATCCAACCAGTTCTTAAAAAAATAATGGGGGGGGCTAATGTTTGAGATGCCTCTTGTGGGAAACAAACAGCAGAACAATGCAAATCAAGCAGCAAAGAGGCTCACAACTCAGAGTATCTCATCATTACCTGAAGTTGATGGTCTATTTCCACGTTAATAATTGCATCAGTCCTTAGCACCACCATTATTTTTCCAGCGAAACCCAGCTGATTATCATTGTTGTTTCACTTTTACAGTCAAAGAAGTTGATGGTGTCTCCCAGTTAAATTCAAAGGTAGATTTCACAAAATTGTTCTACCCTTACATACATTGCTGAGTAGGTTGAATTATTAGACTGTATAAAGTTCTTTCAAAAAAAAAATATTGTCAGTTGACTTTCCACTGTTAAATGATGGAGCTATCTTATTGTCATAAGAGAATTAATTAAGGAAACATGCATAATCTACAGTTTTAATATACTTTGACAGAAAACTAATAGTAGCCTGGCAGAATTTTATTTCTGCTCCAAAAAGTAAAGAAAGACAGCAGCAAAGATATACATCTATCCAGTGCCTTTCTTAACCCAAATTCTTTACATCCAATGAAGTAATTTTGAAGTATTGTCAGTATTTTAATGGAGGAAATTAAGCAACCAATTTACACCCAGCAACTTCTCACGAACAACCGTGTGATAATGACCAGGTAATCTGTATCATTTTAGTGATGTTGATTGATGGATACATATCCACTGGGGCATTAGGGGTAAGTCCCCACAGAAGGATCTTTTACATCTAGCTGATATCTTATTTTTAAATCTCATCTGAAATTTGACACCTTTGACAGCAGGGCATTCCCTCAGTCTCTCGCTGGATGGTCCGTTAGATTAGATTTAGAATACAAGCAGCAGCAAAATATGTGTGACAATGTTTGTCACCAAAGTACTCAAATTAGAACTCTTATTCCAACAGCTGGAGGTTAAAGGAAAAATCTCTACTCCTTTCTATTGTCTCTGATCTACTGGTTAAAGATCGTTGAGTTTTTGCATAGACTGCAATGCTATATATTTTTCTAGCAATGTAGTAAAAATCAGAAATGCAATTTTAGGCTAGTTACACAACCTCTGCTGGTTAGCTTTACCAAATCTGTAAATGTAGCCCTAAAATTAGACCTTGGAAAACTTGCACATCAATTATGAAAGCATGCATCTGAAAATGTTTTCACTGCTATCTAAACAAAGACGTTAACCCATTTATTACAATGAACTGAGGGCTCTGCTAATAAAACAGAGAGAGGATATTTGATGAACATGTAGGCAGTACTGCTGCCTCACATTGCCAGGAACCTGGGTTCAATTCCTGCCTCGGGTGACTGTCTGTGTGGAGTTGCACTTTCTCTCCGTGTCTGCGTGGGATTCCTCCGGGTGCTCCGGTTTCCTCCCACAGTCCAAAGATGTGCAGGTTAGTTGGATTGGCCATGATGAATTGACCCTCAGTGTCCAAAAGGTTAGGTGGGGTTACGGGGATAGGGCCGGGGTGTCGACCTAGGTGGAGTGCTCTTTCCAGGGCTTGGTGCAGACTCAATAGGCTGAATGGTCCACTTCTGCACTGTGGAGATTCTGGGCGCGATCCTCCGCTATGCCAGAAAAGCAGCTCGCCGCGGCATTGCGTGGCCAGTGAAAGCCGGGATCTCCCGCTCCCAGGATCTACCCGGCTTGCAACATCTCGCGAAATTCAACGCAATCTCGCAAGACGCTGCAAGGGGAATCCCACCCACAATGGGCGGGATCAGTTTTTAGCAAACCTGCATATTAGAGCAAGAAACTAATCATCGCTCTAGTGTGCAGATTCTCAAGGTATAACGGTTGGTCTTAGAATTTACAGTGCAGAAGGAGGCCATTCGGCCCTTCAGGTCTGCACTGGTCCTTGGAAAGAGCACCCCACTTAAGCACACACCTCCACCCTATCCCTGTAACCTAGTAACCCCACCTAACATTTTGAACACAAAGGGGCAATTTAGCATGGCCAATCTGCCTAACCTGCACATCTTTGGATGGTACTGAGGCTTTGGATTCAATCCCTTTGCCCCGGGGACCTCGGGTGAGCGCTGTTTGGTGCTGGTCCCCACAAACGGGGACCAGATGGAATGGCACTTGTGGGGGTCTCCAAGGGGATTTGAGGCCCCCCCCGTTGCATGCCTTTTGGGCAGAGTTGTGCCCTGGCACTGATAGTGCTACCTGGGTACCCTAGCAGTGCCAGCCTGGCACTGCCCAGGTGGCACTGTCAAGAGAACTGCCAAGGTGCCAGGTTGGCAATTCTAAGTTGCCAAGCTGGCATTTTGTATGTGCGTGTGATTGGGCTGGGGATGCCTGCTGTGGGGGTTGGGGGGGGGGGGGGGGGGGGTTGGGGGACCCTCCCATGTTACATTTGGGCTGGGGAGAGGGGAGGTTAGGGATTCTTTTTCTGGCCTCACAGATGGCATCCCGATCTCTCGCTACAATGGGGGAGTTCCAGCGAGCGTCGGTTGTGTGTCCCCCGTTAAGGCCCCTTATTCAAAGAGAGTTGCATTGAATAAGCCTGTGTTTCTTGACACTGCGAGTGCCGGGATGCACACGTTTAAACTCCCTCATTCAGGACTTTGTTGCATTTTGGGGAGATCACGCCGTCTATTTCTGTAATTATTATTGGGCATTAAGGCCGCAATTTTCCCCAAAGATTTTCTAAGTTCATTTCGGCTAGTTTTTCAGGGAGTTTCCCGCTGGCTCTGCCGGTGTGTTCCCCACCAGTATTAAATGACACATGAGGAGCGAACCTCCGGCCGCGTAGGACTCTCGCTTTAGCGCATTGCGGCCGGAGAATCTCGGGAAAGCCCTCCAGCAAACATCCCGACAGCCTCCGCGCCTCGCGAGTTGGAAACCCACCCCAAATGGGCCGGACTGAATGATGCTCGCGGAAGTACGTCGTAACCTGCTTATGACCTACCTGCGCAGAATCCACCAGCCTCCCGCGATTCACTGGCCTCCCCAGGGAGGCTGCAGCCAGGTGCCGATCAGTGCTGGTCCATACAAACATGGACCAGGCAGAATGGCACTCGGGCCACCGGGGCCCCCCGGGTTGTCAGGCTAAGTGCAGGGTGGCTCCCTGGCCCTTGCCCTGGAACGTGGGCACCTTGGCACTGCCCAGCTAGCACTTGGCACTGCTACCCTGGCGCTGCCATGGTGCCCATATGGCACTGCCAAGCCAGAAGGAGCACTGACTGGGTGTAAGGGTGACATTGCAAAGGTGCCCAAGTGACAGGGTGGCACTGCTAAGTGCCAGAAGGCAAGAGGGGCTTGTCCATAAAATGTGAGTGGACAGGGAGTTTGGAGGGTGGGAAAGTGCACACACAAGTAGGGGCCTCTGGGAAGTTGGGGGGCTGATGGGTGGGGATCTTGGAGGGGAGGAGATGGTGCAAGGGGGCTTGGAGGGGCCTGAAGAGGGGAAACTCCAGGACCCCATCACGGGGTATCCTCACTTGGCGGGGGTGGGATAGGGCCCATGTGTGTGTGGTGGGGGGTGTGACATTGTTCATGGGTGGGCAATGTAGGGGACCCACAAGCTCACTTAGAGATCAGGGCACGTTTCAAAATGGCGGGCCAATGTCTGAGCCGGCAGGAAACTCCCTGAAAAACCCGCCACAAATGAACTTAGAAATTTTACCGGAGAATAACACCCTTTGCTTATTTCCTCGGCGGGAAAGGAGATCTCATTGGTGACAATGCATAGCGGGTTTTGTGGATTAAATCATGCAGGCAAACTTTGCTCTGTGCCTAAAGTTAAAGCTAAAAGAGGGGCGGGATTCTCCAACCCCGCGCCGGGTCGGAGAGTCGCTAGGGGGGAGCGAACACCACGACGCCGCTCCGACGCCGGGCCGCCGATTCTCCGGCGACCGGGCCGCCGATTCTCCGGCGACTGGGCCGCCACGGTCGCTGTGGCGCTGTTCGAGAGCCACTCAACGCGGCTTCTCCGCGCTCAACAGCCCAAATGCCCGCCGAGTTCGGCCAAGTCATTCGCGCGTGGTCCTACCCAACGGGATCTCGGCGTTCTGGCTGCGGGGATGGCCTAGTGTGAGGGAGGGGGGGATCCGACTCCAGGGGGGTGTCATAATATAGATCCAGGTATATGATGGTGTGCAGACAGGCAGTGATTGACACACAGGATGACCAGTGAACACACAGAACACAGCAGCCAATCACCAGACAGGGCACGACCACTATAAAGCCAGTGGGCACTAGTTTTCCCGCTGTCTCGGGATCCAGCCTCTGAGACAGTCAGAGCTCGTGAGCAGCAACTAGAACAAACACCATGTGGTAGTAAGATAGTCTGGTCAGGTTAGCCTCAGGTCTCCAGTCAAGTCAGCATAGTGTCAACTCACAGTTAAAGCATGTATTATAGTTAAGTGTTCAATAAAATCGAGTTGCATTTCTTTAAGTGTTGGAAGCCTGTCTCTCTCACCGCTGCAGTAAACGCAGTCCTCGTAAACCCAGCCTACCCAACACATCATGGTACCAGTGAGTCATGCTCGAGTTTGATGGACGTACCTTGAGATAGTCTGCCTTTGACCAGCGATCAGCCATCCGGGTAACATGGACAGCGTCCGCCCTCCCCCGCAGCTCTGCATCGTTGGCAACCTCAGTGCAAATTGGAAGATTTTCAAGCAGAAGTTTCAGCTGTATCTTGAAGCCACCGACCTCGAGGCCGCATCGGATGCCAGGAAGATCGCTCTCTTCCTTTCGAAAGCTGGGGACCACCCTGTCCACATCTTCAACTCCCTCACCTTTGCTGAAGGCGAGGACAAGACGAAGTTTAAAACAGTCCTGCTGAAGTTCGACAGCCACTATGACATTGAGGTCAATGAGAGCTTTGAACGCTATGTGCTCCAGCAGAGGCTTCAGGGTGAATGAACCTTTTCAGTCCTTTTTAACCCATCTCCGTATCCTCGCGCAGTCCTGCAACTATGGCTCCACTTCTGATTCCATGATCCGGGACCAGATCGTTTTCGTGGTCCACTCCGATCCCCTTCGCCAGCAGCTCCTAAAAGTTAAGCAGCTCACCCTTACCATCGCAATCGAGACCTGTATCCTCTACGAGCACACTAACAACCTGTACTCCCATATCAAGGTGGCAGAAACGGCACGGCAAAACCCCCACGATGCAGAATGGATGCAGGCAATCAAACAAATGCAGGGCCTGAGTCTGGATGAGGGCAGCAATTTCGCGCACGTTTCCCGGGATCCAGCGCATGCGCACCATGATCGAGGGGATGGCGAGGCCGACGACCAAACCGCACAAGTGCGCACGTCGTTCGACCGCACTGCGCATGCGCGGTGGCTCACGGAACGTCCTGACGGCGGCGCCATGACGTGTTCCAACTGTGGCTCCACCCATTTAAAGCGTCAATATCCCGCGAAATCACGACGCTGTCTCCAGTGTGGCAAGCTTGGCCACTACCCAGCCCTTTGCAGATCTGCTCCACTGCCCAACGCACAACGATCCCAGCCACAGCGCAGGAGCGTCCGGTCTGTACAGCAACCCATCACAGACTCCGACCCCGACAGTCTAACAGATCCCGACACTGAGGGCCTCAGATCCCCATTCCGGGTGGGCATCATTACCAAGCATACGTTGCCTTTCGCAACGATGGTGAAACAACTCCCAATAATGAGCATTGATTCGGATGACGAGTGGTCTGCCATCCTTACGGTCAACAAGGCTCGCATACGCTTCACGCTGGACACCGGCGCTTAGTAAACCTCACTTCAAAGTCTGACCTTGACACCATCCGCGTCAAGCTAAGCATTCTTCCACCGGCCTGCCGGCTCCTCGACTACAATGGCAATGCCATTGCTGCCAGTGGCTCATGCCAGCTTGCAGTGTCCCATCGTTCTTCAAAAGCAACGCTGCGTTTTGAAATTGTAGGAACCAACAGAGCTTCCCTGCTTGGTGCTCGGGCCTGCAAACTCCTGAACTTTGTGCAGCGAGTTCACACCATGTCGTCCGCAGAGGCAACGGCCTCGCCAGATGTTAACATCCAGGCCCAACTCGATGACATCATAGCGCAATATCATAGCGTGTTCGAAGGTATGGGCACACTCCCTTACCGATACAAAATCCTGTTGAAGCCAAATGCCACCCCTGTGGTTCACGCACCGCGTCCGGTACAGGCACCCCTTAAGGACCGCCTCAAACAGCAGCTGCAAGACCTCCAGGACCAGGGTGTCATTTCTAAGGTCACGGACCCCACGGACTGGGTTAGCTCCATGGTTTATGTCAAAAAGCCGTCAGGGGAACTTCGAATCTGTATCGACCCCAAAGATTTGAACCATAACATCATGAGGGAACACTACCCAATACCTAAACGAGAAGAGCTAACCAGCGAGCTGGCTCATGCCAAATTCTTCACGAAGCTGGATGCCTCCAAAGGGTTTTGGCAAATACAGCTGGACGCGTCCAGTCGAAAGCTGTGCACATTCAATACCCCGTTCGGTCGCTACTGTTACAACCAAATGCCCTTTGGCACCACCTCCGTCTCAGAGGTGTTCCACCGCATAATGGAACAAATAATGGAGGGCATCGAGGGGGTGCAAGTGTACGTCGATGATATTATTATCTGGTCCACAACTCCTCAGGAGCACATCGTTCGCCTCAAGCGGGTGTTCCACAGGATCCACGAGCATGGCCTCCGACTCAACAGAGCCAAATGCTCTTTGGTCAACCAGAAATCGTCGCCCGCCACAGAGACTGAATTTATAGACTGAATGTTGCACTTACCTTGTTATCTCATCGTTTACACATCTGTACATATCGCTTTTTTTCTCATATGTTATCTGCCCTCTATCTGCACTAGACACCTTCCCATGTAAATACATTAGCATACTCTGTATATAGTCAGGCTCCTGTACACACACTCACTATTTATTGACCTGAACACATCTTTTACAAAAAAGGGGGGCAGATGTCATAATATACATCCAGGTATATGATGGTGTGCAGACAAGCAGTGATTGACACACAGGATGACCAGTGAACACACAGAACACAGCAGCCAATCACCAGACAGGACACGACCACTATAAAGCCAGAGGGCACTAGTTTTCCCGCTCTCTCGGGATCCAGCCTCTGAGACAGTCAGAGCTCGTGAGCAGCAACTGGAACAAACACCATGTGGTAGTAAGATAGTCTGGTCAGGTTAGCCTCAGGTCTCCAGTCAAGTCAGCATAGTGTCAACCCACAGTTAAAGCATGTATTATGGTTAAGTGTTCAATAGAATCAAGTTGCATTTCTTCAAGTGTTGGAAGCCTGTCTCTCTCACCACTGCAGTAAACGCAGTCCTCGTAGACGCAGCCTACCCAACACATCAGGGTGAGGCTCCTTGTTTGCCAGGCCCGCGATCGGGGCCTACCGATCAGCGGATGGGCTATTCCCGGAGGAGGCTTATGTTCCTCTGCGCCGGGCCCCTTTCAGGCTCCGCCATGTTGCCCGGGGGCCGGCGCGGACAAGGCAACCCACGCGTATGCACGGACTCACGCCGGCCGCGCTGGCGCCCGTATCGGCAGCTGCAGCTGCGTGAAGCGCTCCAGTGCCATGCTGGCCCCCTGTGTGGCACAGGATCACTGCTCCTAGGGGCCAGATGACGCCGTTGTAAAACGCTCCGGTATTTACAACGGCGTCAACACTTAGCCCCGTTATCAGAAAATCCCGCCCGAGGTTTCCAGTGCTGGTTGAGAAAAAGAATGGTTATTTAAGGTGGCTGCACTATTGGAGCTGCTATCATTCAAATAATACATTGAACCAAGATTTTAGAAATCCAGGTGAATGCAGAAATATTCATGGAAGAATTCTCTTGACATCCTGACTAACATTTCTCTTTCAGCCAACATTATCGAAAACAGATTAACTGTTCATTCATCTTATGGGAACATACTGAGTGAAAAATAGCTGCTTCATTTTCTTGTGTAACAAGCACTACACTTCAAGGTAATTTATTCTCCATGAAACACTTTGAGGTGTTTCTGAGAGATGTGATAATGTGCTGTAAATGCAGGTCTTTTTATCCATCTGAGTTGACAGTTATAGTGTGCCATCATTTAACAAGTTGTAATATCAAGATTTCTTTAGCTGGGTGCAAAAGGAAACAATATTTTGTTCTAGTTATTGTGGAAGGAACATGTTAGCCGTTTACTTTCCGACACACATTATTTGTAGGGATGTTGTTGCGAAATTAAGGTAAATATTAACACCACGGACAATTGCGATGCAGCTAAAGCAAGCCAACTCAGGAGAAAGAAGTCAAACACAATTAAAATCAATCTGTGAAATGGTGCAGATTTGTGTTTTGATAGTTAATTGTCAAATTAATGTCCCTGCAGGGATCAACCTAAATTAAGTTGATCTGATGGGAGATACAATATGAGGGCACAGTGGTACGTGTAAGCAGTAACTCAGTACATTATGTTCATTGTATGTTAATTATAATGTTAGGATACACAGGTGAAGGATATTGCTTAATTAAGTACTTTGGGATGGCTCAGTGGTTAGCACCGCTGCCTCACAGCTGCAGGAATCTGGGTTCAATTCTGGCGTTGGATAACTGTCTGTGTGGAGTTTGCATTTTCTCCCTCTGTCTGTGTTGGGTTTCCTCCGGGTGCTCCCGTTTCCTCCCACAGTCCAAAGATGTGCAGGTTAGTTGGATTGGCCATGCTAAATTGTCCATTAGTGTCCAAAAGGTTAGGTGGGATTACCAGGTTACGGGGACAGGGTGGAGGCTTGGTCTTAAGTTGGGTGCTCTTTCAAAGGGTCGGTGCAGACTCGATGGGCCAAATGACCTTCTTCCGCACTGTAATTTCAATGGTCAATGAACAAGTATAAATAGGGGATATCTGGGACACTGGGTTGAATGGGCAGAGAGATTTGTGAATGAATAATGTCAATAAACTCTCCGATCTTGATTTCTGTTTTGCAAGCAAGCTTGGATTCTGTTAACATATGATAACTCCATTACATCACAGCTTTCTCCAGAATTTTGGATTAAAGTTCGTCAGTTGTTCTTACCTCCATTTCCTTATAATAAATATTAAATAGTATAACGCCATGCTTCTTGGATCAGACACCTCAGGAAAAGCTTTGATAATTCTGAGCCCATGCCTTAAATTAAACTAAAAAGAAAATGAAGAGTTTCATTGGAATTTTCTCTTATCATACTTCCTTTAATCTTGCCTTTGGAGAGCATAATTGTTTCCAAAGAATTTTTGTGATTCATGTAACCTATAGATTAGATATGTATTTGACACATTTTTCTCCAGGACAGACCAGAGCTTAACATTAGACGTTTTAACTGCAAGTTTAGGATTTATTGGTGTGTGAGTAAATAACAGGAGAACAAAATGTATTTGATCTAGTTCTGCAATTGATATTTTGATTGTGAAATTGGGATCTGCAATTCCACTGGTGCCTGTGCTAGGGGAAGCTTGAGATGCTGAAAATGAAATGAAAAGAATGAAATGAAATGAAAATCGCTTATTGTCACGAGTAGGCTTCAATGAAGTTACTATGAAAAGCCCCTAGTCACCACATTCCGGCGTCTGTCCAGGGAGGCTGGTACGGGAATTGAACCGTGCTGCTGGCCTGCTTGGTCTGCTTTAAATGCCAGCGATTTAGCTGAGTGAGCTAAAAATGATGATCAGTCTGCCTCCAGACACATTCCAAATGGCGATAGTGCCAGCAAGGGGTGCTTGCTCTGGAATCATGCAGATTGGACAGATCATACATAACTCAGCATCTAATACTGATATCGCACTCGATCTGCCATTTTGGGAGTCCTGAACCATTTTAATGACTTCTCTTAAACACTCACAGCTGAATCATGCATCCAATTGCACAAGGGACTTCCTATCGGAGCTATTTGAAGGCACTTCCAGGAGCGGTATATTTGACTTTCTATTGTGGTTGAAGAGTGAGTGGAAGATCTGGTGTTCTGTTTTATTGGAGGAACTCGTAGAAATTGGTGGCAGGAGCGTGTGGTGCTGGAGATTACCAGGGAGTTCAGTGGAGTTTAAAAGTGTGTCAGCAGAGAACATGCTATCACTCAGAGGGGCTCTCGTTACAACCTTTCTTGGCTTGCAGCATGACGGGATGATAGAGCACTGGAAACAGATGGGAACCTGTACGCTTCGGGAAGCTGTAAGGGAGAAGGGTTCCCAATTGAAGGGCCTAGCCACCTATGGTATTCAGGGAGCACTTCTACGCCCGCCGCCTCAGTTCGAAATGGCTACGATTCACCATGGAGGTAATCAATGAATTGTGCCAAATCCTGCTATCAGACGCAGAGTTCCCATTGGCCATTAAGGTCAGCATGACTCTCCATTTCTACCCTTCAGGATCCTTTCAGGCTGGAACTAACATGATTGTCATCATCTCAAAGCTTGGCCTGCACTGTTGCAACAAGGAGAGGGGGTTCCATGGTTTTTCACTGAGAAGTCGGAGGGGTAAGCTTGTGGCTTTGTCAGGGTAGTGGGATTCCACTTGGTGCGTGGAGCCATTAGCTGACACACATGCACTGTGTCTCAATAACAAGAAGTACCAGAACAGCAAAAGGTCCGACTCGCTCAGTGTGCAGCTGAGTGTAACCATGGGCACCATGTTAATGAATGATCACTAGCCTGGCAGCAGTCACAATGCTTTCATTCTATGTCAGTCACAATTTCTGCAATACTCAAGCTACCAGGATGAACCTGATGCTACGTAGTGACAAGAGCTACCCATTCTAGAATGACTCATGATCACCCTCCCCCCACCTGACCATATGTGGACAACACAAGCACAACAAGAGCCATGTGTTATGGGCCAGGGTTTAGAAAACTCCAAAGTATATTATAGAGTTCACCTGACCTACAACTGTTTATTGATTTTGGTTACAATGAGCACAAGGGCCTACCTTTCAGGTGTTATTCAACAGAGGCCTTAAGCACTTTTAATCAAAAACAAGCTTTATTCTGCAAATTTAGTTAACAATTTTATAAACACACGCAGTAAGCATTTTTATCAACTACAAACATAAATAGCCCACACAGCTACAGTAATCTATGTATAACCCTTAATAAATTCCCCCCTTTAACTGTTCCAATTTAATAACAAGATCCCATAAACCAGTACCCCCTTTTCAAAGGTGTGGCCCAGCACACAGCACTCAGAGACCTGGTATGGATACTCTTGTTTCCTTTCCAAAACAGCAGGTTTGAATTCCTTACAGAAAACAATTATTTCTTTTCAAGTTATCAAGCAGCCTGGAAACAGTTTTTAAAATTAAGATAGACAGACAGGCCAAGATACTTCTCTTTCTGAGTACAGCAGCCAAATGTGAAAACAAAAGCAAAAACTCAGATACACAAACAAGCCCCAAACCAAAGCGAAAGTAAAACTAACTCCCAGAGCCACAGCCCAGCTCCACCCACTCAATGACATCACTGATGCCATTTGATAAGACAATGCATTTCTTAAAGGGACACTCCCATGACACATGTGACTGCATGGGGCAGACCATCTACATTCTAAAACAATGGTTCAACTACCTGGATTTCTGTGGGGTACTGTCGTTGGTGATAGCCGGAAAGTGCTCATCACTGTGCTTCACCAAATTCATAGTAGTCTGCTGTGTTCGACCTGACCTAGTTCTTGAGTGGGAGATGGCACCCAGCATACAGCACAGGGCACAGTGGCACAATGGTTAGCAGTTCCAGGTTCAATTCCAACATTAGGTGATTGTCACTGTGGAGGTTGTACATTCTCCCTGTGTCTGCGTGGGATTCCTCCGGGCGCTCGGTTTACTCCAACATTCCAAAGATGCGCAGGTTAGATGGGTTGGCTATGTTAAATTGTCCCTTAGTGTCCAAAGGTTAGGTGGGGTTACAGGGATAGGTTGGGGGAGTGGGCCTATGTAGGGTGCTCTTTCAGAGGTTGGTGAAGACTTGATGGGCTGAATGGCCTCCTTCTGCGCTGTAAACTGTCTGTGATACCATCAGATTGGACATGTTGCTCATGGGCCATTTATCAGTCTCCAATTCCTCTAAAAAAACAACACCCTCATCAATCCATAATTCCCCACTTTTCCATTACTCTACCATGGACTATCACAGCACCCACTTGAACAAATTCCTGAAGTAAAAGATACCACAAAAAACAACCATTATCCAACAACACTTCCAACTGAATTATTCACCCTGTTCATACCTATTTTGTGGGTGCATTTGCCTGACCTAGTGTTCCTATGTAATGCTACACCAGTGGTTGCAGCATGGCTGGTGGGGGGCTGCTGATTTTTCAGTGGGTGATGCAGCAGGTGGCCTTGTAGGAAACCCTCAAGCAACTTTGGATCTTGACCACTGATAAAGCGACTTCAGTTTCATTTTTCTCACTACTATCCTGCATGAACCTTATTCTCTGGTGCACGCTTCCCTTTAAACTTGTAGTCCCTTATCCCACTCAGCTTATCTTTACCCACATCAGTGCACTTTTCTATTGTTTCAGACATTATATTTCCATTTCTAAATCCCCATTCACCCAAACCTTCTTCCCCTCTGTTAATTTAAAGCCATTTTAACCTCCCAAGGCCATAGCTGCTGATGCATTTAGATTTGTGTGCTCTGCCCCTTCTTGTCATACTCTGGTTAGTTTCCCCCATATTATCCTGAGATATTGCCTTGTCATTTCCCTTATCCTTTTCCAAATCTCCCTTCACATGAACCTGCATCCCACACCCAACCCCAGAAGCAAACACGGCGTGGAGCCGACCCACTCCAAACCAGCCTGTGTCGCAACCATCATGCGCTGTGGCTGGGCTTAACCAAGATCAAGCGGGATATACCCTGCTCACTGGACAGGAAGGCCCGCCCTCTGGAGCCGCTGGGCAATCTGAGCAGCCGGCAGCTCCATCAGTCCCAAGGGCAGCAAACCATGTTGCTGGCCACTGCCAGAACTGCAACAAGAGGAGTAAGAAAGCCAACGGTTCCCCAAGGCCGTCAAGCCTGGGTCTTGGGCAGGGAGGATATCAGCAGGTCAGGGAGGGTGAAAGGGGGTGGGGTGGGGTTAGGTGGGATGGTTGGGTTTAAGACTGCGGAGCTTAGGAAGAAAGGGAGAGTTCCATCTTAGGTGGGTCACCCCTTTTGACAAAGGGAAGCCCCAAAGATCGATTCTCCTTTCCTACTCACTCTGTAATGAATGTATTGAAAAATCAGGCTGCCTGCTCCCATCCTCTTCCCACACTAAATATTTTATGGCGTGGGCAGCATATTATAAGGCTTAATTGGCTTGCTAACAAGCATCGTTGACCTTTGATTACCTATTTAAATATTGCACCCAATTCCGACTCACGTCTACTCCCTTGTATTAGGGATGTGAGCTCAGTGGTGGGTGAGAAGGTTGTGCGATGGGCACGCACCCTATTGTATGTTCCCCCCCCCCCCCCCCCCAACACTGGAAAAACAGCCAGAGGGGACACATAATATATAGCCCAGTGCTACTTGTCCTTTAGCAAAGGCCAAGTCAGAGTGCCGCTAATCGAGAAGAGGCTATATTGGGAGATTCACTGCAAATAAGAATAGCACTAGGTTGGGATGACCTAGCAAGCTGCTTTTCGGAGGCAACCTGCTGCACAGGGGCACAGGTAAAGAGAGGAATAATAGGGAGAGCAGCTCTGATAGCTTTGCGGAAAGCTCAGACTGCTGCCATTGGGGCCCAGCATCTCCTCAATCTTTTACACCTTGTGTGAAGCATGGATGGAAGTTTACAGAGCATTACTTCACCCTTTCACTCGACCCTCACATAAATCATCCATCTTGTGTTCACCATTTTCATATGTTTGCTTGTGATAAATCTATCATAATAGTAATCTTTATTAGTGTCACAAGTAGGCTTACATTAACACTGCAATGAAGTTACTGTGAAAATCCCCTCGTTGCGACACCCCGACACCTGTTTTGGTATATTGAGAGAGAATTCAGAATGTCCAAGTCACCTAACAAGCATGGCTTTCGGGACTTGTGGGAGGAAACCAGAGCACCCAGAGGAAACCCACACAGACACGGGGAGAATGTGCAGACTGGGTCCCTGGTGCTGTGAAGCAACAGTGCTAACCACTGTGCTACCATGTTGCATATTACACAGTCCTAAATAATTAAGATCTGTTCGGCAACACAGTTTCAGCCTCAAGGTGAGTTCCCATCTTGGAGAGCACATTATTGTGTATTAATCTGCATATAATACACAGTATAGAGATTTAGATTACTGCCAACAATCGGATGGATTCTCCATTCCTGCGGCTAAGTGCTGACACCGGCATGGGTCCTGAGGTGTTTCATGACCGGCAAATTGGCACGAATCCCTCACCGATTCTGGTGCCAGTGAGGGGCTAGCACCGGCGGTGAGTGAAATGCCCGCGGACCTCGCAGAAAACGGCCGGAGAATGGCCAGGTCCCGAGCTGCGCATGCGCACAGCTGACGACCTGCAACGGTCATGCCACACAACATAGTGCCAGCCATGCGGGTAATCTAACCAGCAAACCATGACCCCTGACCCCCCTGGCCACCTCACCAGTCCCCCCAGCCCT
Source organism: Scyliorhinus canicula (assembly GCF_902713615.1). Classification (NCBI taxonomy): domain Eukaryota; kingdom Metazoa; phylum Chordata; class Chondrichthyes; order Carcharhiniformes; family Scyliorhinidae; genus Scyliorhinus; species Scyliorhinus canicula. The sequence continues at coordinate 178,026,662 of NC_052152.1, forward strand.
TGCAGAAGCCCCCCGCCATGGATCCCAGCCGAGTGTGGCGGCGTTGGACACAGTCCGCAGCTGTCATGCCAGGTTCCCACACGGTTGGGACAACACGTACCCCACACCATCAGGAACACGGCCCATCGGGGCCGGTGCATCCCGGTGGGCCGACCGATGATGCGCCAACACCATTGAAATGGCGCCACTGCGTGTCACGATGTTGCCAGTTTGGAGGGGGCGGAGCATGGTGAACCTGCGTTAAGCAGGCTCCGGCCCCGATTTTGGTGCGAAAATCCATCCTCCGCCCGATCACCCGATTTCAGCATCGGGCTACGAAGAATCCAACCCAATGTTATAGTCCAACAGGTTCAGCTTATTCTCACATTTTAATAGAACCATTACTGAATGTAACAGGGGAACAACTGCAATAAAAGTGATAGAAGCATTCACTTTGAGCGAATATAATGGGCGCAATTCTCCCAGCCCCGCGCTGGGCCGGAGAATCGCTGCAACCGCGCCACACCGCCCCGAAGTTGGCGCGCGATTCTCCGAGGTGCAGAGAATCGGCGCGATTTGGCGCGGCGCCGGTCACGGGCCATTATCTGCGGCCGGGCCGCCGATTCTCCGGCCCAGATGGGCCGAGCGGCCGCATGGAAACAGCAGAGCCCCGGCAGTGCCGTTCACCCCTGGTCGCTGCCAGCAGGAACTCTGCGCGAAGGGTCGGTGGGCGGCCTCTGGGGTGGGGAAAAGTGCTCCTTCACCAGGGGGGGGGGCTCCGATGGGGTCTGGCCCACGATCGGGGCCCACCAATCGGCGGGCCGGCCTCCCCCTCCCCGGGCCTACTTTGTTGCGCGCACCGGCTCCTGAACTCCCACGCCATGTTGGGTCTGGGCCGGCGCGTTGAGGAAGTCTCCTGCACATGCGCAGCCCAACTGCGTATGCGCGGGTTGGCGCGGCCCAACTGCGCATGCGCGGGTTGGCGAGGCCCAACTGCGCATGCGCTGGTTGGCACAGTGTCCATTTGGCGCCGGGAAGGGAGGCTGGAGCGGTGTAAACCGCTCCAGCGCTGTGCTGGCCTCCTGTGGGGGGGGCGGCGTTCACGATGGCATGAACACTTTGTCTCCATTACGGAGAATCGCGCCCTATATTTGTGTGATATATCACAAAACTGCTCAATGGGTCTGTTGTATTTGTTTTACAATTGTTATATTTTTGCAAGCTAGAATGTAATGGGTCACACAAAATGAATGCCAACCGTTGTGCATCAAATATATTTATTTGTTTCATATTTCTAATTTTTTTTTACCCTTTGGGGAACAATGGGGATTTGATGGAAGAGCCAGCAGGCTGATTATCAACCAGTTGAACAGTATTATGTACGCTCCTTCTGAAGCCAACAAGTTCTAAAGTGGGTCTCTAACCTGTTTTATTGTGTGTTGAGGGTATAGACCTGGGACTGGATTCTCCGCATCGCAATGCCAAAATCGCAGCTGGCGCCGGGGTGGAGGACCCATTTCCCCACACGGAATCGGATCCTATGCCGGTTCCCTGATTCTCCGGGACCCAAAACCTGGCGTACTCTCTTAGTACCCCACGTCGCGCAGCATCTACCTGGGGCCATTGCTAGAGGCCCGCTCCACCATTTTCCATCCCCGACCGGCCAAATCCCGATGGCACCGATCTAATATGGTCCTGGCGTTCAGGATACTAGCGTAGTGGCTGTGGACTCTGTACGCGGCCGCCCTGATTGGGGGTGGGCCGATTGGAGGGCAGGGAGGCCTTATACGTGGCCGGGTAATGTTTGGGCGCCGGTCACGGTCTGACGGCAGCTGATCGGGGGGGTCTATTTTTAGTGTCCAGCTCCGGGGTTTGAGTCCACCATGGAGCACGGCGCAGCCGCTGGAGGCCACCATCCTGCACATGCACGGCCTTATGCCCGGAAATCCGGGGGCACGTATCTGCAGCAAATGATTTATGCCGGGTAGCCCCCTGCAGGGCTAGGAATATGTGACCCTTTCACGCCAGTTTTTCTGGCCTGAAAGACCACAGTCTTTACGACAGCGTGGGGTCATAGTCCCAATAATAGAGAATCTAACTCCGGGTTTTCTGGGGCTTGTCTATTCTCTCAAAGTAAGCTGCTCTAGACTGTGGCTTGTTAAAACCATGATCCTTTATTTACAGCTATTGCATAGATATCTGCAGAAGTTCTCCTTCCTCCAGACCTCTGTTATTTAATCATGTGATGGTACATCATCATACATTAGCATGTATTATTTGCATTACTCCCCCAAAATCTTTATTCCAATTGTTTACATCCTTCTAAATCTCCCCACAGTCTCAGAATTCACAGGATTAGACTCGGAGGTGCCTTGATCTTGTTCCGATCTCTTTCTGAGTTAGAGGATATTCCACATTCTCCCTTCTTTCAGTGAGACAGCCCTTCTCCTGGGTGGCTTCAGAGATTTTTATTATTTGCTCTTCTTTCTCCTCAGGATCTGAGGTTGAAAGACCAAGTTTTTATTGGCTTTCTTTCAAAGGATGTTAAGGTGCTGCAGTTTCTTCTTGTAGTTCTTTGGTCTGTCTCAATCCTGTGTGACCGCAGTTGTGGATGTCTTTAAATTATTGTGTCTTTTCTCTTTTAGTCTTGGACCCATACTCCCTCCCCGAGTCTCAGCACTGGTACCTCATGTGCACTGAGCTTGTGGTTAGAGTTATAGGTGTAATACCCCACACAGGGCCTACGGGATGAGAATGCTTGTCTTCCCCGTGCTCCTTATGGAGTACAAGCTCCCCTGTGAGGGGTGGGGTATCTCAATTGCCCAGAGGTTGGTCAGTAAGGCACCAATCAAACAGGAACCCGGCAGGGATCTGCTGGGAAGTCTCTATATATCGTTTGCAAATAAAACGTTGTTCTTATTTTTACTCAGTGTGAATTACCTGTGTACTTATTAAAACAGATCTGTTTGTTTCTCTGTTCTTCCTCACACTGTTATACCCTCTCATGTTGATTTGAGGTGAAGTTGGGTTTAAATTCCTCTATTGGAGATGGAAATTGTGTTTTCAATCTCCTTCCCCTCGATGACTTAGATGGTAGGAAACCATGTATTGGTGAGGTTCAGTACCTCAGAAGAGCTCGAGTGAGGTCTTCAATCTTCTTCAGCAAATCTTTGATATATTCCGTAGAATTCCTTGGAACCCCTACAGTGCAGGAGGTCAATTGGCCCATGAGTCTGCACCAATCCTGCACCTCTCTCAGCTTCTCTAGTTACTTGAGGATAATGAGGTGAACCAATTACATGAATGAATCTGTATTCCTTTGCAAAATTGTGAAATAGCAAATTGTGGATTGCATGACCCTACAATGTCCAGAATACCTGCTGCATCAATTCTCTTCAATGATTGAATGACTGCTTCCACTGTGATGCTATATAATCTGTTCACTTCAATCTACCTTGAGTAGCAGGCAATGACAATGAATGTTTTCCCTTTAATATCAAATAAGTCCATTTCCAGGCATTCACCCAGCCTTGATGTAAAAGTGGAAGGTGAAAGCCGTTCTTTTTTCTTTTGACTGTCTATTGCACACAAGACAGTGAGAAATCATTTCTTCGACAGAACGAGTAATGTCTGACCATGCGACTCATTACTGGGCTCTCCCTCAACATTTTGCTATCCCTAAGTGACCTTGGTGAAGTTGCTGAAGAATATCAAGCCCGAGTGCTCTCGGTATGCCTATTCTCTCATGGAAGACTTGTAAATTGTCAATGACTGTGAGGTGCTTGCTGTCACCTGATACTTCCCCTGAACATACTCTGTTAGGGCGTAATATGTCATTAATCTTATTATGAACCATTTGATTCCAGTTGCCATTGTCACATCTTTCATGTTCCGAAGGGTGACTAGTGACTTATGGTCTGTTTCAATTTTGAACCGCAATCTCATCACATAGTCTGAGAATTTTGAGTATACCCATGTTGCTGTCAACACTTCCTTCCCATCGTAGCATACATTTTTCTGTTTCTGTGAGTGATCTGGAGGCACAATAAACTGGTGAAATTTACCCTCCCTCTGCACTTGAAAGAGACCTGTTAATGATGCATCTGCTGCTACTATTGACAACAGTTCTGGATCATAATGTGCCAAAATTTCAAAGGTGATTAAAAATTGTTTGATTTTTTTCAAAAGCATTTTTCAGGTCCACAGTCCAGCACCATTGCTGACCCTGTCTCAACAGCTGTCTCAAAGGCTCATTGACCTCTGTTAAATTTGGTAGGAACTTGCCTACGTGATTGACAATCCCGAGGATACTCTGAAGTTCAGTTATGGTCCTCGGATGTGGAAACTATCTGATTACTTTTGATTTTGTGGATCAACTGTGATTCCAGTGCTTTATACCCATGTGACCTAAAAATGTGATCATAGATTTGATGAACTCATGTTTTGTATTCACTGTTAGGCCTTCATCCTTTAAGACTCTACGCGTAACTCTAACTCTGCGTTCATGCTCTTCCCTCATGGAGCCCTGTACAAGCATGTGGTCCATATGGCATATTATTGCTTCCATGCCTTTGAGGGCTTCAGACTATTGTTCTATGAAACATTTCTGGACTAGATGCGATACCAAAGGTCAATCAATTGAAACTATAATGACTGACGAGTATTACAAATGTTATCAGCAATCTGGATTCTTTTGGCTCGAGATAACTGCCAAAATCTACTGTTCACATCCAATTTGGTAATTAAATTGCTGTTGGCTAGTTTGGCAAGACTCTCATCCACTGCAGCCATCCGGTGCTCCTCATGTTCCACTAATTTGTTCAGATGGGTTAAATCCCCGCAGATTATTTTAGGGCTGTTTGTCTTTCGGATCCTGAACACTGGTGACCAGTGCTGTAATTCATTGCTGCAGCATGTCCTCAATTTCACCCATGACTTTGTCCGAGAAGAGGAAAGGGAGTTTCCTCGGTGTAAAGAGGCAAATTGGTTTAGCACCAGCTTGTAGGCAGATACAATACTCTGTCTTTAGTTTCCTGAGGCCTGTAAATAATTTTGGAAATGTATTCCTGAACGTGCTGTTGCAATGCTCATCTGCAACTTCATCCAATGAATAGATTAGTTCCAATTTTAAGCGTGACCTTCTGCTTAGTAGAGACTATTCTTGATTTTGAATGGCATAGAGAGGTTGCAAGATTCCTCCATCTTCACACTTTAACTTTGCCATGAGATGGCCTTTGACTTTCAATGCAATCCCAAAGGGGCCCTGTAATTTGATAGATGAATGCTGCATTGTAGCCTGCTTGAGCTATTTCACATCTTCGGATAGAAAAGATACTCATACCTCTGTGTCCAGTTTAAACTCTGCATCCACTTCAAGTTTAATGCTCCTGTCTTTATTTCAGTTTCAGTTACTTTCCCTCGGAAAGTTCTTCCCTTTCTTCCATGGTTCTTCCCCTCCTTGCATGTAGTTTGGCTTTAATCTTTCACTCCTCTTTTTACAGATTGTCAGTGTTTTTCGAGAAAATTACAGCTTTAAATAGGCCTATTTTTCCACAGTTGTGGCACTCTGTTCTCCTTGACGTATGTTCCTCTTGTGCGGTTTGTACCCCACACACTTCAGACATTACAAGATGGCAGGTGGCACACTTTTCTTTGTTTTTCTGGGTTTTGACATTGGTGCATTTTCCTTCTTATGGCCGACAAACTGAATGGTCCTACTCGATCTTCTCCATGGGACATCACCTTTTCCACAAACAAATGTTGAATTTTGTTCTCTAAGCTCAGTTTGTCTCACAATTTGTACTACCTTGACAAGTGTGAGATCCAATAGTGCTTCATCTAAGTGTTTGATCATAAATCAAATCTTCCCTTAAGATGCCATAATCGCAGTTCTGTGCCGGCCTGTATAGATCATTGACGGACAAATCCATGCTTTTGCCTGGTCATCGTTTTCTCATGTTAGGTTTTGCCCTTTCTATAATTACATTTTTGTGGGGATTGAAATATGAATCAAATGTTTGTAAAACTTCTTCAGAAGAAATTGAAGTCTTATCGACTTCCTGCCTTGCTATTACATCGTCGGCAATAGATCCTGCTGCATAGACTAATATACTGACCTGATTTTTTTTTTATTGCAAGCCAGAAACGTTTCTATATCTGGTAAGCCTTTCTCCAGTTGCCACAGGTGTAAACCTTCAATGCTCTGGAATGGTTCTGGGAATTGTTGTGTGGACCATGCTTCCACCAAGCCCTGGAACCTACTTCATTGGTGTTGCTTGTTGATTCTGGTCTGGGCTCACTGCTGTCCAAACTCTGGGTCTATGTCTCAGCTTGCAGCTGCTGCGCTGGACTGACCTTCAGATGAGTCTTCGATATGTTATGTTATCCTTCTTTCAAGGATCTCTAGGCTTCCCAGGTCTTCAGCTGCCTCATAAAATTTTCTGGGTCATTTACTCTCTGTCCACTGTCATTATATTTCAGCGTGTGTTTGGGGTCTGGACAGGGTTCGTCAGGGCTTGTCTGTGCTCCCAAAGTAGGATGTTCTCGACTGGGGTTTGCTAAAACCATGACTCTTTATTTACAGCTACTGTGTATATATTGGGGCCTCTGCTAAGGTAGGGAAGTCTTCCTCCGGGCCGCTGTTACTCAATCATGGAATGTTACATCATCAGTACATTAGCATCATGTGCTTCTGAAGTTAACCTCTACAGAACCTGTAGCTTTTAGCTCAGAGGTAGGGGCACCACTGAATGAGCCACAATGCCTTTGTCATCAAACATATGAGTAACATTGCTATTGTATTTTGAAATTAAGTTGGAACTAAATATGACTATGGGCGCGATCGAACGTCCTCGATGCACCCTTCTTTGTTCTCAGTAACGTGACAAGGCCATTAAATTTCACCAGAGGCCTCATGCGGGATTTACGATGCTCAGAACGCCTCGCTGGGTGAGATCCAGATGAACTTATTTAGTTGAGCCATTAGAATCATTTAAATATGTTGACCCCCAAATTCACTTGAGGCTGGAACGAACGCCCACGCCTGGGAGACCGCACCATGGTGCCATTTAGCACTGGTCCACACAAACATGAGTTGGCATTGCTGGAAGCCTAGGTAGCACTGAGGCTGGCTGGGTCAATGCCAGGGTGCCAGGCTCGCAGTGTCAAGGTGCCTGGGTGTCCTTGCCAGGTATTGGGCGCGGGGGTGCCCTGTTCTAAAGAGATGGGGTAAGGGGGTCCAGAGGCCCCCCAATGATGGGGAGTCTGAGGGGAGTTGAGAGATTGGGACGGCAACTAAAAATAACACCCCGATCTCTTTCGACACTAATGAGCAAACGAGGTAAGTGCGGCCTTGGTGGGGCGTTCATCACCGATGCCAAAAGAAAAACAGAGTCCCATTTGATAGCGGGGTCATTCTCAATGCTGAAGTCACCAACAAACACCAGCTTTATGCGCCCAAAACGGGACTCTTTTTCTTGGTCGTTAAATCACGCCCTGAGGCGCGATTCTCCGCTGCCCACAACGGGTCGGAGAATAGCGGGAGGGCCTTCCCGACAATTTTCACGGCCTCCCGCTATTCTCCCCCCCCCCCCCCTCAGGCCGCCCCCCGACACGAATCGCTGCTCGCCATTTTTTACGGCGAACAGCGATTCTCCGCAGGCCGATGGGCCGAATACCGCGGAGTTTACGGCCATTTTCACGGCCGCGATCACACCTGCTTTCAGCGTTCATGCAAACGGCCGCAAAGTGCCTGTCCTGGACAACCATGGCACCGATTTGCACGGCCGTGGTGGCATGGGCCTGCGATCGGTGGGCACCGATCGCGGGCAGCGGGTCCGATACCCGCGCACTATTTGTTCTTCCGCCGCCCCGCAGGATCAGTCCGCGAGGCGGCTGAGGGGCATGATGGCCCGCGCATGCGTGAGTTTGACGCGTCTGCGTGATGACGTCATCCGCGCATGCGCGGGTTGGAGCCGTCCAACCCGCACATGCGTGGCTGATGCCATCGTGCGCGTCAGCCGCCATGACTCTTGGCGGGCGGAGTTAGCGACGTTCGCTAAATCCGCGTCGCCGTGATTCCCCCGGCCCCGATACTAGCCCCGCCCGGGGGGGGAGAATCGGGTCCCGGGACGGAGCTCCGAGGCTGGCGTGAAACACGGCCAGTTTCACGCCAGCCTTCACGGCACGCCGGATTTGCGGAGAATCGCGCCCCTATATATTTTGCACATTGGACTTTAACAAAATAATTTTGTACTGGTTTCTTTCACATTGCCAAAGGATGTAAGGGGTTTAAAAACCATTTCACTGGGATGGGTTGTGCTCCGGCTCTGTTCATCTTTTAAGCCTTCATTTCACCCGGGTGCAAATGTCATGCTTTCTTTGTCTTGGGCTACATGGCTTGTGTTATTTCCCTGGAAGTTCCTGGTTTTTTGAGGGAAGTAAAGCCAAGCTAAAATGTTAAAATCCTCATTTGTTCGAGTGGGCTGGGATGGGGCCTGCTTGTAGTGGTGCAGCTGCTGCTGCGCGAGCCCTCACCTTGACGGTGCTGTGTGCAGCTGATGATGGCCATCAAAGGGTCTCATGGCTGAGAATTCCGGCTCTGCAGTGCAGATTGTTAAATTTAGACCTTTAGAAGAGCAGTGGAGGCACATGAGAGAGTTCTTTCACTCGAAAGAGCCCTATCCCTGATTAGCTGCCACCTTTGTGACGTCAAAATCATGTTGCAATGTGTGTGGTTTATCCTGGCGGGTTCTGGAAAAGTGGGGCGGGGGGGGCAGGCGGGGGTCGGGTAAGGTATTCCACTGAGCCCAATCCTTGGCGAGAGATGGGAGATGAATTCCCCATTGAGTTTGAGAATTGGCTGCCATGCTGTTGTAATCTCGATTTGGAGGCTGGGTGCATCAGATTGGATGAAGCACAGAGTATCCTGTCTGTGAGGGCAGGGATCAGTAGGGCCCACTGATCACGAGTCCTATATCATCCTACGGAGTTTGGAGAATGGAGTTTTATTATGGGGAATCCAAGTGATTATTCCTTCATGCTTGCGTAATAAAGTCCTTGACCAGCTACATGAGGGTCATCCTGGTCTGGTGAGAATGAAGGAACTGGCATGCAATTATTTTGGTGGCCAGGATTAGATGTTCAAATCAAAGAGAAAGTGAGGCAATATCAGTCTTGTGACTGTGAAAAACTAAGAAACTCTTCAATGCTGAAACCATTACATCCATGGGAATGGCCAACACAGCCATGGCAGAGAATACACGTAGAATCTGGTCCAATTGAGGGATTCATGTTCCCAGTAATTATAGATACACATTCTAAATGGCTAGAAGTCGCGATTATGAAATCCATAACTGCGGAACAAACTATTAAGAAGTTGAATGAAATATTTGCAAGATTTGGTAGACCAGAGAAGTTCATAAGTGACACTGGAACTCAGTTCACTTCCAAGGAATTCAAAGTCTATTTAAGAGGAAACGATATACAGCACATAAAATCAGCTCCGTAACGTTCAGTAACAAATGGATTGGCCGAGCAATTCATACAGTCACTTAAACACTCAATCAAGGCACCAAGGTACATTGTCAAGAAGATTGAATAACTTCTTGATGTCTTACCGAAACACCGCACATGTAATGACAGAGTTCACTAGCAATGCTACTTTTCAACATGAAGAGACGAACGAGCTTTGACCTTTTGATACCACTCTATACTTCAGAGATTGTCAAATGACAGCAACAAGCACAGATTGCTAGGAGGGATGAAACTCTAAAAAGAGAGTATTTACTCAAGGAGAGCGAGTGCTGGCAAGAAGCTACACTCCTGATGAGAAATGGGTACTTGCTGTGATCCTAGCAAAAACAGGTCCTATGTCATACACCATATAGACGGATGATGAGAGAGCTCTGCAATGTCATACTGACCAACTACTAGCTTCACGATGTGAAACTGCTGAAACTTTCCAAGTATTTCCACCAGAAAATCTATGTGATACATTCGAACAGAGAACAAACACAGAGACACATTTAATTCTGCGTCTCAAGAGTCTTCAGCACCAATGGGGACAGACACTGAACTAACATCACAGAAAGTATTACCAGGGGGAGAAAAATACGACACTTCAAAGGTCGCGAGCAGCCAGATTCCAGAACGTCGAGTACAACCCAAAGGAAATAGGCGTTCACCTGAGAGATGTCTTATTAAATTGTATATGTAAAACAAAGATGGAAAGTAATGTATTTAATGTTTAATTGTGTTTGTTGTTAAACATTAAGAAAAGTTGTTGTTCGGAGCAAAGAACTAAAGGGGTAGGGGTGTCATGTATTTAAGTAGTACATCCCTGCTGGTGGAGCGGCCCATGTATTACAATCCCAGACCAGACCTCAACAGTGGCTATGATACTGGACCGAAACCCCAATATTTTAGTTTATTCTGTAGGACTGTGGGGAAAGAATGATTTACTCCAGGAGTGATTGCATGAAGAAATAGGGCTTTGGTATAATAAAGCAAAACCTTATTATGAATACAATATTAAATTCTTTTACTTCACACCTGAAGAAAACTGCTTACAAATACCCCATAAACACAACTCAATTCCCCATTAAACAATGAGAAAATAAACACACATCTCTCAATCCAGCCTAAGATCAACATGGCACAGAGTAATTCCTGCTTAATACAACAGATGTGGACTCTGGTTAGAACTCCTTCAGACTCTGGCATAATATCTTCTAAAAACTGGTTCAACTGGCTTCCTTCAGCTTCGTCCTTGTCCTCAGACAAGACTGCTCTGCTTTAAAATGTTATATATATTTTTTAAACTATCCTAGTAGGAGGGAAAACTTCCTTAACTTGTGGTCAAAACAAGGATTGCAAGATCAGACCTCAACTTCTCCCAAAAGCTTTCTCAAGGTCTCTCTGAATATCTTAGCTCCACGCAACAATTACATCATCTCCCCAAGCTGAAAAACAAATTAACTTTCCAGGCTAAAAGCACATTAACACCTCAGGGACTTTCCCAGTCAAACCCCAGTGCATCAGCCCAGACTGAAAAACACATTCCATTGGTCAATTTCACCTTCAGTCTCCTAAAAGCTGCAAACAGAATCCTTCTTAAAAACATGACCACTGCGGTCAGACACACCATTAACCCCAGGCATTTAACCCTTACATTGCCACAATATTTAGAATCCAATATCTCTAAAATCCTTCATTTATCATGCATAATCTATAGTGATGTCAGCGGGGTGTTTGTGTGGGCTTTGGGTTCTCCTCTTAGACTTGAATGAGCAACATCTCCTGAATAAACCTTGCATCCCGCTTTGAAGAAATCTAAGTGTGCGGCACCTCCATACTTTTTCTCTTTGGGGCGATTTAAGAATATAACGCTTATGTGGTTTGATCAAATCCATGTTTGGTGGCAGCTGCTTCTGAATTTAAGAGCCAGCTTTTTAAGTTCTGCTTGTTTTCAGTCACTGTTCTGAAGTCATTTATTATCCTGTCCTTTTTAAATCAGTGAGCTTCATCGAAACCTCCAAAGAGATTTAATCAAAGGAGGAAAATGCTGTATTTTGTGAGAAAAGATAAAATAAAACATCCCACAAGGAAATTGATTATATCCTCATTCAGTGTAGGAGTTATGCACCGTTCATTTTTGTTATACATGAAGCTAGTGAAGCTTAATAGTTACATGTTGTGTTTGTGCTAAATTTTTTCTCATTCTTATAGATTATTAGTAAATTTGTTTGACAGGTAGATTGATATTCTGCTACTTTCTGGAAACAAAAATAATCAACACATAAAATGTTCATAGAATCCCTACAGTGCATAAGCAGTGGTGAAGTCCATGAGTTCTTTGCATTTGTTGTTGGAGGTGTGAGCGGACGAGACAGTATAACAAAAGATAATGGAAAAAAGAAAGAAGTTATATTTGTACAGCGCCATTTGCAACCTCAGGATAGCCCAAAGCATTTTAGTGAATGAAGTACTTTTGATGTATACATCGTCGTTATTACAATTTAGTAATTGCAACAGCCAATTTGCAAACAAGGTCCCAGAAACAGCAATGAGATACTTGACCACATAATCTGTTTTATTGATGCTGCTTCTAAGATAAATATTGAACATGACACTGGGAGAATTCCTGAGAGGGCAGACTTACCAAAGTATAATACATCATCTGAAAACTGATGCCATCAACAATCGAGATTATTTACTTAAAACTCTGGTGTGTGACTTGAACACATGCCTTTCTGACTTAGAGGTGAGAGTGTAATGCAATCGATCACAAATGAACAATTGCACTTGCAAAAAACCAACAAAGATAGTTTTAGAAGTTGAAAGCGTGAAATGGTACTCAAATATTGTGGACAGAGGTGTCTCCATAATATTTCACATTAAATGAAAGGCTGTGGAGAAAGAGGTGCATGCTGCACAATAATAAAGTGCTGCTTCTGGATTTTTGATTCTACTCAGTGAGGCAGCCAACTGTTGTGACTTGGGCTGAGATCCAGCATCTTGATTAATTTGTGCGCATCTTCATATCATTTAACAGCACTATTCATACAGATAGGGGACTGCTTCATAATATTGTGGGTAATACTAGGACCACTCTGCATTATTTCATTCATTCATGGGAAGTGGGCATCGCTGGCTAGGCCAGCAATTATTGTCCATCCCTAATTGCCCTTCAGAAGGTGGTGATGAGCTGCCTCCTTGGCTGCTGCAAGTCATGTGGTGGAGCTGCACCCGCAAAGCTGTTAGGGAGGGAAATCCTGGATTTGACCCAATGACAGTGAAGGAATGGCGATATATTTCCAAGTCAGGATGGTAAGTGGCTTGGAGGGGAACTTCCAGGTGGTGGTGTTCCCATGTGTCTGCTGCCCTTGTCCTTCTAGATCGTAGTGGTCATGGGTTTGGAAGGTGCTGTCTAAGGAGCCGTGGCGAGTTCCTGCAGTGCATCTTGTAGATGGTACACTGCTGCTACTGTGCATCAGTGGTGCATGCTTGTGAAAGGGGTGCCATTCAAGCCGGTTTATTTGTCCTGGATGGTGTCAAGCTTCTTGTGTTGCTCCATCACAATCCTGAATTGTGCCTTGCAAATTGTGGATAGGCTTTGGTGGGTCAGGAAGTGAGTCACTCGCTACAGGATTCTTAGCCTCTGACCCGCTCTCGTAGCCACAGGGTGGGATTCTCTGTCCAGCGATGCTGGAATCACGATCGAGCAGAGAATAATGCGTCAGCCGGAATCGAAGCCGTTGTCGGAGGCCTAACGAAACTCCATGCTCTGATGCCTCGATAGTGGCGTGGATGCATTCCACGCCTTACGCCAGTGTGGGCATGCAAATCATACAGTAATACTCATTAACATATCATTAACAGGCCCAACCAGGTGGTCTCCGGCCTCCCACTGCAATGCTCTGCTGAATTGACGCCGTTGAGGTTCACTTGTATTTAAAAGCATGAATAGAGTGCAGTGACGGCTGAGGAAGAGAGAGGCGATAAGAAATGTTTCCAAAGGTGCAACAGTGGGCTGTCAGTTGTGCCACTGACGGGGGGGGAGGTCTCCCAGGGCCGGCCAGGAGGTGGGCCTTGGGCCTGGAGTACTTCCCCAACTGGGGTGGCCGGGCACAGGCTGCCATTTGGAGGCCTGCAAGGCAACCATCTGCCTACGCACTCCACTGACAACCCACCGTGATCGGTAAAATGTGCAGAGTGCTACCGGCCATATGGGTGACCCCTCCCCCTGAGGCCACTACCCTGGGAACCCACAGACCCCAGCGGACCCACCAACATGATGGGTGTGGTCCAGCGCAGCCAACAGCCCCTCAGTGCACCCATCCGAGGTGCAGCCCTACTGCAGGGAGTGCGGGGCACAGGGCTCACTCCGAATAGCGGACGTATGCACCATTGCCCTTGCCACCCATCCTGGCACAGATACTCCACCAGTGGCACTATCAGCTAGCCCAGCCCGCATGACCACTGACCATCACCAAGCGTCGCCTACTCACTGCCCACCTGCTCCCATCCATCCTGCCCCCGGACAGATAGGCACAACCCGTGCGTCGCACAGAGGATCCCCGGCACACTGCAGCTAAAGTCCCAGTGGGTGCCTACCCCCCTCGCTCAGCCCCATCCATAGGCCCTGCACGTATCACCATGCATGGCACCAGTCAGTGGCACGTGGTGTCCCCCCTGCAACCTGGTGCCATCCTGCTGCCGGGGTATCACGCAGCCCACCCGAGGGCACCCACGGTAGACCCCACAGAAGGGCGTGAGACAGATGCCGCACAGTTGGTGTGCGATCAGTGGCTGCATATGGTGCACGTCTGTGCCCAGTATCCAAGGAATGTCGCTTTTGTCCTGGCACACTCATCAGTTCCCGACATCTTTGAGATGCACCCCCAGGTGAGGGGCTTGTCCTTGGACCACTCTGGAGGAGTCCTCCAGTACAGCCGTGGGAGGGTCTCCCGCATTGTGGTGGCCTGTTGTGTCCTGAACAGTGTCATGCTGCAGAGAGGGAACATACTGGAGGAGGAGGAGGAACGGCATGCCTCGTCTGACAATGGGGAGGTAGAGGAGGGCCAGAATGGACAGGACATGGGGCCCCTATGACATGTGCGCCAGGGCATCCGCGCATGGGACAAATTGATCTCCTTCAGGTTCACCAGCAGCTCAACCACCCCGGCCTGCTGCTTTTCCCGGGCTGTGACCTGCATCCCCTTTGGCAGCTGTCCCTTGGAGCGACTGAGCACACGTGTCACAGTTGGCATGTTGCCACTCTGCTCTACCTGCTGTCCATCAGATGCGTCTGGGACAGATGGGGGGATTCAGAGACGCTGCAGTGTACTGGCATCTCCCTGTGGGTGTAGCTGGCACAAGCCACATCATCTCCTCCTCCCTTGGGCTTCCCGATGGCAACCGGGCTATTCATTGGGATAGGGCATGGCTGGAGTGAGCTGTGGGGGCTCTGCCATCGCCTGGTGCTGACAGTCCTGGATGATTGTTCTTGTCTCAACCAGGGTCTCCATGCTCGCGGCCATGGAGTACAGGGACTGACCAGCGACTGTGCCAGGTCCCTCTGGCACTGGCTCAGCTCTGCCAACACCAGGCCAATGTTCTCTACGCCCGCAGACATGACCAGACATTTTCTAACTTGACCATGGCCGATAACTTTGCACCCTAAGGCCTCCACCATGGACGTCACCTGTTCAGTGTTGGATGGGTGGCACGCATGGTCGGCATCACCTCCTGTTCCTGCAGGAAGTTGGACACCTTCAATTCCACCTGCAGGTGCTGGATGGTTGCTGACATCCCTCATGTAGCCCCAGGCTCTGGACCTGCATCTCTAGCATTGATGGGGCCGCCCCTTCCAGAAGAGCTAGACCTCTCTGGATGGCGACAGCTAGTCCCTGGGGTCGGGCTGCACCCTGATCGTCCCCACCCTTGGGGTTCCTACCTCCACCTGATGTTCTAGATATGCGTGGTGTGCACTAGATGGTGCCCCAGGAGCCTCTTAACTAAAGTGCCCAACTGAGGTGAGTGCCTCTGGGGTGGTGGAGGGTGTTGGAGACAGCTGTGACGAGAAGTCGGTACCATTCCCGGACATGCGCTCCGGGGTGTTGCAGGGCTGCAGCTGAGGGCGACGGGCCCCGGAAGGACCCCCCCCCCCCCCCCACCCCCACCCCAGGTGGGCCGCAGGGCTGGGTTCAGGGGATACCGGCTGATCCCGCATTGACTGGCCGTGACTCTGCAAGACATAATACAAGACACGTGGTGAGATCACGGGTAGGCATGGTGTGAGGGGGAGGGGCTACCCGAGTGCCATAGGGACATTGCAACGCATTTGTGGCTCACTTGTTTATTCCATGCTGACCTCCACCTCATGACTGCCCACTCTGCCAACCTCCCAACTAAGCCCAACACCCTCTGCTCCGCGATGGTGAGGGGCCACAGGTCCGGCGGGCCCTCTGTGGTCTTCTCCTGCTCCTGGCGGTTGTGGGCTGCATTCTCCTGGGGGGGCCAGATAATGCACAGTGTGAGACAAACGGACGCGGGCAGCTCAGGGGTCTGCAGCTACAGCCATGTGTGTGCATGGCATCAGCCAAGGCGGGCAGTATAGTTGTTGGCATTTGAAGCAGAGTGGGGTGCGAGGGGGCTGCTGGCAGATGGGGTTAGTTGCCCTCCAGGGAAGGGCTTTGGATTACCGGGATGTGGGACGGCGGTGATGCTAAATGTGCAGAGGTGGTGGCTCACCATGCTGGCCTGAGGGGGTGCCCATCCTAACCTAGCACCACCTATGGGCCCACCTGGTGGGGGCTGAATGCGGTGGTGGGGTGGTGAGAGGTGTGGGGCGGGCGTGTGTGTGACAGGGGTGATGCCAGGGGCCAGGAGTGGTAACTCACCCTGGGTGCCCGGTCCTCTTGCTGGGGCCCATGGCACTCACGGCCTCTGCCACCTGCGCCCAGGCCCATTTGACATCAACAGGTGGCAACCTCCTTCCCATCCTGGGGAACCGGGTGTCCTGCCTTTCCTCCACAGCATCCAGCAGTATCTCTAGCTCTGCATCTGCGAATCTCGGGGCCGGTCTTCACGGTGCCATCTTCTTGTTTGGAATGAGAGTGTGTGGGGAGTGAAGTGCTTATATGCAGCTCCAGCTTGTCAGGCCCTCCGGTGCCAATCCCAACCCCAGCGAATCTGACACCGGTGTGGGGTCATAGCCCCATTTTGGGAGAACCCAACCCAAGAACTATGCCTGGCGCCAAACCGTTTATGATGCAACTGGCCCACTCCCGGGATCCTGCCATTTTGTGGCGAGAAACCACTAATCACCACTTAAACCCTATTTCCATACAATTAATGGGAACCACGGCTTCTTGTTCCTAGGTGGCATTGGCTGCCCTGTGACTTACCCTCCAGGACCCTCAGGGAACGAGGACACCCCTCCTGGCCTCGAGGAGCCTCCCTAGGTCTGCATCCCGAATCGTGGAGCTAGTCATCTTGGCACCAAGGCTGTGAGCTGAGTGGGGTTGGCTGTGTGCAGGAGCAGTTTACGTGCTGCTCTACATTGTTAGCTTGAGGCTGTCGAGCGTGGTCCCGCCGAATTGGCTGGCAGAGCCTTGATTTGGGGTGTGAAGCCCGTGGACCCTCCTTAAGTGGACCAATTTATGTTTTATTGTGGTGATGGGACCGGGAAGCTCGCGGCAGTTCCCGCTCACTACCATACTTCAACTTTTTCATTGAATCCCACCCCTTGTGTTTATGTGGCTAGCCAGTTCAGTTTCTGATGAATGGTGATCCTAAATTGTTGGTTGCAGGGGCTTCTGCGATGGTAATACCATTGAATGTCAAGGGGAAATGGTTAGATTCTCTCTTGTAGGAGATTATCATTGCCTGGCACTTGTGTGGCGACAATGTTACTTGCTACTTGTCAGCCCAAGCCTGTATGTCATCCAGGTTTGCTGCATTTCGATACGGACTGCTTCAGTGTCGAGGAGTCACAAATGATGCTGAACATTGTGCAGTTATCAGCAAACATCCCTACTTCTGACCTTATGATTGAAGGAAGGTCATCAATGAAGCAGCTGAAGATGGTTGGGGCCTAGGACACTATTCTAAGGAACTCTGCAATGATGTTCTGGAACTGAGATGATTGCCCTCTAAGAACCACAACCATCTTCCTTTGTGCTAGGTATTACCCCAAGCATCAAAAGAGTTTCCCCCTGATATCCATTGACTCCAGTTTTGCTAGGGCCCTTTGATGCCATACTCTATCAATTGCTGCCTTGATGTCAAGGGCAGTCACTCCCACCTCAATTCTAGTGCTCAGTTCTTTTGTTCATGTTTGAACCAAGGCTGCAATGAAGTCATGAGCTGAGTGACCTTGACAGAATCCAAACTGAGCATCAGTGAGAAGTTATTGCTAAGCAATTGCTGATTCATAGCACTGTTGTTGACCCCTTCCAACATTTTACTGATGATCAAGAGTAGACAGATGGGGTGGTAATTGGCCAGATTGGATTTCTCCTGCTTTTTGTGCACAAGACATACCTGGGCAACTTTCCACATTGCTGGATAGATGCCAGTGTTGTACTGGAACAGCTTGGCTAATGGCACAGCTAGTTCTGGAACACAAGTCTTCAGTACTATTGCTGGAATATTGTCAGGGCCCATAGCCGTTGCAGTATTCAGTGTCGTCAGCCATTCTTGACATCATATGGAGTGTATCGATTGGCTGAAGACTGCCATCTGGGATGCTGGGCGGATGCCGAGATGGATACATATTGGTGACCGGGACTTGCAAATATAGGATATAATTTCACGTTCAGTAATATGAAGTTTGGATACGTAATAGACGGTCAGGATAATATACTTCAGAGGACACAAACAGGCTAGTGAAACTGATGAAAGGGATTTACTAGAACAGCATCAGGGATGAGAGACGTCAAAAATGGGGAGAAACTGGGACTGGTCTCCTTAAAACAGAGAAGATTAAAAGTGCTCAATTTCATTAACTATTTACTATAGGGTAGCAGGGTAACATGGTGGTTAGCATAAATGCTTCACAGCTCCAGGGTACCAGGTTCGATTCCCGGCTGGGTCACTGTCTGTGTGGAGTCTGCACGTCCTCCCCCTGTGTGCGTGGGTTTCCTCCGGGTGCTCCAGTTTCCTCCCACAGTCCAAAGATGTGCGGGTTAGGTAGATTGGCCATGCTAAATTGCCCGTAGTGTCCTAATAAAAGTAAGGTTAGGGGGGGGTTGTTGGGTTACGGGTATAGGGTGGATACGTGGGTTTGAGTAGGGTGATCGTGGCTCGGCACAACATGAAGGGCCTGTTCTGTGCTGTACTGTTCTATGTTCTTTTTTTTATGGTGAATAAAGAGAATGCTTTTCTAGTGGCCTGGTATAACTAAAGGACAGAGATTTATGGTGATTGACAAAAGAAGGTAATGCGGAGAGACATTTTTACCTCCGGGTTGTTATAATCTGGAATTTATTGCCTGAAGGGCTGGTGGGATTAAATTCAGGAGTACCATTCATAGGATTACAAAAGACATAGGGCACAGAAACTGGTCAGCTGACCCAACTCGTCCATGCCAGTGTTTATGCTCCGTTTGGGACTCCCCAGTCTTTCCTCATTTATGTCTACCATTATAACTATCTATTCCCTTCTCCCTCGTATGCTTGTCTAACTTGCCCTTCAGCACAACTTTCCATTTCACTTCAATCACTCCCTGTGGTAGTGAGTTCCAGATTCTCACCACTCTTTGGATAAAGAAGTTTCTTCGGAATTTCCCGTTGGATTTCCTGGTGACTATCTTATATTGATGCCCTCCAGTTATGCTCTTCTCCAGAAGACAGAACATTCTCTCTGTTTCTACTCTCTGAAAACCTTTCATAATTTTAAAGATCTCCCTCAGCCTTCATTTTTCAAGAGAAAAGAGACCCAGCCTGTTAACCCTTTCATGATACGTACACCCACGCATTTCTGGGATCACCCTTGCAAATCTCCTCTGCACTCTCTCCAGTATCTCTATACCTTTTTCATAATGTGGCAACCAGATCTTCACCCAGTACCGTGGTCCAATGAAGGTACAATACAGATTTAGCGTAACTTCTGGACACTTCTTAATTGTATCTCTCCAGAAATAAAGACTAGTGCTTGGTTTACTTCTTAATGGGCTTGTTAACCTGTGACACAACTTTTAGTGATTAATGTATTTGTACACCGAGATCCCTTTGCTCCTCCACCCACCTGGATTGGACCTACCTGCCCTTCCTACTAAAATGTGTTACCTCACAATTTGGTGTGTTGAACATCACTTGCCCATCCTGAACATTTTTTAATGCAAAATAAAATCGAACGAACACTCAAGACAAAATAATTTACAGGGCCATGGGGAACCAGTGGAGGAGTGGGATAAATTGAAGAGCTCAACCAAAGAGCCAGCAGAATCACAATCGGGTGAATGGTTTCTCCCTATGCTGTATCGTGCTATGAGTATCGTAACAGAACGCAAAGATGTAAAATAAGGATATTGGCTTTGTGAGCTTTTAGGTTCCCCACAGCTAAATAACCAGTAGCTGCAAACTTTTAAAATATTTGCTGTCAACTTTAATAAATTATTTAAAAGTTATCAGTAGAAGCAAACAGTACTATATTATGGGCCGGTGTAATGTTATGAAAAAGCCTGATGCTTAGAGATGGAAATAACCAACCAACT
This sequence comes from Scyliorhinus canicula, assembly GCF_902713615.1. Classification (NCBI taxonomy): domain Eukaryota; kingdom Metazoa; phylum Chordata; class Chondrichthyes; order Carcharhiniformes; family Scyliorhinidae; genus Scyliorhinus; species Scyliorhinus canicula. The sequence goes on from NC_052152.1 coordinate 178,046,862, forward strand.
CTTTGTCAGGAAGAAACAGAGAAAAACAGTGAGACAAGCACAAATGTAGTGCTGCCTAGCTTTGGGGTCAAGTCATTTACATGATATTATCATAGGGTAAGGAAATAGTAATTGAGGTCTGTGGATGCTAGTCTCCAAGCAACACAAGCTTTTTTCTTTCCAAGACTGCATCATTTACATTTCAATATTAATCCAGCATTGTCAGGCTTTCTCAAAAAGTGTGGAAGCTTTTGCCTGTACTTTCAATTACCCAGCTATAAACTAGTTTAAAGGACCAAAGTTGCTGCAGTAATGAGGTTAAGAATAGCCTCTTCTGGAGACATAGGATACATTTATACTGCAATGAATATATGCCATAAATAAGTTCCTTCAGTTTTAACCAGGGAGAGGCAGTGGCACAATGGTACTGTCACTGAGCTGGTCATCCGGAGACCCAAGAAAATGCTCTGGAGAGCTGGCAGATGGTGATATTTGAATTCAATAAAAGGAAATCTGAAATTAAAAGTCTAATGATGACCATAATTTTTGTTAAAAACCCAGCTGACTCACTAATGAGGGAAGGAGGTCTGGCGTACATGTGACTGACTCTAGACCGACTCCAGACCTACAGAATGTAGTTGACTCTTAAATGCCCTCTGAAATGGCCTAGTAAGCCTCTCAGTTCAAGGATAATTCAGGATGGGTAAGAAATGCTGGCCCAGCCAGCGACGCCCACATCCCATGAATAAAGAAAAGCAAAAAAATTAATTTCGCCGGTAATACCCTGATATTCAGACGAGAGTTTCCTTTTTAGTGGAATCCTGCTGTTAGCGTCTTCAAGACAGTAGGAAACCTTTTAACTAAACTATTCAAAAACTGAAGAAAATGTTCAACTCCACAATAACTGCAAATCCCCTTCAATATATTCAGTCATGATAAATTTGGAAGTTCAAGTAGCTCAGGCGTACAGTTATTGAAAACAGCAAGTTGGATACACAATCATGAAAGGATATACTCCTTTTTTGAAACTAGTTTCTGTATTTTAAGGGCAGAAACTGATCTTCAGGTATATAGTTGATGCATCTGGGACACAGCTGTGATACCCAACTCCCAATGTTGCTTGTCCCTTCGAGGACGCTGTTCAAGTATTACCTGTTGCCAAGTCTTCTAAATAGAGCCAATGGTCACTTAAAACTAATTATTATAATTGGGACTTTCTCAATATTGACAGCTGCTTCTTTCCTGCCATTATCTCAATGACCATTCCAAATCACCTCAAAACCTGCAATAAGTAATTGTATTTCTTACTCATTTTATGTACTTCTTAAAGCTTGTAATTTTTTCTACAGTATCTAGAATGTGACCAGCAGTCCCAAAACATTTCAATCTAAATGTTGGTAAGTTATGTCTCATTAACACCTATAACCACGCAACAGAACACAGGTGGTTCAACAGCAAAGAATTTTGTTTCTTTATTTCTTCATTTTAACGTCTTCCAATGTCTGTTTTCTTAATTCATTCGTGGAATGTAGGCGTCGCTGGCTAGGCCAGAGGGCATTTAAGTGTCAATCGCATTGCTGTGGGTCTGGAGTCACGTGTGGCCAGACCAGGTAAGGATGGCAGATTTCCTGCCCTAAAGAACATTAGCGGACCAGATGGGTGTCACTGGGCTAGTAATTTAGAAGCCAGATTAATGATTGGGGACCTGGATTCAAATCCCACCATGGCAACTCAATTATTACATCCGGAATTATAAAGCTAGTCTCAGTAATAGTGAACATGATAACCATCAATTATTGTGGGAAAAAAACAACTACCTGGTTCATAAACGTCCTTTAAGGGGAAAACAAATTGTCATCCTTACCTGGTCTGTCCTACATATGACTCCAGACCCAATGTGACTAACTCTTAACTACCCTCTGAAATGTCCTAGCAAGCCATTCAGCTCAAACACAGTTAGGGATGGACAATAAATGCTGGGCTTACCAGTGATGCCCATGCAAGAACCATAAAGAATAAAATGAAATGAATAAAAATTGCTTATTGTCACAAGTAGGCTTCAAATGAAGTTACTGTGAAAAGCCCCTAGTCGCCACATTCCGGCGCCTGTTCGGGGAGGCTGGTATGGGAATTGAACCGTGCTGCTGGCCTGTCTTGGTCTGCTTTTAAAAGCCAGCTCTTTAGCCCTGTGCTAAACCAACCCCAAAAACATTGGTGTTATGCATTTTTATGTATCTTTTGTAATTGATGCATTTGGGTACATAGATTCATAGATACATAGAAGATAGGAGCAGGAGGAGTCCTTTTGGCCCTTCGAGCCTCCTCCGCCATTCATCACAATCATGGCTGATCATCCAACTCAATAGCCTTATCTGCTTTCTCCACATAGCCTTTGATCCCATTCGCCCCAAGTGCTATATCCAGCCGCCTCTTGAATATATTCAAAGTATTAGCATCAAAATTTGGGTGTTACGCAAGGGAGATTTTCGGAATTTGGGTCTAGAAATGAGACCTTAATGTAGCAGGCAATTTAGGGGTTAATCAAATGAGAGAAAAAAAAAATGTGCGAGCACAGATTCAGAGGGATACGCGCACTCCTGGCCGAGTTACATTGTCTCAGTCAGACAGAAGCTAGTTAGAGGGAATACACAGGATCCCTCAGATCCATTGTTCTTTGGCACCATCTTATCTGACTAGCTATTAGTCCATTACAGAGTCTGATGGCCTCTTTGTCCATCAATGGGAGGTTAGTTGCATATCAATAACATGGCTTTGTTCTTTTGTATAAACAGGAATGGGCAGTCAGCCAGATAACAATAATAGGTTCAAGTCTGGAAAGTGAACCTTTTTTTGAGGGGTTAGGTACAGCTTAGAGATAGAGAAGGAATGCTCTTTTGAACAGTTATAAGCTTTGGAAATTGATCAGAGAGGTCATTAAAGTTGCCACTGAGGCAGGCTTCGTTCTGAACAAATGAAAGGCTTTGTTCTGAACAAATGTCCCTAATAAAAGAAAAGTTGCTTCCTAAATGCAAGTATTGCTGTTGCCTGTCTGTAAAGTGGAACAAGAGCTGTATATTCATTTAAAATGATATTTAATGGGAACTAGTGTGTCAAGGTTAAGAAACTGCATGTAATCTGCTTTGACAAAAGGTCGTCTGGACTCGAAGCGTTAGCTATTTTCTCTCCTTACAGATGCTTCCAGGCCTGCTGAGATTTTCCAACATTTTCTCTTTTGGTTTCAGATACCATCATCCACAGTCATTTGCTTTTATGCATGCAATCTATTATTGTTAGGGTTGAAGTTTAAAAGTTTAAATATTGTTTTTTTTTTCTTTTGTTTTAATAAAGTTTGTTCTAAATTAACCAAGCCATATTTCTTATATTATCACCCCAGTAATTAATTGATCTTTCCGCATCATTTTAAAACTTGAAAAGGTTATGGCACCTGGTCCAGTCTCTTGGTTGACCAGGCATCTATAAAAATGAGACAGGAGGAATTTAACTGGATCAGGTTGTTGTTTTCTGGTAATTGATGCAGACATTTTCCTAAATTGTTTGGTCCTGCATGCCACAGGATTCATCGCGGGTAGGACAGAGAATTCAATGGACAAGCAAAACATCCATTGACCTTGGGGTGGTGGGTGGGGGGAGGAATTTCTGGTCCCAGGGTGGGTGTGACTGAAAAATTTGGTCCTTTCATTCTTCAAGACTTTTAATTTCTCGATTTGGCAATCTATGAGAGTTGCCACTTTCTCAATGGAGGAGGTTGGACATTTGGTGCTCAGGGTCAACACAGCACACAGGCTCCTCATGGACTACTCCATGACAAAGAACATGGCACATAGATCCGCTAGGATCTCCACCACATATACCCACGCATTCTGCTAGACATCCAGCATCTGGCATCTGATGGGCGGCTCCAGAGATTCATCAACTCTCTTGGACTCAGCCTGATCCTAGCCTCCAGCAGTTCTCTGACAGCTCGAGCCCTGGACCCACTCTGTCCCTCCAGCCCCTTATGAGACTGTGCCGCTGAGCTGCCAACCTAAAGCTGCCAATATGCTTGTACCTGCGCTCCTCCCCCCCCCCCCCCCCCCCCCCCGGCCCAGTCAATGACCATGCTAGTGGTGGGGGGAGGAGTGAGTGAGACTGATATCAGCTTCACATCAACTTGGTAGCTTCACGATTGCTGAATAACTGGGGTCTCTTTTGTAGCAGTCCTTATGAGGGATGAGATGCCCCTGCATTATTTTCGCTCTCCACTTGTCCCTCTTCTGCTCATTGGACTGTCACTTTCTTTCGAGGTGCCTGCCTCTCCGTGACCAGAGAACCTTCCTCCACGGGCAGCACGGTAGCATGGTGGTTAGCATAAATGCTTCACAGCTCCAGGGTCCCAGGTTCGGTTCCCGGCTGGGTCACTGTCTGTGCGGAGTCTGCATGTCCTCCCCGTGTGTGCGTGGGTTTCCTCCGGGTGCTCCGGTTTCCTCCCACAGTCCAAAGATGTGCGGGTTAGGTGGATTGGCCATGCTAAATTGCCCGTAGTGTCCTTAAAAGTAAGGTTAAGGGGGTAGGGTTGTTGGGTTACGGGTATAGTGTGGATACGTGGGTTTGAATAGGGTGATCATTGCTCGGCACAACATCGAGGGCCGAAGGGCCTGTTCTGTGCTGTACTGTTCTATGTTCTATGTACTTGCACTGGAGCTCAAGGGCCCCATCTCAACTGTGCTTAGGATGAGAAGGTTAGCCACCTGACCACCAGTTTCTGAGTGCTCAACGTTATTATGGCTTCTCTTCTCCAAAAAGAATAATGGTCCATTCATTATTCCACCCTCCACTTGCAACACCACTCTACCCAGCACCCCCCCCCCCCCCCCCCCCCCCCCCCCCCCCCCACAAACCATGTTGATAACCCTGTCGTCTTTGCACATCTGACTCTTAGGCTTTTGATCTTATCTTCCAGCTTTAACGCACACAGAAATATGTGTCTTCTGGTCCTCTGATTTCTACCCTATGAGTGCCGCTAATTCCGACCACCCTCCCAGACTTCTCCACAATGGACTATGCCAACTAGATACTCACCTTTGTTGAGTACAGAATATCATTGAGCCTTTTTCAGCACTGTACCCAGGTACAGGGCACCATGTCATGCCCCCAAGTCTTGGCTGCCATCCCTGCCCAGATCTTCTTTGTTTGGTGGGGTAGCCTCCTCTTGACATCCCATAATGTCTCACCTGGCACTCACTGCCTCCACAAGACTGTACAGGGACTTGTCGCATCTCTGTCTGAAATGGTTTACCCTGAAGCCTCAGACTGTGGCCCCTGGGGCGCGATTCTCCGCTCCCCACGCCGGGTGGGAGAATCGCGGGAGGGCCGGGCGACTCATGACACGCCGCCCTGGCACCCCCCCGTGATTCTCCCACCCCCTGCTCGCAGAGGGGAGTGAGCACCACGGCTGTGCTCGGGAGGGGACTGGCCCGCGATCGGTGCCCACCGATCGTCGGGCTGGCGTCTCCAAGCGATGCACTCTTTCCCCTCCGCCGCCCCGCAAGATCAAGCCGCCACGTCTTGCGGGGCAGCGGAGGGGAAGACGGCAACCGCGCATGCGCGGGTTGGGACCGTCAGCCATCGTGACGTCAGCCGCGCATGCGCGGGTTGGAGCCGGCCAACTGCGCATACGCGGCTGATGCCATTTAGGTGCTGCCGTCACGTCATTGTCAGCGCGCTGCCTTGACGCTTGCGTCAAGGCCCGGTGGCCGAGATTTACGGAGCACCGCTCCTAGCCCCCTGGGGGGGGGGGGGGGGTGAATAGGGTGCGAGGAGCGGCCTTCCCGATGCCGCGCGGGAGCGGAGAATTCCACCCCTCATTCTGGACACACCCACTATCAGGAACATCCTCCCTTCATCTACCCTGTCTAGTCCTGTTAGAATTTTATAAGTCTCTATGAGATCCCCCCTCATTCTTATGAACTCCAGCAAGAACAATCCTAACCTAGTCAATCTCTTCTCATATGGCAGTCCCGCCATCCCTGGAATCAGTCTGGCAAACCTGCACTGCACTCCCTCGAGAGCAAGAACATCCTTCCTCAGGAAAGGAGACCAAAACTGCACACAATACTCCAGGTGTGGCCTCACCAAGGCCATAATTGCAACAACACATCCCTGCTCCTGTACTCAAAACCTCTTGCAATGAAGCCAACGTACCATTAGCCTTCTTTACCGCCTGCTGCGTCTGCATGCTTACCTTCAGCAACTGGTGCACAAGGACACCCAGATCCCGTTGCACATTCCCCTCTCCCAATTTACAACCATTTGGGTAGTAATCTGCCTAAATCTGTCTAACCACACCTGGAAGCACCGACTTCTCCACTACAAAGAAATCTATGCAGGAGTAGGCTTTGTGGACACGAGTTTCAGGAAGGGGTATCGGCAACATTCCAGCGACTGCGACACCAATTGGAGGAGTCCCAAAGACTTCAGACACAGGCGTTGGCACCATCATTGCGTACCACTGAGACCAACACTGCTAGCGTAGCGATCACTGTGGAAAACCTGGATCACAACATCCCGTCTTAAGTGGTGGTGTTCACGGCATGGCTCAGTCTCGATGAACATGGCTGAGGGCCTTGACATCATGTCCCAATCACTGAGGGACGTGTCCCAGACACAGATGGACATTGCTGACACACTGCAGAGTCCACAGTGTGGGTGTCAGCTCCCTTTACCTCTTCCTTAACTCCTGGCTGTCTTCTGCGTTCTGCCTCAGATGCATTTAAGCCTCCGATCGGATCCCCATTGGACCTGCCACTGTCACACTCCCGCCCCTGCCAGAAGCCCTTCTCCAATGTGGGAGGAGGTGCATTTTGCACTGGCTGGTCCATAATTGGCCAGCCAATGTGATATTGTGGCTTTTGGACTTTTTTGGGCAGAAGTGGTCAATGCGGCCATTTCTGGCTCTGATCATGTGTGCCTGATGAGTATAAAATTGAGACACTTTTTTTTGTGAACTGCCAATCAAAGAGACTTCCCATTTGCACAGAGTGGGCAGATTTGAACAATATACAGTGTAGGTTAGCTGGAACATAAAATTTCACACTCATTGCTAGTCCATACGAAAATTAATTTAATTCTTCGTTTCCAGAGTCAACTTAATTTCTGTTGCTATTTAATGATTCAAGAAAGAAGTTTAGACATGATAACAAATTCCTTTAGCAGCAAACGATTGCAGCAGTGCGATTTTGGAGCACCTAGCAGGCTATTCTCAATATGATCCTGTAAATCAGTGTTCTTCAAACTTTTTTCCGGGGACCCATTTGTGCCAACTGGCCAACCTTCGGGACCCAACCCAGCCGACCTTCGCGACCCACGCTGGCCAACCTGCGCGACCCACTATTTTCTCTTACCTTGTTTGCTGCTGACAAAAATGGAGGAAATGGTTTTGGGTCCCTTTGACCCTCGTACACGCTCCTCCAATGGAACCTGTTGGATGAAGGTGAAGCCTTCCCGTGTCGGAAAGTATGGAGTCTCCATCTGTCCAAAGTTCTGCATTTTTTTCCTGTAAAATTTTATCAAATAAACCACCCCCCCGAACTTATTTAAAAAAAAGAAAATGAGTAAAATAAATGAACAAAAATGAATAAAACCCCCCCCGAACTTGTAAAAAAAAATAAAGTGAATAAAATAAATGAAAAAATAAAAATTAAATGAATAAAATAAATTAATAAATGAATAAAAACCACGACAGAACTTGTATAACAAAAAACTGCAACCGTTTACAAAAATAGCGGCCGCACTGCGCATGCGTGCCCGATTATCGGCGTGCATACACAATGCGGTCAAATTTTTTTTTAACATGTTCTTGGCCGCTTGCAGCCGGCGTTGTGAAAAGCCGGCTGCTGCGTGGGGATTTGCGCGATTAGGAGCGCCGTGGACAACGGCTCCGCGACCCTCCCAACACATGCCCGCGACCCATGGGTGGGTCACGCCCCCGACTTTGAAGGACACTGCTGTAAATTAATGCTGAATACAGAGAAAATACAGAACAATTACATACAAGCAACAACTTGTACATATCATTTTTCTTCAAACGCCAACCATAAAATGACCATTTAAAAGAAGATAAATATTTCAGCTGAGTTGAAATAAAGATTTTGTTCAACAGATCAGTCAAAGGTGATGATTGGAGCGAAATGATGGATCCATTTACACTGTTGCTTCAAGTAAATTACTTCATCCAATTCACCATATTGAAACGCTTAATGATCAAGCGAGGTCCTGGATTCAAACCCACAGATGATATACATATTGGCCACAGATAGGAAACCATTGATGTCAGCAAGGTGACATTACAGCAGGTTGCATGATATCAGACACACAATCTCATTAATTGACCTCTGATCTGTTTTTATCCAATCAATGTCATAAATATTGAAAACCAGAAATACAAAAACTTTGAAAACAACCATAACTGAATGTTTACATCAAGCATAATGCCGTGTCCCTGTGCTACGTGGTGAGCAGCACTTGAACGAAACAAAGGTTGGCGATAAAGGGTGGTAGTGGCCCAGTGGTAACTTACTAAGTAGCTATTATTCATGAATATTTGTTGACGGTGAGTATCGCCATGTTACAATTGAATTTCATCCTGCTCATGCTCAATATCCAGCACGGTAGCACAAGTGGATATCACTGTGGCTTCACAGCGTCAGGGTCCCAGGTTTGATTCCTCGCTGGGTCACTGCCGGTGCGGAGTCTACACGTTCTCTCTGTGTCTGTCTGAGTTTCTTCCGGGTGCCCCAGTTTCCTCCCACAGTCCAAAGATGGGCAGGTTAGGTGGATTGGCCATGATAAATTGCCCTTAGTGACCAAAGCAGTGAGGAGGGGTTATTGGGTTATGGGGATAGGGTGGAAGTGAGGGCTTAAGTGGGTCGGTGCAGACTCAATGGGTCGAATGGCCTTCTTCTGCATTCTATGTTCTATGCACAATTTTAACTGATGTGGGTTGATGATCATTATCAGAAACCTGGGGCGAAACTCTCCCTTACCCGGCGGGGCGGGGTGTCCCGGCGTAGCGGAGTAGCGCCAACCACTCCGGCGTCGGGCCTCCCCAAAGGTGCGGAATTCTCCGCGCCTTTAGGGTCTAGACCCGCGCCGGAGTGGCTCCCGCTCCGCCGACTGACGCCAACAGCCTTTGGCGCCACACCGATCGGCGTCGGTGCTGGCCGAAAGGCCTTCGCCAGTCGGCGTGAGTCCGCGCATGCGGCGGAGCGTCAGCGGCTGCTGACGTCATCGCCGGCGCATGAGCGGTGGAGGGGTCTCTTCTGCCTCCGCCATGGTGAAGGCCGTGGCGGCAACGGAAGAAAAAGAGTGCCTCCCACGGCACTGGCCCGCCCGCCGATTGGTGGGCCCCGATCGCGGGCCAGGCCACCGTGGGGGCATCCCCCGGGGTCCGATTGCCCCGCACCCCCCCCCCCCCCCCCCCAGGACCCCGGGGGCCCACTCACGCCATGAATCCCACCGGCACAGAGGTGGTTTAAACCACGTCGGCGGGAAAGGCCTGACAGCGGCGGGACTCCGGCCCATCGCGGGCCGGAGAATCGCTGCAGGGGGCACGCCAATCGGCGCGGCGCGATTCCCGCTCCCGCCGATTCCCGGGTGGCGGAGAATTCCAGCCACGGTGGGGGCGGGACTTATGCTGGCCCCGGGCGATTCCCCGACCCTGCGGGGGGTCAGAGAATTCCGCCTCATATGTGCAGAAAGTTTGTCCAAATGCAGCTTTTAGCTAACCTGACTTTGGAGCTGGAGCTGCGGGTGGACTCACTGTGGTGCATCCGCGATGCTGAGGAGGTTATGGATGGCACGTTTAGCGAGGTGGTCACGCCACAGGTGAGGATTGCACAGGCTAGGGGAGTGGGTGACCATCAGGAACAGTAAAAGACTCACAGGTAGTGCAGGGGACCCCTATGGTCACCCCTCTCTTAAACAGATATACTGCTTTGGATACTATTGGGGGGATGGCCTCTCAGGGGAAAGCAGCAGCAGTGAAGTTCACGGCACTATGGGTGCTTCTGCTGCTCAGACGAGTGGGAGGAAAATGAATGGCAGAGCTATAGTAAAAGGGGGATTGAATAGTTAGGGGCACAGACAGATGGTCCTGTGGCCGCAAACATGAATCAAGGATGGTATATTGCTTCCCTGGTGCCAGGATCCGAGATGTCACAAAGTGGCTGCACGGCATTCTGGGGCGGGAAGGTGAACAGCCAGTGGTCGAGGTACATGTTGCTACCAACAACATAGGTAAACTAAGGGATGAGGACCTACGAATTGAATACAGGTAGTTAGGAGATAAACTAAAATGCAGGACTTCAAATGCAATAATCTCAGGGTTACTCCCAGTTCCACGCACTGGCGAGAGCAGGAATAAGAGGATTGACCAAATGAATATATGGCTGGAGAGATGGTGTAGCCGGGAGGGATTCGTGAGGCACTGGGACTGGTTATGGGGAAGGTGGGACCTGTACAAACCTGTACAAATCAGATGGGCTGCATCCAGGCAGAGCTGGGAGCAATGTCCTTGCGAGGGCTTTTGCTGGTTAGAGATTGAGAGGTCACAGATATAGGTTGAGGGGCAGTAGATTTAAAACTGAGATGAAGAGGAACTACTTCTCGTAGAGGGTGGTGAATTTGTGGAACTCATTGCCCCATTCATGGCAGTGTCTGAACCATTAAATGGTTTCAAGAAGGAGATAGATATATTTAGGAAAGATGGAATTTAACACAGAGAAGTGTGAGGTCATGCATTCAAGGAGGTCAAACAGTTATAGGGAGTACACAATAAATGGGAATATACTATGAGGGGTAGTTGAAGTTAGAGATCTTGGCGTACAAGTACACAGGTCCCTAAAAGCAGCAGTTCAAGTAGGCAAGGTTGTGAAGAAAATATATGGAATGCTCTCCTTCCTTCGCAAAGGTATAGAATGTAAGTGTAAAAATATAAAGTTGGAATTGTACAAAACACTGGTGAGGCCACAACTGGAATATTGTGTGCGGTTCTGGTCACCACATTCCAGGAAGGATATAATTGCTCTGGAAAGAGTGCAGAGGAGGTTTACAAGAATGTTGGCAGGGCTAAAAAAAAGTGTAGCTATGAGGAGAGATTGGATAGGTTGTGGTTAGTTTCCTTGGAACAAAGAAGGCTGAGGGGTGACTTGATTGAAGTGTACAGAATTATGAGGGGAAGAGATAGAGCGGACAGGAAAAAATTGTTTCCCTTGGTGGAGAATTCTAGAACCAGGGGACATCGATTCAAGATAAGTAGCAGAAGGTGCAGAGGGGATATGAGGAAGAACTTTTTTATGCAAACGGTAGTGGTAATTCTCTGCCCGGGTTGGTGGTGGAGGCAGAGACCCTAAGCTCTTTATAAAATATTAATAATAATAGCTCATTGTCACAAGTAGGCTTCAATGAAGCTACTGTGAAAAGCCCCTAGTCGCCACATTCCGGCGCCTGTTTGGGGAGGCCGGTACGGGAATTGAACCTGCACTCCTTGCCTTGCTCTGCATTACAAGCCAGCTGTTTAGCCCACTGTGCTAAACCAGCCCCTTGAGTACTTGGATCTGCACCTTAAGTGCTGTAAACTACAGGGCTATGGACCAGGTGCTGGAACATGGGATTAGAAAGGGCACCTGGGTGTCCTCAGACTGGCATGGACAAGATAGGCTGAATGGCCTCCTTCTGTGCTGTAAGCTATGCTTCCATGTTGCATTTCCTGTGCTTGCATGCACAGAAGCCATGTGAAGTGGACAGGGCGTTGGGAGTGAATTGGGGAGTGGACCAGGATGGCGTGGAGGGAAGAGTATCTTCAGAATGCTGAAAGGGGAGGAGAGGGGACGATATGCTTGGTGGCGGCATCACTCTGGGGGTGGCATGTCTAGATGAGGTGTGAATGGCAGAATGGTTAACAACTGCCATCCGAAAGCAAAACAAGAAATTCCATAGTTTAAATCCCGATTTTTAATTTATTGGATTATGCATTGAAGAACTAATACCCATGTTTTGAAGTGATGTGTAATTGCTGCAACATAGAACAGTACTTAGCGGTGCACGTTTGTCAAAACAATGCCAGGGAATGAAGACAACACTTGCTTTGGAACATACAGCATCAACATTTCAAAAAGCTTTTGTATTGTGTGTGTTATTGACCTGATTTCAGTAGTTAAATCAGTGCGAATGTTGAACTACTAGCTGTTTTTGCCACTATTTTTGGCTCCTTGTCAAGGAAGTGGGAAATAAACAAAATAAAGACAATAAAACCTACGTTTATTCCATCAGTTCCATTACAGGAAAAAATGAAATTTTAAACACTTCAGTTGACTATCAGTCAACATTCTGTGAACTTCAGTAACATTACTTTGTAACTAAAATAAGTGACAAAAATAGCCCTACGATTGTTAACTCAATTTCCCAATGCAATGATATTACCAAATGTGATCTCAAAGTAAATATGTGAGTTGGAAATTACTATCAGATATTACTGTACAAATGTTTCACTCTTTGAAGGGACGTAGGATATTCAGAGATCTGGGGTTAATATTGGCCAAATACCTGTACTCTCTGGCTGCTCTGCTGGCTCTTCGTGTGTTTTGGTTCCAGAGGCCACTATTCCTTGGATCGGCAACATTCAGGTGCTCCTCCAGTTCCATGGGAACCTTGTCTTCACATCCAGAGAAGAAACACAAGTTTCTGCAAGCAGAAACTATTGCAGGGCATGATTAAATAGGACACAGAACACCGCTAAAACACTTAGTCCCCATTTTAGGAATGTACAATAGGAGCCGCCATTGACTTTTCCAGGCATTTGAAAGAGAGACTTCGGTACTCCAAAGTCTCTTTACCACCCTACGGATTGCTGCACTTGCACATTCCTTGTGTTGCACCTTTGGTGGTGAAGAGTAGTGTTATCAGGCACATCTTAAGGCCTTGTTCCCCTACGTTCCATCCATTTTGTTCTGCAGGGAATTTGCCACACTTTAAATCAGGCAGCCTGTGGAAGAGACTGCTGTTTTGTGTTGAATGTAGAATTGTAAGGGATTCTGTCCCAAACCCTGCTCCAGTACCACCATTATGAGAGGGTGGCATGATAGCGAAGTCTGGCAGCTGGCTTTCCCCCCGCAATTCCATTCCCCCTCGCCCCCTATCCCACGGGAGTTTCTGGGTCACCCCCCACAGAGTACAGGGATTACCCAACACCCTCACCGACCTGCACCAGAGATCCTCCTATAAGAGAGACCCCCACCAATGATCTCCCCCCCCCCCCCCCCCCCCCCCCCCCCCCCCCCCATGAGAGAGACCCCTGTCTGGAATCCCCCTTCCTTTCCCTCTTTAACCCCCCCTCTTCCCCCCTCACCTCTTTTCCCCCCAGCCCCTCTTTGACCCCCCCCCTCCCCCACTGGTGTGGGGTGCGAACCTCAATACCTTTGGCCCAAGCTGGATTCTCCGCCACAGCAGGAACTCTGCTATCGACAGGGGGCGGCGGAGAGTCCAGTCTTCCTTCAGTATTTTAAAGGCTTTTCTAATTTCTGCTCTTGTGAAACAAAGTTTGCATTCACTCAGACCCTCCACCAGCTGCACTCCTATGACATGTCTTCCTTTTTTACTATTGGGTCGGCGATGCTAGCAAATTCAGTAGTCACCAGCAATGGTGCCTCAAACATTGTGCCTCCTGCCTCTCCTCCTTGTCTTCCTCATCCACAGGTCCAGAAGAGGGGACTGCCCAGTGGTAATGCTATTGAAATTCTTTGTACCTTCAGAATACGTTGAGTTGATTGGGGTACAAAATGTTTTGCCTTCAGACATTCGGAGGACTCCCTGGATGGCTGAGCCAGCAAATGTATTGTAGACACACTATTGTAATGACGCATGACCTTCGTTAATTCACAGCCAAGAAAATAATATAAATTCAACTTTGTTATTAATTTATATCTAGCCATATTCTGAATGCCATAATGGTTGACAACTGTTCAGCCGGCAGCATGGCAACAATGTGTAATTGTTTGGATTTTAACATTTCTGAAATTACCAATAAGCAGGCAAGAACATTCTCCACCGACCCTCCACACCCCAGTGGCTAACACCACTAAAAGAAACAGAGCATGAATGAAAGGGAAATGATGGTGTTGTGGTCTTGCTCCTGAACTGGTGATCCAGAGACCCAGGGTAATTTTCCGGGGACCCAGGTTCAAAATTGAATCCAATAAATATGTGGAATGAAAAGTCTAATGTTGAGCATGAAACCATTATCGGTTGCCATGAAAATAACCCAGCTGGTTCACTAATGTCCTTTCGGGAGGGAAATCTGCAGACCTCACCTGGTCCGGCCTACATGTGACTCCAGACCCACAGCAATGTGGTTGATTCTTAAATGCCCTCTGAAATGGCCTAGCAGGCCAATCAACTATATCGAACCGCTACAAAGTCAATAAAAAGGAAGGAAAAAGGACAGATCATCCAGCATTGACCTAGGTACTGGAAACGAGAATGGCAAACCCAGCCCTGTCGACCCCTTCAAAGTCTTCCTTATTGACATCTGGGGGTTTGTGCCAAAATTGGTAGAATTGCCTCACAGACTAGTCAAGCAACAATCCAACATAGTCATACTCACGGAATCATACCTCACAAATAACGTCCCATCACTATCACCATCCCTTTGACACCAAGGTAGTATTTGATTGAGCATGGCGTCACAGAGTCCAAGCAAAACTGAAATCAAAGGGAATCAGGAGGAAAACTCTCCACTGGTCAAAGTCACAACTAGCACAGAGGAAGGTTGTTTAAATCTTTTACTTTGTTTCATCCTCTGATGCAAAGGAAGACAAATTACAGTCCACCTGGCATTTGTAAGATCTTTGTAATTTGGGCAGAATCGTCCGGTACTGTCAGCAATGGGAAGCTTAGCGGTTGGGGGAACTTGATTTGCTATGAGGCTAAAAAGCCAGTTTCCCCCCGAAATTGGAACTTTAGGAATTTTGTTCTCGAGGCATTAAAGGCAAATTAAAGGCAGGTTGAGCACCCTGACAAAAAATGGCGGGAAGCCCTTTTGAATGCATTAATCGCCTGTACCTTCCTCTGTGGTCTGCGACACAGGTCACTGGTGTCCGGAAGTGCGGGCATGCACGCATGCGTGCTGGAAACAATTGGCGTTTAAACTCCCGGCCGGTTTTTCTTTGATTGCTTGGAGCAGCCGAATGAGAAATTCAGCCACAGGGCAAACTTGGGCCACTTACCTGGATTTCATTCGCACTGAAAACTTTCGGTCTAGCAGAGGCAAGACACATCGGCAGACATGTTCTTGTTTAGTTAATGTTTTATATTATTAGTGTTTAGCATCTATAAATATGTTTAAAATGCAAATAAAATGAAAGGAAGATATATTTTTATTATTTTTCAACTTTGGTTTGACCTCCGAGAATTCAGGTACAAACTTTAAGGCGAGTCCTTTTAACGTTCCTTGTCCCATCCCTACTGTTTTTTACTGTGTACTTATCTGATTCTGACCCGAGATTTCTCAGCCTGTCACTTTTCTTTTTCTCACTGCTGTCTTTTTCTCTTATTCTTGATTCCCCTGCTCTGAGTCCTTACAAAGGTTCTGAACCCCCTGTCACATTAGTTTAAACCCTCCACAAAAACTCTAGCAAGTACCCTTCCCCCACCCCCACAAGGATATCAGTCTTGATCCTGCCCAGGTGTAACCTGTCCAGTTTGTACTCGTTCCACTTCCCCTGAGCCACTCCCACTGCCCCAGTAATTTGAAACCTTCCCCCTCACACCATCTTTTCAGCCACAGGGACTTAGCACCAGGGAGGAAAAATACCATCCTGGACTATATTTTCCGGCACAGAAATATCTATCTATTTGCCTCGAAATAGCATCCCCTATGACTATTGCATTACTACGCCTTTTTCTCCTCCCCTGTACAGCAGAGCCAACTGTGGTGCTACGAATTTGACTGCTGCTGTTATCCCCTGAGAAGCCATTCCGCTCAACATTATCCAAAATGTAGGGGAATAGCCACAGGGCATTCCTGAACTGCCAGCCCAGTCCTTTTGCTCTGTCTGGTGGTCACCAATTCCCTTCCTGTCTGTGCAGTCTGAGCCTGCGGTGTGACCACCTCTCTATACGTAGTATCCACGATACTCTCTGCCTCGTGGATGCTCCACAGTGTCCCCAGATGCCACTCCAGCTCTGAAACTCGGGCTCTCAGAGCTGTAGCTGGAGTCAAATCCTGCACACAAGGGGTCCTGGAAACGTTGCTGGTCTCCCACATGCAGCAAGAAGAGTAGCCGATGGCTTGGAGCTCTCCTGCCATGTCTTACCCTTTTATGTTAAATTAACCTTTTAATGTCAAACAATATCAACTACAATATCAACTAGGGCGCTTCTCTCTGCTCTTTGTTATGATAGAATATTGTTCTATTATTCACAGAATTATATATTAACAATTATAAGCAATGTAATATAAAAAATGAAATGAAAATCGCTTATTGTCACGAGTAGGCTTCAATGAAGTTACTGTGAAAAGCCCCTAGACACCACATTCCGGCACCTGTCTGGGGAGGCTGGTACGGGAATCGAACCGTGCTACTGGCCTGCTTGGTCTGCTTTAAAAGCCAGCGATTTAGCCCAGTGAGCTAAACCAGCCCCTTAATAGTAAGTACTTACCCAACTGAACTCACCTAAACAGCAGTTTAGTTTTCCTTCGGAGATGTAAACTTGCATTCCGCTCTTTCTTGCAATCTTTTAACTTCCTAGCTCTGCCCTTAGATTCACTTTTCCATCTACATCCCACCCCAGGCAGAAGTGAAGAAGGCGCTGGATGAACTGTACACAGTCATAAACAACTACGAAACAGAACACCCAGAGGCCTTGTTCATCGTGGCCGGAGACTTCAACAACGCCAATCTCAAGAATGTACTGCCAAAATTCCACCAGCACATCTCCTATCCCACCAGGGGCGACACCACTCGTGACCAGCTACTCAAAAATCAAAGGCGCCTACCGTTCCATCCCCCGACCGCATTTTGGGAAATCAGACCATACGACTGTGCTCCTTCTCCCGGCTTACAAGCAGAAACTCAAGCGGGAGAATCCAGCTAAGAAGGTTGTGCAGTGCTGATCCGAGGAGACAGAAGAGCTTTTACGTGACTGCTTAGAGACAGTGGACTGGTCCATATTTAAGAACTCCGCGACTAACTTAAATGAGTATGCCACCACCGTCACAGACTTCATCAGCAAATGTGTGTATCACTGCGTGCCAAAGAAAGCAGTATGTGTGTTCCCCAACCGGAAACCATGGCTCAACAGCGAGATTGATTCCCTACTGAAGGACAGATCTGAGGCGTTCAAGGCAGACAACCCTGTCTTATACAAGAAATCCAAGTACGACCTCCGCAAAGCCATCCGAGATGCCAAGAGAGAATATCAAACTAAGCTAGAGTCACAGACAGACTCTCGGCAGTTGTGGCAAGGACTAAACAACATAATAGGCTAAAAGCGAAGCCGAGCAGTATCTCTGGCAGCAGCGCACCCCTCCCCGATGAACTTAATGCTCGGTTCGAGCAGGTAACCAACAATCCACTGTCGAGTGCCCCAGCAGCCCATAATTCACCCATACCCACCATCACAGCTTCCGAAGTCAGATCGGCCTTCCTGAAAGTGAACCCGCGGAAGGCGACGGGCCTGGACGGGATCCCCGATCGTGCACTCAGAGCCTGCGCAGACCAGCTGACAGTGGTATTCACAGACATCTTTAACCTGTCCCTACTCCACTTTGAGATCCCCACCTGCTTCAAGAAGACCACCATCATACCGGTACCAAAGAAGAACCAGGCAACATGCCTCAATGACTACCGCCCAGTGGCCCTGACGTCAGTTGTAATTAAGTTCTTCGACAGGCTGATCGTGAAGCGCATCACCTCCATACTCCCTGAACGCCTTGACCCACTTCAATTCGCATACCGTCGCAACCGGTCCACATCAGACGTCATTTCCCTGGCACTACACTCATCCCTAGAGCATCTCGAAAACATGGACTCCTACATCAGACTCCTATTTATTGACTACAGCTCAGCCTTCAACACCATAATCCCATCCAAGCTCATATCAAAGCTCCAAAACCTAGGACTTGGCTCCTCACTCTGCAACTGGATCCTCGATTTTCTGACCAATAGACCACAATCAGTAAGAATGAACACCAACACCTCCTCCACAATAGTCTTCAATACCGGTGCCCCGCAAGGCTGCGTACTTAGCCCCCTACTCTACTCCCTGTACACACACGACTGCGTGGCAAAACTTGGTTCCAACTCCATCTACAAGTTTGCTGATGATACGACCATAGTGGGCCGGATCTCGAATAATGGTGAGTCAGAATACAGGAGGGAGATAGAGAACCTGGTGGAGTGGTGTAACGACAACAATCTCTCCCTCAATGCCAGCAAAACTAAAGAGCTGGTCATTGACTTCAGGAAGCAAAGTACTATACACACCCCTGTCGGCATCAATGGGGCCGAGGTGGAGATGGTTAGCAGTTTCAAATTCCTAGGGGTGCACATCACCAAAAATCTGTCCTGGTCCACTCACGTTGACGCTATTACCAAGAAAGCACAACAGCGCCTATACTTCCTCAGGAAACTAAGGAAATTCGGCATGTCCACATTAACCCTTACCAACTTTTACAGATGCACCATAGAAAGCATCCTATCAGGCTGCATCACAGCCTGGTATGGCAACTGCTTAGCCCAGGACCGCAAGGAACTTCAGAGAGTTGTGAATACTGCCCAGTCCATCACACAAACCTGCCTCCCATCCATGGACTCCATCTACACCTCCCGCTGCCTGGGGAAAGCGGGCAGCATAATCAAGGATCCCTCCCACCCGGCTTACTCACTTTCCAACTTCTTCCATCGGGCTGGAGATACAGAAGTCTGAGAACACGCACGAACAGACTCAAAAACAGCTTCGTCCCCACTGTCACCAGACTCCTAAATGACCCTCTTATTGACTGACCTCATTAACACTACACCCTGTATGCTTCATCCGATGTATATCTTGTGTTGCCCCATTATGTATTTTCTTGTATTTTCTTGAATTTTGTTTAATTCCCTTTTCTTCCCATGTACTGAATGATCTGTTGAGCTGCTTGCAGAAAAATACTTTTCACTGTACTTCGGCACGCGTGACAATAAACAAATCCAATCCAATCCAATCCTTTGCTTCTTTATCCTCCTCACTTTGTTCCCTATTGTTATCTTATTTAGTTATTTAAGTTTCAGCTATTTAAAGATGATCCTTACTGTCACAACCAATCAGCTTACCGCTTTCCTGTGGTGTCACTCTTGGATGTTTCAAATTCGACACACTGTCTGAACAGTGGTTGCAGTTTCGGTTCTCTCCCCTGCCTGAAGGTGAATGAGGGCCCGAGCCTCACGCTCCCTTTATCCTCCCCTCCCTGAAGAGTCCCTCCTAGGTCTGTTTCTCTCTCCTGCCTGAAGGTGAGTGAGGGCCCGAGCCTCATGCTCCCTTTATCCTCCCCTCCCTGAAGAGTCCCTCCTAGGTCTGGTTCTCTCCCCTGCCTGAAGGTGAATGAGGGCCCCGAGCCTCACGCTCCCTTTATCCTATCCTCCACTCCCAGAAGAATGTCCCTCGCAGGTCCAGTGTTCTCCGCTGTCCAAAGGTGACTCTATAAAGCTATTTTTATTTAGTTTGGGGAATCCCTCCAGTGAGGGCTTTTAAAGTTGCAGGTTTTGCATTGAGGTCAATGTGATACAATCAACGGTTACCTACCAGGAGGTGGGTATTCAGGATCACTTCAAATGCACCATACAGTGTTATCCAATTGCTATTAAGTGCACACATCCATATGATATTGGCAAGGCACAGGAGAGGGTGTGCACAAGGTGAGAAACACAAGGGCCCATGTTCTAGGGGCCCAGGCTCAAGCAAATATTTTCTATGCTGCTGATTGACGTGAGGGTTTGACTTTCCACTGGTTGGTGACGCTGTCCATCAATCAAACTCCTGCACAGGATTGGTTGGGCTGGCACCGTGGGTATAGATACGTGCACGATGGGCAAAGATGCTAAAGTGCTGGGTATAGCACCAGACACTGGATAGGCAAAGGAGTCTACAAATCTGTTTAGTTCCTTTGGAAGTTAATTAACTGTTGTGTTTATACCAATAATTCAGATGTGCAGATTCTGGAGTTTAAAAAGGGGTCACATTTGATTCACCCTTTTTCCTCTTCAATCCTTCACCTATTTAAGCCCATAAAATGGAACATGCTCTTACATTCGTACAGCAACCCACATATTCCAACCCACATATTCCAAGTAATGTGGAATTATAGTTTGTGAAAGAAGATTGATGAAGGCATTAATGTTGGAGATTTAAAGTGGTTTGCTCACTGAAGCTAATTCACTTTACAATCTGCAACTTCACTGAAGTTGCCAAATTTAAACCTCCTAATTGCACCAACCTATTTCAATTACTAGTGTAATTATTTGCCATTATACAAGTCAAAATAATAGGGAGCTGGAGTTGCACCACTGGGTTTGTGCTCAATGGTTAGTCATATTGTCTAAATAATTAAAAGTAATGATTGTTTGTTCCAGGTAGTGGCACTTTTCATGTTGCCAAATACAATAAGCAAAGCTGTCATATAGCTTGCATGATTAAACATTGGTTTATCATTCAAACCCAAAAAGGAATCTCACCCTGAACTCTCAATCAATCGCCTATATCACCAATTCTCAAGCCACAGAATACCAATCACCACAGTACTAAAGAGTATTAGCAGGAAACAATGGTCAATGTAAGGTGGATGATGCTCACCTTGGATCAAAGAGGTGGGTTTCAAGGAGACTCTGACAAGAAGGGTGGGGTCGGAGGTGGAGAGACACAGGTTTTATGGAGAGAATTCGGAGTATGGGATCTCGAGAGCTACAAGCACAGCTGTTATTATGTGTGTGGGGGTTGTGAAGCTGGGGGAGGACAAAAGGAGTGGATGATGCACAGAAACGTTGCAGAATGTTATTCTATAATTGGAGGGATGCAGGATTTTCAGAGGGTTGCAGGGTTTCAAGAAAGTTAAAGACATAGGTTGGGGTGGTACCTTCAACATGAGAGCAAGAATGTTAAACTTGAGGCGTTGCAGGACAATTTAGTCCAATGAACAGAATAGTACAGGACAGGAAACAAACTGCAGATGTATGTGATGGATAAATGGCCAACTAAAAGAGCATTGGAATAGTGAAATTGTTTTGTGGGGGGGGGTTCTGAAAGGTAAGGATAGGTTTTTCAGTAACAATGGGGTGAGACAAGGGTGGAGATGTACAATGCTATGAGGTAAAACTAGGCAGTTTCTGTGATGGAGAGGATATATGTATTATAACCCACAAGTATCTGACAGGGTGGGAACAATTAACCTCCCATGAACCTTGCAGAATACGAGCTCCCCCGCTAAGGGGGCGGGGGACTTCTAAACAATGTATAGTTGGATGATGTATAAAGCCGGCCAGTTAGGCTCTGGCAACCCTGACCCAGTTGGGATCTACCATGTGATTTATTGTAAATAAACAAAATTTATTTGAACTACTCGGCCTACTTCGTGGCCTCATAAAAATATGGTAAAGGACTACACCTGTTGCTAGCAAGTATTGGAAAATTACACGTCCCTGCACATTATTGGTTAAATCACAGGCTGGGGATGTGTAATTTTCCAATTTGTAGTCCTTGAAAGCAGAGCATCCTGACCCTTTTATGCGTGGGTTCACGTTGCTAACAAAGGAATAATGGGCGACATTCTCCGACCCCCAACGGGCTGGAGAATCGCCGGGGGCGGCGTGAATCCCGCCCCGCAACCCCGAAGCCGGCTGCCGGATTCTCCGGCATCAGTTTGTTGGCGGGGGCGGGAATTACATTGCGCCGGTCGGGGACCGTTGGCCACCCCCCCCCCCCCCCCCCCCCCCCCCCCCCCCCCCCCCCCCGGCGATTCTCCGCCCCGCGATGAGCCGAGTGGCCACCCATTTTCGGCCAGTCCTGCCGGTGTAAATCAAACAAGGTCCTTACCGGTGGGACCTGACTCTGCTGACTCTGAGGGCGGCCTGCGGAGTCCTCGGGGTGGGGGCACAGGGGGATCTGGCCCCAGGGGGGCCCCCAGAGTGGCCTAGTCCGCGATTGGGGCCCACAGATCTGCGGGCGAGCCTGTGCTGTGGGGGCATTCTTTCCCTCCACGCCAGCCGGTGTAACGGTCCACCATGGCCGACGCGGAGAACACCCCTGTGCATGCGCAAGAATCACACCAGTACACGCTGGCAATCCCGCGCATGCACCAACTCGCGCCGGCTGGCGGAGGCCCTATGGTGCCGGTTGGCGTGGCACCAAGCCCTACCGGGCAGCCCGACGCCAGAGTGGTTCACGCCACTCCTTGGCGCCGGTACGGCTCACCCCGCCGGATAGTGGAGTATCCCGCCCAATGTATTTTTATATATTCTTTCCTTTTTGGCAGCCTTTTGCTGCCCTAATTATTTTCAGCAGCAGGGCATTTTAAATTAAATTAATTGAAACGAAAATAGATCCAATACTTATAGCATGGAAGCCCCCTGAGAGAAGAGAAGAGTTTCTGAAAGGAATACGAAACTAATCAAGATATTCAATGTTTCGAGCCGATGTAAAAAGGAATGCTTTTGCTATTTTTCCCATCTTTTATCTTTTCTATTCTAATGGGGCCCTCAAAATATTCCACACAGGAAGTCAGGATGGTGAAGAAGGAAAGGTGAAATCATAGAATTTTACAAAGCAACTTGTTGGGTGGTTTAGCGTGTGTTGGATTTTGGAAGATTGTTTCACTTTGTCTCGTCCTCTGCCCTTTGTTCATAACTTTAATTTATTTTTCTTTTCACGTATTTATCCATTTTCTTTTTAAAAGCCGCAGTGGCCGCTGCTTCTTTGGGGTATTCCATGTAGCCCAACAACCCTCTGCATTTCAAATAAAATTACTCTCTCTCGATAACGATCTTAAAGTTATCAACAATAGTCAATGCGAATATCTTTTCCTCATTAACCTATCATGTGTTTGAACATCTCACAATGACACCCGGGGAGCTCAAACCGATACTTTTCAATGGATTGGACCTGTGGATAATGTTTGTATCGCTCACGCAGTTTTCCAAATTCAGCATAATCCTTTTCTGTTTCGAGTTCGCACACAAGCACAGACCAGAAATGTTGAAGCATCTGTTAATATGAGGTGTGCCTGACCCTTTTTGGCAATTAATTTGTGTGGTGTGTTAACGAGGCTGACTTTGCCGGTGTGATGCTACTATCCAGCAAGTATCTCTATTAATTATTACCCTTAGAACATTGACTCGTTTATTAATCATCACAGCAGCAGCTGACTTTACTCAGCTGATGCATAATACACAAAATCTCTTTTGGTCCAACCTCTTGTTTTTAGGTTTCATATTAAGATGTATTGTAAATTTACCTTTACTCTTCCTTTTGCTTCTTTTCGATGTGATGCAAGGCCAAATGAGTGGCGTGATGGATCTCACAGTCTACGCCAAGCATTCCACCCGCCCCAGGCACAGTAACTGGAACCCTGGAGAACCTGAGGAATGGGTTTTGAGAAGGAAAATATTGAACAATGCTCAATAGACAGGGAGGGATGACATGAGAGGACATGAAAGAGCAGTCCAGGCTGTGTCCAAATCATATATCCTGAGCAAAAGATTGGTTTCAGACTGGCACTGCTTTCAGATTGCAGTTAATGCCAGATCAAAAGACATAAGACATCCTTTGAGTTCATCCCAGGGAGGCAGCTGGAGGTCACCGTGCAGCAGAGCACTTCTGGCTTCACTAAGTCATGCATGAGGCACTTATCAAAATGCAGTGTACCGTGGAACATGTACCATCTTCATGGCTATCTCCAGGGATGCTGCAAGCCTGTGAGGGAAATCAAAACAGAACAATATTCTCTTACAGACGCCGTGACCAACAACATGGTGAAACCTACTTAGAGGAGTCTGTTGCTGCCAAATTTGACAGACTCAATGATTAGAAAGCATAGGAAAGTCTTTAATGCAGAAGGAGCCATTCGGCACATTGTGCAGGACTTAGTGGCCACATGCGCCATGGGCACAAATCCCATAATGGCTGCTAAATATCGCAAGAGGCCAAAAATGGAATTGGCACCGGCAAGATTTCAGAAGGTGATCTTTGTTGGCCCTCCCCAATGACACGGTCAGATTCATGCCCAAGAAGTACGCAAACCTGACTTGCATGAATTTGAATCCATTATAATATACTCGGCATGGTTAACATCTTCAGACCTCATTGGATTTTCACACCCTGGTGTGAAAAGGGGCAGGGAAGGAGGAGGACCTCCTCTTGAATCTGCTCTTGGGCCTGGCAAAACTTGCCATTAACAGGTCCAGGCAACGTGTGACTCAGGGGTTGTCCAGCCTGACTGTCTGCACCTGTTACACGGCTTCATTCATGGCCGGGTGTCTCTCGACAAGGAATATGGGCACCATCAAAATTGTCCATGCCCAGTTGGCACCGTAGGGTTTAAGGTGCTTTATTGACTCTTTTAATCACCTTTTGATTTGATGTTTTTAAGTTTCATTTGCTTTTTATTCTTGTTTAGTGCAGTGCCAAGGAATGGGATGAATACTCAGGGTTCAGGGATAAATGCTTGGGTACAGGGGATCAAGAGGCACTTAGCTTGCTTATGTGCCAGGCCCCAATGTCTGCCAGTGAGGATCCATTAGCCCAGTCATGAGCATGTCACTGTAAGAAATGTTAGGGTGCTCATGTTACTGCAGTGATGTCAGAGTGTGGGTGGACCTGAGCTCTGGCTCTGTTTTATAGTTTCACTTTGAGAAAAGCTTGGGTGTGTCTGTGACTTTTTGGTTTCGTTTTCAGTGTTGGAGCTGAAGCCAGACAAAGCAGGTGTGCTGTTGTTCTCTCTGCCATAAAAAGACTATCTCTTGATCATTTGGTGAATTCAGAATTATAAATGTTCTCAGTAGTGAATGCAAACCTGATATGTTTCTGTTAAAAGGTGTTTCTTTTGTCTTCTGGATGTTGTTTGGGAAGTTATTAAGGATTACTTAGTGTTATATTTTTGGGGGTTGTATTTGAATTGATGGTTGCTAAGATGTTCACTGTTTGTTTTAAAAAGGTTAACTTGAGTTAATAGAATAAACATTGTTTTGCTTTAAAAAGTACTTTTTCCATGTCTGCTGTACTACACCTGTAGAGTGGGCCGTGTGCTCCCCATACCACAATCTATTACAAGTTGTGGGTCAGGTGAACTCCATGATACGCTTTGGATTTTTCGAAACCCTGGCCCACAACACCCCCAATGCGGAAATCACCGCCCAGTAGACCCTGCCCATAAGGAATGTGCAAGCATATAAACCTCCTGTCAGAATCCCCAGTGATATAGAGAGTAAGGGAGGGAAAACCAGACTGAAGGCCAAAGGTGACTCTGATTGGATGAGGGTTTAGGCTGGAGCCAGTCATGCAATGGAGATGGGAGGGCACCTGAGCTGTGAGTGAGCGGTAGCTGCTAGATAATGTGTGGGACTGGCTGCTTCTCGGTCTCGGAGGCAAAAAGGTCAGGTGAGGTACTGATATTACGCGGCTACAACACCAACCTGACTGTGTCTCTCTCAACCATCATCGCTAACTGAAATGATATTGGCATGGATCCAGTGGAGCTGGCTGTTCTATTTATTCCAGCACTGAAGGAGCACAGACTCCAGCTGTACCGTGCGGCAGCGCACAGCATTGTTTTAAATGCATTGAGGGTTTCTGTCTCTATCCCACTTTCAGGCAGCAATTTCCAGGCCCAAATCACCCCCGGGGTGAAGAAGTCACTCCTCAATTTCCCTCTAATGCTTTCATCAATCACTTCAAATTCTGGACATCCACCTCTTCCCGAACTGAAATAGGTTGGTTGGAAGAACCAAGTTGGCAGATGTGAGAGATACCGTAAGGAGTCCTCTGGTGCAGTGCTTGTGGTAACAGTGAGGGGAAAAGTCCAATTAGAATGAGTAAAAGGAAACATAAAAAATATCTCGCAGGTGATAAAGGGAGAAATAGTACAAAATAACATACAAAAACAAAAGAGGAGTTGAAGGAATGAACAGCTTTGATGAAAAGTATAAGGAAGGCAGATTGAAAAGGAAACATTGCAAATTAGCATACAAGCTATTGGAGAATGCTTCCTCCCTCTTCCCCATTCAGCACTCCACCACTCAGCTGAGATTCTAATGCAGAAGGAAACTACTACAGACGCTGAAATTCTGAAATAACAACAAGAAACATTGGAAACAATCAGGAATTCTGGCAACATCTGTGGAAAGAGAAACAGATTTAGCAGGCCCGTTTGCCAAGGGTGCAAATCCCATCATGGCCATTAATTATCACGAGAGGCCAAAAACGGGATTTGCGCCAGCAAGATTTCAAAACACGATCTTCCTGGGTCCTCCCCAATGATGTGATTAGATTCACACTCCGGAAGGGCGCACACAAGATTGACATGAATTTGAATCCATTAACATGTACTTAGTTGGCTTAATGTTGCATCTTCTGCCCTCATCGAATCGTCACAGCTACCAGGCGTGACACCATTCCGGCGCAAATCACGACTGCTTTTTTAAAAATGGGAACTAGGCGGCATGTCTCCGAGAGGGGGGAGGGAAGGAGGTGAACACCACTGTCACCATTGAGCATTGGGGAGTCCATGGGGACATAGGCTGCTGAGCAGCACTGGAGTGGGGTGGGGGGATGGTCGGAGGTGTCCAGGGTGGAGGTCGTGGGCATCTGGAGGAGGGAAAGGGCGGTGAAACAAAGACGGGTGCAGCTGGCACGGGTCCCAATACCACCTCCTCCCTCGGGTGCCCGTTGGTCCCTGGGTTACTCCTTGGGATTGAGGATAAGGCTCTACTTGAGAGGTGGGGTGTGGGGTCGAGGTTGGTGTCAATGGTCTTGGAGTCTGCTTTCAGTGTTGTGTATGTCTGCTATCTGTGTTCTGTGGTTATGTAGTCTGTGTTGTGGGAGTATGCAGCCTGTGGCATGGGAGTCTGGGGTGGGGCAGCTGTGGGGCACATGGGGTAGGATGTGTTGAGAGCCATGGAGCCAGGCCTAATGAGCGAGGTGGATGGGACCCCAAAAGAGAAAGCAACATACTGCCCACCACGGATGTCCTCAACTTATGGGTTAGCTATCCAGGAGGCTTAAGTGTTGAGGCATAACAGCAATGGGCTCCCTGAATTATGCAGCCTGACTAAGAAGGGTGCCTCTTAATTCTGCCTCTCCATGAAGAAGGAAGCAATCGTGTCCTGTTACCATCCTGATACTCATGCTCATTACATTAATTTGCCATCCGGAGTTAACCTTTACCAATGTCAGCTCCCACAGTCTCAATGCAGGAAGCAGAATTTCTGTGGTGTAATAGTTATCACATTCACCTCACACACAAAAAGGCCCCAGCTTCAAAATCGGATAGAAACATTTTCAATGTCAAAGAATGGGATGAATCCTCAGATTTCAGGGCTCAAAGGTTGGTAATGCGTGCCCCCCCAGGCCAACACGGCACAGGTGGTTAACGTGGTGGAAGCATTGGGGGCGACGGTTTTGGCTATGGAATACCAAGTCCAAGGCCCAGGGCATTCTGTGCAGGTGCTGGCTGAGGCCCAGGACAGGGTTGCTGCCTCACAGGCAACCATGTGCCAGAGCCACCTTGAAATTGCAGCAGCGGTCCTGAGCGTGGCCCAGTCACAACAGGCCATGGCTGGGAATGCGGTATCATTGCCCAGGCACTGGCCGATGTGGCGCAGACACAGGGGGAGGTGGCCCAGCCATAGAGGGAGATGGAGCAGTCACTGGCTGATGTGACACAAACCCAGAAGGCGGTGGCACAGTAAATGGGTGATGTGGTGCAGTCCCAGACAGAGATGGTCCACTCCCTGTGCTCCCTATGCCGCGAGCTCGAGACCAGAGCGGGCCTCCAGGACTGGCAGTGCCAGGTGGTGGGGAAGCCTCAGCGGATAGCTCCGCTCGCACCCTAATCCCAAGGAGTAACCCAGGGACCAACGGGCACCCGAGGGAGGAGGAGGTGTTGGGACCCGTGCCGGTGACTCCCGCAGGGAAGGTGTCAGAACACCACAGCACCTCCAACCCCCCCCCCCCCCCCCCCCTCCTGTCCCTGGTGCATCTGGCAGGGGCAAAACGGGGACGCATCAGGCCACCTGAAACACCTGAGCAGCAGCCGGGCCTTCGCCCCCAAAGACGGCCGCCAATGGGGACCCAGGTTGCAGGGCGGGAATCACAGCAGACTGCCTCCACTCCTGCAATACCAACTGGGGATCCACCAAGACGTAGCATTAGGGCCCGTAAGGCCAGAAAGTTAGACACCAGTTAAGTTGGCATGGCACAGTTTAGTGATAGAGGCAAGGGCACAAATCTGTATATACGTTATCACATTAAGCACCTGTTCACAGTGTTACAACCTCGGTACTCTGTTGGATGGGTGTGAGGGGTAGGCTGGTCTGGGCTGGCCAGAGAAGGTTTTCAGGGAGGGAGGAATGGGTGGACGATGTGGATGCCGTGGAGACCCCACACTCTTCCCGCCCTCTCCCCCTCTGCCGACCATCACCTCAGAGATTCAATGTGACCGCGTGATGGAATGACCAGCTCGCTTGCAGGGATTACAGTGGGCAGGAGTCAGACGTTGCCAAATGATGCAAAGCACTAGAGCTCCTCGCAGAGTGGGTTGTCATCATCCTCTATCCCATGGACCAGAACCGGTGTTACTGCCAACCCAGGGCCTCCTCCCCGCAGTGCTGCAGGTATGTATCATGGAGGGGCGGGGCGGGGGGGTGGGGGAGGCTGGGGGATGGGGTGTAGTGGTGGGATGCGTGTCTCTGTCCCTGGCCAGTGTCTCCACGCCCTGAGTTGATGAACCTAGAGGCGATCAGAGTGTCCTGTACGCATTGGTCCTGGCACACACCTTGTGCGGCCTCCATGTCCCGCCTGAGCCCCCATGTCCTGCCCAACCTTGCCATGCCCCACATCCTGCTTGTCAGACAAGGCCTGCCGTTCATCCTTCTCCTCCAGCAGGTCGCCCCTCTGCTGCACGATGTTGTTGAGGCGCAGCAGGCCGCCACGATGCGCGAGACCCACTCAGTGTCATACTGGAGGGCCCCTCCAGAGCGGTCCAGGCAACTGAACCGCATCAACAGGAGGTCGAAGCACCGTTCAATCATGTACCTGGTCGCAGCATGGGCATGGTTGTAGTGGGTCTCAGCATAGGTCTGTAGCCTCTGGATAGCTGTCATCAACCATGACCGCAGTGGATAACACTTGCCACCCAGGAGCCAGCCCCCAGGCGGGGGATGGGGTAGGGGGGGAGCATCTCGGACATGTCAAAAATTATCGAGTATGCCAGGATGAAGACATTGTGCACGCTACCCGGGTAACAGGCACAGACATGCATGATGCACAGCTGATGGTCACATATAGGCTGCATCAAGTGGAACCCCTGTCGGTTTGTGTAGAGCAGCCTGTTATCTGCAGGTACCCTTGGAGTGACATGGATCCCGTCAATCATCCCTTGGACCCAGGGCATGTCGGTGATGGTGGTGAACTCCGCTGCCTGGGCATCCTGGTGGGCTCGGTCCATATTGAAGTGGATGTATTGAGCCGGCTGGGCATAAAGGGTCTCCGTGACAGTCTGGATGCACCTCTGCACCGAGGTCTGTGAGATCCCGGACAGGTCCTCACTCGCCGCCTGGAAAGATCCCGTGGTGTAAACGTTCAGGGCAATCATCACCTTGATGGCCACCGGGAGGGAGCGGGCCTTCCCCATACCACAGTGGTGCCAGGTGTGCCATTATCTTCCAGATATGTCGCACCCCCTCCCTGCTCACCCAGAGTTTTCAATGGTATGCCTGGTCCAGCAGATCCTTGAGTGGCAGGCATTGCCAGTACACACGAGGCCTCATGCAGCACCTCCTTTGCACCACCTGATACCCCACCGGTGACGGCGGCCGGGTGGGAGGTATGGCGGAGTTTGGGGTGCGGGAGTGGGTTCACCAAAAGGCCAGTGTCACTCTGGAGAACCATAGGCCAAGGTGGGTGCTCAGTGGGGTGCGCAGCAAGGTGGCTGTCTTGCAGGCCGCTGCAATGGTGGTCTGTTCCTGGACGCTGCCCTAATCCCATGGGGGGGCAGCCTTGCAACTCGCCGCATTCCCCCGTCACCTTCCCCCCCTCCTTCCCGGCCGTGGCAGGGCATCCCCCACCCCAGCCAGCCAGGCCAGTGTCCAGCCTGGCAGCCCACAGTCATATATCTCTGTGTCCTACCTCCTCTCTGTCCCTCATCAGCCACGACACGGGTTTCATGATTTTTAAAAAGCCCAAGTGAACCTTACCGTTGGGAGCACGTACCATCGGAGACAGAGAATCGCGGAGGCCCCGGAGTCAGTCCCGCTAATGATATGCAAATGGTGTCTACGTTTCTTGCATTCCGGACCGCATTGACGCCACTGTCGAGGTGGCGGAGAATAGTGATTTGGCACCCGCCGCGATTTTAGCATCAGAACCGATTCTCTGCCCAATCGCGTTCCTGATTTCGGTGGGGCCAACTGAGAATCCCACCCGTCATCTTTCTCACCCAGATTGTAAAAACCTTGGAATATTGAACCACACTGTAAACACTATATAAATGCATGCTGCTTTCTCGCTTCAACACCCGGCTTTGATTGTTAACATGCTGAAGTTTAATTTGGCTCAGTTTTGGGCTATTTATCCCTAAACAGTTTATACAGTAGCTATATAAATAATTAAAATTACAGTTGTATTAAAGTACATAATTCAATCAGGTTAGTTTCTTCTTTCACACTTAATTCAGACTAACAGACATTCTTCAGAAAATGTGCAATAAATTCTTAATCCTCAAATTGAAGATCCAAATAGGGAATTCTCACATTGATCAGAGAAACAGCTGGAGGTCATGGGAAAAGAGTAGGGGGGCAGACTGGCATTTCTGAGGCCGCATATGTTACGCCAGGATGGTGTGCTGCCTTTCTGGTGCCAGGGTCAAGGATGTCGCTGAATGGCTGCAGGGCATTCTGAAGGGGGAGGATGAGCAGTCAGACATCATTGGCACCAACGACAGAGGTAGAGAGAGGGATGAGGTCCTGCAACAAGAATTTAGGGAGCCAGTTGGCAAATTGATAAACAGGACCTCAAAGGAGGATGGAGCAGATGAATGCGTGACTGAAGAGATGGTGCAGGAGGGAGGGCTTTAGGTTCCTGGATCACTCGGTGTGTCTCTGGGTAAGGTGGGACCTTTACAAGTCGGAGGGGTTGTACCTGAATCGGAATGGGATCAATGTTGATGTGGGAAGGTCTGCTAGTGCTGTTGTGGAGTTTGGGGCGGGGGGGGGGGGGGGGGTTAAACTAATTTGGCAGGGGTTGCAGAGTGGAGGTACAGTAGGAGGTAATGCATAGCTAATTATGGAAGAAAAAGCCAGTCAATCTGGAAGGCAGAACAAAGATCGACATATTAAGGTACAAGGGAATATGACAAGGCTGGGTTGCATTTATTGTACTGCAAGAAGTCTTACAGGTAGGGCTGATCAATGGAGGGCTTTGATTAACACATGGGAGTATGATAGTATTGCCATCGCAGAGACATGGTTGAAGAAGGGTCAGAACTGGAAGCTCAATATTCCGGTGTATAGAATCTTCAGGTGAGTTGGGAGGGGGGTGGTGGATTGGGTGTAAAGGAGGAGATGGTGTCACAACATTGATCAAGGAGTCAATAACTGCAATCAGGAGGGATGATGTACTTCCCAGGTAATTACAGAGCAGTGAGTCTCACGTCAGTGGTAGGGAAACTACCAGAGAAAATTCTGAAGGAGAGAATTAATTTCTACTTGGAAAGGCATGGGTTGATCAGGGATAGTCAGCATGGCTTTGTCAGGGGGAGGTCATGTTTAACAAATTTGATAGAACTTTTTGATAAAATGACCACATGTGGGGATGAAGAACGTGCAGTTGATGTAGTTTATATGGATTTCAGCAAAGTCTTTGACGTGGAAGACTGATGAAGAAGGTTGAAGCACATACAATTCAAGGAAACTTGTCGAGGTGGATCTGAAACTGGCTTAGTAATAGGACACATTGGGTGGTTGTAGAAGGGTGTTTGAGTAAGTGGAGCCGGGGTCCAGCGGCGTACCACAGGGATCAGTACTGGGTCCCTTATTATTTGTTTTATATATATAAATGATGTAGACGAGAACGTGGGCGGAATGATAAGCAGGTTTTCAGAGGACATCAAGATCGGTAGAGTGGTTAACAGTGAAGAAGAGGGTTGTAGGTTACAGGAAGATTATAGATGCATTGGTCAGGTGGACAGAGCAGTGGCAGGTGGTATTTAAGCCTGATAAATGCGAGATGTTGCAGTTTGGAAGAGAAAAATAGGACAAGAGAGTAAGTAATCAATGGCAGGACACAAGGAAGCTCAGAGGTACAGATGGATTTTGGAGTACTTGTTCACAGATCCCTGAAGGCAGCAAAGCAAGTGGGCCAGCATTTATTGCCCATCCCTAATTGCCCTTGAACTAGTGGCTTGCTGAGGCCACTTCAGAGGGCAGTTAGGAGTCAACCACATTGCTGTGGATCTGAAGTCAGATGTAAACCAGACTAGGTAAGGATGCAGATTTCCTTCCCTAAAGGGCATTAGTGAACCAATTGAGTGAACCAGTTGAGTTTCTACAACGATCAATAACAATTTCATAGTCATCATTTAGTTCCAGATTTGTTTTGTGGAATTCAGGTTTAACCCTGAAAAGTGTGAGGTGATACATGTTGGATGGAGTAATGTGACAAGGAAGTATTCAATGAATGGCCTGACGCTGGCAAGTTCTGAGGAACAAAAAGATCTTGGAATGTTTGTCCATAGATCTCTAAAAGCAGGAGGGCAGGATAATAGAGTGATGGCAAAAGCAAATCAATCAAAGCATAGACCACAAAAGCAGGGAAGTCATGTTGGAGTTGCACAGAACTTTGGTGAGGCCACAGTTGGAGTACTGTGTGCAATTCTGGTCGGCATATTATAGGAAGGTTATGTTTGCACTGGACGGGGTACAGAGAAGATTCACCAGGATGTTGCCTGGGATGGAACATTGAAGTGATGAAGAGAGTTTGAATAGGCTTGGAGGTGACATTGAATTTGTATAAGTCAATAGTTCAGCTTCAGCTGGAGTAGTACACCCAGTTTTGTGCACTGCACTTTTGTAAAGATGTGGAAGTATTAGCAAGGGTGTAGAAAAGATTCACAAGAATGTTTCCAAGGATGGGGAACTTCAGTTATGAAGATACATTGGAAAAGTTAGGGTTGTTTTCCTTCGAGAAGAGAAGGCTGAGAGGAGATTCAATAGAAGCATTCAAAACCATGAGGGTCTAAACAGAGGAGAGAGGGAGAAACTGTTCCTGCTCATGAAAGGATCAAGACTGAGAGGGCACAGATTTAAAGTAATTAGTAAAAGAAACAAAAGTGATTTTAGGAAACAATTTTCCATGCAACAAGTGGTTAGAGTCTGGAATGCACTGCCTGAGAGTATGGTGGAGGCAGGTTCAACTGAGTAATTCATAAGGATTTAGACTATTTTCTGAAAAGAAAGGAAATGCAGGGTTATCGGGAAAAGGTAGAGGAATGGTGAGTTGTTCATTTGGGGAGCCAGTACATAAATAATGGGCCAAATGGCTCCTTTTGCCCTGAAACATTTCTGTGATTCGATGAATACCTCAGTAATGTAATTCTGCGTCTATTGTTTCTTAACTCCAACTAAATAGATTCAGTCCTTGACCCTTCCAGAACATCCTCTTTCTCCATCATTGTAATATTCTCTGGGGCTGGTTTAGCTCACTCAGCTAAATCGCTGGCTTTTAAAGCAGACCAAGCAGGCCAGCAGCACGGTTCGATTCCCGTACCAGCCTCCCCGGACAGGCGCCGGAATGTGGCGACTAGGGGCTTTTCACAGTAACTTCATTGAAGCCTACTCGTGACAATAAGCGATTTTCATTTCATTTCCTTAATCAACATTGTTACCCCTTCTTCACTCTTTCCTTTCCTTGTATCCAGGAATATTTAATCCTCAGTCCTGTCCACTTTTGAGCCAGGACTCTGCTATCGTCACAACATTATATTTGTACATGTTATCTGCACCTGAAGCTCACTGACATTTTTAACCACACTCCATATGCTCACATATATGTACAGTAAACCTAATTTATACCTTATTGCACTCCATCTTACTCTGACCCCACCTGACACTCTGGTGACTTAGTGTCATCTGTTTTTCCTCTCTGATGTTACTTTTCGGTTCTCACCTTCTCCCAAGTTAGCTTGAACCTTCTCGATAGCACCAGCAAACTGCCCCACAAAGACATTGGTCCAAGTTCTGTTCAGGTGCAACCTGTCCACCCTGCTCAGGTCCAATCTTCCCCAACAACCGCTCTCAAAGTTCCAGGAATCTGAAGCTCTCCTTCCTGAACCATCTCTCCAGCCAGATTTTGACTCTTGTCTGAGCTTAACTTCTAAATTTGCAGCATGTTTTAAAAAAAAAAGATTTCCTGGAGCTGAATAGGAATGAATGTTTCTCCTAATTAGACCTTTTTAAATCAATCAATGCTCTCAAAGAAGTAAAGTGCTAGATGACTGGAGGCCCTAGTCAGTTTCATTGATTGGTGGCATACATTGAACATTTCATCATCGGCTGAGCAATTGAAAATTATAACCTAAAATTTCAGTATAGCTGGGCTATAATATGGGCTGAGAGCCATAAAGTGTGTGCTTACTGCACAACTTTAGCATTGGTGCGCAGGAGATTGCAATTTTCATTGATACTGAACTGTAGTGTAAAGCTGGAATCGACCGACATGACCAATAGAATAAGACAGATATGTTAAGGAGAGACCACAAACCATGGGTTTTACATTGCATGGAATCTAAATGCAGACCAGACAATACACAATATGCAAGGTGCTCAAGGTCCTCAAGGAGACATTTTTCACCTACCCACGTATATTTTAGACACTGCTGTTCATTGTCCAAACATTTAACATAGGAGTCTGCACGTCCTCCCCGTGTGTGCGTGTGTTTCCTCCGGGTGCTCCGGTTTCCTCCCACAGTCCAAAGATGTGCGGGTTAGGTGGATTGGCCATGCTAAAATTGCCCGTAGTGTAAGGTTAATGGGGGGATTGTTGGGTTACGGGTTACGTGGGTTTAAGTAGGGTGATCATTGCTCGGCACAACATCGAGGGCCGAAGGGCCTGTTCTGTGCTGTACTGTTCTATCTATCTATCTATTTGACTCCTGTAAGCATGCATGTAGAGAATCCTCCCTTGGCCAGCGGAGTTTTAGTTTCAGCCCAATGGTATAAACAGGCGGTTGCCTGACTGAATCCCAAACTTAAATTGCACTTTAAATGTGTGTAAATGACTTGTGTATTAAATTTTTTTTTCTTACGCGAAACAGTTTCACTCTGTTCCAGGTCCCCTGCCTTGACACTGTTGCCAAAGGGTAGCATACACATGAGGAAGAAGAGGAAGACTCCAGGAATGACTCAGGCGTTTGAAGAGAAGCCGAAGACTGAGATTCAGACTCCAATAATGGAGCGAAGCGAAGAAAACCACACATTTCTGACCACTTGTAAGTGGACATAGGATTTGAGGAGGTTGCAGTACGAGGGTGGGTAAGGCATTGGCTGGGTTTAAAGCTGAGAACCAAAAGATGTTGAAATTAATATCTTAGATGATGAGGAGTCCACGTGGAAGTGTGTTGGGTGACCAGGATGGTTACAGCAAATGTGTGGCAGAGCTTTGGACAAATTAGAGATTCTGGAGAGGGATACATTAGAGACCAGCAAAACAAAATTGTTCACCTTTGGACGGAATGAAGGCCTGTGTGTTTTTCAGTGGTGAGGCGGTTGAGGTTGAACAGAGACAGACAGCATTACAGAGATGCACATAATCAGTCTTGATAATGGATATAATTTGAAGTTCAAAGCAGAGTTCAGATTCGAAGCTTAATGAAGTTAGTATTTGCAAATGTGTGGAAGGAACAGACCATTTTATGTTGGGGTCTATAATGCTCTTTTGAAAAGGGTAATAAATGACTGTCAGAAATTGCACGTGGCATGCCTGACGCATAGCAGGTGCCTCCTGGGACTGCTGATTACTGCATCTTAAGGTGGTGCTCCTGAGGTAGATGGCTTGAGGCCTGGCACTGTTTGCTGTCTTGAGAAATGGTGGTATCATGCAACAGTGACTCCTGAATTGCTTGTTCCTCATCACTCTCTTTAGCATCATCACCTTCCTCCACCTGTTTCAGATAGCACATGCAAATGTAAGTTGAAACCAGGCTGCTACAGGTGATAAGCCAGAGCCATGACATTCAGGAGGGGGTGTCAGCGACATTCCTGCGACTACAAGGCCAAAGGCTTCAGGTGCAGGCGATGTTGCGGACAATGCATGGCAGCCAGGCCAACACTGCAAGGGTGGCGACTGCAGTAGAAAACCCGGAGCACGATGTCTGAGCCTTGAGTTGTGGTGTCCAAGGCATTGCTCAGTTTCTGAAGACCATGACTGAGGGCCTCAACATCATGTCCAATTCTCTGATAGACATCCCAGACACAGGTGGACATTGGTGAGGTACTCCAGAGCTTGGCCTATTGAGAACCATTGCTGAGGGATTTGACGCCATGGTGCAGATAATGTGGGGCCATCTGGACTCATTGCGCCATTTGACTCAGAGCCTTGCAGCTCTTTCCAGCTGCATCTCTATCCTATGGATTCAAGCAGGGCTCTACGGGCACCCTCGGGGAGGAGGAAGAACTGGAGCCCATCCTGGGGCCTTCCACCAAGGAAACCTATACGGTCTCCAGTCCTTTTGAATCCCCCTCTCCTGACATTGGTGCATCTCAAGGGCAGCAGGCAGTACAGTTTGGCCTTGATGCCTTCTGTAATGTTCGCCCGCCTCGGCTGCAACTATCAGTATTATGACAACCTTAGCAGGATGAACAGCAACATTCATCTTTGTATCTGGAAGGACTTGCAGAAGGAGAGAGACCGTCAATTAGTTAGGTCTTCCATCCCGGAACCCTCAAACACCCCAACCCTCCCCACAACCCCTTGACCTTATGAACCTTCTAGCTGACCACCTACCACTAGCGTTTGAGGGAATCTTCCCCTGGCCCTGTCATGTAGACTGATGCAGCTGAGAGGGCTTTCCCGCTATTCCGGCGACATAGCAAAATTGTCACCTGGTGCGATCCAGCCAAAGTGAGAGACGTGGGCTAAGAGATTAATTAAATGGAGAAAGGGAAGTAATTGTTGTGAACGGAGCTGGATAGCCATCATGAAAGATGGTAATTTGGAGCCCTCTTGATGAAGTTTAGTTGTAAAGCTGTTGCCCGTGTCCAGGGTGGACAAAGTAGAAGGAGGTTTCTTCTATTGAGGATGTTGACTTTATTGCACCATTGTTCTGTAGTTCTTAGGGCAAGTGAGTTGTCAGTCAGTGTGAGTATCTATTCTTCCAGATGGTGCAAGTCGTGATTTTTAGTGTCTTGATAGCGCACACTCTAAGGAGTCTGTTCACTTTGCCTTCAATGCTCTCCAGGTCGGTTTAAATGTTTTCTGTGTTTTCTGCTTTGGCTCAATGCCATACCTTTCTGCCTTCTAGGCAGAGATGCCAGTTCAGTATTTATAATCCTGTTCAAGTGTAATAAAAATATTGGCAAGGCATGCTATGAAGTAATTTGAGAGAGAAATGAAAGAGCCAAGCTTGTCTTAACTGTTAAACTTCCTTTTAAACATGAGATAGGAATGTAAATCTCATTAAAGAAATTTAAGGCCCACAATCATATGATGTTATTTTTTTTATAATGCTGGGGAAGAGCAAAGAATAACACTTTTACCTCAGTGCAAATTCAAAGCCTGTTTCTTTAATTATGACATGGCTTAATTCTTTTGCCAAAACATATTCACATGATTTACCTCAATCACTGTTCAACACAAACATTTGCTAGTGAATGTTTGCATCTATTTACTGCAAACAAATTAATGAGACTACCAAAGATAATTTATTAGCAAAAAAAAAGTGTATTATAAAAAATCTTTATTTCATCAAAGCTACCGTGGTTGATGATACACATTATGTTCAGTTCCATTTGTGGAAATTGATGACCCTGCACGAAACTGTTGCAATTAAGGTAAATTCAATATATTCCCTTTGCCACAGTGCTTGTCAATTAAAATTGTAGCTTTTTATTACTAGAAGCCGGGTCTGTCATTCTAGACTTCATATAAACATAAATATTGCTCTGGAAATAAATACTTCTCTGACACTCCATTCTTTCTCATTCACAATAAACAGATCCCATTTTTATTTTTCTTATATGACCCTATTAGATTTTGAAGTTATATTATTCAACAGACAATTATGTTAATAATCAATTGCAATATCCTGTGAGACAGTTGATATATCACAGGGAACTACATCAAACGTTTAATACTGCAACTGCATGCAGACAGTATTTGCTCCATCCAACATTTCTTATCCAGCATGAGCCGAACAAAACCCTAGCTATAAAAATGACATAAACAGAACATAGTTTAATCATTTAAACATTTTAAACAAGTGACCAGTTGTTCTGAAAGAACTTTACTCATTGCACATAATTAGTGCCTCTAGACTACAAGACACCCCAGGTCAGCCTTGCATATTCTACCATCAACCTGTGTCCTTATTCACGTTAAGTCCTGTTCACCTATTTCCCTGTACCTGCTGCCTTACATTGTCTGCTGATCAAACAATGCCTCAACTTAAATGTTACTATATAGAATGATAGTTAACTCAAACAATTCCCCATAATTTATAACAATGGGCACGATTCAACAGAAACATTTCTGAGTATCATTTTGGATTCATTTGGTGGGGTGTCCCTTGATAGAAGCATTTGACGAGATCGCGGTCGGTATTCAACGGCACCGAGTGCTATAAATGAGCCCCACGTGCGTCCTGCCATTACTGGCTGTCTTGCTGTCTGATTCGCCAGACTCATGCCTCAGCAACTTGTTACAAACAAGAGGAGCTGCTTTTACACGCTGCCTCACCACTCACTCCCAGTCAACATACAAGCATGGCAGCGTGCAGATCCTTGCTTGGGTGGTACCGATCTGGCCAGGCTTCTCGATGCCATTGAATTGAGACATCCTGTTCCTCCGAGGGGGTCGGAGGACCACAATGCCATCTGTGAGGCAGTGGCAGCAGCTGTCAGTGGGGGAGGCATGACCAGGAAGACTGCCGTCCAATGTTGGAAGAAGACCTCCTCCGAGCTGAAAGCACAAGTTACCACCACTCTCCTGGCATCAGTTTCTCCTGCCACCCCTCAAATATCCAAACGGCCACCCCATCCCAGAGGTCACTGGCTGACACCTCGCACCCTCTCCACATCCAATCTTCGTGTTTGTTCCTCAGCACCTCATGAAACCCACCAGCACAACCCCTTCATAGCTAGGTGTGGTGCCCATACATGTCACCTGCTATGGACCCCCTGACCCATCAAGCATGTGGCTCACAATGATGAGGGCATTGACAGAATGGTGCAGACAATCGGGAGTCACCAGGACTGGAAGAGCCAGATGACTCAGAGGCCTCTGAAGTTCACACTAGCTATCCCTCCATCCCATGGAGACCCCCAGGGCCCTACGGGCACTGTCAGGGAGGAGGAAGTGCTGGAGGCCAACCCATGGCCTTCCACCAAGAAGACAGTGGTGGTCTCCAGATCTCCTAAATCCCCCCTCCTGACATTAGCATATGTCAAAGGAAGCAGACAGAACAAGATGGTATGGTGATGCCATTGACACCGTTAAGTCAGCCGAGGCCCTCCGGTTCCAGGCCCTCCAGAGGATGCCCGCCAAAGGCATCAAAGGCCACAGGGCACGGAAAGCAGCAGGCAGCCTCCATCTCCCATGTGCACCCTGGGGATACACCTAAACGTAACAATAAACCAAAATAGATCAAGAAGATTGAGGAGCACTCAGTGGGCACAGTTGAGAACACTAGGTGGAATGGAAATGTCAATAATTCACTTTAAAACATGTAACACCTGATACACGTGAAGCCTCGGTCATGTTAATCTTCATAGCGGGCCTACTGACAGTACGCTCACACCCATCCTCTGAACAGGGTCTGCATCGGGGAATTTGACCTTGGAACGCTGTTCCCAGGGGGGTGGGAGGTGGGGGGTGCGGAGGGTTCCAGGAGGTGGGGGTACAAGATCCGACCCACTACGGTCGTGTTATCAGCAAACCTGTAGATGGATTTGGAGCCAAATTATGCCACACATTCATGTGTGTATAGAGAGTATAGTAGGGGGCTAAATATGTAGCCTTGTGGGACCCCGGTGTTGAGAACTATCATGGAGGAGGTGTTGTTGTTTATCCTTACTGATTGTGGTCTATGGGTTAGGAAGTCGAGGATCCAGTTGCAGAGGGAGGAGCCGAGTCCTAGGTCATTTCTACGATGACGTTCTGGACATGAAAACACATTCTCAGGCTCACCCTCTGTTTCTGTGGAGGAATCTCCGAGGGGTGATACCGTGAGTTTGTTCTTTTTTTGTGAAAAGGAGCTGCTACAGCTTTGTATTGGTACCAATGTGGAACGGTAACCTTTCCTTGTTGTTTATTGGTCAGTGTGGCATGTGGAATATTACACAGTTGATTTTTGAATCTTTGTTACTGTTGACCATTTAATAAAGACAATATTCTCAACTCTCAAGTGCCTACCCCAGGGTACAGGTGCCATGTTTCAGAGGATGATTAGTGCATAACATCGCAAGGAAACTTTGAAGCCTGAACTCTAGAAGCGTCAGCACCACAGACGCATCTGGCAACAATCAAACACTAAAGACCTGGGCTTCACCACAGAGGATCTTCTCGTGACCAAAGGGTAAGTGTGTGGTTCAGGAATGCAGCACGGTGGTGCAGTGAGTTAGCCCTGTTGCCTCACGGCACTGAGCTTCCAGGTTCGACCCTGGCTTTGGGCCACTGTCGATGAGAGTTTGCACATTCTCCCCGTGTTTGCGTGGCTTTTGCCCCCACAACCCAAAGATGTGCAGGATAGGTGGATCGACCATGTTAAATTGCCCCTTAATTGGAAGAAAATGAATTGGATACTCTAGATTTATAAAAACAAAAGTGTGTGATTCAGGGAACCCTGCCCGCTAAATTTGGGAGTGCCAGGTTTAGCCTGGTCCTTAAACATCGACCCATCACTAGTTCTGCAGGAGACGTACCTGTTGTTGGGTGCATGGTGGTCCTGTACACTAAGAGGAACCAATCTATTTTTCTTTCCAAAGATGCAGCTGATTGTTTCTTTAAGTTGGTCTTGAAAGTTTGGACTGCGCTCTCAGCCATTGCATAAGGGATGCTATGGTGCAGTTCTGACGTGCTTAATCCCATTGAAAGAAATGGGGTGGGATTCTCCAAGCCCACGCCGGGTCGAAGAATCGCTGGGGGCGCGGGAAATTCCCACCACGCCACTCCGACACCAGGCCACGATTCTCCGGCGACTGGAGAATCGGCGCCAATCGCGCCCGCGTGGTCTCTGTGATGCCAGTCAAGGGCCGCTGAAATAGGCCACTGCGGCAATTCTCCGCGGGTGACCAGTCGAACTCCCACCAAGTTCCGCCAAGTCCTGTCGGCATGGTTCCAACTTGGTACCCCCCAGCAGGAGGATGGACCCGCGGCCGCGTTGGATGCCCTGGTGGATGGGGGCCGAGGGATCTGACTCCGGGGGGGGCCTCCACGGGGCTTCCGATCGGCAGGCGGCAGCAATCTGGAGGGGACCTACCTCCTTCTGCGCAACCCGCTGTAAGGTCCCCGATATGTTGCTCTACGCCAGCGCAGGGACGGCAACCACATGCATGCGCAGGCACAGAGATAACAACCAAGCGCATGTGCAGGCGCGGAGATGGCAACCATGTGCATGCGCAGGCGTGGAAATGGCCGTGCCGCCTGCCTTCCGGCGCTGGAGCGTGCGCAGCACTCCAGCGCCGTGCAAGCCCCCTGAAGACTGGTGGATTGCAGGGCCAGGAGGCCCGTTGACGGCAGCGTACACCACTCCAGTGTTTACGCCGGCGTCAACACTTGGCCGGTAATTCAGAGAACCCCGGCCATGAAGCTTTGAAATTCGGCATTTGTAAAACCCATTCCGTTATCTGATACAAGTACGTCTGATGATCCATGGAGTGTGATACCGGCAAAGCTTCTCAAAGGTGGCTTTTGCAGATGTGCATCACATCTCAAATACTTCTAGCCATTTCAAGTGGTCGACTACCAATAGTGGAAACGTCATGCCATAATGGCCCCACATAATCTATGTGGACTCGCACCCGTGGCCAACCTGGCTAATCCCAAGGCTGCAAAAGAGTTGTGGAAGGTAACTTCTTCTGGAACTGACACTGATCGCAGAGCTTCACAAATCTCTCAATTTGTGACCATTACTGGTCGCCAAACATAGCTTCTGGCAAGCATCTTTATTCATGACACGCTCCGACCGGCACTATGCAACTCTGGCATAGGGACGATTGCGCTTGCTCCCCATAGGATGACACTGTCCTCGCAGCTTAACCCATCTTTCCTAATGTCGTATGGCTTCATGTCTTCAGAAATCCTCTCATTCTGCCAACCCACTAACATTTTGTGTCTTATCTATGATACCACTGGGTCATTGCTGGTCCAAAGTTTTATTTGCTGTGCTGACACTGGCAAAGTGTCCAGGAAATTCATAGCCATCACAATTTGTTTTACAGTATTGGGGAGGGGGGAGGGTGGACTCTCTGGCAGTGGAAGATGACTAAGTGCATCAGCGTTGGCTATTTGTGACCATGGTCAGTGAGCAAATGTGCATTCATAGGCTGACAATATCAATGCCCAGTGCTGAATCCTGGACAATGCAATTGGTGGAATTGCCTTGTCCTCCTGGAAAAGACTCAACAGTGGCTTATGGTCCGTTACAACAATAAAACCCTTCTATAAACGTACTGGTGGAATTTTCTCACTCTGCACACAACAGACAGTCCTTCTATTTTTACTTGCGAATATCCTTTATCAGCTTCTGAAAGGTTTCTTGACATATATGCAACAGGCCTCTCAGACCCATCATCCGTTCTGTGAGATTAAACTGTCTCAACGCCGTGTATTCTCAGTACTTCTCCAAGATTAGCCAAGTGTTCTTCTTCAGTTGCCCCAGTATTGAATACATCATCCAAATACACAATGACACAAGGCAAGCCCTGTAATAAACTTTCCGTGGTTCTTTGAATTCTGGTGCAAGTTGATGAAATGCCGAAATGTAAGCATGTATACTAATATAATCCTTTATGTTTGTTAATAGTCACGTAGCCTTTGGGAATGTCATCAAACTCCAACTGTTGATATGCATGGCTCATACCTAATTTTGTCTATGAATATTCTTCAGCCAGTCTTGCTTATAAATCGTCTATATTTAGGATCGGCTATTTGTCCAGCTTTGCTGCTTGGTTTACTGTTAATTGATAATTTCCGTAGATATGGACTATTTTATCTGGTTTTACCACAGGCACTATGGGGACTGTCCGTTCTGCAAACTGGACTGACTGGAAGATACCCAGTTCTTTTAGCCTTTTTAGCATGGACTCAAAGTTCTCCGACAAAGTATAGGGCACAGGTCTAGCTCTGAAAGATTTTGGGTTGGCTTCTGGGTCTACGTAGAATTTTGCCTTTCAGCCTTTAATTTTTCCATGTTTTCTTGAAAAATGTCCTGATACTTTGGGATTACTTCATACCAGCCTCCTTCCTTAATTCTGGAAATTTACAACATTGAGTTTAATTTCTTGGAGCCAGTCAAAGCCCATTAGACGTGGTCCTTAGCCAGACACCATGATTAATGGCAAATTGTTGCCCATTGCTCACGCACATTCCCACTACCTCATGGCCTCTCCTGTGTAGGTAGCCAATCTACCTGATGTGTTCTGCAAACTCAGAGATTAACTGCAGGTCTGTTCCCCTACTGTGGTAGTAGATGCTCCCGTATCCACTTCCATTCTTAGATGTCTGACACTGACCAATAATATCACTGTAATGGCGGCTAGCTACGGTGCCTTTTTCCCATTACTCATCTGAAGAACATTTCAATCATTCGTAGAAAAATCTTCAATGCTATGTACTGATACTGAATTGTTCACTCTCTTGCTACTGGGCCGGCTCTATTTGCTCTTGCATCTGTACCTCAAATGGCCCTTCAGGTGCACACGAAGCGTTCCACTT
Organism: Scyliorhinus canicula; assembly: GCF_902713615.1. Lineage (NCBI taxonomy): Eukaryota > Metazoa > Chordata > Chondrichthyes > Carcharhiniformes > Scyliorhinidae > Scyliorhinus > Scyliorhinus canicula. Next base: position 178,091,280 of record NC_052152.1, read on the forward strand.
CCTTGAATCTACAAATCTCTGGGGAGTGATTTCCCCCACACCTGTAACACTGTGTGCTGATGCCAGGCTGTTGTTTCATTCTCCTGAATCTTGTAACTCTACCAGCTTATGTATTTGTTTCTTGGTTGAGACTGGTGTCTTTGCTTTTGGTGCCACTGCTGCCTACAGCTTCCTGCCGTGACCATTGAACGGTGTTGTTCTGCTGATCTGAAGTTCTTGCGCACTTTTCTGAGTGCTCTCCATTGCTAATGTTATTTCCAATGCTTTTTAAAAATTAATCTCAACTTCTGCCAGCAACTTTCTCTGTATGACCTCATCATTAAGTCCACAAGCCAGGCACTCCCTCAGTGTATTAGCTAATGTTGTCCCGAAGTTGCAGTGTGCTGTCTGCAATTTCCCTAAGCCTCACTATGTAGGTTGCAAAAGTCTTCCATGGGCACTCTCTGTGGAATTGAATTTAAATCTTTGCAAAATCGTGGAGGGTTTTGGGTGATAGTGCCCTTTTACCAAATCTACCATCTCTATAAACTAGCTTGCATCGGGCGGATTTGGAGACATAAGGCTATGAATTAAATTATAGGTTGGGGTCCCGCACATGTTTCACAATATCACTTTCTTATTTCCCTCATCCTCAACTCTTGTATAACTCAAACAAACCATGTTTTCTGTGCAATCTCAGGACCAAAGGATGTCAGAATAGACAATATTGAGCGAGTGTAAAAGGAAATGTTTAATCTGAAATATACATGAAGCATTATGGATGCAGTTAGAAACAATATAAATGAGTTAAAATTGTAATGGTTGGTTAGAAAAAAGAATCAGAAGGAAAACGTTGAACTGTAATTGTTGTTCTTTCAAGTCCCATTTTCTGTAATCCCATGATAGCTGTGAGAATATTGGTTCATTTAAACTTTACTAAGTCTCCAAGGCCAGCACAATATTTTGGTTGGCCAGCGCACAACTGGAAGCGCCCACGTTGACAATCAAGCAGGTAATTTAACCCATTATGGGGCCAATTGACCGTAATTATGGGTGGCCCATCTGCTTTTACAGTTTGGCAGGTGGTCTGATTGGCCAGGTGACCTTTATGTTTTAGTTGCAACCTTGACCCAGGGTGGGCTAAACTACCAGGGCTGAAATAAAATTAACAAATGTGTCTGGGGACGGAGGTCTGTGTATGGTTATGCTGCGCAGACACTCGTGGCATAGTTTTGACATCAAAATTTATTTTCCCCAGTTCAGCACCTCCCTGAGGCAGCTCCACAGCAGCTGTCCACCTGAGGGAGAACATTAGACATGTGAGCCCAAATTCTCTCTGTTCTTGGCACTGGCCCTCTTCCCTCCCTCCCTCCCTCCCTCCCTGGCAGCCCCCATCCTTTCACAAAGTGCGGATAGCCGTTAATTCGCCAGCCAGGATGAAATTGCGCTCTGGGGCCGACCACCACCATAGAACATATTTCATGTACGCCTCCAGACACATTGAATATGCACGCTATACAGCTGAAAAAGTCAGGTCAAGCCTTTTGACTCTGCAGTTCAGTTTCATTAATGACTTTTTCCCCCAATTAAGGGCCAATTTAGCATTACCAATTTACCTACCCTGCACATCTTTGGGCTGTGGGGCCGAGAGCCATACAGACCTGTGGAGAATGTGCAAACTCCACATGGACAGTGACCCGGGGCAGGGATCGAACCCGGGTCGTCAGCGCCGTGAGGCAGCAGTGCTAACCACATTCCACCTGTCACCTTTCATGATTGAGTTATAGACAGCTTTTATTTAAATAGTAATACACTGCTAACTCGAAGCTTCCAAATTTTGCATGGGATCGCTCAAGTCTGATGTACCTTGGGGCCCAGACACCATTTTGAGACAAGCAAATGTAGTTATCCAGCATGCCTGTCTTCAACAAATATGCATCTAATAATTATATGTAAATAAGGGTTACACACCCTTTATGACTGGCCTGCTGATTCTGAAACCAGTCAATAAATATAGCCAGGTTGGAGATTGGAACATTGTTTAAAGGAATTCTCAACTACAGTTAGACAAGCATCTGGTTTATTATTTGGTACTGCTAATGGGCTTTCAGCCATATCTGTTGCTATTTTGGCTGCAACAGAAAATCTGGCATGCTACCTTTGGAAGCCAATCTCTGTCCAAAGGGCTTTCTTGCAAATTCTTCCAGCAACACGAGTGAAGCAGCAAAGGGTGATGGATAAGAAGAGTGCAACAAGTTTTCTCACCTCCTCCCCACCCCACCCCAGCTCCCCACACTCACAATGGATTTAAAGGATCAGAAGATTGTACCTCCAGTTTAAAGTGAGGAGCAAAATATCGATCAAATCCGCTTCACCCAGGAGGTTGTGACAGAAGTATGTCACCTATTGCAGCATCAAGTACAGTCCCACATCAGGTCCCATGCTTCATGGCTGTGACTCAAGAGGTGACTGTGATCATGAATGTTTATGCCTCAGGGTCATTCCTGGCTACAACAGACGACACATCTATCAAATCTCCTCTTAATCTTATTTTCACCAAGGAGAACAGCTCCATCTCCTCTAATCTATCCATATAGCTGAAGTCCGTCAACCATGGAACCATTCTGCTGGATTTCCTTTTTCTTGCACCCTATTTAATGCCTTTGCATTCTTTCTAATGTTGGTGGCCAGAACTGGACACAAAACTCCAGGTGAGGCCAAGCCAATGGTTCAGACAGATTCTACATAACTGTCTTAAAAAAACCAGCAATATATTCATTTTAAGATCATTTTGAGATTAACAATCAGAATGGCTTTTAGCTGTTTATAAAATGTTTCCACTTTAATCAGTTACTATCTGTAGTTTCCCATTTTTTGCAGTTCATCTTTCTTCAAATGGATGAAGAATATAATATCAACAAAAAATGAAGTCTGTATATTGCCTTAGTCTTGCTTCCATCAACCAAATCTAGGGTAAAATAATTAAATGTAGTAACGCTCCACTACTTTTGTTCTCCATCCTTCCATGAAATTTACATCACTTCATAAAGTTCACTTGTTACTTAAATTATGCATAACATAGGGTGGCACGTGGCGCAGTGGTTAGCACTGAGACTACGGCGCTGAGGACCCGGGTCCGAATCCCGGCCCTGGGTCACTGTCCGTGTGGAGTTTACACATTCTCCCCGTGTCTGCGTGGGTTTCACCCCCACAACCCAAAGATGTGCAGGTTAAGTGGATTGGCCACGCTAAATTGCGCACAATTGGAGAAAAAAAATAATTGGGTCCTCTAAATTCATGAAAAAAAAATTATGCATAATACACTTGCTCTACAAAAATAAAATACATTAATTTCGAACACCGGCTGCAATTTTGCCATGTTTGCCACACGTGTAAACGGTGACATGGGCGCAAAATATCTCAACACTCAGAAACTCGACGGGATGACTTTTTTTCTGATTCTCCCTGCCCCTCACCAGGGACGTAACAAGGAGCTGGATTTCCAACCCCCCCGCGCCACATTTCTATTTCATGTGATGCTACGTTTTGCCGGCTGGTCGATGGGGTTTCCCATTGTGGGGCAGCCCCACGTCATCGGGAAACCCCCGGACGGCCGGCAAAACGGAGTGTCCCGTTGGCAGAGAATTCAGCCCAAGGTTCCCACCCAGCAAGTTCAGGAACATAATTTCAATAAATTTAAAAGAAATTAGCAGGCTTCCCGACAGTATAATCCCACCACATTTTGAATTCCCTGAGGTTTGCAACTCCTTTCCAAAAAATATGAACCAGGCAACAGGAGCTCGCCAGGGCATACAGGTAAGTAGGGGTCCAGGGGGAAGAGGGACATGTGGAGGCACTACCCTAGCATTGCCTTCTGGGGAGCTACATTGTGGGGAGGCTTACCATTGTGCGTGTGCGGGCATTCTCCTTGTGCACAGAGGGGCTACCTCGTGTCTGTGGGGATGAGGATGCCCCTGTTCATGGGGAGGGGCGCCCGTGCCCATGGAGAGGGGGTTCACTGTGCCCGAACTAGGACGATACGAATTTTATTAACTCCCTGTTAGCCTACCTCCCTAACCTCGACTCACATCAGCTTATTTCAGCTGGTGACCTGAAATGCATTTTGGACTCGAGATTGGACTATTCCAAGCCTAAATCTCCCGTTCCATCTTTTATGGCAACGGCTTTGTCTTCTTTTATGACTCAGATGGGGGGGAAGGGGGGGAGGGTAGATTCCTGGTGCTTTTTGCACGCAAACGATTGGAAACTTGTCTTTTTTTTTCACTTGCCCACCATGCGTTTTTCCATATTGTAGTTTTCTTCATTCTGGATAGGGTTCTCATCCCTTCAGTGCTGACAGCTGAGTAAACTTTATTTCTGGCCATGCTCCACACTTTACTTTATAGATTTGGTGCTAGAGTCTGACCTCTGACCTCACACAACATCCACCCTGGAGCTTAGATATAATATTGTTCACAGATAAAAAATTTGAGTGTTTGTCCATCTCCACGCTGAGGGAGGCTCTTAAAACAGTCCTTTGGGGGGGAAATTATCTTCCATACACCATATCTGTTCAAGACAACAAATTTGGCAGAGCAGAGGCTGGTGGATTCCATTCCAGAGGTGGATCACCAGGACTTGATTGATCCTACTCCAGAGCTATTGACAAATTGGAAAAGAGCTATTGTCTGCTAACTGGGTGGTACGTCAGCTACAGCGCTCCAGAGAACAAGGAGAAGGCCAGTCGTCTCCTAACTCATCAACTTAAATGCCAATGAGGCAATCTGGGTAGAGCTTAGGAACAGGAAGGGGGCATTCACAATGTTGGGCGTTTATTACTGGCCCTCCAAATGCCAACGAGAGATAGAGGAGCAGACAGGTAGAGAGATTTTGGATAGGTGCAAAAGTAACAGGGTTGTTGTGATCGGGGGTTTTAATTTCCCCTATATTGACTGGGACTCACATAGTGCCAAGGGCTTGAATGGGGCAGAGTTTGTAAGGTGTATCCAAGAAGCCTTCTTGATGCAATATGTAGATAGTCCAACTGGGGAAGGGGCAGTACTGAATCTGGTATTGGGAAATGAGCCTGGACAGGTGGTTGAGGTTTCAGTAGGGGAACATTTTGGGAGTAGTGACCACAATTCCATAAGTTTCAGAGTACTTTTGGACAGGGATGAGGGTAACCCTTGCGTTAAGGTGCTAAACTGGGGAAAGGCAAATTACGATAACATTAGACAGGAATTGAAGAATTTGGATTGGTTGCGGCTGTTGGATAGATCTGGGCGTGCAGGTCCATAGATCTTTGAAGATGGCAACACAAGTGCAGCGGCGTGCAGAGGTCTGGTGATGCCCGGGGCCAATCTTGATTGTATGCCCCAAAGACTCAAGTATAAGGCCTAAAAAACTGAGAAATATTATGAGAAAGGAAAACATTTTGAATATATAAACACAGATGAAACATGAAATTAATGCTTTATTCGATTTTAATATTAATCAATCAAATTTATTAAGTTCTTTTCCCCAAATGATACCTCCTGTCACAAAACACCTGAACTACTTCACTTTTTACATCAGCTGTGAGAAATTCTTTTTCAATGCTTATTAAAGCCAGGTTGGTCAGTCGCTCCTGTGACATAGAAGACCTCAGATATGTTTTTATTAATTTCAGTTTTGAAAATGACCTTTCACAGCTTGCGACTGAAAATGCAATTGTAAGCAGTAATCTGTATGAAACACACAGCGTCGGAAAGACATCCCTCCCATACTGCGGTAAAGACTCCAGAGCATCTTTAGGATCAGGGGGAACTCTATTCCCTCCAGCTCGAAGGAGCATCACAAAATCAATAATTTTGTCATATAACTGAATTACAACCACGTCATTGTCATAATAATTTGCAAAGTCTGAACATTCCTTTTTTAATTTCTCTCTTTCTTGTTCATCTTCAATCACTACTGAATTCAAGTTCAGAAGAAAAGAAAATCGGTCACTGAGTCTTTGAAGACGGACACTGCGGTCTTCAATTTCAGTTTTTAATCTGTTCACAATCTCTACCATTACTCTATTCATTTCTTCTTGTGCCGTCAGTCCACTATCTCTTGCTGACTCTCCAGGCATTCTTCTTCTTCTCCTTGTTCGTGCAATTGGTATTCCCCAATTTTCACAATATTCATTGGCTAAATCTATTGCATTGTGGATAATTTCGTCATTCTTCAAATTCAAGATATGAATAAGTCCTCTCAGATCACAAGAAGCTTCATGGAACCCCATTTTCGGATCCTGCAAACGTTTTGAGACTTTCTCCACTGATGATAAAACTGAGTACCAAAAATTTAATAAATCTATAAACGGGAACTGTTGAATAGAGTTCAGTAGCGATCCTGCATCAGATTTAGTTTCCCTTGAAAATTCTCCTTCCAGCAGGTGTTGAAGGCTTGCAATAACGTTGTCACACTCTTCGTGGATTACTTGCACAGCATCATGGCTGGAACTCCATCTTGTGTCACACTGTCTTTTCACAGTCCGAGTGACAAATGATTTTAAGACTTCCCAACGAGTAGTAGATGAAGAAAAAAAAGTAAAGAGTTTTTCTAGAATGCCAAAAAATGTAACAACAACAGGTTGCACCTCACTTGCATGGACACAGGCCAAATTGAGGCTGTGGTTCTCGCAGTTCACAAACACAGCTTTTGGGTTAACTTCAAGAATTTTTTGTTGAACACCTCCTCTCACTCCAGCCATAACTGCTGCGTTATCATATGCTTGACCATGACAGTCATTCATGGAAATTTTGTCTTCTTCCAATTTTTCCTGAATTTTATTTACCAGGCTGACTGCATCTTTCTTGTTGACTTGAAAAAATCCCATAAATGTCTCCTTTATTTCTACTTTTCTGTTTTCATCAATATGAACGTAACGCAGAATTTCAGAAACCTGATCTTCATGGGCAATATCTGGAGTTGAATCCAGCATTATGCTAAAATATTTTGCGTCCTTAATTTCGGAAATTATATTTTTCTTGACAGTTTCACCAAGAAGATTGATTATTTCGTTTTGAATTCTGTTGGACAAGTAGGTGACACTTTTTGGTTTCTCTTTCCCTCTCTGCAAGTGTTTTGCTAAGATGTCATCATATTTGGCCAAAAGTCTGATTGTTGCTAGAAAGTTTCCTGTATTTTCACTGACTGTCTCCTCTGGCTCTGATAACCCAGATATTCTTTCTCCTCGATGTCCACGATAGGCCAGATTCTGTTTTGCCAGAAAGGATATAACCTCGACAATCCGTTCAGTTATAGCTTTCCACCTTTTCTTTTCAGCAGACATTTGCTGTTGAAGTTCAGCATCTATCGTAGTTGAATGATGGAGTCGAACTACGAGGTTCAGGTATTCCCTCATGTGAGCTCTATGAGAAGGGCTTTTCACATGATCAGGTATTCTTGGATTTAATTTTCTCCAAGTGGAGAAACCGTCTTCCTTTCCAAAGTTTGACACAGACGACAAATGCTCCTTTGAAAACAAAAAGCAAACAAAACAGTAGCATGCTTTCCGATATGGAGAGTATAACAACCATTTTCTCTCCACAATTTCTCCGTTTGTGGAAACTTTATCAAACCACTGTTTGGAAAATGATCTCCTATCCTTCTCAGCAAATGGACCACTTATATTCTGATATCTTTCAGGGCCATGTTGTAATATTGTCATCTTCAAATGATCTGGAATCGGTTTCTTCAAACAGCCAAAATCGCTTCTTTGCAAAAATATGCTAAAATCTTCTTTATTTTCTTCACATGGATCATCATCCTGACAACGAGACTGAGGAGAGAGAGTATTATGTTCTGACATAGCTGAATACGTAGCAGAAAAATCCTTCTCTGCACCCACATCATCTTTTACTTCTCCAGGTTCTCCTACTTCTTCTTTACTTCTTTTTATCCATGCATCTAATGCCCCTCTTTGATGGGACTCTTCTTCGACTCTGGCCCTCTTTTTTTTCCTGTTCTGTGCTCCACTCGGTTGTACACGAAATGCTCTTAACATTTCATTTTCTATCTCAAAAAAATGGGAAGAAAATGGTAAACAATCGGTCAGTTGCAGATGTATAAACCATATGTCATTTCTTTGTTCCTTCGTATCAAATTATTTCACACTGATTCTCCACTGATAATTTTGTGCAATTTATATCATAGACTTGCAAATTAGTGGTATCTGTATTCTAATATTAGCATGTTAAGGAATAAATGTCTCCTATTCCGAGATTAAATGCCATAGCAGTCCTCTGATCATCCAGGCTTCACTCTTACTACATCCCACGTAAATATTTCATTAAATATCACCAAAACACCTATAAAAAACGTAGTTGCACCCGTTCTAGAGCTATTCACTGACCTCTTTATCTTTGCCATCTCTAAGGTATAGGACGGCTGCCTGAGGTTAAATTGCGCTGTAAGTTAGTCAATTTCCCCTTAGCGCTGGGATTCTAGGGATATTGTTCTCTTCTTCAGTCATTTTGCTTTGCAGCAATGGGTGAGATGTTATGTCTCAAAAGTTGTGCCTCCCTCCTCTGCAACCCCCATGGAGAAGGATAAGAGCAGCAACGTCATGGAAATACTGTTATGACCCTTGTGGAAACAACTACAAACAACCCAACTAAGACCAATATACAAGACTTCACTTTTATATTAGCAATCACACCAAAATCAACGTAAATTAAACATGAATTAACAGGAAAATTGCAATAATATGACCGATAAATTACACATAGCAGATACAAAGACATATCTCACACATTTCGGTCAGCTCATTCAGCACGTATCGCTTTCATTTCAGCCACAATATCCTTCAAAACGTTGAACTTCTTCAAATCAAATTCCATCTTCATTTCTCTAAAGCTTTAGCACCAAGTCTCATCAAACTACTTCACCCAATTTCCACAAATATAATTTTCACAGTCAACACATTTCCAGATCCCTTCTTCTTCACAAAACCCTGGTCATGTGGGGCCTGTTTTTGCACTATGCCAGTGCATAAAGGGTCCCCAAATCCAGATATAAAAGCTCTGTTCAAGATCCGAGCTCCAGCAGCTTGCAGTCAAGTCTCTGAGAATCTCCCATTTATAGGACCCTGGGCTTTAAGTATAAAGGGTAAGAGGGCAAAAGTTAAGAGGCCATGATGAATCTTTATAAAATACTGGTTCTGTCCCAAATGGGTGCCCCTGGCCCAAATGTCAAATTCTGGGCACGCCAGTTTAGTAAGTTGACAGCTACAGAGAGGGTGCAGAGAAGAGTTTTAAAATAGATCAAAATATAAAGATAAAGAATAAATAAAACTCACCCATGGTGGCATTGCCGTCGATTCTGGAGAATTCGCGCCCTTTCTGCTCCTTCTCCAGCCGCCGAGCCCAAAGCTCCACCCGACTGCGGTGCGCAGGCGCGCTCCACCCGATCGCGGTGCGCAGGCGTGCTCCGCCGGACCGCGGTGCGCAGGCGCGCTCCGCCCGACCGCGGTGCGCAGGCGCGCTCCGGCCGACCGCGGTGCGCAGGCGGGCTCCGGCCGACCGCGGTGCGCAGGCGCGCTCCGTTCTCTTCGCTGCTGCCCCCATCCAACGGCTGCCTGGGGCCAGCGCACCGTCGGCCCCCCCCCTCTGCACGCCGCTGCACAAGTGGACAAGGTAATCAAGAAAGCATACGGAATGCTTGCCTTCATTGGACCTGGCATTGAGTATAAAAACTGGCAAGTCATGCAACAGTTGTATAGAACCTTGGTAATGCCGCACTTGGAATATTGTGCACAATTCTGGTCGCCACACTACCAGAAGGATGTGGAAGCTTTGGAGAGCATGCAGAGGAGGTTTACCATGATGTTGCCTGTTGTGGAGGGTGTTAGCTGTGTGGAGAGGCTGAATAGACTTGCACTGGTTTCATTAGAAAGACGGAGGTTGAGAGGTGACCTGATAGAGGTTTACAAGATTATGAGGGGCATGGATAGAGTGGAAGGGCAGGCACTCTTTCCCAGGCTGGAGAGGTCAGTCACCAGGGGGCATAGGTTTAAGGTCCGTGGGGCAAAGTATAGAAGAGATGTGCGAGGCAGTTCTTTTATGCAGAGGGTGGTGAGTGCCTGGAAAGCGTTGCCAGTGGAGGTTGTGGAAGCAGATACATTACCGACATTCAAAAGGCATCTTGACAAACACATGGATAGGATGGGTATGGAGGGATACGGCATAAGGAAGTGCTGAGAGTTTTGGCAAAGGTTAGTATCATGACAAGTACAGGCTTCGAGGGCCAAGTGGCCTGTTCCTGTGCTGTTTTGTTCTTTGTTCTTTGCCAAGCGGCCTCCCGTGAGATACCTCACATATTTAATCTGGACAGCAACCTGCTTTCGACCCATTTCGAGGTCAATGTGGTTTTTAAGTCCTTTTACCACGATCTTTACAGGTCAGAGCTTTCTTCTGATACATTGGAATGTCTGACCTTCTGGACAGTCTACCCATTCCAACTATTGAGGTGGATAAGAGCAGCGAGTTAGATTCCCCGTTGTGCCCTGACAAAATGTTTAAATGCATTGGGTTGACGCAGTCTGGCAAGGCCCCTGGTCTGGATGGCTTTCTGGCTGAATTTTACAAGATGTTCTTGGAGCAACTTGTACCTTTATTATTGGACATGTCTAATGATTCCTTATCCCAGATGTCACTGCCTCCCACCCTCACTCAAGCCTCTATTACCTTGATCCTTAAGAGGGACAAGTACGTGACCGAATGTGGTTCATACTGTCCTATCTCACTTTTGAAAACAGACGTCAAGCTGCTGGCTAAGGTTCTGGCTCTCCAGTTGGAGCATTGCCTTCCGAGAATAATTTTGGAAGATCAAACCGGCTTCATGAAGGGTTGACAACTGTCGGGGAAATACTGAGCCTACTAAATATCATCCTTTCCCCCTCCCCAGTACTTGAACCTGAGATGATAGTATCTCTGTATGCTGAAAGGATATCAGCAGAATGGAATGGGAGTATTTGGGATTCTCGGGAGATTTGGATTCGGTCATGAATCATTTTCTCGGATTCACCTGCTATATAATGCCACTACAGCCAGTGTTTTTAAAAAAATATTTTCATTCAAGGCTAAAATATCAGAAGAACAACAAAACAACTCAATAGACAACCCCAAATCGCCTACCCTCCTAACACCAACCCCCGCCATATTTAAACCCCCTTACCCCCCCCCCCCCGGCCCTTACACCCCCTCTTGCTGACCCCTAAATTCTCCTTGAAGGAATCGATAAATGGCTTCCACCTCCAGGTGAACCCCTCTGTCAACCTATGCAGTGCGAACGTGACCTTCTCCAGCCTCAGAAATTCTGCCAGATCACTCACCCAAACGCCCACTTTTGGCGGCTCAAGTCCCGCCACACTAGCAAAATCTGTCTCCGAGCTATCAGGGTGGCAAAGTCCAAGTCTCTCACCAACTTGACTCGCAGATCTTCCGACACCCAAATATCACCACCTCTGGACTCAGAACCACCTCTCACCCAGCAGCTCGGATACCACATCTGAGAACCCCGGCCAGAATCCATTCAATCCGGTACACACCCAAAACATGCAGATGGGATTCATGGTGCCCCTCCCCCCCCCCCCAGGCACGGCCCACACCGACACTCTGCCCCCGCAAAGAACTCAATCATCGTTGCCACTGTCATATGAGTCCCATGCACCACTTTAAACTGGATGAGGCTTAACCTCATAAATAGAATTTCATAGAACTTACAGTGCAGAAGGAGGTCATTCGGCCCATCGAGTCTGCTCCGGCTCTTGGAAAGAGCACCCTACCCAAGGTCCACACCTCCACCCTATCCCCATAACCCAGTAACCCCACCCAACACTAAGGGCAATTTTGGACACTAAGGGTAATTTATCATGGCCAATCCACCTAACCTGCACATCTTTGGACTGTGGGAGGAAACCAGAGCACCCAGAGGAATCCCACGCACACACGGGGAGAATGTGCAGACTCTGCACAGACAGTGACCCAAGCCGGGAATCGAACCTGGGACCCTGGAGCTGTGAAGCAATTGTGCTAACCATAATGCTACTGTGCTGCCCGTATGATGAGGACACGTTCACCCTCCGCAAGGCCTCCGCTCATGTCTCTGCCCCCCACCTCCCTCCCAACTCCTGCTCCCATTTATGCTTAATGTCTCCCACCAGGGCTCCCTCCCACTCCATCAACTCCTTCTAAACATCCAACACCTTTCCGTCCCCTATTTCGTCCTTCGACAGCACCAGCATTCTGCAACCCCAGGGCAGCAACCCAGGAAAGGACTGTGTCTCTTCCCTCACAATGTCCTGAACATGCAGGGATTTTTTTCTTGCATCTAGTCACCGTCATCTGCTCGGGGGATTAGTTTAGTTTTAGTATTTAAGTTATTTATGTGTTGGGTTTTTTTTAACTTTTATATTTGCTTTTAATTTTTTGCATTCTTTCATTCTTGTTTGCATTGATTATTATATAAAAACTTTAATAAACATATTTTTTAAATAAAAAGTCTTCCCTTTGATGTGTTGGAAACCTTTGAAGTTCTTTTTCGCATTCAATTTAATTTCGCTTGAACTATTTCAAGCCTCTGGCTTACTGTAAAGCAGACACACTTTAAACTGCATCATTTACATTCAATTTCACAGTCCATTACCTTTTAAATGCCTCTTGATTGACAGGTCCAGGCTATTTCAAAGGAGGAGTTAGATTTTATAACTCTTCATGAATCATTAACCCGGAAGTAGGATGATTGGAAGATATTAAGAAAATTGGACAATAAACGTAGTGAGCAATTTAAAGATTAAACGCCTGGGTATGGTGTATGTTTGACTGCAGAGGTCATGTTTTTTTAATTTGCAGAGCCTGGGTAGTTTTAGCAGCCAGAAAATTAAACTGATGAAGGAATGTTTTTATCAGTCTGGGCTAATACACAGTGGATTGACTGAGGAGGGCCCTGGGGAGTTAATGTGCTTTTACAACCTGCAAAGATAATGGCTAGAATTCTCCGGTCGTTGCAACTTAATATTCCTGCCAGCAGCCCAGCCCTGTCAGCGAGCTTCGTGGTGGCATGGGCTGGTTGTAAGTGAAATCCCATTGACAATCAACAATTGCAATCACCCCTTGAGCGAACCATTCTCTCTGCCGTCTCAAAATAAACAAAATTATTGGGGTTTCAGTCCAGTATCCTAGCCACTATTGGAGTCTTGCCTGGGATCAGAATAGAAGAGCTTCATCTGCACGTTGGAAACAGAACCAGAGAGGATTAACAAAACCTTCAAGGCCTTCTACCAAGAGCTGTACACCTCAGAGCCCCCAACGGGGAAGGCTGGGATGAACCGGTTTCTTGACGGACTGGACATACCAGTTGTGGGAGAGGGCAGAAAATGGGATCTGGAAGCACCACTAGCACTGGGAGAGATCATGGAGAGCATTAGCTCCATGCAGGCGGGGAAGGCGCCGGGACCGGACGGATTCCCGGCGGACTTCTACAAAAAATTTGCGACAGCGCTGGCCCCGCACCTGCGGGAGATGTTCACAGACTCGCTAGCTAGGGGCACGTTGCCACCCACGTTAGCACAGGCCTCAATCTCGCTGATACCTAAGAAAGACAAAGACCCAACGGAATGTGGGTCATACAGACCCATATCTCTGCTGAATGCAGACGCCAAAATACTGGCCAAAATCCTAGCCAAGAGGCTAGAAGACTGTGTACCTGAGGTGGTCACAGAGGACCAGACAGGCTTTGTCAAAGGTAGACAGCTTACCGCGAACATCAGGCGCCTGCTGAACGTGATAATGACCCCCTCCGGGGAGAGAACACAAGAGGTGATCGTCTCCCTGGACGCAGAAAAGGCCTTCGACAGAGTCGAGTGGAAATACCTCATAGAGGTACTGGAGCGGTTCGGGCTTGGAACAGGGTTCACCGCTTGGGTAAAGCTCCTGTACAACGCTCCCATGGCGAGTGTACAGACCAACAATACCAACTCCCAATACTTCCAGCTGCACAGGGGCACCAGACAAGGATGCCCACTGTCCCCGCTGCTGTTCGCACTAGCAATTGAACCGCTAGCAATCGCGCTCAGGGCAGCAAAAAATTGGAGGGGGATCCGAAGGGAAGGTAGAGAGCACAGAGTCTCACTCTATGCGGATGATCTGCTCCTCTATATCTCGGACCCACAAAGCAGCATGGACGGAATCATCGCGCTCCTGAAAGAGTTTGGAGCCTTCTCGGGCTACAAACTCAACATGAGCAAAAGTGAGATCTTCCCAGTACACCCGCAAGGGGGGGGGGGGGGGGGGGGGGGGGGGGGGGCAGCACTAAAGGGGCTGCCGTTCAAACAAGCCCGAAATAAATTCCGCTACCTGGGGATCCAAATAGCCCATGACTGGAAAGGGATCCACAAATGGAACCTCACCAGCCTGACGGAGGAAGTTAAAAAGGACCTGCAAAGATGGAACACACTCCCGCTCTCCCTCGCGGGGAGAGTTCAGACGATCAAAATGAACGTACTGCCCAGGTTCCTCTTCCTGTTTAGATCCATTCCGATCTACATCCCCAAGGCCTTTTTCAAAGCGCTGGACAAACTCATCATGGCGTTCGTATGGGGGGGTAAAAATGCTAGGATCCCAAAGAAGGTCTTACAAAAAACAAAAACCAGGGGAGGGCTAGCCCTCCCGAATCTACAATTCTACCACTGGGCAGCAACAGCCGAGCGAGTAAGGGGATGGATCCAGGAGCCAGAAGCTGAGTGGGTGCGTGCGGAGGAGGCCTCCTGCATGGGAACCTCCCTCCGGGCCCTCGCCACGGCAGCACTCCCATCCCCACCCAAAAAACACTCCAGCAGCCCAGTGGTGACAGCGACCCTCCAATCCTGGAACCAACTGCGGCAGCAACTTGGCCTGACCAAAATGTCGAACAGGGCTCCCATCTGCAACAACCATAGGTTCACACCAGCACTGACTGACGCCACCTTCAAAAGGTGGAGGCAGGACGGGGGGACACTGACAGTCAGGGAC
Source organism: Scyliorhinus canicula (assembly GCF_902713615.1). Lineage (NCBI taxonomy): Eukaryota > Metazoa > Chordata > Chondrichthyes > Carcharhiniformes > Scyliorhinidae > Scyliorhinus > Scyliorhinus canicula. Next base: position 178,106,297 of record NC_052152.1, read on the forward strand.
CTATACACGGACGACAGGATCGCAACACTGGACGAACTGACAGAGAAATTTCAGCTAGCTGGGGGGAACGAGCTACGGTACCTGCAGCTCAAAAACTTCCTACGAAAGGAGACAAGGACGTACCCACAACCGCCACGACAGACACTACTGGAAGACCTACTGGACGCAAGTATCCTGGAGAAAGGGAACTGTAGTGACATGTATGACCGACTGGTAGATAGGGACGACACCGTACTGGACGCAACAAGAAGGAAATGGGAGGACGACCTGGGGATGGAGATAGGGTGGGGACTCTGGAGCGAAGCACTGCATAGGGTCAACTCCACCTCCACGTGCGCAAGGCTCAGCCTGACGCAACTAAAAGTGGTACATAGAGCCCACTTAACAAGAACCCGTATGAGTAGGTTCTTCCCGGAGGTGGAAGACAGATGTGAACGGTGCCAAAGAGGCCCGGCCAACCACGCCCACATGTTCTGGTCTTGCCCCAGACTCGTGGAGTACTGGACAGCCTTCTTCGAGGTTATGTCCAAAGTGGTGGGAGTGAGGGTGGAGCCATGCCCGATAGTGGCGGTCTTCGGGGTTTCAGAACAGCCAGATCTATTCCTGGGGAGGAGGGCGGACGCCCTTGCCTTTGCCTCCCTGATCGCCCGCCGTAGAATCCTGTTTGGCTGGCGGTCAGCAGCACCGCCCAGAGCTGCGGACTGGCTGTCCGACCTCTCGGAATCTCTCCAAATGGAGAAAATCAAATTTGCCATCCGAGGGTCGGACGACGGCTTCCACAGAACGTGGGAGCCATTCATGCAACTGTTCCGGGACCTATTTGTGGCCAATGTACAAGAGGAAGAATAGTCGGGGGAAGGTAGCGGGAGGGGGGGGGGCTACAGGTTCGGTACGGGGGTTCGATGGCTAGCTAAGGCCCAAAACCAAACTAAATAAACATGTTGAGGGGGGGGGGGGGGGGGGGGGGGGGGGCGCAGTTACTACTACGAAGATGCTTACCTGTAAATATGTATGTTAATTTTTGCGTGTTGGTTTTTTTTTCTCTCTCCTAACAATTTGTAATTTGTTCAATATAAAATATGAAAACTGAATAAAAACATTTATAAAAAAAAAAAGAAGAGCTTCATCTGAGGGCAGCACAGTGGCGCAGTGGTTAGCACTGCTGCCTCACGGTGCTGAGGGCCAGGGTTCGATCCTGGCCCCAGGTCACTGTCCGTGTGGAGTTTGCCCATTCTCCATGATCTGCATGGGTCTCAGCCTCACAACCCAAATGATGTGGAGGCTAGGTAGATTGGCCACACTAAATTGCCCCTTAATTGGAGAAAAAGGAATTAGGTACTCAAAATTAATTTTAAAAAGAAGTGCTTCCTCTTTTGAGAAGGTGTTGTTTCTAACTACAGTTTTTTGATAGAGGCTTTTTCTTTGTTTTGAAGTGCTTTCTAGAAAGGGCAGGTGTTGTTTCTAACTGCAGTATTTTTCTGCTAGGGTTTCCTCTGTTTGAAGTCCTTCCTAGAAAGACCAGGTGCTTTGTCCGAGTGCTGCAATCAGGTGTTCTCGCAGTACAAACCTGCCAGTGCCAACCTTCCGGTGCTAGATTGCCACTGCCAGAGTGTCAGGAGGCAGTGCCAGGTAGGCACTGGCAAGAGGCAGGGTCTGAGGTTGGGGAGTGAGGGGGAGCATAGAAGGGAGGAAGGCCCTGAAGGGAGGGCCCTATAGTGGACAGAGCCTTTGACAAACCTATAGTGGGGTATCACTCACTTGGGGGTGGGGCGGGGGTGAGGGGAGCCATGCCAGTGATTTGAGGGGGGTGGTCTTGCCAGCGATTTTGCCGGGCGTAGTGTTATTCTGAGATCGGGCACCTTTTTTAAGGGCACCCCAATCTGTGAGGATCCGGCCTTGCCATCTTCATTGGGTCCCACACCATGATCACACCTGGACCCCAAAAATTTTCTAAGTTTGGGTAGATTGCCGATCTGGATCATGCCAAACCTCCTGGCAGGACTCGCACCTCATTTCCCGCCAGAGACCACACTTAAAAATGTTTTGGGAGAATTCCGCTTATTGCCTTTGTCTTGTTGGTTTGATGGACTAGAAACTTCCCCTTTTCCCAATGGCGACTGATGAAAGAACAAGTAGAACTTACTTAAATCTACCGGCGGAATCTCCCCTCCCACCCCCAGCAGCATGTTTTTTGGCTGTGGAGACAGCTTGCTATTGCCCTGGAATCTTCCAGCCCCGTTGATGTCTAAGCCATTTGATCTACAAAGCCGTTTGATTTGAATTTATTTCAAACCTCATTGCATTAGTATAATTTGTGATAAGTAATTTTTAATTACTAGGTAATCATTTAGGATAGTAGAGATATCCAATATTTATTTAAGTTTAGCAGTGCCTACTTGTCATTAATAGATGGTTCTCAAGAAAAATTAGAACACTGCATAATTATCTCAGTCAGTGATTGTTACATTAACAACACTGTGGGAAACACAAAAATACTCAAAACTAGCGATGCTGTCTTCAAGCAATAGATGCCCATGTGGAGTTAAGTGCCTCAATTAGTCAGTGGCTCTCATGTGAAACTGAAAAGTTTAAAAGCAGAATGATTGAGTTGTGGACGTCTCTGAGAAGTCCAGCATTGTCCCTTGTTGTTCGAAGGAGGTGGTGGTACCTGAGTGACCTGCTAGTCCATTTCAGAGGGCAATGCAGAGTAGGCCTCATTGGTGTGGGATTGGAGATACATATAGACCAGACTGGCTAACAGACAACAGAGCTAAAGGATATCAGTGACTCAGAATCTTACAGAACCATGTTTTCCAGCAGATTTTTTAATGTTTAAATATATCCTGAACTCATATCTTCACAGCGTCATATTGGGATTTGATCCTGTTTCCTTGTGTTATAAATTCAAGTTTTAGGATTATTAGCCCAGTAGGATAACAATCATACTACCATGTCCACCATTCAAGCAGTAAATACTTAAATTGCTAGTAACTTTGGCATCACTGGGGAAAGATTTAGCACAGAGTGATCGTTGTATCATAGGCATTAGGGTGGTGATAGAAAAGATAGTAGACAATCCAGAGTAAGAGGAATTAACTGGAGAGAGCCAGCTTCAGTGATAAAAGAATGGAGCTCGGCATATTAGACTGGAATGGAAGGTTGATGGCAAAAACTGTAGCTGAATAATGGACTCCCTTCAAAACAGAAATGGTCTTGGAGACAGTCATTGTAGGGAAAGGGAAAGATAGAGCGAACAAATCCAGAGCTCCCTGGATGAAAAAGGAATTAGAAATTAAGACAAGGAAGAAAAAGTGTGCTTATGATAGGTATTAGGTAGAGAATACAATTGAGAACCAAGAGAAATACAGAAGGTTCAGAGGGGAGGTGAAAAAACACAGTAGAGAAGCAAAGAGGGATTATAATAATAATATTTGTCACAAATAGGCTTACATTGCAATGTCGTTGCTGTGAAAAGCCCCTAGTCGCCACATTCTGGCGCCTGTTCGAGTACACAGAGGGAGAATTCAGAATGTCCAAATTACCTATAAGCACTCGATAAAAGCAACTTACTGCGGATGCTGGAACCTGAAAGAAAAAGAAAATGCTGGAACACCTCAGCAGGTCTGGCAGCATCTGTAGGGAGAAAAAAGAGCGAACGTTTCGAATCCAATGACTCTTTGACAAATTTTCCAGCATTTTGTCTTTTGTTACCTATCAGCACATCTTTCGGAATGAGTGGGAGGAAACCGGAGCACCCGGAGGAAACCCACACAGACATGGGGAAAACCTGCAGACTCCACACAGACAGTGACCCAAGCCAGGAATTGAACCTGGGACCCTGGTGCTGTGAAGCTACAGTGCTCCGTTTTTGATTGACTATGTTTTTAAATTAATGTATGCCCTGGTTTGAATAACAATAGTTTTTGAAAAAGAGAGAGGCAATTGGTTCTATAGCATGAGGGGCCCCACTCCACATCAAGCATGGGGCAAGGTAAGAAGGCAGGCCTCTGCAAGCTTCCACAACTGTATGGGTATCGAATCTGGTGTTGTTTTTTTAATGCTTTTTATTGGGTTTTTGAACAAAGTATATTTACAGTTATGTACACAGAAATTATATATATATATAGAAGAGAAGAAAACACACAAAAATAAATAGTAGGGTATTATGCACTAGCTCAACGACAGCAACTCTGTACAATTGGCAATATTATTTTTAACACACAAGTAGGCACCTGATTGTGGGGGGGGGGAGGGGGAGTGGGACTGGGGAGGTACATATACATTTGGGTGTCGGAGAAACCCTTACATTAGTTATGTCCAATATAGAGAGGCAATACGCGAATGAATCAGGTGTTGGTGTTGTTACTTGCTTTTCCCGGACGGTTTTCGCTGCCGTTGACGTCTCGTATTCACCTCCACTTCGGCCGTTTGTCCCGACTTTCACCAGAATTTTCCTTGCTCTCTGTTCCTGTATTTGCCAAGTTTGTTATCGTTTCCCATGCCCTCCTTCCAGCTGTCATTCCCATGCCTTCCCCCCACCTCTCTGGTTCCCCTCTATTGTTCCCTGTCTCCTCCCTCTTCTACCCCCCTCCGCCCCCTTCCCCTCTCCCCCTCCCCTTCTCATATGGTTCGCCTTTCTTTTCTCTTAGGTTTAGCTGACCCCCCCCCCCCCCCCCCCCGTCTATCCCTCCCTCTCACGCCTTGGCTACTTTCCCCTGATTCGTGGCTACCTGGCTATTCTTCTGCTTGTTCATTGGCCACAAACACATCCCAGAACAATTAGGTGAATGGCTCCCACGTTCTGTGGCAGCTGACGTCTGACCCTCGGGTGGCGAATTTGATTTTCTCTGAGAGGTCAGACAGTCAGTATGCAGCTTTAGGTGGTGCTGCTGACCACCAGCTGAACAGGATTCTACGGCGGGCGATCAGGGAGGCAAAGGAAAGGGCGTCCGCCCTCCTCCCCAGGAATAGATCTGGCTGGTCTGATACCCCGAAGACCGCCACTTTCGGGCATGGCTCCACCCTCATCCCCACGACTTTGGACATCACCTCGAAGAAGGCTGTCCAGTACCCCGCAAGTCTGGGGCAAGAACAGAACATGTGGGCGTGGTTGGCCGGGCCTCCTTGGCACCATTCACATCTATCCTCCAGGGCGAGGGCCCAGAGGGAGGTCCCCTTCAAGGAGGCCTCTTTCGCATGCACCCACTCGACTTCTGGCTCTTTGATCCATCCCCTATTCGCTCGGCTGTCACCTCCCAGTGGTAGAATTGTAGGTTTGGGAGGGCTAGCCGCCGCCTCCCCCCTCCCCCCCCCCCCCCCCACCCCCTGCTGGATTTTGTTTGTTGTAGGACCTTCTTTGAGATCCTAGCATTCTTCCTCCGCATACAAACGCCATGATTAGTTTGTCCAGTGCTTTGAAAAAAGCCTTGCGGATATAGATCGGGATAGATCTAAGTAGTACGAGATACCTGGGCAGCACATTCGTTTTGACTGTCTGGACTCTCCCGAGAGTGCTGCCCCCCCCCCCCTACTTGTGGGTGTGCCGGGAAGGTCTCGCTTTTGCTCATGTTGCATTTGTAGCCGGAGAAAGCACCAAACTCTTTCAGGAGCGCGATGATTCCATCCATGCTGCTTTGTGTGTCCAAAATGCGGAGGAGCAGGTCGTCTGCATTGAGTGAGTTGTGCCCTCTGCTGCCCCTTCGGATCCCCTTCCAGCTTTTTGCTGCTCTGAGAACAATTGCTAATGGCTCGATTGTTAGAGCGAACAGCAGCAGGGACAGTGGGCATCCTTGTCTGGTGCCCCTGTGCAGCTGGAAGTATTGTGAGTTGATGTTGTTGGTCCGTACACTCGCCATAGGAGCATTGTATACGAGGAATGTTACGGCTAGTCCTGAAGGACTTTTTTGTTGACTTCAAGGCTTCTGAGGATATCTCAGCTCGCCAGTTTGGAACCAGCTAGAGAGGAGAGTGAGCAACAATGGAGCTCCTAAACACGGATGCATTAGTGGGTACTTTCCTTGAAATAGAGGTCGTGCAGACAAGCACAAGCTACTGGAAGAGGGAAGAGACAGAGGGGAGAAGGGTTCTCAAAGGAAACTATAGTGACCTCATAATTCAGGGAGCAAATATCCTATCTGAAACTTGGTTAATTAACAATGTATGTGGCTTCAGTGCTTCTGTCAGGATATTCTCACTGAAACCTGCCACTTGCTGCAGTCACAACTGCAATCACATAACAGGACAGGGGCCACATTGCCATTGGCTGAAAATGTGATCATGAAAAATAACTAATATGCTTTTACCTCCTTCCAGACTTGAGCAGAAGATATTTGCAAGAGCTTGCAGTTTGCCATCCACTGTTGCATAGTGAAAACTCCCTGTAGATAGAGAATTAACTATATTTCATTTGTCTTGTGAAAGACAAGAAGGTAGAGTGTGAGGTCAGTGTTGCTAGGATTGCGGGCTTCCTCATGGTGCAAAGTGTAAGTGACCACATGCACCTTGCTTTACCAGCAACACATATCAGCTCTTCTCTAAATGGGAACCAAAAGAAATTCCACTCATTCAGTACCCAGCTGATGTATTACCATAGGCAGCGAATCTTGCAGGTCAATGGTCTGGATCCTAGACCAGCCATGATGCTATCATTCTGCACAGTCCATTGTGCCAGCTGAAATTGAACCACCACAGCAAACCAAAGGGTGATAAATGAATAGGTGGCAAGGGCTATCCAATAACAACATGGCTCATGACCCTGGTATGCAAATCACACGCATTTACACTTGTGTTTAAAATAATAGTTATGCCACCACATGAAATGTGGTGGAGCAGACAGTGGGCGGAATTTTCTGCATCCTCCCTCCGCGGCATGTTTTGTAGCGGTGGAGGTGGCATGCCATTGGCCAGTGCTGGGATTTTCTGGTGATGTCAACAGTTTTTTCTGTGTCTCACACCCTCTGCTGCTGGCGAACCCGCTGGGTGAGAACTGCTGGAAAATTTAAACCAAAATACTTCTAATACCTCGACCACTCTGGAGGAGCTCTGAAATATTCAGCAAAGGAGAAGTCCAGATTCGTGATGATCTAATGTATGCTGTAGAACCCAAACATCATGAGGGGAAATCCCTTGCCACTAACTGTATGGTGAGCAATCGAGAAGTCAAGGGAGGAGGAAGACAACCTGGATAGCTCCTTTCTGAATAGATGTTTTGTGATGATCTCATCCAAGTGCAACTAACCACACCGAATTTCCCATTCACCAATCATTCCACACCTTACTTTCCCTCTGTCACTGACTATCACCCATCGCAGAATTTGATTGGCATAATGAGAAGTAAAGAACACAGAAAATCAACATTTCATACCAAAGTTCTGATTGAAATTTTGCCATATTGTAAACAGAGGTCAGCTAATTAGACTTGTGCATTCCCCGAGAGCTTGACTTCTGTGTATCTTTGTCTGTCTTCAAGCCCATACACCAGTGATAGCCTCATTGTTGCAGCATGGCTGGTGGAAGGCTGCTGACTTTCAGTAGGGGAAACTGCAGGTGGCCTTGGGGGATAACCTCAAACTGCTCGGCACCTGGAAGGTTTACACAATCTTGACATGGGTAGCATCAATGTGGGGTGGCTAGCAGTCAGGCAACTGTAAAGGAACTGGTGGATTGGCAAGGGTGGGACATGAAATGCTATTTTCTGGAGAGAGAAAAACAGATTCATGCTCTATGGATGACTGCTACTTGCCCAAAGCAGCACCTCAACAATCTTACTAATCTGTTGGAGGGCAGATTACTTGATTGCTTTTAGCTTGGTTGCAAATTGTAGTCCACAACCATGATGGGAGCAGTTAGAGCTGGCATGGCAGCAAGGAGAACTCCACATGTCTTGAGTCTAGGTTTATATTGCAGCACTTGATGTTGGGTGGCTGCTGCCTGTGCTGCAACAGAAGTTACAACATTGGTCATCAGAGGCTGTATCATCTGTTTACATCTGAATCCATTGCTGTGGGACCAAAATGCAAGCTTGGCCTCCAGTAAGCCGGCACGTTCACTTTTCTTTTTATTTTATAAATTGAGAGTACCCAATTCATGTTTTTCAAATTAAGGGGCAATTTAGCATGGCCAATCCACCTACCATCTCCATCTTTGGGTTGTGGGGGCGAAACCCACACAAACACGGGGAGAATGCGCAAACTCCACACGGACAGTGACCCAGAGCCGGGATCGAACCAGGGACCTCGGCGCTGTGAGGCAGCAATGCTATCCACTGCGCCATCGTGCTGCCCCATGTCCACTTTTCTTGTTCATTGCCCTAGCTACAGCCAATTCATACCCAATGCTTCATCACATGCAGAGTCCATCTGTAATCTCTCCTTTAGGATTAACAGTGGCAATATCTGAGCTGGCGGCTATGGGTGTGATGTTAAGTGACAGCGTTATGTCTTCACCATCACAGTCTTCCTGGCATTCCTTCACTATGTGGACAGCTTGCATTTCTTGGGTATCTGGGAAAGGTAAGGATATGGTGCAGGAACGGTTAGTTGTGCAGATAAGAGGAGCATGTTTACACCATCTGCAGTTTGTAAATCAGAAGTGTCATGTGAGGGTCCCTTTAAGAAAAGTGTGTTTTATCAAATGGCTGCAGTGATGTCACTGTGTGGGTGGAGCTGGGCTGTGATTCTGTCTTTTACTTTCGTTTTGAGCTAGAAGCTGCTTTGTGGCTCTGAATTTTTTGGTTTCGTTTTCAGTTGGGAGCTGCATTCAAACAAAGAAGGTGTATTTTTGGTCTCTCTCTTTGCATGCGAAAGAATGTCTCCAGACCACTTGATAACTTCAAATTAATACCTGTTTTCTGTAAGGAATTTAAACCTACTGTTTTGGTAGAAAAATGGGTGTTTGGCTTATGGATTTTGTCAGGAAAGTTATTAAGGGTTACCTACAGAGTACTGTATCTGGGGGGGGGGGGGTATTTGTGTTCATAGTTGATAAGATGTTTACTGTGTGTTTATAAAATGTGAACTGAATTCATAGAATTAACATTGTTTTGTTTAAAAATACTTAAGGTCTCTGTTGCATACCTGGAAAGTAGGCCCTTGTGCTCATAACCAGAATCTATTAAAAGTTGTAGGTCAGGTAAACTCCATGATATACTTTGGAGTTTTCTAAACCCTGGCCTATAACAGAAGAACGTGTGATATTTGGAAAAAGTGGGATGCGAGGAGGATCAGGTGTAAAATTTCCAGGGAGAGAGATGTAGACAGTAGCTAGGAGGAAAGACAATTGCTATGTCCTTCCTGTAATGATATGTATATAGTCAGGTTAAGAAGGGTTAATAATTACATCTCTGTAAATTGGAGAAATTTATGTGTGTTCAGCAGAAGTCGGCAAACATTCCAATAGTTTGGAGACAGTAAAAGAGTCCCTCATCTTCAGTCATTTCCTTGGTCACTGCCTCCGAAATGGTCACCTCATTCAGCCCCTCTCCTCTATGGATGTGAGACAGCATCAAAGTCCTTGGCACTTACTCCTCATGTTGATGATCTCCACAGCCAGTTGCCCTCACTAGTTTTTGACAATGTATCCAGAGCACCTCCTTCCCTGCCCAATGGCTACAGACCACCTCTCCTTTCTACCTCCACCACCAAGACCACCAGTGCGTCATTTCCATTGTGTCATTTTCTCTCTTCCCCAGGTAGCATTCTCTTCAACCGGGACTCCCTGCGCATGTTTAAGCCACAATGCACTGCCTTTAAGAGGTGCATGCAAGCCTTAAGCAGTGCAGACTATCTTCAAGTGCTGCTTGCCTCTCACGATATTGCCCCGCCATTCTCATGCGTCCAGACAGTAAACAAATCTGTTAACATTGATTGCTCAAAGAGATCCTAGAAGGGCAGCACAAAGACTCACAGAATTGTGCATTGTGACCCTGCTCCACCTTTTCAGGGCCTTTATCCAGTTTAGCCCGTGCCTCATAGAACCCCATACGAGACAGTTATGCCAATTTATATTAAGTAACACTGCCCCCAAGTGAATGTTCATTAAAATCGTGATTCCACTAGAAATCTGACTTCCCTTGGACTAACTGGCTTTCACATTGATGTTGCTATACAGGGCCATTGTGGTGACTACACAGAGCAGTCTTGACCACTGGAAATGCTAAACTTCATCACTAGGCAATGCCTGATGGAGGAGGAAATCTCTGAATCCTTTTTAGATTATCCCCGTGCAAGCAAAGTGTAAAAACAAAATGTCGTACATGGGTGTATCAGACGGTGCAGATGTAAAAGGAGGTGCAAAATGTGTGTTCCTGTAGCCAGCCTGCCCGGGGGTGTAATGATGGCCAGGCTATTGTGCCTGTTGAATTCTTGCCTGGGTCTGTGTGTGAGACAAAAGGGTGAAGCGCCTGTGCAGACTCGGTGATGTAGCCACGTTAATGGAGCTGGGCTCCAGTGGGAGGGAGGGTCAGATCCCGCAGATCCAGTGGCTGTGCCGCCAGAGCGGGGAGGAGCGGGAGCGGAGGGGAGTAGGAGCTTCATTCTGCCTCTCTCTCTCTCTCTCTGTGTCCACAGCACAGCCCCACCCGCAGCTGCCGGAAGTTTCCCCCCCCCCCCCCCCCCCTCTCTCTCTCTGTGTGTGGCAGCAGGTTTAAAAAAGGGCTCCTGCGGAAGTGAGTGCCAATCCGGGAGGGGGAGGGGGGTGGGGTGGTGCAGGTATTCGCTGCTTCTTCAACATGGCTGCAAAGTCGGACGGGATGGGAGGGACGGCGGTGCAGAATTCAGGTCAACGCCCAGCGGAGAGTGAGTGCGGGGCGAGGGGCTTGTCCTCCTCCTCCTCCTGCCCCTATGCCGGGGCCCCGGGCCCGGCGGCCGCCGCCTGCCCCTCGGCCGCCTCCTCCTCCCATTGTTGTGAGCAGGGGGGCTCCAGCTGCTGCCACAGCTCCTGCCTCAACTCGGTGCTCCGCCGGCGGGAGGAGTACTCGCTGGCCGACTGCTGCTGGATCCTGGGCGCCCTGCTCGTCTTCTTCTCGGACGGGGCGACAGACGTGTGGCTGGCCGTGGACTATTACTTCCAAGGCGACTACTGGTGGTTCGGGCTGACGCTCATCTTCGTGGTGGTGCCGTCCCTGGTGGTGCAGGTGCTGAGTTTCAGGTGGTTCGTCTACGACTATTCGACCGGCGGCGCGGGGAGCGGTGCCCGAGCCCGGGCAGCGGGGGGAGCCGCTGGTGAAGCAGCCGAGCGTTTCAGCACCAAGGACAGCGACGTGGGGCAGCGCCGGAGGAGCGGCTCCTCCACCTGCTGCCGCCTGTGTATGTGGTTCCTGCAGTCTCTCATCCACATCCTGCAGCTTGGACAGGTCTGGAGGTAAAATAAATAAAAACTGCAACAATCCCCCCCCCCTTCCCATTGCTCGCTCTTTGCTTCCAATTGGGGAACCCTGCAGCACCCCAGCCCTGTTTTAATAAGACCCTTCTGATCGGTGTGCTTGTTCCCACAGGCAGGTTTTGTGGGCAAGGTAACAATTCGAGAGTGGCATCGATTGTAACTTCCCACCAGTCCCCCCCCCCCCTTTTGTTTTGTAAAGAGGTAAAATAGAACCTCCAGTCTGTGTGGCGTGAATCTCTGTCTGTCGGTTCTGCTGTTTTGAATCCAAATTTGCTAACTTATTGTGAATGGGGTATGTTAACCAATTGAGCAATACATATAACGAAGAAACTGCGATTATGGCATAGCAGTTTATGAGCAGGAAGGATGATAATTTTAGGTTGAATTTAATTTTGCAAGCGGGAAAAAAGCGATTAAAGGGGGAACATTTGTTCTAGACGTGTCTGCGGAAGTAAGTTCATATGTGGAAATGTCTTCAAAATTGATGGTGTTTGTTCTCAGATTAACTTTTTTTTCGTTCTGATTCATACAACACTGCAATCATGAGAGTAATTTCCGGAGTTGGCCTGAATGGTGGTAACAATGCAAGCTAAAAGATAATCAGAAATGTCAGGGGTAGCCAAGAGAGACGCCGAATGATAGACTTAAGAAATAGAGTTGGGATTCTACAATAGGACTGCTGGCTCAACACTTTGAAGGGAAATATTGCTGACTTTGAATATATCACTGCTTTAAAAATGGCATTAGTAGTGATCTTTTTTATGAACAAGAAAAGGCTAGTGGTTACTTTCAGCCTACTTTGCACATGTGTGTTTTTTTAATAGCATTTGACGTCTGCCTGTTCTAACTGACATTTTTTTTTGTTTTTAAATCCTGACACTCATCCCTAAAAACCTGAGGGGTTTACTGCAGTAAATCAGGAACTTGTGTGCTCTGGGGAGAACTATGATGTGCTATAAATTAGACTTTTAGTTAGATAATTATTCCTGCATGGCTAAGCTTTTAATAGGGAAATGTATGCTTTGAGATCTACTCCACTGCAAGCATTAATGTAAAAGTTCTATTATTCCATTCACATGTTTCGTTCGCCTGTTTTCAGTAATACATTTGTATTGCAGGCTATTTAGTTTGAAGTTGAGTTAGAGTGGCAAAACTTGATGATAGTAAACCAGTTATACCTTATTTTGCAAACTTATTCTCACAGTAGACCCTTAATATAATGGTTTGAAAAGCCAGTACCCCATTAAAATTACAATTTGAAAGGCACCGATAAAGACATTTCTGGCAGGTATTCCTATGTTGGTGTGGCAGATGAGAACAACACCCCACTACCCACCACAATGACTGTCCATTAATAGCACCATAATAGCAACTATTGTACTGGACTTAACATTTGGCTCAAATGGATTCCTTACTGACAGCACTGCAAAAGATTTATACCTTTTTGGTATAAATCAATAGCAACTTGTACTTTAACCATCACAAAGAAATTGGTTATGTCATGATATGTAAACTAATGATGATCGCAGGACAACATGTGATGTTTGCACAGGTATTAATCTAATCTACTTTCCTGAGCAAGTTACTGATGACACCTTTAAAGGGTTACAATGGCCTGAATCTTCTGATGGCAACAGCAGTGAATGTTGAGACAATTACTGCTGTTGCATATTGGAACCCTGTAAAAGTTGTGACACACGCATATGCGTGACACTTGCATAGGAAGTTGAAACTACGTTGCCTGGGCCTCCTCAGAGAATGTTTCCAACTTGGTATCAGAAACTTGGGCTTGATGCCTTATTCCAGTGGTCTCCAACCTGTTTAAGCACAAGATCACTTTAGAATCTAACTTGACTTTACTAAAACCACCTAACATGTATGCTATGCATAAAACTCACCTATATTTAGTGTGCAAGCAAAAGTATCACACTATCTGTGAGTGCTGCAGAGCCTGGGTTGCAATTTCAGATGGCCAGTCTCGTACAGTCCATCAGATGGGCATCTGTGCGATGCTTGGACTTGATGATTTTCATCTGGGAGAAAAGCCATCTCACAGAAATATGCTAAACCAAAGTAGGCCTTCACCTTAAGTGGGCAGGATGTCCGAAGAGGGTGCTTCTCTGTCTACAGTTTCCCAAAAGTCTTTGTCCCTTGGCCTAGCTTTCAGCTCTGTCATTTTGCATGGTGATGATTTCCATGTCAAGGCCAGAGCTTTGTTCAAACACCTGCTGAAATTGTGCTGTCAGTTCTCCAATGGCCACTTGAAGAAAAGGATTTGAGACAAACATAGTGATTTGTTCCATCTTGTCTAACTCCTGAAATTATCTGTTGAATTCCTTTTCCAATTTGTTCAGGTGGTTACAGAATTTGTTTGGATGGAACCCTTTCTAATTGACCTATTGTTGGATTTTCTCCAGAGTTGGGGAATGTACAATAATTGTGGGTGCTTTAACTGTGAGGAACACAGGCCCAGTTTCAACTTTAATGCATTCACTGCACTGATCATGTGTGACAAGTCTCTGTCTCTCCTCTGCAGTTTGTGATTCAGCTCATTCAATGTTGCGCTTATATCTGTAAGGAATGCCAAGACTAGCAGCCACATATTATCTGACAGCTCGCTGTACACCTCATTTCTTGATTTAAGAAAGGTGATAATTTCAGGAAGCAGACCTAAAAATCTCTGGAAGACTTTTCCTCAACTTATCCCCCTCACATCAGCATGAGGATTAGTTCACCGTAGGTGGCATCAAGCTCATCAAGTAACAATTGGAACAAGCGATTGTTGCAGAGCTCTGGCATGAATTGAGTTGTGGATCTTGACAATAACTGTCATTATATGAGAAATGTCAATAATCTTGCTTGCTAGCTCATGTTGGTGGATAACACAGTGGTAATTGACAAAGGAGTGGAATTCAGGATCATTTCTGCAAAGTGCAACAAAGTGTGAATTGACACCCAGCATCAACAATGTACCATTGTTTGTAATTGAAACAAATTCCTTGATCGGAATGTTTTACTCAGATGTATGTAAACCTTTTTGAATTTTTTGTGGGCATCCTCACCTCTTGTCCTCTCCAGAGTGACCAGAGTGAGTCTTTGGATGTTTTCATTCGCATGACAATCAGCTGGGCCGTACACATTATGTCTACTGATTCATCAAACTGCAGTGAGAAACATTCACTGCCTGATAAGACTTGGTGCATTTGCTGAGACACATCCTCTGACAACAATTCCACCCTTCTGGCTACTGTTGCAGCTGTCATAATTTCATCTTTGTTTTTTCAAGTCTTTGAAAAAGGTGTCAGCAGCAACCATCATAGCCTCCTTGATAACTTTACCATCAGTGAACGGTTTCTTATGTTTCGCCAGCAGATGGCTAATGCAAAAAGACACCTTTTTGCTGGCATTGCTTTTCGCCGCAGGTTTTGAAAAGTGACAAATTCCCTTAATTCCTCTACTCTCTTTGTCCAAATCACGCTGTTGAAAGGGAAATTTTCTTGAAATATTTGCATGCATTGTCTTGTGATGACGTTCTAAATTACCTCCTTTATTCAAGGCTACACTCTGTTGAGAAATGAAACAAATAGTTTTGTCTTTGACATTTGTAAAGAAAATTTTGTTTTCCCATTCTTGGTGGAAATCGTAGGTTTTTGCTCTCTTGGAAGTTCCTGACTCCTCGCTCATCAGTTTGTTTTCAACCAGCTTATTCAAATTTTGTTATCTGCGAAAATCTTGTTGCCTGAGTCTCATGGACTTTTGGTGTTGTTCAACAGGCAATGAGCTGATTCAGTCATCATTGAGAATTCTGAGTATTGCATGGTTCAGCATAGAATGAGCTGATTGCTCTTCATGAATAGAAATCCCACGTTTAGTGCAAGTTGGCGTGATTCAGCAGACTGTTCGAGACCCCAGGATAGACCTGTCGATTGCGATCAACTCTTTGGAGACCGCTATATTATACCTATCCTGATATTTACCTCCACCTTTCCTGCTGTTAATCTTGACATAGGACAGTGATTAACAGCAGGAGCTGTATCAGGCTGGCATAAAATGCATCCCTGATGATTCAGTGGTGAGTACTCCACATCTGGAGTACTGTTAGCAATCTCCTTTTATTTAAGGAAATATACAAATGCAGTGGAAGCATTTCTGAGAAGGTTGACTAGATTAATACTTGGGGATGGGCAGGTTGATTATAAGGAAAGATTGGATGGGTTAGGCTTGTCTGCTGGCGTCCAGAGTAAGAGATGACTTATTTGAAACATGTAAGAGCCTGAGGCGACTCGACAGGATGGATATGGGAGAACGGGATTCTTTTGGGAGAATCTAGAACTCGGGGCCACTGGTAAAAATAAGTGGCCGCCCATTTAAAATGGAGGTAAGGTAAATATTTTTTGCTCCAAGAGTTGTGGTATTTTGGAATTCTCTTCCCTTCCTCTGAATGTGTTGGAGGCAGAGCCTTTGAATAGCTACAAGGCATAAGTGGGTAGATTCGTGATAAGCCCGGGACTGTGAGATTATTGGTTGTAGACAAAAATTTGAAGAGGTCAAAATTTGATCAGCTATCATCTTTTTTTTAAAAATATTTTTTTATTCTCCTTTTTCACATTTTCTTCAAAACTTACACCCACCAACAAACAGTAAACGGTAACGAATACAATGTCAATCCCCCTACCAACAACAACGATCCCATCCTCACACCAACTCCCAAACAACAGCCCGCATGACAACATAAACGTCAAATAGAAAACAAAAAGGAATCAAAAATCACCCATAGTCCACCCCCCAACACCCCCCCCCCCCCACTGCTAATAGTCAAGGCCATCCAATCCCCAAAAGTGTACAATGAATGACACCCATGTATTGTAGAACATTATAGAACACACCCCTCCTAGAGTCCTCCCCTCAAAACCTGTTCTACCAGGCTCTGATGGCTGCCTCCCCACCACCCCACCTCACTCCCATTCACTGGCCGGCTTAAACCAGCCAGTGAGGAGGCCCCTGCCCTGGCCTCACTTCCTTCCAATCCCCTCACCCCTGCCCGGTCCCAGGAAAACAAATAAATTCCCTTTAACCCACAATTTCAGTGTAAACACACAAATCCCAAAGAACCATCATTGCAAAAGAAAATCCCAACTCTTACCTTTTCCAAATAGACAATGTCAACTCATTTAGCACATAGTCCAACATGCAGTGAAAAAATAAAGCTACATACACTCCTACAAACCCCCTACCCTCAGTACAAGTCCAATCCTCAGTCTCATTTCTCAATTCTGCCCCAGTCCTTCTGCCTTCACAAACACCTCCGCCGCTTCCACCATATCAAAATAAAAGCCTTTGGATTTGGAGGTCATCCTCAACTTAGCTGGGTAACTATGCCGCACCACACCCTGCTGTTATACAGTGCTGTCTTCCCATAGCCAAAGGCCACCCGCCTCCTCGCCAACTCCACTGTAAAGTCTTGGTATATACGTATACCAGCTCCAGCCCACTGCACCTCCCGCTTCTGCTTTGCCAACACAGGACCTTCTCCTTCACACGGTACCTACGGAAACTAATAGTCACTGCTCTTGGTGGCTTATTTGCCTTTGGTTTAGGCCTCCATGCCGTAGGAGCCTGTTCTAGTTCATACCGAGGGGATCGTCCCCTCCCCCAACAGCTCCGCCAACATCTTGGCAAAATACTCCGTCGGCCTCGGGCCCTCCAACCCTTCAGGCAGACCCATGACTCTCAGATTTTGCCGCCGATATCTGTTTTCCCAGTCCTCCATTTTGGCTCTCAGACCCTTGTTGGCCCCCACCACCCTCTGCAGCTCCTGACCCATCGAGGTGAGTTGATCACTGTGTTGCGACAATGCCTCTTCCACTTCCTTCAGTGTCTCACCCTGCTCTCGCACCTCAGCCAATGTTTTCAATATCGCCGCCCTAACGGGGCAATCACCTCCTCCACCGGCACCTTCAATACTGCCACCTCCATGTGCTTTGTTAAGTGTTTTTCAGGTTCCACGCCCATCACCTCGGTCTTCTTTTCTGCCGTGAGCAGTGTGGCCTCACCTGGCGACCCAGCCTCTGCCTTCCTTCCACTCGACGGTGAACCTTCATTAGTCCCCTTCTTCGCGGCTCTTTTCCTTTGGGTTTTGGACATCTTTCTTCCCTGGGACCGGTCATTAAATTCTAAAAAATCAAGCCTCGATCAGGAGCACTCCAATGTGCGACCTCCTCCTACATGCCTCCACCGGAAGTCATGCCGATCAGCTATCATATTGAATGCTGACCAGGCTCGAGGGACTGAGTGGCCTACCCTCGCAATTCCTAAATCATATATTCAGAATGCCCAACCATCCTTCACCCCACCACAAACTCATAACAACAATTAAGTCTTCAACATTAGAATTAGTTTTTTAAAACATTGCTTAAATTAAGTTGTGCTAAGAGTACTGACCTTAAGGAGAGTCATTTGAGCTGGTGACATCAGAAGGGGTCATGACCTTGCCCCCCCCCCCCCCCCCCCCCCCCCCCCCCACTTCACTAGTAATTCACCTGGGTCCCTGCAATGATGCCCCATTCCTTGCTCTGGGACAAGAAAAATAAGGCTGCGTCCCTGGTTGCATAACTCCTGTGGCATGGTCGCTGACCAGAAAATCTGAGCAAATATGTTTCTACTGGCTGTTAACATGTATTTCCCTCGAATGGCTGTAGTATTTTCTTCGAATGGCTGTAGCTAGAACAGGTCTGTACAACTGAGGCTATGCCAGATTGATTCCAGAATGTAATTAACATCTCTCACTTGTGTACCCACTCAACACCTCAGTGACTTTTATTATTGAGCTTATTTTGGATAGAAGATTGACTTTTCCATAATAAAACAGGGGCAATATTTTCAGTTTATTAGCCAAGCATGTGACTTGAAATGAATGGAAAAATGTAGGTCGTTCGGGAACACACTATGCTGAACAAGCAATGGCATCTAAATCCTGAAATTCAACTCTTATTGTGTCTGAATATGCAGGCTACGTATTGAAACTTTAGTGCTTCTGCATGTCCCTGCTGTACTTTGTATTTTGAAATATAGAATTTAATCAATGTTCTCATTTGACTTCAGCATTGTATGCTTAAACATGATTACAGACTGGTGCAGTGGGTTATTACACTGCACCCCCTGCATATAGATTGATGTAATTGGAGTTTCTTTTTGTTTTAATTGGCTGTAAAGATAAAATAAATTCTGATAATCTCACCCAGAGATATGAGTGAGTATAGATCTATAGTGGTAGGCTGGCACTCCATTGAGAGAACCTATAGAGGCAGATGGGGTGGGGAATGGGAAATTTGCACTAAATGAATAATGCTCTTCCATAGCTGGGATAACATTGGGTATGATCTATCAGCCTCGCCGCTCCCAACTCTGGAAATGGAGAGGCCAGTAAATCTTGCCAGAGGCCTCTAGCGAGATATCGCAAGGTGTCATGCCCTGGATTGTGCTGATCGGAGGCCCCCGGAGGGTTGGGCTCTGGGCAGGGTTTTACCTTGGCACCCCAATACCATCATGGCACTGCCAGCCTGCCACATGGGTGCCACCAGGTTGGCACGGGTTGCACCTTGCCAGTGCCAAGGATCAGGCCTGGGGGAATCCTCCTTTGAAGTGGGGTGCGGGAGGGGAGTCTCGAGAACCCCTTTATCAGTGTGTTGGGGGGAAAGGGATCTGGGGGATCTGAGATCGGGCTCCATTTTTAATGCGGGCCTCGCTGCTGCAGGAAATGGGACAAAATATGGCATCGAAAGAGCGTTCCTCATTGAAGCCCAGAAATGAAGCAGAGTCCCGTTTAATAGAACAAAGAACAATACAGCACAGGAACAGGCCCTTCGGCCCGCCAAGCCTGTACTAGTCAAAGATACTACCCTTGGCCAAAACCCTCAGTACTTCCTTGTGCTGTATCCTTCTACACCCATCCTATCCATGTACTTGTCGAGATGCCTTTTGAACGCCATTAATGTATCTTCTTCCACAACCTCCACTGGGAAGGCGTTTCAGGCATTCACCACCCTCTGTAAAAAAAACCTGTCTCGCAAGTCTCCTCGAAAATTTGCCCATGGACCTTAAACCTATGCTCCCTGTTGACTGACCCATCCATCCTGGGAAAGAGTGCCTGTCCATGCACTCTATCCATGCCTCTCATAATCTTGCAGACCTCTAACAGGTCACCCCTAAACCTCTGTCGTTCTAATAAAAAACAGTCTGAGCCTATTCAGTCTCACCACATAGCTAATACCCTCCACACCAGACAACATCCTGGTTCACCTCCTCTGTACCCTTTCCAAAGCCTCCACATCCTTCTGGTAGTGTGGCGACCAGAATTGTGTGCAATTTTCCAAGTGCGGCTTATCAAGATTCCATACAACTCTAGCATGACTTGCCAGTTTTTGTACTCGATGCCTCATCCAATGAAGGCAAGCATTCCGTATGCTTTCTTGACTATCTTGTCCACTTGTGTTTCCACTTTCAAAGATCTGTGGACCTGCACACCCTGATCTCTCTGACTTTCTATATTCCTAAGAGTTTTGCCATTTAGGGTATATTTCCCCTCTGTCAGATCTACCAAAATGCATTACCTCACATTTGTCTGGATTAAACTCCATTTGCCATTTCTCTGCCCAAGTTTCCAACTTATCTATGTCCTGCTGTATCCTCTAACAATCCTCCACACTATCTTCCACTCCACCAACCTTGGTGTCATCCGCGAACTTACTAATCAGAGCAGCTACATTTTCCTCCAAATTGTTTATGTATCCTACAAATGACAGAGACACCAGCATCGATCCCTTTGGAACACCACTAGTCACAACCTCTTATTCAGAAAATGCCCTTTGCCGCCTGTGATCGTGCCAGTTCGTATCCATCGTACCACCTGCCTCTGATCCCGTGTGACTTCACCTTTTATACCAGACTGCCATGAGACACCATGTCAAAGGCTTTATGAAGTCCTTATAAATAATATCCACCACCCTCCCCATGTCAATTATCTTTGTCACCTCCTCAAAAAACCCGATCACGTTGGTGAAGCACGACCTCCCCTTCACAAAATCATGCTGTCTATCGCCAATGAGTCCAGTTGTTTCCAAGTGGGAATAAATCCTGACCCTGAGAATTCTCTCCAGTAATTTAACCTACTACCAACGTGAGGCTCATCGGCCTATAGTTTGCTAGATTATCCCTGCTACCTTTCTTAAACAGCGTTGCCATATTAGCTATTCTCCTGTCCTCTGGGATCTCACTGTAGCCATCCCAATGAGGATACAAAGATGTCAGTTAAGGCCCCAGAAATTTGCTCCCTTCCTTCCCTCATTATTCTGGGGTAAATTCCATCTGGTCCAGGAGACTTATCTACCTTAATGTCTTTTAAAAGATCCAACATCTCCCCCTTTTTGATGTTAACATGATCCAGACTGTACACACACCCTACCAAGAATCAACTTCCACAAAGCCCTTTTCCTTGGTGAACACTGATGCAAAGTATTCATTTAATACCTCACTCATTTCCTCTTGCTCAACATATAGATTCTCCCGACTGTCCTTAAGTGGTCCAATCCTTTCCCTGGACACCCTCTTGTTTTTACATATGAATAAAAAGCTTTCGGATTCACCTTAATCCCACTTGCCAAGGACGTTTCATGACCCCTCCCTAGCCCTCCTAATTTCCCGCTTCAGTACCTTCCTACTTTCTTTATACTCCTCAAGGGTTTTGACTGTCCCCACCCTTCTAAACTGTACAAATGCTTCCTTTTTCTTTTTGACAAGGTTCACAATATCCCTCGTTATCCTCGGCTCCCTAAACTTCCATACTTATCCTTTGTTCTCTCAGGAACGTGACTTTCCTGAATCCTAATCAACTGTTGCTTGCAAGACTCCCACACGCCCGATGTTGATTTACTAACTAACAGTCACACCCAATCCAAATTCTTCAATTCCTGTCTAATGTTATCGTAATTTGCCTTTCCCCAGTTTAGCACCTTAACATGAGGGTTACCCTTTTCCCGATCCAAAACTACCGTAAAAATTATGGAATTTTGGTCGCTACTCCCAAAATGTTCCCCTACTGAAACCTCAACCACCTGTCCAAGCTCATTCCCCAATACCAGGTCCAGTACTGCCCCTTCCCTAGTTGGACTACCTACATATTGCATCAAGAAGCTTTCCTGGGTATACCTTACAAACTCTGCCACATCCAACCCCTGGCACTAAGTGAGTCCCAGTCAATATAGGTGAAATTAAAATACCCTACCAGAACATCGCTGTTATGCACCTATCCAAGATCTCTCTATCTATCTGCTCCTCTATCTCTCGCTGACAGTTGGGGGGCCTGTTATAAACACCCAACATTGTGATTGCCCCCTTCCTGTTCCTGAAGTTTCCCAGATTGCTTCATTGTAAGAGCCCTCCGAGGTAGCTGTATGGCTATAATGTCCTGAACCAGTAATACGACTTCCCCACTCCTTTTACATCCCCCTCTATCTCTCATGAAGCATCTATATCCTCCAACATTCAGCTGCCAATCCTGCCCTTCCTTTAACCACGTTGCTGTCACAACATCATAGTTCCAAGTACTAATAACTGCTCTATACTTAGAGTATAGCTTTACCTGCTATACTCTGACATTGAAACAAATACACTTCAAACCACTGCGTTTAAGCAGAAAAAGTGATGTTGTTCTCTTATTTTTGTTCTCTATTTCCCCTTCAGTTATTATACCTTCTGAGCTAACGCTCTGGTTCCCTCTCCCTAGCCATACTAATTTAAATCGAGTGACTCTCAAAAAATTCCTATCCAAGATATTGGTCCTCCAGTTTAGATGCAATCTGTCCTCTTGTACAGGGCACACCTGCCCTGGAAGAGATCCCAGTGGTCCAGAAATCTGGAGCGGGATTCTCCAATCCCCACCCGCCGGGCCGTAGAATTGGCGGGGGGCGGTGTGAATCCCACCCTGACGGCGGCTGCAGGATTCTTCAGCGCCGGTTTTTCGGCGGGGGCGGGAATCACGTTGCGCAGGTCGGGGGCCATTGGCAATGCCCCCCCCCCCCCCCAGCGATTCTTCACTCCGCGATGAGCCGAATGGCCACCCGTTTTCGGCCAGTCCCGCTGGCGTAAATCAAACAAGGTCCTTACCGGTGGGGCCTGGCTCTGCGGGCAGCCTGCAAAGTCCTCTGGGGGCGCGGGAGGTTCTGGCCATGGCGGTGGTGGGGGGGGGGGGGGGGGGGGGCATGGTGGCCTGGCCCGCGATCGGGGCCTACCAGTCTGCGGGCGGGCCTGTGCCATGAGGGCACACTTTCCCTCCGCGCCGGCCACTGTAACAGTCCACCATGGCCGGCGCGGAGAAGAACCCCCCCCCCCCCGCATGCGCTGGGATCATATCAGAATACGCTGGCGCTCCCGCGCATATGCCAACTCATGGCTGCTGGTGGAGGCTCTTTGGTGCCGGTTGGCGTGGCGCCAAACCCGCCGGCGCCTGCCTAGCCCCTGAAGCTGCAGACGATTCGGCACCTTCCGGGCGGTCCAACGCAGGAGTGGTTCACGACACTCCTCGGCGTTGGTACGGCCCGCCCCGCCGGATAGCGGAGAATCCCGGCCCTGGAACCTTCCCTCTTACACCACCAGTTTAGCTAATAGCAGGGTCAATCTTGGTGCTGCTAGTGTCAGGGGTCACCCGGCTAAAGACACCCGACACGGGACTCCGTTTCATTTCCGGTAAATCACACCTGTTGAGAGTTGA
Source organism: Scyliorhinus canicula (assembly GCF_902713615.1). Classification (NCBI taxonomy): domain Eukaryota; kingdom Metazoa; phylum Chordata; class Chondrichthyes; order Carcharhiniformes; family Scyliorhinidae; genus Scyliorhinus; species Scyliorhinus canicula. Next base: position 178,129,440 of record NC_052152.1, read on the forward strand.
GAGATTGTTGATGCAGAGAAAAACTTTCTTGGGATCAAGTTGTGTTACATAGTATATGGGCTGAAACTGTTCAATCAAACTCAAAGTTTAAAATAAGTTTAATTGTATGGTAGAATGTTGATTAAATTTGAAAGCATTTTGATCTTGTAAGGTAACCCTAATTTGAGACTATAATTGCCTTCAGTATTCCAACAGTAATGGGGGAATTAATTGCCTAGCAAATAATCCTTCTTCTGAAAGATTTAAAATTCCAAAAACAGTGTATTTGTTCTTGAAATACTAGATGAAGCCAATTGAATAGGAATTTGATAACCAGCTGATTAAAGATTCTGACCTATGGTCTTGCTTTTTTAAATTTATTTTGCCTAGAGGTAATTCCCTGGAAAGAACAGATGGCTGCCCATTTTTGGCTGCATTCATCCAGTTTTACTGAGTTAGAGATTCCACATGGGTGTTAGACAATGCTGGTCACAACTTGAGTTTATTTAACATAATGGGTGTCCCAATGTGCTTCACCAGAGGTGAAAATGGAAACTGAGCGCAGTAGGAAAATGAGCACAGTGGGAAAAAAACTGGGGGGAGGTAACAAAAAAGATCAAAAAGAATGAAGTGTTACAAAATCTTAAATCTCCTCTTGGTCAGTGTTATCTATCAACAAAATTGACCACAGGAAGTGTTTAAAAACTGTTTTGCACAACTGTTAAGGTACCATTTTTAGAAAGGATTTAATCACTGTTGAAATGTTCCTTTCTCTGTACAGTGTGCTAAAATAGCCCTGAGCTTTTTAGAAGTGAGCCAATGAGCTTTAAACAACATTTTATGGTTCTTTTAACAAATAGTTGTACAAATAGTTGGATATCCTTGTGTTTCAGTCTAGCAGCTTACATGATTACATGTATTTTGTCTCAGTATGTAATTTGTGGAGTTGGAAGAACCAGGAGGATAGTAAATGTAAGCCTATGGTACTTTTAGTGAGGGAACATCTGGAGAGAAGCTTCAATTGTGAAAGGATCTAAGATGCAGGAAGAGCTGGCTGATGAATTGTAGGCATCTTAATAGTATTTTGGTTAACTGAGCTTTAATACCACACATTCTCATTTCAGATGGTAGAGTTAGAAATTGACCATCATCTACAACATGTGTGGGTGTCTTGTACTAGGACTACTCAAAAATAGTTCTGTTTAGATGCGTTATCATTAGCTTGAAAGGGTTGTAATTACTATGCGCTCACCAAATACCATGGTACTTTTAAAGAAAACATTAATTTACAATGCACTTGCAGTCTAAACTAACTTGAGTTAATTGGGAAATGCACAATTATTGAGCCTTACAGTCATATATTTTAAAAAGCAAAATCATCGCTACTTCAGAATTTATAGAATACTGGGAATGAAGATCTAATTCTTCTGTTTTTACATTTAAGGAGATGATGTTTAATTACTTAGATTGTCATTCATTAATGACACGTTGAGAGAGTTCCATCAACCTATGTCTGAAGTTGCTGCAAGACACTGATACTTGGTTCCAGCGCTGTTGAATGTCTAATTTATTTCTGCAATAGTAAGATAATTAATTTCCATTCCTCTGTGAAAATAGTGTTTTCATTGTTGTGAATGGTTGGGCTTAAGGATATGCTCTTGACAATGTCAATTCTACCACAGGAAGAGCCATCAGTGAACACAAGTCATTTCCCCATGAGGAAGCTATTGCACCTCTTCTGGCTACTTATTGCTGGATGGAAATTGCCTTACAACACCAGGTTAAAGTCCTGGTTGGACTTTAATGTTGGACTTTAACCTGGTGTTGTAAGACTTCTTACTGTGCTCACCCCAGTCCAACGCCGGCATCTCCACATCATGGATGGAGATTGATTGTGCATTTCAGTTACAGGCAGACTGAAGGAAAATACACTTTTAATAATATAAAAAAACAATAACTGAAAAACTGTCTCTGAACAAAAAAATACATTCTGCTATATTGGGGAGTGGGGAGGGTGGCTTTATTTTTACACCAGAAAATTAGTGGATGCATATAGTATGCTTTTAGATGGAACAGTTTTCCAATTAATAGCCAAGGTCAAAAATAAGGGGACACCAAGTGATTGGGAATTATATTCAATTCATGATTTATAAAACAATTCTGTTCTTGCTTTAGAGTCACATTAAGCAGAGCAAGAAGAAAATAAATCATATTCTTTCCAAATACCGTACTTGTGACTTTTGGCTATGGGTGAACGACTTGCCTCCTAAATTACTTGGTTGATCAAAATATTATGGGGTTGTATACCCATAATTACAGGCCTGGAACACAGTAAGAATTCTATTCCAATTCCACCAAAGAAATGAAAAGCTCTTCCTTCTTATGAATTCAATGTGTGTAGTTGAAGTCTTGGATTCATACTCCAATTTACAATGACAGTTTTTCATTTCCACCATCCTTTTTCCAGACACTGCACGTCTATCTCAATCACAGAAGGAAAAAGTGAAATAGTTGACATTCTGCTCCAGCAGAAATTACAAGAACATTTGATAAATATGCATGTTAGTTAAAATGCAGAGCTTTGAATCTGGTTATTGCTATATTAGCAGCTTTTTACTGTGGAGAGATTCTTGTCTTAATTGAATGATTTTAAAAACACAATTTTGCAGGCCCATTTTTGGCCCAGGATTTGCTGTCAGTGGTGAGAAGTGATGCTTGTCATTCCGTACACTTGCACTTGTCCACAGACGTTCTATGTTTTTTTGCACTGGAATTTGCAGTTATTAGAAATCTAAAACATTGTGTTATGGGGCCAGGTTTTAGAGAACCCAAAATGTATCGTGGAGTTCATCTGACCCACAACTTTCAATAGATTGTGGTATGGGGAGCACATGGCCCACTCTTCAGGTGTGGTACAGCATAAATGGAAAAGTATTTTTTAAAGCAAAATAATGTTTATTCTATGAACTCAAGTTAACCTTTTGAAAACATACAGTGAACATCTTAGCAACCATCAATTCAAATACAGCCCCCAAAGAATACAACCCTATGTAATGCGTATGCTGTCCTTTTAACATCCAGAAGACTTACAAAAAAACATAACCTTTAACAGAAGCACGTTAGGTTAAAGTCACTACTGAGAACATTTATAATACTGAATTCACCAAATGATCAAGAGATAGTCTTTTCATGGCAGAGAGATCAACAGTCCACCTGCTCTGTCTGGCTTCAGCTCCAACACTGAAAACGAAACTAAAACACACCCTGCAGCAAACAGCCTAAAACAAAAGTAACAAGCTGACAGACAGCCCAGCTCCATCCACTCTCTGACATCACTGCAGTAGTAAACATCCATTTCTTAAAGGTACTCTCACTACAGATATTTATATACACACCCATTTATAAACACCAATTTCTTAAAGGTACTCTCACATGACAATTGCTTAAATGTCATTGAACAACAGCAGGTTATTTTAATTATCCACACTGAGAAAGCTAGTGTGTTCATTATTTGAAATTAGTACAGGGTTCGTTATTTGAAATCAGTACAGAGTCACAAGTTGTACTAATCAAATTAAATGAGTTTGTTCATAACTGTTGATCTGTATGGCCACTCAGTGAAATAAAAATGCTGAAGAATTTCTATCTGGGCTTTTCTTGAGAAGGTAAGACCCAATATTGTAACATCAAAGCTTCACTGTCTTAATAAACCAGAACTACTTGTGTTGAAATTCTAAAAACATAGATATGCACTAAGCGATTATCGCTAAAGGTGATGTCTAAAGAAACTGACTGCAATTTTTCATGTACCTACTGCATCTATTGTGTATTAGACGATCCTTGTACCGTACAAAATGTAAATTGTGCAGGAATGATTTTAGGATCATATAAAATATTTATCACATTTAACTATGTCCTATACTGCAGTCATTTTCAAACTCAAGGTTGCGACCCATGGGTGGGCCGCGGGCCTGTGTCAGGAGGGTCACGGGGTCATCGGTCACTGTGTTCCCTATCATGGGAATACATCCAAACAGCTTGGCCGGCTTTTAAAAATGCCGGCTATCCCACGCATGTGTGCTCCATCAGTAGTGCGCAGGTCCGGAGCCCAGCGAGGCAGACCGCCTTCTCCTGACATCAGCGCGTTGCCCAAGAGAAGATTCTTTATAAAAATCAATTGAGTTTTCCTGCCTGGATGGGCGGCAGAGAGCAGGTTACACTGATGTCACATGCTCTGGACATGAGAGAGATTTCTCCATTTTGTAGCTGCAAGCAGTACTAGTGAGCTCCAAGGCCCCTGATGAAGAACCAATTAAGAAGAAGCTGAAAAACTTTAAAGGCATTTGCATGGCAAGTTCGAGGACAAATTCTTGATTTTTTTTCAATGGAGGCGGTGAGAACTTAAACCATCAGCTGAAGTCCTCAGCAGAAATGTAACATTGAATGACAAAGCAAGTGATATTGTGAGGACCAAGCAGGCTCACCTGTCACAATAAAGGTAAGCAAAAGTGGTGGGTCGCAAAGGTCAGCTGGCATGACTCCCGAAGAATGGTCGGTTGGTAAAAATGGGCCCCGGGCAAAAAGGTTTGAAAAGCATTGCCATATTGTGTGAAACTGAGCAGTTCAAACGTCATGAGCATTTCTAATGCAAGCAATTTATTTGGAATTAACCATAAACATAGGGCGAGATTCTCCGAGCCCCCGCCGGGCCGGCGCCACGCCGCCCCAACACCGGCACCCAATTCTCCGAGGTGCAGAGAATCGGCGCCATTTGTGCCAGGCGCAAGCCGCTGGAATCGGCGGGGCCACCGATTCTCCGGCCCGGATGGGCCAAGTGGCCGTGCGGATACGACATGACGGATATGACGCCATTCACCCCTGGTTGCTGCTGGCGGGATCTCTGCGCGAACAGTCGGGGGGCGGCCTGTGTGGCCTTCACCAGAGGGGGTCTCCGATGGGGTATGGACCACGATCAGGGCCCACTGATCGGCGGGCTGGCCCCCCCCCCGGGCCTACTTTGTTGCATAGCCGGCCCCTGAACCCCTCCGCCATGTTGAGTTGGGGCCAGCGCACTGAAGACGTCCCCCGCGCATGCGCAGTTTGGCGCGGCACCCATTTGGCACTGGGATGGGAGGCTTGAGTGGTGTGAACCATTCCAGCGCCGTGCTGGCCCGCTGTGGGGGCCAGAATCGGTCGTCCCCGTGCCCGTTTCGCGCCATCGTGAAATGCGCCGGCGTTCACGATGGCGCAAACACTTGGGCTCCATGTTGGAGAATCGCCCCCATTATCACAGCAATAGATTATAGAAGAAAAAGTGGCATAGGAACAGGAGTAGGCCATTCAGCCCCTCGAGGCCATTCAATGATATCATGGTTGATCTGTGATCTAATTCCATATCCTTTGGCCAATATCCCTTCATAATTTTGCTCAGCAAAAATCTATCTAGCTCCGATTTAGAATTAACACCTGATCTATCTTCAACACAGAGTTATGCTGTGTTACCTTCTGCAGTGCAAGGTACAATAGTACCAGAGCATCAGTCCCACTTCTGCAGAATAATGTAATTGATTTGTTCTGAAATCTCTGTGATCGTGCCTTTTTAAAAAAAATTTAGATTGCTTAACAGAAACAAGGTAAATATGGCCTTTTAAAAAAAAAAATTAGATTGCTTGAGAAAAACGAGGTAAATATGCTTGCCAGCATTTTAGTTTGTGTTCTTTGTTATTCAACACTCTATGCAGTGACCTCTCAGAATAGGTCCTTTAAAAAGGGCAAGAGTTTGTGTTGAATCCTCGATGAGGGCAACAGATGACAAATAGTATGTGACAGATGAGCAGCGTAATTAGTCTGCAAGTGTTTCAGGAAAAAAGGTGCGTCCATCAAATGGTACAGATGAAATTTTAAACTGGGAACAAAAATGGCTGTGCATTGTATCCAATTACCCCGATCTAATTGATTTGTAAATGTAAGTATACAAGTGACTTTCTGGAATGTGCCCTAGATTGTGCCAAATGTGAAGTGGTCAATATTACTGACAAGATGAAAAAGAGGAAAAAATGCTTCAGTGATATTAGTCTAAACATACTTGTGGTATTTTCCCTCCTCCACAAAAGATAAATATTTTTGTTGAAATTAGGCATAGAGTTGACAAGTGCATGTTTGTGTGTGTGTGTGTGTGTGTGCTATCATCAAAGGTGAAGTGGGATGGCGGCAGATTATGGTTTTGGAGGCATTAGGCTGTCTGGTGGTGTCCTGCTTAACCCTGAGCCTAACTCCAGTTTACCATTTTAATTCCGAGCCTTTACAAGATTGGCTTCAGTTAAATGAGCAGCTGGAAAGGGAATTGGAATCCAAGTGACTGGTGTAGGGGGTTTGGCAAGAATCAAACAGAATGGCCTGGATAGCTGACGGAAGTAATCGCTTAATGTCCAATTATTCTTGAGGGCTCATTGCTCCCATTGCACTGGTTAAAAGCACTAAGAACACAGCAAGGACCAGGAACCCAGCCATCAGTTTTAAAAGAACAGCCCTTCCATTGTTTCCTTCATCGTCTGCCCTTCTCCCAATTGCATATTATCACCAAATATAAACAACTCTGCCAGCAAGCTTAACATATTGGTGCGTAGCATGTGAAATGGATTTATAATAATTTAACCCCCCCCCCCCCTTAAAATATTGCCTGCCCCACTTATTCTGCTTGAGCACGTCATTTACTAAAGTTTTTCTTTTTAGACAGAGAGATTTGGATATCACTCCTACAAATTGACCTCCTCATGTACCCATTCAAATTAGTTGGAGCACAACAATGCATTGTTTGTATGGCGTAACAATCCTATCCATTATTATTGGACCATTGATACACAAACAACTTAGCAAGAGTAACGGTTAAGGAGATTTTCATTTGTGTCAGAAAGCAAAAACACAGTGCTGGATTCTCCGCCGGCGGGATTCCCCGTTTTGCCGGTGCCCGGGGGGTTTCCTGACGGGGCAGGGCTGCACCACAATGGGAAACCCCATTGACCCGCCGGCGTAACGGAGAATCCCGCCGGCGGGTCGGGGCAGAAAAGTGGCAGGGCGGAGAATCCTGCCCAAGGATTTGGCCTATAATGTATTTCTTTCTCTGATATACACTTGTGCAGCTGTGCAGTCTCACTATGTACAGGTTTTATCTTCACTCAAAATTTTGAATAAAGATGTATGCATGAGTTAGAAGCAATGGTTTTACCCTGCAGCATTACATATAACCTTATAGTTTCAAAGGGGAGTAAGGTTGCTGTTAGAATTGTTTTTAATAGAATTGTTGATGTGGTTTATCCCTGTAACATGAAACTAGAATCACAAAAGGAACAGCTGTTTGAAAGAGTGTAATCCCAAGGCAGTTTCATATATCATTTTGGTTTGTATCTTCCATGCCATGTGATCCTCAAGTGCCAATGCCTGCCAGATACAGCTGAAGGATTGCTCTTCACATCCTTTGGTATTGACTTTCTGAGTGAACTGAAACGGCTGCCTCTGTTTCATTCATAATTTCTGAGGTAAATGAGGAGGCAGCAAGTCTAGCACAGCAGTATTTAAAAGGCCATTTGCTTAATGTGTAACATGAATCCAATCATGTGGTGAAATTTTGGGTGTAACTAGCTGGGAAACTCTGAGAGCTTGTATAATCAGGCAGTATTTCCTAGAATTGAACTTTAGACATTCCCTTTTGTCAAATTGTGTGAATATTTCTGCATTCTAGTGATCCACATCCAATAAACATTACATTGTAATGTAAGTGGGGGTTATTTTGTGAAGCAGGCTGATGGTCAAACAATAATGGCTTAATTGGCTGACTTTTACTTAATTTTGTAAAATTATCATATAATTGAGATGTGATGAAAAGTGATTAGCATTTCAAGGATGAGACGTTCTAAATTTTGAATGAATGGAGTGCAAACTGTAATTAAGGGAAATTCAAACTGCAATTTTATAAAATATTATTCTTTTGTTCAGTCAAATTTATCTGTGCAAATCATAGTTGTTAATCTAACAAAACTGCTCAATAGTTTGACCATTAGGAAGGCAGATCATTTGAATAATGCTCCAGTCCATTAAAAACTAAATTTTTATTGCCATCAGGATTTGTGTCTGAAATGATGATATTCCAAGGAAGTGCAGAAAAATTAGCTGAAATTGTTGCAAGATGTTACTACTTCATCCCAGCAAGGCGTTTGACTTCATTGCCTATGATAAAACAGATCTCAAAGCTGTACAGTAATTTGTCCATGTGTATTTTTCATAAATAATGTATTCATCGTTTCTTGGTTTAAGAACAGAAGATTGAATGTTGTATAAAACCTCAGGTCCATAATCTAAAGCTTTTAAAGTTATCATAGTTACAAGATTACTGTGTAGAATACATATTGCAAAATAGGTGATAATTACTGCACACAGAATGGGCAATATCTTCCTTTTTGTGCACTGGAAAATCCTAATCTGTGCACTTTCATGGCTTAATGGGCAGCACGTAGCATAGTGTCCAGGGTCCCAGGTTCGATTCCCGGCTTTGGTCACTGCCTGTGCGGAGTCTGCACGTTCTCCCCATGTGTGCGTGGGTTTCCTCCCAGTGCTCCGGTTTTCTCCCACAGCCCAAGGATGTGCAAATTAGGTGGATTGGCCATGATAAATTACCCTTAGTGTCCAAAAAGGTTTAGGTGGGTGGGGTTGCTGGGTTATGGGGATAGGCTGGAGGTGTGGGCTTAAGTCGCATGCTCTTTCCAAGGGCTGGTGCAGACTCGATGGGCTGAATGGCCTCCTTCTGCACTGCAAATTCTATGAAACTGTACATCTGAACCATGTGTGACCTCTCGTGCTATTTTGGTCTCTTCACACTGGGGTTGGTTCATAGTGCAGTTTGTGAGCTACACTGGACTGTGGGAGGAGTGAGGGTATGGAGGTGGCTGACTAGATGGCCTGTCTCGATTCTCCAACATAGTAAAAGAGCCTCATCTCACTTCCCCCTCAATCAGATTGCCGTTGCCACCTCCGTAGCCACAGACCCAGTTTATTCTATGTGCAGTCCTCTGGTTCCATAAAATACCAACTTAAAATATTTTCATTTTGGGTGGTGGTGGTGGGGGAGGGGGGAGGAGGAGATGGAAGAGTAAAAATCCTCCATCTAATAAAAACAGCTATCATTGATATTGGGAGAAAGAAATGCCATATGGGATTTTAAGAAAAAGCTTTTGACAGTCTTGTGACAATAACCCGGAAGCCACATGGAAAGGCCAGTCTGTTTATTACAATTTCTTGAAACTGTCATTCATTCTTGGGTGAATGAGATGCCTACCGTGCTGAAATCTATTGGCACTTCAAACTCTGTGAAGCATTGACAATGGCCACAGCTGTCCAAACAATCAACTACGCCCTGGGACCTAAAAAAATAAAAGGGGAGGGATTCTCTGACCCCCCGCCGGGTCAGAGAATCGCGGGGGGGCGGCGCAAATCCCAGCCCGCCGCCCCGACAGCGGCTGCCATACTCTCCGGCTGTACGCTGCTGCCATACTCTCCACCGCCATTTTTCGGGCGGGGGCGGGATTCACGCCATGCTGGTTGGGGGCCATTGGCTGCGACCCCCCCTGGTAATTCTCTGGGCCCCGATGGGCTGAGCGGCCATCCATTTTTGGCCAGTCCCGCCGGCATGAATCACTCAGCTCACGTACCGGTGCAACCTGGCAGGAAAGTTAGCTGGGGCAGTCCTCGGGCCAGGGGGACGGGGTTCAGTGGGGGCACTTCTTCCTTCTGTGCTGGCCACTGTACGGCTCCGCCATGGCCGGTGCGGAGGAGAGAACCCCCTGCGCATGAGCCATAATTCGCCAGCCGTCTGCGCATGCACGGAACCATGCCGGCGGTTCCACGCATGTGCGAGATCACGCTGGCCCTTTGGCACATGCGCAAACTCACACAGACCCTTCGGTGCCGACTGGAGCGGCACCAACCACACCGGCGTCCACCTAGCCCCCGAAAGTGTGGAGAATTCTGCACTTTCGGGGGCTGTTGATGCCAGAGTGGTTGGCGCCGGTTCTTCCGCCGGCATTGGGACTTAGTCCCCAGAAGGGAGAATCCCGGCTAAGGTGTTCATTTCAATCTCAAAGCATAGTGCCAGACAATCAATGTAAGTAAGGGTGGTTAGTTTTTTTTCATCAGCACGATGGCCATGAGCATTTTGTAACCTTTACATTATGATGCTTTCTCCATTGGAAAAGCACTAATGCATGTGAACAAATACACAAGGTTGGTCAATGGAAAGGTCAACTTACCTTTAAAAGGATAGATCCCTGTGATGAATCACTGCATTAAAAACATCTCTATATAGGAATACAACACCCAATAATAATTAAGGTGTGAAAACACCTTCGGGTACACAGAGGTAGAATTCAGAATGTCCAAATTACCTAACAGCCCGTCTTTCGGGACTTGTGGGAAGAAACCAGAGCACCCGGAGGAAACCCACGCAGACACGGGGAGAACGTGCAGACTCCGCGCAGATAGTGACCCAAGCCAGGAATCGAACCTGGGACCCTGGTACTGTGAAGCCATAGTGTTAACCACTATGCTACCTAGATAAAAATGGTGTGTGGGAGGAAATTGAATTTTCATCCTCATTTGAAATTGGAAACCTTGCATCCAGCTGGAATGGCTGTGACATCTCAACTTGCAAAAAAAAAGAGTTTGGGAATTATGGGGAACTTGGATTTTCTCCAAACAAGAACTCAGCATGGCCACTTATGTATGCACTTAAACATGTCTCCACACACAGCTGAAAGTTCCATTCCAATGTGCGTTTCAAAATAGGTTTGATACATATCTTCCCCTGACATTTAATGAAAAATATTGTTACACCACATTCTGAATCATTTTTCTTTTCCACCTTCAATTTAATTGTACCTATAACTCTATAAATAGTTGCATTGCTTTCAAATAATCGAGCAGTGAATTGATCCATCAAAATGCTTCATTTAGTGTTGTTTCAATATTCATGGAGGATGCTGACCAAGGTTCAATGTCTCACCTTGAGCAATTTCAATTTATTACTAACCTTAGCTTCACAATTTGCATTTACTGTTCCAAATTAGCAATTTGTAAAAGCAGATTTTCATTCACTTTTTTCCTTTTTAAAAGTGAAATTGTGCCAAGTGCTTGAGGTGAATTGATTGCTGATTAAATCATGTTCCAAGGGATTATGGTTAAAGTAGCAATGTCCTTTATTTCAATGAAGCACATCATGCTCTACTTCCCCTCCATAATTCACTTTGCTTGCTGTGTTAATGACTTTTATCTGAATGATTTGATACTGGAGAGCTGATTCTTTTGAAAATAGATGGGTACAGAAGGAAAGAAGCACCTTTTGATCATTCTGACTTTCATTAAATGGATGTAATTGAATGTGCAGTGTGGCTTTGTAAAATCAATTAAGAGAAGCATTTTATAAATGATCAGGATGATTGGTTGCTGGTGCCATAATCTATTTGTAGTTGGCATACTTTACAGATTTTATTTTGCATGACTTAAATGATAGGGTTGTATTCATGTTACTTATTGTTCTCCTCGCGTTCACGCTCTGAAACGGATGCAGAACTTCAACTTAACAAAAGCAAATTAAAACAAATTAAATCTTTGACACGAGTTGCCCATGAAATCACTTTCAGTTCTGTTTTCAACTTGCACTTCCGAACCAGCATGCATTTCTTCAGAATTGTTTTATTCTCATAATAGAATGTTTATAATCTGTAGCGCTTTAATCAACGAATAACTCCTGATGACCATTAGTGGGTTGTGCTATGTTACAGCAGAGCAACTTGAAAAACATTCTGAGGCACAGTTATGTCGAATGTATAGCACAGAAACTGGTCATTCAGCTCACTTGGCCTGTGCTGGTGTTTTAAGCCTCACAGAATTTTAATGGAATTCATAGAATTTGAACTCTATCGGGCATTGCCTCCTCAGCAGATGTAATCTTTCTACTACAGGTGATGAAGTAAGGTTTGATGAGGGTTGATGCTTCCTTTAAATATTGCCCTTTTATCAATTAAAATGAGCAGCATAATTTAGATGTGTTTTTAGTTAAGTAGGAAGTTCAAAATAAGTGCTGTTGATGGTTCTGACATCCTCTGGAGAAACCCACCCATCCCTTTCTGAGCTATTAGATTCACTTTTGATGGCCTAATTTTAAGGAAACAGATGTGTCTCTGTTCTTTTTAACCAGTGAAACTGTTGGATGAATCTACACATGGCTGGATGATTATTGATGTAATCTGCAAAGCAAAAGAATGGAGCCTAGGAGACTGAGGTATAATTGCGGATTTTGTGGCTACTGGTATTGGCGACTGATTAAATTATCGTGGCTTTGGATATCATCATATTTTAATTCCCCTGTAATTGTGTCAGATTACAATGAGCCTGTCACGTTCAAGCTCTGTCTGAGAGTGAAACCCAATTATTCTATACCCTCTACTTCAGTGAATTTGTGGGGATGGGGATGTGTGTGGGGGGACGGTCGTTGGGGGGGGGGGGGGGGGGGGGGGTTTGTGGGATGGTTATTTGAATACCTATTGTGTTTTTAAAGCAGTGATGTCTGGAACATAGGCACACCTATCTTGTTGCAGTATTAAAATTGCACATGTGTCATTGCATTAAAATCCATCAGATTTTGTCATTTTAGTTACTGGCTGATTTTGATTACTGATGGCAAAAATATGGAACCTTATTGGCGCCTCATGTTGCTTTTACCAACCTATACTCTAATGGTGTGGAAATGTTGGCCATTATCTCTCTTCTAATTTATAATTAGACAGAAACCTATTACTGACAGTTGGTCCTTCTGGTTCCTGCTCTTAATGGTGAAAATGTACTCAGTAACTCTGAAGTGAGGCTTCATCCCTCTGAGCATTATAGAGTGGCGTTCACCTTCAAGGGTGTCTTTTGAGCAAAGTACTTGCAATTTGAAAGATAAGCTCTTCATTACTGAGGAGATATTGTATTTTTAGTTATCCTAATTAAGTTGTTGATGAAAAAACTGAGGGGAAAAAAATTAACTTGTGTTACAGTGGGAGTAATGACCACAGTGATGATGTTGGTGAGAGGCATGAACCAAATGAATGGCTTGTCTCACTTGATTATGACAGGTGAGCTGCTAGTTCTGCATGAGCTGTTTGTTGGCAGCTCCCAGGGATGAAAAATTGGGGTGCCTGTGATCTCATTTAAAGACAGCCTGCATTTCTTTTAAAGAGGAACAGCACTTTCCATGTATTAAATCATTGAAGACCTGCCAGTGTAGTTTAGCAAAGACGGCAGTTTTGGGTGAATGGTACCTTTTGGAGAGTGGTAACATTGTTGGTTCTGAGATAGAATGTGCAAGCTCATGTACTACTCCAGCTAGTTGAGCACAATATCTATCTGGGTGAGAATTTCCATCTTGGTGTGTGGTCCATTATTGAAGGTGCTGTCTTTCGGGTGAGGTGAGAAAATTATCTGCTCACTTGGGTAAATGTAAAAGATCCCATAGAATGTTTGAAGAAGTGCAGGGAAACTCTGCCCAGTCAACTTGTCAACTGCGTGGGTTTCCTCCCACATTCCAAAGATGTGCAGGTTAGGTGGATTGGCCACGCTAAATTGCCCCTTAGTGTCCAAAGGTTAGGTGGAGTTACTGGGTTATAGGAGATAGGATGGAGGCCTGGCCTTAAGTAGGCCGCTCTTTCAAGGGCCGATGTAGACTCGCTGGGCCAAATGGCTTCCTTCTGCACTGTTGATTCTGTGATGATTTATCCCTCATCAAGCCAGCCCATTAGAAGAATTTAACTGATTATGGCTGACCTTTTGGATCTTACTGTGCACAAATTATGCTACAGTAGTGATGACATAACTTTTTTAAAAAAGTACTTTCATAGAACAGTACAGCACAGAACAGGCCCTCGATGTTGTGCCGAGCCATGATCACCTTACTCAAACCCACGTAACCACCCTATACCCGTAACCCCCCCTTAACCTTACTTCATTAGGACACTACGGGCAATTTAGCATGGCCAATCCACCTAACCCGCACATCTTTGGACTGTGGGAGGAAACCGGAGCACCCGGAGGAAACCCACGCACACACGGGGAGGACGTGCAGACTCCGCACAGACAGTGACCCAGCCGGGAATCGAACCTGGGACCCTGGAGCTGTGACCCTTTCGTGGCTGTTAACTTTCCTTGAAGTCCTGGCATTATGGAAGAGTGCTCATATAAAGGCACATCCTTCCAAGGGCAGGAGAGCACTTTCTACTTTTTCTTTGTTATTGCAAGGAATGCTAGTATTCCAGCCATTTGATTATCAAACTCCCCAACGCCATCCTGGTCCAGTTTGCAGAGGTGGGATTGGTGGCCAGCAGGGCAACCTGCCCCAAGAGCCTAGTTGAAGGTGATTAAAGGAGACTAACTCAGATTTTCCAGTCAGCCTCTTGGAGGCAGCAGCTGTCAATTTAACTGCACGGAGGTGGGCACCTTGACGTCTTCCTTTATTGACTGCCTGGATGCTGCACCATCCACAGGCTACCCTGTGGAGGCCCTGTCACCACCACCCCCTCCCAAAATTAATAAAACCTGTGAGAGAGGAGACACTTTCCCCATCTTGGAGCAACTTCACCACTTATTATCTGCCATGACAGCTTGCTGCTCCTCTCCAGTGGAAATTCTTTGGACAGCTATCAAAGCTGGAGGGCCACAGTCCTTAATTGGATGGTGAAACCATCTCCAGACCAATTAAATGCCCCCTTGAAATTTGCAGTGGCTGTTTCTGCCCCTCCAGAGGGTGGGTTCAGAACCTGGAAACAGACCCAACCCCTCTTTTCCACCATGGGAAGGAAAACCCAGTTTTCTGATAGTGTCAGACACCCCACAGTGCTGCATTGCCTTTCAATGTTGATGAGGAGTTGTTGCTCTGAAAGTGCAGCAGCCATTTGTGGTTGTTCCACAATTACAGCACGGTTCATTGATCCGGTGTTGACAGCAGGGAAGTGCACTGATAGAACGTGCTCGTTGAAGAATCCAGCGCATATTCTCTGCGGGAAGTATGAGATTGTTTTATTTATAAGTACCCATTGATTGATTGAGAGACAGTGTCGTGCTGACGTTGTACTTGTTACTGGTCTGGAATGATCACTGTGGAGTGTGAAGTGCAGCTGCCAGGATCTGAGTCATGCTGCCTTCTGACTCTCATTGTACCTGTCAGCTGAGTTCTCCATGGGTTGACTGTCTTTTAATGTTGGGAGAAAGTGGATCTTAAGTTGTCCTTTTATCATGCCATTTTTAAAAATTTGACTAGAATAGCCAGCAGTTTCTAAACTGGTTACATAGTGTGCTGGAGTTGAAGTCAATCTGGCTGTGAAGCCCAACTGGAGATGGCCTCTTGGAGAGGTGTCACATGCCCCTTTAGTGCTGGTTTTGTCTCTGTACACGTCCAAAAATCTTTTGTACCAATGCAATTGTGTACTATATGGCTCCTGTCGCCAATCTACTATTTCTATAGACCGAATATTTCAAATGTGGCGTTCAATTTTGCATAGATATACAACTGGTAATTCATTGCCACCAGCTTTTTTATAATTATAGTTCATTAACTTCTATTCCAAATTTGGTGATCAGTATTCTCAACCCTGTCTGAACCAATTATTAAATTGGTTAACTTGGATTTGGCTTTAACCTCTCTCATATTTAATCTCAATCTTAAGAAATTTAACAAGGGCCAGGAATGGACCCTTCAAACGTTCAAACTTATTTTAGCGTTAGAACATAGAACAGTACAGCACAGAACAGGCCCTTCGGCCCTTGATGTTGTGCCGAGCAATGATCACCCTACCTAAACCCACGTAACCCGTATACCCGTAATCCAACAATCCCCCCATTAACCTTACACTACGGGCAATTTAGCATGGCCAATCCACCTAACCCGCACATCTTTGGACTGTGGGAGGAAACCGGAGCACCCGGAGGAAACCCACGCACACACGGGGAGGACGTGCAGACTCCGCACAGACAGTGACCCAGCCGGGAATCGAACCTGGGACCCTGGAGCTGTGAAGCATTGATGCTAACCACCATGCTACCGTGAGGCCCCCGTTCTCTTAGATTAAAGCTGCTCTATCCCCCAACTGCATTTAAGTGCCTTTGATCCCTATCCCTTCACTTTTTTCCGAATAAAAAAAAACTTGCTGATCTCCAGTCTTGAATTTCAGTGATTCTATCCACAGCCTCTTGGGGGAGGGAATTCCAGATTTCCACTCCTCTGTATGGAAACAAAGCTTTTCTTGTTTTGAAGGTGCCTGCCCCGATTTTCCCCCTTGTTCTGTAGTCACCAAGGGAGGAAATGGCTTCTTCATGTTGACCCGATTAACCTGGTTTATTTTAAACGCTTCAATTCGATCACCCCTCAACTTTCTAAACTCCAGGCAATGCAGACCAGGGGCGGGATTTTTCGCCGGCGTGATTCTCCGTTGGGCTGGCGCCTGGGCGTTTCCCGACGATGTGGGGCTGTCCCACAATGGGAAACCCCATTGACCGGCCTGCGTAACGTAGAATCCCGCTGGTGGGTTGGGCAGAAATGTGGCGCAGCGGGGCGGAGAATCCAGCTCAAAGTAACATAACCCTTTGCTCCCTGTTATCATATGTTCTGATTTTGTGGCCTTCCAAGATTTTTGCTGTGAGGTGGCCTTCAGTTCCACTTATCATCACTCCTTTAAACTGGTCTGTACAAAGATTCTTTGCTGTTAGAGAACAGTAAGTCTTCCCAGAAGGAAAAAACAGTATTGCTATTTCCCTGTTGTATTGCTTTTGTGTTTCTTTCTGTGTTGCTGGTTTTCTACTTTACAGGCCATCCTTTTCTCATAGAATTTACAGTGCAGAAGGAGGCCACTCGGCCCATCGAGTCTGCACCGGCTCTTGGAAAGAGCACCCTACCCAAGGTTAACGCCACCACCCTATCCCCATAACCCAGTAACCCCACCCAACACTAAGGGCAATTTTGGACACTAAGGGCAATTTATCATGGCCAATCCACCTAACCTGCACATCTTTGGAGGTGGGAGGAAACCGGAGCACCCGGAGGAACCCCACGCACACACGGGGAGGATGTGCAGACTCCGCACAGACAGTGACCCAAGCCGGTTTCGAACCTGGGACCTTGGAGCTGTGAAGCAGTTGTGCTATCCACAATGCTACCGTGCTGCCCCAGCAACAGACCCATTAGGATTTCCCACCCCCAGTTTCCATTCAGTTGCAGCAACCTTTGCAACCAAACTTGCACTTGTGCTGCAAATTCTGAAATGCCTGGACATACATCTCTCCTTTGCTCTTCCTTACTAGCTTCCATTCTGAATTGTATCAGTTTGAGTCTGTTCAGTACGAGTGTCACATAGGCTTGTTCAGGAGGGAATCTGTGGTGGCTTCAGTTGCAGCAATTTTCAGTAATCATTGGGCTATCTTTCTTTTTCTTTGCAATTTAGACCATCCCTGGAGCTTGCTAAGTAAAGCTGTGTTCTGCTAACACGATATAAAACTGGATTGATTCTTCTCCCGAATGACACCAGGGAATCTCAGCTCTTAGTCCTCCAGATATGATTGAGAGGTCCAGAATGCACCTCAGAACATCCTGTTAAGAAGAATTGGCTCAGATTAGTACATTTGGTGTAATCAACCCAAGGGAAAAGTCAAATTCGTTCGGCTTCATCATCAAATATTTAATCTCTGGGAATCCTCTTTCTTTGACTGAACCTTAAGTCGGTTTGAAATTCAATTCTTTTTTTTTTCAAATGATAGTTGCCATTCATTAGAAATGGTTGGTTTGGATAATTTCATTACTTAAAATTATTATAAATATTGAACACTATCTGGATGACGATGAGCTTTTTGGTTTACAGATGTAAATTATACTTAAAAGGATCATCACATCATTTGCACATGGTCAGATTGTCATAAAGCATTTCTTCTCCCTCTCTGAACCGAAAGGCATTTTTCAAAGATGCTTTGACTTTGGGTGTACCATTAAGATTTTAAAACTGTGCACCAAACGTTTTATTATCCACTGACTATAACGGGGAATGTCAGTGAATATTGCAATTTGATCAACTCAAATGCCAAGGATAAGAAAGAACATTGGGCACATGCTGGCAGGAAAATAGTGGGTGGACCTCTGCCATCAGCATGTCTACCCCAACACAATCCTATAGGCTGCAGGGAGGTGTTGGGTGGCCCACCCCATTAGAGGCCCTTCAGTGGACAATTAGTTCGCAAATAAGAGCCTCTACCCACATCAGTCCGATTTTGATGGGCAGCGGGAGTGACTTGCGCCCAAACTGTAGCTGAACAGGTTTGCTGCTGATTGAAAGGGTGGGTGGGTGGGGGGGGGGGGGGGGGGGTGCTACATTGTCTCCTTCCCCGGTTTCTATGTATATTGGAGCCCCCAACCAGTTTTATCTGTGTCCACTCTTTCAGCTCCCCCATCACCTGCCCTGTTCAATGTGCTCCCCCACCCCTTTAACAGGGCCTTCCAACCTGGCCCCAACAAAATCCTGCACTTACCTGAGTTTCAAAGCACTCATTGCTCCTCTTCACAGCTTCACAGCTCCAGGGTCCCAGGTTCGATTCCCGGCTGGGTCACTGTCTGTGCGGAGTCTGCACGTCCTCCCCGTGTGTGCGTGGGTTTCCTCCGGGTGCTCCGGTTTCCTCCCACAGTCCAAAGATGTGCGGGTTAGGTGGATTGGCCATGCTAAATTGCCCGTAGTGTCCTAAAAAAAAAAGTAAGGTATGGGGGGGGGGGGGGGGGGGGGTTGTTGGGTTACAGGTATAGGGTGAATACATGGGTTTGAGTAGGGTGATCATTGCTCGGCACAACATTGAGGGCTGAAGGGCCTGTTCTGTGCTGTACTGTTCTATGTTCTATGTTCTATGTTCTATGTTCTATGTTCTATGTTCTTCCCGGGCCTCCTGCAATATTGTAGTGGAACAGCTCACCATGGACTTTGAGACTATTCTGAAAGCTTTTGGCATCCATTTAGCCCAAAGCAAAATTAGTAATAGTGAACACGTTTTAACCAAAGGTACCAATGGCCTGGGGAATCGATTAAATTATTTCTCACCAGCTTGTATCGCCTAGCCAGTTCTTGTGGATATGGGGTTCAGAAGGACAAAAGCTAATCTGTGATTACATAGCCATAGTTGCCCAAGATGAAAAAGCGCTCTGACTTGCTGAAGACCAAAGATAACCTTGCTTTTGATAAAGCGATCTAGTATGTGAGGCAAATTCAGTTTGGAATTTAATCAGACTATAATTTGGCGTGACTCTGAGGCTTCACATTCAAGGCTATGGGCTCTGCCATATTGCCCGGGGCCCGGAGCAGAAAAGAGAATCCCCGCACATGCGCGGAAATACGCCAGCCGGTCTGCTCATGCGCGAGATCACACCAGCCGTTCCACGCATGCGCGAACTTGCGTTGTCCCTTCGGCGCTGGCTCAAGTGGCACCAACACCTCCGCCGCGCACCTAGCCCCCGAAAGTAAGGAGAATTCCTTACTTTCGGGGGCTGTTGACGCCGGAGTGGTTGGCGCCGGTTTTCCCGCCAGTGTGAGAACTTAGTCCCCAGAAAGGAGAATCCCGGCTGAGGTGTTTTGCATGCGTTGGTGTAGACTTGATGGGCCAAAGGGCTTTTTCTGCACTGTATGATTCTGTGATGTATCCAAGACATCTTCCCTAAGGGCCAAGAATACTGTGGGACACAGAATCCCAAAGGACTATGACTTGGGGAGGGAGAAAAACTTATCAGGTGGAATCTTTAGTTGTTAAAAAGGGAGCTACAGAAATGTAATGTAAATATTTAAAGACATATGGAGTCCGATTTAATGTCCGAAACATTGAAGTGTCATTTTTGGGTGGGTTTGGCGGGGTGTTTCCCGTTGGCTTTTTTGGTGAGACCCGCACTTGGGTTGCAATTTAACAAAAAAAGAGAATGGGCGGGAAGTGCCGGGAATTACCCAGCCAATGGCACTCTATCCCACCGGTGGGGAATTGTCTGCCAAGGCCGCACTTAGCCGCATATGCTGCACTGAGGAGCTGTGTCAAGTGGAGCTCTCTATCTCTCACTCTGCACCTCACCACATACCGACAGATCCTGATCCCTGGCGTGGGCAAGATGCGAGCCTGGCCCTGGCGGTGCCAGAGTGGCAGTGCCAAGCTGCCTGTGTGGAGCAGTTGTGCAAGAGTGCCAGCCTGGCCAGAGGCCGATCACCAGGAGATCTCCGAGTGCTTGGGAGATCTCCCCACCCTCCCCAAGTCCTGTTTGTGGGGACCAAGCTGAGTGGCGCTGGCTGAGTCTCCTCAGTGAGGCTGCTGGATGCTGGGTGGTTGTTTGATCCAGCCGCAGCATAGCTAAGTGAGCTTTTAAGCATTTTAGCTGTGCAAATCTGGGTCCTGTCCATTGTGGGATTCAGACTCCAACGTCTTGCAAGATCTTGTTAGATATCGCGATTTGTAACGGCCGTCGGGAATCCCAGGAGAGGCCTTTCCCAGAACCTACCGGCTATATCCCGCTCCGATTCCGGTGGGATGCAGCCGGTAAAACACGGCTGTCGTTTTTTTGGGGTCTTAGAGAGTTTCTCCCCGGTCCAGCCCACACTTAGAAATGTTTTCAGCAATGGGGAGCTGAGCTCACTGCCTGTTATGTTCAAGTACTGTGACAATGATGGAGTTGTTGTAACAAAGAACGTCTAGTTCAAGACTACTAGTTGCATATTTATTTCTTCTCTTATTATAAATAAACAGTTTTGAAAAATATTTTACATACAAATCTGGTGCCTGTAACTCAGTGGAGCAGTCAAGGGTCAAAAATCTCTGGAAAATACACAAATTATTGGTTAATTCACTTATGTTGGGACTCGGGGGCCTGTAGGACTGGAATTGACTGCGTACTTGCCCAGGGTGTCATAACACCCATGCCCCAAAGAGATCAGCCTTAAGTGGCATGAAGCAAATCAGAACATCACCTTAAGATCAAATGCATTTTCCTGAAGGGAGAAATGGCCTGACATTTAAATGTAATTAATCCCTTCAAAAATTGACTATCTATTCTTAGAATCATAGAATTTACAGTACAAAAGGAGGCCCATGGAAAGAACACCCCACTTAAGCCCATGCCTCCACCCTACCCTAGTAACCCCACCTAACCTTTTGGACACTAAGGGACAATTTAGCATGGCTCATCCATCTAATCTGCACATCTCTGGACAGTGGGAGGAAACTGGAGCACCCAGAGGAAACCCACACAGACATGGGGATAAAGTGAAAACTCCACACAGACAGTCACCCGAGGCCGGAATTGAACCTCGACCCTGGAGCTGTGAGGTAGCAGCGCAAACCACCGTGCCGACCCTACAATCTATTGCTAGGAAACTTTTCGGACCTTTTTATTTGAAAGGGATCACAGCAGGTGTATATGCTGCTAGTTCGAGGAGAATAATCAGTGTAGCTAGAGGACTGTCCCAGACAAGCCCTCAAAAACTGCAACAGAAATAAGGAGAATGAGTTAAAGACTCTCCCGTGTATTGGATTATGGGCTCATATTCTGTAGGATGTATACCCTGAAAATCTTCAATGGAAGACACTAATAACATTCCAAAAATACAAAATAATGAAGAGGCAAAAAGGGAAGTTAATGGGGCTAAAGTTCGATACGTCCTCTGGACCGGATGAGTTGGATATTAAAGGAAGTAGCTCCAGAGATAGTGGATTCACTGGTAGTAATCTTCCAAATATCCTTAAATTCTGTAAAACTCCCAGATGATTGGAAAACTGCCAATGTTCAATATTCAAAATGGAGGGAGACAAACATAGGCCAGTTAGCTTAACATCTGTCATTATGTGAGAGTCCATTATAACGGGTGTAGAACATAGAACACTACAGCACAGTACGGGCCCTTCGGCCCTCGATGTTGCGCTGACCTGTGAAACCATCTGAAGCCTATCTGACCTACACTATTCCATTTTCATCCATATGTCTATCCAGTGACCACTTAAATGCCCTTAAAGTTGGCGAGTCTGCTACTGTTGCAGACACGGCGTTCCACACCCCTACTACTCTCTGAGTAAAGAAACTGCCTCTGACATCGGTCCTATATCTACCACCCCTCAATTTAAAGCTATGTCTCCTCGTATTGGTCATCACCATCCGAGGAACAAGACTCTCACTGTCCACCCTATCTAACCCTCTGACTATCTTATATGTCTCTATTAAGTCACCTCTCTGCCTTCTCCTCTCTAACGAAAACAACCTCAAGTCCCTGAGCCTTTCCTCGTAAGACCTTCCCTCCATACCAGGAAACATCCTAGTAAATCTCCTCTGAACCCTTTCCAAAGCTTCCACATCCTTCCTATAATGTGGTGACCAGAACTGCACGCAGTACTCCAGGTGTGGCCGCACCAGAGTTATGTACAGCTGCAGCATGACCTTGTGGTTCCGAAACTCAATCCCCCTACTGATAAAGGCTAGCACACCATATGCCTTCTTAACAGCCCTATTAACCTGGGTGGCAACTTTCAGGGATTTATGTACCTGGATGCCGAGACCTCTCTGTTCATCTACATTACCAAGAATCTTGCCATTAGCCCAGTACTCTGCATTCCTGTTACTCCTTCCAAAGTGAACCACCTCACACTTTTCCGCATTAAACTCAGAGCACTTAGAAATACATAATATAATCGAGCAGAGTCAACATTTCTTCATGAAATGGAAATCATGCCTGACAAGTTTATTAGAATTCTTTTGAGGTGGTAATGAACGGGATTGATTAAAGAGGAAACGGTAGATGTAATATACTTGGATTTCCAAAAGCATTTGATAAGGTACTGCACAGAAGGCTACTTAATGGGCGGGATTCTCTGACCCCCCGCTGGGTGGGAGAATCGCCAGGGGTCGGTGTGAATCCCGCCCCTGCCTTCCTCCTAATTCTCCCGCCCCCACAAAAACCGCCGCGCCGCCCGCCTCGGAGAATGAAGGGGTTCGGCGCGACTCCATGGGCACCAGGGCTGCCCGAAATATCCGGCCTGCAATGGGCCGAAGTTCCGCCCGTTCGTTGCCGGTCCTGCCGGCGTAATTTGGAGTAGGTCCCTTACCGGCAGGACCTGACGGCGCAGGCGCGTTCCGGGGTTCTTGGGGGCGCGCGGAGAGATCTGGCCCCGGGAGGTGCCCCCATGATGGCCTGGCGCGTGATCGGGGTCCACCAGTCCGTCGGCGGGTCTGTGCCGTGGGGGAACTCTATCCTTCGCACCGGAGGCTGTGATCCTCTGCCATTCCCGGTGCGGAAGCGAATCCCTCTGTGCATGCACGGGGATGACGCCAGCATGCGCTGGCGCCCCCGCGAATGCGCCGACTCGCGTTGGCTGGCAGAGGCCCTTTGGCGCCGGTTGGCGTGGCGCCAAGCCACTTTCCCGCCGGCCAGCGGGGCGCCAACCACTCCGGGGCGGGCCTAGCCCCTGAAGGTGAGGAGGATTCCGCACCTTTAGGGCGGCCCGACGCCGGAGTGGTTCACGCCACTCTGTCCTGCCGGGACCCCCTGCTCTGCCGGGAAGGGTTGAATCCTGCCCAATAAGATAAAGAGCCCATGGCGTGGGGGTGGTACATTAGTCTGGATAGAGGATTCACTAACTGATGGAAGATGAGTGGGATAAGCGGGAATTTTCAGGATGCCAGCCTGTAACAGTGGAGTGCCACGAGGATCAGTGCTATGGTCACAATTATTGACAATATATATTAATGGCTTGGATGAGGCAAATGAATGTGCTATTGGCAAGTTTGTGCATGTGGAAGGCATTTGGGAAGATGACAGAGCCTACAGAGAGATATAGACTGGTTAGTTGAGTGGGAAAAACTTGGCAGATGGAATATAATGCAGGAGAATAAATGTGACGTTATGCACTTTGTTAGAAAGAATAAAGGAGCTGAGTGTTATTTAAATGGGGAAAGACTACAGAACTAAGGGATTTGGGGGTCCTTATGCATAAATAACAAAAAGCTAACATGCAAGTTCAGCAGATAATGGGGAAGTCAATTAAAAGGGCATGGTGCATAAGAATAGAGAAGCCTTGCTAAAACTATGCAAGGCACTGGTTAGACCTGGAATATTGTGAACAGTTTTGGCCCCTTTAACTAAAGAAAGATATATTGTCTTTGGAGGCAATCCAGAGAAAGTTCACTGAGGGCAGGTTCTCTGGCCTTACAGCCACATGTTTCTCAGAAGTGGGAGGCAGTGCGCCATTCGCTGGCGGTGGGATTTCCTGCTCATGTCGCTGTCTATGGGAATTCCCACTGAGGCCACCCTACACCGCTGGGAAACAAAGGTGGGGGGCTCTGCCAGTGGGACCAAGCATTCCGCTGCTAACGCATGGCCGGTGAATTCTGGCCAAGGTTCATCCTAGTATGGAAGGATTTTCTATGTGGAGAGGTCGTGTAGGTTGGACCTGAATTCATTAGAGTTTGGAAGAATGAGCCATATAGGGTGGCATGCTGGCGCAGTGGTTAGCACTGCTACCTCATGGCGCTGAGGATCCGGGTTCAATCCCGGCCTCGGGTCACTGTCCATGTGGAATTTGCACATTCTCCCCTGACTGCCTGGGTCTCACCCACACAACCCAAAGATGCGCAGGGTAGATGGATTGGACACGCTAAATTGCCCCTTAATTTGAAAAAAAAAATGAATTGGGTACTTTAATTGGGCTGGTTTAGCTCAGTGGTCTAGATAGCTGGTTTGTGATGCAGAACAAGGCCAGCAGCGTGGGTTCAATTCCCATACCGGCCTACCCGAACAGGCGCCAGAATGTGGCGACTCGAGGCTTTTCACAGTAACTTCATACTTGTGACAATAAAAGGTTGTTATTATTAAAAAAAAAGGATTTGACATATCAGATTCTCGGGACTTGGCAGGGGAGATGTTGAGAGAATGTTTTCTCTTGTGGGAGAGTCTAGGACCAGAGGGCACAATCTCAAAGTGGTCACCCATTTAAGACACAGGAGGAATTTCTTCTCTGAGAGTAGTGGAATTCTTTACAGCAGAAGGCTGTAGCAACTGAGTTGTTCAAGGCTGAGATAGACAGATTTTTAACCAGGAAGGGAATCATGGAGATGAGGCAGCAATATGGAGTTGAGGATTATCACATCAGATCAGCCATGATCTCATTGAATGGCGGAGCAGACCTGATAGGACAAATTGCCTACTTTTGATTCTGCATCTGATGGTCTTTTCTGCTTATCCCTCCAAATTCTGCTACTCTCAAATAATCGCCCCCTTTTCTCTAATCCCACACTACCTTATTTGGTTACCTTTTTCCATTTCAATTTAGAATGGACAGATTAAATGTTACTCAGATTGAAGATGGCTGGTTATGCACAGTAATCCTGGGTTGAGGTTTGTGTCACTTATCATCTAGTAGGTTGTTACAACTTGGAGCTCAATATAAACATTTTACACTTTTTTTTCCATTTGGCTCTTGGTTAAGTGTGGGGCTGTTGCTGGTTACATTGGGTATCAATGTTATGAAGCTAAGAGCTCAATATTGGAAGACTTGAGGCATGCAAACTTTTGTACTGGTGGGTTTTTTAAGTAATGGAGTAGATGATCATAACACGTGGAATCTAGATCCATTTGCAATTTTGTGACCCTTCCCACATTCACTGCATTTCAGAAATTGTATTTGGCTCATGATCTGATGTCTGTTTGGAAAACTGAGCAACATTATAGAATTTCTTGATGTGCACTCCCAGTAGGCAAGGCCCGGGGCCATCAGGAACGCACAACTGGAGAATTTAACCACATGGATCCCATTCTCTTCTGCTTTTGTATACAAACCTCTCGGTTTCCAGAGAGAGGAAGGTAACTAACCCTTCAATAAACCTCCAAGACAGTAAAACAAACCAGGAAGGCAATGGAGCAGAGTTATAATGGCACACTGACAATTCTAATACTTAATGTTGTGAAATTTGGTTAGCTTGATCAGTGGCTCCAGCAATGCATAAGCATATTCTGTTTATGCAATGTGTTTAAGGTGAATATTTATACATTCTGCTGTTGCTCGAGGTCTCTCAATTGTTCATTCTACTAGTAGGGGGGGAAAAGTATTTTTATTAATCTGTTAACATCACTTTAGCTGCTAAGTCAGTACTTGCCATCTAGCCCTGGGAAATTTTCTGTAAAAATTTAGTTACATTTTTCAGAACCGTAATTTTATTTCAAGACCCAAAGTCATTTTATTTTCCCTAATGCACTGGAAATTGTTATTTTTTTTGGATTCTTTTGAGGACGATGATCTCAAAATTTCAGAAGAACATTTAGAAGGTTCTTTTGTCAATATTTGTTGGCTTGGTTTAAAGGAAAACAATGTCTCTTGTGCTTTACAAGGTGAGGAGTTTTAGGTTAACTTTAATGTTTTTTTTCTTTGCACATTGAACAAAAGATTACATTTTACACCTGGCTGGCCAGTTGGGGAAATGGAAAATGCCTGGCTGGCCAGATAGGGAAATATTTACTCAGGGCCACTGTCACAAGCATGTCTTGTCATTAAGAAGCCTGCATATTCTTGTGGCTATAGAAGCGGCCGGAAATAACTAATCTTAATGGCGTTTATGAAGATCAATCTGCAAATGAGGGCTCTAGAAGACTGTTCTGAAGGGAAATTGATTGAGACCTGGTGAGAGTTTGTGTTGCAGCTCAATTGAAGGCCTAATTTCTCTGAAAAGCCTGTTTTGTGGGAGAATTGAGGAGAACAGCTTAGAATCAGCGGGGGATTCTCTCAGTCCGGGGCTTGGGCCGGAGAATCCCCGCCCCAACGCTGGCACACGATTCTCAGGCTGGGATGGGCTGAGCGGCTGTCGTGGAAATGCCGAGTCCCACCTGCTCTCGGCTGGTGGGAACTCAGCATTGAAGGGTCAGGTGGCGGCCTGTGGGGGGGTCTGACCCTGGGGGGGGGGCTCCGAGGTGGCCTGGCCCACGATCAGGACCCACCAATCAACAGGTCGGCCTCTCTGTCTCCTGGCCTCCTTTCTTCCGCGCCGGCGCCTGTACTCCTGCACCACGTTGGGTCGGGGCCGGCGTGGACAAGGGAGACACACGCATGCGCGGCATTCGCGCCGGTGGGATTGTGCAAGCGTGGGTTTGCGTCGGACCCACTGCGCATACGCGCATTCCCCGGCGCCCATTCCACGGCCGATTCAGCAGCTAGAGCGGCGTGAACCGCTTCAGTGTCGTGCTAGCCCCCTGTAGGGGCCAGAATTGCTGATCCTGGGTCCGTGTTGATGCCGTCAAGAAACCCAACGCCGTTTCTGACGGTGTCAACATTTAGCTTCAGGATCAGAGAATCCCGCCCCAGGTTCTTGCTTCCTGAAGGACCGGGAATGGTTGATGTTTTTGTTGTGTGTCATAATAAACATTCTTTACTCAGTGGCCTTTTCTTACCTGTTATTCAATCTGGCAAATTATGTATTTGACCTAACTATTAGAATTTTGTTGCAGCATTCCAGTGACTGAACTCAGCTCGCTAAACTGCAATATTAAACCTTTGTTCATTACATATTTGTAGGGTTGATCCATTTTATGAGTAGATTTATTTTAACAATACTGTGCAATTGCTGACCCAATTGTTGTCAGTGCTGCTACAATGTTGTCACATTTCACTTTTAATTGTGTAATTTGTGGTTCGAAGTCATGCATTGGAACATTTCAGAATGATTATTGCTGCTAAAAATAAAGGTTTGCATTAACAGCTACTTTCAAAGTTTTCAGTCATATTATTATGTATAGAATTACCTTGATCACCGCCCACAATAACATTTCAACTAAGTAATATTATTTCTGCTGAGAAATGGACACATTTTCACTTAAAACATTGCTGATAGACCCAGAGGGAATATTGTGATTATTTTGAGATGAGTGGAGCTGCTTTGGCATAACATGTATATTTGAGAGATCAAGAATGTGGGACATGAAAGAAAATTATTTATAACTATCTACTTTTTGAAATAGCTGATTTTTGCAACTCTTAGCTGTAGATAGCTTTGTACTTTTGAAAACCATTACTGTGTTTTCAAGATAACTGCTACCTTTATAATATGTGTCTGCTATGAAAACCCTCCATGATAAAATTACATTGAAATATCAGTGTAAGCAAGAGGCTGGTTTGCTAAATCTATCAGTGTAGCATTTGTGCTTAATAACAATGGAACTACAAATGACAGCTTTCCTATCAGACGTCCCTTATTACATCATGCTAATAAATGATAAAAAATACCATCCTGTTTTACCTATTGTACAAAAAATGAACACACACGAGGTATAAGTATTGTATCCCAGTCTTAATATTTTACAAATAAGTGACCTTGTATTTCAATTTCATACTCTGTTGCAATAATTCATTATGTACAGGGGGCGGGATTCCCCAGCCCCGAGCCGGGCGGAGAATCCCTGCAACCGCGCCGCCCCGACGCCCGCACGCGATTCTTTGCGCAGCGCCTCTACGCGGCTGGGCTGCCGATTCCCCGGCCCGGATGGGCCGGGCAGCTGCTCTAAAAAGGCAGAGTCCCACCGGCGGCGTCCACATCTGGTCGCAGCCAGCGGGCACTCTGCGCGTAGGGTCGGGGGGGGCAAGCTGTGGCGGGGGGGAGGGGGGCTTTGACCCCGGGGGGGGCCTCCAATGGGGCCTGGCCCGTAATCGGGGCCCACCGATTGGTGGGCTGACCTCTTGCTCCCGGGCCTATTTTCTTACGCACGGCTACTGAACTTCCGCGCCATGTTGCGTCGGGGCCGGCACGTTGAGGGAGGCCACCGCGCATGTGCGGGTTGGCACCGGCACCATTGCGCATGTCCTCGTTGATGCCGGTGCCACTGCGCATGCGCGGATCCTGCGGTGCCCATTTCGCGCCAGGGTGGGAGGCTGGAGCAGCCTGAACTGCTTCAGCGCCATGCTGGCCCCCTGTAGGGACCAGAATTGTGAAACGCAACAGCGTTTCCAATGGCTGGGACACTCTGCCGCCGAATGGGAGAATATCGCCCAGGATCTCTGAGGCATAAAACCTTGCCAGTCTGGGTTCTTGTCCCAGATGGTAATAGTGTGGACTTTACTTTCTGGTGCTATCTTGATCTGTCTGCTTCATCCTCTCTTGCATTTTTGTCACATTTTGAGCACCTTACATTTTACTGCCTCATCACCCTTGCTTCCGACTCGTCTCCTTCCACCATCCGTGTCAGTTCTACCGGTAACCTGTTTGCCAGAATCTTTGCACCAGGCAACTCTTCATGGCTATGGACCTTTTCCCTGTAACTGGACTTGCCTTCAACATAGACTGTCCATATTAAACTTTACGCTGCACATTTAACTTTCGCAAGATCTGCTTATCGGGCGCCGGAATGTGGCGACTAGGGGCTTTTCACAGTAACTCCATTGCAGTGTTAATGTAAGTCTACTTGTGAGAATAAAGATTATTTATATTTTTTATTTTTTTTGCCAACATGTGAGGTTTCTCCACTTCCTGAGTCCGCAATAAAGTCATTCTTTTTTCTCTTGCTACCTCACCATTCATATTTCCTCTTACCGTTTTCTCTGCTACTGATACACTGAACCCCTGTTTTGCTTTTGAACACCTCCTCCTCCTACCAAATCCCAAATAATTTCTCATGCTGCTGTTATTGGACAGGAGCCACTGCTGCAACCTTAAATCCCAGGTCATGGCTTAATGCCAAATGACTTGTGACCAGCCTGAATAGGCCCTTTTCATCGAATAGCATCTGGCTTTACCAATTTGGCTGTTGCCCATGCTCTCTCATTCATGTGTGCTCTCACTCTTTCTCTCTCTCTCTCTCTCTCTCTTGCTTTCCTCATAACTGTGCCCCCCTCCCTCTCCTTGCCTTGCACCTTGTCGCTCTGTGTCTCTCACTCCCCCAACAGCCCCCCCCCCCCCCCGTTCTCGCTCACTCACCCCTCTCGCTTCCCCCCCCCTCACTCGCCTGCTCTTGCTCTCTCCTCCATTTCATTGGCCTGATTTTTGTTCTAACTCTGCGAGTGATCATGTTCGGCTGGAGTTAAAATTGCACTCCATCTTTCAACAAATGAATTTTTTGAATTACTCCGACCTTCTTACTCTGAGGCAACCTATCCAATTACCATCACCCACAGGGGAAATTTTTGTCTGGCTTCTCACTTATTTCACTCACCCGCAAGTATCAACATTTTTTTTTCTGGCTTTTCAGACATCAAATGTATGATTTTGACCCCTCCTGTTTGAGGAAACCCCCAAGGCTGGTTGTGAAGAAAACATTGAACCTAAGACACTTTGGTGGAGATTAGTTATTGCAACACATTCCAACAGTGCTGGCTGACTTTTCTTTCGTTAATTATACTCCACTGTGTGTATATAATCCTCCAGATTCCCTCCCATGTTCCCCGCCCATGTTGAAAATACAGTATGAAAATGTCGAACAAATCTGTTTGCGTTCTTTGAGGAGGTAACAAGGAAGTTAGACAAAGGAGAACCAGTAGACATGATCTATTTAGATTTCCAAAAGGCCTTTGACATGGTGCCGAATAGGAGGCTGTTAAATAAGTTGAGAGCCCATGGTGTTAAGGGTAAGATATTGGCATGGATAGAAGATTAGCTGGCTGATGGAAGGCAGAGAGTGGGGATAAAGGGGCCTTTATCAGGATGGCAGCCAGTGGCTAGTGGTGTGCCTCAGGGGTCAGTGTTGGGACCACAACTTTTCACAATATACATTAATGACCTGGAAGAAGGAACTGAAGGCACTGTTGCTAAGTTTGCAGATGATACAAAGATATGCAGAGGGACAGGCAGTATTGAGAAAGCAGGGGGTGCTGCAGAAGGCCTTGTACAGGCTAGAAGAGTGGGCAAAGAAGTAGTAGATGTAATACGATGTGGAAAAGTTTGGTTATGCACTTTGATAGGAAGAATGGAGGCATAGACTATTTTCTAAATGGAAAAAGGCTTAGGAAATCTGAAGCACAAAGGAACTTTGGAATCTAGTTCAAGATTGTCTTCAGATTCCCTTAAGGTTAACATGCAGATTCAGTCGGCAGTAAGGAAGGCAAATGCAGCATTAGTATGTCGGGAGGGCTAGAATGGAGGCACATCATCTCCACATCGTAGAATACAAGAGCAGATATGTACTTCTGAGGCTGTATAATCTCTGGTCAGACCCAATTTGGGGTCTGTGAGGAGTTTGGGGCCTTATATCTAAGGAAGGATGCGCTGGTATTGGCTAGAGTCTAGAGGAGGTTCACAAGATTGATCCCTGGAATGAAGAGCTTGTCATATGAGGAGCGATTAAGGACTCTGGGTCTGAACTCGTTGGAGTTTAGAAGGATGAAGGGGTATCTTATTGAAACTTGCAGGATACTGTGAGACTTGGATAGAGTGGATGTGAAGATGATGTTTCCACTGGTAGGAAAAACTAGAACCAGAGGACACCATCTCAGACTGAAGGGACGATCCTTTAAAACTGAGATGAGGAGGAATTTCTTCAGCCAGAGGGCGGTGAATCTGTGGAACTCTTTGCCGCAGAAGGCTGTGGAGGTCAAATCACTGAGTGTCTTTAAGATAGAGATAGATTGGTTCTTGATTAATAAGGGGATCATAGGTTATGGGGAGAAGGCAGGAGAATGAGGATGAGAAAAATATCAGCCATGATTGAATGCCGGAGCAGATTTGATGGCCGAGTGGCCTAATTCTGTTCCTATATCTTATTTCTAAAATGCCTGTGTTCTCCTCCTCCATGATAACACAAGGCATCCCTCTTTGAGGATATCCAACTATTTCTTTGGACAAGCTGTTCTTTTTCTGAAACAATCCAACAACTGGTGACTCGGGTCGACTCATTTTGTTTTTGAAATCTCTTTCCTTTCCAGCATCTTTTCTCCTTGAGATCAATCCTCAACCTCTTTTCCGTGACATGTTTTGTTGAATGGATATTGTTCCAGCGTGAACAGTTATCCATGTAGCATTCTATAAGCACATTATTCCTTGATTGCTCCTTAGCCACATCTGTTGCCTCTATCAGTGCAAGTGACTCCAGCTAAGGTGCTTTTAACTACTCTCTTTATTTCCTTTTGAGATCCATGCCAATAGACAACATTTTATTGTTTATTCCTACTAAAAATATATAAGGAATCCTGCTGTACTCCAATAACCACTGGCACGGTCAGCATGTGGGACTCCACTAAAAATAACAACTAATTTCATCCCTTCTGGGTCACCCTGGTCGGGAATCAGGGGCACAAATCAGTGGCCTCGTTTTGTCTGAGTGGAAGCGTGACGAGGCCGTTGAATGTTGAGAGAGGCTAAAAATAACCGCGTAGGACACCAAACAGTTTGCAATGGGGGGGAGATGAAGCACCATGTCTGGAGGTATGGGGCATGGGATTGATGGTCAGCCCGCATCGCGGAAGAGTGTAAGGTGTCATACTGGTTGTGGTGAGGGTATTTTTATGTTTCTTGTACAAGTGTACAGCACTGCTCCACTCTCCCTCCCCAGTCTCCCCTGTGCCCTCTCGGTGATCCTCGATGGCCTTCCTTGCTTTCAAGCTACATCTAGGTGTATCCCCATACATGTCGGAGGTGGAGGCAAACAGCTGCTTACCACATCCCGTGGCCTTCGATGTGCCCGGCGGGCATCCTCTGCGGGCTCTGGGGCCAGAGCGCCCCGGCTCACTTGGCAGTACAAGCACAGCCATGCGACCTTGTTCCGGATGCTGATTGTGAGACGCAGCTTCGTCAGAGGTGTGAAACTTGGGGGAGCTGGTGGAGACCGTCACCAGTCCATAGGAGGGGCCTGGATTGCCACCCGCGCCCCCTCCTCCCGGTCGGTTCCCATATGGTCCTGGGGTTCTCCTTGGAAAGGAGGGGCAGCTGGACTGAACCCGAGCTGCCCCTGCGCCATGTGGTTTTGCCAGCCCTGGCGGCTTCCTAATGTCTGTACCATGATGTTGACGCCCTCGCGATGCTCCTCAGTGACTGGGACATGCTCTGCAGTGCCTCGGCAATGCCAACCTGCGACTGGGACAAGCTCCACAGCACCTCGGCCATTCCCATCTGAGACCGGGCCTCATCTAGGTCCGCTTGGTACTGGGTCAGGTCCCCCAGCGAGTTGAATAGTCTGCCAAGGCCCTCAGCCATGGCCATCACCTACTGTACCACGCCTTGTACACCTCCATTAATGCTGCTGACATTGTGCACCAGGCTCACCACTGCAGTCGCCACCCTAGCTGTATTGGCCTCGGTGCCACGCACTGCTGGCGCCATCTTCTGCACCCCTAACCTCTGCCTCTGAATGGCCCAGCCGAACCCTAACATCTGCATCGGTTCCAGTTAAACCTGTTCCAGAGGCTCAGCATTTGACTGGGACCCAGCTGGGTCCTGGGATCCAGCAGACCACTGACTGCTGTCTTGCCTGGGCAGTTTGCCAGTCTAGTTCCAATTTATGGTGGTTGGTCTTTCTACATGTGCAAAGTTCATACTGCATCTGCAATTTCATTAGTTGAGGTTCTGTCTGTTCGGGTTTAGTCCATGTGTAATCACTGTCAGTAAGTCATGTGGAGTGTACTCTCTCTGTTTGGTTACCATAAGCGGGATTCTGCCGTAATCGGCGGGGCGGGCAACTCCGGCGGGACAGAGTGTTGTGAACCACTCCGGCATCGGGCCGCCCCAAAGGTGCGGAATCCTCCTAGGCCCGCCCCGGAGTGGTTTGAGCCCCGCCGGCCAGCGGGAAAGGGGCTTGGCACCATACCAACCGGCGTCGAAGGGCCTCCGCCAGTCAGTGCGAGTTGGCGCATGTGCGGGAGCGCCAGCGTGCTGGCGTCATCCCCGCACATGCGCAGAGGACTTTGTTTCCACACCGGCAATGGCGGACTGCTACAGAAGAGTGCCCCCAAGACACAGGCCCGCCGGCAGATCGGTGGGCTCCGATCGCGGGCCAGGCCACTGTGGGGGCACCTCCCGGGGCCAGATCTCGCCCCCGCCACCAGGACCCGCCGGTAAGGGACCTACTCCAATTTACGCCGGCGGGACTTGCATAAAATGGGCGGGACTTTGGCCCATCGCGGGCTGGAGAATTCGGGCAGCACCGGGGCCCATTGAGTCGCGCCGGTCCCCGCCATTCTCCGCGGCAGGCGCCGCGATTCATGCCGGCCGATTTTTGGGGGGGGGGCCTGGAGAATTTGGAGGACGGCAGAGGCGGGATTTATGCCAACCCTCGGCGATTCGCCGACCCGGCGGGGGGTCGGAGAATCCCGCCCCATGTTGCAAGATTATTGTTTTGCTGTCAATGCCTATAGCTTTCCTGGACCTCTCCATTATTTCTCTTTATAATAAATATTCCATGTAGCATGCTTAAAATTCATCTTTGATGGACTGATTCAATACCCCAAAGCTCTCCTGAATTTTTTAAATGAAGCCTCTGCCTTAATACTTTGGAAGTGGAGGTTTGCTACTAGTCATGGTGGCATTCTCTGTACTCTTCACAAATATCACTATTCTCACTAATCATCTCAACAAGTCAAGAGAAGGCCTCAGGAAAACTCCAAAGCAGTTCCAAAAACAAGTAACAGGGCAAAGGGTAAAGAAATTGTCAGGAACCGAACTTCAGGAACTGCAGCTCATGGCAAATCTCCAAGAAATATACTGGTTAAACCAAAAGTGAAAAATAATAAAGAAGCAAATAAAGTATCAGTACTGATTGACAGGTCAGAGGGAGTAGCCCAATTAAGAGTTCTATATATGAATGCACGCCGTATAAGGAGTAAACTGGATGAGCTGCAAGCGCAAATGCAAATTGAAGATTATGATGTAGTAGCTATTATGGAGACATGGCTGTAAGATGCTTGGAACTGGGAACTAAATATAAATTGTTGTTAAGTGTACAGGAAGGACAGGGAAGATGGCAGGGGGGTGGAGTAGCCTTACTAATTAGAAATACTATCGCATCAGTGGTGAGGGAGGGTTATAATGAGGGGAAAGCACCCAGTGGAGGTCATATGGGTGGAACTGAGGAACCTATTTTGATCCTCTGGTAGCAGTTCTGAGGTGATGTATTGTATAAAGGCAGAAATTAGGCACGTGTGCAGTAAAAGGAAGAGTAGTATTGATTTCAACTTACACATAGATTAGGGGAGCACCTCTCCGAAAGGTAGTGAATTTCTGGAATGTGTCCAGGATAGTTTCCTGCAGTAATATGTTCTGGATGCAACAAGGGGACAGGTAATACTAGATTTAGTTATGAGTAATGAGCCCAATTTAATTAGTAGTCTAACTGTGCGTGAACATTTAGCAAATAGTGATCATAACATGTTGAATTCAGTGCGGCGATTGAAAGTGAAAAGCACGTATCGGACATTGGAATTTTAAACTTGAGTGAAGCTGACTTTAAAGGGATGAGACAGAGACTGTCCGCGGTAAACGGGGAAGATCTGTTAATGGGTGAAACGACGGACGATCAGTGGAGAATATTTAAAGAAACATTTAATGAGATGCAGAGCAAGTATACACTTCTCTCTCCACAAATGACATCAGACCTGCTGACATTGTCCAGTATTTTCTATTTTTGCTTGAGCCCCTGGGAGGAAAAGGCTCCCCTTAACAGAAACGTAGCTGTGGACATTTAAAGAGGTTGGGGACCGCATAAAACAAAATGATTTGGCACAGTTCCGGATAATAGGAATATGGGAATGGGATACATGCAAAGACCAGCAAAGGGTCACAAAGCAGCTTATAAGAGAGACTAAAAGGGATTATGAAAGGAAACTTGCAAGGGACATCAAAATCAATAAAAGACATTTTATAGTGATATAAAGAGAAAGCGGGTGGTTATGAACAATGTAGGCGCCATTCGGGGATATGTGGAGCTGAACAACACGGGTGAGATTTCGCCGTCATACTATGGGAGGCGTTGAAGGCCGTACTAAGGGGGGAGTTTATTTTGATACGGGCATACGGGGATAAGACAGAGTGGGCGGTTAGTGGAGGAGATTTTGCAGCTAGATAGAGGAGGTATTCGGAGGCTCCGGAAGCGGGGATGCTGAGGGAGCGGCAGAAACTGCAGATGGAGTTTGGGTTATTATCCACGGGTAAGATGACAGGGTAGTTGAGCAGAGCAAAGCGGGCAGTTTATGAATTTGGGGAAAAGGCGAGTAGGATGCTGGCATGTCAACTGAGGAAGCAGGAGGCAGCGAGGGAGATCAGTATGGCGAAGGGAAGGCGGTCTTGGGCCCGGTGGGGGTGAATGGGGTGTTTGGGGATTTTTATAGGAGGTTGTATGAGTTGAAGCCCCCAGCCGGGGCGGAGGGAAAGAGGCATTTTTTTTGGAGCGGTTGGAGTTCTCGAGGGTGGAGGAGGACCTGGTGGAGAGGTTGGGAACCACCATTGGTCTGGTGGAGGGTCCGGAGGCGATGGCAGGCGGGGTAGGCCCCTGGTCGACGGGTTTCCAGTAGAATCTTTTAAAATGTTCTCCGGGGAATTGGGGCCCCTGCTGGTGAGGGCGTTCTAGGCGAGGGAGCAGGGGGTGCTCCCCCTGATGTTATTGCAGGCCTCGATCTCCTTAATTTTAAAGAGAGACAAGAATCCAGTACAGTGTGGGCCCTCCAGGCCAATTTTGTCATTAAACGTGGATGGCAAGGTACTGATCAAGATTTTGACTTCAAGGATGGAGGACTGTGTGCCGGCGGTGATGGGGAGGACCAGACGGGGTTTGTTAAGGGGAAGTATCTGTCGGCCAACATCAGGAGGCTACTTGGATTGGATTAGATTTGTTTATTGTCATGTGTACCGAGGTATAGTGAAAAGTATTTTTCTGCGAGAAGCTCAAACAGATCGTTTAGTACAGAAAAAGAAAAGAATTTTTAAAAAGTTGCATCACAAGGTACACAATGTAAATACACAGACACCGGCATCGGGTGAAGCGTACAGGAGTGTAGTATTAATCAGCTCAGTCCATAAGAGGGTCATTTAGGAGTCTGCTAACAGCGGGGAAGAAGCTGTTTTTGAATCTGTGCGTGTTCTCAGACTTTTGTATCTCCTGCCCGATGGAAGAAGTAGGAAGAGTGAGTAAGCCGGGTGGGAGAGGTCTTTGATTATGCTGCCCGCTTTCCTCAGGCAGCGGTGGTGTAGATGGAGTCAATGGATAGGAGACAGGTTTGTGTGATGGACTGGGCTGTGTTCACGACTCTCTGTAGTTTCTTGCGGTTTTGGACCGAGCAGTTGCCATACCAGGCTGTGATGCAGCCAGATAGGATGCTTTCTATGGTACATCTGTGCAAGAGTCAGTGTGGACATGCCGAATTACCTTCGAGTAAGTATAGGTGCTGTTGTGCTTTCTTGGTGTTAGCGTCGACGTGGGTGGACCAGAACAGATTTTTGGTGATGTGCACCCCTAGGAATTTGAAGCTGTTTACCATCTCCACCTCGGCCCCGTTGGTGCAGACAGGGGTGTGTGCAGTACTTTGCTTCCTGACGTCAATGAACAGCTCTTTAGTTTTGCTGGCATTGAGGGATAGATTGTTGTCATTGCACCACTCCATTAGGTTCTCTATCTCCCTCCTGTATTCTGACTCGTGCTCAAGATCGACCCCCTATGATTGTGCCATCAGCAAACTTGTAGATGTCTATGTTATAATGATGCCCCCGGATGGATGAAGGTGGAGGTGGTGGTCACCATCGATGCGGAGAAGGCTTTTGACTGGGTGGAGTGGGACTATTTGTGAGAGGTGCTGGGGGGGTTTGCGTTTGTGCAGGGGTTTGTGGATTGGGTCCGGTTATTGTATCGGGCACTGGTAGCAAGTGTGCAGATGAACCGGGTGAGCTTGGAATATTTCAGGCTGCATCCAGGGACAAGGCAGGGAGGTCCACTCTCCCCATTGCTTTTTTGGCAGAGCTATAGAGCAATTGGCAATGGCGCTGAGAGCGTCAAGGGACTGGCAGGAGATAGTGTGGGGGGGGGGGGGGTGGAGCAGAGGGTCTTGCTGTACGTGGATGACTTGCTGCTTTACATTTTGGATCCGTTGGAAGTTAATGGGGGGATTATAGGCATTTTGGAGGAATTCGGCCGGTTCACGGGGAACAAACTGAATATGGGGAAGAGTGAGGTTTTTCTGATTCAAGCTAGGGGGCAGGAGAAGAGACTAGGGGAGTTGGCGTTTAGGGTGGTGGGTGGGAACTCTCGATATCTTGGTACGGGGTGGGAGCAGCTGCATAAGCTGAATCCGGCTCATTTGGTGGAACAGATGAAGGGGGATTTTAGGAAATGGGATGTGCTCCTGCTGTCGGGACAGGTGGAATCGGTGAAAATGACGGTTCTTCCGAGGTTCTTACTTGTGTTCCAAAACCTCCTGATCTTTATTCGTAAGGTTTTCTTTCGCAGGATGAATGCACTGATTTCCGAGTTTGTTTGGACGGGTGAAGAAGATTCGGCTGTAGCTGGGGGGGGGGGGGGGGGCTGGTTCTCCCCAACATAGCTATGGTTAGGAAGTGAGTAGTGGGGGAGGGGTCAGTGTGGGAGCGGATGGATGCAGCCTCTTACAACAAAACAAATTTGGGGGCACTATTGACAGCGCCTTTGAGGTTCTTGCCCACCAGGTACTCCATAAGGCTGGTGGTGGTGGCGACCCTGAGGGTGTCGGGACAGTGGTGGCAGAACCTGAGATTAGAGGCACCCTCGATTTGGGCGCCGATATTTGTCCCGGTGGGGCTGGATGGGGGGGGGGGGGGTTCAGGGGGTGGCAACGAGCAGGGATTGAGTGGTTTGGGGACCTATACGTTGACAGCAGCTTTCTGAGCTTGGCGAAATTGGTGAAGGAATTTGAGCTGCCCGTCGGGGATGGGTTCCAGTATTTACAGGTGAGGGACTTTGTGCGGAAGCAGGTACCGTCCTTTCCTCACCTGTCGGCCGAGGGGCTACAGGACAAGATGGTGTCAAGAACAGGGATAGTGTGTCAGAAATTTACAAGGAGCTGATGGATTGGAGGAAGCCCCGATAGGGGTAGTAAAGCGCATATAGAATTTACAGTGCAGTAGGAGGCCATTCGGCCCATCGAGTCTGCACCAGCTCTTGGAAAGAGCACCCCACCCAAGGTCAACACCTCTACCCCATCCCATAACCCAGTAACCCCACCCAACACCAAGCGCAATTTTGTACACTAAGGGCAATTTATCATGGCCAATCCACCTAACTTGCACATCTTTGGACTGTGGGAAGAAACCGGAGCACCCGGAGGAAACCCACGCACACACAGGGAGGATGTGCAGACTCCGCACAGACAGTGACCCAAGTAGGAATCGAACCTGGGACCCTGGAGCTGTGAAGCGATTGTGCTATCCACAATGTTACCGTGCTGCCAAGTGGGAGGAAGAGTTGGGTAGGGAGCTGGAGGTCGTGGGAGGCAGCCCTGAGGATGGTGAATGCTTAGCCTTATCCAGTTTAAGGTGGTCCACAGGGCACATCTAACTGTGACCCGGATGAGTAAGTTTTTTGAAGGGGTAGAGGTGTGTGCGGGTGGGCCCCCGAATCATGTCCACATGATTTGGGTCTTCTCTGAAGCTTGGATGTTTCTGCCTGGCTTTTGCTGACGTTATGTCGGAGGTCCTGAAGGTGAAGGTGGTCCCTGGTCCAGAAGTGGCGATCTTCGGAGTGTCGTAGATATTAATAGAATGGAAGGACTCGGGGGGGGGGCGAAACCGGGGAGGGGGTGGAGTGACCTGGCGGACTTTCTCAGGCTAGAAAAAATAAAGTTTACCCTGTTGGCTTGTTTTGTTTTGTGATTATGTTTGTTGTGTTAATGTATAATTGCCTCAATAAAATATTTTTTTTAAAAGAGCAATGTAGGCCCACTAAAAGCTGAACATGGAGATATTAACTAAATGGGAACCCGCAAATGCGGTGCACTCACAGCGCCAAGAAACACAACGCTACAAAATGGCACCCAAGTAAGATGGGGACCTCAGTGGGAAACCTGAGTCCGCACGTAGCCCGGTTTTGTACACTGAGGGGCTCTGCTCATTGGAACTCCTCAGTTTAGCGAGCGATCGCCTGGGCACCTTGGTGTTAGGCTGGCAGTGTCAGGTCACCACCTACCCAAAAGGGCATTTACCTGGGGGCCTCTGTTTCCCTGGGAGACCCCCATGAGTGCTGTTCCATCTGGTCCCCGTTTGTGGAGACTAGTACTGAATGGCGCTCGCCCGAGGTCTCCGAGTTGAAGGGGATGGATCCCGATGCCTTGGGTACCTCTGGAAACTGCACATTAAAGTGAGATAGCTGACTTGCTTTAATATGCAGATTTGCCGAAAAGTGATCGCACCCTCAATGGGCAGGATTTACATCACAGCAACATGCGAGATGGCGTTAGATCTTAGTGTCCAGGGATGTGTAGATCGATGGGCCAAATAGCCTCCTTCTGCACTGCTTTTTGGGTACAACGTGGCCGTTGATTGCTCTCATTGTCATCGATAATGGGGAAATGGCAGAAAATTACTTTGCTTCAGTATTTACAGTTGAAAAGAAGGATACCTTGCCAGAAGTCCCGAAAAACCTAATAGTCAATAAAGGACAGGGACTTAATACAATTAATGGAAGTACGGCATCACTAACTAGGAAATTAATTAAGCTAAAAAGTTACAAATCCCCAGGACCTGACAGTTTCCATCTGAGGGTGCTAGAATCAGAGAATCTCGACCGTGCATTCCGCCCATCAAATCTGCACTGGCCCTTCGAATGAGCATTCTACCCAAGTCCCGTCCCCTGTCCATCCCGCCCTATCCCGGTAACCCCATAAACTAGCCTATACATCCGTGGACACACAGAGGCAATTTATCATGGCCAATCCACCTAACCTGCACATCTTTGGACTGTAGGAGGAAACTGGAGCACCCGGAGGAAACCCACGCAGATATGGGGAGAATGTACAAACTCCACACAGATAGTCATCCAAGGTTGGACTTGAACCCAAGTCCCTGGCACTGTGAGGCAGCCATGCCACCCTCCTTGTGTCACCGCGCTGCTCTAAAAGGAAGTAGGGGCGCACATTATAAATGCCTTAACTATAATCTTCCAGAGCTCTCTAGATTCAGAAATAGACCCTCTGGATTGGAAAATTTCACATGTCACTCCACTTTTTAAGATGGCGGGGGAAACTACAGACTGGTTAGCCTAATTTCTGTGGTGGAGAAATTGCTGGAGTCTATAGTCAAGGATGGGGTAACTGAACACCTTGAAAAATCTTGGCTGATCAGGGAGAGGTCATGCCTAATCTTGAATATTTTGAAGAGGTGACTTTTAACTTCCATTTTTCTTGGGATTTGGCATTGCTGGCAAGGCCAGCGGTTGTTGCCCACCCCTAATTTCCCTTGCACTGAGTGCTTTGCTCAGAGCTGAGAGTCAACCACATTGCTGTGGGTCTGGAGTCACATCTAGGCTAGACCAGCTAAGAGTGTTGCTGACCAGATGGGTTTTTACGACAACCAATGATCGTTTCAAGCCAGCATTACTGAGACGAGCTTTCAATTGCGGATATTAATTAATTAATTGCATTTTAAATATAATTATTTGAATTTAAATTCCGTCAGCTGTCGTGGTTAGAATTGAACCTGTGTCCCCAAGGTCTAGGTCTCTGGATTATTAGTCCAGTGACATTACCATTACTCCTGAAGTAATTGCCACCGCATCTTCATCTCTGGTATGTTGCAGAGCATTAATGATGAACACTGGCTAAT
This sequence comes from Scyliorhinus canicula, assembly GCF_902713615.1. Classification (NCBI taxonomy): domain Eukaryota; kingdom Metazoa; phylum Chordata; class Chondrichthyes; order Carcharhiniformes; family Scyliorhinidae; genus Scyliorhinus; species Scyliorhinus canicula. The sequence continues at coordinate 178,171,222 of NC_052152.1, forward strand.
GCAAGCTGTTCAGTGTCTTTCACGGTGCTGAAGTCACATCCATTTTCTTCTTCCGTTTATTTTCCTTGCAATCTGTCAAATTTTAGAATATTCTAGCAAAACATATGTTCCATACTTCCAACTCATTTTTAATTTAATGTTTGAAATATACATTTTTATGGCGCTGGCGATGCTATAAAGCCAATCTGAAAAGAATACTTTGCCTGGTTCTCTAATTTTATAAAATTAACTGATTTCAAATCCGCTAGAATTGCATATATTTTAAGGATGAAAAATCAGATGATCTATTAGGTGACTTTTTCATCTGTTTTACGTATGCCCAGGACAATGTAATTTTGACCTTCGTTCTGTACCAAGCTAATAGCCTGAGGAATGGCAGCCTGACACACTCTTTGCTCCATTACAACCAGGCTTTGCTCCTGTTGGGCCATCTGTTGCAAGAGTTATTGCTGCTCCTCATCAATCCAGCCCAACTGCTGCCTCTGAAGCATCTCTTCCATTTTCTCCTGGATGGAGGCGGTTTTCCCGAGATGTTCCAACAGCTTGTCTGAGTCAAGAGAATCAGTAGTTAATTCTCCATTCTCTGAGATGTTTGTGGTATTAATCAGGATAAGGGTAAAGTGACATAAGAATTTGAAGTTCAAATCTGTGTATAAACTTGCATGCTGATTTTACATTTCAGTTCGCTGAAACATTTTCGTGACAGGATTGGTTAAGGATAGAGACCCTCCCCGTTAACACTGTGGCCAGGATTCTCTGAGGCTGTCTGCCAATGGAGAGAATGCCGATGGCCGGGTGAATCGTGCATCAGGCAAAAGACTGGTTTTCACGCCAGTCGCGAAACCTTTTCAAGTGTCACCGCGACGAGCTTCCTGACATCCCTGATGAAGTTCCTGCCCAGCGGGAACAGCCAAATAGCTCAATCGAGGTGTTTTGAATATAATTTACAGGCAGGACACCCAATGCACCTGCCTCTGGGGCTGGCTCTAGCCACCCCAGCCGAGAGTCATAGAACATGGAATATAGAACATTACAGCGCAGTACAGGCCCTTCGGCCCTTGATGTTGCACCGACCTGTGAAACCATTCTAAAGCAAATCTACACTATTCCCTTATCGTCCATATGTCTATCCAGTGACTATTTGAATGCCCTTAGTGTTGGCGAGTCCACTACTGTTGCAGGCAGGGCATTCAATGCCCTTACTACCCTCTGAGTAAAGAACCTACCTCTGACATCTGTCCTATATCTATCTCCCCTCAATTTAAAGCTATGTCCCCTCGTGCTGGACATCACCATCCGAGGAAAAAGGCTCTCTCAGTCCACCCTATCTAATCCTCTGATCATCTTGTATGCCTCAATTAAGTCACCACTTAACCTTCTTCTCTCTAACGAAAACAGCCTCAAGTCTCTCAGCCTTCCCTCATAAGATCTTCCCTCCATACCAGGCAACATTCTGGTAAATCTCCTCTGCACCCTTTCCAATGCTTCCACATCCTTCCTATAATGCGGCGACCAGAATTGCACGCAATACTCCAAATGCGGCCGCACCAGAGTTTTGTACAGCTGCAACATGACCTCATGGCTCCGAAACTCAACCCCTCTACCAATAAAAGCTAACACACCGTACGCCTTCTTAACAACCCTCTCAACCTGGGTGGCAAGTTTCAGGAATCTATGGACATGGACACCGAGATCTCTCTGCTCATCCACACTACCAAGAATCTTACCATTGGCCCAGTACTCTGCCTTCCTGTTATTCCTTCCAAAATGAATCACCTCACACTTTTCTGCATTAAACTCCATTTGCCACCTTTCAGCCCAGCGCTGCAGCTTTTCTATGTCCCTCTGTAACTTGTAACATCCTTCCGCACTGTCCACAACTCCACCGACTTTAGTGTCATCTGCAAATTTACTCACCCATCCTTCTACTCCCTACTCCAGGTCATTTATAAAAATGAAAAACAGCAGTGGGCCCAACACAAATCCTTGTGGTACACCACTAGTAACTGGACTCCAGTCTGAACATTTCCCATCAACCACCACCCTTTGTCTTCTTCCAGCTAGCCAATTTCTGATCCAAACTACTAAATCACCCTCGATCCCCAGCCTCCGTATTTTCTGCAATAGCCTACCATGAGGAACCTTATCAAATGCTTTACTGAAATCCATATACACCACATCAACTGCTTTACCCTCATCCACCTGTTTGGTCACCTTCTCAAAGAACTCAAAAGGTTTGTGAGGCATGACCTACCCTTCACAAAACCATGTTGACTATCTGTAATCAAATTATTCCTTTCCAGGTGATTATACATCCTATCTCTTATAAACCTTTCCAATACTTTGCCCACAACAGAAGTAAGGCTCACTGGTCTATAGTTACCGGGATTGTCTCTACTCACCTCTCCTATCTCCTTGGACTCTACGCACAACTTCCCACTACTGTCCTTGACTGGCCCTACTCTTATCCTAGTCATTCTTTTATTCCTGACATATCTAAAGAAAGCTTTCGGGTAATCCTTGATCCTACCTGCCAAAGACTTCTCATGTCCCCTCCTGGCTCCTCTTAGCGCTCTCTTTAGGTCCTTCCTAGCTAACTTGTAACTCTCGAGCACCCTAACTGAAGCTTCTTTACATAAGCCTCCTTCTTCCTCTTGGCCAGTGTTTCAGCTGCTTTAGTAAACCACGGTTCCCTCGCTCAACCACTTCCTCCCTGCCTGACAGGTACATACTTATCAAGGACACGCAGTAGCTGTTCCTTGAGCAAGCTCCACATTTCCATTGTGCCCATCCCCTACAGTTTTCCTCTCCATCCCATGCATCCTAAGTCTTGCCTCATTGCATCATAATTGCCTTTCCCCCAGATATGACTCTTGCCCTGCGGTATACCTATCCCGTTCCATCACTAAAGTAAACTTAATCGAATTGTGGTCACTATCACCAAAGTGCTCACCTACCTCCAAATATAACACCTGTCCTGGTTCATTACCCAGTACCAAATCCAATATGGCCTCGCCTCTCGTTGGCCTATCTACATACTGTGTCAGGTAACCCTCCTGCACACATTGGACAAAAACGGACCCATCTAAAGTACTCGAACTATAGCGTTTCCAGTCAATATTTGGAAAGTTAATGTCCCCCATAACAACTACCCTGTTGCGTTCGCTCCTATCCAGAATCATCTTTGCAATCCTGTCATGCTGGCGTTAAATGGTGCAAGTCCTGAGAAACTAGTGTCATGTGAGAGTACCTTTAAGAAATGGGTGTTTATCAGTGTTGTCAGAGTGTGGGTGGAACTGGGCAGTCTGTCAGCTTTTTACTTTTGTTTTAGGCTGTTTGCTGCAGGGTGTGTTTTAGTTTCGTTTTCAGAGCTGCATAGCTGCAGTCACAGCCAGAAGGGGTATTAGTCTCTCTCTCTCTGTAATCTAAAATCTGTAAATCGATCCTTTGGTGATTTAAAACTAATAACTACTCTCAGTAGTGACTTTGACCTGATGTGCTTCTTTTAAAAGTTCTTTTTTAAGTATTATGGATGTTAAAAGGACAGCTTAAGGATTACTTAAGGATTATTACTTGTATTCTTTGGGAGTTGTATTTGAATTAATAGCGAAGGTGTTCACTGTATGTTTTAAAAAGGTTATCTTGAGTTCATAGAATAAACATAGTTTTGCTTTAAAAAATACTTTTCCATTTCTGCTGTACCACACCTGTAGAGTGGGCTGTGTGCTCCCCATACCACAATCTATTAAAGTTGTGGGCCAGGTGAACTCCATGGTACACTTTGGGATTCTCTAAACCCTGGCCCATAACATTAGGACCTGGCTGTCTGTAGTCAGAGGGGTGGCAAGGTGGTCTGTACCCTCCTTCAATTAATTCCAGGGGTGGTGGTGGTGGTGGTGGTGTTAGGATGACTTGTGCTAGGTTAGAGGGGCTCAGGGTGGGGATTTTTTCTGGGATGGGGGTTGTTTGGCTGCTCTTCCCATCTGCAGCCTTTAAGCCCTTTAAGCAGTCTCAGTATGTCAAGTTCTGAGATCTATGAGATGACGGTAAAAGTATTCCCTTTTAATGTGGTGGAAATATTTGGAGTTTCTTTTTTTCACAGTTAATTTCATTGCCCTTTAACCGTTATAGCCTGTTTGTATGCCTAAAAGACTAAAATCTTTGAACTGCATTGTTTACATTCAATTTCACAGCCTATTGTCTTTTGCAAGCTTTCTGAATGACAGTTTCAGGCAGTTTCAAAGGGAGGATTAAGATTGTTTATTTATATAGCTCTGCAGGGATCCATTAACTCGGGAGTAGCTGTTTTTCTAACTGCAGCTTTTCAAAAAAACAGGCTGCCTCTTTGTTCTCAGTACCTGAAAGCTCTTTTTTTCTAAAACATGTTAAGACATTTTTCCTAATCAATACAACCTGAAACAATCAAACAAAAAAGGCAAAACATCACAAAAAAGGAAAACACTCTACACCTTATTAACTTAAATACAAAAATGAACCTAAACTCCCGAACAACTGATGCTGACTAATTCCACCCACCCCGTGATGGTGAACTTGTCATTTCTGCATCTGGAGAAGATCTAGTCACCCAGCCAAGCAGAGGCACTGGGCGGAGGGGTGACCTTGTGACAAATAGAAGGTTTTAGGAATATTGGATTCTAATTATTGGGACAATTTAAGGGTTAAAAGCTTGGGATTATTGTGTGTTTGACTGCAGGGGTCGTGTTTTTAAAAAGGATTTTGTATGCAAAAACCCGGGAGCTTCGAGGAGCCAGAAAGTGGAATTGACCAAAGGAATTGTGTTTTTTCAGTCTCGGCTAATGCACTATGATTTGACTGGGGAAAGTCCCTGGGGAGTTGAGGTACTTCAGTCTGCAGAATCAATTTGTTTTTCAGCTTGAGGAGATCAGGTCATTGATGGGTGGAGCCAAGAGATGCAGGGAGACAATTTGAAAAAGCTTTAGAGAGTCATGTTTTGGAGAAGGCTTTGGAGAGGGAATAGGTGAAGTTGAGTCCACAATTCTCTCAAAGTAAGACAGTTATAAAAGAGTAAGAATATTTAAAGCAGAGCAGTCTTGCCTGGGGACAAGGAAGAAGCTAAAGCAAGTCTGGTGAATCAACTTTTCGAAGATATTCAGCCAGAGTCTGAAGGGGTTCCTACAGGAGCCAAATCTGAAGACATTCTTACAGGAGCCAAATCTGTTTTATAAAGCAAATTTTATTCAATGCCATGCTGATTTTAAGATAGATTGAGAGCTTTATGTTTATTTTAATTTTGTATAATGGGAAATTGAGTAGTAGTGTTTAAGGGTTATTTGTAAGCTGTTCTTTTCGGGTGCGAGTTTAAAGAGTTTAAGATTCTATTCCAAATAAAGTTTCTTGTTTTAAAATAATCCTTATTTCTTCATGCAATCACTCTTGAAGTGAATCATTCCTTCTGCAGAGTCTTACAAATAAACTAAAATATTGGAGTTTCAGTCCAATGTTCGTATCTGGTCTGGGAACGTAATAACTCCAACCAAGCAATATTTGCCTCTGCGCTATTAATGAGGCAAAGACCAGGACATTTGCCTTCACCCCAGACAGTATCACTAGCGAATCCCACACCACAAATATGTCCACCAGCGGATACTGATCTAAATCCACATGGAGTGTCTCTGACATGGTATTGAAGAATAAAGCCCAGAAGCCAGAGGTTTGAGGCAGGACCAGAACATGTGTATGGTTGGCTGGCCCAAGAGAACAGTTCTCACACTTATCCTCAACACTCGGGAATAGCCAGCTCATCCTTGCCCAGGTCAAGTGCGTCCTATGCAAAACCTTAAACTGAATCAGGCTCAGACGAACACATAAAGACTAGAGTCAAATCTCTGAAGGACCTCACTCCACACTTCGCAGTTAAGAATAGAACCCAATTCACCCTCCCATTTCGCCCTCACACCACCCAATGGTGCAAAATCCACTGAAAGGATATGGCCATATATATCTGAAGTAGGCCTCCTGTCAAGCTGAAGCAGAGAGAGAATCTTCTTCATCGGGGAAGAGGGTGGCGCCAAAGGAAAGGAAAGCTTTACCACAAAAAAAATCACAAACTTGAAAATACCTGAAAAGACTGGAGTGTCTCCGCTAATTCCTTAAAACTGGCAAACCTCCCCTCCATGAAAAAGTTCCAAAGCTGCTCCCTTCACCTCCAAAGATTTAAATGTCGAGACCGAACCAGCAGGCAGAAAAGGTGATTATTACAAATAGGGGCTAGGAAAGTCAGGGAAAGAAGCTGCAAATGCTGCCTAAACTGTTTCCAAATACGAAGGGAGGAGACCACCAGTGAATTTGAGGAAAGCCTAAACAGGGAAAAAGGCAACGGTGCAGTGACTATGGCAAGGCGAGTAGATGTCATCCTGGAACATGCTTCCATTTGTCTCCAAATGATCCTGGGATCATTAAATCACAACAATATTTTGAATATTGGCTGCCCAGAAATAAAACAATAAATTGGGTAGGCTCAACCCCCCCGATTGTCTGTCCCTTTGGAGCAGAACGTTATGGATTCTAAGAGTCATACCCACCCAAATAAAAGAGAATGTCACTTTGTTGACCTCGATAAAAAAGGATTTGGCGAGAAAAATGTGGAGACACTGAAAGAAAAAGAAAAACCTCAGGAGCAAGTTTATTTTAATAGTTTGAACCCTATGTGCCAAGGCTAGGGGGAGGTTATTCCATCTCTAAGTCTGCTTTGATGCTGTTAACCAGACTGGTGTAATTTAAGTTGTGAAGTGAGGCTCAGTTGTGGGCCCCCAGATAGCAGAGGTATGTCTTAGCAAGGCAAAAAGTTAACATCCCCAGTGACGTTCGCCTCCCAGGGGTGTTAACCAGGAAACATTCACTCTTGCCGAAGTTCAATTTGTATCCAGATAAGGAGCCAACGGTGCTAAGCAACCTCATTATGTCATCAATGAGAGGGGCTGGATCCGTAATATAAAGAAATAGGCCATCCACGTGATGCTCCTCCACCCTACCCCCCGCCTCCACGTACGAGAGGACCTCAGCGCTATAGTGAGCAGCTCTATTGACAGAGCAAACAGGAGTGGGGAGAGTGTACAGTCCTGCCTCATGCCCCTATTCAAAGGAAAAAAAAATCAGAGTTCAAGGCATTCGTATGAACACTGGCAGTATACAACAGACGAATCCACGAAATAAATTTGTGACCGAAACTAAACCTCCCAAGAATCTCAAATACATAATCCCATTCCATTCCACTCTATCAAATGCCTTTTCAGCATCAAGAGATACTATCACCTCTGGTTCAGAAACTGAAGAGGGGAAAAGGACATCCTTTAACTGACGATGCATTTTGGCCGACAATTGTCCGCCCTTCATGAAGCCTGTCTAATCCTTTGGGATTATATTTGGAAGGCAAGGCTCCAGCCAAAGTGTCAACACCTTGGCGAGTAGCTTGATGTCTATGTTCAGAAGTGAAATAGGACAGTATAAACCACAGTCTGTTGGGTCTTTGTCCCTTTTAAGAAGCAGGGAAATAGAGGCTTGAGTTGGGGTCGGGCGCAGCGACCCAAGCGATAGGGAATTCTTGAACATGTCCAAAATTAAAGGGACAAACTGCACCGAAAACGTCTTACAGAATTCAATCAGAACCACGGGTTCTGCCAGATTGCATCAATCCAATGTATTTTAAAATGTCATCGGGGTGTAACGGGAGTTCCAACTCACTGCTCCTACCACCTCTACTGTTGGGATGGGTAGGCCACCCAGAAAGTCAGACAATCTCTCGCTTTTTTATCCACTAACAATGTCATATCCAATCTCCATGGTGGACGTTAAGTGGGGCCAAACTCTAGCAACAAATCAATAAGTTGCAGGGCATGATCCGAAATAACAATTACTGAGTTACTCTGATAAGGGAGAAGAGAACTATCTAAAACAAAACAAATTATTATGCGAATATACTTGGTGGACATTTGAAAAAATAAAAGAAGCGTCTTTATCTCTTGGGTGCAAGAAGAGCCAAGGATCTGCGTCATGAATGATGACAAACCCTGGCCATCCCCAATGGAGCAAGAAATTTAGGAAAGATCCAATCTGAGGTCCAAGACACAATTCAAGTACCCACCTAAAATAGGCTGATGCGAGTCTAAATTGGGGAGGGAGGCCAGCAGGAAATTAATAAAATTTGTATCATCCCAGTTAGGGGCGTAAATGTTAACCATGACAATAGAAGTACTCACCAGCGAGCCACTAATAACATATTGACCGTTAGGGTTGGTCGAGGCTGAAAACTGAACCCTTTTGTTAATTAAAATTGCCGTACCCTTGGCCCTGCCATCGAAACCCAAATGGAAAAACCGTGACTACCCACCTCTTGGCAGCCTGGTTTGATCTCTGACCCGCAAATGGGTCTTTTGCAAAAACACAACATCTGATTTAAACTCCAGATGAGCAAATGCCCTAGATTGTTTCACTGGGCCATTAAAACCCCTAATGTTCCAGGTGACCAATCAAATTGGAGGTCTCTTTCACCCCCCCTCCCCCTCTGCCCTCAATCCAGAGTTAGCCATTTCCACCAAGAGAGATTAACTGAGGGATACTTTAAAGTTAAAACCAAAAGATCCACCCAAGATGGCCACCAGACCAAGTCAAAAGATTGGGCAAGAAAAATTAACAGAAATCGTCAGCAAACTACCACACACACCCTCCCCAAACACCATCGCCATTGAATACGGCCACATCCAAGTACAAATAAAAATAAAAGCGAGGCAAACAAAAACCTACCCACATACTAAAGCCGACGTCTAACAAACCCAAATAAACCAAGAACTCTGAGGTCATTACCTAAAAGAACTCCAAAACCGTTCCAGTTTACTAATTCCTTAGTTAGCAGGGAGACTCCCAGCTGGAGAAAGTGAAAAATATGTGTAAACAACAAAATATCAAAACCTTATTTAACTTGCACACTGAAATGAAACCATATATTAACACAATGAACAGCACCCCACATAGTGTATATTCCCAATTCTAATCAAGATTTCAATCCCAACAAGAAAAAGAAAAAAACAACAAACCTGAAACACCAACAATGTAACAATGCAACATGCCTGTTGGCAGAGTCGAAACCTCAATTACAACTTGTCTTTTGATCAAAGAGTCTGCCTCTCCCATGTCGAAGAAATAATCTTTCCCTCAAAAGTTATACTTGAGACAAGTTGGGTAGTCCAAACCGAACCGGACTCCACTCTTACACAGGGTGGCCTTGACTCAATTGAATGAGGCCATTTTCTTCGCACCCATGTCCTGATAGAACCTGATAGAGTGGCCTTCCCCTTAAAGTTGTGGGTTTAGTAAGGCACGCTGAGCCCAGCAATTAAAAGACATTGATTTCAACAACAAGTATATAACATGAGACCTGGTTAAACCTCACCAAGTACTCTTTTTTACTTGTGGTCAGTTCTACGCTGTCCAAACTTTTATACAAGTACGGATAAGCTACCCCGCCTCTAGCAGGGGAACTCTTATTGATCGAGGAGCAGGGAGAAAACAATTATCCCAACGCCGTGTGCCCCATTCTGGTTATCAGTGGTGTTCCTTTGCCCGTCGTAAAATATGGAACGTGGCTATCACGTACCCTGTGGATCTTCAGGACAAGGCCTTGGCTGAAGTGACTTGGCTCGGTCCAATTTGGGAGGGGACATGATCCACCCTCACCCACTATCTTGCAGAACATGCCCGATAAGTACTCCATGGGCATTGGGTCCTCCATCCCCTCTAGCAACCCCACAATCCAAATATTGTGCCTCCTGGGCCTGTTGCCTAGGTTATTCATCTTGGCTCTCAATTACGTATTTGTTTCAGTCACCAAAGACAGTTCCCACTCCAGCACAGCAATCCGATTGCTGTAGTCCGATAAGGCCACCACCATGTTCTTGATCTTGGCTCCCTGGACATCAATGGTCTGATTAGTTTTCCCCAGAGCTGCACGAATGGGCCGAAGCTTCATCATAGAATTATAGAATTTACAGTGCGCAAGGAGAGCATTCGGCCCATCGAATCTGTACAGGCCCTTGTAAAGAGCACCCTACTTACGCCCACGCCTCCACCCTATTCCCATAACCCAGTAACCCCACCTAACCTTTTTATTTTGGACACCAAGGGCAATTTAGCATGGCTAATCCACCTCATCTGCACATCTTTGGACTGTGGGAGGAAACTGGAGCACCCGGAGGAAACCCACGCAGAAACGGGGAGAACGTGCAGACTCTGCACAGGCAGTGACCCAAGCCGGGAATCGAACCTGGACCCTGGAGCTGTGAAGCAACAGTGATAATCATTGTACAATCATGCCGCCCACTTCGGATTTTTTTTTTAAAGGTCTCCCGATACAATTCATCAGTGCCGAGAGACCATCACGGTCCCGGTGACTCACGCACCGTTTTCCGTAAGTTTCCATAAGTTTTGATGGTGTTCCACGCGGCGACGGTGCTAGCCCCTCATGGGTAGCAGAATCAGTGCAGGTGTGGTGCCGATTCTTCTGACATGGAGGTCCACGGATTCTCCGTTGCCGTCACCACTTAGACTCAGAAATGGAGAATCCGTCCTGTTGTCTTTAGGATGAAGGATTAACCTGTGATCCAGCCTATTGTTCTGGTGCCTCAGAAAAATGATAAAGATGCTACAGCTCTTAATGGAAAGAGAGCATGGAAAACTATGTGGTCCGTACCCACATTCTCCCCTCCATCACGAACTCCAAGAATAGATAAATGGTCATTGCCGTTTGTGAAGTCTTAACGGTGTACAAAATAACTTTAGTGCTTGGCCATGTAACAATAATGATATATAGATTTTTCTTTTTAAGATCTTCAGAGATGGGAAAAATAAATGCTACTTTTTTTACTTCTGCCTCAGCTGGGATTTGACCTCAAACTTTAATTGGTCTGGAGAAAGCAGATTCTCCCCAAATAAGCTTATTGATCTCGCCTATGAGTTAATCTGTTGTGGGCAACAATCCCTCTCTGACCAGGTACACTGTCTGTGAGACTTTCTAATGTTGAGTCAGCTTCAGCAACCACAAGCTTGTTTCAATGTCCTCGCTGGCGGTCAAATTTATTGCTTGGAACGCATGAGCTGTAAACGTGCCAGCTTGCTGGGGGTAGAATCCTGCAGCTTGTAAGGCTTCATTTCCCAATTCTGTTTGGTGAGGAATGTTATTATCTTCTTAAGGCAGCTGTACTGCTTTTATTTCACTTTGTAGCCACATATGCCTCAATTGATCTCTGCTTTTAAAATGCTGCACATTCCACTTTTTATAAAGAAATAAAAAATTTTATTGCATCATTTGACTCCTACGGTATTTATTTAAAACAGTGCAGCAAATAAAATTGTTGGATGCACTGAAGAGGCTCATCACTCTCGCAAAGCCTTCCCGTTTAAATTAGAATAACCTCCAAGACTTGCTGCAATAACAGCAGGCAATGACTCTGTTGATTGTAAATTATTTCACTTCATTTTTGTTGAAAAGAGACTGAAAAAAAATTCTCATTTGCAGCTGCAAACACTTGTGACCATAATTTACTTATTGTAGTGAAAATGAAGAAACTGAATCGCTCTGTACTGGAAACAAAAGTGTCAAGAGAGCTGATTTCCTATCTCATTGCCCAGACAGCTGCAGCCTGAGACATGTGGCACCAATAAAGGGAGAGGCGGCCTTGATTTTCCGAGACTGGGCCATTCCAGGTAACCTCTTGGCACAGGTTCACTGGAAACAGGGGGGCTGAAGTCGGAGAATTGCAGCCAAAATGGTCCAAAACCTAAAGATCACCATACCAGTAACCAGGCTTTTCTTGATCTGTCCTGGGTCCTTGCATTCCACAGATGCCCTGACACGAGGCCCAATGCCAGTTTTTATTTTGGATGTCCCATCGACTTGAGACCAATGCAGAGGGAATTTAGGCTTTAATCATCCTCCCTCCTGTCCATTGTGATTTTGGTTTGTAGCCATCTGAGATGGCCACTTCCAGAATACAAAATGGATGTTTGCAAAGACTATAGGGAACCATGGACAGTGCTAAGAAAGCAGGCAGGCACAGAGCCTGTATGCGTATTGAGAAGGCAACTCCCAGATGAGACTGAAACTGTAGGTCAATTAGCATATTGATGGCCCATCTCCAGGAACAAAGGAATGACATTCAAGTAACTGATACTAAGGCAGACACCCCGGCGCCAGAAAGACACAAACAAAGCAAGACCAACGGCAACGAAAGACACGCCCAGCCATCAGGGCACCCACCCCTTTATTGCTCGAGATCAATACGAGTGATCAAGATATGGCCCAATTGATTGGGGCCAAGTTCAAGGCCCGCCCAAAAGCACGCAAAGCCCCTTTGGGTATAAGAAGAAAGCCCCGAGAGAGAATCGCTCTCTTGGACTCGGCTCTCGAAGCGGGGAGGCCTGTCCACCAGCTGCACCAGAAGCAAGTAAGTCCAAGGTCAACGCTCGCTATCAGACGAAACGACCTTAGCTGTTCTCCTGTACCTTCGCACCCAACAGCCTCAGATCTGAACGGCCATTGTTCCTCTGACTGAGAGGGCACCTGAAGTTAATTATAGGCATTAGCGTTAGAGATAGTTTAGTTTATGGTATTTGTGCATGAGTAGATATTATTGTGTGTGTAAATAAATAATATTGTCTTTGAACTAACTAACTGGTGCATTGGTTCTTTGATCAGTATTTGGGTTTGAACCTTGTGGCAGTATCGAAAGATACCTGGCAACTCTAGAGCAAAACATAATTAGGATTAAGGAAGGCGACCATATTGAAAATGAAATGAAAATGATATTGACCGCTGTATTTAGAACCAGATAAATATAGCAACAGGTTGTGCTGGTCCTGTGCCAATTTCAGATGCAGGAAGTCGAACTCTAGTTTGGGGACACTTAGAAAATCCTGGGGCAGCAATGTGTTGTTGGAGATCTGATACTAAAGAGGTCTGCCCCGATTTTAGCTTTCTGAATCTAACGACTACAAATGGCTAAGTATAGCCTCCCTGCTAGTTCTCCAGACCATCCAGGAAAGGTGGGCGATGCTCTTTACCCAGGATGACAACAGGAAGCCCTGCCGTCTGACCATGGTGGGCTGGGTGGATGTGGCAGCGGAGTTTAGTGCCCATGGGGCCCACAGGAGAACTGCCCAGCAGTGACGGGAATTGAACCTGGGTACACAGAGTATTGGCGTGGGTTCTGGATTAAGAGTCCAGTGACAGTACCGCTCCAACACCATCTCCTCCCATTATCACGTGGTCAAAGAGTGTTACCAGTTGCTCCTTTATTATTTCCAAGTTGCCATGCACGCAAACTTTCTGAGGGCATGGAAGAAATCTTTAATCCTACTACAGATGCTCAAGTTCGTGGGAGAACGGAGAGCTTTGCAGATTTTAACACCGATTTGGCAGGTGTCCATATATCAGTTTGACGCATACAAAGGATCAAACCACCAGCAGAGCAGATGTTAAGTAGTGCAATTTAATTGAGCTATCATACATCAACGTGCATTAGAGCAAAGTATAATGTCGGAAACGTGAAACGTGAAAGAAGTTGAGACCTTCCGGCCAGCAGAGGATAGAATACCAAATGGTAAAGGATATGTCTCAACAGCTTACTCTGCCTGGATACTGGTAGCTACAGGTTAATCTGCTGTATTGTATTCGTGCAAAGATGGCTCTGAAACATCCTGGCTTTCATCAGCACTGTCCTCATTGTCAGAAGAGACATCTTGGTCCTCCATGTCTCCCTCAGCCATGATTTCACTTCCTCCTTTTGTAGTGCATGGTTGTGCAGCAAATAACGATGATCTGGGACACACAGTATAGTGAGTATTGGAGAGCCCTGCCTGAGTGGTCCAAACATCTGAACTACATCTTTAGGAGACTTATCATTTGCTCATTTTTGGCCCTTGTGGAAGCAGTGCAGCATTGTCCTTCTCCTCTGCAACGCTGTGCATAAGGTGTCATCAATCAGGTGTTTTAGGGATATCCCGCGTCCCCAAGAAGCTAGTTCTGCAATTGCCAAAGTTTTTCAAATGTCTGTAGTACCTCAAAGTCAGAATGTGGATATCCCTGGGAACTGCGCACAAACATATAGGACGGGATTTTGCCTTCTTTGATCACATATAAGCTGTACATTCAAAGAGGAGAAACCTTTCCTATTGATGAATGCGGCTGCTGCCAGGGAGCACTCAAAGCCACATGTGTGCAGTCAGTAGCCTCTTTCACTTGTTGGAACCTGTGATTGTCGCAAAATCCCATTTTTTTTTTAGCCTGGTTTTGGAATCCAGGTGGAATTAGACAAATTAATGTGTTCTTATGAGTGGAGCCCTGGAAAAAGCCTCCGGCTCGGTACAGAAGCTTAAGACAGTGGCGACCTTCAATATCATTGGCATGAGATTGCTTTGGTGGTGATGATGCTGCATGTAGTCATGGATAAGGTGGCCAATTTTCCAGAAGGTTTTAAGGCTCCTCCGGCATTGCCTTTCACTCATCTGTAGATAGCTGCACTGCATGCGATTTATTCCCATGGTTTGGCCAGTACTCACTACCTCACTGACTTGTGGTTGCCAGAATCCTGACCTTACGACCTTGCTGTCCCTTGCTGCTCAGGCTGTTGCTCTTCCTGGCCCTACGCCAACCTGTGTCGGCCTCTCGTCTTCATCTGGATGAGAGGCAGGAGAAAGTCAGGGTAGCCTGGAGCGTGCATTATCTGGCCTCAGTGGATCTGTGAATGAATTGAATATCTTGAACATCTTGTGAGCATATTCCATTCAGATTTGCCTCCACGCCAGTGCTAAGCCCTGTTCCTGGCTTCAGTCTAGACATGGCAACGCACCCTATCCCTGACAGATTAAGGACACCCTGGAGGACCAATGATGGATATTCCTCCTGTTCATACATGACTGCTCATGGGGACATTGCTCTTTGACTAGGGTGACGACAACCATGTGCGAGAACTCTCTCTCAAGACATTATTCAGCTTTCTTCCATTATCCTCGAGACTTTCAAAAAAGACCATTGCTTGGTAACATAGAAAGGCTTATCACCGAGGTCCTTGTCAACCCTGACCATTCACCCGAGAGGATGGAGGTTTGGGAGTTTGCTGCTATCTGTCAACCATGTCCCTTGGAGGCAGCCCCCTCTATCTGTCTCTCTCTCCTCATGTCTGAGCCTACACCCATTACTGTCCCATTACTGTCCCAACACCTACTCTGATTCTTGGTGTCGGAGTCACCTATTTCGTCTGTTCCTGTGATCCCGTCCAATGAGATATTAAACTATCTGCCTATCAGTCTGGACCTCTCATGCCCTTTTACCACCTCCCATACCCAGCCTTTGCACGCTTGGCCCATTGGTATCTAATCTGAGTCAAGAGGCTGAGACTTGTGGCTGGGTCCCAAGGAGGCCAAAGCAGCGTCTGTTCACTTCAAAGTTGTGGACAAAGTCAAGCTCACCAAGTGCACAGCACTTCTCTACTATCGTAAAAGTGAACATTATAATTTCTTGTTGACGGGAACATAATTTGGAGGGGAAACTTAGTTCTGTCAGGCTGACCTTTTAATAAGCAGGCATGACATGCTAATGTATGCAAAAGAACTTCCTGACATCACTCGTTTGGGAAACTCGACCCACCTTAAAGTTCGAAGAACTTAATTGCTAAACGTCATCCCACCATAGAGAAACTGATTCTCGGCCCCTGCCTTATTACGTTTTCCACCCTCCAAGCCTCTGCTGCTGGCAGGATCGGAATATTCCACCCAGCAAATGCGGAAATGGTTCCTCATGTCACCAGCAACTCGTTGACTGATTTGATTGATGACTGAAGTGTTATTGGTTTCTGGGGTCTATACGGCCAAATATACCTACACTGTCCTGGTACTTTGAATGTGTGGGTAGACTGTGCTGGTTTATTATAACCTGAAAATTTATCTAAATGAACAATTTCTGTCCCATTCTTTGAATTGAGTACCTGCTGATATCAGATGATGCTGGGTAGAATAACAGCAGTGCTATTCTAACTCTGAGCAGCTGATAGTATCTTTTGACCTTTCTCAATAATTTCCCTTGTGAAGACACTCGTTAGAACATGGCTTTTCAGTACTTAATGCTATATTACCACTGACTACATACTTGGTGGATAAATATTACCTTCCAGTCGTAGATGTGGCATTCCTCAATTTGCAAGCTGTGGAAGAGTTGTGTGAGAATCAGAAGGACATGAAGGATGAAATTACATCTTGTACACTCCACTCAAGCACATCCTTGTACTGACACTCATTATTCACAAACCTGGGTCCTCTTTATTAGCCCTGGCTGGGAAAACCTGTGATTCCTGTCGGAAGCTATTGACAAACTTCAGCCAGACTTGAAGACCAGATTCAGCGCAGGGATTGCTCGGTTGGTGGCTGTCAAGCTACTTTGAACCTGTCTGTGACAGGCTGCTTCTAGGCAGCACTGATGATTTCTACCACATCTACCAACCTTCAATCAACAATCGTATTGAAGCAGACGACTGATGCATTGTTTGCCAGCGGCAGTGACATTTCCTCTGGACAGCAGCTACCAGCAAGAAAACAGCTTTGTACTCCGAGGTATTGTTTGGGATTCCCATAAATACAGAGTCACTTTGATTGTAGTTGTGACATGAGTATCGTTTGTGAATAGAAAGGACAACCATTCCATTCCTTCAATGTGATGGAATCCTGCACCTAAACGCAAATACTCTTGATGGCGCCCATGAATACCTTATCCTGCAAGAGTTCCTGAAGTGCCATCTATACTTGAAGGGTTGACAATTCCAAAAATACTTTTAGCAGAGCCGAGATTATGCCCTGCATCTGTAGCTTCTGACACCTGTAATAACTGAGCAGGAGAGCAATAAGACATTCCACATATTCATTAGTGTCATAGCAGAACTCAATTGCTCAGACCCAGGTTAATATGCAAATAGGGGAACATGCTGCATTGCAGCCTAGTAAAAATATTTTGTTGCTGCATACTCTACAATTTTTTATAAGGGAACCAGTAGTGGAATAGCCAGATAAAGTAATTTGGTAAGAAGCTGCAGAAAACCAGGCCATGTACAAGCCAGCCAGGCTGCTGTAGCCATCAGAAATCAATCTCATTTGTTGAAGTTTATTTAGATTAACTTGAAACATTGCCCAATAGATGGTTCACTCTTGAGGGTTCTGGAATAGCCACTTTCTCCTTGATTAGGCAGCCATACGGCAGTGTCTGGAAACTTTCACAGGCATATTCAAACTCAACGGGTTTCTTGGGGTACAGTCTCGAATGATGCCTTACGATGTTTGGGTTTGGATTCTCTATCACTTTGACAGATCGTGTTCAGCAAGGAGATCAGTTATTCACTGTCTAGATTGCTTTTAAAATAACCCCAATGTCAAACCAAATCTTCATTATGTTTTTAGACCCGATTGCAAATATTACATATGAAGTCGCTGTTGGAGGGCTGAGTGAAGGCACTAGGCTTGTGGGGTGCTCGAGTCGCTTGTCTGGGATGGACCAGACTGTTCTCCTCAGATGTTGAGATTGTTGGAGGCCAGAGATGTCTCCATTTGGATGTGGCCAGGGTTGTTGTTTCCCATTTTAATGTCGTCCAATTTACAGGTTCTGAGATGAGCTTTCAGAATATCATTGCATTTGAAATTTGGGCGTCCCATGGTGCGAGTTCCTGTGCTCAACTGGCTGTAGATGCCGTCTTTGATATGTTGGAATCCTCCATGCAAACCTTAGTCAATCCAGCAAAGTTGAGCTCTAATAAAAATATTTTGATGTTAGATGTGAGACACGTTTTCAAGAACTTCTATCTGAGCGGGTTCGTCTTGCCACTTGATGTTGCAGCAACTCCGCTTAAAATCAATGTGTACTCTCACGATAGGAGAACTCCTGAACTCGGTGATATTGCTGATTGCAGCTTAGGAGTTGTGGGGTTTGTGGCCAGGAGCAGGTTAGTATGAGTACTGCCTTTTTCAGACTTATTGTAAAGTCTTAAATGTTCTGAGACTTGGGCAAAATGGTCGACAGGCAGCTGGATGACGTCCGGAGTGTGTGCTGGGAGAGCACAGTTATCCACAGACAAGAGCACAATTATTAGCTGTTCTGGAATCTTGTGTGAGCCTTGAACCTTTAATAGATTGAAGAGATTGCCATCTGTCTGAACTGAATGCGCACTCCTATGTTGATACCTTCCAAGTGTATACAAGAGCATGGCCAAACAATAGAGAGCAAAGTAAACTCAACTGGAGCCATTATGCTGAAACAGCTGGAGCCATCATGCAGATGGGAACAATGTTCAGAGTGCACTACTAAAGTTTGCAGGAAGCCCACTGAGGTCCAAATTCTTGGGCATAGCAACTGAGGAAGGTTTTGAAGATTACGATGCAGTTGCACTTCCTTATCCTCAATTGCATTCCATGCTTCATAAGGTGTTCCCTTGTGCAGTTTACTGAGAAAAGTCCCAAGTTGGTTATATCTGCCAATGCTTTCAAGGAGTAGAGAATGCTAAGTGCTGTGATCAAGGCTGGGTTGACTCTAATTAACCACACATAGAAGCTGAAGAAGAAGATATTTACAATGCTAGAAAGAATACATTTGTTAAATCATGGCAAAATTGCAGCTTTGTTACCCTGAAACACTGCAGTGTGCACATCTTTGAAGGAATAAGCTGAACAATGAAACATAAAGCAGACTCGGCCTTATTGTCTCCACAACCCATTGTTTTGATTGCTGCCTTCACTGCAGATGTTGCCTTGTGGCATGTGCAGCTTTTCCTGACAAATAGACATGAAAATAATGTGAGTTGAAAATACCTGTAGGAAGGACCACGTCCATCGCATTTAAGTGCTATACAGGTGCTGAAAACCTTAGTGGGTCATGAGCTACAGAGTAGGAATAGCAAGAAAATCAGCTGGTAAACTGACCTTGTATTATAGGTAAATATTAGTATGTTTACTTGGAGATTTTTGAGCAGTGTTGCTCTTGTTAGTGTTTCATGGCAACTGCAATCATAATTCTATTCTGTGAAAGATTGTCCTTGCCATTTCTATCCAGATAGAGTTGATTATATTCAATTACCTATAAAACTAAATAATGAAGTGGTGGCTTCATTACATAGAATTTGATATATAATTGCTTGATAGTACAGAACTTGATGATTGCTGAAAGGGGACATGTTGCTGAAGATTTTCATCTTGCACTTATCAGGACAAATACAAGAACACCAAATTTCAAACAATCACAATTTATACTTGGAGGAAAAAATGGGAAACAAGATTTTTAAATTCCTCGTGTACCTTAATGCACTCTCTATCCTATGCTCAAATTCACTTTAGAGATGGAGCAGTCTGATGTGTTCCCTTTCCTTGATGTGCTAGTTGGTAAATCCGCTAAAGGCCTCTCCACTATTGTCTATTACAAGCCTACCTTCACCAATGAACGTATGTGTTGGGATTCATATAGCTCTAAACTCTATTAGCAATCTTGTAAATAGCCATATTGCGGAGGTGGAATGGAATTCTGATTAAAATACAATGGCCTGTAAATGCAGTCAAAGTGGGCATCCTTTTTACACTTAAAGACTCTTCTGAGCCTCCAAAATGACAGGCAGATATTGCTTGCTCATTATGAGCCAGAGATGCGCCAGGCTAAAAAAGTGGTCTGCACGACACATTCCTAAAGAGTAGTTGGAACCTTTACACATGCAGATAACGGGTCGAACACCAGTTTTAATGCCCTATCCCACCACAACCACCACCGTACTGCAAGACTAGCTTGCCCTCAGGTGAATGGTGCCTTAGAGACCACTGCAGGCCATAATTGGCTAGATAAATGTTGAAAGTATGTATGAATATGGAGCTAGGAGGAACATCCCTCCTCCTTCTGACCCAGTGTTGAAAATATGTGTTCTGTTATTAATTGATGCTCCTATTTTTTTGGCCAACAGGAATGGTATTTGTGGGTGGAGTAGATTATCTGTGCTTCTTTTTTCACAGTTTACTGTTCTCACCTCCCAACATGATAAAGCCTCAGGTACTGTCTAGAAATCTGCCCTCGAATCAGCCTCCTGATGAGTGCTGTTCAAAGCTGTGGTTTGAATAAGGACTGAAGTAACCAATGTTCTTCTAATGATAGCACTGAGCAGTTGTATCAAGCTAATTTAAAATGTAACCCCTGTATGTGAAGGAAGAGTCTCTCCATTCAATCTCTGGCCTTGGTAAATTAGCTTGTTCCGATAAATAAGATATTAATATCCATTTGTAATGTGTTGCAAAATGTGATATAAGAGGGTATAAATTGGATTTCCAATAGCTTTCTCCATTTGTTGGAGCTTGGTTATAGCCCTACAGCATTTAGAATTCTTAATCTATTTAGTAAAATGTACATGTATTTCAATCCTAATTTTCTGCAGCAGAGTGGCAAATCTTGCCTTTAACTACATATGAAAAATACTAATTTTGCTTGTCATTAAATGACTTATAAATGCAAGGAAGCATGCAGTTTTCAGAAATGTTTGCAGACCTATTTCTGGAAAAAAGAATATTATTGAAGGAGATTATCTCCTGCATGAATATTTCTACAGAACGAGTGAGTAAAGGCCAATTAATGCATCATAGGCAGTCCTTTTAACTTCTTCCCCACTGTGGGCTTGCCTCCATTGGTTTAATTTCCTGAAGGAAAGTTGTGCATTAATATTCCTTTTATCTGCAAAGTTAATTATCAGAGCTCCAGAATTTTAATGGTTTCCACCAATGCCACCTGTTCTACCTCCCACTTTGAACAGTTTCCCCCCACCGGCTTCTATCCGGTGGAATATTGCATTATAATTGTAATTCACTGCCCCATGCCTCCTGCCCACTACCAAGTGATCAGTTACTTTAACTGGGAGTCTGTTCCAAATGTGTGTTCATGCAGTCGATTTTAACTCTGGGTGGGATTAATGTGCTGGATAATCATGGAATCCCCATTCAGCCCATTGAGTCTGCACTAACCCATGCTCCAATGGCACCCCCTACCTAGTCTCAATCACCGCCCCTACCCACATAGACCCACTAAACCTTTGGGAAATATTAGCATAGTCAATTCACCTAACCTGCACATCTTTGCACTGAGGAAGGGCAATTCGAGCACCTGGAGGAAACCCACGTAGACATAGGGAGAATGGACAAACTCCACACAAAGACAGTCACCTGAGGTCAGAATAGAACCAGGGTCCCTGGCACTGTGAAGTAGCTGTGCTAACCTCTGTGCCACCATGCCGCCCACTGGCATGCTCCGGAGAAACAGAACAGACCACTTCAACTGACAAGCCTCATTTTAACACTGCACATCCATGTCCTGCCTTGTTCTGTGGGCATGGCGTTCAGGTGAGCTGACTGGAGCAGAATTGAGAGTTAGAGACTGTAGGGAACCTGCAGGAGCAGTCCCAGGCATAAGACATTGCTGTGCTATAGGTAAAGGACTGCACTTTGAGAAGGACAGCAAATTATTGTTATAGAGCTGCAGATGTGACACTGCGTCATGATGTATCGCTTCCATTTGGGAAATTAAAAGTTTTTTTGTCAATTTATCTTTGTACTTGAGATTATCGATAATGCTAAATGGTTTGCAACTGTCCATACTTGCACAAGATAAATATCCCACATGCATCATTGTCCAATTTCCAATGAGTCCGTTCTTTTGGGTCCAGAAGTCAATGAACCAAGCTTATGCATTTGTGCATTGTAACCAATATACATTTACAACATATTTAATAACCGTACATTTTTGGGGGCAACTTAGCTTGGAAATGTAAAACCCATTTTGTTAATTTCTGCTCTGAAATGAATAGAGCATCATTCTATCCTTTATCATCATGCACTTCAAGCACTATGTATTCCTGAATTATCTATTGAATAAGGTGTTTTCAATGTGTCAAGTGTCTGTTCTAGTAGCACTCTAGTTACGGATTAGTGAAATGGTAATCACTTGAAGAACCAAAAAGGATAATGGTCCGGAACATTAAAAAAAACCCTCGCTATATCACAAACTGAAATAGATCTCCATCGCATTTTGTGCATGATGATTCTAGCTTAACTGCAGAATTTTCTGTTCCTGCAGATAGCAGGAATCATGACAGCCAAGAGCACTTTCGTTAGAACAAAGAAAATTACAGCACAGGAACAGGCCCTTCGGCCCTCCCAGCCTGCGCCGATCCAGATCCTTTATCTAAACCTGTTGCCTATTTTCCAAGGTCTACTTCTCTCTGTTCCCCACCCGTTCATATTTCTGTCTAGATGCATCTTAAATGATGCTATCGTACCCGCCTCTACCACCTCCGCTGGCAAAGCATTCCAGGCACCCACCACCCTCTGCGTAAAAAAAACTTTCCACGCACATCTCCCTTAAACTTTTCCCCTCTCACCTTGAAATCGTGACCCCTTGTAATTGACACCCCCACTCTTGGGAAAAGCTTGTTGCTATCCATCCTGTCCATACCTCTCATAATTTTGTAGACCTCAATCAGGTCTCCCCTCAAACTCCGTTTTTCCAATGAAAACAATCCTAATCTACTCAACCTTTCTTCATAGCTAGCACCCTCCATACCAGTCAACATCCTGGTGAACCTCCTCTGCACCCTCTCTAAAGCATCCACATCCTTCTGGTAATGTGGCGACCAGAACTGCACGCAGTATTCCAAATGTGGCCGAACCAAAGTCCGATACAACTGTAACATGACCTGCCAACTCTTGTACTCAATACCCCGTCCAATGAAGGCAAGCATGCTGTACGCCTTCTTGACCACTCTATCGACCTGCATTGCCACCTTCAGGGTACAATGGACCTGAACTCACAGATCTCTCTGTACATCAATTTTCCCCAGGACTCTTCCATTGACCATATAGTCTGCTCTTGAGTTAGATCTTCCAAAATGCATCACCTCGCATTTGCTTGGATTGAACTCCATCTGCCATTTCTCTGCCCAACCCTCCAATCTATCTATATTTTGCTGTATTCTCTGACAGTCCGCCTCGCTATCTGCAACTCCACCAATCTTAGTATCATCTGCAAACTTGCTCATCAGACCACTTATACCTTCGTCCAGAACATTTATGTATATCACAAACAACAGTGGTCTGAGCACGGATCCCTGTGGAACAGCACTAGTCACCTTTCTCCATTTTGAGACACTCCCTTCCACCACTACTCTCTGTCTCCTGTTGCCCAGCCAGTTCTTTATCCATCTAGCTAGGACACCCTGAACCCCATACGACTTCACTTTTTCCATCAAGTTGCCATGGGAAACTTTATCAAATGCTTTACTGAAGTCCATGTATATGACATCTACAGCCCTTCCCTCATCAATTAACCTTGTCACTTTCATAGAATTATTCATAGAATTTACAGTGCAGAAGGAGGCCATTCGGCCCATCGAGTCTGCACCGGCTCCTGGAAAGAGCACCCTACCCAAGGTCAACACCTCCACCCTATCCCCCAAACCCAGTAACCCCACCGAACACTAAGGGCAATTTTGGACACTAAGGGCAATTTAGCATGGCCAATCCACCTAACCTGCACATCTTTGGACTGTGGGAGGAAACCGGAGCACCCGGAGGAAACCCACGCACACACTGGGAGGATGTGCAGACTCCGCACAGACAGTGACCCAAGCCGGAATCGAACCTGGGATCCTGGAGCTGTGAAGCAATTATGCTATCCACAATGCTACCGTGCTGCCCTCTAACTTCCTCAAAGAATTCTATTAGGTTTGTAAGACATGACCTTCCCTGCATAAAACGATGCTGCCTATCACTGATAAGTCTATTTTCTTCCAAATGTGAATAGATCCTATCCCTCAGTATCTTCTCCAACAGTTTGCCTACCACTGACGTCAAGCTCACAGGTCTATAATTCCCTGGATTATCCCTGCTAGCCTTCTTAAACAAAGGGACAACATTAGCAATTCTCCAGACCTCCGGGACCTCACCCGTGCTCAAGGATGCTGCAAAGATATCTGTTAAGGCCCCAGCTATTTCGTCCCTCGCTTCCCTCAGAAACCTGGGATAGATCCCATCCGGTCCTGGGAACTTGTCCACCTTAATGCCTTTTAGAATACCCAAAACCTCCCCCTTCCTTATGCCGACATGATCTAGAGTATTTAAACATCCATCCCTAGCCTCAACATCCATCATGTCCCTCTCCTTGGTGAATACCGATGCAAAGTACTCATTAAGAAGCTCACTCATTTCCTCTGACTCCACGCATAAATTCCCTCTTTTGTCTTTGAGTGGGCCAATCCTTTCTCTAGTTACCCTCTTGCTCCTTATATACGAATAAAAGGCTTTGGGATTTTCCTTAACCCTGTTGGCCAAACATATTTCATGACCCTTTTTAGCCCTCTTTATTGTGCGTTTGAGATTTGTCCTACTTTCCCGATATTCCTCCAAAGCTTCATCAGTTTTGAGTCGCCTCGATCTTATGTATACTTCCTTTTTCATCTTAGCTAGTCTCACAATTCCACCCGTCATCCATGGTTCCCTAATCTTGCCATTTCTATCTCTCATTTTCACAGGAACATGTCTGTCCAGCACTCTAATCAACCTTTCCTTAAAAGACTCCCACATTTCAAATGTGAATTTACCCTTAAACAGCTGCTCCCAATCCACATTCCCGCGCTCCTGCCGAATTTTGTTATAGTTGGCCTTTCCCAAATTTAGCACTCTTCCTTTAGGACCACTCTCATCTTTGTCCATGAGTATTCTAAAACTTATGGAATTGTGATCGCTATTCCCAAAGTAATCGCTGACTGAAACGTCAACCACCTGGCTGGGATCATTCCCCAATACCAGGTCCAGTATGGCCACTTCCCGAGTTGGACTATTTATATACTGCTCTAAAAATCTCTCCTGGATGCTCCTTACAAATTCTGCTCCATCTACGCCTCCAACACTACACGAGTCCCATTCAATGTTGGGGAAGTTAAAATCTCCCATCACAACCACCCTATTGCTCCTACATTGTTCTATAATCTGTCTACATATTTGTACCTCTACTTCACGTTCGCTTTTAGGAGGCCGATAGTAAAGTCCCAACAATGTTACTGCACCCTTCCTATTTCTTAGCTCTATCCATATTGTCTCAGTGCTCGAATACTCCATTGTGCCCTCCTTAATCACAGCTGTGATATCATCTCTGACCAGTAATGCAACTCCTCCACCCCTTTTACCTCCCTCTCTATCCCTCCTGAAGCATCTATACCCTGGGATATTTAGTTGCCAGTCTTGCCCATCCCTCAACCAAGTCTCAGTAATACCAATAACATCATATTTCCAGGTACTAATCCAAGCCCTAAGTTCATCTGCCTTACCTGCTACACTTCTCGCATTAAAACAAATGCACCTCAGACCACCTGTCCCTTTGCGATCATCATCTCTTCCCTGTCTACTCTTCCCCTTAGTCACATTGAGTTTATTATCCAGTACCTTACTGGCTTTAGTTGCTGCTTCTTTACTGACCTCTAACTTCCTAATCTGGTTCCCATCCCCCTGCCACATTAGTTTAAAACCTCCCCAACAGTGTTAGAAAAAGCACCCCCTAGGACATTGGTTCCAGTCCTGCCCAGGTGTAGACCATCCAATTTGTGATAGTTCCACCGTCCTCAGAACCGGTTCCAATGTCCCAAAAATCTGAACCCCTCCCTCCTGCACCATCTCTCAAGCCACGTATTCATTCTGACTATTCTTAAATTTCTACTCTGACTGTTTCGTGGCACTGGTAGCAATCCTGAGATTGCTGCCTTTGAGGTCCTACTTTTTAACTTATCTCCTAACTCCCTAAATTCTGATTGTAGGACTTCATCCCATTTTTTACCTATATCGTTAGGGCCTATATGCACCACGACAACTGGCTATTCACCCTCCCCCTTCAGTATGTCCTGCAGCCGATCGGAGACATCCCTGACCCGAGCACCCGGGAGGCAACATACCATTCGGGAGTCTCGTTTTCGACCACAGAAATGCCTGTCTACTCCCCTTAGGATTGAATCCCCTTTGACTATAGCCCTGCCAGTCTTTTTCCTGCCCTTCTGTGCAGCAGAGCTAGCCACGGTGCCATGAGCCTGGCTACTACTGCCTTCCCCTGGTGAGTCATCTCCCCCAACAGTATCCAAAACGGTATACCTGTTTTGGAGGGAGATGACCGCAGGGGACACCTGCACTGCCTTTCTTCTCTTTCTCTGCCTTTTGGTCACCCATTTCCTGTCTCCCTCACCAATCCTAATCTGCGGTGTGACCAACTCACTGAACGTGCTATCCACGACCTCCTCAGCATCGCAGACGCTCCAAAGTGAGTCCATCCGCAGCTCCAGAGCCGTCATGCGGTCTAACAGGAGCTGCAGCTGGACACACTTCCCGCACATGAAGGAGTCAGGGGTGTCGGCCGCGTCCCTGAACTCCCATATTGAGCACGAGGAGCATAACACGGGTCTGGGATCTCCTGCCATTTATACCTTAACTGACTACAGATATAATATCAAATAATTAATAAGTGAAAGGAATAAAGATTTTACTGACCAATCACAATACTCACCAAGACACGAAGAGTTAAATTTCTCTCAGCTACTGCTAATTGGAGCACTTTCCTTACCAGCCAATCAGGTCACTGCTTTGCTGTGATGTCACCCTTCAAGGTAAATTTTTAAAGAGATAAACTTGCCTTCCCGACAATCACGGTTGGTTGTTTTTTTTTGGTTAGAGGAGGGGGTAGGGAGGGAAACACTGAGGAAGTGTTTCGGGTTTAACTGTCACTTGACAGGAGACAACAATATCTGACTCCTGACAGCAGGATAAGCAGTCCAAACTTTGTGCTGTAACCTGACCCAAAGTCATGGGGTGTGTGCCATCAGGTTTCCCGTGGCGTCACCTCAGTACGATATCTCCCAGAGTACCCTGGGACATAAATACCCCGGCCCGAGTGTGGACTGGGGTGGGACACCCTTCGCGGAGTTGAGAGTCTATTGAGCAAATTATTAATTCCCTTTTGCTCATATCCATCATCGTTCCCTCGTGGTCACTTTTCCCGGATCTTACACTTTGTTTGCCCGACTTTTAGGGCATGTTAAATGTGGGCTGGTTTTTCCAACAAACGACGTCAGGAACTTCGTTTACATTGATTTGCATCTCATGCATGCTAATTAAAGGGCCACTTTGCCAGAATTAAGATCATCCTCAAAATTCAGTTCCCCGTCAGTGAAAATTTAGAATATTCAGTTTTATAACTATGCATAGGTGGCGGGAACCTGGCAAGTTTCACCTCCACGGCTTTAAGGTTCCTGGATGTTTCTTTCTCTTTCTTGGAGGCTCAGATAATGTCACTCATGTGCCAATGGCCAAGGCTGTACCAAGGCTGGAAATGAGAGGCAGAGAGAGTGGAAGGGTGGAACCAAGGCTGTGAAGGGGCCGCAGGCTTACTGCAGAGGTTCAGGGGTGTGGGGAAGAGAGTGAGAGAGAGAGGGAGACGGTGGGAATTTCCAACCCTTCCTGCCCATAGGATCTTCCAGTTCCGCCAACGGCAACACCCTGCCACCAGTTTCTCGGTGACAAATGGGGAGAATTGGAAGTTCCCACCGCCAGCCAATGGCGGGCTGTCTATGCTGCCACAATCCACACCATGAGAATGATGGAATATCTGAAAATTGAGTGTGTCCAGGGAGGGATTGAGGAGGGTGGGGGCTGAGAAAGTGTGTCTGTGGGAATAGGGGATGGAAGAGAGTGTCTGGGAGAGAAGGTTGGGTGGTGCCAGTGGTGGGTGGGGAGGATGGTTGGGGGGGGGGGGGGGGGGGGGGGGGGGGTTGGGGATGGTGCTGGTGAACTCTGGTCACTTGTAATGTGAGGAAACAGAGCCAGAGGGCGTGAATGGGATGTGATAAGGTGGCAGGTCCAGGGTGAGAGTCTGTTAGGTGTACGTCTTGTCGGCAGGTGGGGTGGTAGTCAGGGGAGAATATACAGGTAGCTTGGACAATGTGATGGGAGGAGTCAGGGTAGGCATGGGGACGGGTGGGCATTGTGGGCGGCATGGTAGCACAGTGATTTCACTGTTGCTTCACAGCGCCAGGGTCCCAGATTTGATTCCCGGCTTGGGTCACTGTCTGTGCGACGTCTGCACATTCTGGCCATGTCTGCGTGGGTTTCCTCCGGGTGCTCCAGTTTCCTCTCACAAGTCACGAATTGGACATTCTGAATTTTCCCGTGTACCCGAACAGGTGCCGAAGTGTGGCGACTAGGGGATTTTCACAGTAACTTCATTGCAGTGTTAATGTAAGCCTACTTGTGACACTAATAAAGATTATTATATTACTAGTGTCAGCTCTGGGGGGAGGACATCATGTGGATGGTAATGGGATTCAGGGCAATAGGGACAGAGAGGTTCAAGGGTGACAGAAGGCAGAGAAAATGGAGATATTGGGTAGGTCTATTGTGGTGAGTGAGAAGTTGGGGGATCACAGGAAGAGAGTAGAAGATGGTGGACCAAGTTGGAAAAGTGATGTGCATCATTTCCAAATCTGTTCGTTACAACAAATTAACCCATCAGTGAGATCCCTCTCGGTGTGAGGAGGGTCTTTTCGGGTGAGTTATGTTCTTAAATTCGTGAGAATTGGGCATTTTCCCATCCCTAATTACCCTTGAATGGCTTATTTGTCCATTTCAGATGACATTTAAAGAGTCAACCACATCACTGTGGATCTGTAGTCACATGTAGCCCAGACCAGGTAAGGATGGCAGTTTTCCAACCGTAAACGACAGTAATGAACCAGATGGGTATTACAACATTCGACAATGGTTTTATGGTCATCATTCGACCTTTAATTCCAAATTATTAATTCAAATGTCATCATCTGCCATGGAGGGAATCAAACCCACAACTCCAGAGAACCTGGGTCTCTGGATTACTAGTCCAGTGACGGTACCACTACGCCAGCAACCTCCTCCAAGGTCAGCACAAGTGGCTGAGTGAAGGGACTGCCTAATAATTCTCAGGCAACTGGATGTCAACCATGCTCGTGTTCTCCTCTCGATGGTGAAGCCTGCATTGCAGCAAGTTTCTTTCAGACTCATGGGTTTCATAACTTTGACACCCCAGTGAGGTGTGGAGCTGCTATTCATTCTGTGCCATTACTGTTGGCTGCAGTCAAAGACTGGGAAGAAGGGAGGACAGGAGGTGGATATTTCCAAGAGGCATGGTTAGTCAAGGGCTGCCAACTCTCAACTTCCAATCTTCTTCTCCCAGGTCATGGCTGACTAGATCTCATGTGGTTAGTCTTTCTATGCTGCCACGGCAATGATCACCCGACAGAGATTTGAGGGTAGCAGAGATGAGCGAAATGGTGTCAGCGAGGAGACTGACACATGGCTCTCATCACTCTGGTCAAAGTGCAATATCTCCGTACACAGTCCTGTATGAATGGCAAAAATACCCATCTCTGGTCCTCCAGGATGTCCTTTACCTGGAAGGGATGGAGTGGGGATGTCAGTTTAGACTGAGACCTGCACTGGCCTGCTGGCTTTGAGATGGAGGCAAACCTGTAAAGGACATGCTCACTAGCTGTATCACTTCAATTTGTCTGCACATCCACTGAGGCATTGGTGATGCAGGCTGCTAGCAACCCTGCCCTGGTTATGATTTTCATTCAGATGAGAAGGAGGGCCCGTCTCTGGTTAGCCAGGAGGAGCAAAGGCCTGAGCAGCAAGAGGCTGATGAACATGTGCCACTGCAATGGCGAGCATTGACGTGACCATAGGTGTATCGCTGGAGGTGTTTTTTATTGAGAGATGAGCAAAACTCAATCCTGGAGATGCCCTTACATATCCCTGGATCTGATTGCTCACATCTGCAAGCTTCGCCAGTACGAGCTGGAGCCGGAAGGACTCTGGAGGATTATCTAGAGCTCCTGGCTTGCAGTGAGTGAATGACTGCCAGGGTGCTATTTAAATCTGCTCCAGAATCTTTGATCCCCACCAGTGATAAGTGACTTGCTGCTTACCCCATCCCCAAAGATGGGAACAGGAGTAAACATAAGGGCTCTTTAGCTTGCTCCTTCATTCAATCCAATTGACTGTACTGCTGCCTCATTCTACTTTTTAGCCTGCTCGCTCCTCACATCCTTTAATTCTCTAAGAGGTCGAAAATCTATTGGTCACAGCCATGATTATATTCAACGCTGGAGCATCCAGAATGTTCAGC
The DNA here is from genome assembly GCF_902713615.1 of Scyliorhinus canicula. NCBI lineage: Eukaryota > Metazoa > Chordata > Chondrichthyes > Carcharhiniformes > Scyliorhinidae > Scyliorhinus > Scyliorhinus canicula. Next base: position 178,201,499 of record NC_052152.1, read on the forward strand.
AGGAGAAAATTTCATAGATTCACAACCCTGGAAATATCTCCTCAATTCAGTGCTGAATGTGCGATCCTTATCCTGAGGTTGTGCTCCCTGTTCTAGATTTCCCTACCAGGAATCAACCTATGTGCATGGCCCAGGAGAGGGGTTGCACAAGATGCAAAACACAAGGGTCTGTGCGCTGGGGGTCCAGGCTCAATCAAACATTTCCCACATCACAGAGAGGGCAGGGGAGTTGCACTTGATTGATGCAAGGTTTCTGCTTTCCATTGGTCAGTGATTGTAGCGTACGGGCTTCAATTAGAAACCTATAATTTTTTGAAAGCCCCCGCTGGAACTGTTCTCAAAACTCAATAAAAACAGCTGCTTTTTTTTAAAAGAAAGGAAGTGAATAACCGATCCACGGATGACAGCTGCTGTTCTTTTATATCTGTGGACTGTGTTAGAGGAGCAATTTAGAGAACCCAAGCAGCAGAATTCAGTTTAATAAATAAAAAGTGCACTCCATTCTCTTTGGAACTGTGGTATAATTTATCCAAGGTTAGTCATCTAATTTTATAGTGTGTGGCTCTCTTTGTGCAGAAAGATGGTTCAGACTCCAAATTTACAAAGGTTAAATCTTACAAATGCTGATGGACTGCCATTCATTCACTGCCCTTTGAGTCGCAGGACATGAAGTGAAAGATTGAGCTGTTCAAATGATTTCCGAAAAGACTTTTGGAAGGTGCATAATGTGAGCAGTAAGCATAGAAACAGTAGCAGCACCAGGACCCATGATATCTTTCCTGTGTATGTATCCTGTCAAACCCCTTAAACTTGTACGTTTCATTGAGACCATCTCTTATTTTTCTAAACTCCAGAGAGAGCAGGTCCAATTTACTCAGCCTCATGTGATAGGACAACCCTCTCATTCCACGAATGAATCCAATGAGCTTTCACAGTGCCACAAACAATATTTGGATAAAGGTAAAGTTGCCATAGTCCCATATGACCACTGACTGCTTTCCCCTTTGAGGGGGAGAGCTGACTAGTGGTGATTTAAACTGATTTAACTTGAGGATCACCACACCTCAGGTGAGGGGCAAGGTTGCAAAGGCGGGGCCTTTGAATAACCTCAGCAAACCAGCTGTCTAGTCCACTGAGCTAAACCGGCCCCCAATCCTTGGATAGAGAGAGACCAAAACTACACAAAGTAGTTCAGGTGTGGATCCCCAAAGTCCTACATCATTATGGCAAGATGTCCTTGTTCTTGTACTTCAGTCCTCTTCTGCTAAAAGCTAACATTCCATGTTAACTTTCTCTATTCCTTGTACAAATACACTCGAGCTTTGCTGAACATCAACATGTTTCACGCCTTTTTTTTAAATGAATCTGCTTTTCTATTTATTACCAAAATGAATAACCTCCTACTTCCTCACATTATACTCCATCTGCCAGCTTGTTTTCACTCACTTAACCTGTCTTTGCACCTGCTTTGTGTCCTCACAACTTACATTCTCACCTAGCTTTATATTGTCAGAAAACTTTGATACATTGCACTCAATCCTAAATTCTAAGCCATTAATATAGATCATAAATAGCTAAGGCTGCAGCACAGATCTTTCTTGCTCTCTACCTGTCAACTTGAAAGGGCTCCATTTATCATTACTATTTACTTGCTGCCCATTAATCAGTCCTTCTTCTATGTCATTATCTTACGTCCACTACAAGAGCCCTTACCTTGAATATTAACATTGTGTGGCATCTTTTCAAATGCCTTTTCGAAATTCAAGTATACTACATCTACTGGCTCCCCTTTATCTACCTTCTGGTTACATCCTCAAATAAAAACTTTATCATACGCGTTATGAAAATCAGCCTACCTTCTTGGTGGGAACAGAGGGTGGGAAGTGAGTGTATATTTGGGAATCCAGGGGAAGGAAGCTGGGGAAAAGAGATTAAATCCTGCGAGGTGGGCTGTCATCGATGCTGTCTGCTTTGAAGCAATTGGCAGAGAGAATTTCAGGTTTAAGAACAAATATGAAGACTGAAATCCCTCGTGAGAAAGGTGGAGTTTCAGTGAGATTGATTGAGTGCAGGCCCATAACTACTGAGTTCCGCTTGTCATGCCCAGAGAGGAGGGGTATCCCACAGGTGCATTGGGGGATCCTTAGTCCCATCCCAGAGGTCCCTGTATAGGGATTGCACAGCAGTTGCTCGGAAAGCTCAAACTTCAGTGCCCTGCAGTGGGAACCATCCGGAACTCCTATTTAAATTGTAAACTTCAAATGGTTTAAACTGTCTGACAGCAATAGTTACACAGAAAAAGTTAGAAGTGTTAAAACCACTTCCAAATCCTGTGTAACTATAGTACTGACCCACTCCAATCCCCCACTTGATCTCTTAACTACCAACTCCATCCCTGACAATATATCTCCTTTTTAACAACATTTTAATAACCCTTTGCTAGTTTCTAAAACTCTCAATCTTTAGGCTTGCTACTGTACCCTGTAACATGTAATCCTAATGCTTTTCCTAACTTCCTTACTCAGCCGAGTTGAGTTTTTGTTTTAATGGAATGTATTTTTGTTGAACATTGTTTCTTAAGATTTCCCACTTTACACTCTATTTACCCGGGTACCTTTTGGTCTATTTACCCAATCAACCTCAGCCAAATCTCCCCTTATACACGTGTGGTTGGCTTTGTTTAATTTTAAGCGTCTTGTTTTGGACTTGAGCATGTCGCTCTCAAACTTGCTATGGCTACTTTTATCGGCCATAGAATCCATATATTGCAAAAGGAGGCCATCTAATCTACACCAACCCTCCGAAAGAGGACCCTACCTTGGCCCACTCCCCCCCCCCCACCCCCGACTTGTCCCGTAAACCCACCTATCCCACACATCTTTAGGTTTACCATAAGATTATTAATTAGAGCTGCCTCATTGCACAATTATAAAGCTACATTAACTTTGCCCCTAGTTGGTTCCATAATGTTTTCACAACAGCTTTGTGGATTTGACTTGATTTATTGTCACATGTACCGAAGTACAGTGAAAGGTATTTTTCTGCGGCCGAGAAATGGACACAGTACGTATATAGTAGACACAAGAATAATCAACAGGAACATTGACAAATGGTACATCGACAAAGCAGTGATTGGTTACAGTATGGAACAAGGGGCCAAACAAAGCAAATACATGAGCAAGAGCAGCATAGGGCGTCGGGAATAGTATTCTTACAGGGAACGGATCAGTCCGAGGGGGAGTCGTTGAGGAGTCTTGTAGCTGTGGGGAAGCTGTTCCTATGTCTGGATGTGCGAGTCTTCAGACTGCTGTACCTTCTGCCTGATGGAAGAGGCTGGAAGAAGGTAATGCCTGGGCGGGAGGGGTCTCTGATAATGCTGTCTGCCTTCCTGAGGCAGCGAGAGGTGTATACAGAATCAATGTGGGGGTGGAAAGTTTGTGTGATGTGTTGGGCTGAGTTCACCACAGTCTGCAGTTTCTTGCGATCTTGGACTGACCAGTTGCCATACCAAGCTGTGATGCAGCCAGATAGGATGCTCTCTATAACACATCTGTAGAAGTTTGTGAGAGTCGATGCAGACATGCCAAATTTCTTTAGCTTCCTTAGGAAGTAGAGGCATTGTTGGGCTTTCTTGACTGTTGCATCACCGTGAGTGGACCAGGACAGACTGTTGGTGATGGTGATCCCCAGGAACTTGAAGCTATCGACCATCTCGATATCTCTGAATAATATGTTCTGGCGAAAGTAGTCTGGAAGATGAGTTTGCAATTTGGCTGGTCCAGTCCATAGGAAGATGAAAGCACCCCCACCACAATTATTGCATTACTTTTGTCACCAGCACCAATTATTTATTGCTTAATTCTCTTGTCCAATGGTATAACTGCTGTTAAGGGCCAATTTTAATCCGCTTGCCCCAATAACTTCTGACCCTTGTTATTAATCTCCACAAATACTGAATCGACTTCTTGATTTTCTGAAGCAGGATCCTTTCCTACTTCTGTTCTTATGTAATCCTTTATGATCAGGGTCACTCCTCCTGCTCTTCCATTCTCCCTGTCTTTCAAATGTGTACTTTTGGAATAGTCTACGTATCCACCTACCACTGACCTCAAGCTACATGATCAAAATTTCGAAAAAGAAACATTGAAGAAGACAAATTTACCTGACACCATGTAGACGTTCACCCTGAAGAGAGTAATTGTTACCTGAAGAGTTCATTGGAAGAACTGATGGGCTTCAATGTTTCAGGCTGCATACTATACTCTGTCCATTGGCTGAATGGAAGAGGTGAAGGAGACCCAAAGCAGCAGCCTTCTCATAACCAACATCTGGTTACTCTTACTGAAGAAACACACACACTGTTCATGTTAACATGAACTGACCTATTAAAACACAATTGTCCGACCAATTAGTAGCAAAATCCCATCCTTCACGATACATAGCTGCTACTTTCACCTATTCCGTTCATTTCTCTCAGAACAAGGTCTACAGAGTACCGTTCAGGTTGCTTAATGTACAGCTTGGAGGAAATATTGCTTGGCAGCCAAACCTGCTGCTACTGAAGTACAAATCTGAAATCAAATCTGTTGTTTTCTTTTGCATTCCCTCCCTGGCTGCCATCTGAGGCTGTTCAGAAGCTTGAAGCCATATCGAAGCCTGAAATGAGCTTCTAACCACAAAAATGCACCATCACTAAGGCTGCCTATTTTCCCCTCGGTGAACCTGCTGCTGATACACTCCTCCATGCCTTTGTTTTCTCTAGCCTTGTCTTGGCTTCATCAACCCGTCATAAAGTTCAGCTCATCCAAAGCTCTTCTGCCTGTGACCTTATTTCACCCACCAGCACCATGCTGGCTGACATCTCTTGACTAGTGGGCAAGCAACACCATGCTTTTTAAAATTCTCGGGCTGCATTCTCCGACCCCCCGCCGGGTCGGAGAATCGTCGGGGGGCGGCGTGAATCCTGTCCCCACCGTCTCCCGAAGTCTCCGGCACCAGAGATTCGGCGGGGGCGGGAATCTGCCGCGCCGGTCAGCGGGCCCCACCCCCTCCCTCCTCCCCACCCCCGGCAATTCTCCGGCCCGCAATGGCCCGAAGTCCCGCTGCTGTCCCCGGGACTGACGGCGCGGGCGGGCTCCTGGGGGGGGGGGGGGCGCCCCTACGGTGGCCTGGCCCGCGATCGGGCCCCACCAATCGGCGGGCGGGCCTGTGCCATGGGGGCACTCTTTTCCTTCCGTGTTGGCCATAGCTTTCACGATGGTGGACGCGGAAGTGACCCCCTCCCCTGAGCATGCACGGGGATGACGTCAGCAGCCGCTGACGCTCCGGCGCATGCGCGGACTTCCGCCGGCCGGCGAAGTCCCTTCGGCCCCGGCTGGTGTGGTGCCAAAGGCCTTTCCTGCCGGCCGGCGGGGCGCCAACCACTCCGGCGCGGGCCTAGCCCCTCAAGTTTAGGGCTTGGCCCCTAAAGGTGCGGAGAAATCCGCACCTTTGGGGTGGCCCGACGTTGGAGTGGTTAACGCCACTCCATCCTGCCGGGACCCCCCGCCCGCCGGTTTCTTTGTTTCCAAATAATAATAATCTTTGTTGTCACAAGTAGGCTTACACTGCAATGAAGTTACTGTGAAAGTCCCCTGGTCACCACACTCTGGCACCTTTTCGGGTACACTGAGGGAGAATTCAGAATACCTAACTTGTGGGAGGAAACCGGTGCACCCGGAGGAAACCCACGCAGACACTTTCTTTACCCAGAGAGTAGTGGGGGCATGGAATGCACTGCCTGTGGAAGTAGTTGAGTCGGAAACATTAGGGACCTTCAAGCGGCTATTGGATAGGTGCATGGATTATGGTAGAATAATCGAGTGTAGATTAATTTGTTGTTAAGGGCAGCACGGTAGCATTGTGGATAGCACAATTGCTTCATAGCTCCAGGATCCCAGGTTCGATTCCAGCTTGGGTCACTGTCTGTGTGGAGCCTGCACATCCTCCCGGTGTGTGCGTGGGTTTCCTCCGGGTGCTCCGGATTCCTCCCACAGTCCAAAGATGTGCAGGTTGGGTGGATTGACCATGATAAATTGCCCTTAGATTATCATAGAATTTTGGATACTATGATTAAACTAGGACAAAAGTTCGGCACAACATCGTGGACCGAAGGGCCTGTTCTGTGCTGTATTTCTCTATGTTCTATTACATGGAGAGAACGTGCAGACTCCTCACAGACAGTGACCCAAGCTGGGAATCGAACCTGGGACCCTGCTGCTGTAAACCAACAGTGCTAACCACTGTGCTACCATGCCACCCGATCCGTCCATGGCCTTGCATCTGTCTTTCTCTGTAATCTCTTCCAGCCCCACCATCATCTGATATCTTCAATCATCCATTTCTAGCCTTTTAACCATCCCTCAGTTTAGCTGCCAAAGCCCCAACTCCCTCCCTAAACCTCTCCACTTCTCTAGCTCTTTTTCCTCCTTTTTAAGGCTCTCCTGAAGACCTCCTCCTTTCATCAACCTTTTAACTATCTGCTCTGTCAAATTTCTCTTCATAATGCTCCTCTGAAATGGCTTCAGCATTTTATTATGCTTAAAAGTGCTACTTGAATACAAACTTTTCTCTATTTCAAAATATATTTTATTTGCCTATCAAACCTTGAACAAATACGGACTCATCTTTTGTTAGTATGTCAGGGTTACTTTCTTGCACTTCCATTTTATAGATCTGTTATACAGCCTAACGTTCCTGCTGCGGCACAGTACCCAATTTTATGATTTATCAGCCCTGATCTTTTTTCTGTTGTCTCATTGATATGTAATAAATCTCTCAATCATTATTTAGAAGCCAGATGTCATTTTTACGATGACTTTCTCTTGTAAATGTCTTTCCACTTTGGGTTCTGTGGCTTGATGCAACCTTGCTTTTTCTACACACATGGTCATGCAGCTTGAACGCCTTCATCTAAATTTCTGAGATCACATGTGCCTTTTTTCATTCTTTATCTAGTCATGCCCTCCCTCCGGCTTGCAACATTCTCCTGACTTCATTCCAATGATGGATAATGGAGTTAGATGGAAAGGCAAAATGTATTCAAATGTTGCTGGCTGTAACCATTCAAGAGTGTCTCTTTTAGGGAAATGTTCTGACGACAGGGCCAAGAAAAACTGCCGTCCTTGATGTGCAGTGAAGTTGTGTATTTTGATACTGGGTGCAAATCTTGTATTCTGTCTGGGAGTAGAGGAAAACAAGCATTTATATTCTTGCTGATCTGCACAATTAACGTCCTTCCTCCTCTAGAAACTGAATTGCTTTCTTTCTTCTGTCACACTTCACTGTCTGAGCAATCTGAAAGGCAAAGTCATAAAATTCAGGAATTCACTTGACCTTCTAACAGGCTGATTACTCGAGATCTAGGTGGCAATTTCATGATCAGACATTGACAGCAGTGAAAATGATTTGATAAATTGCTTGTGTGATTGCAGACTCACTGCAATTAACAGCTATGTTGGTTCTGAAAAAAGAATTCAGTGCGATGCACAAGAAGGTTGGGATTGCAGTGAAGGGCCATGGTGACCTTGATAATCATGGGTAATGTTGTCAGTGCCCTGATTTCAGGCTCGTATTACGGCTGTTACAGGTGGTATAGCTCGGTGACCACCTGCTGAGTGATGCACAGGTGCCACGTATTTTGCATCTCTGTGAAGTATAGGTGTGAATGTACTCCCTGACAATCTGCCGTGCGGTTATCCTCCCATATGGTGCCCTAGTTCTCCTCCCAGCTGCTTGTAACTCTGCTCTCTTTTCCTGCTCATCCTAATTCTCCGGCCCCAAAGGCAGACCTAGCAGACTGCCCATGATTGAAATAAACCAAAAATAGAAGTCCAGCAATTACACAAAGTTTTGGGCAAAGGTCAGAATTCAATTATAGAATGCAGTAAATAGTCGGGGGAATAAAGAGGGCAAATATTAACAACCAGCTAAAAGCGCAAATCACGGAGGGCTGGTGTTTTTTTTTATTGAAGTGATGACCTTGAAAGTTTCTTGCTGCCTGTTGGACTCTAATATACCTTCTGGCTGTGACTGCAGCTATTCAACTCTGAAAACGAAACTAAAACACACCCTGCAGCAAACAGCCTAAAACGAAAGTAAAAAGCTGACAGATAGCCCAGCTCCACCCACCCTCTGACATCACTGCAGTAATAAACGCCCATTTCTTAAAGGTACTCTCACATGACACCTCCCCTTCCCCCCGAGAAAAAATAAATAAACCACCAACTTCAAGGTGGTTTCATTTTTCAACTTTTCACCATCCTTTAAGAAATGCACACAGGAAATATACTTTATTGTTTCAAAAAACAACACATGCAAACAGGTATAATAAGAAAGTTCATTTTTCTTCCTACAAATGAAATCCTTCTTGATTGACAGTCTCTTTGAACAAGAAGGTCTCTGCACGATCCGCCCATTTCTCTACGCCTCAGAATTTCTCTTTAAAGTCAAATACTTTAGTTCAGTCTGATCACAGAGTCCCTTGTAATTCTCCAACACATGAGCATTGGTTATCACAGCTTTCAGGCAGTTAAATGCCTGTTGAAACTCTGATGTCCACTGAAATTTTTTACGCTTCCTCACAAGTCCATCAGTGGAGCAATCATGCTGCAAAACCTTTGCACATATGTTCGATCAAATCCACTCATGCCAAGAAATCACATTATTTCCCTTTGTCTTGAGGTTATCGGAAACTCCTCAATAACTGTAGGTGTCAGATCTCATGTGGCCATTCGACCCTGTCTGCTTGTATGGCCAAGGAAAATAACTTGAGCTTTTCCAAATTCACTCTTGACTAGGTTTATCACCAAACTCGCCTCCTGAAGTTGATCGAATAACTCCATCAGATGTTTTAAATGGTCTTTCCATGTCTGGCTGAAAATTACCAGATCGTTGATGTATGCCGCACAACTGGGTAATCCTGAAACGACTTTGTTAGTTAACCGTTGAAATGTGGCTGGGGTGTTTTTCATGCCAAATGGCATAACTTTGAATTGGTACATACCATCTGGAGTCACAAAAGCTGAAATCTCCTTCGCCCTTTCGGATAAAGGTATTTGCTAGTAAATCCCGTTTGGAAATAAAAGCTGAATGTCCCACTTTCTCAATGTAAAACTCCAAACATGAAATAGGATAAGTGTCAGTTCTTGTAACTGCATTAACCTTTCAATAGTGCACACACAACCATTGGGTACCATCTGGTTTAGGTACCATCACTATGGGTGAGTTCCATTGGCTGCAACCCAATTCAATTATGCCATTTTTAAGCATAGATTCATTCTCTTTGTTAACCTGTGCCAATTTTAAAGGGTTAAGTCTATATGGATGTTGTTTGATTGGAACAGCATTTCCCACATCTACATCATGTATAGCCATTTTAGTACTTCCCAATTTATCTCCACAAATATGCAAATGTGATATCAATAACTCTTTCAGGTCAGTTTGCTTTTCCTCTGGAGGGTAACTCAACAATTTATCCCAATTTTTAAGAACATCCTCGTTTTCCAATTTAATTTGAGGTATGTCAAATTCACAGTCATCTGAATTTGGTTCATCACTTTGAGTTAGAATCATTAAAACCTCCTCCTTTTTCTCTCCTTCGCTTTCAAAGTACCTTTTAAGTATATTCACATGACACACTCGGTGAGGTTTCCTTCTATCCGCCATTTTTGCCACATAATTCACCTCACTTAATTTTGTTTCAATCTGATAGGGTCCACAAAACCCAGCATTTAAAGGTCCCCGACCACTGGCAGCAACACTTTATCTCCACTGACAAAACTACGAACTTTGGATTTCTTGTCCGCTACCCGTTTCATCACATTTTGTGCAACTTTTAAATGTTGTCTAGCCAATTCACCTGCTCTATTTAATCGTTCCCTAAAATTTGACACTTAATCCAATCATGTAATTTCTGATTTCTCACTCACCATTTTTTCCTTAATCAATTTAAATGGTCCCCTTACCTCATGACCAAAAATTAGTTCAAAAGGACTGAATTTGGTTGACTCATTAGGTGCATCCCTAATTTCAAACAGTACCAATGGAATTCCTTTATCCCAATCCTCTGGATAATCGTGACAATAAGCCCTCAACATTGTCCTAATGACTGATGCCACCTTTCTAACGCTCCCTGCGATTCTGGATGGTACATAGAATTTTTAATAGAATTTACAGTGCAGAAGGAGGCCGTTTGGCCCATCAAGTCTGCACCTGCTCTTGGAAAGAGCACCCTACCCAAGGTCAACACCTCCATCCTATCCCCATAACCCAGTAATCCCACCCAACACTAAGGGCAATTTTGGACACTAAGGGCAATTTATCATGGCCAATCCACCTAACCTGCACATCTTTGGACTGTGGGAGGAAACCGGAGGACCCGGAGGAAACACACACAGACACGGGGAGGATGTGCAGACTCCGCACAGACAGTGACCCAACCCGGAATCAAACCTGGGATCCTGGAGCTGTGAAGCAATTGTGCTAGCCACAATGCTACCGTGCTGCCCCAGTTGATTTAAATTGTTTCATTCCTAAGCTATCCATAACTTCTTTGAATAACCTTTGAATATCCTTTATCCGATTGTATTTCTGTGGGTAATCCATATCTAGTAAAGAATTTAAGTAACTCCTCCACAATTGTTTCAGCTGTAATATTACGTACTGGAATGGCCTCTGGAAACCTAGTACACATATCCTGTTTTACCACATCAGCCTTCCCAGTGCTTTTCTTCAACCACCAACACTGTGACTTTAAATGGCCTAGTTTATTACAGTGAAAACATTTGAAACTTTTCATTTCTTTTCCACCCTCCTGGATTTCTTTTTTAATCTGCGGTGCACTCTCCTTATTATCTCCCGTCAAATCACCTTTACCTTTACCACTTGAGTATTTCTCATGTCCCCAGTTGCTATCCCTCACAGGCTGAAACTGATGTTGGAAACCAAGCTTTGATTTATGAACTAATTCATAATGATCTGCCATTTCTGCTGCTAACTTCGCAGTTTTAACCCTCTGCTCTTCCACATGAGTTCTCACTACATCAGGAATTGAATTTTTAAACTCCTCCAAAAGTATAATTTCTCTGAGAGCTTCATACGGTTGGTCTATTTTCAAAGCCATTATCCACCGATCAAAATTACTCTGTTTGAGCCTTTCAAATTCCATGGGCGAGATTCTCTGCAAATGCGGAGAATCGTAAAGGCTGCCGTGGGACAGGCCGTGACCCACGGCAGCCTTCACGGCCACTTCTGGGGCTGATTCTCCCCCCCCCCCCCCCCCGGGCGGGGCTAGGAGCGCGGCCCCGTGCGTCACGGCGGCGCTGCCTTGACGACGGTCGTCAAGGCCGCACGTCAAGTGTCACGGCGGCTGACGCGGCCGATGACGTCAGCCTCGCATGTGCAGGTTGGACAACGCCAACCCGCGCATCCGCAGTTGCCATCTTTCTCCTCAGCCACCCGGCAAGACGTGGCGGCTTGATCTTGCCGGGCGGCGGAGGGGAAAGAGTGCGTCTGTTTTGGACGCTGGCCCGATGATCGGTGGGCACCGATCGTGGACCTGCCCCCTCCCGAGCACAGTCGTGGTTCTCCCGTGCCAATCAGGCCTCTAGATGCCACAAACGGGCATCTGGCGCCCTTTTCACGACGGCAGCGAGCAGGTGTGTTTGCTGCCATGGTGAAACGGGCGTGAAGGGCCGGCCGCTCGGCCCATTGGCCTCGGAGAATTGCCGCTCGCCGTAGAAAACGGCGAGCGGCGATTCGTGGTGTGGGTCGGGCGTGGGGGGGGGAGAATAGCGGGAGGGCATGAAAAATGTCAGGAGACCCTCCCGCTATTCTCCCACCCGGCGTGGGGGGCAGAGAATCGCGCCCCATGTGTCTTTGACCAGGCTCTTTCCTTACATTTCTAAACCTTTGTCTGTAGGCTTCAGGCACTAGTCCATGTGCACCTAAGATGGATTTTTTCACCTCCTCATACAACCCAGATACCTCCTCTGGTAGTGATGCAAACACTTCACTAGCCCTACCTACAAGCTTTGTTTGAATCAGTAATACCCACATATCCTGTGTCCATTTCATTTGTTTTGCCACCTTCTCAAATGAAATGAAAAAGGCTTCTACCTCCTTCTCATCAAACCTTGGCAATGCTTGCACATATTTAAAGCCTTCGACTTTGACGCTCTTTCTCACTATCCTCATCACTATCATCCAACTGTACGTTTCCCTTTACGCCTGCCAATTTTAACTGACTGTCATGTTTCATGGCCATTTTCTAAAGTTCAAACTCTCCCTTTATCCTTTTCCCTGATCTGTATCTTCCTTTCTCTTTCTTTTTGTTCTGCTAGGGCTATTCTTTCTGTTTTCCTGACTTTTCTCTCTTTTTCCTCTCTCTCTCTCTCTTTTTCCTCTCTCTCTCTCTCTCTCTCAAGTTGCTTTAATTCTTTCTTGTATTCCATTTGTTTAATTTGTAACTGAACTTTTGCCATTTCCAATGAGTCAAACTGTATCTCAGCAACTTTAAATGTTTAGCCACCGCCATAATTACCTCATCTTTTGGCATTTTGTCAGGTACTGTTAACTGCAATGTTTTTGCCAAATCTAACAGTCTGCTTTTAGTCTCTGTCCGTAAGGTACTGCGTGTAACCGTCTCCACCCCCAAAAACCTCAGAGCCTCTGAAAGAGCCATTGTCCACAACACACTCCCTACTTAAACTAAAATACCACACCTGAAAAACACCCACAATATGCTCACCCCTCACTGTCTTTAAGTTCACAAAGCCAATCCAATAGATAGACTTTTATCCCCCTCAAGCCCCCAATGTGTTATGGACCAGGGTTTAGAGAACCCCAATGTGTATCATGGATTTCACCTGACCCCCAATGTTTACTAGATTGTGGTATGGGGAGCACATGGCCCACTCTACAGATGTGGTATAGCAGAAATGGAAAAGTATTTTTTAATCAAAACAATGTTTATTCTGTGAACTCAAGTTAACCTTTTTAAAACGTACAGTGAACAGCTTAGCAACCATCACTGCAAATATAACCCCCAAAGAATACAACACTAAGTAATCCTTAAGCTGTCCTTTTAACATCCATAAGATTTAAAACACAACCTTTCAACAGAAGCACACCTGGTTAAAGTCACTACTGAGAGCAGTTATTAGTTTTAAATCATCAGGATCGATTTACATTCTTTAGATTACAGAGAGAGACTCTAATACACCTTCTGGCTGTGACTGCAGCTATGAAATCGAAAATAAAACACACCCTGCAGCAAACAAAGTAAAAGCAGACAAACAACCCAGCTCCACCCACTCTCTGACTTCACTGCAGTAATAAACACCCATTTCTTCAAGGTACTATCACTACAAATACTTGTATAGACACCCATTTATAAACACCCATTTGTTAAAGGTACTCTCACATGACACTAGCAACGTTTATCCCAGGGCGAGTTGAATGCTCGGTAGAGCAATTTTATAAAAGCATTGTACAGCAATAATTGGGCTCTGATTTACAAGGAGTTTCCTGAAGTATCCCCTGGATGCTTATGGAGCAATACAATCTGATTGATTGTGAATGCCACATTGATACCCGCAAAATGGGCATGGCATCATTGCATTTTCAAGGCAGAGAGATTTATTGGGAGATTCTCTATTTGTAACACTCCTCCCCACAGGGACCCTTCCAACTAAAGGACCCCCCCCCCCCCCCCAACTAGAATATAGATCCCTGTCTGGAAACTAGAGAGCAGTCCAGCCAGGGGCAGTGATAGAAATTAGAGATGTAACACTTACCTGGAAGCTCCATGTATCCATTCCTGGAAGGAGAACAGCTGTGACATGTGTATAAACCCCTCAGATTGTGTGATTGCAATGCACTTATCGCTCTTTGATGTGGTTGATGTTTGTAAAGATTGGGGTTTCAGCACTTAGAGAACTCATCCATGAAGGGAGATGAATGAATCAAGGCTGAAGCTGTTTTGTGTAGATTCCTACACCTATCATCAATACCAAAGATGTTATAAGCAGCACTTATCTTCATTTGAAAGAAGTGGGGAAATAGATGATGAAGAAATGCATAAATTGTTTTGACCTTGAACAACACAGAGAGATGGCCTCACCCATTGTATTCTTCCTGATTCAATGAACTATCTCCAGTAAAACAGGGATTTCTTTTGCCATACTTATTGAATAACTGCTTGATACTTTGTTGAAGGCTCCCACATTAGTAATGGCCACTTAGGCCAAGTATCAGAGGACAACCAATACATGTGGAATTTGGAGAGGAGAAGGGCTGCCACTGGAAAAATAAATTTGAATTACTTTTCTTTATTGTGGAAACGGCTCAACATTAAATCTTTTGGCCAAAGCTCTCTCGTCTATATATGGCCACCCCCCCACTCCCCCCCCCCCCCCCCCCCCCCAACCAGCAATCTGCCTCTGGGGCTGCAACTAGATCCCCTAATTGCCGGTCTTATCCAAACTCCCTTTGCAGTTGAGGTTCATTATGCACTCATTTTGAGTTCAAAATAGTTCTTTGTACTTGCAATGTATTATATTCTGATCTGCAGAGCAGAAAGGTTCTGTGGAAACAGTATGTTCAAAGTAACAAAACTGGAGATTGATTCTAAACATTTGTTCAGTACAATGAGTCGGGTGGATGTCAATATATTTGCAAGGAATGACGAATGATTTATTTGAAGGAATTGAATGTTATTGGTACACCTATCCCTGTTTCAGCACTAACTCACTGATACTGAATATTTGCAATGACTCAGTTGATAGCAGTCGCAACTCTGGAGTCAGAGGAGTGTAGGTTTGAGACCGACTTGAGCACAATAATCAATGCTGACACGCCAGTCGGAGATGTTGGCCTGGATTCTCTGTTGCCGGTAGCAGGGCCTCCACGGTGGCGGAAAATCAGGATCGTTGGGTGCCGCTCCTGTAGCCATGCTCCAACCCCACCCTGCTGGAGACAGGATTGGGGTTCGCACCCACGCAGCAGCAGGAGAATGTAAATTAATGACCCATTTGCATCCACTTTGCGGGCCGGACGCCCTATTCTCCACCCCTCCATGATTCTCTGGTCCCCTGGGCCGGGAGACACGTGGTTGGGGATTACTACAGTTCCCACTAAAAATATGCACCTGACGTGGGGGACCTCGAGATGGGCCAAGGGCGTAACTCCTTAAGGGAGTTGCCCCAAACTCCATCCATGGCCCACCAGCCCCTTACAATGCACGACCTGCCCAACCCTCCAATACCGAACCCCCCCCCCCCCGAGATCCCCTAAAATGGGAGAAACATCCTCCACAGAGCCCCCTAAATAGGAATGCCCCACAAGGATCCACTAAATAAAGGGACCCCTCCCAAAGAATCGCAGGAAAAAGACCCCTATCTGGAAGCTAGAGAGCAGTCCAGACAGGGGCAGTGAAAAAAAATGACATGTTGTAAAATTTACATCAGAAGTCCCACATGTCCATTCCTGGAAAAAGAACAACTGTGACCTGTATTTAAACCCTTCAGATCTTGTAGCTGCAATCCATTCATTAATTTCAGGCAGTGAGCTGTGATTGGCAACTTTCACAAAGCAGCTGCAGCCTTGATTCATTCATCTCCTTTCATGGGTGAGCGACTCTAAAGTGGTGAAAACCCAATGTTTGCAAACAGCACCCACATCAAAGAGCAGTAAGTGTATTGCAATCGCACGCTTGAGTGGCTGGAATGCACATATCTATTAAGGGAGTCCCTGGTGGGTGGGTCTCCCGATTAAGGGGTCCCCCTAGTTAGGGAGTCCTGGGGGGTGGGGTGCGCGGGTCGGGTCACACCTGTACTTGGAGGAAGTGGTGGGGGCACTACGGCAATCCAGGGGTGGGGGACTGCTTTGCGATGGCGGGGGGGGTGGCCGGCCGCAGGGTTTTGCTATCGGGCAGCCCACTGAACGTGGCAGCCCAATAACGAGACTCCTCAGGGAATCCCACCTATTCCTTGGCATCGATGAATTTGCATGGTGATGAATACGGAATTGCTTCCTGACTTGCGCTCCCAGGGGAATGTAAATAGGTAGTAGTTTTCCTCCGGAACATATGCTCCCAAACGGAGAATCTGGCCCGTTGTATTTTGTGTGAAAATTTAAACTGAGGCCTGTCTGCTCTTCACGGTGGATGTAATAAATCCCATGGTTCTATTTTGAACAAAATCGGGGGAGTTTTTAAAAATTATATCACCGGATGCAAGCGTCTCTGGCCAGGCCAGCAATTTTATTGCCCATCCCTAATTGCCTCTTGAGAAGGGCAGATATCCCTGGTGTCCTACCTAATATTTATCTCTCAATCAACATCATAAAATAAAGATTATTTGGACATTATCACATTGCTGTTCATGCAAGATTGCTGCATTTCCTATTTATAACTGTGACCATGGCCAAGGAAATGTGTTTTGAATTGTAAAGCACTTTGGGATGGCTGGTGGTCGTGAATATTAGGAATGTGAATGCAAGTTTTTAAAAAAACATATTTCAACCATAGTGCTTCAACAAAAATGAATTCTTGCATTAATTAGTTGCACATAGTGGGCGGGATTCTCTCAGCCCAAGCCGGGCGGAGAATCGGCGGGACGGACGCGAATCATGCGCCGATGCCCCGACACCGGTCCGCTGATTCTCTGGAGAGTGGAGAATTGGTGCCATTGGCACCGGCGGGGTCAGCCTGGGATAGGCCGAGCGGCCACACAAGAAAATCCAAGTCCCGCCAGTGCCGTCCACCTGTGGTCCTACCTGGCGGGGTCTCGGCGTGCATGCGTCGGGGAGGGGCGACCTAGTGGGGGGGAGGGGGTCTGTCCCTGGGGGGGGGGGGCCTCCGCTGTGGTCTGGCTCATGATCGGGGCCTACTGATCGGCGGGCCGGCCTCTCGGGCTAGGGGCCTCCTTTGTTCCACACCAGCCTCTGTAGCCCTACGCCATGTTGTGTCGGAGCCGGCGCAGAGAAGGGAGCCACTGCGCATGCGCGCAATCACGCCGGTCCCACTGCACATTGCCACAGGTCCCATTGCGCATGCACGCATTGGCGCAGCTCCCACTGTGCATGCGCGCATTGGCACAGGTCCCATTGCGCATGCACGCATTGGCGCAGCTCCCACTGTGCATGCGCGCATTGGCACAGGTCCCATTGCGCATGCACGCATTGGCGCAGCTCCCACTGTGCATGCGCGCATTGGCACAGGTCCCACTGCGCATGCGCAGACCCGCGGCGCCCGTCTGATGCCAGGGATCGGCAGCTGGAGCTGCGTGGGTCGCTCCAGTGCCCTGCTGGCCCCCTGTAGAGGTCAGAATCGCAATTCCTGAGGGCACGTTGACGCCGTTGAGAAACGCGATGGCTTTTACGACGGTGTCAACACTTAGCCTCAGGATCAGAGAATTCCGCCCAGTATTTGTACAGCTGCCATTATTGAAAGGAGTTATAGTTACCACAGTTGAAACAGAATTGGAGAGTAATACAAAATATATTTGGTACAAAACAATGTTAAGCCAAACCTGTTTTAACTCCTGGGACTCCATTAAATTTCACAATCTGGTTTCTAACCTGATCTGTGGTTGAATGGGAAATCTGCCCACTTTTAAACCCAAATTGTGATGAGCGCTCCAGAGGCTGACTTAAAGTGGAATGCACACCTTCCGGCTAGGTAGATTCCCTTGTGACTGGTTCTTTCTGGAAACTCTATATTTCCCAGCAGACCTGGATCGCAAGCCTAGGTGAGGAACCGGAGTTCCAGTCCAAAGTGGGAAAATAGAAGCAGAGCGGCAATACTACGGTGATTCGGCCCAATTAATCTACAATACTCTGGGCATCAATTATGTCCTACAAACAGACATCTGTATGAGCTGGGTGCCAGCAGCTGAGCACCCTTTGGAATGACTGCAAGCGCTATTTTAAGTCGATTGTGATAACAATCTGTGAAGTTTTGCTCACCAGGTTGCTTACTGGGGATAATTTTCATACTGCTCATTTAAAATTTAATATGCATTTACCACCAGAGTCAACCCTCAAATTAGAATGCCGGTTAGTGCATTTCTGGTGGAAATGGGCAATAATTCAATTTTCGTGGCAAACTCAACTGATCCTCCAAGTACCGAATTAGAATTTGCTGTTTAATTGTTCCAGATATAAGGCACATTTTATTTATTTAATCTTTTTATAAATTTAGAGTACCCAATTCATTTAATATAGTATAATATATTTTTTTCCAATTAAGGGGCAGTTTAGCGTGGCCAATCCACCTACCCTGCGCATCTTTGGGTTGTGGGGGCGAAACCCAGGCAGACATGGGGAGAATGTGCAAACTCCACACGGACAGTGGCCCAGAGCCGGGATCGAACCTGGGACCTCGACGCCGTGAGGCACCACTGTGCCACCGTGCCGCCCTGTAAGGCACATTTTAGTACTTCAGTGTAATTATACGGTGTGATCTAATGGCCTCGTTGCACCTGACTCAGGACGCGACGAAGCCAGTAAATCTCGCGAGTACGAAGCTCGTTAAGCCTCGTAAGATCTAACGAGGTACCGAGTTCTGGATCCAGATTTGCATATTTACTTGTGCAGTTAAGCTGACTTAAATATGTTCACGCTGGAGTTACCCAAAACTCGGTACAACAACATCGCCTTGCAGACCCCAAGTGGACACCGTTTAGCACTGATTTCACAAATGTGGACAGACGTTCCAGCACTTAATAAGAATAACAATAATAATAACCTTTAATTGTCACAAGTATGAAGTTACTGTGAAAAGCCCCTAGTCGCCACATTCTGGTGCCTGTTCGGGTAAGTTGGTACGGGAAATGAACCCGCGCTGCTGGCCTCGTTCTGCATCACAAACCAGCTGTTTAGCCCACGGAGCTAACCAGCCCTGGGGGTTCATCCAGGCGTTTGGGATCCTGTGGGTGGTTAGGCTCTGGGCATGGTGGTACCCTGGCACACCTGATGTCACCCAGGCACCATTGCACTGTCAGCCTGATACCCTGACAAGGTGCCCAGGTGGCACTGCCAGGCGACCAGTGCCAAGGTGGGCATCTTGCGTGTGCGGAGATCGGACCCAAGTTGCCCTACGCTTATGAAGTGGGGTGCAAGGGGCTTGAGGACCTCCCCAATTAGTACTTTTTGGGGTGTCTGGAGGCCACAATGGGGGAATCCAGAGATTGGTGCGCCATTTTAAAACTGGCACCCCAACCTCTTCCTGCACAGGTGGGCTGAGCTTGTTAGTGCAGGAAACAAACCTGAGTGCGGCCTCGGCAGTTGGGGGCGCGGGGGGGGGGGGGGGGGGGGGGGTTCATCGGCGAGGCCCAGAAATGAAGCAGTGTTTAATAACACTGGGAAACAGCCCATTAAATGCGCCCAAAACAGGACTCTTGTTTCAATTAAATTGCGCTCTATAATAAACACTGACCATAGGCTTCTACTGAGTGTTTATATTCTAATTCTGATGGTTATGAACACCTATCTATATATTTTTCTGTCAAAGTTGTATGTTCTGATTCATGTTCTAATTCTTTACCATCTGTTTCGCTTTTATTAACGCTCATTTGAATATCATGAAAATTGATGTGAAGGTTGACTTCACGATGCCATTACCTCCAACACAGTATTTCTATCCAAATTTTATTTCTTGTATTATTTCTTCTGCATTCCATTTGTTTCCCATATAGCTTCAATTTTCTTCGGATTTATTTTTGCTTTCATCCACTTTCAATGCTGCCTTCCTCTTTGCCCCTTCCTTCACTTCTTTATTCCAGTTAATGTCAGACATACATACAAATTAGGAGCACGAGAGGACCATACTGCTCTTGCTGCCTCTGCTGCCATTCTATAAAATCATGGCCGATCTGGTTGTGGCCTCAATGCTATTATCCAACGCCTGCCCCTGATACTCTTAGATTTGTTTTTTTTTTATTTTTACAAAATATTTTCCAATTAAGGGACAATTTAGTGTGGCCAATCCACCTGCCCTGCACATCTTTGGGTTGTAGGGTTGAGACCCACGCAGACACGGGGAGAATGTGAAAACTCCACATGGATGTGACCCGGGGCCAGGATTGAACCTGGGTCCTTGGCTCTGTGAGTTAGTAATGCTAACCACTGAGCCACCGTGCCGCCCCTACTCTTAGTTTTATGATTAATAAGAGATTCAATCTACCTTTTCCTTAAAATATTCAATGACTCTGCCTCTCTCCATGCAAGGGAAGTCCACAGACCCACGACACTCAGAAAACCCTTGGGTGCGATTGAATGACCTCATTGTGCATGACTCTGTGATGCGAAGAGGCCATTAAATCCTTGGAACGCCTCGAGATCCGGGATGGCGCAATCTGGATGTCGCCTTCGCTAGGTGAGATCCAAATGAACACATTTAAATGAGCCATTAGGCTCATTTAAATATGTCCACATCCAAAAGTCCTGAGGCCCGGGAATGACACAATTAGCCGGAGGCCTGGGAAGGGTGGCACTGCCAGTCTGGCACACTTGCAATGCCAGGTTGCAATGCCCAGGTGCCAGGATGCCCATGCCAGGGTTCGAGACAAGGGGTGCCCTTTCCTTGTGAGGGCCGGGCTCAACGACCCCCTAAGAGGTAAGTTGGGGGACAAGGGTCTGGAGGCCGCAGTGGGGATGAAGGGGTCGAGAGATTAGTGAGGTAAGTGCAGCCTTGGTGGGGCGTTCCTCGCTGAGGCAAAAAAAACAGTTCAGTTTGATAGTGGGTTTGTTTTCAATGCTGCAGGCGCAGAGAAACTGCCCGCTATTGGTGCCTGAAATAGGACTTTTTTTTCCCCGTTAAATCGCACCCCTTGTTTTTAAACTGTGTCCCCTAGTTGGTCTCTCCTAACTAACCTGTTTCCCTGTGATGCCTGTTAGGGTATTGGGGTTTTTTTGCTCTTTGTCTAACTTATTCCATATTCATTGAGATTTTACAGTTAATCTAGTTCCCTCTCGTCTTTGATCAGTATATATCCAGTTTCTCCCTCAATTTATTCTTTCATGAAAATATACATTTGTTCTCTTTATGCCCTGTTCCTGGTGCCTCCTCAATAGTTTTGTAACCCTTCTCAAAGGCCTCAGTATTGTCAAATTTACTTATTTTGTTTGTGAAGCAACCAATTGGATAGATAAACGTAATGCGATAGCAGTATGTATGAATTTTCAGAGGGTGTTTGAATAGGTGTCAAGAGGATAGTTCAAAATATTTAAGCAGATGGTATAAGAAATGTAACAGCTGAGATAGAAAGTTGGCTGGTGGACAAGAAATAAAGATTAGGATAAAAAGGTATTATCCAGACTGGGGAAGGGTGGAAGGTGTGTATCCCAGTGGTCATTATTGGGCCAGCTTTTGTTCTGTGAATATATAAGAACTTGGACTTGGAAATCAGAGCACAATCTCTCAGTATATATGAGACAAAAATAGAAGTTTTGGCAAACTATGAGAAGGGCTGCAAAGTCTTCAGGAAGACGGTTTTGACTGAGAGGGCAATTTAATGTGAATAAGTGGGACATAATTCATTTTGTGGAGAAAAATATATTATTTATTCTGATAGTTGCTGGAACAAGGAAGTGATTGAAATAGAAACCATGAGGAGTGTTCATTTGGAGGGTGATTGCTCCATGGTGGTGGTGGGGGTGGGGGGGGGGGGGGGGGGGGTGGGGGGGGTGGGGGGGGGGGGGGGGTGGGGGTGGTGGGGGGGGGGAGCAAATCCTGTGGGGGGCATTCCAATTTATATTCATTTACATTAGCTTGCCCTTTTATCTTTTAAGGACCCAAGTCGCTTCTGTAGTCGTCGGACCCGCCACTTTCATTTCTTTTGGAAAGATACAGTGGGGCACCCTGGCAGCAGAGCCGCCGTGTTACCCTCATCTTTTCCTGGTTGAGATAAGGTTTTGCCAAAAAATTGCAAAATTCTGTCCCACATTTATTTATAACTCTGTTGCTGAAAACATTATTCACACTGAATATATATTTATTAATGTTTTCTTATGGAAGTAGGCTGACATTAACACTGCAATTAAGTTACTGGGAAAATCCCCTAGTCGCCACACTCCGGCGCCTGTTCGGGTACACGGAGGGAGAATTAAGTATGTCCAATTCACCTAACAAGCACGTCTTTCGGCACTTGTGGGAGGAAACCGGAGCACCCGGAGGAAACCTATGCAGACACAGGGAGAACGTGCAGACTCTGCACCAATAGTGACCAATAGTATGATCATTTTAAAATAGACATTATAAAAGCTCAAGTGCTCACTTGCTTGCTGTTGTAATTTCCAGTGACTTGCTAATTACCATAATTCCTGAAACAAATAACTTCACACTCTCTTCCCCATTTGTTTTTCATGTATTAATTATATGTGGTTACCCCTTCTATTGATTCTGCTCTGCTTGTTTTCAGTGATTTAGAAAGATGAATACTGGGAATCAGTGGCAATATTTTTCAATGAATACCTTATTAGTTGAATGATAGGACCCAGATGGTCGCAGTACAGGAATTGTCATCAGCCTGGGAGAATATTACTAGTGAGGTCCCACAGGTATCTGTTTTCAAATTTCTTCCTTTTGTAAGTGATCAGGAGCAAGGCATCATAAACGCAATGGCTTAATTGGTGGATAATACTAATTCATGGAGATTGATTACTATGATTAGTCAACAATTCCATTATAATTGGTATCATGCAATTACCAGGATTGTCGAAGGTCGATGGTCTATTGGCCAATGGGTTTTTTGTATTGCAATTTTTCTGTTCCAGTGTGATACTGATTTATCATGGGGTTGGTCTGTAGAACCTCTACTCCCTAAGCAGCTTATCTGTTTACTGAGCTGGCAGTGGATAATTAATCACAATCAATACTAATTTCCATCCGTGTTCCCTCAACTTTCTCCAATCCTGCAGTTATACCCAGCTGCTCATGCCATCCTTTACCAATAATAGCACTCAATGTCTTAATGGGGTTATCCTTTAACTTTTCTATTTTGTCTTTGCTTAGTTCTCTCTGTCACTTTCTCTATAGACATTTCTAATATGTGGTTGACATGTGTAGTTTCTATTGTCCAAAGTTCCTTTAAGAACAAAGTAAATCGGGGAAGTATTTTGAAAGAGGGTGAGTTTCCTGATTATGACATTATTAGGTTCCACAGAAAGTCCATGTGACCTGAATTGCCAGGATGAACAGCTAAGGAGGAGAGGGTAAAGGGAAAGCTAATTGCAGTAGGGTGGAGTCGGCCTGTGTTTTCTATTTGGTACTTCAGAAGAGAATTGGTGAAACGAGCAAGTCTTTGAACAGATCCTGATGAAGAAAATCTGAGAATAGAATAGTGACTGTTACTCTGTGTATTATACAGTTGGAAAGGACAGAACACTTGAGAAAGAGAAAGGGGTTGTGGATTGGACAATACCCATTGCTGCTGTTGAAATGGTGCAAAAGACCCCTTGAAAGAAATTGAAGAAGGAAGTCTCTGGGGATTCTGTGCCACCAGGACTGTTGTTGGCCAAATGAGAGAAGGTTTGTAGATGTGCATCTTATTGGTGGTAACCATGTCGAGGCACTGCAGATGGATTACAGCTGCTGGTGAATGTGACTCAGTCAAAATGATTGGACAGAGAAGTGAGAAATCCGCCAAAGTGGAGGCCAAGTTGGAAAGACTGAGATTGCAGGTGGTCCCACATTTGTACAGGGAGTAATGCAAGGGCTTCCAACGACCTAAAGTGAAATTTATTTGAACCATCCTTCACCTGTTGATTAATGTTAAGTGATGTTAATTTTAGTTGGTTTGTGACAGAAAAAGTTTCAAAAAGTGAAACCTTGTCAGCGGGTTTCTTTCTGTTGGAAATTCCTTTTCTTTAAGAAGTTAACGGTGTCAACAGGGATTGTAACTACTACAAGAAATCTTACTCGTGGTTCCATAACATTTTCCCAGTGGTCTTTGTGTCACCCTTCAACAACACTATTTGAATGTTTTATACTTGTAACACAAGTCTTGTAAAACCTTCAATTGAACTTTTTTGTAGAATATTATTTTGGAACAATTTAACATAACATACAAAGGGAAGGCAAAGTTGCCATTGTCCCAGATGACCATAGGCTGCTTTCCCCTTTTCAGGGGGAGAGCTGACAAGTGGTGATTTAACCTGAGGATCACCACACCTCAGGCGAGGGGCGAGGTTGAGAAGGCGGGGCCTTCAAGAATAACCTCAGCTGGTACGGGAATTGAACCCACGCTGCTGGCCTTGCTCTGCATCATGAACCAGATGTCTAGCCAAATGAGCTAACAAAATTGGCAACCATATATTTAACAATAAAAATGGAAAATCAAGTTATGCTAAAGCAATGACCATCAAACTTTACTGTTTGGGTTCCTCCTGTAAATAGTAAATCATTTATACTCCATAGTTCTACTATACAATATCCAGTGTCAATTACCCATGAGAAAACATTAATAAAAATCTATTCAGTGTGAATGTTTTCAGCAACAGAATTAATTCCATTATAAATAAATGTAGGACAGAATTTTGCCAGTTTTTGGCAAAACCTTATCTCAGCCAGGAAAAGATGAGGGTAACACGGTGGCTCTGCTGCCGGGTTGCCCCATTGTATCTTTCCAAAAGAAATGAAAGCAGCGGGTCCCATGACTACAGAATCTACGCTGTAAACAACTTGGGTCCATAAAAGATAAAAGGGCACGCTAATGTAAATGAATATAAATTGGAATGCCCACCACAGGACTTGCCTCCCCACCACCATGGAGCAACCTCCCTCCCAATGAACACTACTCATGCCCTGCCCCACCATTCCCACCTTCTTTAAAGAATTTGCAAGACGCTATTCTCTTGGAAGGCTTTTATCAAACTCTTTCTCACAGCCCATCTCCCCAACAAATGTCTGTTGAACACAAGTGGCCTGAAATTATCCTCATGAATCTCCAGCACTCGTGAAACAGATTGAAAACCAAAGACCATTGTTGAAAATAAAAATGGCAACTGAATGGTAGGTGGATTGGACACGCTAAATTGCCCCTTAATTGGAAAAAAATGAATTGGATACTCTAAATTTATTTTTTAAAAGGGAAATAGCATGAATTTTAGCCAAATTAAGTTGCAGAAAGAAAAAGAGCGCAAGAAAGATTGGATTGAGAGCGAAAAATGTGATGAAGGAAACGTACAAAAAATAAAAATTTTAAAAGACCTCTAAGGAGAAATTCACTGACTGCAGGTGTAAAATTCTGCTTTTTAAGTGATTCACTTTCTGTGCTTCCAAGGTTGAGTTGATATCAGGAACATAATTGCCCCATTAAAAGGATCCTTATGGCATGAAATAGCTATGCTAACTTTCTATGACAAATTTAGTTCAGCAGTTTCTTGAAATTCATGAGGCGAGATCCTGTTTTTGCCACAGAGTTAAAAGCAAATTACTGCAGATGTTGGCATCTGAAACAAAAACAGAACATGCTGTACAATCTCAGCAGGTCTGACAGCATCTGTGGAGAGAAAAGGGAGCTAACGTTTCGAGTCTGGATGACTTTGTTTTGAGTCTGGATGAGCTTTGACAAGAGTCATCCAGACTCCGAAACGTTAGCTCCCTTTTATCTCCACAGATTCTGTCAGACCTGCTGAGATTGTCCACTATTTTCTGTTTTTGTTCCTGTTTTTGAAAGACCAGTGAGGAAGAGGGGCAAATTGTCCATCAATTTGTGCTAATTTGCAACTCACAGGTAATATCTTCAGTGCCACAAATTGCAGGGTTTCTATGCACCAGTAATGCATATTTAATGCCCTTGGCAAACTCTGGGCCATTTTATGCCTCAGTTGTAAAATTGACAATAGATCAGTTGATGCTGTGGCTGTACCATTAATATTTACTTTCTCCTAAATGTTGTCACCTCTGCAATAACCTCTGGGCTAGAAACTACATTCATTCAGCAAATAAAGACAGTCTGGATGTTACACTTGTTGAGATTTGCTGAGAAACACTTCAAACACTTGGGTAGCTTGCTTCTGTTTGCTATTTTAACAGTGTTACCCCAATTAAAATGAACTTGAATAGCATTCACTAATATCAACAGCAATAATTTCCATTCTCTGTCCAAAGGCAGATCCAACCCTCAGTGTCCAACATCACCAGCGCAGGTTGGGGCGAGATCCCAAATACACCCCAGCCACAACGGGAATTGAAGCCCTGTACTGTTGGTACTGATCTGAACCATACTGGCTGTCCAGCAACCACCCCCCCCCACCCCCCGCGCCCCGGACCCAACTCCCAACTAATACAAATTGCTGTGGCAACAGGCACTTTTACATGTATGTTGAAGTCGGGACCTATGGACAGTGATGGTAGAGGCTCCAACTTCCTTTCCAACATGTGTGTTGGAAGAATTTGCAGGTTGGTACCCAAACTTTTCCCCCATGGTTTCAACACCCCTTCCTTGGCCTTCAAGGCTTGGACTGGGACTCAAACCCAAACCTTCTGGCTTGTGTTTTTATGCAAGTTCTTGCAGTAAACCTCTGAACCATTTGGGTTAGTAGGCCTTTGGCTTGAGAATCCTCTTCTATTTTAATAACTTGTTACGATCAGGCGAGAAGACACTGACTTCCCTCTATTCAGCCTCCTCGATTGGTCACAACAAAGGTTTAAGTTTCTTTTGCACAAGAATCTGCCTTTTCTAAATCAGAATGTATTTGACTATTAGGCTGTGAGCTACAAGGAGACAATCAAACAAGGTTTTATTGAGTCAAAGAAAGAGCAGATTGAATTGTCACTAAACGTAAGAAAAATAATAAAAACGGAACATCACACGCAGGTATCAGAAATGAGGGAATTTAAAATGTTAACAGAAAAATATACAATTAAATCACCCTTGGGCATAGATAGAGGTCTCACTTATAGATAGCTGCTGACCAATCCGTGTGCTCAGCACCACCACAAGACAAGCCATCCAAAAGGTCAAGCACCAGAGTCCCAGAGACACCCAGCTCACGGGTAAGTTATGTGGGTGAGGGGGGATGGGGTACTGGGGAGGAAGAGTTCTGTGGGGTGGTCGGGGAGGGAAAGGGATTTATGGGGTGGGGACTGTGGGGAGGGGTGTTAGGAACAAGGTGACTTTCAGCAGGTCTCCTCTATCTCGATGATACACCCCTAATTTTCTCCCTCCACCCCGGGCTAGGGAAGTGATCGGATGGCCTCATGATTTTAGCTGCCATGCATGTCGCATGGTGTCCGGCTCGCCTGCAGCTGGGTTAATAGCAGCAGCAGGATGAGGCCCTTAAGTGGTCATTAATGGGCACTTAAGGGCTTCAATTGGAGGTGAGCCTCAATTAGAGGTGGGACTGGAAGGTCAAACATGAACCTTCCCAGCCAGAACTTAATTCTGCGAAGACGGGAAGGTGGTGGGGTTAGGTTATGCCACTGTTCCGTCTAATTCAATGAACTTCCCACCTTCAAGGTCCCCTCCAGAGAGAGTGAATGATTCCACCCCCATTGTTCTTTCTCGCCTCCACAAATGTAAAAATAAAGAAGATAAATCTCATCCCACTTTTATGTGTAGGTGTAGGTGTAATTTGTCTTTGCGAACATTTAGAGGAAGCTCCAGATATTGATCGAAACTCGGAATGTAGCCTCAAGCTATCAACACGAGGGTAAATCTGCTTAAGTTGAAATGTCAAAAGCCTAGCTTACTCGGGATATTATGCTGCTGGTAACACATTTGCTACATAAAAATTGGTTGAAATCTGTTATTACACAAAATTGAGATTGTTGCTGGGTTTGTACAGACAACAGCAAGAAAACAGAGACTGTATTCATTCATGTTTAAGCATAGAAACTAGAAGCAGGAGTAGGCCATTCGGCTCTTGGAGCCTGCTCCCATTCAATATGATCCTGGCTGATCCTTGATCTCAATGTCACATTCCCGTTTTCTCCCCACACCCCTTGATGCCATTGAAATCTAAAATATCATCTCTTTTCTGACTACATTCAGTGACTTAGCCTCCACCGCCTTCGTTGGTAGAGAATTCCATAGGTTTCCTACCCTTTGAGTGAAGATATTTTTCCTCATCTCAATCCTAAATGATCAACCCCGTGTCCTGAGGCTGTGTCCCCTGGTTCTAGATTCCCTAACCAGGGAAAACATCCTCCCTGAGTCTAGTCTGTCCAGCCCTGTTAGAATTTTATACATTTCAATCACATCTCCTCATATCCTTTTAAACTCTAGTGAATACAGATCCAGTCAAACCAATCACTCCTCCTCGGACAGTCCCGCCAACCCCGGTATCAGCCTAGTGAACTCCCTCTATGGCAAGTTTAGCCTTTCTTAGGTAGCGAGATGAATATTGCTTTTAATACTCCAATTGTGGTCTCAACAAGGCCCTGTGTAACTGCAGTAAGACACCTCTATTTCCTAACTCAAATCCTCTTGCACTGAAGGCCAAAATAGAATTTGCCTTCCTAATTGCTTGCCGGGCCTACCTCTCCACTTTCATTGACTAGTGTACAAGGACACCCAGATTCCTTTGAACATCCACACTTCTCAATATATCACTATTTAATAACTCTTCCTTTCTGTTTTTCGCACCAAAGTGTACAACTTCACATTTAACTGCATTGTACTGCATCTGCCATGTGTTTGTCCACTCATTTTACTTGTCTAAATCATCTTGAATCCTCCTTGCATCTTCCTCACAGTTCCGCCCAGTTCTGTGTCATCAGAAAACTTGGAAATGTTATATTTGGTTCCTTGATCAAGGTCATGAACAGCTGGGGCCCAAGCACTGATCCCTACAATCCCTGCCTGCCACTCAGAAAAAGACCCATTTATTTCCACTCTCTGCTTCCTGTCTGTCAACCAATTCTCAATCCATGCCAATACATTACCCCTTAACCCATGTACTTTAATTCTGTCCACTAACCACTTATGATGGAGCTTATCAAAATTCTTTGAAAAGTCCAAATACACCACATCCACTGGTTCTCCCTTATCTATTCTACTAGTTACATCCTCGAAAAACTCCAATAGATCTGTTAAGCATGATTTGCCTTTCATAAACGAATGCTGGTTTTGTCCAGTCCCATTAATGCTTTCAAAATGTTCTGTTGTCACATCTTTTATAATAGACTCAAACAACTTCACCACTACTGATGTCAGATTGTCCCTTTTTTCTCTTCCTCCCATTTTAACTAGTGGGGTTACATATGCCACCTTCCAATCTGTAGGAACTGGTCCAGAGTCCATAGAATTTTGGAAGATGACCAGTAACACATTCAATATGTCCAGAGTCACTTCCTTTAATACTGCGGGGTGTAGATTATCGGGCCCTGGTAAATTTGTCAGCCTTTAAGCCCATTAATTTCCCCAGCACCATTTTTAACTAGTACTGATCACCTCCAATTCTGCCTTCTCACAAACCCTTAGTTCCCTAACATTTCTGGGAAGTTACTTGCGCCCAATTCTTCTGCCATTTCTTTGTCTCTGTTTTAATTACTCCCGGCTCTGACTATAAGGGACTTACATTTGTCTTTACTAATATTTTTCTCTTCACATATTTATAGAAGCTTTTACGGTCAGTTTCTATGTTCCCTGCAATTTTACTCTTGTATTCTGTTTTCTCCCCGTTTGATCAAATGCTTTGTCCTCTTTTGCTGAATTCTAAAATGCTCCCAATCTTCAGGCTTGCTGCTTTTTCTGGCAATTTTATATATCCCCTCTTTGGATTTAATATTATCTGTAATTTCTTTTGTGAGTCCTGGTTGAGCCACTTTTCCTCGTATTTTTGTGCCATACAGGAATGAATTCCTGCAGGTTGTAATTCATGCACACGTTCTTTAAATATGAACCACTGCCTATCCACAGTCAACGCCTTTAGTCAAGTTCCCCATTCCCCAATCTATCCGTTCCCCAATCTATCCTTGCCAATTGGCGCCTCATGCATTAATGGTTCCCTATATTTAGATTGAGGACCCTAGTTTCGGATTCGACTACTTCACTCTCCCCCTTAATGAAGAATTCTATCATATTATGGTTGCTTATCCCCAAGGAACCCTGCACAATGAGATTGTTGATTAATCTTTTCTATTGCACAGTACCTAGCCTAAAGTAGTCTGTTCTCTGGTTAGTTTCTCAATGTATTGGTCTGAAAAAACAATCACGTACGCTCTCCGGGGACGCTTCCTCCACTATATCATTGATAGTTTGCTTTGTCCAATCTATGTGTAAATTAAAGTCCCCCATTATAACAGTGGTATCTTTATTGCATGCATTTCTGATTTTTTTGCATAATACCTTCCCTCATATCTCCACTACTGTTTGTTTTCTGCCCCTGATGTTTCTTATCTCCACCCATACGGATTCCACGTCATGATTTTCCGAGCCAATATCCTTCCTCCCTATTGCTTTGATTTCCTTCTTTACAAATAATGCTACTCTGCCTCCTTTCCTTTTTCTGTCCTTCCTAAATAGTAAATACCCCTGGATGTTCAGTTCCCATTCTTGGTAACCCTGTAGTCATGTCTCTGCATCCTAACCATTTATATCTATTTGCGATGTTAATTCATTTATCTAATTGTGAATGCTCTGCCCATGAATAAACAAAGCCTTTAATCTTGGTGTTTTAACCTCATCAATCATCTTAGCTTTATTTTGCATTCTGGCTCCATTTGTCTTTCACACTTGTTTTTTCTGCTTTCCATTTTTGCTTCTTACATTTCTGTCTTTTGTTTCTCCTTCATCTGTCTTCCTGCTCAGGTTCCCATTCCCCTGCCATTCCCCTTTAAACCCTCCCCAACAACACCAGCAAACTATCCCGCCCCGAGGACATGCGGTTGCAACGATCCTGGTTGGACTGGTCCTACCTTGCCCAGAACCAATCCCAATGGCCCTAATTCCAACACCCTAGGGTACCCCATTTTATGGACAGGATTTCAATTCCTGGGCCAGAACCCCAGTGTCAAGATGACATCTGGGCCCCGACCCCACACCAATGTGGAAACGTGCATGTTGTACAATATTGATATGTTATTTTTTGTCCAGTTAGTAGTGAATAATTTGGGGTGGGACCAAGCCATGAAGCAGGCCCAGTTTAAAGAGCAAGCGGCAGCCATTGCTGAGGCTGCTGTCATTCCACAGAATGGAAGCTCAACATTAGCAGACACTGCAAATAGGCAGTAAGTGTATAAACATCCCCAAACATTAACTTCTTGAATGCAGATCTATCAAGTTCTAATAAAGTTTCAGTTGCTGTGATGTAATGTAGAAATCCTCCTCAATAAAGGCATGAGGAAAACTATACACTAAGCTGAAGATAGAAGGGTGGCTATAAAAAAGGTCTGCACTTCAAATGTTAGCCTTCCTTTTATTTTATAGATGTGAATAGATTTGCCAAGACTCTTTCCAGAACTTTCTGCTTTTATTTCGGCCCATATTGAATCTTATCTCTCCAGTGTATGTTGGCAATGTGCTGTGCTAACATTTCTGCTGCCAATACGGAGTGTCAGCTCACAGTCTTCACTCATCAATGCTGCCTTTTGCCACTGTCCGGCCATTGTGGGTCACTCCCCGCTATGTCACTGCCTCCTTCTCCATGTCATGGCTCTGACAGCGAGCTTAACCTGACCCTTGAAAACAGAGTCCTAATTTACCCCCTGAATGAGCTGATTGCAAACTCATCACTGGCCTTGAGTAACCATTTAAGAAGCACTGGGAGGGGTGTTGGGAGGAGGGGATGTGCAGTACCTCTTCTGACTTCCATCAACATAGTCCAATTTTTGGGAGTGCCAGTCTCGCATCGGGAATCCAGCACGGCAACCTGGCGGGAGGGGTTTGAGTCACCGCCTACCATGGAACCACTTCCTCCAACTATCCATAATCCTACCTTCTATTTCTGTCCAGTCAGAAAAACATGTATTCGCCATTACCCTCTGGCTCCTGTTTTATGAACTCAAGTTATCATGAGCCATTTAGCGTTCACTTCTATTTTTAGAATAAATCTGTTATGTGGTACTTAATCCTGACTTTTGAAAGTCCCTAAATGTAGCTTCTTGCCCCAATCCTCTTTGTTACTTCATTCAAATTGGTTAGTAGTCAGACAGGGTTTGCCTTTGATAAATTAATATTGGCTGTCCCTTATTAACCCATGATCCTCCTTGAGAATGAATTTTGTCCTTGGCTAAGGTCTCCGGTAGTTTTCCCACCAGTAACATGAGACTGATTGGAATGTAGTTATCTGATTGATGCGACCATCAATTCACACGAGACGATTAGTAGAAGTGAACAGTGGTTTTAATAAGTTAGATCTGTGCCTGCCTGCGACTGCTCTGTACTGCCATTTACTGTACGGCACATGAGTGCCGCCAACAGGCTGCAGATTTATATACCACCCCCGGAGGGGGCGGAGCCCACAAGGACATCAACATAATACAATACAGTGGTGAATTATAGTAGCAATACGTTCACCACACTGGTTCATTACGTAACAGTTGCAATTCTTCTGTCCTCCAGTCCTTGCCCAATATCCAAGGAGGATTCAAACTTGTCGGAGCTCCTGGCTTCACCAGTGGTTCCCTCAGCAGCTTCGGATGCAACACACCTGGACCAAATGAATTCACCATTTTTTTTAAAAATAATTTTTATTGGAATTTTTTAATACAAAATATAAAATATAACAACAAAC
This sequence comes from Scyliorhinus canicula, assembly GCF_902713615.1. Lineage (NCBI taxonomy): Eukaryota > Metazoa > Chordata > Chondrichthyes > Carcharhiniformes > Scyliorhinidae > Scyliorhinus > Scyliorhinus canicula. The sequence continues at coordinate 178,234,220 of NC_052152.1, forward strand.
AATGAAATGCAGCAAAATAACCCATAACAATTGTAACACCCCCCAGACCGTATCAACGCATGTATCATATCCCCCCCACCCCCCCAACCCCAACAAGAGAACTTAAAAATAAATTAAAATTAAATAAACAAACATAGTCATCGTTCCCACTCCCCCTCCCCCCCTCCCCCTACCCCTCCCCCTCCCCCCCTTCCCCTCCCTCCCTCCCTCCCTCCCTCCCTCCCCCCCTCCCCCCCTCCCTCCCCCCCTCCCTCCCCCCTCCCTCCCCTCCCTCCCCTCCCTCCCCCCTCCCTCCCTCCCTCCCCCCCTCCCCCCCTCCCTCCCCCCCCTCCCCCCCTCCCTCCCCCCCCTCCCCCCCTCCCTCCCTCCCTCCCTCCCCCCTCCCTCCCTCCCTCCCTCCCTCCCTCCCCTCCCTCCCTCCCCTCCCTCCCTCCCTCCCTCCCCTCCCTCCCCTCCCTCCCTCCCCTCCCTCCCTCCCCTCACCCCCTCCCTCCCTCCCTCCCTCCCTCCCCTCCCCCCCTCCCTCCCCTCCCCCCCCTCCCTCCCTCCCTCCCTCCCTCCCTCCCCTCCCCCCCCCTCCCCCCCGGGTTGCTGCTGCTACTGTCCCAGTACCCTATCGTTGAGCCAGAAAGTTGAGGAAAGGTTGCCACCGCCTAAAGAACCCTTGTACCGATCCTCTCAGGGCGAATTTGACCTTCTCTAGCTTAATAAAACCCGCCATGTCATTGATCCAGGTCTCCACGCTTGGGGCCCTCGCATCCTTCCATTGTAGCAAAATCCTTCGCCGGGCTACTAGGGACGCAAAGGCCAGCACACCGGCCTCTTTCGCCTCCTGCACTCCCGGCTCCGCCCCAACCCCAAAAACCGCGAGTCCCCATCCTGGCTTGACCCTGGATCCCACCACCCTTGACACCGTCCTCGCCACCCCATTCCAGAACTCCTCCAGTGCCGGGCATGCCCAGAACATATGGGCATGGTTCGCTGGACTCCCCGAGCACCTGACACACCTGTCTTCACCCCCAAAGAACCTACTCATCCTCGTCCCAGTCATGTGGGCCCGGTGCAGCACCTTGAATTGGATGAGGCTAAGCCGCGCACACGAGGTGGAAGAATTAACCCTCTCCAGGGCATCAGCCCATGTCCCGTCTTCGATCTGTTCCCCCAGTTCCCCCTCCCACTTAGTTTTCAGCTCCTCTACTGACGCCTCCTCCACCTCCTGCATAACCTTGTAGATATCGGATATCTTCCCCTCTCCGACCCAGACCCCCGAAAGCACCCCGTCACTCACCCCCCTCGCGGGAAGCGAAAGGAGTCCCTCCACCTGCCGTCTAGCAAATGCCTTTACCTGCAGATACCTGAACATGTTTCCCGGGGGGGAGCCCAAATTTCTCCTCCAACTCCCCCAGGCTCGCAAACGTCCCATCAATAAACAGGTCCCTCAGCTGTCTGATGCCCGCTCTGTGCCAACCCAAATTCACCATTTTAAGTGACACCGACCTACTTAGCAACTCATTTCTATCTGGGTTTTATCCAATCCAAAATGTCTCCTCCCCTCCACCGACCGCCTCTGCACCCGCCCTCCCTGAGCTCGACTGCAATCATTTCCAATTTAAAGTTTTCATTCGTCAAAAGCTGCCTTTATATTACAGCTGCTGTACTGGTTCAGAGTAATTTTGTTTCAAGACAGCAGCAATTTGCATTTTTTTGGCACCCTTTAAATGTCGCAGGGCATTTCAAGGTGCTTCACAGGAGGGTTATCAAACATAATTTGACACCCAGTCACATGAAATATTTGGGCAGTTGACCAAAAGAAAACAAGAAGCAGGTGTTCTGGAGTGTCTTTAAAGGAAGAAAGGTGCAGAGCTGCATGAAGTGAATTCCAGAGCTTTGTTTCTTGACAGCTAAGGCACGACTGCCAGTGGCGGTGCGATAAAAATTGTGGGTGTGCAAGTTAATCAGAATATAATTGCAGTCTAAATCTAAAATTAGGCAGACTTTTTGTTGGGGTACTTTCATTGCAAAGTCAGGCTTGGCCATAACTTTGGATCTGCATCACCATAAACCTAGCTCCAGTGCACTGATACTAAGCTTCAGATATTAACACAGAGCTTCAACTGGACTGTGGAATGATCTGGTTTCAATATGGAGCTTTACTATAGTAAAAATCATAGCAGTGACAAAGTGCTCTGTTTCTAACATGGTTAAACGCCACATACCATTCTGCATTTATGCTTAAAATTGTGGTATATAATAGAATTTGAGTTACATTTGCAGTCTTAAGATCTGCCAGACGGTTGTGTAAATCACCACACTCAGCAATACCCCTAGATCAGAGAGAATGAAGCCCCACGAGTGCCCTTACCCTTGACAGCTAACCAACAAGCCTGGCTCTGTCTGGCTGCCTGTCTGTGACAGAGATCAGCACAAATGGAAGTTTGTCGCAGATGCTGTCCATTAATCATGTATGACCCTTCATCACACACTTTGGCTTGCAAGATATTTGATGTGCTTGGCTTCTTTGTCATCATACACCAGCACGAGATTCCAATATCTGGAGAAGAGAACAAAAAACAGATTGATAAGAGGGTACAAAAGCAAGGCTTCTGCCAATCACATCACTCCTATTATTTAATAGTGTGACACAAGCACTGGGATCTTGGTTATGATAGTTTTGACATTTCCTAAAATATCTCTCACCTGCTTGCTAGTTTTACGAATGATGTTGAATATTGGAAATCTCTTTGTATACAGTAAATAGATAAATAGTTGATGTGTATGTAATATGCACTCAGGGACACGGCACTACATGCAATATGTTTTGAGATGCAGTGACCCATGTGCACCTTAAAGTTGAGAAGTGCAGCTTTTATGAACTGCTTAAGAAGTTGGACACTTAACATGTTAATATAGAATTTACAGTGCAGAAGGAGGTCATTCGGCCCATCGAGTCTGCACTGGCTCTTGGAAAGAGCATCCTACCCAAGGTCAACACCTCCACCCTATCCCCATAACCCAGTAACCCCACCCAACACTAAGGGCAATTTTGGACACTAAGGGCAATTTATCATGGCCAATCCACCTAACCTGCACATCTTTGGACTGTGGGAGGAAACTGGAGCACCCGGAGGAAACCCACGCAGACACGGGGAGGATGTGCAGACTCCGCACAGACAGTGACCCAAGCCAGAATCGAACCTGGGACCCTGGAGCTGTGAAGCGATTGTGCTAACCACAAGGCTACCGTGCAAGGCAAAACCTTGCATTCATTCTCAATTTTGGTGAATTTAAATTTCTGAACAATAAATTGGATTTCAGTCTCACAAATCCCTAAAGTTTGTTTGCAATATTTCAAATGTGACCTTTTAGTTAGTAGTGTTGGGGAATCCCATGTAGAGTTGCATAATAAATTATTTAGGAGTTGGCAGTGCAGCGCAGCATGTTGGAGTTGTCAGCACGCGGTGCCACCGTAATAAGATGTGTCCCTTATCCCCTCGGACCATTGGTTTCCTGATTGGAGGCACATTGCTATTGGGAAACATGAGGTGACAGTTCACTAAGACCCCTATACTGCGAACTGACAGTATTTGGGTCATACGGTGCAGGGTGTGTCAATACAATGGGTACATAATTCAGAGAGCGGCAGCGTGAAGGCAACACGTCACGAAAACAAAATAGTGAGGATGCTGGAAGTGGGAAATAAAAGCAGGCCATGATTAAAAGACAGGTCAGATAGCACGGGCAGGTCGATGGCCTGAAACGATTACCTTCTCTGCACCAGCTGCCTAACCTGCCGGCATTTTGTGTATTTATTTGCAGTAAACACTGGTTGTTGTGACACTACAACAGCCACACTCAATTATTACACAAAGGGGAAAAGTTGAGCCCCATCTCTAGATTCAACTGGAATATATTTGGGTGGGAAAGTTACAATGCCACCAACGGCAGAAAAGGAGAATGTCAGTTTTGCTGCTACTAATGACCCGCTAATGAGATTCTCACAGCATACAACTTTGAGGCATGCAATTTCCGAGAATCCAATTTCATTTTGTGTTAATTACACGAAACGGCAATCTCCTGTTTCCCATTAAAAGGCGAATAGCACCTCTCCACTTTTTGTGATGATGTGACGCGTGCAAGCCGGATTTTACAGCGCAAGTTTGCCTTTGACTTTGACAGTAAATTGTCTCAAAATCTATACATGTGGTGTATTGGAATAGTAATGTGTCACAACATTCCATTCCATTCCAAAATACACTCGGGGCAAAGGCGGATCACAGGTGGAGTAAAATGTGGCTGAGTGACAAGAGGGATCAGAGGAGAAGAAAGATTTAAAAGCAAATGAGACACACACGAAAAAGATGATGGGACACGCAAAGAAGGATATCGGCAGAAGTGACTGTGCTGAAAGACAAAATCAATTGAGAGAGAAATACTTGGGCAGAGAGACAGGAAGGCTGCAGGAGGCCAGTGCAATCAGATAGTTGGAAACATCTAGAGGATTGGGAGAGAAGCACATCCGGATCATCTTGAGCATGGGGGGAGGTTGGAAATGTTGCCGCCTCCTTGGCAGGAAGCCCATTCTTGCAAGGAAAACGCCTTGCCTGTCTAGGTGAAGTCTGGCACTCGAAATATTTTGAACCCATTTCTCGTGGGAGAATAGCATAGTCACCCTGTTCATCCAGAATCTGAGTTGAAAATCGACCCTCTGATGATGAGCAGATGGCAAAAAGGCACATTTCAAAGAAGCACAATTTGAAATTATTTATTTGAGAAGGCGCAGACACTGCACCCATAGTAGCAATTGAGGCTCAGGTGAGCAAAGGGCAGGACATCAGAAGTACCACGGGAATTCCCACTGTGCCAGTGGGTAAGCCATGCAAATTACCATTGACTAAATAAGGAGCAGACGATCCCGCTGGCAGCCAATGGCGAGCTGCCTGTGCTGTGGGATAACCCGGGGGTGGTGGGGGCAGGAGCTGGTAGAATGCAGCCCTGATGACTATTGTGATCAGAACTGGCACTCCAGTGAGGGAGCATTGCATGCAGGAGGCATTGGGTAAAATTCTCCACCTCACGACATCGCAAACGTGAACCGGAATTGGGCAGAGACTCTGGCCCCAGTGGTTAGAATGCCCGCTGGGCCGGCGATTGCTCAGATTTGTGTCAGCAGCGTGCTGGCCCATTACATTGTCATGAATTGCTCCACAAATAGCGCCCCCAATGGGAATGCTAACCGCACACAATTCAGTTCCAACTTTCAGACTCCCAAATGGAGAATTTTGCCTTTCAGATAACTCGGCAAGATATAACCTACCGCATTACCCTGGCATGGATCTGGGCACGCTGGGTAATAATGGGAAAGGCCAAAATCGAGATGGCACGAACCATTTTGAGATTAACCCGGTCTGCTCCTGATGGCGAGTCCACCATTTCGGCCACAAATGGCGAGGATATCATTACCCTTTATTTGCATTCATTTCAATCTCATTGGCGAGTGGCCTCCCAGGATTTATCCGACTCCCCTGGAGGAAGTCACATGGCTGTCGTTTAGTACTCCTTTTCAAAAACGTGAAGCTGACGCAATGGCTGCTGAGGGTGAGACACACGCAGACATGGGGAGAACATGCAAACTCCATACCGACAGTGACCCGGGGCCGGGATCGATAAAATGAGGTCCATGTCATTGAGCAGTGCATCAGGCTGCAGAAAATGCGATTCCAATGCCAGGACCACTCTGGTGGTGCCCTGCAGTACGAAAGGGACAATGCTGGAAAATCTCAGCAAGTCTGGCAGCATCTGTAGGGAGAGAAAAGAGCTAATGTTTCGAGTCCGATGACTCTTTGTCAAAGATTTGAGAATTTTCAGTCACATTTTCTGAACTGAGGAGCTCTACTCGCCAGTGCAGGAAGAGATGGGGGCGCCCAATGGGGATCCCGTTCCTCCAACAACCCCCAATTCACATATTGCGGGGTCTTCGAGCCACCCTGTTATAAACCTCCCACTACCTCATACTGGCAGGGCACCCTGGGCCCAATCCCCAGCATGGGCAAAATGCCACATGGATGGCATTGCCAGGTTACCCAGCTATCAGTTCCAGAGTGCCAGCCTCGATGCCCAGGTGCCATCAACAGCTAGGGTGCCATTCTGCCCAGAGGCCAACCACCCAGGTGCCTCTGAGCATCTGGGAGACCCCACCCCCCCGGGAGACCCCCCCATGCCCCCCCCCCCCCCCACCCCCAAAAGTGCTGTTCCGACTGGTCCTGGTTTGTGGGGACCAGTGCTAAACAGTGCCCAGCTGGGGTCTCCACGGTGAGGCCATTAAATCCCGTGAGCTGGTTAGAACTGGCGTAGGCATATTTTAGTGAGCAGTTAAGCTTACTTAACTATGCAAGTCTGGATCCCACCCATTGTGGGCGGGAACTAGATCTCGTTAGATCTCGCGAGACGTAACGACTGCCGGGAGCGCCAGAAGTGGCCTTTCGTGGGATTTACTGATCCCGTTGTGATTCCGGCGGGATGGGGCCAGTAAACTGCGGCCATTGTCTGCTCCATGGTGTCGACGCCCTCAGCCATGGTCCTCAGTGACTGGGCCATGCTCTGCAGTGCCTCGGCAAGGTCTGTCTATGCCGGGATATGTCCCACATCGACTGGGACATGGCGCTGAGGCCGTCATCCATGGACATTACAGACTGAGCCACCACCACTCAAGACGTGGATATCTTGCTCCAGGCTTTCCACTGCGGCTGCTAGTCTAGCAGTGTTGGCCTCTGTGCCATGTATTTTCGGGACCATCTCCTTTGCCCAAAGCCTTTGGAATTCCTCCAGTCGGCTATGCGGTCACTGGAATGTTGCTGACATCCCCTCCAGAATGTCACGGATCTGGCCTATCGTCTGCATCAGTTCTGAGAGAATCTTGTCCAGAGGCTCGGCATCTGACTGGGACTCAGCTGAGACCTGGGATCCAGCAGACCTCTGACTGCTGGCTCACCTGGATGTTCCTGCCTCCACCTGATATGCATCAGCAGCTGTGTGATGCTCGCCATATTGGGTCCCAGAAGCCTGTCCATTAATGTCGCCCACCAAGATATGTGTCTCTGCTCTGGTGGAAGGTGGAGGCGAGACCTGTGACTTCTCGGTGGCGGTCTCCTCTGAACTCTCCTCCGAGGTGGTCTCTTGAATGGCGGAATGACACCGGATGGTCCAGCCTCGTCAGATGGAGAATCCTGCGAGACAATGGACATGTGGTCAGTGAGAGGGAAGGATCAATTGGTCAGACATGAACCATTGGTCAGCATGGTGGTTAGCATAAATGCTTCACAGCTCCAGGGTCCCAGGTTCGATTCCCGGCTGGGTCACTGTCTGTGCGGAGTCTGCACGTCCTCCCCGTGTGTGCGTGGGTTTCCTCCGGGTGCTCCGGTTTCCTCCCACAGTCCAAAGATGTGCGGGTTAGGTGGATTGCCCATGCTAAATTGCCCATAGTGTCCTAAAAAGTAAGGTTAAGGGGGGGGTTGTTGGGTTACGGGTATAGGGTGGATACGTGGGTTTGAGTAGGGTGATCATTGCTTGGCACAACATTGAGGTCTGAAGGGCCTGTTCTGTGCTGTACTGTTCTATGTTCTATGTACTCACTTGAGATAGGTCTTGGTGAAGGGGCTTTGGATTCTCACCTCTGTGGGGCAGGCCAACCTCGCTATCTGACCACACTCAGGTCAACCCTGCAATCACCAGGGCCCTTTTCTCATAGGGAGTGAGGCCGCGATCTCGCTAATACAGCCATAGAAGAACACCCTGCCAAATGCACTCAAAATGACACTTAGAAGTTTTTCTGTTGAATCCTGCCCACTATTTCTCTCTCTACAGACGCTGCTGGACCTGCTGAGTCATTCCAGCATTTATTATTCTATATAAATGAAAGTCTTTCCCTTTCTTATTAGTCAATGTGTTTCCTTTACATGTCACACTTCCCCTCTCACTTTGTTAATAAGACACCTTCAGTAAATTTGCACTTTCTCCCCATGTCTGTGTGGGTTTGCTCTGGTTTCCTCCCACAGTCCAACGATGTGTAGGTTAGGTGAATTGGCTATGCTAATATTGTCCAAAAGGTTAGGAATTGGCCTAGGTAGGGTGTCTATCAGAGCTAGGGCTGTGCAGACTCGAAGGGCTGAATGGCCTCCTTCTGCACTGTAGGAATTCTGTGATTCTTCTCTGAAATTCTCAGACTTGCTGTAAACAATGGCATTGAAGATCTGCTGGTATATATATAATATTCCAAGCTCATTTCAGCAGCCATTTTGTTTTCAGATAATCCAAGTTGTTGTTTAGTATTCTACACATCTGTGGACTATTATATTGCCCTTTGACATCTGATAATTGGAGCCCAGAATTGTTTATTGAAAATGTGCACAATAAGCAGTCTCATGTGTACTGTAATTGCACCATTTTCTTGCTATTAAGTGTTCAGAAAGACTGAGTTATTTAGATCTTCAATCAAGATTTATCAAGGGAATTTTATGGTTAAATGAACTCTCTTTTTTCTCTGGATTGATTTAATAATTGTAATTATTAAGAATAATTTGATTTGATCTGGGTAACTAAGGGCATTTGCTGAGTTCAGTTGCATTATGTACAGCCATGCTGTATAATCTATAGCAAGAGCATCGAGGCAGACTTAAACTTGTACGAGATCTTAGCTAGATCGTGGATGGAGCTCCGTGTGGCAGTTCTGGGTGCCAGATTACAGGAAAGATATGGAAGGGATGGAAATGGTGGGGAGGTTGCAAAGTAGTTCTTACTCGTTGCTAATAGAATATGAATTCTCTGCCTGCCACTAATTGATAAAGCAGTGTCCATAAAATCTTTCAAAAGGAGTTTAGATGGTTGCTTGACTAGGGTCATTAAAAGGTGTAAACAGGAGAGTGAGAATAGACTGGTGTTGCATGTGGAGAAAAACACTAGCATATACACAGGCTAGGTCAAATTGCCTTGCCCTGTACTGTGACATTATATGAGCTGACTTCACTTTCAGTGCTATTGATCGGGAAGATGTGGAGAACTAATCATTGATATCTATATATTTATATGTACTGCACACACAGAACAACAAATTACTCGATGACAAATGGACACCACCGTGTTCTTATCACAGGATGAAGCACTCAAATTAAATTATATCAAGGTGGCCAGGCAACAATTGTATAAAGTAATTTAAAGTGCACTGTAGCATTTTATTAAGCAAGAGAAGAAAATAAGACACTCTATAAAAATGAAACTTGTGCCATGAGAACCTCTCTGCCAATTCAATATTTTTGAAGTGTAATAACTGTTGAAGGGCCAAAGCAACTAATTTTGAATGACACAGGTCCTGCAAATGAGAGAAATGAACAATTAATATTTTTTATGCTTGGCTGTGACACACAGAATTCACTGCTTTTATTTGATTATTTAGCATACCATCTGGAAAAAAAAGCAATTCAGATGGTGTGCGGTGTCAAAAATGTCAGCCTGGATTATGAGCTGAAGCCTTTTAGAGTAAATTTGAAACAACAACTTTCTAATCCAGAGGTGAAAGTGGCAGCAAGTGAGCCAAGCCGACACAAACAAAGGTTTATTCCTGTAACATTCCTCTCAAAGGTTACTTAATCACAGCTTACAGGCTGAAAAGAAAAATAGCACACGGCTAAAGGTTATATTTGGAGGGTCTTTTTCTAAAAATGCTGCCAGTCTTAAATTGGATATTTAAAATGCCAGGAAATTGGAACTATTTGTTGCCATTGAACTGCAGATGTAAATCCTCATCGGAATAGCACTGAAAACCAGTGGGTGATCATCTGCCATCAGATAATAATCTGCTCCGGATGGACAGTCATAACTGTGCAGAGATGTGAAAGGATTTGTGTTGACAGAAAAATGGTACAGCTGACAAAAAAAAGAGTACGGCTCGACATTTGAGATAAAATGCGTAGTTACAGACCCAGCAGGAAGGGAGCATGTACTAGGAAATGTGTTTTCTGGCAAAGGCAGCCACTAAAAGGTTAATTGTGACGGGGTGGGGGGAGTGATGCACGATCAATTGCACAAAGACGAGAGTTGAATACAACTGAGGCTTTATTGCTCTATGATGTGTGGCCTCCCACAGCAGCTGGCGAAATGGCTGCTGCAACGAGGACACACATATTTATACTCCGCCTACTAGGCGGAGCCAGCAGGCAGGGACTACCGTCGTACCTGTAGTACAGGTCCTACCATACATCATTTAACATAGGTGCAGCAGTGGTTTACCACATTCACCCCCTGTTAAAATTGAGTTCGGCGGGGGTGGTGGAGAATTATATACAACAACTGAATTTTACACATACAATTTTTGTGAGAAAAAAAAATGTCTTTTGAAGTCCAGTGGACCAGTTAGAGATTTAATGTGCCGCTGGGAGCGACACATTGGTGGCGGCGATGCCGATGCTCGTCTGGTCTTCAGTGCCTCCGGGAGCGTGCTGAAATCCTCTTCATCCTCGGGCGTGGGCAGGGGGAGGATGGATGGTCCTGGGGGGGTTGTTTCTAGGAGCGCCAAGGAAGGGCAGGGTGGCGCCGGGCTGGAGGGGTGTGTATGTGTGTGGAACCTGCTGGTGCCAGGTCCCTGAGGGAGACAGTATCCTGGCGGCCGTCGGAGTACGCTACATAGGCATACTGGGGGTTCGCATGGAGCAACTGCACCAAACAGAGCGAAGATTGGGTTGAGGGCTTTGATGACGGTGGCAGACGTCATGTCGGGGCATGGGATGGCAAAGGGGAATCTGGAGTACTCATCGACCACACTGAGAAAATAAGTGTTATGGTCGGTGGAGGGGAGGGGCCCTTTGAAATCCACGCTGAGACGCTCAAAGGGGCGGGAGGCCTTCACCAGGCGCCCACGGTCCGGCTGGTAGAAGTGCGGCTTGCACTCCGCACAGACCTGGCAGTCCCTGGTGATTGTCCGTACTTCCTCAACGGAATAGGGCAGATTGCAAGCCTTTATAAAATGGTACAACCGTGTGACTCCCGGGTGACAAAGGCTGTCATGCAGGGCCCGGAGTCGGTCTACTTGTGCGCTGGCACATGTACCTCGGGAGAGGGTGTCTGGGGGCTCGTTGAGCTTGTTGGAGCGATACAAAATCTCATAATTGTAGGTGGAGAGCTCGATCCGCCACCTCAAGATATTATCATTCTTGATCTTGCCCCGCTGTGTGTTATTGAACATGAAGGCTACCGACCGTTGGTCAGTGAGGAGAGTCAATCTCCTGCCGGCAAGGTATTGCCTCCAATGCCGCACAGCTTCAACGATAGCTTGGGCCTCTTTTACGACGGATGAGTGCCGAGTTTCTGATGCATGAAGAGTCCGGGAAAAGAATGCCACGGGTTTGCCTGCCTGATTGAGGGTGGCGGCTAGGGCAACGTCTGATGCATCGCTTTCCACTTGAAAGGGCAGCGTCTCGTCTACTGCGTGCATCCCGGCCTTGGCGATATCGGCCCTGATACGGGCGAAGGCCTGTTGAGCCTCGACTGTCAGGGGAAAATGGGTGGACTGTATGAGTGGGCGGGCCTTGTCTGCATAGTTTGGGACCCACTAGGCGCAGTATGAAAAGAACCCCAGGCAGCGTTTGATGGCCTTGGGACAATGGGGGAGGGGGAGCTCCATGAGGGGGCGCATTCGGTCGGGATCAGGCCCCAGAACTCCATTCTAGACCACATAGCCGAGGATGGCTAAGCGGTGCGTGCTGAACACGCACTTCTCCTTGTTGTAGGTGAGGTTTAGGCGAGTGGCGGTGTTGAGAAATTTGGCACGGTTGACGTCGTGGTCCTGCTGATCATGGCCGCAGGTGGTGATGTTGTCTAGATATGGAAAGGTGGCCCGCAAACCGTACCGGTCGACCATTCGGTCCATCTCCCTTTGGAAGACCGAGACCCCGTTGGTAACGCCGAAGGGAACCCTGAGAAAGTGATAGAGGCAACTGTCTGCCTCGAAGGCAGTGTATGGATGGTCTGCTTTACGGATGGGGAGCTGGTGGTAGGCGGATTTGAGGTCTACCGTTGAGAAGACCCAGTACTGTGTAATCTGATGGACCAAATCAGATATGCGTGGGAGGGGGTACGCGTGGAGCTGCGTGTACCGATTGATGGTCTGGCTGTAGTCCACAACCATTCTGTGTTTCTCCCCAGTTTTAACTACTGCCAATTGGGCTCTCCAGAGGCTGTTGCTGGCCTCGATTATGCCTTCCCGAAGCAGCCGCTGGACCTCGGACCTGATGAAGGTCCTGTCCTGGGTGCTGTACGGTCTGCTCCTGGTGGTGACGGGTTTGCAATCCGGAGTTAGATTTGCGAAGAGGGAAGCTGGATCGATCTTTAGGGTCCCGAGGCCGCACACAGTAAGGGGTGGTAGGGGCCCGCCGAATTTCAGGGTTAGGCTCTGGAGGTTACACTGGAAGTCCAGCCCGAGTAGTAGGGCAGCGCAGAGATTAGGGAGGACATAGAGGCGGAAGCCACTGAATTCTACGCCCTGGACCGTGAGTGTGACCGTACAGTATGCCACGGAATGGGATCCGGAGCCCAGGGAGATACTTTGATTGGTGGGATGTACCACGAGGGAGCAGCGCCTTACCGTATCTGGGTGAATGAAGCGTTTGGTGCTCCCGGAGTCCAGCAGGCAAGAGGTCACGTGTCCGACGATTTTAACGCTGGTCGATGCGGTGGCCAGGTTGTGCGGACAAGACTGGTCGATGGTCACTGAGGCAAGTCATGGTTGGTCGTCGCTGGTGTCTTATGATGAGGTGCCCAGGGGGCACGGGTCCTGGAACGCTGGTGGTGGCCCGACTGCGCGGGCCTGGCACACTGCGGTGAAGTGCTCCTTCTTACCGCAAGCCTTACAAAGGGCAGTGCGGGCAGGGCAGCGTTAGCGGGGGTGTTTCTGCTGGCCGCAAAAATAACATCGGGGACCTCTGGGGTTCGCTGGCTCGTGTGTGGTGCAGGCGTATTGGCTGGGTAAGGCCCCGCTGGGGAGCCCGTCTGTGGGGTCCACGATGGCTAGGAGGGGTGGGCCGTGCGGCTGGGGGTGTAGGCCTGAACATTGTGCGAGGCGACCGTTATAGAGAGCGCTAGCTTCTTTGTCTCTGCGAGATCGAGCATGGCCCCTTCTAAAAGCCGCTGGCGTATGAGGTCCGACCCAGTCCCTGTGCCAAAAGCGTCCCGCATAAGGAGGTTAGAATGTTCAGTGGCCGTAACGGCCTGACAGTCACAGTCCCGGACTAGTGGGATTAGGGCCCACCAGAAGTCTTCTATGGACTAACCAGGGAGTTGAGAGCGAGTGGCGAGTACGTGCCTGGCGAAGAGTGTGTTCGTCTTCTGGGCGCAATTTTCTTTAAGTAGCGTCATGTCGTCAGCGTAGTTTGACGCGTCCTGGATCAGCGGAAAGACGTTGGAGCTCAACCACAAGTACAGTATCTGTATTTTCTGAGCTTCCGGAACAGGGCTTGGCGCCAAGTTGATATACGCCTCGAAACAAGCTACCCAGTGCTGAAAGTCCTTTTTGGCGTCGCTTGATTGCGGATCCAGTTGCAGGCGATCCGGTTTGATGCGGAGGTCCATCTTCTGAAAATCTTAGAGCAATAAATTGAAGCACGATCAATTGCACAAAGACGAGAGTTGAATACAACTGAGGCTTTATTGCTCTGAGATGTGTGACCTCCCACAGCAGCTGCTGAAATGGCTGCTGTACATGGAGCACACATATTTATACTCTGCCTACTGGGCGGAGCCAGCAGGCAAGGACTACCATCGTACCTGTCGTACAGGTCCTACCATACATCACCTAATATAGGTGCAACAGTGGTTTACCACAGGGGGATTGTTCTTTGAGTTATTGGACTGTGTCAGCAGAGTTTCAATAAGTGGATTCAGCAGAGGTACTGGTGGTACTCCATGTGTGTACAGACCTTGGCTGTCGGAATACAGTATGACATAGGGAAAAATAAGATGATACCATGTCTTGCAAATATAAATAATAAGGAAAAAATGAAGGAAGTTCGATGTCTTGCACAGGACTACATAAGATGCATAGCGACTGGCCAATCGGTTGAACCTGTCCCTGCTGGTATTTATGCACCATTCATGCCATCTCATGGGCGGGCTTCACTGGTCTCCGACACCAAAATCGTGTTAGGCGATCGGACGGAGAATCCAAGTTGGAGGTGAAATCGGGGACAGTGCCGCTTTTACGATGCGCCGCCCCCCTCCAAAATGGCACACTCCTAGGGTACGCTGCACTCCATATGGACTGCCTCAGGACATTACCTGAGGCCCTTCCCCCCCCCCCCCCCCCCCAATGGGTCAAGTTCCCGATGGGGTGGGTCTCATGCTATTTTATTCGGGAATTGGCATGGTGGCTGCGGACACAGTCGGGGGAGAGCTGATCAACAGGCAGGTGGGGCTTTGGCCGGGGCTGGGGGCAGCGAGCCTGGCCAAAGGGGCGCACTATTTGGCAGGCCGGGTCCGTGCATGTTGCATGCCGCTGCAGGCTGCCGCCGTGTGCATGCGTGGCTACGGACCCAGCAATTCTCCCGCCGTATCAGCAAATAGAGCCGGATGCTGTGCGCTGAGTGCCTGCTAGCCACTGCCCCCCCCACCCCCCACCCTCCACCCCTACCCCCCACCAGTTGGAGGATCAATGGCCGTTTTGCACATTTTTTGCGCCGGCGTTAGCACTTAGTCTCAGAATCAGAGAATCCAGCTTGTCTAAACCTACCATTGTAACCATCTATTCCCTTCTCCCTCTTATGCTTGTCCAGTTTCCCCTTAAATACACCTCTCGTATTTGTTTCAACCGCTCCCCTGTGATAACAAATTCCACGTTCTCACCGCTCTTTGGGTAAGAAACGTTTCTTCTAGATTCCCTATTGGGTTTCTCGGTGAATATGTTACATTGAAGGCCTCTTATCCTCTTCTCCACAATAGGAAACATTCTCTCTCTATATCCACTCTATCAAAACCTTAAATAGTTTCAAAGACCTCTATTAGGTCGTTCCTTCCCTTTATTTTTTCAACAGGGACCCAGCCTGTCAATCCTTCCCTTGATAGGTGCACCCACACATTTCTGGTTTCATTCTTGTAAATCTTCACTGCATCCTCTTCAGTGCCTCGATATCCCTTTTATAATATGGTGATCGGAACTGCATGAAGTACTCTTAAGTGGGGCCTAACTAAGGTTCAATACAGATTTAGCATAATTTACCTTTTCAATTTCATAATTGTACTCCTGAACATAAAAGACTTGACCTCTCTAGATCATGCGGGGGGGGGGGGGGGGGGGGGGGGGGGTGGTACAGTGGTTAGCACTGCTGCCTCAGCTCCAGGGACCCGGGTTCAATTCTGGCCTTGGGTGACACCCAATCAGTGCCGTTCCATTTGATCCCGTTTGTGGCGACCAGTACTGAACGGCATTTGCCTGAGATCTCCGAGGTGAGGGAGATTGATCCCACGCCTCGGGTAACTCAAGAAACTGCACATTAAAGTGAGACTGTCTTGCTTTAATATGCAGATTTGCTAAAAGATGATCCTACCCACAATAGGCGAGATTCTCATAGCAATGTCTCGCGAGGACGCGTTAGATCGTTGTGTCGGGTAGGTCCCAGGAGCAGGGTATCCTGGTGTCTATTAGCCACGCTGCGCTGTGGCGAGCTGCTTTCCGGGCACAACATGGCCATTAAATCACGCCCTTTATAATTATTAGTAAATAATCTTTGTTTATAATGGACAACATTGACCAAGTACCACAACATCTAGTGATGAATGTATTTGTACTTGAGAATGCTTTGCTCCTCTTCCCCACCTAGATTAATTGCACCTTCCAAGAAATAATTAAGTGAACTTCCTGTTTTCCTTCCCTTTTTGTTGGTAAAGAGGAGACACCAGGGTCACCAGTCAGAGCGTTAATAAAATTGATCAATTGAAATAGTTCATGTCCAAATTCTCGGAATCCCCAGACAATTTTAAAGTTATGAAGTTAAGGCAATGGAAAATTTAAACATGACATAACAAAAGGAGTAACTGACGACTCAATAACTCCTGGGGAGGAACGAATTTGGCGCATTTCTGGAAAAAGAGGAGGTAGACTGAGGTAGCCATGTTTTCAAAGCTCAAGAGCTGAAGATTGTAGATCAGGGTGATGGGAAAAGTGGTTCTTTGATGCCCTAGATGTCAGGTCTTTTGTGTTCAGGAATACAATCATCTAACAAGATATACACTAATATGGAAATTGCCACTGCTTTTCTGTCATGGAGTTGTGACACAAAATTTCAATCGTGTAATTCTTAATTATGGCCGCGATCTAGCGATTGGGAACAGAGACCCATCGTGGGATTAGTCGGTGTTTCTTGGCGCTCTGAGTGCCAAGAAACACCAAACTATTGAACGGCCATTCGGGTCGATCAGGGGCCTCAGCACGCCATTTTAAAATGGCGTTCTAAACTCTCAATGCTCCGACGTAACCTCCGAACACCCCCAACCCCAACTCGCCTGTAAAGGTGTCCTAGGCGCCAAGTTGGGGGAGGCGAGTCTGGTAAATCGCGACCGAGATATTCAATTCTGTTCCTTATAAAAGCTAACATTCAAATTAAGAGCAGACGGAGGTTATTTAGCCCCTCTAACCTTCGCTGACATTTGTTAATATCATGGCAGTTCTGATTGTGAGCTCTGCCTTTAACTCTCCATTCCAGTCTGCCCGCTATAGCCTTTGGCCGGGATTCTCCGAGCCCACTCAAGGTCGGAGAATCGCGAGGGGGTGGGAGAATTGCGCCACGCCGCTCCGAGGCCAGGCCGCTGATACTCCGGTGACCGAAGAATCGGCACCAATCGCGCCCGCGCGGTCGCCGCCGCTGAAATAGGCCCCCGCGGTGATGCTCCGCGCGCGACCGGCCAAGTGCCCGCTGAGTCCCGCCAGCGTGGTTTCCGTATGGTCCCACCCAGCAGGACCTCGGCTTTCTGGCTTCGGGGCCATCCTGGTGGTGGGGGGGGCAGGAATCTGACGGTGGGGAGTCCTCCACGGTGGCCAGGCCCATGATCGGAAGCTACCGATCGACGGACTCAACCGGGATCTGGGATTCATGTCGCATTACATTCGGCCCCCACCAACAAGCCTGGACTTGCAGAGGCCTACCGACTGAACTGGCTTGGGACAATTCACACCTCTTTAACCTGGAGTTACCTCTCTCTCTGCATCTTTGATGATTTGATTGCCTGCAGGTGCTCGCATTCCGGGGCATCTCTGACTGTGTCTATATAAACATTTCTGGAACAAGCCTTTCCATTCACCTGAAGAAGGAGCCGTGCTCCGAAAGCTCGTGTTTGAAACAAACCTGTTGGACTTTAACCTGGTGTTGTAAGACTTCTTACTGTGCTCACCCCAGTCCAACGCCGGCATCTCCACAACATAACAGTAATCTTGACATACTAATGCTCACTGACATTCTCACTGGGCGCGATCTAACGGCTGCGTCATGCCCGACTTGGTGTTGGGCTGAGGCCAATGACTCGCGAGAGGCCTCTCGCAAGATTTGTGATGCGTGGTGGCACAGTGGGTAGCACTGCTGCCTCACAGCTCCAGGACCCGGGTTCAGTTTTGGCCTTGAGTGATTGTCAGTGTGGGAGTTTGCACTTTCTCCCCATGTCTGTGTGGGTTTTCTCTGGGTGCTACCTTTTCCTCCCACAGTCCAAAGATGTGCAAGTTAGGTAGATTGGCTATCTGAAATTTCCCCTCAGTGTCCAAAACGTTAGCTGGGGTTACTTGGTTACAGGGTCAGGGTGAAGGCGTGGGCTTAAGTGGGGTGCTCTTTCCAAGGGTGGGTGCAGACTCAATGGGCCGAATAGCCTCCTTCAGCACTGTAAATTTTATGATGCTCAAGATGTCTTGCGAGATTCAACCATTGGGCTCATTTGAATATGCATGTGCAGGATTCTCCCGGCGCCCAGGCCAAACGACCTCGCCTGAGAGACCTCGCCAAGGCACCATTTAGTACAGATCCAGACGGAACGGCACCTGGTAGGTCTCCCAAGCCTTTGGACACCCCTGGGTGGTTGGGGACAGGGCAGCGTGGTACCCTGGCACCTGGACACCTTGGCACTGCCAACCTTCCACATTGGTACTGTCAGCCTGGCACCTCAGCAATGCCACACTGGCACTGCCAGGCTGGCAGCGCCTGGGTGGCACTGACCAGGGCGAGGGGATGAGGGGGGGCCATGCCCATGAAAGAGGGTATGAAAGGTGGGGGAGCTGAGGGCGACTATAAATGAGCCCCATAAAAGTTGGGGGCGGCGAAGGATGGGAATCCTGAAAGGGGGAGTGGGGAGGCCTGCCCTCGGCAACCAAATAGAGGGATGTCCACACTTGGAGGGTGGGGGTGTAGAGAGACATGCCCATGAGTACGGGGGAGTGAGGTGGGGTGACATTGTCCGTGAAGGGGGAGAGGGGGATGTCAAGCTCACTTGGAGATCGGAGAATCATTTCAAAATGGCAGCCCAATATCTGAGGCACTGGTCTTGCCGGTGAATTGAGCTCCCCACTGTTGAAATTTTTTTTAAGTGTGTGCAAGACTGGGGAGAAACTCCCCAAGGCTCCCAAAAATCACTAGATGTGGGTAAATACGGGGCGGATTCTGCCGTAATCGGCAACTCTGGCGGGAAGGAGTGGCGTGAACCACTCCGGCGTCGGGCCGCCCCAAAGGTGCGAAATCCTCCGCCCCTTCAGGGGCTAGGCCAGCCCTGGAGTGGTTTGCGCTACGCCGGCCGGCAGGGAAGGGGCTTGACGTGTGAATGCGTCTCTAATTCACTTGTCTCTCAGTCCGGAAGAAAGTACTCTCGAACACGTTCGTACTTCAGAATATTCTTTATTACGATCGGGGCCGCTCTCTAGGTATTCCGGGGAACCACCTCGGAGAGTGCCAAAGTATTGCTCAAAACATCCTTTTTTTATATGTATTATTAGGGGGCTGTCCCTTACATTCACTTGAGCTTGCCCCCATTACAAAGCATAAACTTGTTTTTGCCATAGATCCAATACATGATTAACTTGTTATTGCCATAGTTTCGATACATGATTTTACAGACTTTGAGGTTATCTATTGGCACATGAGTATATAGCAGTCTTAGCTTAAACAGCAGGTGTTAGCCATAGTTGCAAGCGGCTCCCATATTTCATATTCCATCATCCGGCCATCTTCCTTGTTTCTCAAGGCTATTCGGCTTACAGTCATGAGTCGGCTCACGAATTCAGATATCAACTCCATTATCTCAACAAGTTCATCCTCCTTCAATGGCTTCAACAACAAACTCCTCCACTTGTGATTTTCCACTAATGTATCGCATTCATTCTGGCTCTTTCTAGCTATTAACCCTTGCTTCACATCCTCAGACGCCACGCCAACTGGCGCCGAAGGGCTTCCGCCAGCCGGCACGAGTTGCCACATGCACGGGAGCACCAGCATGTGCTGCCGTCATCCCAGCACATGCGCAGAGGGCTTCATCTCCGCGCCGGCCATGGCAGACCGCTACAGCTGCCGGTGCGCAACAATAGAGTGCCCCCACGGCACAGGCCCGCCCGCAGATCAGTGGGCCCCGATCGCTGGCCAGGCCACCGTGGGGGCAATTCCCGGGGCCAGATCCCCCTCGCGCCCCCCGAGAACCCCGGAGGCCGCCCACGCCGCCAGATCCCGTCGGTAAGGACCTGCTCTAATTTACGCTAGGGGACCGGCAAAAAACCGGCGGCCACTCGGCCCATCGCGGGCCAGAGAATCACGGGGGGGCTGTTTCCAGCGGCCAACGACCAGTGCAGCACGATTCCCGCACCTGCCAAATCTCCGGCAGCGGAGAATCCCGCCCACAGTGTGGATCTCACCCAAAAAGCCAGCGGGAAACACCCAGCCAAATCCACCCAAAAATGTTTTGGTTGAATTCCGCCTACTAACTGTCATAAGCATTTCTACTGAACCACTTAGTCAGGCAAGATAATCGAACATTGCATGGACTTTTTTTTCTTCCCTGTTATCCTCCCGAAATATGAATTGCGTTCGGTTGTGCAATTCTAAAATGCACTTGTCAGTCTGAACCGGTCTGTGGTTTGACTTTTACATACTGAGGAATAGAGAGAGATTTGCACAGGCAAATGAAACTCCAAGTAGAAATCATACGGAGGTCCGTGACCTTGACCATTGGATACTCCTCACAAGAAACAGCATTCCCAAAAATCCCATCTGTTAGAATTAGCTTCTATTCGTCATCTTCACACAGATCAATCGCTTCCAGCTGAGAAACTGCATCATCAACAACAATGACCACCGTTAAAACCTAGGTGGCCTGTCAGTTTGAGTGGACTTTGTCCATTTCTTCAAGATTAAACAATTCAGAAAAAAAAACAAGCCATCACCTTTCATCTACAACTCTGGAATACAAGGTATAAAGGGAGAGTTATGTTCCTAAGTTCAGTTATGATTTTGAATTGTCTATCGATGTGGGTACGGATTTCAATTTGGTTCAGTTTTCCAAAGCTCTTCATCCCTTACTCATAATGTAGCCATGATGTGGAGATGCTGGCGTTGGACTGGGGTGAGCACAGTAAGAAGTCTTACTACACCAGGTTAAAGTCCAACAGGTTTGTTTCAAACACTAGCTTTTGGAGCACTGCTCCTTCCTCAGGTGAATGAAGAGGTATGTTCCAGAAACATATATATATATGTAGACAAATTCAAAGATGCCAGACAATGCTTAGAATGCGCGCATTTGCAGGTAATTAAGTCTTTACAGATCCAGAGATAGGGGTAACCCCAGGTTAAAGAGGTGTTGAATCATAGAACAGTCATAGAACAGTACAGTACAGAACAGGCCCTTCGGCCCTCGATGTTGTGCCGAGCCATGATCACCCTACTCAAACCCACGTATCCACCCTATACCCGTAACCCAATAACCCCCCCCCAACCTTACTTTTTTTTTAGGACACTACGGGCAATTTAGCATGGCCAATCCACCAAACCCGCATATCTTTGGACTGTGGGAAGAAACCGGAACACCCGGAGGAAACCCATGCACACACGGGGAGGACGTGCAGACTCCGCACAGACAGTGACCCAACCGGGAATCGAACCTGGGACCCTGGAGCTGTGAAGCATTTATGCTCACCACCATGCTACCGTGCGTTCCATTATGTGAATTGTCTCAAGCCAGGACAGTTGGTAGGATTTCTCAAGCCCAGGCCAGATGGTGGGGGATGAATGTAATGCGACATGAATCCCAGGTCCCGGTTGAGGCCGCACTCATGTGTGCGGAACTTGGCTATAAGTTTCTGCTCAGCGATTCTGCGTTGTCGCGCATCCTGAAGGCCGCCTTGGAGAACGCTTACCCGGAGATCAGAGGCTGAATGCCCTTGACTGCTGAAGTGTTCCCCGACTGGAAGGGAACATTCCTGCCTGGTGATTGTCGTGCGATGGATATGAAATGTTCAGAATTAATTAAATTGTGCTCTGAAAACGCATTTCTTAAGGGGCAAGGAAAAATAATGGCTAGTCCAGGCTTATTTGGGGAATTAATTACAAGTTGTTTCTATTTTTTAAGTTGACTTCCCAGGGTCTTTTTGGTTTCAAAGAGTGACCTCCGGAACATTCTTGTGTCTAGTCAATATTGTAGTGACACTGAAGGTATTCTGGAAAATGTGTTCTTCAGCTTTCTAAAGCTCATCTTGAGCTAGGCTTTACTAAATTGTTTGATTTTGTTCTTCACGATATGATCTTTAATGACAAGAGTGATCCCCGATTCCGGAACTAAAGGCGGAAATTCCCTGTGGGTGTCAGGAACCTCATGGGGGTCTGGGGTCTACCTTCGTTGGCAGTTCATCTAGTCATCTTCCTGGAGGGTTAGCTCCTAACATTGCTGGCCCAGTCAGAGGGCTGGCAGCTCTGCAATCCTTACCTTACCATTAGGAAAGGGCATTGCTGCTGAAGCAGTTGAAGACCACACATGCAGGCACCCTCGCTGGTCTGCACAGAAAACAAAGGACTGGATTCTCCGTTATGGAGACTAAGTCCCCACGCCAACGTGAAAACGGTGGTGTTTTACGGCAGGAAAACGGGCGCAAAACGGCTCCCAATTCCCTGCTCCGGGGATGGCTAGCAGCTCTAACTGGCGATATGGCCTGGAGAATTGCCGGGTCTGTGGCCGCGCATGCGCATGGCGGCGGTCTGCAGTGGCCACGCCGTGCTTCATGGCGGACGCAGCCCGCAGATCCGCCCCGCAAAAATAGTCTCCCCCTTTCGGGTGGCCCGTGCGCTCCGGACTGCCCCAGTACAGTGCCTCCAGCCCTTAATAATGCCACCCTTGCTTGCAGATCAGCCATCCCCCGACTGTGATGGCGCTGGACTGAGTCCACAGCCGCAACGCTGAGTTCCCAATGGGTGAGACCATGGGAGACCCACGCCATCGGGTACTTGGCTGGTCGGGGACGGGGTGGGCCTCAGCCAACGTTCGGAAGCCGTGGATACGGCGTGCGGAGTACTCCTAGAGTACGTCGCTTTTCAGTGGGCGGAGCATCGCGAAAGCGGCGCCCCCATTTCACCGTCATCGGGGATTCTCTGCCCCATTGCCAAACGCGATTTTGGCGTCGGGATCGGAGAATTCAGCCCCAAGACTTTTATACCCCGTAGGGTCATCGAGGTGCAAAGGAAGCCCCTCTGTAGGCTTGCTTTCGTAACTCTTCCTCCAGGTTGCCCTGTCGTTGGGGAATGGAGGCTCTGGGAAGCTGCTGGGAAGCTGTCCCCATTCAGCTGAGAACCTCTTCACTCAGCAGTGGGCTGCTCTGCCTGGTGGAACATACTGGTGATGCTGCAAATCTGTCCCTAATTGGGGCTTCTGTTACTCCAATTAGCTTCCTGCTTCCGTGGAGCCAGCAGCCAAACCTGCCCCAGGGAAATTCACCCAGAGGTGGGAATGTGTTGGCGAGCTGTCCCAACATGGTTCATCCCTATTTTCCCAGCCCCCCCCACCCCCACACTATAACCTGCCTACATGAGACGGGGAAAGTACAAGCACAAGGGAACATTTGTATAGCATCTACAAATCTCAGCCTAGTATTTACAGGACAATTTTAGCCAAGCTTTACATTGTTTACATAGCTTGGCTGAAGCTTCATTTTCATTGCCCAGCTGAGTGCTTGCACAAATGTGCTTCCAGGCAAGTGTAAAGCTGATGTCCAATTTAAATGTTTGCCAGAGGAAACACGCCAAGTACCATCAAGGCACCATGACTACTCAATATGTTTTAAAGTGGCCTGGCATTGGATGGGAATTCCACCCCAGATGGTGTGAAAACAACATTTTTTGTGACTCCCTGCTGGCACTTTTGTACCTCTTCTTCTTTCTGGAGTCAGGTCAGATCCCAACTCCACATTACAGTGCTACAATGCCATATAAACACATCAAAGGAGCTTCGATTTGATTATGGAACCACATTTCGGTGTTGTACTTTTCTTTTGGCTATTACAGCAAAAGATTACATCTGCAAATTGGAGACATGAAGCCCCCAGTGATCATAAAGCAAAGAGTAACAAGGCCAAAAGCTAGAGGTGTACACTTGGTGTTAACTCTGGCAGGTGCATGCTACAAGGGCAGGGAAATAAATCAGGAATGTTGAGGCCCCTTTAAGTGGTGAAGCAACGGAGGAGGAGGTATATCCTGCTTAGGGGCAGCAAAGTGGCGCAGTGCTTAGCACTGTAGCTTCACGGCGCCAAGGTCCCAGGTTCGATCCCGGCTCTAGGTCACTGTCCATGTGGAGTTTGCACATTCTCCCCGTGTTTGTGTGGGTTTCACCCCCACAACCCAAAGATGTGGAAGGTAGGTGGATTGGCCACGCTAAATTGCCCCTTAATTGGAAAAATGACTTGGGTTCTCTAAATTTATTAATTTTTTAAATCCTTCTTGGACCAAGCAAGCCCTGGTGCAATTTGTAGTTTTCTTTGTGCGATCCTAGGGCAGTGGTGCCTGGCATTCCTGTGTAAGTCGAGAAACCTCCCTCTGACCCCTTGATCAATGACCAGGTCAATGATGTATATCCTGGGTGGGCACATCCTACCACTTCTAGACCTATAGATGTGTAATTTAACTTCTGTACTGTTTTGGATTGGAAACCTATTAAGACCGAGGAAGTCGAGTGGCAAGGTGAACATCAATTTATTTACAGCCACAAAAGGTCTGCTCACGGCAGCGAAAATGTTTATAGAGCACAGTCGCGTTGGGACAATCAATATGCCAGTCGCTATCTGGGCCGGCCTTAAAGTTCTTATGAGCCACAACTGGGCGGGCCTTCTGCCCACAGCAGAAAAGCTCATATTCCCACTAGCAGGAAAGCTCATATTCCCACTAGCAGGAAAGCTCATATTCCATGTGTCCCAGGGGTGATCAATCAGGATATCCTCGTGGGAGTTACTACACCACCACTCCCACCCTTCGCAAGTCCGAAGGTTCCCATTCCGCTTCCTGCGCCGCTTAGCACATGGCTGTGCTTCAGCCAATGGCGGGTCTAGATTGGGTGGAGTATAGCAGTTTGTAGACCGCCTTTAACAAGTTGATCTGTGAAGAGATACTGCCGGGGGTTTGGCTCTGGACATGACATTGGTCTGTGAGTGAGAATACTTCAGTGATCCATGAGACGGTGGTGGAACCAACGTACCTGGCCGGGCATCTTCTGAGGCAGGCTCTCATCTCTAAAGACGGTCGATGTGCTTACGCAAGGTCTTCCGTTGGGTTTCGGCTTTACAAGATTCGGGTCCTGTTTTCTCCAACTCAATTCCTGGGAGCCAAGGAGATCTGTCTCCGTAGCTCTGGACATAAACAGCGTCCACAGGTTGAAAGTCCCCCACCCCCCCCTCCAGCGTCCTGTGGTTGTGACACTTTGTATGACTGGTTGCAACTCATCTTTTCTGCTCAAAACATGGGAAAGTCAGACTTATATGATTTTGGAGGCATTGGCCCATCAGCAGCTCTGTCAGCGCTCCCTCCCTCTGTCAATGACATGTGGCATGGACCTATAATGAAAGAGGCATCTCACCAGTCGTGTGTCTAACAAGCCCGTGGTTCGATTCTGTGCCCTGCTTCGACGTTGGCACCGCCCGTTTGGCCAAATCATTTAAAGACAGGTGATATGAAACCATCTGTGTGTGTCTTATCCTGTTTGTGCCTCCAAATGTGGAGAGCTCCTCGCTCATAAATGGGACCCCTTTATCAGAGAACAGTACATCTGGAATCCCACGGGGGCTAAACAAGCATCTCAATTTCTCAACATGGCTCTTGATGTGGTGGAGGTCATCCTATGCACATCCAACCACTTGGAATGTGCGTCCAGCAGGATTAAGAGCATACAGCCCATGAATGACACAGCGAAGTCCATGAGCACCCTTACCCAGGGACGCCCTGGCCATTCCCAGGGATGGAGCCAAAGGAGGGTGTTCTGTTGTTCATGACATGCCGAGCACCTTTTCATGGCCCACGCGATGATGCCCTTGATCCTGGCCACCAGGCAGAACCTCTTGCTAACATCCTCATCTTTGAAGGCCCTGGGTGACCGCTATGCAGTTCCTGCAGGATCAATTCCCAAAATGACAACACAAACTCCCCACAGGAGGATGCCATCTTCCGCGCTCGGCTGCTGCTGTTTCAAAACATAGAGCTGCCAGGAGGGTCCCCTGTAACCAACCATGCCGCAAAATGTGGCAAAGGTTTGGCAATGTGGGATCTCTCTGCGTCCCTGTGTTTGCCTATGTCTCTGTTACTGGCAGAGTCCCCATGAAGTTTAAAGTTGGCACGACTTTGTCCGCCACTGATAGAAATTGGGAGGGCTCACAGGCAGCGGAAAACTGCTGAAGGTGTCAGCATGTGCTATCTGGACCCCGGGGCGATGAGGCTATGGGCCGGGGGGGGGGGGGGGGGGGGGGGTATTCTCTTGTCTTCCATTAAAGGGCCCAGTAGTGGATTTTGGTCTGTGACAATAAAAAAGTGTCACCCATACACATATTGATGGAATTTCTTTAGTGCGTATATCACAGCCAAGCCTTTTTTGATGTGGGCACAGCGGTGTTCCACATCAGCCAGGTTTCTGGAAGAACTTGCAATGGGGCACTCTGTGCCATCGTCCCATCACAGGTGAAAACGAGTGGCTGGGGTATATCATAGTGATCCAACAGCTGTGAGGATCAGCGCCGGCTCTAGGGTTGCTGGCGCCCCGGGCAAGCTGAACTTCGGCGCCCTTGGGGGGGGCGGGGCCGGGCGGGGCCGAGGGGTGGCGGGGCCGAGGAGGGGCGGACCCGAGGGGGGGCGGGGCCGTGGAGGGGCGGACCCGAGGGGGGGGGGGCGGGGCCGAGGAGGGGCGGACCCGAGGGAGGGGCGGGGGGGCGGGACGCGGGGGCGGACGCGGGGGCGGATGCGGGGGCGGGGCGGACGCGGGGGTGGGGCGGACCCGAGGGCGGGGCGGGGGGCGGACCCGAGGACGGGGCGGGGGGGCGGACCTGAGGACGGGGCGGGGGGCGGACCCGAGGGGGGCGCGGGGGGGGGGCGGACCGAGCCGGGGGGCCGCCCTGGGGGCGGGCGGCCACCGCGCATGCGCTGGTTGGCACCGGCCCAACTGCGCATGCGCGGGACCCGAGTCTCTGGCGCCCCCAAGCACATGGCGCCCCGGGCAACAGCCCGAGTTGCCGGTGCCTTGAGCCGGCCCTGGTGAGGATGAAAGCTGTCTCTTCACTCCTGCGAATGCCTCCTCTTATGGAGCTACCCAAGCCCACTTCTGGTTCTTTTGCAACAAGACCAGAAGAGGTGCCAGCAGGAAATGAAATGAAATGAAAATCGCTTATTGTCACGAGTAGTCTTCAATTAAGTTACTGTGAAAAGCCCCTAATCGCCACATTCCGGCGCCTGTTCGGGGAGGCTGTTACGGGAATCGAACCGTGCTGCTGGCCTGCTTGGTCTGCTTTAAAAGCCAGTGATTTATCCCTGTGCTAAACAGTCCCATGTAATGGCCAAGTTTGGAATAAACTTCCCGTAATAATTAAATGATCTCGCGGCATTTTGTGATGCCGGGGCCCCTTTGAAGGCCTGAATTCTTTCCTCCACAGGGTGCAAGCCCTCTTTATCCACACTGTAACCCAGGTATGTCACAGCTTTTGCTTGGAAGACGCAGTTGCAAGTTGCCTCTCTTTTGGTGGATGCTTACATGGGAAAAGCGTCTGAGGACCTCTTCTAGATTGTCCATGTGTTCTTTTCCAGACACCCCCGTCATGAGTGTATCATCTAAATATATGGCCATTTTGGATAGCCCCTGGAGGATGCCTTCTGTTACGCTTTGAAAGAAATGAATAGGCAGTAGAGACTCCAAAGATAAGGCGAGAATATTTGAACTGCCCCTTGTGAGTAGTTATAGTCGCATACTTCTGCGATACGGTGTCCAATTCTAACTAAAGATATGCGTTGCTCGTATCCAGCTTATTGAATGAGCGTCCCTTAGCCAGCGTTGCGTACAAATCCTCCACTCGTGGCATAGGGTAACGGTGCAGGTGGAATGCCCTGTTTACAGTCTGTTTATAATCCCCGCAGAGGCCAACTGACTTGTCCACTGGGACCACAGGTGTAGCCCATTCTGCAAATCTCACAGGGCATATGATGCCCAAATTCTCCAAGGGCTGCAACTCAGTATCCACATTTGTGAGCAAGGCTCAGGGGACTGGTCGTGCTGTGAAATATCGAGGCTGGGCATTTGGATCCATGTAAATGCATGCCTTGGCTCCTTTACATTGCCCAGACACTCCTGGAATACCTCCGGATACTTTCCAAGGACCTCATACAAGTTTCCACTGTTCATCCAAAGAATCTGCTGCATTCAAAGCAGAGTATTCGCAGCTCATCGCGACCCAACAATTTGGGTCCCAATCTTTGCACCACTATCAAAGATAGGCTAACTGCTTGTTGCCCATGGGCCACCAGCGTCATGATTGTTCCAATGATACATAATAGTTCCACATGCCCACCTGGTCTTGGTGTTGCGCGGGTTCAATGGCAGGATTCCTGTGTAAAGCTGGCGGATGGTCTGTTGACCGTTCATGGGGATGGCGATCTCCATTGCTAGGGGTGACCATTTACCTGTAGTTTAACTTGAATCGGTGCTACTTTCGGAGCCGTGATGCAGTTAAATTGCTTCATGTTTTCCTCCTCAGGTGGTATCACGTGCAAGGTCCTGGCCCATGGCGATCTAATTGTCTGTCCAGGGAAGCACACACTGTGCCTATTCTCGTAGCCTTGGTTGCCGTGTTTTCTATGCCTATGGGCATATGTTGCCAAAATTAAAATCTCTGCTTTTTTTTAAAATTCAGAGTACCCAATTATTTTTTTTCCAATTAAGGGCCAATTTAGTGTGGCCAGTCCACCTAACCTGGAAATCTTTGGGCTATGGGGGTGAAACCCATGTAGACACGGGGAGAATGTGCAAACTCCTCATGGACAGTGACCCAGTGCCGGGATTCAAACCCAGGTCCTCAGTGCCGTAGGCAGCAGTGCTAACCACTGCGCCACTGTGCCGCCACAAATCTCTGCTACTTAAACAAAAAGGCAAAAAACGTTTTATCGGTTTAACTCTGTGGATTGGCACTTTGTAATGGTCATTTTTATTAATTGTGTCAATTTATTGCTTTAACATTGAATTTTATCTATTTTGAGATTCATGTTCAATGTTGTGCGAAATCCTATCCTGCTGAAATTTTCTCATCAGCCCCTTGAGTGAGGGAAAGAATTGAAATGTGCCCCCCTCCCCCCACTACCTGCCGCAAAGGTTAGACAAGCCTGATCCAAAATGTAATTGGCGTAGGGAAAACTGTGCTCATTTCAAAGTAAAATGTAGCCTGTACACCTTTGGATTAGATGATGAACACCATTGTGGAAGAAATGCGAGGAAAATTTACATTTAGCTTAACAACTGTCACAAAGTATTGATTGAAACCTGGTCCGTGATTCTGTTTCACATTTGAAGTTCTGTAAAAATCCTTCTCGATACAAGTGGGATTATGAAAGTAGCAGAACTAACAAGGTGTCTTTGGTGTTTGTATGCTGTGTACGTTTCAACTGTAAAAGCAAGAGAAGGAGCTCTTTATTTAAAATAGAATTGATAAGACCAAAAAGTACCAGGGGCAATGATGCCATGTGAATACATATTGTTCTCCTACCAAATTCCTCTCTCTGGAATTTTAATGGCTGCATTCGCTTATTAAACTTAAACCGGTTGGAATAGTGGAGAGAAGTATTTGACGGGGGCAGGTTAAGCATTCAGACAGTAACATCACTCACAGCAGTCACCAGGCTTAAAGCGGTTTAATCAGCCATTCACATTTTGGTTTCAGCCACTCCAACAACAATCAGTTTATTGGAAGTTTTATCAAAGATGCATGCCAAGCTTAACTGCTTTTAACGGTAGAAATTATAGTCGGCAAAGTTCAACTCTTGAGTGCTCAACAGCATCCAACCATGTTAAAGAGGTTAGAATAGGCTTTTACAATAGACGTGCAAGAATGTCGCACCAGTGTACGCAGGTGAACTTGGCAGCTCTGCAGTTCTGTCCTCTGAAGCCAAATACAGAGAGGCAGAAAACCTGGAGTTAATTCAAACGAATGTGAAGAAGATCTGAGAGCCACAAGGGTAAGGTAGCGTCAAAGGGATTGCTGCAGAAATTCAATTATAATTTACTGGAGGAATTTGATAAAGGAATGAAAGGCAGTCTTCAATAGATTTTTCCAAAGTGGCTTTGCATTGATAGGCCACCTCCTAGCTGGAATGTTAACTGTTTTACCCAGGAAAGAGTTCTGTTCATGCCAGCTCATTTATGCAGAGGTCTATTCCAACAGCTAGAAATATTTAGCAAATTGGGACAAATAATAATAATAAGCATCTAACTTGTCACAAGTGCTTACATTAACACTGCAGTGAAATTACCGTGAAAAGCCCCTAGTCGCCACATTCCGGCGCCTGTTCGGGTACACGGAGGGAGAATTCAGAATGTCTAAATGATCTAACAGCACGTCTTTTGGGACTTGGAGGAAACCAGAGCACCTGGAGGAAACCCACACAGACGGGGAAAACATGCAGACTCCGCACAGACAGTGACCCACGCCGGGAATCGAACCTGGGACCCTGGCATTGTGAAGCAACAGTGCTAACCACTGTGCTACCATGCCACCCTGGCAGAGCTGTCAGAGCTGAGAAGATTCTGTGGACCTTTAAAAATGGACGGCAGGCAATACCCAAATATTGCCCCATTTCTGACATCCAATTTATACCACTAGGAGAACGGGGGCAGGGCATTTGGAATACTGAGTTCAAGGGGAACCCATTTCATTTGGTCCAAGGGCCTTAAACCGCCATGTGGGAGCCTTGAATTGATGGAGTAGACAGAAACTATCTTGAAGAGTGGATAAAATCTATATAACTTATGATCTGAAGTTTTTTTAAATGTGCTGCTCTTTAAATGAAATGAAATGAAAATGAAAATCGCTTATTGTCACAAGTAGGCTTCAAATGAAGTTACTGTGAAAAGCCTCTAGTCGCCAGATTCCGGCGCCTGTTCAGGGAGGCTGGTACGGGAATTGAACCGTGCTGCTGGCCTGCCCTGGTCTGCTTTAAAAGCCAGAGATTTGGCCCAGTGTGCTAAACCAGCCCCTGGTAAATTAGAAAAAGGCCGCAACTATCAGTGGAAATCCGGGGTGTCTTGAGTTTGAAGTTTGATTGACAGTTCAAATAGGCTATTGAAAGATTAAATAGAGGTTTGTTTTTATAAGGGATTATCCACTTGAGACTTTAAAGCTTTGATGGAATTTATAAATCGTAATTTTTTTGAGCATCAAATGTGCAGGAGTGAGACCTATATTGGATTGTTAGTTTCTTTTTTAATCTCTCCACATGCCTCCTGAGGTGGTTGGTGGACCAGACCATATCCTGCACCTGCCCTACATTCCACTAGCCCCCCCCGCCCCTCCCCCTACCTCCACCTCTGACCTCACCATGCCCTCCATCCCCATCCCATTTGAACTTTGGATGTTTATTGCTGTGGCGACATGAGACTCATGCAGCACAGTCCTGTCCAGATATACACTGGCTGTGACACCAGGGGCAAGGATTCCACTGCATTCCCCAACCCCAGGTACAGTACTAATCTGAGACGGTGACACAGGAGGGTCCATGGGTCTAGCAGCACGACACTGTCCATGATGACAGCTCAGCTTGGAGATGGAGTTCAGGAAGTGGTCTGTCCCTGCAGAGTGATGAGCAGCATAGCACTATGGCTGGTAGGCTTTGTATGTTGTACTCATCTCAAAGACTCTTGCAAATTGAGGACCACCGTGTCCACACCACTCTTTATTAATCGCGTTTTAGACCGGTGTCATTTTGCTCTGGCGTTACTCAAGATTGGAAGGCCTGCTGAGATGCCGGCGGATCGCTGTTTTAATCAGCATTTGTAAGATGCAAATGGAATTCGTGTCACCAGTCAATGGGAAGACTGACCCATCACCTAACCTACCATTGGAAGAATTGCAACATGATTTCCCACCGACATCATAAAATCCCTACAGTGCAGAAGGAGGCCATGTGCCCAATCGAGTCTGCACTGCCTCTCTGAAAGAGCACCCCACTTAGCCCCAATTCCTATCCACCTAATCTGCACATCTTTGGACTGTGGGAAGAAACCGGAGCACCCGTGCAGACACAGGAAGAACGTGAAAATTCCACACAGAATTACCCGAGGTCGGAGTCATACCCGGGTCTCTGGCATTGTGAGGCAGCAGTGCTAACTACTGTGCCACCGTTCCGCCCTAGAGTCAGAGAATCCCTACAATGCAGAAGCAGGTCATTTAACCCATTAATTCTGCACTGACCCTCTAAAGAGCACCTTACCTAGGCCCACACCCCGCCCTACCCCGTAACACCAGCTAACCCGCACAGCCCTGAACACTAAGGCTCAAATTTTTTATCATGGCCAATCCAACTAACCTGCCCATCTTTGGACTGTGGGAGGAAACCGGAGCACGTGGAGGAATCTCACACAGACACGGGGAGAAGATGAAAACATCACACAGACAGTCCTTCAAGGCCGGAATTGAACTCGGGTCCCTGGTGCTGTGAGGCAGCGGGCATGTGTCTGACATTTTGGCTCCTGCTTGATGATCTGCCCCCTCCCGCCACCAAACCCGCCATGGGCGGAATAGGAGAGATTCACCCACAAGAGTTTGTGACTGGGGAATGATGATGGTTTCACTCTTTGCAGAGTTCAACTGTCCAATTGGAGACGGTATGGTTTATCCAATTCAAACTCCAACAAGTCATTTGTACAAATTGTACATAGCTACAGCAGAGTAAAAAGAATATTGAGTAAATCTGGCTGAAATTATATCACGTTGATGTTGGAGCAAGTGAGTAGGCCAACAGTTAATGGAACCCTCCTCTCTGTATGCCTCACTGTCCGGTGAAATGTCTGATCATTAAACCTCAATATTATAGTCTCTGAGAAGAGTAGCAATTCTTTGCCTAAGCTTTAATTTATGAAAAGATGAACTTGCTGTCAAGTAACCACATATAATGCCCCTTCACTTCCTTGGGATATCTTTAAATGCTGCATAATGAATTACAAGCGCAGTCACTTATTATGTAAGCAGATATAACAACCTATTTGCATCCTGCAACATTTCAGACATATCACATCAGAGAATGGCCCAATTAACTGTTATTTTGGTTATATTGGTTGGAGGTGAAATATAAGCCAAGGATACCAGGAAACCCAGTGCCTTACGAATACCACCATGAATGAGCACCTAATTTGGCCAACATCAGAAAATGGCACCACATATGAAATTCCCTTAGCACTGCATTGGGATATCTTGATTCCACGATCAGCTCTTGAATGTGGCATTACTCACTGGTAAGAGTACTACCGACTGAAGCAATCTAGCACCTACACCGTGTAGCCCAGGGAAATACTTTGACTGCTATCTTCTGCTGTGCCTGACAAATGCTTGTTCTCCAGCTTTATTGTTAAATCTTTCAAGGTTGTGCCTAGAGCAACATACAAGCAAGTGTAACAGCAACGTGACTTACACAGTGTCATAACGTCGTATGTGTAAACGCATTTCAAAGGCTGTTTATATTTTAATATATATTCTAGCACATTTCCTGGGGTTTCTCAAACTGTTAGAGCCTCAGTGACCTCCGAAGAGAGTCGGGGAACCACAGGCGTTCTCATAATGCAAACGCCTCCTTTGTTTTGTTGTGAAATAGGCGCGAACACAGAAATCAAATGTAAGCAAGTATTTTGTAGCCACATCTTTGTATATATTAGGAATTAGGAAGGGACGCACCATCATAAATACATTCACGCTGCATGGCCCCCTCATATTAACCCAACCAAGCCACCATCCCCTGGCCCCTTAACGTTAACCCCTGGAAGTAGTAACCATTTCAAGAGTGGGTAATCTGGTAATAATTTTAAAATTATTTTTTTTTAATGAAGTAGTTTTGTCATTTTTAATGGGAGGAATGATGCTGGAAAGCAGCTTCTCATATCGAACACACACACCTCTGTCCCTCTCATTCACACATCTATACACACACACTCATCTTAATAATAATAATCTTTATTAGTGTCACAAGTAGGTTTACATTAACACTGCGATTACGTTACTGTGAAAATCCCCTCATCGCCACACTCCAGCACCTGTTCGGGTTCACTGAGGGAGAATTCAGAATGACTAATTCACCTAACAAGCAAGTCTTTTGGGACTTGTGGGAGGAAATCGGAGCGCCCGGAGGAAACCCACGCAGACATGGGGAGAACATGTAGACTCCACAGACATGGGGAGAACATGTAGACTCCACAGACATGGGGAGAACATGTAGACTCCACAGACATGGGGAGAACATGTAGACTCCACACAGACAGTGACCTAAGCCGGGAATTGAAGCCGGATCCCTGACACTGTGAAGCAACAGTGCTAACCACTGTGCTACTGTGCCGCCCACCTTGCTCCCTCACGCACACACTCGGCTCTCTCCCACTTGCGCATTCACACTCGTGTCTCTCTCTCACATTCACATGCACCCACCCCAGTCCCTGGCATGCACTCACTCACTCACACACCTCTCCCACTCACCCCTCTTGCTCACACACACACACCCTTCTCTCTCACACACATACTTGCCTCACCCGCTCACAAACACACTTGCCCCTCCCAGAAACAAACTCACCCCCTCTCTCACAAACACATGTACCCTTCTCTCTCTCTCTCTCACCTTCGAGAAAGCTGCTCTGACATCTGCAATGGTGACCTCAGATACAAGTTCATCCGAGGCTTCCATGGTGGAGGGCTCTCTCTCGCTGACCTCTTGCTCAAAGCGGGCATAGAATGTGTTGAGCTCATCAAAGAGGGGTGCGTTGGAGCCGCCGATTTTACATGCCTTCAGGTCTTTGCCAGTGTCGGCATGGTTCCGTGTGGCTAGCCTGGGAGTCGAGCTTGGTCCGGTACTGTCTTTTGGCATCTTTGATGGATTTCCTTCGATCATATCTGGCTTTCTTGTATGTGTCAGGGTCTGCACGTTGTCCCCGTGTCTGCGTGAGTTTCCTCTGGGCGCTCCAGTTTCCTCCCACAAGTCCCGAAAGATGCGCTGTTAGGTAATTTGGGCATTCTGAATTCTCCCTCTGTGTACCCTAACAGGCGCCGGAATGTGGCAACTAGGGGCTTTTCACAGTAACTTCGTTGCAGTGTTAATGTAAGCCTACTTGTGACAATAAAGATTATTAAAAAAAGATGCCTTGCAACACCCAGTAGGTATCTATCATCAATAATATGGATTTGGTCTTTTCAAACTTTTTTTTTTTCTTTTTTTTTAAATTTTAGAATATCCA
Organism: Scyliorhinus canicula; assembly: GCF_902713615.1. NCBI lineage: Eukaryota > Metazoa > Chordata > Chondrichthyes > Carcharhiniformes > Scyliorhinidae > Scyliorhinus > Scyliorhinus canicula. Next base: position 178,269,194 of record NC_052152.1, read on the forward strand.
ATTCATTTTTTCCAATTAAGGGGCAATTTAACGTGGCCAATCCACCTAACCTGCACATCTTTGGGTTGTGGGGGTGAAACCCACGCAGACACAGGGAGAACGTGCAAACTCCTCACAGACAGTAACCCAGGGCCGGGAATCGAACCCGGGTCCTCAGCGCCGTAGGCAGCAATGCTAATCACTGTGCCACCGTGCCGCCCCGTCTTTTCAAACTTGATAGTTCATATCATAAAGAAAATAAGGTGCTCCACATTTATCTGGTTCATTGAAATATGCAACATACATTTCAGTGGTTGAACTATAATATACCTTTTAGAAGCAGTTTTTTATTGCTATATTTATTACGCACTCTACGACAATAATATCCAGCAGATCACGAGAAGGCATTGGTTGCTTCAAGGCCCAAACTACACTTCTGATATATCCCTGCCCCCCCCCCCCCATACAGGAAGTATGCAAGGAAATTAGAATTATATAAAGGAGCTAAATGACCAGGACCTTTGATAGATCTATGTCTGACTATTCCATTTTGTTCTCCGGAATGCCTTATAAAACTGCATGTTGAAGTATAGAGTGCCATATAATAATCCTGCAGTGGTCACTAAGTGATCCTTGTGAAGCCGATCTATATTTTTCCTGCCAATCACAATGCACCCCTTTGTGTACCCTGAGAACATGTATATTGTAGGATATTTGGCAAGAGAGCCTTGTGACGTGGGAATATTTAATTCCCACTAAGTGGACAAAAGGTTATAAAACTTATAACCATCGCCTATTTATAATAGAAGAGAGATCATATCAATGTTTGCAGACTGGTGCTTTCATTAAGTTCATAAGATATAGGAGCAGGATTAGGCCATATAGCCCATCAAGCCTGCTCCAGCATTCGATCATGGCTGACATGTCCCTCATCCTCATTCTCCTGTCTTCTCCTCACATCCCCTGATCTTCATATTAATCAAGAAATCCCCTTATTGATCATGAACACCATTGGTATTACAGGGTGTCAGGGCAGCACGGTAGCACAGTAGTTAGCCCTGTTGCTTCACAGCGCCAGGGTTCGATTCACTGTCTGTGCGGAGTCTGCACGTTCTCCCCGTGTCTGCGTGAGTTTCCTCCGGGTGCTCCAGTTTCCTCCCACAAGTCCTGAAAGACGTGCGTGTTAGGTGAATTGGACATTCTGAATTCTCCCTCAGTATACCCAAACAGGCACCTGAATGTGGCGGCTAGGAGATTTTCACAGTAACTTAATTGCACTGTTAATGTGAGCCTACTTGAGACACTAATAAAAGATTATTATTATTATTTTAGCCATAATCTAGATCTTCAACCTTTTACTTGCAAAATGCTTGAAGGAAACCGGGTCAGGATCCAATCAATGAAATGAGGCTATGATTTGTATCATCGTTTCTAGTGACTTTTTGGATTAATACAGCCTTTCACATAATCTTCCATCAAGTAAAGTCCTTTTCACACTCATACAGCTCAACTTGACAGATGATCTCTGGAAGGCTAAGATATCAATTCTTCATCCATTTATCTTCAACGTGCCATAAATGGATCAATCATGGGAAAAAAATAATCACTTGGATGAAGCCCTTTGAAAGCTTGTTATGAGTGCTGAAATGTGAAGGATAATTCTCTTTTTTCTCCCCAGTCATTTGAGTGCTGATTTGCTGCAATTATACTGTAGGAAAGGTTTGCGTCTTTCTTCTTGCAGTTGTCAAGTCAACTAGTTAAATCAATTTAATCTCCAAATTTCATTTTTTTTTTCCATGTGTTGCTGCTGGATAAAGTGTGAGTATCCTGTTAAAAGACCTTTCCTTACTGATGATCGTGACCAATGCACATTCCCATTAGAAACCACATTAAGGAATATGACATCAACATTGCGAGCAGAAAGTCTTCAGCATTAGGAGGTTATCCTGATTTGAAACAATGGGCTGGATTCTCCGACCCCCCCGCCGGGTCGGAGAACCGCCGTGGTCCGGCGTGAATCCCGCCCCCACCCTCCCGAAGTCTCCGAACGCTGAAATGTTGGCGATGCGTCAGTTGCGCCGCCCGTCTCGGAGAATGGCGGGGGCCGGCGCGACGCTATGGACCCCGGGGCTGCCCGTATTCTCCCAGCCGGATGGGCCGAAGACCCGCCGATGTGGTAAATCAAAACACCGATATAACGGCGTCAACCAGTGCTGATGGTGGGAGGTAGGTCACGGCGTGGGGGGTGGCCGCAGGAGTAGTGACGGCGTGGCCACAGTCTGTGTGTGTGTGGTGGGGGGGTGGGTGTGGGGGGCTTGAGGCTGGGGGTGAGTGCCGGGGAGAGGGGGGCGTGCCGGGGAGGGGGGGAGAGTGCCGGGGAAGGGGGGGGGGTAGAGTGCCAGGGAGGAGGGGAGAGAGCGAGTGCCGGGGATGGAGGGAGAGAGCGAGTGCCGGGGAGGGGGGAGAGTGCCGGGGAGGGGGGGAGAGTGCCGGGGAAGGGGGGGGTAGAGTGCCAGGGAGGAGGGGAGAGAGCGAGTGCCGGGGATGGAGGGAGAGAGCGAGTGCCGGGGAAGGGGGGGGGGGTAGAGTGCCAGGGAGGAGGGGAGAGAGCGAGTGCCGGGGATGGAGGGAGAGAGCGAGTGCCGGGGAGGGGGGAGAGTGCCGGGGAGGGGGGGCGAGGGAAAGGGAGGTCGTCCGCCTGGCCAGGTGCCATCCTCCAACAGTCACGCCCATGCAGCCCATGGCACCTGGCTGCACGGGTAGGGACAGGGGCAATGATGACATGTTATTCCCCCCCCCCCCCCCCCCCCCCCCCCCCACCCGCAGGCCGTCATGTTTTCTGATCAGCCAGCGATGTTGGCCGCCGTGGCGGCAGCCGCTATTCTACATGTTGCCCTGGGGGAGGAGGAGAGTGCCAGAGAGGCGGCGCAGGCTGCCGCAGAGGAGCATGCCGCAGAGGGGCAGGCGGCAGCCGCCCAGGCTGGAGGTCCACCCGCCCGACAGAACGAGGAGGAGGAGGAGCAGGGGGAGCACGAAGAGGAGGAGGAGCACGAGGAGAGGGAGGAGGACGTTGTGGCGCCACAGCGATGGATACGCCGGAGGAGACCCCTTGTGTACCTGCCCCGTTTGTCGTACCAGGACCTCACGGACCGGGAATGCAGGAGACGACTCCGGATGAGCCGGGAAACCATGGCACACATCTTCCACCTGCTGGCACACCTGGCACCGCGTGGCACTGGGGGAGGACACCCTCTCCCTGTGTCCGTCAAGGTTACGGTGGCCCTGACCTTTTATGCCACGGGGTCATTCCAGGCACCGAGTGGGGACCTGTCCGGCATCTCGCAGACATCGGTGCACTGGTGCATCCGGGCAGTGACAGACGCCCTTTATGCCATTGCGGACCACTACATCCGGTTCCCTGTGGACCGGGCCAGCCAGGATGCCCGGGCAGCGGGCTTCTCTTCTGTGGCCGGTTTTCCCATAGTCCAGGGGGCGATTGATGGGACGCACGTCGCCGTGCGGCCACCTGCAGATAACAGGGCCGTGCTCACCAATAGGAAGGGGACCTATTCCATGAACATCCAGGCAGTCTGCGACCATCGCATGATTATCCTGCACGTCTGCGTCTGGTACCTGGGCAGTGTTCATGACTCATACGTGTTGTTGCGGTCTTACATCCCCGGCATGTTCGAGGCACGCCACCCCCGGCTGAGGGGCTGGTTGCTGGGCGACAGGTGTTACCCATTGCGGTCGTGGCTGATGATGTCTATACGGAGGCCACAGACTGACACGGAGAACAGCTACAATGTTGCCCATGCAGCGACCAGGGGTGTGATAGAGAGGTGCTTTGGCCTGCTCAAAATGCGTTTCAGGTGCCTGGACCACTCTGGGGGAGGCCCTCCAGTACCTGCCAGATAGGGTCGGTCACATCATTATGGCGCACTGCGTCCTGCACAACATAGCCCAGCAGAGGGGCGATGTGCCGCAGGCAGAGGAGGAGGGAACGGAGGAGCAGCAAAAAGATGCGCAGTCCTCTGCAGATGAGGGGGATGGGGGCAATGGTCAGGGCAGACGGGCTGGACATGGGCGGGTGGCTGCCCACCGTTACCGGCTGGGCCAGCGGGCACGGGACAGGCTAATAGCCACCTGGTTCACTGACTAGGGGGCATGGGAATTGGCGAGTATGGCCACATACCGCACACCAAGGCAACATCCGACCACCCTCACCCCCCCTTACCGACCCCGCACCAACACCCTCACCCACCCAGCACCAACACCCTCACCCCCCACCCACCCGCCAACCACACCCTCACCCCCTCAATCAACCCGCACCAACACCCTCACCCCCCCATCCACCCAGCACTAACACCCTCAACCCCCCCCCTCACCCACCCAGCACCAATACCCTCACCCCCCCATCCACCCACCAACCACACCCTCAACCCCCCCGCCGCCCCCCCTACCCACCAACCACACCCACCCCACCCGCATGCACACCACTCCTCCATTGCAGATCCACCTGTGGCACGACGGGCCGGGCTCACACGGTCGCCGGTGGAAGCGTGTCCATTGCAGGCCATGGAGGATGATGAAGACACACTCTGCGATAAGCTCCTGGCTCCACATCGTTGGACAATGTCTGACCCATGGCCACAGTACCACCATCCACCCGGACCTTCCCTGCATGCGGCCGTGACACTGCATTGCAGACTGGATGGAGAGGGCGACCCAAGGGGAGCGGGGGCACACTCACCTGGGGCCGACGTAAGACCACCCCTCATACACACACTGGCGCTCAACGTACATGACACCTCCGCACGCTTCGGACAGAGCACAAAGACAGCTTCTGTAGGTGTGAAAGTGATTTTAATGACAAACAGCCCATACACGTGCCCTAGCCCCTAAAACCTGTCTGTGCCCTGCACCCGTGCCAACTTACTCAGTGTTTAATTGTTTGGCATTACAGGCCCTTTGACTACGTCTAGGTGGTTCCCCAGACGGTACAGCAGAACTGGAGGTGGACTCCTGCGATTCCTGCCCTCTGACTCGGGATCCCTTTGGCAGCTGTTTCCTGGGGCAGCCCAGCCTAGATGGGCCAGGCTGCGGCTCGGGCGACTGAGATGGCGAGCTGCCAGCCAGTCCTGCCCGTTGCCCACCAGATGCACCTGGGACAGAAGGGGGGAGGAGTCCGAGGTGCTGCAGTGTTCCGGGACCTCCCCTACAAGGCGACCCGGGACGGGCCCCAGCACCTCCTCCTCCCTCGGGATGCCCGATGGCACCCGGGCCTCTACGTGGGTCAGGGGTGTGAACGGACCGGCCATCCGACGCCCCCCCCGACACCTGGCGCTGCCAGTCCTGGAGGCCCGCCCTGGTATCGACAAGGGACTGCGGGTTTGCAGCCCTAGAGCTCAGGGAGTTGCCCATCCCTGTCTGTGACCGTGCGACGCCAGCTAGCACATGGGCAATGGCGCCGATGCCTTCACCGATGGCCTGCTGAGACTGGGCCATGGCCTGCAGAGACTGGGCTATTGCCTGCTGGGACTGCCACGGCGTTGAGCGCCTCTGCCATCTGCCGCTGGCTCTGGCTCATGGCTTCCTGTGAGAGGGCAGCCATGTCCTGGGCCACACACGCCACCTTCACGGAATGCCCCAGGCCTTGCATACTGCTCCCCATGTCTGACACTATCGCACCCATTGCCTCCACCGCGGACGCTACCCATGCGGTCTCGGCCTGGGTGGCACACCTGACCGGCACCACTCCCAGCTCCTGGACGCGGGTAGACCCCTCCACCTGCGTCTGCAGCTGCTGCAAGCCAGCCGTCACCCCCTTCGTCCCTGGTTCGGTGGCTGCATCGGGTCTATGGGTGGGTGTGGTAACTCCACGAACTCCATGGTACTCTGGGGTGGCGCCTCGTCTCCACCCGTCCACTGTGTGTCAGTGTCCTGTATTTCGGTGTCATGTGTGTCGGTGTCCCAGGTTGTGGAGTCCTGGGTAGGGCTATCCTGGGTAGTGGAGTCCTGGGTAGGGGTGTCCTGGGGAGGGCTGTCCTGGGTAGGGGTGTCCTGGGTAGGGGTGTCCTGGGTAGGAGTGTCCTGGGTAGGAGTGTCCTGGGTAGGAGTGTCCTGGGTAGGAGTGTCCTGGGTAGGAGTGTCCTGGGTAGGAGTGTCCTGGGTAGGAGTGTCCTGGGTAGGAGTGTCCTGGGTAGGAGTGTCCTGGGTAGGAGTGTCCTGGGTAGGAGTGTCCTGGGTAGGAGTGTCCTGGGTAGGAGTGTCCTGGGTAGGAGTGTCCTGGGTAGGAGTGTCCTGGGTAGGAGTGTCCTGGGTAGGAGTGTCCTGGGTAGGAGTGTCCTGGGTAGGAGTGTCCTGGGTAGGAGTGTCCTGGGTAGGAGTGTCCTGGGTAGGAGTGTCCTGGGTAGGAGTGTCCTGGGTAGGAGTGTCCTGGGTAGGAGTGTCCTGGGTAGGAGTGTCCTGGGTAGGAGTGTCCTGGGTAGGAGTGTCCTGGGTAGGAGTGTCCTGGGTAGGGCTGTCCTGGGTAGGGCTGTCCTGGGTAGGAGTGTCCTGGGTAGGGCTGTCCTGGGTTGTGGAGTCCTGGGGAGGGCTGTCCTGGGGAGGGCTGTCCTGGGTAGGGCTGCCCTGGGTAGGGCTGCCCTGGGTAGGGCTGTCCTGGGTAGGGCTGCCCTGGGTAGGGCTGTCCTGGGTAGGGCTGTCCTGGGTAGGGCTGTCCTGGGTAGGGGTGTCCTGGGTAGGGCTGTCCTGGGTAGGGCTGTCCTGGGTAGGGCTGTCCTGGGTAGGGCTGTCCTGGGTAGGGCTGTCCTGGGTAGGGGTGTCCTGGCTCGGCTGCGACGGGGGCCTGTGGCTGCTTCCCTCGTCGCTGAGTGTCACACGCATGAGTCGCCGCACCCGCACGAGACGGGGGCGTCGTCACCCTGTTGCTCCGGGTCTCCTGCTCTCTCATGGCCGCCCTGGGGCGTCCTGCGGCCGTCGCATGCCAGAGGTGCCGGGTCTCCTGCTCTCTCGTGGCCGCCCCGGGGAAGTCCTGCGGGCATCGCATGCCAGAGGCGCCGGGTCTCTCCCTCTCTCGTAGCCGCCCTGGGGCGTCCTGCGGCCGTCGGATGCCAGAGGCGCCGGGTCTCTCCCTCTCTCGTAGCCGCCCTGGGGCGTCCTGCGGCCGTCGCATGCCAGAGGTGCCGGGTCTCTCACTCTCTCGTGGCTGCAATACACAATACAGCATACATGGTTAGACACACAGGCGGTGATCGAGGGATATGAGGGAGGGGGGGTATGGGGAGAGGGGATATGGGGGAGGGGGGATATGGGGAGAGGGGATATGGGGGAGGGGGGATATGGGGAGGGGGGATATGGGGGAGAGGGGATATGGGGAGAGGGGATATGGGGGAGGGGGATATGGGGAGGGGGATGTGGGGGATATAGGGAGGGGGATATGGGGGAGGGGGAATATGGGGGGGGGAATGGGGACGGGCCGTGGGCTCACTTGCTGGTGGGCCCCCGACCTCTGCATCGGCAACATCCCGGTCCTCAGGTCCACCTGCCAGTTCCAGGGCCCTTTACTCATGAACGGTGAGTGGTCTCTCATAAGCTAGGCCCCTCCAGTCCTCTCACGCTCCCTGTTGTTTTGTGCGCACTTCTCCTGTGGGAGGCGGGCGAGTGGATGGTAGGGGTAAAGGGCGACAGTGTTAGACAGGTATATGAATGCACGCCAGCAGTTGCGTGTATATTGGCAGAGGTGCTCAGCACATTAGGGTTAGGGTTGGTTAGCGTTAGGGTTGGTTGCACCTGGAGGTGTGCCACACATCGGGGTGGGGGTGGGGGGGGGGGGGGCGGTACTCACCCTGGCTGCCCTGACGAGGTAGTTCACCTTCTTGTGGCACTGGGTGCCTGTCCTTGGTGTCACAGCCACAGCGCTGACGGCCTCTGCCACCTCCCTCCACAGGCGCCCTGCGGCCATGTCCAGGGTACAGGGCCTCCCTCCTCTCCTGTACTGCATCCAGGAGCGCCTCGATGTCGTGCTCCTGGAACTTCGGGGCTGCGCAGCGGGCGTCCATCTTAGCGGGTCTTCTGGGGGGGTGCGTCTTTTGTGCTGTGACGCCGTGCGGCTTAGATTACGCTGCGCGCCGTCAGTAACGCCCCACCCCCCCACCCCCACCCCGATGCGCGGCACACCTCCAGGTGCAACCAACCCTAACGCTAACCAACCCTAACCCTAATGTGCTGCGCACCTCTGCCAATATACACGCAACTGCCGGAGTGATCCGCGCCGTTTTTGGTGCCGGGTCACGGCCATCGCGCCGGTTTACGGAGAATCCAGCCCAATATCTCTACAGCAGGTGTTTCAAGGCTAAAGGTCTGTCATTTTGTCAGGATAGTGATGATTCTGAGCAAATCTGCAAATGAATACATTTGGCTGATAAATTTCATCATTGCCCCTGTACACACATGGGGCTCCTTAAACCTGGGATCTGGTCATCTGCAGCTAAAAGTTCAGGCATGGATGAGCGTGCAGTTTACACAAACTTTCATTTAGATAGCACCTTTCATAATCTTGCTAAGCCTGACAGCCTGTAAATTATCTTTGCTTGTGTAGTTGGCCAATGTACCAGCAGATTGGCACACAACAGGGTCCCATAATCAAGAATAACCAATATGTTTTATTTTGGGTGGTAGTGGTTGAGGTCCCAATATTGACAAAAACCATAGTGAGATCTGCCCTCTCCATTCACCTGAATTTTGATTTAACTTCTTATCTGAAAATTCACATCTCTGAGATAGCAACAGCACTGCACTGAAATGAAAATCAACCTATGTTCAAATGCTGGAGTGGTGTTTGGACATGTACCAAGCTGGCTCGGCTAGAGGCTCATCTCTGAGCCAAAGCTGACATTTCGTTAAATAGGAGCAGAAGTCAGCCATCTGGCTCCTTGAGCCTGCTCTGTCGTTCAGCAAGATCCTGCTGGATCTGTTTGTGTTTCGAGTTCTACATTCCCACTATATGCAGGTGGTGGACATTAACTGGGTATTCACTTGAGTCCGCAACAAATCAAGTAAGACTGTGGTTGTTGGGGTAGGAGGTGTTTTGTGGGCTTTACACTGTATAGTTTTAAATAAATGCTTCTAAAAATGTGTAAAATTCATTCCAGTTCTACCCATCCCCAACTGGATTTCCAGATTGGGTCATTACATATCTGTCAGAGAAACAGCTGACTAAAGAAAATTAATGAAATCAAACAGGACACACTTCAAGCCACTGGCTACCATTTGTTATTATGAGTAATGTTCAAAAACTTTGAGACAGTCTTAGACAAATCTGTAGGCCACTTGTTTTTGTTATTTATCCTTTGCATAAGTTGGTGACAAACGAACGTTTCTATTGGTAAGTATTCTGATAAATGAATCAAAATGGTTCATGTGTTCCTCTTTGTACACATTGCAGTGCATGAATGAAATGTCTGCGACAAACGTCCGATCGTACACTTGGCATCATGCCTTTGGCAGCTTGTTAAATGACGTGCACCTTACACTGTCACTAACTGTAAAGTGCTTTGGGGGATTTGACTTTGCAGAACTCCTAAATAAATCCAAGTCTGGTTTTAATTGAAATCATCTTTCAAGCATTCTCTGAGAGTTGGTTGGACCAGTTGTGAACTCCTATCCTAATTGGAATGCAATCTTTATGGATTTAAAACAGCAATTACTACTTTAGTGAATGGTGGTTATTATTTCAACTTGTCACCATACCAACAGATGATTTAACACTAGGTACTTATTAATTTTGAAATAATTAGTGATTACGTAGCACTCATTTGACTTAGCATTGCTTTGAAAGTTAAAGTAGAAATGCAGTCACATGTCATGAGGGTGGATTTTATTTTTGGGTACCCAGGAGCAGCAGGCTTTTCTGACCTAAATTTCCCCAGAGTTGGGCCGTGTTCAGACTTTTGTCACAGACCTCATCATTCAGGATGAGCCCCCAACATGCATAACACATTGAAGCGTGTGGTTTTGGGGGTGAGACACTGAGCTTTAAAAACCTGCAGCTGGGCCTTACCTGCACGAACATAGCAGGGTTTGAGTTCTCCTTAGTCTTGCAGTAGGGGGCGGGGGGAGGGGGGGGGGGGGTGTCAGAGCAGCTGGGGGTCAACAAGAAGAGCCCAAAGATTTTTTGATGCTAGTCCGGAGGTGCTGCTTGAGCAGATGTAATTTAGGAGGACTGTTGTATTAGGAACACAAGTCAGGCTTCAACAACACATTCTGTAAAAACACTGGTAGAAAGTGACTACACTAGACAACTCTGACTAGAACCCGCAGAGAATGTGGTTTTAAATTGGAAAGAAGTTTTAAAAGATAACAAGGGGTGGCAGTGGTGTAGTGGTATTGTCACTGGACTAGTAATCTGGAGAACCAGGATGATGCTCTGGGGACCTGGGTTCGATTCCCACCACAGCAGATGGTGAAATTTGAATTTAATAAAAATCTGAAAGAAAAATCATGAGACCATTGTCGATTGTTAAAAAACGAAACATCTGGTTAACTAATGTCATTTAGGAAAATAAATCTGCCAACCTCACCTAGCCTGGCTTACATGACCCAAATCCACAACAATGTGGTTGGTTCTTAAAATGCCCTCTGAAAAAGTTGCTCACTTCCAGGGTAATTAGGGTTGGTAAAAAGGCTGGCCACATCCCATGAATTAACAAAAAATAGACCCCTTGGATATTCCAGCGAGATCCACATGACTCCTCACACACTCGTATTGATGTATGTCCATGTATTTATGTCCATTTGATTCACAGCGTTCCTTTTTAAATCCTCAACAGCTGCCTACAATTCTGCTTTCATCTACCATCTTTACCAGGATATAGCCACATGATGCAGGCACACACACAATCACTAAAACGGGAAGAATGAGGAACTGAGTATGCTCATTATTATGATACATATATACAAAACTGTACTCTAGTGAAGAGACAGAACATATGGTTCAGATATATAGGATAGCCTCTTTCTAAGCTTTGAACATCTGTAATTCTGTATTAATAGACAGAATGAGGGACAGAATTTCTGCTTAGATTTGCATTTTCATTTTCTTCATTTAACTTTTCCAATGGTATTGGCAGCAGTAACACTTTTGGGGCTTGTCACAAGTACTCTATTTTTTTAAAGCTCTCAAGCAGACCCTAATTCAGCCAGCTAAGCTCAAGGTAGGCCAGTGACAGAAATGCCAGATTAATTTTTTCACTGCCACAGAATTTGGATAAAAATCCATTAGAGCTTATCTTCTAATGAATATATGTCCACAAAGGCAAGATATCAATGATGTCTTGTCAACATTTTATATGGGTTTGTTTGTAGTTAGTTTGCATCAGGGAAAAATAACTGAATGTTTGGAGCATATCAGAAAAGTCTTTGAGTGTGGCTTTTGTGAAAAATTGATGAAGTCATGGAATATGGGGGTAGATTCTCCATTGCCCGGTGCCGGCAGCGAGTTTCCCTATCCGGCAGAGAATGGAGAGTCGACCGCAAAACGGGATTGTTTTTCAATGCTCTGGTCTCCCGCTGGCGGCGGCAACGTGCTACACCCCCCCCCCCCTTCCATCCTGCCAGCGGGAGGATGCAACGATTTGTAACCAAATACATCTGATCAACAGGCTGGAAGCCCAAGTCTTCACCCCCTCCCCCCCATTATACACCAACTCCTACAGCGGAAAATGCTCCCGGAGGGATTTGGTGCAAGTTTTCCCAAGCATGGCCCTGATGCAGTGGACCCCGCAGTGGGTCAAGGGGTTAGTGCATAACTGAGGTGCCCCTCAAGTCCAGTGGAAGGCCACCTCCATCCCCCCCACTACTCAAACCCTGCCCTCCTACATGATTTCCCCCCCCCATTCAGACCACCCCATCAGAGACTCCCAAAACAAACCCCCAACAGAGAACCCCCCATCAAAACCTCCTTCAGTCACCCCTGCCTGAAAGCTGAAGAGCAGTCCAGATGTAGAGTGCATTTTTACTTACCCTTCCCTAACACCTGCTGCCTCAGACAAAACATTGTAAAGCAGCACCTGTTACAAGTGTCAGAGACTTCCTCAAAAACCAAATACACTTCAAAGGGCTCCGCTGGCGCAAGCGCTTAGTCTTCATAATGGAGAACCCAGCTCAGGATCTCCAAAGCACTCTGAACATTCTGGAAAACATACAATTTTAAAATGCAGTGCATTGCAAGTAATAACAAAAGCAGGATTTGATTCATTCAGTCACTGTAACCCAACATGTGTTACAAGGAGCACACAAACCCAAACATATTGTGACCAATAGCTTGTTATTTGCACATATATAATTTTAGCTTCATTGCTTGTAAATTCAAGAAAAGAAACATTGGTAAATTTTACCGGTCTGTGCTCCACGCCCAGAGTCTCATTGAATGCCTTTTAGTCCAGTCAGAAAAATATGTGCTTTATTGGGTCTTTTCATAGGTGCTTTGCATAGTGCTAACTTGTAAAATTAACATTGACCCTGAATTTGCTGGAAGCTTGTACCATAGTGATGGTGTAACAATTCCAGCAAATAATAATGTGTGCACTTTATGCTATTTCTTGTGCCACACCATAATTTGCTGAGATTCGTGTGCAACCATTGACCTGGATTGAAAGCAGCTAGCAGCTAATTTTAACAGCAGTATTCCCATAAAATCAATGGAAATTGTGAAGCTGCTACATTTAAGGTATTCTGTATGCTGCTGCCAATAAATGTTGGATTCATGGTAGTCCGGTGATTCAGGATTTATATTCAAGGAATCACATTACTTAATTTCCCAGGGTCTCTGTGTTTTTGGAGTATTCTCCTCATGGCCTGGCCAATATTTTATCCCTCAATCAACATCACTAAAATGGATTCTCTGGCCTATTATTCTTTCGCTGTGTCTGTGTGCAGATTGGCTAACACAGCCTGTGAGGTTCTTTGGAGAATAATGAAAGATAATACTTAAACGCAAGTTCTTTCTTTTTTTTTCTGGATTAGCTTTGTGAAAATTGAGAATAATCAGCTGCAATTTAGTAATGAACAAAGTGTGAACGTGCCTGAGCATCATGCTAGTGCATCACTTAAAGTGTTATCAAATCACGAAATGCTGTAGCCAAGAAAAGCACTTGTTGGTACACACATACTGCACAAGAAGGAAGCTTATGCGTTTCGTGAAATGTCTGACATAGTATAATCAAGAAGCTGGCGTACGTTGACATAATGCTATCACTTGCCATCAATAAACTACTGTTAAGGAGGCAACTTATGGGACAAAATATGAAAGACATTGATGTGTCAAAACTGAGCAATGATGTGCTGGCCTGTCTGTTTTTATGATCATGGATCAGGACCAGTAATATTTTCATTTAAGTAAACAAAGTTTAAGATCCAAGGTACTTACCAAGAGAATGAAGGCATCTTGAACTTTTAAACAAAATAAACTTTACTATACAAAAGTAGAAAGGTGAAACAAAATGTGTCTTATACCCTAACATTCAGGTTTAACATGAGGTACATATAAATAACAGGCAAATTATGGTTGAACGCATTGCACTGCACAATTAATGGCACATGCAACCAGGACAGATCCGATGGCTTTCTCCCAACTTACCCATACCGCACTGTGCTTACCTTGTCTGCCACACCGGGTCTCGTGGTTGGATTTTCCTGTCACCATTATCATGTAGGCACTTGTCACCACTGGAAATTGTCATAACACAAAACTGTGCATGCAAAACCCAGTCCCGCTCCGTGCATACACGGAAACCTCTAGAGCATTCTGGAACTTGTAATTCCCAACCTCTGCTCAGAAATCCGGTAAATTGGGATTCTTAACAAGGTAGCGATTAAAATTTTGTGGCACTACTCAAAGAAGGGCGAGGATAATTAGACTGGATATTTGTCGCATTATTCTTTATGGACTCTTCCAAAGCACAAAGTGGTTGCCATTATTTTGAAATGCAGTCATTTATCAGATGTGAACCACTTGGGAATGGTTTTAAAGGATTTAAGAAGGCACTATATCCAAGCCAGTGAATTTATCTATTTTTTTCTTCTACAAAATGATAATTCCTTTGTATTTTTCAGATCTCATGGAGATGATTTGAGTGGAGAATGGCTTTTTAGGGAACAAGCTCACATTAAGCTCCCTGCTACTAAAGTAATTTATACGTCATTAAAGTCTCATTTCAAGTGAATGCTTACAACTGATCCTCAAGCATGTACCAAAACCTTGATAGGCTTGTGGGATATGAATTAAATTACTCATGATGCTGCCCAAACTTCACTTCATTACCAGTTACGTCCCCACGTAACATATAAACCCCAAACACTTATGTTGCTTCCGGATTCCTGGCCAATGAAATTTCAGTTTGTGTAATTCTTGGGTGTGGTTTTATTTATTTGTTTGGTTTAGTCATTCATAGATGTGGGCATTTCCATAACAGCAAGCATTTATTGCCACTCCTTTGGAAAAAATGGGGGTGAGCCTGCATGGGGATGGTACCAAAACAGTGCTGTTAAGGAATTTAATTTGAGTGATTATGAGGGAACAGCGATATATTTCCAAGTCATGTTGAAGTGTAACATGGAGTGGAACTCTGAGGTGCCTTTATCCTTTTAGGTGCTAGAGGTTCCAAGTTTGAGAAGTGCTTTCAAAGAAACCTTGGTGAATTGTTGCAGTGAATATTGTAGATGGTGCACACTGCAGTCACGTTGTCAGTGGATGAGGGAGTGAATGTTTAAGATTGTATTTTTAAAAAATATTTTTATTTAAAAACTGAAGCTTTTCCATTTTAACAAATAACGCAACAAAATCACAGGAATGGTACAGCAATGGTCTCAACACACATAGATGCAGAGGAGGGCTGAAGAATAGCAATATGTTGGCCCAGTACAATCGCTAACTCTACTTGGTGCCTCTATACGCATTACCAGAGAACAAGGGAGAGGAGGTTAAGGCTGGGAAAACATGGTAAAATGGTGCACACCTTCCCACGTGGGGATCGCTTGCAATGACCATGAGAATTCAGGAAAAAGGGCGTGATTAACTAAATGGGAACAAAGTTCCATCGCGAGTGCATTTAGTCAAGTGTTTCCCAATGCTCGCAGCGCTTGAAACACAACGCTATCTAACGTCACTCGGGTTAGATCGGGGGTCCTAGCGGGGAATGCACGGCCAGAGCTGAACATAGCCCTGTTTCCTGCACTGAGAAACTACACTAGTCAGAACTCCTCAGTATAGCGAGAGATCGGGATGTGTCCCAATCTCTGGAGCTCCTGACCTGACCCCTAACACCCTCTAAGCCCCAAATCACTATGGGACTGTCCCCAGGCCTCCTGCACTTCCCCAACACCCATGCAGGGAACCCCCAGCACGATCACCACCACACGTAAAATGCCAGCTTGGCACCTTGATAATACCAACCTGGTACCCTGACAGTGCCCCTGCCAACTTGCAATGCCACCCAGGAAGAATGGCAGTGCCAGGCTGACACCCAGGTGCACTGGCAGTGCCAGGGTGCCCAGGTGGCACCAGCAGTACCAAGGTACCACCCTGCCCAAAAGGCATGCACCTGTCGGCCTCCCAGATCCTGGCACACCCCCTCGAGTGCCATTCCATCTGGCCCCCATTTATGGAGACCAGTACTAAACGGTGCTCGCCCGAGGTCTCTGCAGTGAAGGGGATAGACCCTAATGCCTTGGGTGCTTCAGGAAACTGCATTTTAGAGTGGGACTATCTGTCTTGCTCTAGTATGCAGATTTACCAAAAAATGATCCCACCCACAATGGGATCTTACATCGAACTCCTTCACAGTAGTTGGGAGCATTGCTCAACCAGGCAACTAAAGAGTATTTCATCACACTTCTTGGGCGCGATTCTCTGAGCCCCGCGCCGGGCCGAAGAATTGCCCCAACCGCTTGGGTTGCCCCATGCTCCGACATGCGGAGAATCGGCGCCATTTGCGCGGGCGCGTTTGACGCGGCCTCAGCCGCGGGCTGCTGGAATCGGTGAGACCGCTGATTCTCCGGCTCGGATGGGCCGAGCGGCCACGCGGAAAAAGCAGAGTCCCACCTGCACCGTTCAACCCTGGCCGCTGCCGGCGGGAACTCTGCACGAAGGGTCGGGGAGCGGCCTGTGGGGTTAGAAAAGCACTCCTTCACTGAGGGGGGGGGGCCTCCGATGGGGTCTGGCCCGCGATCGGGGCCCACCGATCAGTGGGCCAGCCTCCTTTCCCCCACCGGGCCTACTTTGTTGCGCAGGCCCGGCGCGCTGAAGAAGTCCCCCGCGCATGTGCGTGTTGGCGAGGCCCAACTGCGCATGCGCGGGTTGGCGCAGCACCCATTTGGCGCCGGAAAGGGAGGCTGGGGCGGCGTGAACCACTCCAGCGGCGTGCTGGTGCCTTGTGGGGGCCAGAATCGGTCGTCCAAGCACCCGTTTTGCGCCATCGTAAAACGCAATGGTGTTCACGAAGGCATGAACACTTAGTCTCCATTTTGGAGAATCGCGCCCCTTGAGTCTTGTAATTGGCAGAATTATTTAGAGGAATCAAGCGCAAGAGTAGGAGAGTGGGCCTAATTGACTGCTCTTTCAAGGAGCTTAAACACACATGATTTGCTGAGTGGCCTTCTGCTGTATTTATGCAAGCAAACCAGCATCAAATTGAGGATGGGACAATTCACCCATGGCGGCACAGTGGCACAGTGGTTAGCACTGCTCCTCACAGCGCCAGGGACTTTGGTTCGATTCCGACCTCTGGTGTCTTTGTGGAGTTTGCCCATTCTTCCCGTGTCTGCGTGGGTTTCCTCCGGGCGCTCCTTGTTTCCTCCCACAGTCCAAAGATGTGCAGGTTAGGTCGATTGGATATGCTAAATTGTCCCTAGGTGGGGTTACAGAGATAGGGTGGGGGATTGGGCTGAGGTTAGGGTGCTCTTTCAGAGGGTCGGTGCAGACTCGATGGGCCGAATGGGCTCCTGCTGCACTGTAGGGATTCTATGGATTATATGAACTAGTCTGGGTTTGCCTATGGAATCTTTACATATTACAAACACTAATGGAGTTAGGAGAGGACTGGATTGTAATGCTAACAAAGCACTGGATTGTGATTAAACTTGCAGTGACACTGTCATCGGAGAAAACTGCTCTGCTACTCTTTCCATTTGCTTGTAAATGCAATACATCATGATAGATCATTGGGTCCCTTGCTTGTAAAGTCTCAATAAAATCTTTCATCTCTTCTTTTTAAAACAAGGTTGTCCAGAATTATTGGAACAATGAACAATGAGTTCTTTGGGTGGGGGTGAGGAAGAGTGAAGTAATGTTTTTAGTTTCAGGTGAAAGATGCTTTAAATGATGGTTTTATGGATTCGATGATCATCTCCATTTGGATTGAATACAGAAAATAAATTCATCTCCTGTTCTATAGTCTATAAAAAAGGCCAATAAATGTGCAATGGCCCAGCGAGAGGTAACCCGACATGGGGGCGGAAATGACCTCTTGTTGCGATGGGTAAGTGAGGTGCAGTGAAGATGTTCATGATGCCTCCCACCAGCTGTTCTGCTGCAATATAATTTTTGCGTGAGTATATTTAGTATATTTGGAGAAAGAGGCCAGTAAATTGATGGACTTCCAAAATTTACTGCCCCCTTCTGCCCCCACCCACCCCCCTACGGCCTCTCTTGACCTCTTTAACATGGTAAGGCCTTGCAAGGTTGCTGATATCCTGCACGATCTGGTGAAGACAGGTGGGCTAGAGTGGGTGATATGAGTGTGCTGGACTGGTGTTTAAATATGGCACCGGAAACCTCAAACTTCCCAGCTGAAGACAGGCAGACGGATCATTTACCGGAGATTCAGAGTGGAACTCGCCTGTGTATAAGTAAGGAGGTACTAAGCACTGATTCTGGCCGTCTGAACAGGCGCCATCGGAGCTGCCTGCCACTGCATTTAGTCTCAAAATGGGAGACTTGCGCTCATTATATCTCTACTAACATGACATGACCGTCACCATGCCCAACCACTGACCAAACGTTCTGTTAGCCTCGTGATAGCTACTGTTTGGTTTGGTGTCCATTTTGTCTGATTCCACCACTGCAAAATACCTTGGTGTGATGATCGGAATACCTTGCTCCTTTAAGAGGCTTGTGATGATCGGAATACATTGCCCCTTTAAGAGGCTTGGAACCCTGGGGGACTCCGCATCTGGCTACGCCCCCTGGGAAACAGTACTTAAGATGAGACTCCATTTTGCGAGCACACTTCTCATGGAGGCTGCCATTGTTCACTGCTTATTAAAGCCTTTGATTACTGACCTAACTTTCGTGTCGTAATTGAGAGTGCCTCAATTGGGATATTTCTTTCTCCATTAAAGGCAATATTCAATGTAAATTGCTGTTTGATAAGCTTTAATGTATGTATTTTTTAGTCCTGTGTTATAACGGATGAAGTGTTGCATGTACATGCAGTTTAAGTTATGACGCGCCCATATGCACTTTCTACCTTTGTTTCCACAAGTCATTATTTATTTGAGTTGTTAATTTCTTTGAGCTGAATCAGCTTGATTCACAGATTCTGTTACATCATCTATGAATGACATCAGCAGAGGCTGGGGAGGAGGAAATCAGAGTTGCCTCTCTACTACTCAGAGGAAAGTTATGACCTGAATGGGAAAACTTAATGAATTGTCAAATGGGCAACAATGTCCGAGTACTGCACTGTGTCTGCTTAGTGCAGGGGTGGGCAAACTACGGCCCGCGGGCCGCATGCGGCCCGCCAAAGGTATTTCTGTGGCCCACCAAGTCATTTAAAAAAAAAAAAAAATTTTTTTTTTTTAAATTTTTTTTTTTAAGGTTAATGCGGGGTGGCTGTTGGGTTACTTACTGGTATAGGGTAGATACGTTGACTTGAGTAGGGTGATCATTGCTCGGCACAACGTCGAGGGCCGAAGGGCCTGTTCTGTGCTGTTCTATGTTCTATATGAGGCGCCCAGAATCATAACCGGGTGAAGTAATTATTTTACTTAATATACTATGTGGCCCTTTGTGAATTGTGAATTTCTGAATGTGGCCCTTGCACGGAAAAGTTTGCCCACCCCTGGCCTAGTGTCTGCACTGTGAGCGCCTGCTTCGCTGAACGAGAGTGCTGTTGGAGTTGGGTGAACAACAGGGAGTTAGTTGTGCGGAGCTCCATCTCTCTCCAGGCAGGAGCGGAGCACAGCTGGGTTTCATAAACACTAAGGTCGGATTCCTGTTCTCATTGACTTCGCAGTCAGATTCACAGTGAAACAGTTGTGAGTTTAAATCAGGGTTTTTTTGGAGGAGGGGAATAACTGAGAATCAGCACAAATAAATGCAAGTCAGGGTCAGTATAATAAAGTAATGTAAGTAGACAAAGTAGGGACAGGGAAGTAAAGTTCGCGTAAGGGAGGTAAGTAAATGGTATTCTTATATAGCTTAATTTTTTTGTTAAAAGGAGTAAATAAGGTGTTTAAGGGTAGTCATGGCAGGTGAGCTTGCACCCGTGATGTGCTCCTCCTGAGCTACGTGGTAAATCATGGAAGCTTCAGTTGTCTCTGGTGACCATGTGTGTAGGAAGTGTGTCCAGCTTCAGCTACTGGCTCAGTGATATTTTAATACAAGATACACTGATGGTTGGAAACACTGATGATTGAATACACTGATGGTTGGATACACTGATGGTTGGATACACTGGTTTGATACACTGCTGATTTAACACAAGATACACTGACAGTTTAATACATTGATAGTTTAATGCAGGATGCACTGAACAAAGAACAGTACAGCACTGGAACAGGCCCTTTGGCCCTCCAAGCCTGCGCCAATCACTTGTCCTATCTAGACCAACCGCCTGTATCCTTCTATACCTTGACTGTTCATGTGTCTATCCAGATAAATCTTAAAGGTCACTAACGTATCTGCCTCAACCACCTCATTTGGCAGTGCATTCCAGGCACCCACCACAATCTGTGTGAAAAAAACTGTCCCCACCCATCTCCATTGAACCTATCCTCTCTCACCTTGAACTTGCACCCCCTAGTAATTGTCATTTCCGGCCTGGGAAAAAGGACAGTGACAGTTTAATAGACCGATACTTTAATGCAAGATAGACTAACGGTTTAATATGCTGACGGTTTAACTCGAGGTACACTGACAGTTTAATACACTGATAGTTTAATACACTAATGGTTTAATACAGGATATACTGATAATTGAATACAACATACACTGATAGTTTAATACAAGATACACTGATAGTTTAATACACTGATCATTTAATACAGGATACACTGATGGTTTAATACAATGGTAGTTTAATACAGGATACACTGACAGTTTAATATACTGATAGTTTAATACAGGATACACTGATAGTTTAATATAGTGATTGTTCAATGCACTGATAGTTTAATACAAGATACTGATGGTTTAATGCACTGATGAGTTAATACGCTGGTGGTTTAATACCGAATACACTGATGATTTAATGTAATGATGGTTTAATACAGGATGCACTGATGGTTTAATATACTGATGGTTTACACTGACCAGGGGGCATGAATTTAAGGTAAGGGGCAGGAGGTTTAGAGGGGATGTGAGGGAAAACCTTTTGACCCAGAGGATGGTGGGAGTTTGGAACTCACTGACTAAATAGGGGAGGAGGTAAAAGAGGAGGGGGTGTCACAATTTTGATCAGGGAATCAATTACAGCAATAAGGAGGGCCAACATCTTAGAAGGCTCTTCAACTGAAGCCATATGGATAGAATTTAAAAACCAAAAAAGGGAAAATCACATGGCTAGGAGTGTTCTATAGGTCCCCTAACAGTTCGAGCGAAACAGAAGAGCAGATATGTCGCAGATTTCAGAGATGTGTAACAGTAATAGGGCAGTCATAATGGGGGATTTCAACTTCCGCAATATGAACTGGGGTAGCCATAGCATGAAAGGTTTAAACAGAGTGGAATTTTAAAAATGCATCCAGGAGAACCTTTTAAGCCAGTATGTAGAAGGACTTACAAGAGAGAGGGGTGGCCCTGGACTTAATTTTCGGTAACAAAGCTGGACAAGTGATTGAAGTACCAGTGGGGGAGCATTTTGTAGATAGTGATCATAACTCTGTTAGATTCAAGATTGTTATGGAAAAGGACAAGGTTGGACCTGAGATCAAAATTCTAAATCAGAGGAAAGCCAAATAGCGAGAGTACGGGGCCATCATGTTCCAATCAAGAAATAGGGGGGACCATCAAATCCAGTGAACCCTGGATATCGAGGGACATCATGCATTAGATCAAGAGAAAAAGGAAGGCTTATGGCAGATATCGAGGGCTCAAAACAGCAGAAGCTCTACAGATGTATAGAATGTGCAAGAGGGAACCTGAAAAGGAAATTAGGAGAGCAAAAAGGGGACATGAAAGGATACTGGCAGGTAAAATAAAGGAAAATCCCAAGTTGTTTTACAAGTACGTTAAGGGTAAAAGGATAACTAGGGAAAAAGTAGGACCCATTAAGGACCACAGTGGTCATTTGTGTGTGGAGCTGGATGATGTAGATAGGGATATAAATAAATACTTGGTGTCGCTATTCAGTTGTGAGAGGGACAGTGTGTATATAGAAATCAGGGAGAAGGATTGTAATAAAATTAAAGAGATTAAGATAGACAGAAAGGAGGTTCTAAGTGGACTGGCCGGCTTAAACATAGACAAGTCTCCAGGGCCAGATGAAATGTATCCCAGGCTTTTGAATGAGGCAGGGGAGGAAATAGCAGGGGCACTGACAATAATTTTCAATGCCTCTCTGGCCACTGGGAAGGTGTTGGAGGACTGGATGCGAGCCAATATGATACCATTACTAAAGAAGGCAGGAAGGGATAAACCAGCAAACTACAGGCCAGCCAGTCTAACCTCATTGGTTGAGAAACTATTGGAAACAATTCTGAGGAACAGAATGAATCTGCATTTGGAGAGGCAGGGATTAATCAAGAACAGTCAGCATGGTTTTATTAAGGGGAGGTCATGTCTGACCAACTTGATTGAATCTTTCGAAGAGGTGACCAGGTGAATAGATGAGGGAAATGCATTCGACATAGTCTACTTGGACTTCAGCAAGGCTTTTGATCAGGACCCACATGGGAAGCTGAAAGCGAACGTAAGAGCCCATGGGATCCAAGGACATTTGGCAAATTGGATCCAGAATTGGCTGAGTGGCAGGAAGCAGAGGGTGATGGTCAAGGGGTGTTTTTCTGACTGGAAGCCTGTGTCCAGTGGGGTCCTACAGGGATCAGTGTTGAGGCCCTTGTTGTTTGTGATTGCATAAATGATTTAGACATGAATGTAGGAGGGTTGATCAGTAAGTTTGTGGATGATACAAAAATTGGTGGGGTGGCAAATATTGAGGAGGATCGCCTTCGATTACAGGAGGATATAGATGGGCTGGTTAGATGGGCTGATCAGTGACAAATAGAATTCAATCGGATGATGAACTTGGACAGGAAAAACAAGACAAGAGACTACATGATAAACTGCAGGACTCAAAATACCAAGGATCAATAGGGACCTTGGTGTTCATGTACACCAGTCTCTTAAGGTAGCAGAGCAGTTGAATACAGTGGTTAAGAAGGCATATGGTATAGTTGCCTTTATTAGCAGGGGCATAGAGTTTAAGAGCAGGGAGGTTATGCTGGAACTATATAAAACATTGGTACGGCCACAGCTAGAGTATTATGTGCAGTTCTAGAATCCACATTGTAGGAGGGATCTGATAGCACTGGAAAGGGTGCAGAGGAGATTTACCAGGATGTTGCCTGGGCTGGAGAGTGTTAGTTGTAAAGAGGGATTGGATAGACTGGGATTGTTTTCCTTGGAGCAGAGGAGACTGAGGGAGTGGGGGGGGGGGGAAACATGATTGAGATGTATAAAAGTTATGAAGGGCATAGATAGCGTAGACAGGAAGAAACTTTTTCACTCTGTGGAGGAATCAATGACATGGGGCCATAGATTTAAGGTAAGAGGCAGGAGGTTCAGAGGGGATGTGAGGAAAATCCTTTTGACCCAGAGGGTGGTGGGAGTTTGGAACTCACAGCCTGAAAGGGTGGTGGAGGCTGTGACCCTTATAACATTTAAGAAGTAATTAGATGTGCACTTGCGATCACAAGGCATGCAAATTTATGGGCCAAGTGCTGGACCATGGGATTTGAAAAGTTAGGTGGTTGTTTTTGACTGGTGCAGATTCGATGGGCCGAAGGGCCTTTTCTGTGCTGTATGACTCTCGACCTTGAACTTAAATGGTAACTGTCTGAAAAAGCACAGGTACAATTGACATTGACCCTCAAATAGATCAAATGCAAATAATTCAAGGAGTGCCCTTTAATCTTTTAGTCTACGCTGCTTGCAGACAAGATTTTGAGAGCGATACCTAAATGCGTTAAAGGGCATCTATCAAATATTTTCAAACTGCGCAAAAACAATATTTTATACCAAAATGGAAAATGGTGGAGACTCCGTTTCGCTCTCACCGATACCTTAGACCAGATGCGATCACCGCGCTATCTTGATATTTCTGGTTTTAAATTGCCAAACACATTGCACATTCAGGAAAAACACTGGATTTCAAATGATAATACCATACTGAGCCGTATATATTGTTTTGCCGATCATTGAATCATGGATCATGCATGCTGGCTCTCTGAAAGAGACACTGGGCGCGATTCAACAGGACAAAACAGGGTCCTCTTTTAGGCACAATGAGCAGGGTGTTTCTCGGCGCTAGATCCTGCTACGCAACAGCACTTTGCCTTTTTTTATTTACCCTTGCCCTGTCAAGGCCGCACTTACATAATTTCCTGCACTGGCGAGCGGGGTGCCATTTTAAAAGGCTTCCAGATCTTATGATTCCCCTCAGCTACCCCACCTTGGCCTTCGGACCCCCCCCCACCACTGCACCCAACTTACCTCTTCCGGGGTCCTCGAGCCTCACCTCTTATGGGCAAGGCACACTGGGCCTGGTATGGGCAACCTGGCACCCTGACTGTACCACCAAGGCATCCTGGCAGTGCCAAGGTGCCAGGGTTCCAGTAGGTATGCCAGGGTACCACTCTCCCCAGAGGCCGACCACCCAGAGGTCTCTCCTGGCCTGGGAGACCCTCCAGGTGCTGTTACACCTGGTCCACATTTGTGTGGAACAGTGCCAAAAGTTGCCCTGGCGAGGTCTCCCAGGCAAGGATGTTAGGTCCCGTGGGAGTGCCTGGAGAATCTGGCACATATATATTTAAACGAGCCTATTTGCTCATTTGAATGTGCTAATCTGGAGGGCGAGATCCAGATCGTGGCATCTTGTGAGGTTCCGTTAAATCTCGCGAGACATTTCAAGCGTTGTGCATCTCGTAATAAGCCTATCGCGTCACCAGGTCGGGCGCGATGAGGCCGGTAAATCGCACCCACTGAGACCCGTCTCTGGCTTAACTGTTCAACAATAGTAATGATATAATTCAAGGTACGATCTGGAATCAGTGATAATTACTAAATAATTTCATTATTGTTATTATTGAATAAAGTCCCAAATTCTCTTCTCCATGCCGGTCGGGAGCCATTGACAGCGGCCCTCCCGGTGATTCTCCGGGCCCCAATGGGCCGAGTGGCTGTCCAGATGTGCCCAGTCCTGCCGGCTTGAATTACTCACCTCACACACGACGGGACCTGGCAGGTAAGTATGCGGGGGCGGTCCTGGGAGGGGGTGCGGGGGGTGGAACCGGCCCCGGGTGGGCCCCCACAGTGGCCTGGTCCGTGATCGGGGCCTACCAATCTGCGGGCGGGCTGGTTCCATAGGGGGCCTTCTTTCCTGCACGCTGGGCCCTGTAGGGGCTCCGCCATATTGCCTGGGGGCCGGCGCGGAGAAGAGAACCCCCGCGCATGCGCGGAAATATGCCGGCTGGTCTGCACATGTGTGGAAATACGCCGGCCGGTTCGCATATGCGGGAGATCACATCGGCCGTTCTGCAAACTCGCGGCGACCCTTCGGCGTCGGCTGGAGCACCACCAACCACTTCGGCGTCAAACTAGCCCCCGAAAACCTGGAGAATTCCTCACTTTCGGGGGCTGTTGATGCCGGAGCGGTTGGCGCTGGCTTTCCGCCAGCGTGGGGACATTACCCCATTTTCGCAGAATCCCCCCCCACACTTAGAAATCTTTTGGGAGAATTCCACCTTATAACGTTTCGAAGATTCAAAACTATTAATTGTTTTAGGGACAGCATGGTGGCACAGTAGAATTGCTGCCTCACAGCAACATGGACCCGTGTTAAATTCTAGCTTCGGGTGACTGTCTGTGTGGAATTTGCACATTCTCCCTGTCTCGACGTGGGTTTCCTCCAGGTGCTCCAGTTTTCTCCCAAAGTCCAAAGATGTGCGGGTTAGGTAAATTAGCCATGCTAAATTGTGCTTTAGTGCCCAAAATGTTTGGTGGGGTTATGGAGATAGAGTGGGGGCTTGGGCCTAGTCAGAGTCCTCTTTCAGAGGGTTGGCAGATGTCATAGAATTTACAGTGCAGAAGAAGGCCATTCGGCCCATCGGGTCTGCACCGGCTCCTGGAAAGAGCACCATACCCAAGGTCAACACCTTCACCCTATCCCCATAACCCAGTAACCCCACCCAACACTAAGGGCAATTTTGGACACTAAGGGCAATTTATCATGGCCAATCCACCTAACCTGCACATCTTTGGACTGTGGGAGGAAACCGGAGCACCCGGAGGAAACCCACGCACACACGGGGAGGATGTGCAGACTCCGCACAGACAGTGACCCAAGCCGGAATCGAACCTGGGACACTGGAGCTGTGAAGCAATTGTGCTAACCACAATGCTACCGTGCAGCCCACTAATTTGATGGGCCAAATAGCCTCCTTCTGTACTTTAGGGATTCTGGGATTCTGTAATTGCTCCAGATATTACAGATAGTGCTGGTTCCAGTCAAATTTTTTCATTATGATTGTGGTGATACAACCACTGTATATATGTGGGCTTGCAGTAGGGGGATGTATGGCCGTACCTGTAATACAGGTTTCTCCAGTAAGCCCCTGCCGGCTAGCTCCGCCCACAGGGAGCTTGTATAAATATGCGCTAGCTTCACTGAGAAGTACAAGAGAGGCTTTATTGCTGTGAGATGCTATTCCTCCGGCGGCAGCTGTAGAATAGTATCTCAGTGAAGCTAGCGCATATTTATACACAAGCTCCCTGTGGGCGGAGCTAGCCGGCAGGGGCTTACTGGAGGAACCTGTATTACAGGTACGGCCATACATCCCCCTACTGCAAGCACACATATCTACAGTGGTTGTATCACCACAATGATTTATTGAAAAATGCTCCTGTAAAACAGTCACAATGTGCCCTGCCCTCAGAAGGACGCGTTTACATCAGCTGTTTCCATTTGAAAGTGGGGTTAGCAATTTGCAATGACAAAAAGTGACCAACCATCCATAAGCTTTTTAAAATGTATTCCAGTGGATCTCTCATGTCATTACACATGGCGAGGGCTCAATTTATTTTTTTCCTTGCCTGGCATTACTGGGGTGGTAACATAATCAAAATGAATTGGTAGCCCTTGCATTAATAGCAAATCCATCCCCTTGTCCAAGCTTTTGTCCATCCCTGCTAAAATCATCGGGTTAGATTCTCAACCGTCGGGATGCTCCATTTTGCCAGCAACACAGGGGTTTTCCCGACGGTGTGGGGCTGCCCCACAATGGGAAACCCCATAAACCCCATTGACCAGCCAGTGAAATGTAGAATCCCGCTGGCGTGCTGAACCAGATATCTGGCGCGGCGGGACGCAGAGAGCTGCCCATCATCTTTGGCTTGATGTCCATCTTTGTCTGGTAACAAAGCTATGAAGTGCATTCTTCATTAAAGATGTAAATCTAAGATGGTGGCAGTGCTTTCTATGTTGTTGTTCCTTGAGCTCCAGGCTCAGTGCAATGATTTCCAAAGCACCCGCCACTGCAGCAGATGGTGATAGAATTCTTGGCTGCCACACACAATTCTCAGTGGTGAAGGATTAGCAAACATGCATTGGTCGATGTGCCTTTGTGTTTTTAGTCTGATGCTCATCAGTGATGCCTCCCTCTAACGATCAATACCACCTGTGTAACAGATGGGCCTACAGGATTTGACCCCTTTACTTGGCTATCTGACATATAAACAGGATGGTGTTATGCCCAGGTCCTGAATAATAATAATAAGGTATTTTATGGTAAGCTTCAACACTAAGCTGTAGACTCTGCTTTTCGAATGTTAGAATCTCCCATTAGCGAATTTGGATTGCCTAGATAAAGACCAAACTGCAACCAATTTATTTGTGTCCTCTGCTGCTGAAAAAATATTATTTTTTCCCATCTTCAAAGAATGCCCGATGTGCAAGTGGGTTGACTTCATCACCACCACCTGTCTACATTTTGCAGGCATAAGGGCCTCGATAAAGAGCCAACTTTTGTGAAATACCTTTTTTTTTAATGACTTTATGGTGCAATCTGCAGTTCTTTATCCAGAGTTTTTTCAAAAATTCCACTTCAGGGACATTGAATACAGTTTTGAAACTGGCACTTCAGGAACTTGGAGTCTAATATTGAAACTGCTATATTGGGTGCAGCACTGAGCACAGGGTCTGTCTTATGGATGAGATGTTAAATCCGAGATTCCATGGCCTCATTCCAGGAGTAGTGGGGGGTGTTGTGGAGGGCTCTTCCAGGGTCCCAATCAATTTTAATCTCTTAACCAACGCCATCTATTTATCTGCACCAGACTGAATAGGTTCTGTATTGTTCCATTTTGTTCTCAATATCCGTTTCAGTAAGCGGCTCACACTGCTTTTTCATTGTTTTGAATCTGCAATTTTTAAAGGACGCGGCTGAGGGGGAATGTCACGTTGCTCAAATCCCAGAAGGGAAACTTGAAAGAACTGCTCTCAACTGTATTTTTGAAATTTGGTATCGAATGAGGAAAAATTTGAAATCCGGCAAATGATGTCCCAGATTTCTTGTGATGATTTTATTAAGAAATAATATAAACAACAATAAAGTAAACTAGAAGTATGCTTAACTAAGACAATGGCTATACAAAACACTAATTAAACAGTTCCAAACACCTTAACTACCTTCAGAGCCAACTCTCCCCAAACTGTTCCACAACAGCTCATAGATTTTAAATTTGATAATAAATCCAGTAACTATTACCACACAATGCAGTTACCTCTCTTTGGTGTTGCTTTGGAGGTAAACCAGCAGCTTGTTTGTCAAATCAGGCTTTCTTCACGTCCACTTATTGCTGGGAGTCAAACAGTTATTCCTGTTGTTGACTGAGGTCTACAAAAAGGTTCTCTACCCCTATTTCAATATCTCCTCAAATATGTTTTTCCCCTTTGACCTTTCCCTTATCTGATCAAACCTCTTTCGAACTACACTTCCTCAGACCTAATTACCTTCATCTTTTGATTTTCGCCTTTGGAATTTAAAAGCAAAGCAGACTCACTTCATGAACCTTTCTATGACACCTCTTATTTACACTTGTATCCCTTCCCGTGAACCTTTGACAGCTTAATCAAGTCTATTCATATTCTGTCCCCCATTGGTACTAACTCGCCTGAGGTAAACGTCTGTTTGCGGTGTTGCTAGGCTCATCAACATTTCAAATGCACGAGTTCCGTTCACACAGTTATCCTGTCCCTGCCCTAATTATCTCACTTCTGCGCAGTTTAAAATATATAACCAGAAAATATTCTAATTGCTTGCATTTCCCTGATATTTTCATGCCGCAAATATTTTCCTGACAACCAGTAAAGTTGATAACATACTAGCTGGTAAATAATTGTGTCTATTTCCACACACTGTGCAATTATACTAATATGTTGCACTACTTAATTCTGGCTCAATTTTATTTTATTACAGCAACACAGGCTCATGAATAAAGAAAATTCTTTGGCAAAAATGGTGTCTCAAATATGTTCCATATTTTAAGTTTTTGTAGCAGGGTGAGATGCGAACTAATAGGTCTGTATTTATGCTCCTCCGACGCTCCCATCTCTGCAAAAAGAAGTCAAATGGTGGCTTTACAGTAAAGGGTGCAGTTATGCAGATTCACATGGATCTGGAGTAAAATTGAGATCGGTGGATTTTACTTCAGACCCAACCAGGTGCATAGAGTTAATGGGCAAGGTTTTGAATTATCATCACAGCATTGCTAGTAGTTCCTGTTTAGAGTACACCAATATATAAGGAGAGAGCAGCATGGAAGCAATGAAGCCACAAGGAGGGGTTCCCTTCTCAGGAGTTATGCACAAGCCAAATATTGTATCGCAAAAGAGTCAACTGTCTGAACATGGCAGAGGAGTCTGCATGAGAGGCTTGTTCTCGCCAGGAACTTTGACTAAGGTCCACCAAATGGTCTATGTAAACCTGCGTAAATAGTTTACCACTTACAAGTGGCTGTCAAGATCACTGTCGCACTAAACTTTAATGTTACAGAAACCTTTGACACATGGATGGGCATCTCTTGATTAAGACAGTTGGTGTATTTTTCAACATAATCTGTGGGATATAAAGCTGGTGTTTCAGTCCATCTGTGCAGGAAATTCAGGCAGTTTCTGTAACGGGAGATTGCCTTATAATGTCGGTTTAACACTGGTACAAAGTTGAAAATCATCCCCAATATTTTCCTTTTAGACAACTGACACACTGGGCAGAATCTGCCGCTCTCTATTGGTGAGCTTGGAGGCTGGTAGAGTATAAGTTATGGTCGAGAAGGCCCATGGTCAACCTTACCCTGTTGGTATTAACCAAGCTGCAGGCAGGCCTGTCACACTGAACCATGCATAACAGCTACAATTGTGCGCGAAGCTTGTCAGCTCCTGGGGTGGGATGGGGGGTTGGGTGGGAGGGGTTGCGGTTGGTATGTGTGTGTGTGCAGGATGCACAAAAGCACTTAATGCCTGATCAAGGGACTTGATATTGGGAAAGGGTGGGCCTCCCTTAATCCATGCCCTTGCTGCCGACTTCCATGCATCCCGTTCCCTGCAAACCTCACCTGCAAAGCCCAGCTTCCCAACATTACCTCCCTGCGGCCTGGGTCGCTCCATGAAGCTGGGACTCTGGTGTCTGCCCTTCCGGCAGCAGCCTCCCCAGTGGGGAGTGCTGCTGAGCATGAGTGTTGTTGGCAGTTCTCAGTAGGCAAACTTTCACCATGGGGGCCTCGATACGGGGACAGGCCTGCAGCTGGCCTCGCCATTGCCTTATTTGCTAGTGGTTTGTCAGGCCGGGTAACCCGTGTATGTCGGCAACTCTCCAGCTGACAGGCGAGACCCACAATGCCTCAACAAGATTTCACCCTCTGTTTCCTACCCACTGAGAATGATAGACTGCCAGCTAGATTAAAAGTGAGTTCATGTTATTCAGTTGGGTAGTGCCAGTTTAAAACACATGTACCATGTAATTTGCTGCCATATTTACCTCATGTTTCATTTTCTTATCTGCTCTGGTTTGTGGATGTGCCAAGTGAGTCTCGGCTAGGTTGGCAGAATAGCACCAATGAGTTGCTACCTCTCCAACTGGCAGATCAGGGGAACATAAGAGTTGTTACTTATAATCTGTAATATAACAGTGATTGACAATCTCCGTCGGTATCTGAGCTGTTTGTAACTAATCCTGACAAAGCATTGCAAGTGTTCCTAATGCATGGCTGATATTAATGAGTATAACTTTGCTATCTTTCTTTCGCATACATTAATTGCAATACCAATATTCCCATCTCCAGTGCCACCAATCTCATAACCATCACCACACAAATCCCGTTCTTTTGTTTTTATCGTGATAGTCATACCTTACCTTTATGCTCTTTAAATTTTATACAGTTCCTTCGAGATTTTGAGCAAGGTCATCTGAGACATTGAAGGAATGTTTGGTGAATTGAAGTTATGAGTTGCACTGGAATGATTAGACTCTGATTAGGCCCCGCCAGCCTCCTTTCGCGGTGCCAAATGGGCGCCACGCCAACCCGTGAATGCGCGGTTGGGCCGCGCCAACCTGCACATACGTGGGGGACTTCTTCTGCGTGCCGGCCCTGACCCAACATGGGGTCGGTGTTCGGGGGCTGGTCGCTCCAGGAAGTAGGCCCAGGGGGTGGGGGGGAGAGGCCGGCCCGCTGATCGGTGAGCCCCGGTCGCGGGCCAGACCCCATCGGAGTCCCTCCCCGGTGAAGGAGCCCCTCCACCCCACAGGCCGCCCCCCAACCGTTCCCGCAGAGTTCCCGCCAGCAGTGACCAGAGGTGAAAGGCGCCGGCGGGACTCTGTCATATTGGCTCAGCCCATCCAGGCTGGAGAATCAGCAGCCCCGCCGATTCCAACGGCCCACGACCGGCACCGGGCCAAACGCACTGGCGCAAATAGCGGCAATTCTCCGCACCTCGGTGAATCGCGCACCAGCGTCGGGACATTGTGGCGTGGTCGCGGCGATTCTCCAGGCTGGCGCAGGGCTCGGAGAATCGCCCCCATTGTACCTGTGAAGTCTTCTGCAGTTGGCATCATCAAATAATCTCAACAGATGCAGATGGGTTGAAGCAATCAAATGTTTGTAATTTGGGAACAAATTTCAAACTTGTTAATCAGGAAATTGAACAAGAATTGATGATTCCTTCGACTGCCTGTTGTACCATTTGATTAGTCGCGGCTGCTTTATCCTTTTTCCCCATGTCACTGACACATGAAGACACTTTTTTGTGGAGGATTTGCTTTCACTTGGACCAGTTCAGAGGCTGAGATATTGCCCCTTTGTTGTGAATTCTTCAACCAGGAAGAGAGTTGTTTCTTATCTACCCTGTATCCCATTTGTTATTTTGAGCGCCTCACTTAATTTCCCCTAATTGCCTCACTTCGAGATTTATCTCGTATCTCATTTTGCACAACCCCCTTCATCCCAGATACTGTATTACCCTGGGGAATTGTTGCTGCTTTTACTCCAAATCCAGCACCTCTCAAAAATTTAGCTGCCCAAAGTTGAACTGAGTATTCTAAATGATTTCTGTGCAGCACTCTATGGGTGGAATTTGGTAGTTCCGCCAAAGTTGAACCCCCCCCCGCCCCACAACTCTCCAGTAGCAGATATCTGGATTGTTTATTTTCATTTCCCTTCACACTTGAATGCATCTCAAGTACCCTACTTTGAACCAAATCTTAAAGTTTATGAACAGCTAGCTATGATTGACAGCTCCTGACCACATCAAAAGCAGTCAAGTGCTTTCTGCCGGAAAAAAGGGGAAGTGAAAGCATTTTACACACCCATTTTCATCCTCCAGCTGGGGCGAGATGCAAACTTTGATGCTGCCGCCAACAGGTGACCGGAGGTGCCAATCCTGTTTTGTGCCCGACACATGATTCTCCACCACATCGGAAACTACTGCGGGAGGTGGAGAATTCCCCACGACAATGTTTTGGCCTCAGCTACTCTCTCTGGTAACAAATTACAGAGGCTTACCACTCTGGGTGAAGAAATGTCTTCCTCTCTCAGTCCTAAATAGTCTACCCTGTATCCTCAGACTTTGGTTCAGACTGGATCTCCAACATCACAAACTTCTTTCCACATCTACCCTCTCTAGTCCTATTAGAATGTTATAGGGTTCGATGAGATTCCCCTTTCATTCTTCTGAACTCCTGTGAACATAATCCTAACTGACTTAATTGCTCCTCATATGTCATTCCTGCCAACCCAGGAATCAGTCTGGTAAACCCTTGCTGCACTCTCTACAGCAAGAACATCCTTCCTTGGATAAAGAGACTAAGGGCGCGATTTACCAGTCTCATCACTAGGCAGGAGCCACATCAGCATATTCTCCTGGCACCATATTCTCCCGGCCCCCAGGACCTAATGGCCTCCCCAGCAAGGCCTCAACCGGGCACCATTTAGTACTGGTCCACACAAATGTGGACCAGACATAACAGCACCTGGGGGTCTCCAAGGGCTTTGGAAACCCTTGGGTGGTTGGGGACAGGGCAGGGTGGCCCCCTGACTCTCCCTCTGGAACACGGGCACTCCCAGCCTGGCACCTTTGTACTGCCACATGGCACTTCCAAGGTAACACGTACAGGTTTCCAGCAGCACTTCCAGGGTACCTAGATGTTAGTGCCAGGGTCTGGGCCTGATGGGGGTTATGAAGGGTGGGTGAAGAGTGGGTATGAAGGTCCTAATAAAGGGTGGAAGGCTTGAAAGAGGGTCCAAAATGGGGGAGATGGGGAGGCCTGAAAGGGAGCAGGGTGGCCCTCAGCGATCCAATAGTGGGGTGTCCTCACTTGGGAGGGTATGCAGTAATGCACACGTGTACAGGGGGTGACATTGCCTGTGGATGGGGGTGTCGAGGAGACCCTCAAGCTCGCTTAGCGATCAGGGCGCCCTTTCAAAATGCCGGCGAGTTCAATCCCCAGTGATAAAAATATTTTGAAGTATGGGCTTGACCATCGAGGAACTCGCCAATGGCCAAAGAGTCCTCATGCTGCCGCTGATTAGTACTCCTTTTGAAAAACATGAACCTGGCAGCAGGGCTTATGTGGGGAGCCGAGGAGTGAAGTAGCCATCTTTGCTCGCAGCCAAAGAGCCCAGATGTGCTGGGCTTGCCATCCGAGTTCTCGGTGGTGGGGGTGGGGGACCATCTGCAGGGGTAGGCCACCATAGGAGGGTGGGGGGCATTGATGGGCAACTGGGGAGCCAACTGCTCTCGGCACCACCAAGCCAACGCCTGGATCGGTTACCAATTCTGGGGGAAACCCTTGTCTCTGCCCCAACGATCACTCGTAATCCTTGCAGATTGCCGAGGCATCTGGTTGTGCTCCTGAAGGCTATTGCTAATAGAGAATTGGCAATCATGGTTACACATCCTAAGTGGATTCCCGTGCACGAGCGGGCTATGTAACATGTGGGAGTCATTGCCTAGAATCCCAATCACACCTTAATGCATGAACACTGCGTCTGAACACTACGGGAGGCAACACCACTCACAAAGCAGCAAACATCCGAAAAACCAATGGATGGGACACAGCTCCTGGGACATGTCCACGGACGGAGAGTGGGGGGGTGCCACGGGGAGGGGGGATGCCTGTAGAGATGGGCCCGAGGGTTCAGAGGTCAGCCCACATTGCGAAAGAAAGTAACAGAGGCATCATAATGATTGTGCACAGGGTGTTTAATGTATTTTACAAGGGCAGCACGGTGGCACAATGGTTATCATTGCTGCCTCACGGCGCCGAGGTCCCATGGTTCGATCCCGGCTCTGGGTCACTGTCCGTGTGGAGTTTGCATATTCTCCCTGTGTTTGCGTGGGTTTCGCCCCCACAACCCAAAGATGTGCAGGGTAGGTGGATTGGCCATGCTAAATTGCCAATTAATTGGAAAAAATGAATTGGGCACTCTAAATTTATTTTTAAAAAGTAATTTACAATCCCCCACCATCCCTGGTGCCCTCAGTGATCCTCAACATGCTTGGCCCTCCTAGCTCTACCGCGATGCAGAGGTCCCCAGGATACACATCCCCAGGATACACATCTGAGATGGGGGAAGCCAGCTGCCTAACTCATTCCATGGCCGTTGATGCTCTTGGCGGGTGTGCTCTGTGGACTCTTAAGGCTAGAGGGCCCCGGCTCGCATGTCGGCGACACATGCACAGCCATACCGCCCTGTCCCATGTTCTAACTTTTCGATGCAGCATCATCAGAGGGGTGGAACTCGGGAGAGTTGGTGGCCACTGTCGCCACTCCATGGGACAGGTCTGGGTTGGCACCCAGTGCCCCTTCCTCCCGGTCAGTGGCCATAGGGCCCTGGAGTTCACCTTGGTACAGAGGGGCAGCTGGTTCGAGCCCCGGCTGCCCCTGCATCATCTGGCTCTGCCAGCCCTGAGGGTTCCCCAGACAATAGAAAATCGTTACAGTTCATCCATGCACTCTTTGAAGGTTTGCCATTGCCTATCCACAGTCATCATTTTAAGTAATGTTTCCCAGTCCATCATAGCCAACTGGAAATGCTTTCTGGAAATCAAAATACAGTACATCCACTAGTTCCGCTTTATCTACAGCACATTTAACTTCTTCAAAAAACTCCACTAAATTGATTAAACATGATTTCCATTTCACAAAACCATGTTGACTCTGCCTGTTTGCCCTGAAATATTCTACATGCCCTGCTATAACATCTTTAACAATAGGTTTTAACATTTTCCACCTGACAGATATTAAGTTAACTGGCCTGTAGTTTACTGTATGATCTAAGGTTGATCAAGGTTTTTTGGTGTACTGTGATTTTAGATCAGAAAAAAAATACTTTCCCTTTTCAAAATCATTTTATAATTTGGTGTTTGATACCTTAGAAACATTTTCATAAAATAATAGATCTCCCATGGCTTTACTAATAGCAGTTCAGACGCTGTGCTGTTTTAAAAGGGGTTTTATGCTGTGTGATACAGAATATGTCATTCTGTGAAGGTAGAACTGTGTTATTTTAAGGTAAAGGAAGAGGAATTGTTAAACAGACCAGAGGTTTCATCAGAATTTGCTCAGCATATAATTGTATATTGCAAATTACTTCTAAATTTCAGCTCCCCGTCGGAAGCACTCAACCTTAAGGGTGGAATTTCTCTTTCTTTGGCAAAGGGCGAGATTCACTGCCACCACCCTCACCCTCCCCCATCCCTGCCGTGGCATGCATTGTGGCGGCGGCACGCCATTGGCTAGTGGCGCAATCTTCTGGTCCCACTGCTAATGATATTTAAATGTATAGTAATGGGGTTCCTGACCTTTCATGGTGGGAACCCCATTACATCATTAGCGGAGGGAGCCGACTATCTCAATGGAAACTCCCGCCAGCCTAAATGCTATTTTGGGACTCGGGTGGATTCTCTGCATCCTCCAGCCATCCCGCCCACCAAAAACTGGGATGGAAAATCGCTCCCACTCCCACCGCCCAAAGTGGGCAGCACGGTAGCATTGTGGATAGCACAATTGCTTCACAGCTCCAGGGTCCCAGGTTCAATTCCCGGTTGGGTCACTGTCTGTGCGGAGTCTGCACATCCTCCCCGTGTGTGCATGGGTTTCCTCCGGGTGCTCCGGTTTCCTCCCACAGTCCAAAGATGTGGGGCGGTATTCTCCGCTCCCGATAAAAATCGGGATGATCATCGTGAAATCGGCCGAGGTTCATGACGGCCTCGGGGCCCGCTCCCCGCATCTAATTCACCCCCGCCTGGGGGGCTAGGAGCGGGCCCCCGTGACGCAGAAACGGCGCTTTTCTGATGTCATCCGCGCATGCGCGGGATGCCGGTTCCAACCCGCACATGCACGGATGACATCAGCGCGCAGACGGCACGAACCCGCGCATGCGCGGTGCCGTCTTTCTCCACTGCCGCCCGGCAAGACGTGGCAGCTTGATCTTGCCGGGCGGCGGAGAGGAAAGAGTGCGTCCGTTTTGGACGCTGGCCCGACGATTGGTGGGCACCGATCACGGGCCTGTCCCCTCCCTAGCACAGTCGCGGTGCTCCCGTCCAAATCAGGCCCGTAGATGCCCCAAACGGGCATCTGGCGCCCATTTCACGAATGCAGCGACCAGGTGTGGTTGCTGCCGTGGTGAAACGGGCATGAAGGGCCGGCTGCTCAGCCCATCGGGCACGGAGAATCGCCGTTCGGCGTGAAAAACGGCGAGCGCCGATTTTTCCGAGCCCGGGGGGGGTCGCTGGGGGCGCCGGGGGGCATATAATATGTCGGGAGCCCCTCCCACGATTCTCCCACACCACGTGGGGAGCCGAAATTTCCGCCCGTGCAGGTTAGGTGGATTGGCCATGATAAATTGCCCTTAGTGTCCAAAATTGCCCTTAGTGTTGGGTGGGGTTACTGGGTTATGGGGATAGGGTGGCGGTGTTGACCTTGAGTAGGGTGCTCTTTCCAAGAGCCGGTGCAGACTCCATGGGCCGAATGGCCTCCTTCTGCAATGCAAATTCTTTGAAATGACAACATCTGAACATTTTACTTTTTTGAAGGCTCTTTTGCAGATGTAACTATGTGCTGTATCATTTTATTTCGCGGATTAATATCTAATCTTGTGCTGCCTTTAAACTCATGACAAATTTGATGTTTCTTTGTAACAGATTAGTTTTGCAAATGTATAGGCTACTGGGAATTATATTTGAAATAGTGACATGTTGAAGTGACAATTTATAACCGTGATTTATAAATAAATACAGTGTTGCGGTTCGTGAGTAATCCTGGACTGTGAGAAAGAGGCAAGCATGACAGCTGAATCCTGTTCATGCTAAATGGTACAAATATATCGTCAAATAGTGCTCGCTCCATTGTCATCAACATGAAACAGAGTTGCTGGCCATAGTGTGCATATTGAGAACATTTCCAACAGTACATCAAGACACGACTCGTACCTGAACAACAGCTGCTTGCATTTCTATAGAACTATTTACATTCCAAGGCATTTCACAGGATGGTAACGGGCACAAATTGACACATGAGAATAATACTAGACCATTCAGCCCCTCAAGTTTGCTTCGTTAGATCCTGGCTGATCTGCTCTTCAATGTAATTTACTTAATTTATGCACTGTTTGATGTATGTTCCTCAATAAGTTTATCTAACAGAAATGTTCAACCTCAGGTTTGCAAATTTCAATTGACTCAACGTTCACAACCTTTAGGGAGCGAGTTCCAGCCTTCCCCAACCTGTTGCGTTGAAAGGGTTCTTCCTGATTTCACTCTTGAATGACATAATAATAATTGCTTATTGTCACAAGTTGGCTTCAATGAAGTTACTGTGAAAAGCCCCTAGTCACCACATTCCGGCGCCTGTTCGGGGAGGCCGGTACAGGAATTGAACCCGCGCTGCTGGCAGTGTTCTGCATTACAAGCCATCTGTTTAGCCCACTGTGCGAAACCTCTAATTTTATGATTTCCTCTTGTTCTGAAGTTGCCCATCAGAGGAAATCGTTTATCTCTTACCCCCAATGAATCCCGTACTCATTTTAAGTACCTCCATCAGATAACCTTTCAACTATCTAAATTCGAGGGAAGTACAAGCTGATACCACCTGCCCTCCATTTAACACTTTTATGCCCTGGCATTAATCTGGTGGGCCGGCACTGTGCCTCTTCAACACTCCATTTGCCTTATTGATTGCTGGTCCATCTGTGCTCAAGCTTTTAACTATTTGTGTAGAAGGACACCTTTTCTGCTCCATAGCACCTAATGTCTCACTCTGAAGAAAATACTGCAACTTGTCTTCCTCAGATTTAAAGTGGGTGGTCTCAAGCTTACCCACAAAAATTCCGCCTGCCATTATTTCAGCTTATGTCCCTTTATAACTTCCTATAAACACAATTTATCATTCTCAGTGAGTGCATAGCCGATTGGAGGAGTCCCAAAGGCTATGGCCGCAGGAAATCATGCCGACAATGCGTATCACAAAGGCCAACACTGCGAGGGTGGCGATCGCAGTAGAAAGGCTGGAGCACGATGTTTGTGACTTGAGTGGTGGTGCGCAAGGCATGACTCAGTCTGTAATGACCATAGCCAGTGTCTCAAACACCGGTGGACATTGCTGGGGCACTGCAGAGCACGGCCAAGTCACTGAGGAGCATCGCTGAGGTCATCGACACCATGGTGCGGACAATGGGGAGCGGCAAGGACTGGAAGAGCCAGATGGCTCGAAACCTCTAGAGCTCTAGAGACTCAGCATCTGACTGGGACCCAGCTGTGTCCTGGGATCCAGCAGACCTCCGACTGCTGACTCCCTTGGATGTTACTACCTCCACCTGATGTGCATTAGCTACTATACCCACCAGATTGTGCTCCAGTAGGCTGTCCACTAATGTCACCCGCCAAGGTGTGTGTCTCTGTGCTGGTGGAAGGTGGGCGTGATAACTGTGTCACCTCGATGGTGGTCTCCACAGAGTTCTACTCGGAGGTGGTCTCTTGGGTGGCGAGGGGGATAACTCCAGATGGCCGAGCCCTATCAGACAGAGATCCTGCGAGACAATGGACATGTGGTCAATGAGAAGGAACGACCATTTTATCTGACATGAACAACTCACTTGAAACTGGTCATCTGGGTGAAGGGTCAATGGATCCTCCCCTCTGCGGCGCAGCCGAACTTCTCTGTCGGTGACTGCTCTCTCCTCAGTCAACCCCTCGAATTTCTAGGGCCCGTTCCTCTTAGGGGATGAGGACTCTGATCTCTAGGTACTCTGCCCCTCATCTTGGCTTTCCTGCTTATTATAGGCTATCTTCTCCTGTTGGACAAAGAGTCGGCATTGTG
The DNA here is from genome assembly GCF_902713615.1 of Scyliorhinus canicula. Taxonomy (NCBI): domain Eukaryota; kingdom Metazoa; phylum Chordata; class Chondrichthyes; order Carcharhiniformes; family Scyliorhinidae; genus Scyliorhinus; species Scyliorhinus canicula. Next base: position 178,308,539 of record NC_052152.1, read on the forward strand.
AGCCACACACCTGCTGCGTCTGTGGGATCTATAGCAGTAGCGTGTGGGCCCCACACCTGGACATGAAGGTATTGTGCTGGTGGGTGTCACTGGGTTCTGGGGAGCAAGCATGAAGATTGGATGTGGGGAGGGTGCTAAGTGTCAGCGAATAATTTGGGAATTTGCGGGGTGGAAGGTGGAACTGATGCTGAGAGAGAGGCGGTAACTTACCCGTGCAGCTCGATGGAGTTTGTTGGTCTTCTTCCAACATTAGATGACTGTCCTCTTGATCATGCTGCCCGCATTGACACTCGCTACTACTGCCTCCCAGGCATAACTGATAACCCAACTGCTGGTCCTCCGACCCGCTTGGGGGAACAGGATGTCCCATCTTGCATCAACGGTATCAAGAAGCCATGTCATCCCCAAAGCGAGGAGCAGGTCTGCATGCTGCCATGCTTGTGTGTTGACTGAATGATGCCGGAGTGTTTAAAAGCAGCTCCCTCGTGTTAGTGGTGAGCTGCTGAGGCGCAGGTCTGACGAATCAGATGGTGAGACAGCCAGTAATGGTGAGAAGTTCATGGGGGCTCATTTCCAGCACTAAGTGCTGTTAAATACGGGCCATGATCTCGCCAACGCGGCTGTCGAGAAACACCTCACCAAACGCGCCCAAAATCACACTTTGAAATGTTACTATAGGACATACAAATATAAGTGGGAAGGCAAGTGGCGAGGATGAAACAAAGTCTACAGAAGAATATAGACTGGTTAAGTGAGTGGGGAACACTTGGCAGATGGAATATAATGTTATAATTTAGGAACCTGTGAAGTTATGCCCTTTGGTAGGAAGACTAAAGGAGCTGAATGTGATTTAATTGGAGAAAGACTGGAGAAAAGTGCAACACATAGGGATTTGGGAATCCTTGTGTACAAAGTACAAGAGCAAGCATGCAGATTCGGTAGTTAAATGGAAAGGCAGGAGGAATGTTGGTCTTTATTTCAAAGGGACTGAAGTGTAAAAATAAGGAAGGCTTTCTAAAACTATACAAGGCTCTAGTTAGACCACACATCTAATACTGTCAGCAGTTTTGGTCCCCATATCTAAGGAAAGATATACTGGGATTGGACACAGTCCAGAGAAGGTTTGTTACGTTGGTCCCGGGTACGGAGGGATTTCTTCTGAGGTGACGTCAAGTAGGTTGGGCCTGTACTCATTGGAGTTTAGAAGAATGAGAGGTGACTTTATTGAGACATCTAAGATTTGGAGGTGACTCGACAGGGTAGATGCGGAAAGGATATTTCATCTTGTGGGAGAGTCTAGAACCAGAGGGCATAAGGTCAGATTAAGGGGTCACCCATTTAAGACAGAAATGAGGAGGAATTTCTTCTCCGAGGGTAGAGAATCTGTGGAACACTTTACCGCAGAAGGGTAAAGTGTTTCACTCCAGTCCACTGGCACCAGACCTGCACTTGGGGAAGATTAAGGCGAGCCTTTCTGCTATCTCCATTCCAACTACCTTTAGCAACCTGGGATGCAAGCCATCCAGACTAAGGGGCTTATCCACTTGAAGCTTGGCCAGCCTTTCCAATACCTTCAGTCTCTCAATTTTTACCCCATCCATTACTTCTACCATCTCCACTTCTACCAGAGGTTTGTCAGATTCCTCTTAGTAAACACCAATACAAAATACACATTAAATACCTAGCCTTGCCCTGAACCTCAAAACATATATCATCTTCTTTGTCCCTAATATGACCCAATCCACCTCTTACAACTGTTTTAATATTTACATGTTGGTGAAAGATTTTTGCATTCTCTTTTATGTTAACGGTCATTCTATTCTCATACTTTTTCTTTGTCAGTATTGTTTTCCGTTTCTCTTCCCCTCTCCATCTATTACATTTGACCGGGTTCTTGTTCCGTCTTACATTTGGAGACGAGGTAGGATTTCTTTAAGCTTTGCTTATTAGCCTAATAATGCTACCATAGACTGCAATTTGTAAAAACCATTCCTCTTTATATACAGCTCCACACGAGGTTGTAATTCTGCTTCCCACCAGATCTCAGTTACATAATCATGTGATATTGCATTATAGTTATATCAACGGTTACATCAGGAGCACCCCATTAACCCTTTACTCTGCAGTTCTCACTTGAATTCACCTGGCATGCAACATACGTCCTCTTTTCCTTGGTTTCATCATATTCTGTATCTCCCTCATTGTTCAGAGAGCTCTGGCTTTGGTTCCCTTGGCCTTCACCTTGTTGAAACATACCTAACCTGTAGAGGAAAGATCTCCTCCTTAAAGATCATCCGTTGTTACATTCTAGATTTTCTGCCCAATATAAAAGACAGTTCGGACAGGTATTTTTATTTCCCAGAGTTCACTGGTGTTCCATTTTAACGCATACAAGATCAGTTTGGATCACTATTCTTATTTTGCAGTTTTGACCCATTTTGTTCCTTCTGGATTTAACGGTTTCCATTTTACCTTGGCTAAATACGTTCTCATCCCACTGAAGTTAGCCCTCTTCCAATTTCGAAGTTTTACTTCTGGTTGTTCCATTATCTTCTGCATTACTCGTGTAAGTCTTTTCGGGGCAGCATGGTAGCATGGTGGTTAGCATAAATGCTTCACAGCTCCAGGGTCCCGGGTTCGATTCCCGGCTGGGTCACTGTCTGTGCGGAGTCTGCACGTCCTCCCCGTGTGTGCGTGGGTTTCCTCCGGGTGCTCCGGTTTCCTCCCACAGTCCAAAGATGTGCGGGTTAGGTGGATTGGCCATGCTAAATTGCCCGTAGTGTCCTAAAAAGTAAGGTTAAGGGGGGGGGTTGTTGGGTTACGGGTATAGGGTGGATACGTGGGTTTGAGTAGGGTGATCATGGCTCGGCACAACATCGAGGGCCGAAGGGCCTGTTCTGTGCTGTACTGTTCTATGTTCTATGATATGGGCCAGATCTTCTGGAAGTGGCAATTATCATCAAATTGCCTCCCTGTTCATACTCTTCCCTGCCTTCATGCTGCTCTACATTTCTAACTGGATCTACTGGGCCTGGCTTTATCAAAAATGCAAAGCACAGCATCCCTCTGAGAGCTCTGTCATAGCATGGTTTCTTGAGGACAGGACGTGCCTCCTTTTTACAGCACTAGTTGCGGTATGGTAAGGTCAAAGGTCCAGTGTGTTAATGAAAGATTGAATGGATGAATGTTAGTAAATGGGTGAGTAGATAAATGAGTGAGTGAATAAGTGGGGTTGGAAGGTGGGTAAGTGGGTGAGATGGCAGGTGGATGAGATGGCAAGGTGAGTTGGGTATGGTCAAGTCGGGGGAGCAGTCAGGTGTTCGGGGAACAGTAGTTGGGGGTGTGTGGTCAGGAGATAGTTGGAGGATCACTGAGGGCTCGGTTCTGGAGTTACCCAAGAGTTAGAATATCTCTTAATCTGTCTATCATTTCCTGGTGACTATTCAGGTAAGCACATCATAACTGTCCAAAGTCTCCAGCTCTTAAACTTAGAGTTGGAGAATCGCAGAGAGCAGGGAAATTGCCCATCAGAAGTTGGAACTTCCTGGGCAGTTCCCACAGAGTACAGCATGTCAGGACTTGCATGGGATCCCGACAAGCATCTTAGGTCCCTATGTGAAGTCTCCAGCAATATAGACACGGGAAGACCTGAGCCATGGTGATCACTATCCCTCACAGACACTTGGTCCACATTTTCATACTTCATTCCCCAGCACCAGACCAGCAATGCCACTTTTGTAGGTGGACGAAAAACATACTGATCAAGGATAAACCTGCAAATATTCCAGAAATTCCTCTCCCTGATTATCCTTTACCCTAACATTTTCCCAGTTGATATCTGGGGAATTAAATTATCATCATGTATAGTTCTTGCACATCTCCCAATTTCCCTGAAAATGTGCTCTTATTTTTCTCTCTCACTTGACTATTACGCTTAACTACTCTTTCCAATACTAATTCAAAGTGTTTATTAAGGTTCGTCAATCATGACCTTCTCTTTTGAAATCTGTGCTGGTTACTCTTAGTTTCTGTGTTCTGCTATTATATCTTTGTGTCAGGCTTCTATTATCTTCCCAGTGAGCGGCATTAAGCTAATTGGTCTATCTTTCCTGGACTTGTTATATTTATAAATGGAATGACTGCCTGCCTGAGAGAGATTATCACACCACCAACTAATACAAAAAGCAGTTTTGGCAGAATGGAACAAACTGCCTGTTGCATATGAATAACACAATTGTAGTTTTTTAGTTACAACCAAGCTATTTCCGTCTCTTGCGTTTGAGCACATGCTGGAATCCCCTAATTCAATTATGTATTAAAATAGTACTGACCCAGGCCTGTAATGAAGTCTAGATTATGTGCTTTTGTCCTTTAGTGGGATTTGAACCCTCAGTTTGAGGGATAAAGAGTGCTCACAAACTCTGTCAGGCACAGATGTTTGTGCAGTAGTGAGGCTTTACTGCTCAGGCAGTAAACCATTGAGGATGTATACATTGTTAGAAATGATGCCCTTTGGAAGAAATATTAAATTCTAGTTCTATCAGCCAGTTCAGACAGATGTGGTGATATGATTCAAAGGAGAGCTGCAGTATGTCTTGTGGCCTAACCAGCTTTTACCCTCAAACTGACACCACAAACAGATCAATTGGTTAATCATGCCATTCCCTGAACCCACACTTACTGAAAATCATCACCATTGGAAGGCAGCCTTGCTTTTTTCAACTTCCATCCTCAACCTTTGTCTATCGTTCTTACTCTATTTTAAAAGCATCCTCAAAACACAATTCTTTGCCTCAATCTTGGGAGAGTGTTCTTAAACCAACTTCCCCTCGCTCCATCTTCTAGTTTTAACTAAGCAATTAAGTTTCTTTTATTCATGTTTGTTGATGAAAACTGATTGATCCAAACTTCTCGTAGTGCTGCTGTGGCAGGCTGGTCAAGCTGACTTTATTGTCCACTGTGGTGTTAGGTTTGAGCAATGGTGAAGGAACAGATATGGCGACATCTGAGAGAAATGTCTACCATTGCCATAGCATCACTCTGTTGGGGCTGGGGCTCACCGCTCCTGCTGATCGATTGGAGAGCAGATTTCAGAAGACTCTGTGAAAGCCCCTATCTATGTGGTCTACCCTTCTCTGCAAGGTGGCACCAGATTGGTTCCCAAAGTCTGCATGTAACGTGGACTCCTAGTGAAAGGTCATAGCTGCAACATATCTGGAGGTGTCAACACTCTGCAATGTAGACAACAGAGTTCTGGTAGAAGCAGCTATATAAGACAGAGACTCTGTTCAGATAAACCTCTAGTCTAGCCATTTCCAATGCTCAGTGCTATTGAAACGTCACTGACTTTTAGGGCTTACTGCTCTGTCTGAGTATGGCCTATTATGCTGAGTGCTCCTCCCTCGGCCATGCTCCTTCCTTGGGCCCCATGGACAGGGTGTGCATGGAGAGGACATGAGGTAGATAGGAGAGAGAGAAAGATGGCTAAGTGGCCTAGAGAAAGGGAGGCAAGTGCAGATGCAGTTAATTAGATGGCTGAAACCTTAGTGACAGTGAACTGCTTGGACCCCTTGCACTTGTTGATCATGAGGTTGGAGCAGGAGGGCTTTAAGAAGACTGCTTACAGCAGAGAAAAGAGGCCAGTGTTATCTGTACATTCTAGTACAATCCTGGGGTAATGAGAAACTTTTAACCGATGCAAGCAGGATCCAAGGATGCTATATGTGGTCCAGTCCAATTTGGTGGGCTCAATGAGTTGCCCACCATATCTGTTAAAGTCTGCATTCCTTGGGCCTGAAGAGCAGAGATGAGGGCTGTAGCATTAGCACTCACTGTGGAATATGAGTAATGACATTAATGATCAGTGAGACTGCAAGAGATGACAAATCCCATGCAGGCAGTCAGTTCCACCTGAGATCACGAAATCCAGCTTCCCAATTTCTGCAAAGTGCAATTTTTGTGCCCTGTGGTTAATGATTGCAATAAGCAGCAATTCCTTATATTTTCAAAACAGCAAGTGGCCTTTTTGACAGGGTCAGAGTAGGATGTATGTATTGAGATTTTAAGTGCGCAACCAGTCAATCAACTGAAAGAGAAAGGCACAACTTGACATTGCTGTTACACTTCTTTAGAGTTTAGCTTAAATCTTTTTTTTTAAAAGTAAGTTTCACTCTTCCATTTCTCACGAAGATGTCATGATATGCAAACATGCAACTAATGAACACTCAGAATAGGATTCAACCAATGGGCAGTCAGGACACTCAGAGGTGGCATCACCACAAGGGGGCATGACATAAACACTATAAAAGGGATAAGGCACACACACCCTGCCTCTTTCCACAGACAGACATCCAGAGAGTTAGACAGGGTTGATCAGCAGCATCACATCCCAGCACGTGGCTTAGAGCAAGCTGGTACAGTTAGACTGAGTTACTACAGTTAGATTAGCAGAGAGTCGAACTCATTTGAGATCTGTGTTAATAGTTCAATAAACAAGTTGAACTCATTTCAGAGTCTGGAGCATCCTTTAGTGAAGACTGCATCAAGTAGCAGCCTGTGTTATCCGAAGCAGCATAACATAACATGATACCAGGAGTGACTGTTCAATCTATTTAGTTCAACTCAGCAAGATCCGTGGCAACCAGATACTGAATACAGGCACAATGGACAAGATTCAGGCTCCTCATCAGCTCAGGACCACCGGCAATCTTAGTGCCAACTGGCGATCATTCAAGCAGAAATTTTAACTATATGTGGAAGCATCCGACCTCAATGGCACAACGATGCGCAGAAGATAGCTCTTCTACTCACCACTGCGGGTGACCATGCGATAGAGATCTTCAACTCCTTTCACTTTTCCGAAGGGCAGGACAAAACAAAGTACCAAACCATCCTGGACAAATTCGACAGCCACTGCGAGGTGGACACCAATTAAATCTTCGATCGCTACATCTTCAAGCAGAGGATGCAAGGTAAAGACAAATCCTTCAACTCCTATTTAACTAACCTTAGACTGCTAGCGCAATCCTGCAACTTCGGTGATATCACTGACTCCATGATCAGAGACCAAATCGTTTTTGGAGTCCACTCTGATTCTCTGCGAGAGCAATTGTTGAAAATCAAGCACGTGACCCTGCCAGTTGTGATTGAAACGTGTACTGTGCATGAGCACTCTAAAAATCGCTATTCACAGTACAAAACTGCAGAAAGTGAAAAACAAGCCTCCCAAGAGATGGAGAGTGTTCAGGCCATCTCCCGGGTGCAGCGCCTCCACGTTGCCGAAAGCCGCCATTTAGTACGCTCTTCCCAGGGCCCAACGCATGCGCAATGTGATCGGGAACACGAAGCAGCCGAAAACCGCACTGCGCAGGTGCAGACGTCCGACAACCGCGCCGCGCATGCGCAACGACCCACTGAGCGTCATGACGCCGACGTTATGACATGTGCGAACTGCGGTACCACCCATTTAAAACAAAACTGCCCTGCAAGAGGCAAACATGTGGGAAACCAAACCACTATGCAGCCCTGTGAAGATCTGCACCACCAGTCAGGAGCCAGCGCTCCCAATTCCGACAGCAGCGCATCAGAAGTGTGCAACACCGAATGCATGACTCTGATCCAGGCAGTGCGACGGAGCCAGATGATGAACACCTGGACAACACTTAACGAGTGGGCATATTACGAAGAGCGAATACGCCACACCGGACACATCGCAAGTGCAATCAAACCTGGCCGTGGATTCCGAGGATGAATGGCGAGCAGTGATGAAGGTCAACCACTGCCCCATCCAGTTCAAACTGGACACAGGTGCCTCCGCCAACCTGATTTCGCAGGTGGACTTCAAGAGAATCAAGAAGCCCCCACGCCTGCAAACCCCTGGACTACAATGGAAACGCAATCAAGGCGCTGGGGTCCTGCCATCTGCAGGTGTCCAGCCGACACACACAAGCAAGCTTACGCTTCGAGATTGTTAAACCAGACAGGGCGTCCCTGCTAGGTGAGCCTTCCTGCAAGCAACTGAACCTCATTCAAAGGGTCTACACTGTGGTAGTCACCACTGCTTGTATATATTACGTATATGAGAAGTAATACGGTAAGGCTCCTGTACTACAGGTACGGAGGTAGATCTCTGCCTGCTGGTCCACCCAGTAGGCGGAGTATAAATGTGTGTGCTCACCGAGCTGCAGCCATTTTGGCAGCAGCTGCAGGAGCCAACACATCTCTGCTTAATAAAGCCTCGATTACTCTCTACTCTTGTCTCGTCGTAATTGATAGTGCATCACTCACCATGACGCTGACCCATTTGGATCTTCAGGCCAGCATCGATGACATCCTAACCCAGTACCCAGATGTATTTAGCGGGATGGGCACATTGCCGTACGAGTACAAGATTCTACTGCGGCCTGATGTCAAGCCAGTGGTCCACGCACCACGACGTGTCCCTGCTCCACTGAGAGAGCGCCTGAAGTCAGAGCTCACGAGTCCACAACAAAAAGGCATCATCTCCAAGGTCACTGAACCAACTGACTGGGTCAGCTCGATGATGTGCGTAAAGAAGCATTGACCTCAAGGATCTAAACAAAAACATTATGCGGGAACATTACCCCATCCCGAAGAGGGAAGAAATCACGAGTGAGATGGCACACGCGTGCTTCTTCACAAAATTGGATGCATCCCAAGGATTTTTTGGCAAATACAACTTGAAGAATCTCGATTCTACAACGTCAAGGACAACCTGACACTGATCGACAGCATCCTGCTCAAGCTGGACAGGATAGTCATCCCCCCGACTTCTCCAGAGCATGGTGCTGCGGCAGATCCATGAGGGACACCTGGGTGTAGAAAAGTGCAGACACAGGGCTTGGCAAGCTGTCTACTGGCCCGGCATCAACCAGGGCATCACGGACATGGTGCTGATCTGCGAAACCTGTCAGAGGTTCCAACCAGCACAGAGCAAGGAAACGCTCCAACCACGTGACCTAGAGACCTCTCCGTGGTCCAAGGTTGGCATTGATCTATTTCTCGCGACTATATCTTAATCATCGATTACATTTCGAACTATCCTGAGATGCTGAAGCTGCCAGACTTCACCTCATGGACTGTCATCAAAGCGTGTAAAGAGACATTCTTATGGCATGGCATCCCGAACACTGTCATGAATGACAGTGGCCCGAGCTTCCACAGTCGAAATGGTCCACGTTTGCCAAGAGCTACAATTTCAGGCGTCACCTCCAGTCCGCACTATCCGCAGTCCAATGGCAAAGTTGGTGCACAAAGGGGTGCACAACGTTAAGCAGTTCATCCGCAAAGCCTCGGATTCCACTTCCGACATACACCTTGCACTACTTGCGTACCGGGCGACTCCCTTGTCCACTGGCATGTCGCCAGCTCAACTGCTGATGAACAGGGACCTGCGGATGACACTTCCAGCCATACACCTACCCAACCTTGATCACCTCCTGGTGCTGCAGAAGATGCAGCAGCATCATGACAGCCAGAAGCAGGGCTCTGACGCACATGCCACCGATCAGGACGTGCTATCCCCGGCAGACACGGCCAGGATCAAGATACCGGATGGTGGGTGGGCTGCTCCGGCTGTCGTTGTTCGACAGGCCACGCCCAGATCCGATGTCATATGTATGGCTGATGGCTCCATTGTGCGAAGGAATCGAAGGGCACTGCGAAACGTTGCTTGCCCACAACCACTTTACCATCTATTTCTACATGTCGAATTGCCTCCTCCAGACACCTCGAACCACGAGGCCACTAGTCGTGCCTTCCACTCGCCTGTCAAGACACCGTCATCCCCTCCACCACCTCTCCGGCGGTCGACGAGGATCAGACGCAAGCCTCAGAGACTGGACTTAGGAGCATTTGTTTTGTTTGTTCTGTTCTGTATTCCTCAGTCAGTCACATTAGACAGACACATTCACATGTATATACATCTAAAAAGAAAAAGGGGGGAGATGAAAAATGAAAATGAAAATGAAAATCGCTTATTGTCACGAGTAGGCTTCAATGAAGTTACTGTGAAATCCCTTAGTCGCCACATTCCGTCGCCTGTCCGGGGAGGCTGGTACAGTAATCGAACCGTGCTGCTGGCCTGCTTGGTCTGCTTTAAAAGCCAGCGATTTAGCCCAGTGAGCTAAACCAGTCCCAGTGATATAAACCATATGTGATGATATGCAAACATGCAACCAATTAACCCTCAGAATAGGACATAACCAATGGGCAGTCAGGACACTCAGAGGTGGCATCACCACAAGGGGGCATGACATAAACACTGTAAAAGGGATGAGGCACTCACACCCTGCCTCATTCCACAGACAGACATCTAGAGAGTTAGACAGGGTTGATCAGCAGCATCACACCCCAGCACATGGTTTAGAGCAAGCTGGTACAGTTAGACTGAGTTACTACAGTTATCTGAAGCAGCATAACACAACAGAAGATACAGTTGGGATCCTGTACAGGGCAGAAACAGTAAGCCAGGCAGATGGACAGTTAGACTTGTTACTAGAATTCCTACTCCCTTCCCACAGGTTCTGATTTCAACCTGCACGTCTGAGCAGGCAGGAATTAGGACACCTGCTTGAAATCAGATTTTGGGATTGTAAAAATGCACCTTCGCAGACTTCATTAATGAATACAAAATGGATTTATGAATAAGAATTGTTCAGCAGCTGCGTGGCTGCAGCTAGCTCCCTACATGTCTCTTTCCTAAGAGGACTCCACCCCCTGGGATGATGAGTCCCAATTGGTCCCCCAGGCCAGGTGACCCTTAATCTGTTGTGTTGCCCTTAAAGGGACAATCACCAAAGGGGTCCTACCTTAAATCTGCAGAACAGGCTCGAAAGCTGTCATTTTTGGCTTTCCACCATGGTGACCAAGCAAGAAAAAGAATTCAAGCCTCATGAGGTAAACTCTTCTATTTTCTTTTTTCTCCTTTCTATGAGCACACAAGTGCTTCTCTGCAGGACCCAGAAGGGAGTGCAACCCAGCCCATGCCCTTTCAAACTCCTTCCATGACCTACCCGAGTGCTAGTATCCTTTGATCTATTCCGTCCACTTGCAAGCTATCATTTCTTTCTGGTTTGATCGGGGAGGCTGACAAAAGCAATACAGATAAGGCCCGAACGTTAAAATCTTCTGGGTTGTGGTAGTATGACTAGAGGTACTACGGTACCTGGGAGTGTGAGCTGCTATTGGTGGAGAAGGCTCGCTGCTCATTGGCCCAAGTGTTGCTTTCTCATTGGTCAAGACGAAGGTAGCTCCGCCCAATGAGGCGGAGTATAAGAACCCGTGTTTCCCAGCAGCCATCGTTCTTTCTGTACTCAAGCTGCTGGGGAAACATCTTGTAAATTAAAGCCTTAAATTCAGACTACTCCTTTGTTTCTGTGGTTATTGAACGTGCTTCCTGGGTCTCGTTCTATCAAAAGATGGGATGGTTTGTTGCCCACCCCAGTCTCTGCCCGCCCGCCCTGTGTACCAAGTTAAAACTGGGATTGTAGTGTTTTGAAGTCAAACAAATAATTAATCTCCAAATCTTGCTCGTGAAGTGAGATGGTTCACCGACAAGATCATTGCTAAATTCATGCAGGCTTTCCAAATGCAATCTGCCAGGCATTTCATTAACCATGGCATCGTCCTGGATCCCAGGCCTAGCGTTCTGTCAGTTACATGTCCTGGCTGCCATGCATAATGCCAATGAATCCTTAACAGTGTTTCAATGTAAAAAAATATGCCCGCCTCTGCTGTGACATTCAAAGGAATGTGTTGTGTAGCTGCAGCTGTTATGTAATTTAGAAATCATTGCCGCAATTGGCAAATTTTGTAAATGTAAATATTCATGCTGTTTGCATGGCAGTATTCCACCAACTACAAATAAAATCTTTTGGGACCGATGCAAAACCACATGGACAATTTCAAAGTTTTCTTTTAAAATAACTACCAGTACAGGAAATTCAATCTGACACTAAAATGCACAGCAAGTTAATGATCTGGAAGGTTAACAATATTTTAAAGTTATAGCCCCAATATCTATTTACAGGGGTGGGAGGTGATCTGGATTGTTAAAGCACAGAAATGTACCATTTGTAACAAAACGTCTGTTCTATTGTTTATGCCGTACCACCTCCTCCTTCTTCTCTCACCTCGTCAATATCTTTCCTTTCTCCTCATGTATTTATCTGGCTTCCCCTTAATTTCAATTCATTTTCAATTTATTGTCCATAGAGAAATTCCTTGCTCATTTGTTGAAAAATTAAATATAAATGAATAATACCAATAAGAAGAAAATGGCCCTATCAGAGATTTAACTTTAATTAAATATAATAATAATCTCTTTTTGTCACAAGTAGGCTTCAATGGAGTGACTGTGAAAAGCCCCAAGTCGCCACATTCTGGCGCTTGCTCAGGGAGGCCGGTACGGGAATTGAACCCGCGCTGCTGGCCTTGTTCTGCATTACAAGCCAGCTGTTTAGCCCACTGTGCTAAACCAGCCTCTGATCAAATATGAATTAAAAATTATTCCAATGCTTTAAATAACCTGTAAGTGAGATCCACCCAGTAGATATCCTCATCCGCACATCAAATGTCTGTCAGAAGGTCTTATGGGGGAGGGCACAAACAATTTGTCATGCACCTGAGGGATTGTAGCCTTTTCCCTGAACGCAGTCAGCAGTAATACTGAAACCAGGGGTGATTTTCATTGTTCATGACACTCTGTACGGAGTTAAAATTCTTCAGGAGCAGATTTTGCCAAGAAATGTCTGCTCACTAAATACCCTGCCTGCCTGGTTCTCTGTTTCCTTACAGAGTTTCCTTTCCTCAGACAACAGTGTCAGGCTAGACATCCAAAAAGGATGTCTCAACTGCAACCGTATTGAAGAGTTTCCTGAATGTTGGATCGACTCAAAAGGATTTTGAGGTACGATAATTGTGTATGGCCACCACATGGGCATACTTTTCCCTCCAATTCAACTTATCACCTATTTTGGCACCTATATACTTGATGTCCATATCATGAATCTTCATGGGAACAATGTCATTAACTGGCTTTTTCCTAAAGTCTATAGCTTGTTCTTTATTCTTGTTTTCGTCCTGTTTTAAAAGAGTTATTATCTTACTATTGTAAGAACTTCCTCACCCAGTTTACTTCATTATTCCTGATGAGACCCACAAGTACTGTATCATCAGCATACTTCAGGATCACTATGTCATCGTATTCTGATCGAAAAGAATTCCTATAGAGGATGAAGAGTAAAAGAGACAGTACACAGCCCTGAGGAGATCTAGTTTTAGATAACATGGACTCCAAGTAAATCCCCGAAACTAACATCTGTTGGGTCCTGTTGGGAAGTAAATCACTAATCCAAAGTAGGACAGTGGGATTGACATCAAGGTTTTTCAATACGTTGAAATGGTTACATGGAATTAAAAACTAAAGAGAAATCAACAAAGGTAGCACAAGCATAGTTGTGTATTCTATGGTACTATGTACCAATGTCAGAACAGTGTTGTCCAATGACTTATGAGGTTAATAGGCAAACTGTTAAATCATAGAATCCTTACAATGCAGAAGAGGCCATTCAGCCCATCGAGTCTGCACTGACACTTCAAATGACCAGTTTCCCCATCTTAATCCCTACAATCCCCGTAGCCCCTTAACCTAAACTGCACTTCCCTGGACACTAAGGGGAAATTGATCATGGCCAATCAACTTAACCTGCACATATTTGGACTCAGAGCACCCAGAGGAAACCCACGCAGACACGGGGAGAAAGCAAACTCCACACAGACTCCACAGGCCGGATTGAACTCGGGTCCCTGCCGCTATGAGGCAGCAGTACTAAGTACTGTGCCATCATGCTGCCCCAATTTCTGTAACTGATCATTACGTGGAACAAGAGGATCTAAAAGACAACTTGACACAATGCGCTTAAAACACTTATTGACGGTTGATGTAAGAACAGCCAGCCTCTAATCATCGGCTCAATGGACTGTGACGTATTAGCAACTGGAAATGATAATGGCTGATTTCCAACAGCAAAGAACACAATGGGCAAGTTTCTCCATCCTCGCTTGCACCTGTGATTTTTCGCTGCCCCTGAAAGCGAATGGAGCTTTGGCTGGAAAGTCATGTTTTCTGTTCTTGCTCGCAATGGGTCCCACCATGGACAAGACTGGGGAATCCTGTGTCAAGCGATTTCTGAAAGGCCAGAGAGAGCGAAACTGCTGACTGACAGCACATTCCTGAAGAATGTTCCCGCTGATGTGAGCTGCATGCTTTCCACGGATTCAGTCACTCGAATTGCTTCTCTGCCTCCTATTTGTTGAAAATGTCATGGGATCCTTCTCGTTCACAAAGTTAAACCTGTGGTAGCATCACATGTTCCTCAAATTCATTTTCAAACTGGCCAAAAAATTCCGCCTATGGACGAAAAGAGGTAATTCCTCTTTTTTTCATTGTGAAGACTGCCATTTATACAGACCTGTGTGCAGTGCTGGGATTATTTGTCTAAAATCAGTTATGCAGCCTGTCTCTTCCACATTGTTCGCATTCTGAATTTTCTTTTTCACCTTGATTTTTAATTCAAGTTTGTTTGAAGGCATTTGACACACCTCCACCGGGTTTGGTTTTTTTTGGGTCCCCGTGTCTGCGTGGGTTTCGTCCGTGTGCTCCAGTTTACTCCCGCATTCCAAAGGTGTGCAGGTTAGGTGGATTGGCCATGCTAAATTGCCTTGGTGTCCAGAGATGTACAGGTTAGGTTATGGAGCTAAGGGCAGTGTCAGTGCAGATTCGATAGGCAGAATGGCCTCCTTCTGCACTGTAGTGATTCTATTATGATTCAATGAGACTTCTTACCAAGTCAATCGATCCTGAAAATATGTAACCCTGGCGATAACGTTTGACACAGGCAGTCGGGCAGTAGTGAGCAGCCCAACTCTTTTCAAAGGATGGGAGGAAGAGGGTGTAACATCTCCCTGGGCTGCCCTTTGGCAATTTAGGGATGGCCCTTGAAGATAGAACCCCTTCAACTTTCTTCCAACCTGTCGGCAGCCTTAAACCCACCCACCCTTTTGCCCCTCTCTGACCTGCCCAAATCCTCCTTTCCGATGACTCTGGACTTGCCTGGTCCATGGACTGCTTTCTTCTTCCTCTTGCAGTCCTGGCAGAGGCCACTTGGCACTGCCAGGACTGAAGGGCAGCACTTCCTCCCCAGTATGGGGCAGGTCAAGCCCCACTTGACCAGTGTTTAGCATTGACTAAACTACAAAAGCACTTCAATAGCTGTGATGCAGTTTGGGACGTCCCAAGGTTGTGAAAGATATTATTGCAAATTCATTCTTTTATCCTTTACTATTTCATGGTTAATTTTGAAGAATCTGTTTGTGAGTACTTAGGTGTTCACACAAGTAAATTGGTTTTCTATGCCATAGTCCTTAAGCGCAACTCTACGCAGAAGTATAAAGCATCATTTGTAATGGTAAATAAATCTGAATGCACCATTTTGATGAGTCTGTAGTTCTGGTGTGCGAATATTTTCAGAATGCCAAGGAGAAAATGGCCTCTTCTGCCACAGCAGAAATGTTAATATCACTTTGTTTTTATAGTGATGCAGACCTACTGCTTTTTATTAAAGGTTCTTAGTGTTCAGTATTGCCGTGTGATCTATGATTGTCTAATAAACCACTTAAATATATTGCTTTATGTCACTCTGTAAGACAGAAAATTGTTTTATATGCAGTGGTACAATCTGTTCCATGGAGGCTGAGGTCAATGTGTTCCCTAAATTCACTTACAAATAGTAATTGTAGAGCCTTAAAGTACTATTAATGTTGCCCCAGCCCCTTCTTGGTGATGCCTTGCGCACATCATGAATTGCTCCTGATTCGACCAAGTTTACAACAGGTTATCTGTGTCCTCCACAGTTGTGTTCACACGTTGAAAAATGTATCACCCGTAGAATCATGCAGCCCCTCCAAGAGTGTTGACTCCTGCCCACTGTGAATGTTTTAATTCGGTACAAAATCGATAAACCCCATTAACAGCAAAGGGAGGCTAAGTAAAAATGTGGCTTTTACTACAGGGCCCTAATGCACTCGCTCGCTGAAAGGTGTGAAAAGGATAGCCGATTTGTTGGATTTGACAGCTAGCAATTTCACTGTGCAGAGAGGGCACAGAGCCATTATATTTCCCCTTGTGCATCATTAACATGCACTCTGTGTCGTTGCCCTAATGGATTAGCTGGTGATTGCTGGGATGCTGTTCCGTGCATTCAGACACAGAAATTGCTTGCTTCTGCAAAAAATGACGCTGTTGAAGTGTATCAGTTTTTTTGATGTGAGGCAAGAATTATCTCCACAATGTGCTGCTCATTCAAAACGGAAACAGAAAATGTGGAGATGCCAATCAGTATCTACAGAGAGAAAGGAGAAGATAACATTTCAGATAGCGAGTAGCTTGGATGGATACAAATTATGTATCTTTTGAAATGGTGACTGCATGACTTAGTCCCTCCATTTTCAAGGGCGTATTGTTTTTAATGTTCATTTTAACTGAACTTGCCTGTTGATCAATAAATTAAGTTCCAGAATCAGCTTCAGCCAACAAAAAGCATTCGGTAAATTCTCCACTTGGGTGTTTTCAGTACTGAACTTGCTTGTGAAAGGTGCAGGTCTGCAAACTGCATGACGCAGTACAGGGTACTTGCATTTCTAGCTCATTTCCTAATGCGAGCTCCCATCAGGCTGGCTCTGCAGCAGGAGCACCAAGCAGAAGATTTACCTTTGTTCCAAATCTCCCATCTATCAAGGTCCACTTTCCCGTGATTACTGTCACGTTTCAGCAGATTTTGTTTCACATCAGAGTTTTGGAACTTTTGTTTTATTTGGTGAATTAATAAAACACGAAGAGATTTCCAAAGCAAGGTTCACAGGAGCAGCAGAGCACCTCTCATTCTATACCCCTATCCCCAAAATCCCCTCCAGCACCATTCCTTCCAGCAGTTTACACGGAAACACCACCATGTCCAAATTCCCTCCCAAGTCGCACGCCTTCCAGACTTGAAAATATAATGGGGCGCAATTTAATGGGAAAAGTTCGAAGTCCTATCGGCCTGAGGCGGCGAGACCGTGGCCCATGTTTAACGCACTTAGTTAACTCCAGTTAAAGTCCACAGAATGCGCGTTTTGCGTGGTGTTTCTCAGAGGCTGCAGTGCAGAGAAACACCCCACTACTTATGGCCTTGGGAGAGGGAGTGGGGGCCTCCCCGGAAGGGACTTCCCGCCCACGCCAGACTGAAAGGATATCCTGCCGGGAAGCTCGCCAGCAGGAAAGGTCCCTGGGAGATCGGGGCGTCATTCTGTCTGGCAACCCCGATCATTCCTTCCCCTTCTTTTCAGGCCCTCCCCTCTCACTTCCACAACCTTCGGGAGGCCCCCGGGAACTCACCTTCCCCCCCCCCCCCCCAGACCTGAGCACTGGCAGTGCCAACCTGGTACCGCCAGCCTGGTATTTGGCAGTGCCCCGTCATAGATCTTACAATTTACTGTGCAGAAGGAGGCCATTCGGCCCATCGAGTCTGCACCAGCCCTTGGAAAGAACACCCCATTTAAATCCACACTTCCAACTTAATCCAGTAACCCCACTTATCTTTTTTTGGACACTAAGGGCAATTTAGCATGGCCAATCCACCTAATCTGCACATTTTTGGACTGTGGGAGGAAACCGGAGCACCCGGACGAAACCCACGCAGACGCGGGGAGAACGTGCAGATTCCACACAGGCAGTGACCCAAGCCGGGAATCGAACCTGGGACCCTGGAGTTGTGAAGCTACTGTCACCCGCACTGCCAGAGTTTCAGGTTTACAGTGCCAGGGGAGAGCCAGGGTCCACACTGCTCTGCCCACGACCACCAGGGGGGTCCCCCGAGGGCCTGGGAGACCCCCCCCCCCCCCCCCCCCCCACGTGCGTTATGACTGGTTCACGTTTTTATGGACCAGTACTAAACGACACCCTGGCATGGTCTTGCAGGCACAGACATTGACTCCAAGAGCAAAGAACAAAGAAAAATTACAGCACCGGAACAGGCCTTTCGGCCCTTCAAGCCTGCGCCGATCCAGATCCTCTATCTAAAACTGTCGCCTATTTTCTAAGGATCTGTATCCCTCTGCTCATTGCCCATTCATGGATCTGTCTAGATAAATCTTAAATGACGCTATCGTGCCCGCCTCTACCACCTCCACCGGCAATGCGCTCCAGGCATCCACCTATTCCCCTCTCACCTTGAACTCGTGACCCCTAGTAATTGAGTCCCCCACTCTGGGGAAAAAGCTTCTTGCTATCCACCCTGTCTATACCTCTCATGATTTTGTAGACCTCAATGAGGTCCCCCCTCAACCTCCGTCTTTCTAATGAAAATAATCCTAATCTACTCAACCTCTCTTCATAGCTAGCGTCCTCCATACCAGGCAACATCCTGGTGAACCTCCTCTGCACCTTCTCCAAAGCATCCACATCCTTTTGGTAATGTGGCGACCAGAACTGTACGCAGTATTCCAAATGTGGCTGAACTAAAGTCTTATACAACTGTAACATGACCTGCCAACTCTTGTACCCAATACCCCTTCCAATGAAGGAAAGCATGCTGTATGCCTTCTTGACCACTCTATCGACCTGCGCAGCCACCTTCAGGGTACAATGGACCTGAACACCCAGATCTCTCTGCACATCAATTTTTCCCAGGGCTTTTTCATTTACCATATAGTTCGCTCTTGAAGTGGATCTTCCAAAATGCAAGACCTCGCATTTGCTCGGATTGAACTCCATCTGCCATTTATCCGCCCAACTCTCCAATCTATATATTCTGCTGTATTCTCTGACAGTCCCCTTCACTATCTGCTACTCTACCAATCTTAGTGTCACCTCCAAATTTGCTAATCAGACCACCTATACCTTCCTCCAGATCATTTATGTATATCACAAACAACAGTGGTCCCAGCACGGATCCCTGTGGAACACCACTGGTCACAGTTCTCCATTTTGAGAAACTCTCTTCCACTACTACTCCCTGTCTCCTGTTGCCCAGCCAGTTCTATTCCATTTAGCTAGTACACCCTGGACCCCATGCGACTTCACTTTCTCCATCAGCCTACCATGGGGAACCTTATCAAATGCCTTACTGAAGTCCTTGTATATGACATCAACAGCCCTTCCCTCATCAATCAACTTTGTCACTTCCTCAAAGAATTCTATTAAGTTGGTAAGACATGACCTTCCTGCACAAAACCATGTTGCCTATCACTGATAAGCCCATTTTCTTCCAAATGGGAATAGATCCTATCCCTCAGTATCTTCTCCAGCAGCTTCCCTACCACTGATGTCAGGCTCACCGGTCTATAATTACCTGGATTATCCCTGCTACCCTTCTTAAACAAGGGGACAACATTAGCAATTCTCCAGTCCTCCAGTACCTCACCCATGTTCAAGGATGCTGCAAAGATATCTGTTAAGGCCCCAGCTATTTCCTCTCTCACTTCCCTCAGTAACCTGGAATAGATCCCATCCGGACCTGGGGATTTGTCCACCTTAATGCCTTTTAGAATAATGCCTTAATGCCTTTTAGAATACCCAACACATCTCCCTCCTTATGCCGACTTGACCTAGAGTAATCAAACATCTATCCCTAATCTCAACATCCATCATGTCCCTCTCCTCGGTGAATACCGATGCAAAGTACTCGTTAAGAATCTCACCCATTTTCTCTGACTTCTCGCATAACTTTCCTCCTTTGTCCTTGTGTGGA
Organism: Scyliorhinus canicula; assembly: GCF_902713615.1. Lineage (NCBI taxonomy): Eukaryota > Metazoa > Chordata > Chondrichthyes > Carcharhiniformes > Scyliorhinidae > Scyliorhinus > Scyliorhinus canicula. The sequence goes on from NC_052152.1 coordinate 178,328,347, forward strand.
CCAACCCTTTCTCTAGCTACCCTCTTGCTCTTTGTATATGAATAAAAGGCGTTGGGATTTTCCTTAACCCTGTTTGCTAAAGATATTTCATGGCCCCTTTTAGCCCTCTTGATTCCTCATTTCAGATTGGTCCTACATTCCCGATATTCTTCCAAAGCTCCTGAGCACCTAATGGCTCATTTAAATATGCAGATCTGGATCTCATCCAGCGAGAGCTATCTTGTCAGGTGGAATGAGTCAGGTGATTTGCGCAAGGTTTCACACCCGCTGCGGAGCCTAATTTGGAGCACGCGCGCGTTTCACCCATTGCGCCTGGCTTCACCGGCCACAACGGGGTAGCTGATTCGCGCCCAATATCCCATCGCCTCACTCACGTGTAAACAGGAATCTAGTAAAAGTATCCTGCAATTTGTGTTTTAAAAAATTGCTGCTTAATTGAAATTCAATAATACAACATTAATAACTATAAAAAGACCAACTCATGTTTTCAGGAAGTCTCGTTGCTCAATCTTAATATTTTAACTTTTTAATTGTCTTCTGAAATGTTTAAAAGCAACTTCATGGACAACTTAGTGGCCAGTCAGGCAGCGTGTGGGACTGAGTACTGCTGTGGAAGGCGTGGAGGGCCAAGAAACAGGCGGGTGTAGACTGGCACTGCCAATTAGCTCCCTCAGGGGGACCACCACTGTGGAGCTACCTCAGGGAGCTACTGACCCAGGAAAAATAAATATCAACGGAAAATCTCTGCCATGAGTGTCTCGGCAGCACTGTCATACATACACACCTCAGTCCCCAGACACATTGGTTCATTTTATTTGATCCTGCCCTGGGTCGAGGTTGCAGCTTAAACGTAAAGGCTGCCTGGCCAATGGGCCTGCCCGCCATGGAGGCAGACAGGCCTTGTAAAACTCCGGTCAATTGATGTTTACTTTGTTTAAATTGGTTTCTCGATTTTTGGCAATCCCGCATCAGACTTGTGCATGCGCGCACTGACCTCAAAATGCACATGTGCTCGATAATGTCGGGAAGCACGCCTGACGTAATTTGACAAAGTTTTACATTCAGCTGAGGGTTTTTATAAAATATTTTTATTCGCCATTTTCACATTTTCTTCAGAATTTACACCCCACCAACAAACAGTAAACGGTAACGAATACAATGTCAATCCCCCTACCAACAACAACGATCCCATCCTCCCACCACCCCAAACAATGGCACGCCTGACAATATAAGCATCAAATAAAACAAAACTTCCCAAGGAGAAAAAAAAAGAAACAAAGCAAAAGGAATCTGGTATCGCCTATGGTCACCACCATTGACATATAAAGTCCACCCCCCCTAATATTCAATGCCATACAATTCCCGAAAGAGTACCATGAATTACACCCATGAATTGTAGACCCCCACACCACACGCATACTCCTCCCCTCCACTTCCTCTTGTAAACTCCTCCCCCCAGCCTCGGTTCCTTTCCCCAACTTTTCACCCCGGCTAGACTCACTAAAATCTGTTCTTCCAAGCTCCGATGGCTGCAGCCCCTCCCCCCACCTCACTCCCGTTCACTGGCCGGCTTAAACTGGCCAGCGTGGAGGCCCCCGACCGGATCTCCTTCCCCCTTGCCCGGTCCCAGGAAAACCCCTTTAGCACACAATCCCAGCATACCCACCAATGCCCCAAAGAACCATCATTTCAAATGAAAGTCCCAACTCTTCCCTTGTCCAAATATACAGCATCGACTCATTTACTACATACACCAACACGCAGTGAAAAAAATAAAGTACATGGGGCTACTTCGGTACAAGACTCGCTCTCAGTTGCATTTCTCAATTCTGCCACAGTCCTTCTGCCTTCGCAAACCCCTCCGCCGCTTCCGCCGTCCCAAAATAAAAGTCCTTGGATTTGTAGGTCACCCTCAACTTAGCTGGATACACTATGTCGCACTGCACCTTGCTGTTGTACAGTGCCTTCTTCACCCGGCCGAAGGCCGCCGGCTGCCTCGCCAGCGCCACTGTAAAGTCCTGGTATATGCATACCAGCTCCAGCCCACTGCATCTCACGCTTCTGCTTTGCCCAGCACAGGACCTTCTCCTTCACGCTGTATCTACGGAAACAAACAATTACTACTCTTGGTGGCTCACTCGCCTTTGGTACAGGCCTCCACGACCTATGAGCCCAATCCAGTTCATGTCGAGAGGGATCACCCCCTCCCCCAATAGCTTCGCCAACATCGTGGCAAAATACTCCGTCGGCCTCGGGCCTTCCACCCCTTCAGGCAGACCCACGATCCTCAGATTCTGCCACCTGCATCTGTTCTCCAGGTCTTCCATTTTGGCTCGCAGATCTTGTTGGTCTCTATCACCTTCTGCAGCTCCTGCCCCATCGAGGTGAGTTGATCACTGTGCTGCGATAATACCTCTTCCACTTCCTTCAGTGTCTCACCTTGCTCCCGCACCTCCGCCACTGCGTTTGATACCGCCGCCCTCAACAGGACAATCGCCTCCTCCACCAGCACTTTCAATACCGCCCCCATCTCCTTCTTCATCGCTTCCATGTGCTTTGTGAACTGCCTTTCGATTCCGCAGCCATCACTTTGGTCATTTCTTCTGCTGTGAGCGATGTGGCTTCCCCTGGTGCTCCAGCTTTCGCTTTCCTTACAGTTCCTGCGCTGACTTTTTCACTCCCCGGCAGACTTTCATTAACCCCTATTTCACGGACATTTTCTTCCCCCAACTTGGACATTTCTCCTCCCTGTGCCTTCTTACAGCTCTTACAACCTCCGTTGCCCCTGAGACCGGGTGGTAAAACCCCGAGATTCTGTTCCTGAGGCAGTGAGTGAACAGTGTACTGGAGGCTGTGACTGTGAGTGAATACTGTACTGGAGGCTGTGAGTGAATACTGTACTGGAGGCAGATAGGGAATACTGTCCTGGAGGCTGTGACTGTGAGTGAATACTGTACTGGAGGCTGTGAGTGAATACTGTACTGGAGGCTGAGAGGGAATACTGTACTGGAGGCTGAGAGGGAATACTGTACTGGAGGCTGTGAGTAATACTGTACTGGAGGCTGTGAGGGAATACTGTACTGGAGGCTGTGAGTAATACTGTACTGGGCTGTGAGTGAATACTGTACTGGAGGCGGATTGTGAATACTGTACTGGAGGCTGAGAGGGAATACTGTGCTGGAGGCTGTGAGTGAATACTGTACTGGAGGCTGTGAGTGAATACTGTACTGGAGGCTGTGAGTAATACTGTACTGGAGGCTGTGAGGGAATACTGTACTGGAGGCAGATAGTGAATACTGTACTGGAGGCTGTGACTGTCAGTGAATACTGTACTGGAGGCTGTGAGTGAATACTGTACTGGAGGCTGTGAGTGAATACTGTACTGGAGGCAGATAGGGAATACTGTACTGGAGGCTGTGACTGTCAGTGAATACTGTACTGGAGGCTGTGACTGTGAGTGAATACTGAACTGGAGGCTGTGAGTGAATACTGTACTGGAGGCTGTGACAGTGAGTGAATACTGTACTGGAGGCTGTGAGTAATACTGTACTGGAGGCTGTGAGTGAATACTGTACTGGAGGCTGTGACTGTCAGTGAATACTGTACTGGAGGCTGTGACTGTCAGTGAATACTGTACTGGAGGCCGAGAGGGAATACTGTACTGGAGGCTGAGAGGGAATACTGTACTGGAGGCTGTGACTGTCAGTGAATACTGTACTGGAGGCCGAGAGGGAATACTGTACTGGAGGCTGAGAGGGAATACTGTACTGGAGGCAGTGAGTGAATACTGTTCTGGAGGCTGTGAGCGAACAGTGTACTGGAGGCTGTGACTGTCAGTGAATACTGTACTGGAGGCTGTGAGTGAATACTGTACTGGAGGCTGTGAGTGAATACTGTACTGGAGGCAGATAGGGAATACTGTACTGGAGGCTGTGACTGTCAGTGAATACTGTACTGGAGGCTGTGACTGTGAGTGAATACTGAACTGGAGGCTGTGAGTGAATACTGTACTGGAGGCTGTGACAGTGAGTGAATACTGTACTGGAGGCTGTGAGTAATACTGTACTGGAGGCTGTGAGTGAATACTGTACTGGAGGCTGTGACTGTCAGTGAATACTGTACTGGAGGCCGAGAGGGAATACTGTACTGGAGGCTGAGAGGGAATACTGTACTGGAGGCTGTGACTGTCAGTGAATACTGTACTGGAGGCCGAGAGGGAATACTGTACTGGAGGCTGAGAGGGAATACTGTACTGGAGGCAGTGAGTGAATACTGTTCTGGAGGCTGTGAGCGAACAGTGTACTGGAGGCTGTGACTGTCAGTGAATACTGTACTGGAGGCTGTGAGTGAATACTGTACTGGAGGCTGTGAGTGAATACTGTAATGGAGGCAGATAGGGAATACTGTACTGGAGGCTGTGACTGTCAGTGAATACTGTACATTCCAGTATGTGAATACTGTACTGGAGGCTGTGAGTAATACTGTACTGGAGGCTGAGAGGGAATACTGTACTGGAGGCTGAGAGGGAATACTGTACTGGAGACTGTGACTGTCAGTGAATACTGTACTGGAGGCTGTGAGTGAATACTGTACTGGAGGCTGTGAGTGAATACTGTACTGGAGGCTGTGAGTGAATACTGTACTGGAGGCTGTGAGTGAACAGTGTACTGGAGGCTGTGACTGTCAGTGAATACTGTACTGGAGGCTGTGACTGTCAGTGAATACTGTACTGGAGGCTGAGAGGGAATACTGTACTGGAGGCTGTGAGTAATACTGTACTGGAGGCTGTGAGTGAATACTGTACTGGAGGCTGTGAGTGAATACTGTACTGGAGGCTGTGAGTGAACAGTGTACTGGAGGCTGTGACTGTCAGTGAATACTGTACTGGAGGCTGTGAGTGAATACTGTACTGGAGGCTGAGAATGAATACTGTACTGGAGGCGGATTGTGAATACTGTACTGGAGGCTGTGAGTAATACTGTACTGGAGGCTGAGAGGGAATACTGTACTGGAGGCTGTGAGTAATACTGTACTGGAGGCTGAGAATGAATACTGTACTGGAGGCGGATTGTGAATACTGTACTGGAGGCTGTGAGTAATACTGTACTGGAGGCTGAGAGGGAATACTGTACTGGAGGCTGAGAGGGAATACTGTACTGGAGGCTGAGAGGGAATACTGTACTGGAGACTGTGACTGTCAGTGAATACTGTACTGGAGGCTGTGAGTGAATACTGTACTGGAGGCTGTGAGTGAATACTGTACTGGAGGCTGTGAGTGAATACTGTACTGGAGGCTGTGAGTGAACAGTGTACTGGAGGCTGTGACTGTCAGTGAATACTGTACTGGAGGCTGTGACTGTCAGTGAATACTGTACTGGAGGCTGAGAGGGAATACTGTACTGGAGGCTGTGAGTAATACTGTACTGGAGGCTGTGAGTGAATACTGTACTGGAGGCTGTGAGTGAATACTGTACTGGAGGCTGTGAGTGAACAGTGTACTGGAGGCTGTGACTGTCAGTGAATACTGTACTGGAGGCTGTGAGTGAATACTGTACTGGAGGCTGTGACTGTCAGTGAATACTGTACTGGAGGCTGTGAGTGAATACTGTACTGGAGGCTGTGAGTGAATACTGTACTGGAGGCTGTGAGTAATACTGTACTGGAGGCGGATTGTGAATACTGTACTGGAGGCTGAGAGGGAATACTGTACTGGAGGCTGTGAGTGAATACTGTACTGGGGCTGTGAGTGAATACTGTACTGGAGGCTGTGAGTAATACTGTACTGGAGGCAGATAGTGAATACTGTACTGGAGGCTGTGAGTAATACTGTACTGGAGGCAGATAGTGAATACTGTACTGGAGGCTGTGAGTGAATACTGTACTGGAGGCTGAGAGGGAATACTGTACTGGAGGCTGTGAGGGAATACTGTACTGGAGGCTGTGGGTGAATACTGTACTGGAGGCTGTGAGTAATACTGTACTGGAGGCTGTGAGTAATACTGTACTGGAGGCTGAGAGGGAATACTGTACTGGAGGCTGTGAGGGAATACTGTACTGGAGGCTGTGGGTGAATACTGTACTGGAGGCTGTGAGTAATACTGTACTGGAGGCTGAGAATGAATACTGTACTGGAGGCTGTGGGTGAATACTGTACTGGAGGCTGTGAGTGAATACTGTACTGGAGGCTGAGAATGAATACTGTACTGGAGGCGGATTGTGAATACTGTACTGGAGGCTGTGAGTAATACTGTACTGGAGGCTGTGACTGTCAATGAATACTGTACTGGAGGCTGAGAGGGAATACTGTACTGGAGGCTGAGAGGGAATACTGTACTGGAGACTGAGAGGGAATACTGTACTGGAGACTGTGACTGTCAGTGAATACTGTACTGGAGGCTGTGAGTGAATACTGTACTGGAGGCTGTGACTGTCAGTGAATACTGTACTGGAGGCTGTGACTGTCAGTGAATACTGTACTGGAGGCTGTGACTCAGTGAATACTGTACTGGAGGCTGTGACTGTCAGTGAATACTGTACTGGAGGCTGTGACTGTCAGTGAATACTGTACTGGAGGCTGAGAGGGAATACTGTACTGGAGGCTGTGAGTAATACTGTACTGGAGGCTGTGAGTGAATACTGTACTGGAGGCTGTGAGTGAATACTGTACTGGAGGCTGTGAGTGAACAGTGTACTGGAGGCTGTGACTGTCAGTGAATACTGTACTGGAGGCTGTGAGTGAATACTGTACTGGAGGCTGTGACTGTCAGTGAATACTGTACTGGAGGCTGTGAGTGAATACTGTACTGGAGGCTGTGAGTGAATACTGTACTGGAGGCTGTGAGCAATACTGTACTGGAGGCAGATAGTGAATACTGTACTGGAGGCTGTGAGTAATACTGTACTGGAGGCTGTGAGTAATACTGTACTGGAGGCTGTGAGTGAATACTGTACTGGAGGCTGTGAGTAATACTGTACTGGAGGCGGATTGTGAATACTGTACTGGAGGCTGAGAAGGAATACTGTACTGGAGGCTGAGAGGGAATACTGTACTGGAGGCTGAGAGGGAATACTGTACTGGAGGCTGTGAGTGAATACTGTACTGGAGACTGAGAATGAATACTGTACTGGAGACTGAGAGGGAATACTGTACTGGAGGCTGTGAGTAATACTGTACTGGAGGCTGAGAGTGAATACTGTACTGGAGGCTGTGAGTGAATACTGTACTGGAGACTGAGAATGAATACTGCACTGGAGGCGGATTGTGAATACTGTACTGGAGGCTGTGACTGTCAGTGAATACTGTACTGGAGGCTGAGAGGGAATACTGTACTGGAGGCTGTGAGTGAATACTGTACTGGAGGCTGTGAGTAATACTGTACTGGAGGCTGTGAGTGAATACTGTACTGGAGGCTGTGAGTAATACTGTACTGGAGGCTGTGACTGTCAGTGAATACTGTACTGGAGGCTGCGAGGGAATACTGTACTGGAGTCTGTGAGTAATACTGTACTGGAGGCTGAGAATGAATACTGTACTGGAGGCGGATTGTGAATGCTGTACTGGAGGCTGTGAGTGAATAATGTACTGGGGCTATGTATAAACTAATGAATAAATCAGCATTTAAAATGGATTGTTCCACCCCTGCACAGATATGCTCTATCTTAAACATTTAACTTGAAAACTTACTTTGGCTCATCTACTTGCTACAGTTGCCAAAAAAAGCAGATCATCGTGAGGCGTATAGACAGGCATCAACATTTTGTAAATTGAATTGGACAAAGCTCCAAGTTCAGAAAAATGGTAATACTTATATGCTACACTTTTCCAGCAATATTTAAATTGCACTTCCATAATTTCACGGGAGTGTATTCTTGCACTGCACAATATTGAAATATGCAGCAACCAGATAAACTGTACTATCAGGGAGGATTACAATGCATTGTGGGGTCAGTGTTTGATGCTAAAACGTCAGTATTGCTTGGAATAATCAGTGCTGCAAACTTGAGGTTGATTGTGACACCCGTAAATCATCAGCAGCAATCTCACTGTTCATTCCGAAACTTTTCTGCAGCAGCACGATTAGCAATTGTAATAGAATTTGAAATTAATATCGGTGCAGTAGACCAAGACAAGTTAATCTGGCAGTGAACCAGTGGAAATGAGAATGGCTCACTGAAGCCGTGAACACATTTCAATAACACCACATGTTTGCTGCAATGCTCCCATAATGCAGGAAGCATCTTGTCCAGGGATTTCATCAACTGGCAACAAGCACCTGTGTGTATATTAGATTACTGTAAGTACATATTTAACTTTCTATTAGATAATAGAACCAATCATTACTGTTCACAATGATTCCTACCACTGAGTGGAACTGAAGACATGTATTGTAAAAGACTTGCTTGTGCGCTGAACGACCTTGAACGGATTAAATCAAAGTGTCAGCGGTCATATTTCCTTCCGTATGGTCTGCTTTTGCAATAGTTTTAGCATCCCATTCACTTGTTTCAGAAAAAAATTTCATGCCGACTATGATATATGAACATGAGTGGACATCAGAAATCTCTGGGAGCGATCTACCCGAATGCGAACAGGGTCCCATACTGAATGCGTTTAGCCAGGTGTTTCCCAGGGCTCGGAGTACCGAGAAACCCCACACTATCAAACGGGACTCTGTTCCCATTCAGATAGATTCAGGATCTCAGCAGGGAATACCAGACGAGGCCGCAATTAGTCCCATTTTCTGCACTGCGGAGTTCCACTAACCGGAACCTCCGTGCAGAAGGAAATCGAGACGCCAATTTTAAATGGCGCCTGATCCCGCGACCCCCAAATCCCTTCCAAAGTCCCAAATCACCTATAATGGGGTACTCAGCCACGCCACCCACCCCGCACCCACACAGGGCACCCCATGCCTGATCCCCATCATGGGAAAAATGCCAACCTGACATCTTGGCAGTGCCATCTGGGCACTTGTCAGTGCCAGACTGACACCCAGGTGGCACTGCCAGGGTAGTAAGCTGGCAGTGCCAGGGTGTCCAGGTGGCTCTTCAGTGCCAGGGTGCCACCCTACCCAGAAGGCAAGCAGTTAGGGTCTCTGGTTACCTGGGAGACGTCCATGAGTGCCGTTGCGTCTGATCCCAGTTTGCGGAGATCAGCTCTGAATGGTTCTCATCCAAGGTCTCCAAGATGAGATTAGGTCCCATCGCCTTGGGTAGATTGTGGAAATGCATATTAGAGTGAGACTCGATGTCTTGCTCCAATATGCAGATTTGCCAAAAAGTGATCCGACCACAAGGGCGGGATTGACATCGCAGCATCCCGCAAGATTGCATTAGATCTTGCGAGACATGGCGAGCTGGGTAGATTCCCAAAGGAGGATCTCCCGGCATCTACTGGCCACGTTGTGCGCGCATTACGCGGCTGATAGATTGCGCCCTCTGTGTCCACATGTGGGCAGCACGGTAGCATAGTGGTTAGCACTGCGCCAGGGTCACAGGTTTGATTCCCGGCTTGGGTCACTGTGTGTGCGGAGTCTGCACGTTCTTCCTGTGTCTGCTTGGGTTTCCTCCGGGTGCTCCGGTTTCCTCCCACAAGTCCCGAAAGACATTCTATTAGGTGATTTGGACATTGTGAATTCTCCCTCTGTGTATCCGAACAGGCGCCGGAATGTGGTGACTGGGGGACTTTCACAGTAACTTCATTGCAGTGTTAATGTAAGCCTACTTGTGACAATAATAAAGATTTTTATTATGTTAAACACTCATCTAAGCCTGCTCACTCAATCACCCCTCGCTGATCTACATTGGTCCCTGGTCCCCAAATACCTCCAATTTAAAATTCTCAACCTTTACTTCAGTTCGCTTCATGGCTTCTCCCCTCTCAACTTTAACTCTCCTAACTCTCCCTGACAACTCTGTATTTCTCTAAATGTAATCTTTAATGCATCACCCACTCCGTTCTGCCAACCATTGGCACGATGGCTTCACTCGTCATAGAATCATAGAATACCTACAGTACACCGATTCTCTGCCCTGTCCCTGTGGCCCCTCCCAATTTGCACACAGGGACACATTGGACATGGGGGCAATTTAGCACGGCCAATCCACCTAACCTGCACATCTTTGTACAGTGGGAAGGAAACAGAGCACCTAGAGGAAAACCACGCAGATACAGGGAGAACATGCAGACTCTACAGACAGTCTCCCAAGGCCGGAATTGAACCCAGGTCCCTGGCGCTGTGATGCAGCAACTGTGCCACCCCAATACCTTACACTCTGAAATTTCCTCTCTGAACCATGGGTCACTCCACCTGTCTTTCAACCCTTAAGAATTCCCCTTAAATCCTTTTTAATTAGTCTCTCCTAATATTACCACCTTTGCTTCAGTGTCAATATCTGTCTGACTGTGCCTCTGTGGAATGCCTCAAAACAACTTTCTACATTGTTTATAAGTGCAAGTTGTTGTAAATATACCACTGGATAAGATACTAACTTTGAAAATAAAAAGCAAATGGAGTGGCTATAACATGCAAAAGCACTGTCAAATACATTTATATTAATAGGTATTTCTGTTTCTAAAATTGACAGCGCTATGAATAAACGTGCTATCATCTTCACTCCAATGCACAGCAGACATCAAACAGAATTATGAACACTTCACATGTTCTTCTCAATGTGCTAGTTAACCATCTGCTGCAAATTGCTTCCTTAATACAATACATTAAATTTACTTCAGCATACTAGACAGTGGAATCATCTGAACTTTCTCAAGTGCAGAAATCTAAAAATGGTTTTGCAGCTTTAAGCCTGTTAACACAGATGTAGTATGGTATCATTTCTTTGCTATAATGTGCTGCAAAATGAGTTTCTGGTTGTCTTGTCCCCGATTATCTTGTGTAATCATCTACCCTTCAAATACTTCAAGATGGTAATATTTTCAGTATCATGTTATATATACATAAATTTTCCCATTCCATTCATTTCTCACATTAGTGGAATTCTGTTAGAGTCCCTGGATGGTGCAGCCCAAGTTGCTTACATTCTGACAGCAGCAGTCAGGCAAAGGATTAAAAAACGTGATTTTAAACTGAATCCATACAATGGACTTGCTTCATCTGTAAATATGTTGAACAAATATGAGTGACAACTGCTTCCAGCCATCCTAAAGCAGTTTCACCTTTCTGTGAATCTTGGGTAAGATTTCTTAGCATGATCGATGTGTAAGTCATTTTTTTTTCATAAAGCATGGATGTTCTGAAATCATAAGCACACACGAAACATGAGCCCTGATTTTTAACTTGGGTTGGAAATCAGGCAGATGGGAGGAGGCCATGGAAGCAGGAAAATGGTCCTGACCTCGGTCAGGGCAAGAGCCAGGACGTTTGAAGTCCTGGGTGTCATCTGCTTGGCTTCTTAAGACCATAAGACATAGGAGCAGAATTAAGCCACTCGGCCCATTGAGTCTGCTCCGCCATTCAATCTGGCTGATATTTTTCTCATCCCCATTCTCCTGCCTTCTCTCCATACCCCCTGCTCCCCTTATTGATCAAAAACCTATCCATCTCTGTCTTAAATATTCTCAGTGATTTGGCCTCCGCAGCCTTCTGCGGCATAGAGTTCCACAGATTCATCACCCTCTGGCTGAAGAAATTCCTCCTCATGTTTTAAAGGATCGTCCCTTTCGTCTGAAATTGTGTCCTCTGCTTTTAGTTTCTCCTACAAGTGGAAACATCCTTGCCACATCCACTCTATTCAGGCCTCACAGTATCCTGTAAGTTTCAATAAGATCCCCCCTCATCCTTCTAAACTCCAACGAGTACAGACCCAGAGTCCTCAACCATTCCTCATATGACAAGCTCTTCATTCCAGGGATCATTCTTGTGAACCTCCTCAGGAACATTTCCAAGGCCAGCACATCCTTTCTTAGATACGGGGCCCAAAACTGCTCACAATACTCCAAATGGGGTCTGACCAGAACCTTATATAGCCTCAGAAGTAATTCCCTAGTCTTGTATTCTAGCCCTCTTGACATGAATGCGAACATTACATTTGCCTTCCTAACTGCCGACTGAACCTTCACGTTTAGATTCCCGAAGCATCTCCCCATTCAGAAAATTGTCTATGCCTCCATTTCTCCTTCCAAAGTGCATAACCTCACACTTTTCCACATTGTATTCCATCTGCCACTTCTTTGCCCACTCTCCTAGCCTGTCGAAGTCCATCTGCAGCCTGCCTGCTTACTCAATACTACCTGTCCCTCTGCAGATCTTTGTATCTTCTGCAAACCTGGCAACAACGCCTTCAGTTCCTTCTTCCAGATCATTAATGTTTGCTGTGAAAAGTTGTGTCCCAGCACCAACCCCTGAGGCACATCACTAGTCACCGGCTGCCATCCTGAAAAAGACCCCATTATCCCCACTCTCTGCCTTCTGCCAGTCAGTCAATCATCTTTCCATGCCAAGATCTTACCCTTAATTTATTTAACAGTCTCCTATGCGGCACCTTGTCAAAGGCCTTCTGAAAATCTAAATAAATCACGTCCACTGGTTATCCTTTGTTCAACTTCTTGTTACTTCCTCAAAGAACTCTAACAGATTTTTCAGATGTGCCTCCCCTTGACGAAGACGTACTGACTCAGTCATATTTTATCATGCACTTCCAAGTACTCCCTGATCTCCTCTTTAATAATAGATTCTAAAATCATACCAATGCCGAAGTCAGGCTAACCAGCCTGTAATGTCCTCTTTTCTGTCTCCCTCCCTTCTTAAACAGCAGTGTTACATTAGCCACTTTCCAGTCCTCTGAGACCCTTCCTGCCTCCAGTGATTCCTGAAAGATCACCACCATTGCCTGCAAAATCTCCTGAGCTATCTCTTTTAGAACCCTGGGGTGCCGTCCATCCAGTCCAGGTGATTTATCCACCTTCAGACCTTTCAGTTTCCCCAAAACTTTCTCCTTAGTAATGGTCACTGCACTCACCTCTGCCCCTGATTCTCCTGGAGCTCTGGCATCCCACTGATGTCTCCCACCATGAAGACTGATGTAAAGGAACTATTCAGTTCCTCTGCCATTTCTGTGTTTCCTATTATTACTTCTCCAGCCACATTTTCCAGTGGCCCAATGTCTATTTTTGCTTCTCTCTTACCTTTTATACATTGAAAAACAACTCTTCCTATCTTCCTTTATATTACTAGCTTGCTTGCACTCATACTTCACCTTCTTCCCCCTGATTGTTTTTTTTGTTGTCCTCTGCTCGCTTTTGAAGACTTCTCAATCCTCTGGCTTCCCACTAATCCTCGCCACTTTGTATGCTTTTTCTTTAGCTTTTATGCTGTCCTTGACTTCCCTCCTCAGTCATGGATGTCTTGTCCTCCCTTAGCATGTTCCTCCTCCTTGGGATGAATTTCTGTTGTGCTCCCGAATAACCCCCAAAAACTCCTGCTATTTTTGTTCCACTGTCTTCCCCCCTAGGCTCCTTTTCCAATCAACTCTGGCCAGCTACTTCCTCATGTCCTTGTAGTTACCCTTATTTAATTGTAATACCGTTACATCTGATTGCAGCTTCTCCCTCTCAAACTGCAGGGTAAATTCTATCAGTGGTCACTGCTCCCTAAGGATTCCTTCACCTTAAGTTCCCTAATCAAGTCTGCCTCATTACACATCACCAAATCCAGAATTGCCTGTTCCCTAGTAGGCTCTGTCACAAGCTGCTCCAAAATCCATCTCTTAGACATTCCACAAATTCCCTTTCTTGGAATCCAATACCATCCTGATTTTCCCAGTCCAACTCCATATTGAAGTCCCCCATGATTATTGTAATATTGCCTTTTTTACATGCCTTTTCTATCTCCAGATTTATTTTCTGCCCCACATCCTGACTACTGCTAGGGGACCTGTACATAATTCCCATCGGGGTCTTTTTACCTTCAGTCAGTTTCCTTCCCAAAATTCTTCGAGAGAAACAGATAGCTCATTAATAATAATAATCTTTATTATTGTCACAAGTAGGCTTACATTAACACTGCAATGAAGTTACGGTGAAAATCCTCTAGTCGCTACACTCCGAAGCCTGTTCAGGTTCACTGAGGATGAATTCTGATTGTCCAATTCACCTAACAAGCACATCTTTTGGGACTTATGGGAGGAAACCGGAGCACCCGGGGGAAAACCACGCCGACACGGGGAGAATGCGCAAATTCTGCACAGACAGTGACCCAAGCTGGGAATTGAATCGGCGTTCCTGGCGATGTGAAGGAATAGTGCTAACCACTTTGCTACCGTGAGAGGGAGTGCAATGGGCTGCTGCTGGGAAATATAGGAACAGGAGTAGGCCGCAGCTCCTCACGCCTGTTTTGTCATTCAGTGAGAGCATGACCGATCTGGACCATCCAACTGCTTGAGCTCCAAGTCCTTCTCTCCTCTGTCGAGCTATTTGTGGGAGCGAGAGTTCTATCCTTCTTCCACCTTTTGCATCAAGAAATAATTCCTGGCATCACCCCCAGATGGCACACACTCATTTTAAAGTTATTCCGCCTTCACCTGAACTCCCCCCCCCCCCCCCCCCCCCACCAGAAAAAGTTTTTATCTCACTCACCCTTGCACTCACTCCCTTACTCACTCACTCTCTCAATTCATTTTCAAAGTCCAAAACCTCAATCACTTTACCCCTTAACCTTCCATATTCCTAAAATAAAAGCTTAGTTTATAAAATCTATTTTGGAGCCCTGGTAATATTCCAGTGCAGCATTGACTCATTACTTCCAAGACCAATATATCCTTCCTATGGTCAGATGCTCAGAACACAAATCTCCAGATGTGGTTTAACCAGCGCATCAAGCAAAGGATCCACCCTGCCATATTCCAACCTCCGTTTCAACATTCCATTGCCATGTGTGACTTTTCATTGTATCTCTGCTAAATTTTAATATTCGGTGTACATGGACACCCAAACATTTTAGACCTTTACTGTTGCTAGATTTTCACTGTTAAATAATACTCTGGTCTATTAATTTTTGGTCCAAAATGGGTGCCCTCTCACCTAAGTTGAAATCCAAATGCCATAGTTTCACTCACTCACTTCATCCATCAAATATCTGTTTAAAATGGTATGCCTCCATCAACCCTACTTATTATACCACCATTCTAAGTGTCATGGCAAACTTTGATATTTGGTTCTCTATTTTACTATTCAAGTCATCAAAAATCATAAGGAATAGTTGAGGCCCCAGCACAAATGCCACCAGTTACTTCCTTCTAAGTCGAAGACATACCCATAAATTTTGATTGTTTTTTACTGCCTAATTAGGTCAAACTTTGCCTTCAATTCCTTATGGTTCCTTACATGGAACCTCATGAACTGCTTTTTGGAAGACCAAATAGACATTACCCCCTCTATTTTTTTTCTTCTTATTCATTTGAGGGATGTAAGCATAGCTGGCCAGGCCAACTTTTATTGTCCATCCCTAATTGCCCATGAATTGATGGTGATGAGCTGCAATCTATGATGCAGGCACACCTACAGTCTAGTTGGGAATCGAGGGAGTTGCGGGATTTTATCCCATCGACAGCCAAGGAATTGTGATATATTTCCGAGTCAGTATTGTATGTGCTTGGAGAGGATGTTCCCATGTGTCTATTGCTCCTATTCAAGGTGGCAGCGGTTGCAAATTTGGAAGATGCTGTCGAAGGAGCCTTGGTGAATTGCTGCAGTGCATCTTGTAGATGGTGCGTACTGGTGTTGGTGGCAGAGGGAGTGAATGTTCAAGTTGGTGGATGGGGTACCAATCCAGCTGCTACTTTGATCTGGATGGTGTCGAGCTTCTTGAGTGTTATTTGAGCCACACACATTCAGGCAAGTGGGGAGTATTCCATTTAATCTCCTGACTTGTGTTTTGTAGATGGTAAAGTCAGGAGTTGACTAACTTGTGCAGAATGCCCAGTCTCCAACCTACTCGCAGCCACCATATTCCTATGTTGGTCCAGTCAAGTCTGTAGTAAATATTGACCTCCCATCCATGATGTTGATAGTGGGAGATTCAGTGATGGTAATGCCATTGAATCTCAAGGGGAGATGGTTAGATTCTTTCTGTTGGAGATAATCATTGCTGTCACAGTGTGGCAGAAATGTTACTTGCCACATATCAGGCTGAGATGGACTGCTGCACTCAACACAACAATCACTATTGAATATCTGCACTTCTTCATCATAAAGTTAGAAACTTGGGCCTAGGATGTTACCCTGAGGAACTCCTACAGTGATGACCCTGGAACTGAGATTATTGGCCTCCAACAACCACAACCATGAGAGAACCACGTCGTGAGGAACTCGGCCAGTTACACTTGGAGAATCGCCGCGGGGGCCTCTATCAATGGCCCCCTACCCGCTCCGTGTAGAACGCACACGACGGAAGTGGCATCACGCCGGATTTCGGCATCAACCCTCATTCTCTGCCCCCGTGCCAATCGCGATTTTGACGCAGAACTTAGAACATAGAACACTACAGCGCAGTACAGGCCCTTCGGCCCTCGATGTTGCACCGACCTGTGAAACCCCTCTAAAGCCCATCTACACTGTTTCCTTATCATCCATATGCCTATCCAATGACTATTTGAATGCGTTTAGTGTTGGTGAGTCCACTACTGTTGCAGGCAGGGCATTCCACACCCTTACTACTCTCTGAGTAAAGAACCTACCTCAGACATCTGTCCTATATCTATCTCCCCTCAATTTAAAGCTATGTCCCCTCGTGCTAGACATCACCATCCGAGGAAAAAGACTCTCAATGTCCACCCTATCTAATCCTCTGATCATCTTGTATGCCTCAATTAAGTCACCTCTTAACCTTCTTCTCTCTAACGAAAACAGCCTCAAGTCCCTCAGCCTTTCCTCGTAAGATCTTCCCTCCATTCCAGGCAACATCCTGGTAAATCTCCTCTGTACCCTTTCCAATGCTTCCACATCCTTCCTATAATGCGGCGACCAGAACTGCACGCAATACTCCAAATGCGGCTGCACCAGAGTTTTGTACAACTGCAACATGACCTCATGGCTCCGAAACTCAATCCCTCTACCAATAAAAGCTAACACACCGTAGGCCTTCTTAACAACCCTCTCAACCTGGGTGGCAAGTTTCAGGAATCTATGGACATGGACACCGAGATCTCTCTGCTCATCCACACTACCAAGAATCTTACCATTGGCCCAGTACTCTGTCTTCCTGTTATTCCTTCCAAAATGAATCACCTCACACTTTTCTGCATTAAACTCCATTTGCCACCTGTCAGCCCAGCTCTGCAGCTTATCTATGTCCCTCTGTAACTTGTAACATCTTTCTGCACTGTCCACAACTCCACCGACTTTAGTGTCATCTGAAAATTTACTCACCCATCCTTCTACGCTCTCCTCCAGGTCATTTATAAAAATGACAAACAGCAGCGGCCCCAAAACAGATCCTTGTGGTACACCACTGGTAACTGGACACCAGTCTGATTATTTCCCATCAACCACCACCCTTTGTCTTCTTCCAGCTAGCCAATTTCTGATCCAAACTGCTAAATCATCCTGAATCCCATGCCTCCATATTTTCTGCAATAGCCTACCGTGGGGAACCTTATCAAATGCTTTACTGAAATCCATATACACCACATCAACTGCTTTACCCTCATCCACCTGTTTGGTCACCTTCTCAAAGAACTCAATAAGGTTTGTGAGGCACGACCTACCCTTCACATAACGATGTTGACTATCTCTAATCAAATTCTTCCTTTCCAGATGATTATACATCCTATCTCTTATAAACCTTTCCAAGACTTTGCCCACAACAGAAGTAAGGCTCACTGGTCTATAGTTACCGGGGTTGTCTCTACTCCCCTTCTTGAACAAGGGGACAACATTTGCTATCCTCCAGTCTTCTGGCACTATTCCTGAAGACAAAGGTGACTTAAAGATCAAAGCCAAAGGCTCAGAAATCTCCTCCCTAGCTCCCCAGAGAATCCTAGGATAAATCCCATCTGGCCCAGGGGACTTTTCTATTTTAACATTTTCCAGAATCGCTAACACCTCCTCCTTATGTAACTCAAGCCCTACTAGTCTAGTAGCCTGTGTCTCAGTATTCTCCTCGACAACATTGTCTTTTTCCTGTGTGAATACGGATGAAAAATACTCATTTAGCACCTCTCCTATCTCCTCGGACTCCACGCACAACTTCCCACTACTGTCCTTGACTGGCCCTACTCTTACCCTAGTCATTCTTTTATTCCTGACATATCTATAGAAAGCTTTAGGGTTATCCTTGATCCTACCTGCCAAAGACTTCTCATGTCCCCTCCTGGTTCTTCTTAGCTCTCTCTTTAGATCCTCCCTGGCTAACTTGTAACTCTCAAGCGCCCTAACTGAACCATCATGTCTCATCATTACATAAGCCTCCTTCTTCCTCTTGACAAGTGTTTCAACTGCTTTAGTAAACCATGGCTCGACCACTTCCTCCCTGCCTGACAGGTACATACTTATCAAGGACACGCAGTTGCTGTTCCTTGAACATGCTCCAATTTCCATTGTGCATATCCCCTGCAGTTTTCCTCTCCAGCCGATGCATCCTAAGTCTTGCCTCATCGCATCATAATTGCCTTTCCCCCAGATATGACTCTTGCCTTACAGTATATACCTATCCCTTTCCATCACTAAAGTAAACGTAATCGAATTGTGGCCACTATCACCAAAGTGCTCACCTACCTCCAAATCTAACACCTGTCCTGGTTCATTACCCAGTACCAAATCCAATATGGCCTCGCCTCTCATTGGCCTATCTACATACTACGTCAGGAAACCCTCCTGCTCACATTGGACAAAAACGGACCCATCTAAAGTACTCGAACTATAGTGTTTCCAGTCAATATTTGGAAAGTTAAAGTCCCCCATAACAAGTACCCTGTTACTTTCGCTCCTATCCAGAATCATCTTTGCAATCCTTTCCTCTACATCTCTGGAACTTTTCGGAGGCCTATAGAAAACCCCTAACAGGGTGACCTCTCCTTTCCTGTTTCTAAACTCAGCCCATACTACCTCAGTAGTCGAGTCCTCATCAAACGTCCTCTCAGCCACCGTAATACTGTCCTTGACTAACAATGCCACCCCTCCCCCTCTCTTACCACCTTCCCTGAGCTTACTGAAATATCTAAACCCCGGAACCTGCAACAACCATTCCTCTCCCTGCTCTATCCATGTCTCCGAAATGGCCACAACATCGAAGTCCCAGGTACCAACCCATGCCGCAAGTTCACCCACCTTATTCCGGACGCTCCTGGCATTGAAGTAGACGCACTTTAAACCACCTTCCTTCCTGTCGGTACACTCCTGCAACTTTGAAACCTTACTCATGACCTCACTACTCTCAACCTCTTGTGTACTGGAGCTACAATTCAGGTTCCCAATCCCCTGCTGGACTAGTTTAAACCCTCCCGAAAAGCATTAGCAAACTTTCCCCCAGGATATTAGTACCCCTCTGGTCCAGGTGTAGACCATCCCGTTTGTAGAGGTCCCACCCACCCCAGAATGAGCCTCAATTGCCCAGGAATCTGAAACCCTCCCTCCTGCACCATCCCTGCAGCCACGTGGTCAACTGCTCTCTCTCCCTATTCCTCGACTCGCTAGCATGTGGCACGGGTAACAACCCAGAGATAATGGGCGGTATTCTCTGCTAAGGCCAAAAATCGCGGAGTCCGTCGTGAACTTGGCCGTGGTTCCCGACGGCCTCGGGGCCCGCTCCCCGCACCTAATTCACCCCCACCCAGGGGGCTAGGAACGGGTTCCTGGCTGCGACCTCGGCCACCAGAAATGACGCGCGAACGGTGCTTTTCATGATGTCATCCGCGCATGTGCGGGTTGCCGGTTCCAACCAGCGCATGCGCGGATGACATCATCGCGCAGACGGCATGAACCCGCGCATGCGCGGTGCCGTCTTTCTCCACCGCCGCCCGGCAAGACGTGGCGGCTTGATCTTGCCGGGTGGCGGAGGGGAAAGAGTGCGTCCGTTTTGGACGCTGGCCCAACGATCGGTGGGCACCGATTGCGGGCCTGTCCCCTCCGGAGCACAGTCGCGGTGCTTCCGTCCAAATCGAGCCCCTAGATGCCGCAAACGAGCATCTGGCGCCCGTTTCACAAATGCAGCGACCAGGTGTATTTGCTGCCGTGAAACGGGCATGAAGGGCCGGCCGCTCGGCCCATCGGGCTCGGAGAATCGTCGTTCGCCGTTAAAAACGGCGAGCGGTGATTTTTCCGAGAGGGGGGTGGAGAATCGCGGGGGTGCCGGGGTGGCGTAAAAAATGTCGGGAGGCCCTCCCGCGATTCTCCCAGGCCACGTGGGGAGCGGAGAATTCCGCCCAATATCTCTGTTTGTCCTGGATCTAAGTTTCCACCCTAGCTCCCTGAATTCCTGCCTTACATCCCTATCCCTTTTCTTACCTATGTCATTGGTACCTATGTGGACCACGACTTGGGGCTACTCCCCCTCCCCCTTAAGGATCCCGAAAACACGATCCAGGATCGGAGAATCCTGCCCACTTCTTCTCCGTAACCAGTAAATTTCAGTTCATCTAAAATGTGCTGCCCATTTCTTGTCCCACGCCGAGTCCCATTTTAGTTAGCGCTCACTCCTGTCCTTACTGATCTACAGAGGTGCTAGTTCCCAAAGCCTCGAGCTTAAAACTCTCGAGCACCTGCTGGTTCTTATTTCTGTCACCTCTTCTAGCCCTGTAATTACCCCAGCTCGTCTAACTCCTCCTTACTCCTCCACTGGTTTCTTCTGCGGCGCTCTTCCCTTCACTCCTGCTTTGTTAGCTCCATGCCTTCATTTGTTTAGACTTTGGGATTATTTTTCCAAACCCCTCAACTCTCCGTTGTCCTCTCCTTCTTAAAATGCACCTCCTTGCCCGTGTTCTGGTCACATCTCCTACTAGCTCTTTTTGTTTTTGACTTGCCGTCCATTTTCTTGCCTGGTTGCATCACGGCGTTTTTGAACATTGATATATAAATGTAATTTGTTTGATCACATTCAAGAAATGGTGCCAGTATTATATGTACGCAGCCCACTGAATTCATCTCAGGAGCACCTGCATTAGGTATATAAAATGAAAACCTTCACGTGCAAGCCAGAGTGGTGTGTCTCAAAAGGAAGCGAGCATCAACCTTGAATGACTTTGCATTGTACTGTCGCATGGAAATCAAGCAAATCCATTTTCTAACTCGAGGAACTGTCTTTTCTACTCTTATTTCCTCAGTCGCATTTACATTGCGGGAACAATTCATGAAGATTGACACTCGAATCAAATTGAATAGGCAGCTGTGTACCATATTTGAGAGAGTACTGTGATTTATGGTAGAACACGTGTTTAGTAATAATTATACATTGTCAAACAAGAATGCATAATGATCAAAACGTTATCCAAGACATTAAACATGTTCTTTAAAACCTACTGACAGGCACCAGGGATCTTGACGTCAAACTGCTGCACATATTGGCAGGGCAGGGAACAAAAGCAAGCACATATAGAACTGTGTAAAACTGTACAACTTTAACTGGAATAGTAAGAGTGTGTTTGGAATCGATCACAGCTGGAGGGATACTGACTTTTGGAGGATGCAGTAAGTTGCTGAATAAATGATTAAAAATGTACAAGCTGCTGACCTGGTTTATTTACCTCTGCTTTGAATATTCCCCTCTCTTATGGCTTCAACATACCATTTCGTCAGAAAGGATCCCTGTGCCACATTTTTTTTTCACTTCACCTGTGGGGACAGTACTGCAGGTATATTTTTTTTCCCCCTGATATTCTCGGCTTTTTGTGAAGATGTATTTTCACTTAACCTCCTTTTGCAGCAGTTTGAGATTGGAGATTAACGGCCTGAGTAATTGTCGATTCAGGCTTATGGGCCTGGAAATAATCTTTGGTATGATCGGCAGAAGTCTTTCTAAGTGTAGTAACTTTATTGAGCTGAATGTAAAATGGCTGCCTGCAGGGAGTACCTCCTGGCAGAGGTCACCTGATTCCAATAAACCAGGTAGGACACATAGTGATGATTGCATTTCAAAATCTAAATTTTCATAACAAACAAAAGTCATATTTGCATACATCATCATGTGTAACTGTGAGTTACCCAAGTCACCATTATTGTACAACTGTGCACAAACATTAACAAACTTATAATTCTCATCAGTCGCTGCACATGCATTGCATTAAATCGTGTATTGTCATTGGCTGTTCATTTGGGTGATGTTTCCCCTCCACTGAGTGTTGTTCCCATGGCACCTAATGCCACGGTAACTGTTGCTGTTGTTTCATTTCCATTTTTGGGGAGTGGTGGACCTCTGGGAGTAATGATCGTTCTGTACTCTGTGCAGCTAATGATATCCTACCTTCCCGATCGGCCGCCTATAGGGAACCAACAGCCTCCGTGGTTTATATATGCTTGCGGTTGCTCTGGTGTCTTTGGTGCTTCACTTCCACCACAATGATCGAGGTGACAACTGCTCCTCGCAGGTCCCACATTTCCACATCAGAGCATTTTCCACATGAGAGCGTTGAATGTCAGTACCAATCCTGGCTCTCAAATACTCAACCCTGGTAATGGTTTGACAGTCTTGTCAAAGTGCAATTTGGCTTTTGCAGTTTTGCCTCGATTTCTTTTACTCTCACCTGTCACTGCTTCTGGTGTCAGTAGCTTTTTTTTCAATTGGAAGAGTAGTATGAGTATGATGTAACATTAGTCTAAGGACTGGATTACTTTCCATGCCTTCAGTCGTTGAGTCTCTCCACTCGAGGATTGCCTTGTCTATATGTGTGCCAGATTTGCTGAATTTCTTGATGGTCTCTTTGGCAATTTTCACTGCCACTTCAACCTTTCCATTTGACGGTGGGTAGCGCGGAGATGATGTATATACTTTACAAAGTGGCTGAACTCTTCACTCATGAACTGCGGGCCATTATCGATCATCACATTGTCTGATATGCAGTAAGGACTGAAGTATGCTTTCGATCATTCTACAATATCATCGGGAGCTGCTGAAGTCAACTAGTACACCTCCCAGTAATCCGAATAGTAGTCTACAGTGACAAGATAAACAGACATAATCAGCTATAATAAAGACATCTACTCCAAGCTTCATCCATGGTTTGTCTAGGATGGCATGCATCATCAATGCTCACTCAGCTTGGTACTCGTTACAAACAGCACACTGGCAGATGTGGTCTTTAATTTCATTGCCCTTGTTTAGCCAGTAGAGCATTTCTCTTGTCTTCCTCAGATTCAATTCAGTTCCTTAATGGCTTGCATGGATGTGCTTCAGCATCTTTCCTCTCTTCCTTAGGGATAATGACTCTATTTCCTTTGTTACAAGGTGCTATCTTTGATTCGGTATGCCTAATGTGCTCTTGTGATCATAGTTGTGTTCTTGATGTTCTTGGTCCACCCTTTCATCCGATCAGTACTTTTTGCAGCACGAGTGTTGCACCCTGTTGGGTAGTTTGCTAGATCTGAGCAAGACCTTAGTCTGCCAGATTCAATATTTCTGTTCGGTTGATGACTTCCAGAACATGTCGAGATGCTGCTTCATGTTGAATCTGGAGGATGTCACATTCTGTAGTGCCATCCTCAACTTTCATCTTGGAGAGTGCTGCACTTGACAGCATGTCAGCAATGTACATCTGTTTCCTTTGCTTGTATGTCACATCCAGATGATATCTCTGTAAATTAGATAACATTTTTTGTAGACGCTTTGGAGCGGATAGTAACGGTTTGAGAAAAATGCTTTGAAGTGGCTTGTGGTCGGACTCCACTGTTACTTTGTCTCTCCCAAGCAGGTATTGATGAAAACGCACACAAGCAAAAGCAATAGCCAGGCACCCTTTCTTGATCTGAGCAAAGCGTTGCTCCATTTGTTTTAATGCCCTGGATGCAAGTACAACTGATTGTCCTTGCTGTATTCGGGCTACTCCACAACCTGTCTCAGTGACATCACACTGCAAAGTGACTTCATCATTGCTGCCATAATATTTCAGCACTGGTGTCGTCATCACTAGTTGTTTGATTTTCACGACTGCCCTATGCCCCAATACCACTGCACATCTTTGGCACTGAGGTTGCGGAACGATTCACACTCCAATGCCAAATTAGGCAAATATTTTTCCTGAATAGTCCATGAATCCAACAAATCGTTGCACTGCCTCCACATCTGTTGGCCGCTGCATCGATGCTACAGCTCTCAACCTTGTCGGGTCCCTGGGTAAAGAACTTTTGCTGTTAGTACATGACCTGTATACTTGACTTCAGACAGCTTCAGTTGCAATTTTTTTTCTTTGAGCTTTTTCCAGAAGTCACATTAAATTCTGCTAATGGTCAGCTATCCATCGACGAGCAGACCATCCATTATGGCTTCTATTCCAGAAAGATCACTGACTATTTTGTGCTGTCTGCATTGATTCCCTTCTGGAGTTGTAGAAATGTCAGGTGGCATTGTGCAACCATCTGTATCTCCTGAATGGTAACCAGAATGTAGGTTAGAAAGCTGTTGCTTTCTTCCAGCTTCATTGCTAGTAACCATTCTTTGCATCTAGGTTAGTAAAGATCTTTGCTTTGTCAAGTTGTGGCAAACTTCCTTTGATTTGTTAGCATGGGGTAGTGAGATATTTTCATTGAACCATAGAATTTACAGTGCAGAAGGTGGCCATTCAGCCCATCGAGTCTGCAGCGGCCCTTGGAAAGAGCAGCCCATTTAGGCCCACACTTCCAACTTATCCCAGTAACCCCACCTAACCTTTTCTTTGGACACTAAGGGCAATTTAGCATGGCCAATCCACCTAACTCGCACATCTTTGGACTGTGGGAGGAAACCGGAGCACCCGGAGGACACGGGAAGAACGTGCAGACTCCCCAAAGACAGTGACCCAAGCCAGGAATCAAACCAATGGAGCTGTGAAGCAACTGTGCTAACCACTGTGCCATCATGCTTTATTTACACCCTTTGGGTCTAAACACTCAGCTTTTCAGGTTGAGTCACTGCTTCCGTGCTGCTAATCCATTCTGTAGGAATTGTTAGTTTATTAATAACTCCCTTCTTTCCTGACTCTTTTGCCTTGTTTTTTAGGCTGGACGTGACTAGAATTTTTCCCGGCAGATGCTGAATTAGTCTTTACTCTCTCATCTACTTGAGATATTATTTACAAGGGAGACATCCAAACCCTGTAAACATATATCTGAACTCTTCTAGGATCTGTTCAGAATGGTTTTGTGTGCTGTGACATGTTGATAGGCTGGATATGAATGGCTGTTACTTATTGTCTGTGCTCAGGAACTTCATTCTTGCTGTTGCATTGGGCTCTCAGATTAATTTGTCCTCTCAGCATGGCATGAGCATCGTGCCATCATATAGCCCCAACCTTACTTTCGAGGGCTTCATTTTTGGATCGCCACAGGCCCATGAATGTAATGATGATGCATGATGCACCAGTGTCTATCTGACACTTCTTGTTCACTCGATGCTCGTCATTCTAACAATCACAAACCATTCCTCGTCTATAAATCTGATGGGGCTGTACGGTGTATAATGATTCATCAGATTTTTCTGCTGATATCTCTCCAGTGGCCACCTGTACAGACTTGTTTTGCTTTCTAGTCCAAACGTAGAATCATAGACTTCCTACAATGCCATTTGGCCCATCGAATCTGTAGTGCCCTATCCCCGTAACCCCACCTAATTTAGAACAAAGAACAAAGAAAAGTACAGCACAGGAACAGGCCCTTCGGCCCTCCAAGCCTGCGCCGTCCATGCTGTCCGTCTAAACTAAAATCTTCTACACTTCCGGGGTCCGTATCCCTCTATTCCCATCCTATGCATGTATTTGTCAAGATGTCCCTTAAACGTCAATATTGTCCCTGCATCCACCACCTCCTCCGGCAGCGTGTTCCAGGCACCCACTATCCTCTGTGTAAAAAACTTGCCTCGTACATGTTTATTCAACCTCTCCTCATAGCTAATGCCCTCCATACCAGGCAACATCCAATTTAGCATGGCCAATCCATCCAACCTTCTCATCTTTGAGTTGGAGAGGGAAACCAGAGGAAACCAACGCAGTCACGGGGAGAACGTGCAAACTCCACACAGATAGTAACCCAAGCTGGAATTGAACCTAGGTCCATGGCGCTATGAGGCAGCAGTGCTAACCACTGTGCCAGCGTGCTGCCTCTTCTACGCTAAATGATTTGGATTCTTGCAGTTAAAACACAGCTTTCCCCATCCTAGACAATCATTTTTGCCTTTGTATAATGTCCCCTGCAGTATAAAAGTAATCTTTAATTTTGATGGAAATTTCAGAATACCAGAACATAGACGTATGTATATTTTCCTTCTCTGCAATAAATGCAACCTGTTCTGCACTTTTTTCACTTATCTCTTCCTTATAGGAAAAGACGTCCCTCATTAAAAATTTCCAGTAATTTCTTCAAGCTAGCCCCTCTTTTCATCAGTCATACAATTGGTAACTGCTATCAACCCGCTTGATCTTGAGAATCTCCCTGTTCTCTGGTATCTGTTTGAGGCTCGCTGTATCAATCCACAGTCCTTCTTCATTTTTTTTAATGTATTTTATTCCAAACATATATGAATAGTTACAACACATAAACAATTCTGGAACCAAACTTCCCAACACACAACTATATAGTTTGTACAAATGTTTCCCCCTCCCCCCCCGATGAACAACTCCTCAAAAATGGCCATGAACATTCCCCACCTTGCCTCAAAATCCTCCGTTGAACGCCTTAACTCGTATTTGATCTTCTCAAGTCAAAGAGAGTCATGTAAGTCACCCAGCCAGGCCGCTACCCTGGGTGGCATTGATGACCGCCACTTCAATAAGATTAGTCATCAGGCAGTCAGAAAGGCGAAGGCCAAAACATTTGCTTTCCTCCCCTCCATCAGCTCCGGCTTCTCCGATATCCTAAATATCGCCACCAAAGGCTCCACCTCCCCCTCTCCCCCCACCCCCCCACACCTCCCTGACCCCTCCCCCCCAATGTGTGTGTGTGT
Organism: Scyliorhinus canicula; assembly: GCF_902713615.1. Classification (NCBI taxonomy): domain Eukaryota; kingdom Metazoa; phylum Chordata; class Chondrichthyes; order Carcharhiniformes; family Scyliorhinidae; genus Scyliorhinus; species Scyliorhinus canicula. Next base: position 178,355,421 of record NC_052152.1, read on the forward strand.
ATATATATATATATATATATATAGATAGCCCACCAACATTGAGATGGCTCATTGACCACTGATTGCAATCATTAAAAAGAATCTCAACGAAATATCTCCACAAATACAGCGTCTCATGGTGAAGCTTCAAAGATACGACTTTGAGTTGATATACACACCTGGCAAACATATAGTGGTAGCAGATACGTTATCCAGAGTTCCAACAGCACACAATGTCAGCTCTACTGGAGGTGATGTACAGGCTCACATAGACATGATCACTGATGCACTGCCAGTATCAGACGCAAAGTCAAAATGAATTGTCGAAGAGACAGCAAAAGATGAGGTTTTGCAGATGGTAATACATAACCTTAACAATGGTTGGCCTAAAGTTTCATGCACAAAATATCATGAAATCAGATCTGAGCTAAGTATTGTAAATGGGCTACTATTAAGGCAAGAAAGAACTGTGATTCTGCAGTCTCTATTCTGCGATTTACTTTGTTTTTCTTTTTTTTTTAATTTAGAGTACCCAATTCCTTTTTTTCAATTAAGGGGCAATTTAGGGGGCCAATCCATCTACCCTGCACATCCTTGGGTTGTGGGGGCAAAACCCACGCAAACACAGGGAGAATGTGCAAACTCCACACAGACAGTGACCCAGAGCCGGGATCGAACCTGGCACCTCGGTGCCGTGAGGCTACCCACTGCGCCACCGTGCTACCCTCATGCTGCGATTTATTAAAACAAATGCATGAGGGTAATCTCGGGATTAAGAAGTGCAAAGAGAGAGCCAGAGATACTGTGTATTGGCCTGGTCTAAACAAGGATATACAAGACACGATAGAGAAATGTAAAATGTGTCAAAAGTATCAGTGCCGGCAAGTGAAAGAACCAGTGAACATAGTTGAAATACTATCTGCTCAGTGGCAAAACGTTGGAATGGATTAATCTACCTCAATGGCAAGGAATATCTGATAGTCGTTGACTATTATTCGAATTTTCCAGAAATAGCCCTTCTGTCAAGCTCCTCAGCAAGTTGTGTGATAATGCATACAAAATCAATGTTTGCAAGACATGGCATACCTAAAACTGTGGCGAGTGACAATGGTCCGTGTTTTAATTGCAACGAATGGCAAGAGTTTGCAATGCAATATGATTTTGAACATATTACTTCAAGTCCATTATACCCACAATCGAGAAGGGAGATCAAATAATGAAGCAGCTATTAAAAAAGGCTTTAGACAGCAAAACTGATCCGTATCTAGCTCTACTGAGTTAGAGAACTTCACTTTTTTAGCTGTGGTTTGTCACCTGCAGAGTTACTGATGAATCACAAGCTACGTACCACATTGCCATTCCACACAAAGACAAGGCAAAACGGAAAGTTAAGATGTAAGTCAGAATCTCAGAAGCAAAAACAGAAGGCATACCATGATAGAACAACCAGGAGTCTTAAACCTTTGTTACCAAGCGATGTTATAAGGATTGACGATCCTCACGGACGGTCTAGAAAAGCCACTGTGCTGCAAGAGGCAGGTCCAAGATCATACACGGTAATGACAGAGCAAGGACAGATTTTGAGAAGAAATGGTCGGGCACTATTGAAAACAAAAGAACCTGCTCAAGATCAGCAAGACCATGGTGTTGGTGAAGACTTCTGTCAACTTGATCTAACACAAATATTGGAAGAGTCAGACATGAATATACAGAATGATGTTCAAAACAGTGACACAACCTAGTGATACACCGACAGATGTTTGAAGTAGTAGCACTGGTTCACCCAAGCATACCAAGGTTGAGGAGATCAACAAGGAAGATAAAGAAACCAAAGTAGCTGAATCTGTGATTGGGCAGTAACATTTGTGATTTGTGTAAACTACATTGCAACTCAGATCATGTGTATTGATAACAGAAATGATGTGTAGTATGTTTAAAATCTCAAGGAAAGGGGATGTAATGTATTCAGTAACAGTGCATGTAACAGTGCATGTAACAGTGGATATGACAAGTGTATATAGTCTCCGACCACTAAGTGTCATGCAAAAGGACACTGGAACCTGGACTGAGCCAGTCTTGATCAGAGTTACAGGAGGGGCACCCAGGAAATCCAAGGGTGGTGGGGCTGCCGTGTGGTGGTGGGGAGGGCCGTAGCCGATTTGTGATGCGGGTGGGGGGTTTGGGGTTGGAAAGGGCTGATTTGTTAGTATCTTGGTTAAAGATCCACAGATTTGTTAGCAATAATTCACTTCACCCACAGTTTATTCAACATTAAATAACAAGTCTTGAAGCGTACTGTCATACACATTTATTATCATAGCACACGAGCATAACAAGGACGTAACCATTGTCCACATGACAACTTCCTTCTTCCATTTGTCATAGAGTTGACGCTCATCAAACAACGATGAGTAGTTACACCCTGATATTTTACACTTGGATTCAGCCACTTGTTTTCCAATTTACTCTAAATCACTCTTCAAGGGTAGAATTCAGGATAGAGGGCAGGATTTTCTGGACGTTCACACTAGCGGGATCCTATGATCCCGCTGACGGCGCACCCCCGTGGTTTTGTGGCGGCGAGGGGTGCAATGGGTAACTGCATTGACAGTGGTGGGACTAGAAGATCGCGCCACCCGCCACTGGCAACTCGCTCTCTGCTGCTGCAGAACATGCCACGGGGGGGGTGGAAATCCTGTCCAATGTCTTTCATCCGAAGAAATCGTACCTTGCAATCCTTTTTACTCACTAGCACTATATATCCTCTACCCTAGTTAAACTCTGATGGTCACACTATGATAATAACTAGAAAGCAAGTTTTGACTTCCTTGACTTCAAGTTTATTGTCTTCAACAAACACTTCTCCAACAACACCACAGTGCCACCTGTATCCCCGTAATATATCGGTTCAGTCAATTAAACAATAAGTGCAGTCTGTTAAACAATTAAATCCCAATTCCAACTTTACTAACACCTTTGCCCAAGGTTGTTCTGCTTTTTCAGCCTGAGATGTCTCTCAGCATAAAGTAAAACCTGGGTTGCTCTGCCATAGATGTCCTCAGGCTGGTGTAAGTTTCTCCTTTCTCAGTAGACTTGCTCTCACTGCAGGATTTCATATGCCTGAAACAATCCCATTTTTAATAAGATCATCTTTTCGTTGCCCGAATCCATAAGATGCTGCAAGCTGTATTACTGCAATCTCACGCTCCTCAATGGACTCTTTTACACCTTGAGTCCTAATGTATTGGGGCATTCTTTAAAAAGTGTGACCCAGTTTTCTAAAACTGAAGGCCAGCATTACATTGTGGGATCTGCCTCTTCACACTATTTGGCTATCAGCCGAACAATATGCAGAAAGCTGCCGTTGGGGTGATCGGCTTCCACGGCGTTTATCCTGCCGGAGAATTCCAGCATTTGTAGCTCTCTCTACCCTGTGATGTTAAAGGTGTTGCTATTCGTACTTAGGGCTGGATTCTCTGTCCGGGATCGGTGCTGGGCGCTGACCTGAACACGATGTTCCAACACCCGTGCTAGCGGTGTGAACATGTTCCAAACCACACACCAGCGGGAGCACGTAAATAAATACAAATGGGTCACAATGACATTTGCATCTATTTAATGGGCCCGGCGCCCTATGCTCCGGCCTCCTGCGAATCTCCAGTCCCTGCGGCTGTTGTCTCTTGTTCACTTGTTGTCCCTAAAATGGTGGCCCTTTCGTGGTGGACCATTGCCCCATTGGCCCACTGCGAGATCAGCCATGCCAGGGCCACAATGGTAGAGACCATCCGAGGTCCCACCCTGCTCACCGCACAGCAGCCCCCAACCCCCATTGCCTGGCTGCCCTTGTGGGGGGGGCTCCCTATTACAGGGGTCCTGGGGGGAATCCCCCTACTACAGGGGTCCCTGGGGGAGGGCCCCTAGTACAAGAATGCCTGGGTGGGGTCCACATACTACAGGTGTCCCTGGGAGGGGTTTCCCGAATACAGATTACATGAGTGCCTGTCAGGGGACCCCGCTATTACAGGGGTCCCTGTGAGTGGTCCCCCTATTACAGGAGTCCCTTCAAGGGGTCCCCTATTACATGAGTCCCTGTGAGGGGACCCCGCTATTACAGGAATCCCTGCGAGGGGTCCCCCATTACAGGGGTCCCTGCGAGGGGTCCCCTATTACAGGTGTCCCTGGGAGGGTCCCCCGATTACAGAGGTCCCCGAGAGGGGTGTCACTAACACAGAGGCCCCTGTGGGGGTCTCTCTATAACAGGGTTCTCTGGTGGGGGGGGGGGGGAATCCCCCTAATGCAGTGCTCCCGGAGGGGGATGGCGGGGGGAAATCCACCTAATACAGAGGTACCTGCGGTGGTTCCCCTATTACAGGGGTCACAGGGGGGCAGGTCAAATCACCCCCATATTTGGGGATGGAGGGGCACCCAGGAAATCCAAGGGTGGTGGGGCTGCTGTGTGGTGGTGGGGGAGGGCTGTAGCCGATTTGTGATGCGGGTGGGGGGGTTTGCGGTTGGAAAGGGCTGATTTGTAGTGCTGTGGGAGGGGTCAGGGCAGATTTCAGTGCTGTGGGAGGGGTCAGGGCAGATTTTCAGTGCTGTGGGAGGGGTCAGGGCAGATTTTCAGTGCTGTGGGAGGGGTCAGGGCAGATTTTCAGTGCTGTGGGAGGGGTCAGAGCAGGTGTTTAGTGCTGCGGGAGGTGTCGGGGCAGATTTTCAGTGCTGCGGGAGGGGTCAGGGCAGATTTTCAGTGCTGTGGGAGGGGTCAGGACCGGTTGCAGTGCTGTGGGAGGGGTCGGGGCAGATTTTCAGTGCTGTGGGAGGGGTCAGGGCAGATTTTCAGTGCTGTGGGAGGGGTCGGGGCAGATTTTCAGTGCTTTGGGAGGGGTCGGGGCAGATTTTCAGTGCTGTGGGAGGGGTCAGGGCAGATTTTCAGTGCTGTGGGAGGGGTCAGGGCAGATTTTCAGTGCTGTGGGAGGGGTCAGGGCAGATTTTCAGTGCTGTGAGAGGGGTCAGGGCAGATTTTCAGTGCTTTGGGAGGGGTCGGGGCAGATTTTCAGTGCTGTGGGAGGGGTCAGGGCAGATTTTCAGTGCTTTGGGAGGGGTCGGGGCAGATTTTCAGTGCTGTGGGAGGGGTCAGGGCAGATTTTCAGTGCTGTGGGAGGGGTCAGGGCAGATTTTCAGTGCTGTGGGAGGGGTCAGGGCAGATTTTCAGTGCTGTGGGAGGGGTCAGGGCAGATTTTCAGTGCTGTGGGAGGGGTCAGGGCAGATTTTCAGTGCTGTGGGAGGGGTCAGGGCAGATTTTCAGTGCTGTGGGAGGGGTCAGGGCAGATTTTCAGTGCTGTGAGAGGGGTCAGGGCAGGTGTTTAGTGCTTTGGGAGGGGTCGGGGCAGATTTTCAGTGCGGGGTAGGTGCTAACCGTGGGAACTCGCAATCGGGCTGCCGGCTCAAGATGGTGGCCAATACTGGGATTGCCTGGGATTCCGTCATATTCCAAACCATGCATAAATGTTCATGTTGTGGAACACTGAATTGTATTCTGCTCTGCAAACTCAAGGGGATCATAAAACTGCTGTAATTCAGCTCCGGTGGGAGAACATAGGGCTGGATTCTCCGATATTGTGGCTATATCCGGAGGTATGGTCTAGATTTACAATGAAAAAGTTGCAGCCACTCCTGTACCGATGCTCTGCCCAGTGGGGGGTGGGGGGGGGGGGGGGGGTGTTAGCAGCCGCGCCACGTAAAACTCCTGCCGTTCCGGACATAAACGACCGGAGAACTGCCGGGTCCATGGCTGCACATGCGCACGGTGGCGACCTGCAGCGGTCACGTCGTACAACATGGCGCAGGCTGCACATGGACCCGGCCTGCTAGATGGTGCCCCCTCTGTTCCCTGCCACCCCCCCCCCCCCCCCGGACAGCGGAACGGCTACCCCGCCCGACTGTGGCAGCGCACGACAGTCTGCAACCGCCACCGGAGGTTGACGAAAACTCAGAGCACATGTGCCCCGCGGCGTTGGCCCATCAAGGTAGGGCCTTCAGGTGATGTCCTTAAGCCGTCCCAACGGTGTGCGGCCAACTTCCCGATGATGGCGTTTTGGAGGGGGCGGAGCATCCGAAAACAGGAGCCGCCCCCGATTTTGGCGTCAACGGAGAATCCCGCCCCATGGTCTCTCAAATGGAGCATCCACCCCAACTCTGGCTTGTTAACTAAATCTGTTGCTACCTCATAGTTTCGCTGTTGTAATTAGAAACATTGCTATTTCTGCTTCATATCTCCATTCATTTTGACAGGTGTTGGAAGTGGAAAACTTACAGCCATTTTTGTCTCGCCCCGTATTTTACTTGCAGCTTTCAGCCTGTGTTAGCTTTTCCTTGCCCGTGTTTTTTTTGCAGGTTTTAATTAACATGTTGGAACATTTCATTTTCCTCTTCCAGAAACTGTGGCTTGTCTTCCTGCCTTTCAAAACTCAATCTCAGCTCCCCTTGTGCGCGCTCAAAGACTATGTCTTTCTTATGTGATGTATTTATTGAATTGAATGTAAGCTGGCTGTGTGCAGGGTATCCCTTATGGCAGTGGTCATATGACTATGGCAAGTCAGATATGACATGTAGTAATGATCGCATTTCAAAACCCAAACAGCCAGTGTAGCTTTGCAAACTGACCTGGTGCTGGCACCAGCAGGTTTTCCAGGATCAGCTTTGTGTCTGTATCTTAAGTAATATTTCTGCTTCCATTTGGTAGCTTACCACCAAAGGGTGAGATCTGAAGACTGCTGGCACGGAATTTAAATGTCTTTCTATGAGCCTTCCAAGATACTCATCTCTACAAGAGGTTTGATGCACAATCAATTGCACAGAGACGAGTGTTGAATACAACTGAGGCTTTATTACTCTAAGATGTGTGGTCTCACACAGCAGCTGACGAAATGGCTGCTGTACAGCGAGCACACATATTTTGGGCGGAGCCAGCAGGCAGGGACTACCCCTGTACCTGTAGTCCAGGGTTTTACCATACATCTCCTAATATACACAACAGTGGTGATGACCACATGCACCCCTGTTAAAATTGAGTCCGGCGGGGGTGGCGGAGAACTATATACAGAACAAGTTTAATATACAGAGGCAAAAAATGTTTTAAAGTCCAGTAAAAGGTGCTTTAACAGTCTCGCACCAATTACAGGTTTAACCGGTGCGGGGCCTTGATGTGACGTTGGGAGCGACGCAGTGGTGGCGGCGATTCCGGTGGTGGTCTGATCCTCGGTGACTCTGGGAGCATGCTGAAATCCTCTTCATCCTTGGGTGTGGCTGGGGATGGACGGATGGTCCTGGGGGGGGTGCTGCTGGATGCGTGGGGGGGGGGGGGGGGGGGGTGGCGCCGGGCCGGAGGTGTGTGTGTGTGTGTGGAACGGGCTGGTGCCAGGTCCCTGAGGGAGACAGTGTCCTGACCACCACGTAGGCATACTGGGGGTTAGCGTGGAGTAACTGCACCCTTTCAACGAACGGGTCCGCCTTGTGGAGTCGTACGTGCTTACGGAGGAGTACGGGTCCTGGAGCTGCGAGCCAAGTCGGGAGCGACCTCCCGGATGTGGACTTCCTGGGTAAGGCAAAGAGACGTTCGTGGGGTGTGTCGTTAGTTGCAGTGCATAAGAGCAACTGAATGGAGTGCAGTGCATCAGGGAGGACCTCCTTCCAGCGGGAGGCTTGGAGATTTCTGGACCGTAGGGCCAGCTGGATGGTCCTGAACGTCCCGTTCTCCCTCTCCACCTGCCCGTTTCCCTGGGGATTACAGCTGGTCATCCTGCTGGAAACGATACCCCTGCTGAGCAGGAACTGACACAGCTCATCGCTCATGAATGACGATCCCCTGTCACTGTGGATGTAGGCGGGGAAGCCGAACAGAGCGAAGATTGTGTTAAGGGCTTTGATGACGGTGGCAGACATCATGTCGGGGCACGGGATGGTGAAGGGGAATCTGGAGTACTCATCGGCCACACTGAGGAAGTACGTGTTACGGTGGAGGGGAGGGGCCCTTTGAAACCCACGCTGAGGTGTTCAAAAGGGCGGGAGGCCTTCACCAGGCACGCACGGTCCGGCTGGTAGAAGTGCGGTTTGCACGCCGTACAAACCTGGCAGTCTCTGGTGATTGCCCTGACTTCTCAACGGAGTAGGGCAGATTTCGGGCCTTTATGAAGAGGTAGAACCGTGTGACTCCCGGGTGACAAAGGTTGTCGTGCAGGTTCCGGAGTCGGTCTACTTGTACGCTGGCACATGTACCTCAGGACAGGGCATCTGGGGCCTCGTTGAGCTTACCGGGGTGATACAAAATGGTCCAGCTGTAGTTCACGACCATTCGGTGTTTCTCCCCAGTTTTCACCACTACCACTTGGGCTCTCCAGGGGCTGTTGTTGGCCTCGATTATGCCTTCCCGAAGCAGCCGCTGGACCTCAGACCTGATGAAGGTCCTGTCCTGGGCGCTGTACCGTCTGCTCCTGGTGGCGATGGGTTTGCAATCCGGGGTTAGGTTTGCGAATAGGGAACGTGGGTCGACCTTTAGGGTTGTGAGGCCGCACACAGTAAGGGGTGGGAGGAGCCCGCCGAATTTTAGGCTCAGGAGGTTACACTGGAAGTCCAGGTCGAGTAGCAGGGCAACGCAGAGGTTGGGGAGGACGTAGAGGCGGGAGCCGCTGAATTCTACACCCTGGATCACGAGCGTGGCTTTGCAGTACCCCCGGATCGCCACGGAGTGGGACCCGGAGGCCAGGGAGATTCTCTGGTTGGTGGGGTGTACCGAGAGGGAGCAGCACCTTACTGTGCTGTAATTTTCTTTGTTCTTTTGAAGATGTCATCTACATGGACTTCAGTAAGGCGTTTGATAAAGTTTCCCGTGGCAGGTTGATGGAAAAAATGAAGTCGTATGGGGTTCAAGGTGTCCTAGCTAGATGGATAAAGAACTGGCTGGGCAACAGGAGACAGGGAGTAGTGGTGGAAGGGAGTGTCTCAAACTGGAGAAAGGTGACTAGTGGTGTTCCACAGGGATCCGTGCTCGGAACATTGTTGTTTGTGATATACATAAATGATCTGGAGAAAGGTATAGGTGGTCTGATTAGCAAGTTTACAGATGATACTAAGATTGGTGGAGTTGCAGATAGCAAGGAGGACTGTCAGAGAATACAGCAAAATATAGATAGATTGGAGAGTTGGGCAGAGAAATGGCAGAGGGAGTTCAATCCAGGCAAATGCGAGGTGATGCATTTTGGAAGATCTAATTCAAGAGCAGACTACACAGTCAATGAAAGAGTCCTGGGGGAAATTAATATACAGAGAGACCTGGGAGTTCTGGTCCATTGTACCCTGAAGGTGGCAATGCAGGTCGATAGAATGGTCAAGAAGGCACACAGCATGCTTGCCTTCATTGGACGGGGTATTGAGTACAAGAGTCGGCAGGTCATCTTACAGTTGTATATGACTTTGGTTAGGCCACATTTGGAATACTGCGTGCAGTTCTGGTCGCCACATTACCAGAAGGATGTGGATGCTTTAGAGAGGGTGCAGAGGAGGTTCACCAGGATGTTGCCTGGTATGGAGGGTACTAGCTATGAAGAAAGGTTGAGTAGATTAGGATTGTTTTCATTGGAAAGACGGCGGTTGAGGGGGGACCTAATTGAGGTCTACAAAATTATGAGAGGTATGGACAGGGTGGATAGCAACAAGAGTGGGGGTGTCAATTACAAGGAGTCACGATTTCAAGGTGAGAGGGGGAAAGTTTAAGGGAGATGTGCGTGGAAAGTTTTTTACGCAGAGAGTGGTGGGTGCCTGGAACACTTTGCCAGCGAAGGTGGTAGAGGCGGGCACGATAGCATCATTTAAGATGCATCTAGACAGATATATGAACGGGCGGGGAACAGAGGGAAGTAGATCCTTGGAAAATAGGCAACAGGTTTAGATAAAGGATCTGGATCGGCGCAGGCTGAGAGGGCCGAAGGGCCTGTTCCTGTGCTGTAATTTTCTTTGTTCTTTGTTCTTACCGTATCTGGGTGGATGAAACATTCGGTGCTCCCGGAGTCCAGCAGACAAGAGGTCTCGTGCCCATTGATCTTTGCGCTTGTCGAGGCGGTGGCTAGATTGTGCGGGCGAGACTGGTCAATCATGGCAGAGGCGAGTCGCGGCTGGTCGTCGCTGGTGTCGAATGATGGGGTGCCAGGGGGGCACGGGTCCTGGTACGATGGTGGCGCCCATGTGCTGTGGGGGAGACAAGATTGCGGCGCCTGATGATCTTGGGGTGGACAAGATGGCGGCGCCCACAGGCCGCACGAGGCGGGGGTTGACAAAGATGGCGGCGCCCATGGCTGCACGTGGTCTGAGGAGGACAAGATGGCGCACCCACTGTCCGTATACGAGGGGGGTTGGCGACAGTGGCTGCTGCGCGGATCTGGCACACCGCAGCGAAGTGCCCCTTTTTGCCGCAGGCCTTGCAAAGGGCACTGCGGGCTGGGCAGCGTTGGCAGGGGTGTTTCTGTTGCCCGCAGAAGTAACATCTGTTACTTGTGTAGGATTGGCTGGGTGAGGCCCCCGGTGGGGTGGCCGTCTGTGGAGTCCATGATGCGTAGGAGGGGTGGGCCGCGCGGCTGGAGGTGTAGGCCTGAATATTGCGTGAGGCGACCGTTATCGATAGCGCCAGCTTTTTGGTTGCTGCGTGGTCGAGCGTGGCCCCCTCTCAAAGTCGCTGGCGTATGAGGTCTGACCCGATCCCCATAACGAAAGCGTCCCGCATAAGGAGGTTCGAATATTCCATGGCCGTGACAGCCTGACAGTCACTGTCTCTGACCAGGGGAATTAAGGCACGCCAGAAATCTTCTACGGACTCACCAGGGAGTTGACGACGATTAGAGAGTACGTGTCTGGCGAAGAGCATGTTCGTCCACTGGGCGTAATTCTCTTTCAGTAGCGCCATGGCTGCATCGTAGGTCGGCGCATCCTGGATAAGAGGAAAGACGTTGGAGCTCAGCCGCGTGCAGAGTATCTGGATCCTCTGAGCTTCCGGAATTGGGTCTGGTGCAGACCTGATGTAAGCTTCGAAACAAGCTCGCCAATGTTCAAAGTCCTTTTTGGCATCGCTTGATTGCAGATCCAGCTGCAGGCGATCCAGCTTGATGCGGAGGTCCATCTTCTGAAAATCGTAGAGTAATAAATTGATGCACAATCAATTGCACAGAGATGAGAGTTGAATACAACTGAGGCTTTATTACTCTAAGATGTGTGGCCTACTACAGCAGCTGGCAAAATAGCTGCTGTACAGGGAGCACACATATTTATACTCCGCCTACTGGCGGAGCCAGCAGGCAGGGACTACCCCCGTACCTGTAGGACAGGTCTTACCACACATCTCCTAATATACACAATAGTGGTGATTACCACAAGGTTCAAGCACCTTCCATTATTAGGAAAGGAAGAAAGAGCTGCAGCATATAAGGGTGCACATGACAAAGCAGCCCTGAGGTTCTACCAGTCTCATGGTGTAACTCCAGCAGCTGATTGGCAGTTTCCCCGGGAAATGGAGCAAATAGTAGAATTTCAAGGTCAGCATGTTTGACACTTACAATCACCTTTTTCTCACTGTTTGAAGAGCATCAAGGGCTAATCATTAATATCCAGAAGAGCCTGCAGTGCACTTGACATCTCTGGCCTTCAGCTGCAAATGTACCTTCAGCCAGCACCTAACCACTAAAAGCCTCAAATTATACCTATTTGCTTGTTCCATGTAGCTGTCATTATTCCCATTATGCCCTGCCTGCTGACACCTTGGTATTTACACTGTACATTCTTAAAGGACAAGACAGCCCACAATATTAAGGGGATGATGACCTACACGTGGTGATTGCCCAATGGCAGGCCTTTTGTGTTGTAATAATAGGAAGTTTTAAAACTTCTGGATAGCGCAGGAGTCGAAAGGCAGGTACCAGTTGCAACTTCAACTCAGGACTTAAGTTCTGTGAAATGCATAAAAACACAGCAGCCACAAAACACTGTCCAGGCTGAAGAGTTCCTTTGTCCCTTGCTCAAGGTCAATAGATGGATGAACACATTGGAATGAAAATTAAATTATGGTACCATGAACGCTTTTTATGCAGGATTTTGTTGTGAAGTAAATTGCAGATAGCTAGTGAGTTAAAGAACACAATGTATGAAGGTGGCATCATTGTAGTGGGAGAAGAGTTTATTTGTGTTCATTCTACAGAAGGTGTGCATTGCTGGTTAGGCCGGCATTTATTGCCCATCCCGAATTACCCTTAAGAGGATAGTGGTGAGGAATTCCTTGAATTTTGATAGGTATGCAAAAATACTGTTATGTTGGATTTTGATTCAGCAGTGAAATAATACATTCCGTTTCCAGTCAGGATGGTCTGTGACTTGGATGGGAATCTGTAGGGGATGGGTTTCCAGTGCACCGGCTGCTCTACCTAGGGTGGTAGAGGTCACAGGTTTGGGAGGCTTTAGCAAGTTGCTGTAGTCTATCCTTTGGCCGGTAAGCACGAAAGCCAAGGTGTGCTGGTAATGGATTAGGTGCCAATCAAATGGGCTGCTTTGTCCTGGATGGCGTCAAGCTTCTTGAGTGTTGTTAGAGATAATCTTATCCAAAAACTGGAGAGTATCTATCACATTAACTTTTGCTAATAGGTGTTGGAAATGCATAAATGAACGGCGCTGGCGGTACTCTGCCGTTTCCACGTGGCCACTCGGCCCATCCAGGCTGGAGAATTGGCAGCCCGGCAGCAGACAGCGGCCTGCGACTGGCGCCGTGCCAAACGCGCCGGCACAAATGGCGCTGATTCTCCGTACCTCAGAGACTCGCGCGCCGCGTCGGGGCGGCATGGCGCGGTTGCATGTTGGAAATTGAGAAGTCAGCAGGTAAGAAAAGTTGCATAATAACCATCCTCTAGCCTGTTCTTGCAGCAGTATTTACATGACCAGTAGGGTCAGTTTCAGATCAATGGCCACCGCCAGGATATTGATGTTGAGAGATTTGATGATAGTTTTGCCATTGAATGTCAAGGCGAGGTGGTTAGATCCCTTTTTGTTGGAGACTGGCTTTGCCAGACACTCATACCATACAAATGTTGTTGTCACTTATCAGCCCAAGTCTGAATGTTGTCCAGGCAAGCAGGCACAGACTGCGTCATTACCTGAGAAGTAGTGAACAAAATAGAACATTGTGCAATCAGCAGCAAACATCCCCACTCTTGAACTTCAGATGGAGGAAAGGTCATTGATGTAACCCATTGTCGGACGCTGCCCTGAGGAACCTTTGGAGTTTTTTTTTATTCGTTCATGGGATGTGGGCATCACTGGCTGCACCAGCATTTATTTCCCATTCCTAATTGCCCTTGAGGGGACAGTTAAGAGTCAACCACATTGCTGTGGGTCTGGAGTCACATGTAGGCCAGACTGGGTAAGGCCAGGGCATTAGTGAACCAGATGGGTTTTTACAACAATCACCGATGGTTTCATGGTCATCATTAGACTTGTAATTCTAGATTTTTATGGAATTCAAATTTCACCATCTGCAGTGGTGGGATTTGAACCTGGGTCCCCAGAGCATTACTCTGGAGGTCTGGTTTAGTAGTCCAGTGACATACCACTATGCCACTGCCTCCATTACACTGGGACCAAGATGATCGACATCCAAAACCACAATTATCACATTTTGTGTTTGGTATGACTCCAACCACGAGGGTTTTCCCTGTAATTGGCATTGACTTCAATTTTACTTGGTGTCCTTGATGCCATACTTGGTCAAATGCCACCTCCTTGTCAATGGCAGTCACTCTAACCTCACCTCTGGAATTCAGGACTGATATAAGAACTAGGAGCAGGAGTAGGCCATCTGGCCCCTCGAGCCTGCTCCACCATTCAATGAGATCATGGCTGATCTTTTGTGGACTCAGCTCCACTTTCCGGCCTGAACACCATAACCCTTAATCGCTTTATTCTTCAAAAAACTATCTATCTTTATCTATTCCTTTTGTGATGAATGTGGGAATTTCAGATGTATTGTACTATAGGTATTTTATTCAGTAAGGATTAAAAGCCTGGGTTAGTGTGTGTGTGACTGCTGCAGTAGTGTTTTTTTTAAATCCTAGTTTGCAAGACTGGTAAGCTTTTTGAGAGCCAGAGGTACAATTAAAGCATCGTAAAAGATTGGGCTAATGGATTTTTTTTTTTTGTTTTTGTTTATGTTAAGAGGATTCCCTGCGGGGTGGTTAATTAGAGACACTGGGCGTGATTCTCCCAGCCCCCCGCCGGGCCAGAGAATCGCCGCAACCGTGCCACGCGCCCCGACGCCGGCACGGGATTCTCCGAGGTGCGGAGAATCTGCGCCATTTGCGCCGACGTGTTTGGCGCAGTGCCAGTCTCGGGTCACTGTCTGCTGCCGGACTGCCGATTCACCGGCCTGGATGAGCCGAGTGGCCCCGCGGAAATGGCAGAGTACCGCCAGCGCCTTTCACCCCTGGTCGCTGCTGGTGGTAACTGCGCAAAGGGTCGGGGGGTGGCCTGTGGGGCAGGGGAAAGCGCTCCTTCACCGGGGGGCCTCCGATGGGGTCAGACCCGCAATCGGGGCTCACCGCTCAGCGGGCCGGCCTCTCCCCCCCCTCCCCCGGGTTTACTTTGTTGCGCTTCCGGCCCCAGAACCCCCGCACCATATTCCCTGTAGGCCGAAGCGTTCTGTGAGTCTACCGCGTATGCATCGGTTGGCGCTTTGCCACTGCGCATGCGCGGGTTGGCACTGTCCCCAGTCCGCGCCAGGATATAAGGCTGGAGCGGCGTGAACCGCTCCAGCGCCGTGCTGGAATCTCAACTGCCCGTGCTCATTTGGCGCCGTTGCGACGGCGCGGACACATAGTCCCGCGATCAGTGAATCGCGCCCATTGTGTTCAGCTTAGCAAGATGATGTACTTAATGGGAGGAGCCAAGAGTTGAAGCAGTCAGGTATTGACATTCAGAATTTTAGTTTTTGGCTGCAAGGCAAATTGGGATGTTTTTGAAGAAATACAGCCAGAGATTCTGCATTGTTCTGACAGGGTTCATGTCTATCTTTTCAGTCTCAAAAGACATTGTGTATAGCAAGCATTACTGAGTGCTAACTGGCTTTAAAAATGGATTGGAGTAAGATGGTTTTGTTGTTTGAGTGGAAATAAATATAGCAGCCAAGGGTTTTGTGCCACTATTAATTTTTTAAAATAAATTTAGAGTACCCAATTAATTTTTTCCAATTAAGGGGCAATTTAGCATATTCAATCCACCTACCCTGCACATCTTTGGGTTGTGGGGGCGAAACCCACGCAAACACGGGGAGAATGTGCAAACTCCACACAGTGACCCAGAACCGGGATTGAACCTGGGCCCTCGGTGCCGTGAGACTGCAGTGCTACCACTGCGCCACCGTGCTGCCCATTGTGTCACTATTAATTAGCATTGTTTAAGGAATAATTGTAAGCTATTTCCTTGTGTGATGTTAAAGATGTTTTAATACTGTGTTGGTAATAAAGTTTGCTTTAATGCACTACATCCCTATTTTGTGCGAAATCACTCCTGGAGCGAGGTATCCTTTCCTCACAGTCTGACAAAATAAAAATAAAATGTTGGGATTTCAGTCCAGTATCCTAACCGCTGTTTGGATCTAGTCCAAAATCATAATACTTTTTGTCGTTCGTGTGGATTATATTGGCATGCATGTGTCATACAGGTTGTCATATTCATGCTGTCTTCCAAGGGGTTTTTCTTTGCTGGAGATTCCATGAAGAGATGTCATTGAAGTGCAGTGTTGAGTAGTTAAACCTCGGGTTAACCTTGTTCAATGGTATCACAATCGCCTCGGGTCAGAAGGTTGCAACTTCAACCCACTGTTCCACCACCTCCCTCGAACACACAATGATGGCTGACAGGAGAGTGCAGTATGGAAGGGGTGCTGTACAGTCAGAGGTGGTGTCCTTTAGTTGAAGCATTAAAGCGACGCCTCATCTTCTTGGGTGAACAGAAATGATTACGTGACACTTTCAAAAGAAGAACAAGAGCATTCTCCCTCAATCAGTGCTTTTACAACAGTTGAATTGGACATTAATCCTATTTGACAAATTGGCTCCCACTTATCCTTGCATAACAACAGTGATTCTACTTCAAAAATACTTTTCATCGACTGTGAAGTATTTTTGGGACATGCTGAGTTCAAGAAAGGCATAGTGTCAAAAAGTAAATCCTTCCTTGTATTTACCATTCCTGACCACTTCACTGTCCTGCAATTCATACTGGCAAGATCAAAAAACTGAGTTCAAGCCCACAAAGGGCTGATGTTTTTTTTTGATCAGCAAACTCTGACACAAACTGGCTTCCAAAACACTGATGCTAGTGTGAAAATAGTCACCAGTTTTGTATATCAGAGGAATATATCATGTGACACAAAATGTGTAATTATGCCTTGATCCCTTAAAAGTTACAACTTTAATAACTATAAATTAGCATGTCCTAAAATAGCTGTCGCACTATAGACTAGTGAGACCAGAAAACAAAACAGAAAATCGTCTTTTTTAACATATGGTAACTTTCTGAATAGAAGATGCATTTTGTCCCCTGAAGATTTATCCAGAAGTTAGCTTACGCGGTATACATAGTATCAGATCAAAATGATGGTTTCTGCACCAGGTCCAGAGCATTGTAAATATTGATTTAAATCTACGACAAATGTTAGTGTTTTGCTAGTATTTCTTTCAAATTCTTTGTTTCAAAAGCATGAATGAGAATTGTCTCTGGTTTCATTAATTTTCTGCATTTTTTAAATATAAATTTAGAGTGCCCCATTCTTTTTTTCCAATTAAGGGAAATTTAGCATGGCCAATCCACCTGCACTGCACATCTTGTGGGGGTGAGACCCATGTAGGCACAGGGAGAATGTGTAAACTCCACATGGACAGTGACACGGGGCCGAGATCGAACCTGGGTTCTTGGCACCATGATGTAGCAGTGCGCTGCGCCACCGTGCCACCCCTGATTTTCTGCATTTCTAAGCTTATTTTCTTTGAAAACAAATGATCAAAAAGCTTGGTCTAAAGGAAAATTCGAAATTTTATATTGTGAGTGCAGTAAGCACCAAGCCAGGAATTAGCTCCTGCAGAGGCTAAGTGAAGTCTCTGAACCTTCTGCTGAATTTTGCCAAGCTGCTGTCATTCCTTAGCATGGTGGTCTTAACCATACAGGCTGGCATGATGGGAGGTGGACAGCAGGTGGATTGGTAAGGTTCATGTGTAGCGGCTTGAGTTAATGTAAACTTTCTCCAGGAGATTTCTTGTTGCAATCTCTCTCCTTATTAGAGGGAGCAGTAAGTTGCTCAAGACCCGGGACTCAAGTTGATTGGAGGATACCCAAAATGATGCACATTGTTGTGTTGAGCTTTGTATCTGCAAGACTGGTGCGGGATGAGTTGTGC
This sequence comes from Scyliorhinus canicula, assembly GCF_902713615.1. NCBI lineage: Eukaryota > Metazoa > Chordata > Chondrichthyes > Carcharhiniformes > Scyliorhinidae > Scyliorhinus > Scyliorhinus canicula. Next base: position 178,372,876 of record NC_052152.1, read on the forward strand.
CATACTGGTGCACAGCACCCTGCAGTCGAGTAGACAACGCCAAGAACAGAGGTCCTTGAGAGTTGAGCATCTGCATGGAAAACCAGCAAGTTTGGTGAAGAGGTGGTTTCCGCATTTTGATCTTTGCTTCTGTCTTTCTCAGAGGTTTTTTTTGTATGTCAGTGTTCGGTCATAGGTAACACTAAGATAAACAAGATGTTGTTCTTGATTCGGACTCTTGTCATTCAAGGAGATGTTGGGGTCAATTCTCCGGCGACCTTGCTAGTGCGAATCCCACTACGTCAGGAGAATTCCGAGAGAGGTCCGAAATTTGCGCTTGGTGTGAAACGGTTTCCGATTCTCCCAGAATGATTCCAACATAGTAGTATTTGTGCCAGGTGCAAACCCATTTCCGATTTTCCTGCCCCACTCCAGATGGTATAATCGAGATCTTGCCCACAAAGGGCAAGAAACTCGGGCGGAATTCTCCGCCCCCCCCGCAGGGTCGGGGAATTGCACAGGGCTGGCGTAAATCCCGCCCCCGCCGTGGCCGGAATTCTCCGCCACCCGGGAATCGGTGGGAGCGAGAATCACGGCGCGCCGATTGGCGTACCCCCCGCGGCGATTCTCCGGCCCGCAATGGGCCGAAGTCCCGCCGCTGACGGGCCTCTCCCGCCAGCGGGAATTGGAGCACCTCTGGTGCCGGCGGGAGTGGCGGCGCGAGCGGGCCCCCGGGGTCCTGGGCGGGGGCGTGGGGCGATCGGACCCCGGGGGATGCCCCCACGGTGGCCTGGCCCGCGATCGGGGCCCACTGATCGGCGGGCAGGCCAGTGCCGTGGGAGGCACTCTTTTTCTTCCGCCGCCGCCACGGCCTCCACCATGGCAGAGGCGGAAGAGACCCTCCCTACCGCGCATGCGCCGGTGGTGACGTCAGCGGCCGCTGACGCACCAGCGCATGCGCGAACCGGCGAAGGCCTTTCGGCCAGTCGGTGTGGCGGCAACCACTCTGGCGCGGGCCTAGCCCCTAAAGGTGCAGAGAATTCCGCACCTTTGGGTAGGCCCGACGCCGTAGTGGTTGGCGCCACTCCGCTACGCCGGGACCCCCCCGCCCCACCGGGTAGGGGAGAATCCTGTCCCTCATTAGTGAGATTAAAGTCGAATGCAGCAGCCTCCCGGTATTCACCCACATTCCCTCCTCCCAGTGGGAAGTCACTCAAACGTGAATACCTACTGTTCCTTAAAAGCAGAGGATCAGGTACTATGAGCTCTGAGGGGAGAAAGGAAGTGAGTACCCTTCTCCACTTACTTCCAGAAAGCACAAGGACTCCGCAGCCACTGGTCAGATGCCATTGGGGGGCCTTCAAAGGAGCTGGAGGTTTGGGGGCTTGGGCTTGGCTGGACGAGGCAGGTCAGAGGATCTCTCCTGGGACGGCGTTGCTTTGAGTTTGTGAAGCCTTGAAACCTGATTTATTTCATGTTTAACATCCCATAATTTGACTGCAGCCTGTCTGTCCTAAAACTCTTTCACAAAATAGAACCATTTTGGAGCTTGTTTCTTGGAGAAGCATTTCATTTCCCTTGAAGTTTTAATAGGCTCTTTGGTTTCAATATTGTAGTATGCATTTTATATCTTTATATTTGGCTGTTTGTATCCCATCTCACTCACCTTGAAGTTTTGATGTGGAGAGAAAGGATGTCCCGAAGCGTGGTACATTGGCGAGACCATGCAGATGCTGTGACAACGGATGAACGGACTTCGCGCGACAATCGCCAGGCAGGAATGTTCCCTTCCAGTCAGGGAACACTTCAGCAGACAAGGGCATTCAGTCTCTGATCTTCGGGGAAGCGTTCTCCAAGCGGCCTTCAGGACACGTGACAATGCAGAATCACCGAGCAGAAACTTATCGCCAAGATCCGCACACATGAGTACGGCCTCAATCGGGACCTTGGATTCATGTCACATTACATTCACCCCTACCATCTGGCCTGAGCTTGCAAAGTCCCACCAACTGTCCTTGCTTGAGACAATTCACACCTCTTTAACCTGTGATTATCCCTCTCTCCAGTTGCTCGTCTAGATCTGTAGACTTAATTACCTGCAAAGACTTGCATTCAAAGTATCGTCTTGCATCTTTGACTTTGTCTATGTATATGTTTCTGGAACCCACCTCCTCATTCACCTGAGGAAGGAGCAGTGTTCTGAAAGCTAGTGATTCGAAACAAACCTGTTGGACTTTAACCTGGTGTTGTAAGACTTCTTACCTTGAAGTTTCAATAGGCTCTGTGGTTTCATGTTACAGTATGCCTGCTTTTAACTCTTTGTATTTGGTTGTTTACATTGAATTTTACACCCCAATGACTTTTGCAAGCCTCTTGATTTATAGCTGAAGGCCACCTCAAAAGGAGGGATTGGCATTGTTTGTTTTTATAGCACTTCACAGTCCATTAACTCTGAACGGCTTCCTTTTTTCGGCAGGTGTCCTGTCTGACCGCATTTTTCTTTTGTGGCTTTTTTTCTACTCTGAATTGTTTCATGGAAAGAACAAGTCCTCGGACTAAATCTTTTAGACTGGATCTTTTTCAACGTCTCATGCCTGAGCAGCATGCCTGGAGGTACACTTCCACCATAGGAACAACTGGCATCACGCGAGCATTAAAGTGCAAGTGTTCCTCAATGCTGACGTCATCCCCGCGCATGCGCAGGGGGGGGGGGTTCACCTTGACGTTGGCCATCGCGGAGGCTGACACGGCCGATGCGTAGGAAAAGAGTGCCCCCACGGCACAGGCCCGCCCTCTGATTGGTGGGCCCCGATCGGGGGGCAGGCCACCGTGGGGGCACCGCCAGGTCCTGCCGGTAAGGGACCTAGTCTAATCTAAGCCGGCGGGACTGGCAAAGAATCAGCGGGACTTCGGACTGGAGAATCGCCGGGGGGGGGGGGGCGCTGTAAGCGGCCGCCGACTGGCGCGATTCCCGCCCCCACCAAATCTCCGGTGCCGGAGAATTCGCCGAACGGCAGAGGCGGGATTCACGCCGCCCCCCCCCCCCTCCGGCGATTCTCCGACCCCCCCCTGGGTCGGAGAATCCCGCCCGTGGTCTTTGCCGTTACATTGGTGGGGTTGGGTCTGATAGAGCCGTTTTTATAGGGCGCCCCAATCTATGCCCAACCCCCCCCCCCTCACACACACGCACAGGTACCGGGGCAAACCTTCACCCCACAGGCATCCAACAAACTAGGGTGGGAATGGATCCTTAACCTAGTCAGGTTCACTCACTTCTTTTGTTACTAAAGGTTTAGTTTGACCACAGCACATGGTGATGAAGCAAATTATTTGGGTGCGTGTTATTCAGAAAATTATGGTAACCAATATTATTTTCAGTAGACAGTTGGCTCCAATATGTTGCATTTCTGAAATTGATTCACAGAAACAACAAACCACAGAAGCTGCTACATCCTGTGTTAGTTAGGATTGTGACTCACGCAAAGAGACTGCAATGAAAAGAAACAAATTCTAATTGTGAGTACCTCCTGAAATTGAACAGGAGGAAAAACATTTTTTTATCAAACAAGAAGAATATATGGTGATACAAGACAGCATTTAGATACTTCATGATCAAGGCAATGCAACTAATTGATTTGTGAAACATGTTTTGCCATTTTTTCTAAGTGGTTGAGAACTAAAGATTATAAAGATACATTTAAAAAGCACCACATCATATTTTTTTAAATATTCCCATACAAGATGCAATTTATTACTTTTCTAGTTATTGTTATATAATCTAACTTGGCAGCCGTATTATGCACAGCAAATCCTAAAAAATGCAATGAGATGAATGACTACTTCTGTTTTTAGATGTGTTGCTTAAGGCTGAATTGTTATTTTATGTTTCTGCCTGGGATATGGACAAGGCCAGATCTATTATACATTCCTAAGAGCACCCTACCCAAGGTCAACACCTCCACCATATCCCCATAACCCAGTAACCCCACCCAACACTAAGGGCAATTTTGGACACTAAGGGCAATTTAGCATGGCCAATCCACCTAACCTGCACATCTTTGGACTGTGGGAGGAAACCGGAGCACCCGGAGAAAACCCACGCACACACGGGGAGGATGTGCAGACTCCGCACAGACACTGACCCAAGCCGGAATTGAACCTGGGACCCTGGAGCTGTGAAGCAATTGTGCTAACCACAATGCTACCGTGTTGAAGCTCTTTTCATTGCTGATTCCTCTTCACCGTCATCTACTCAGTGTGTCACCGTAACCTTCTGACGAGTTGGCTGGCCTGACCAATTTGCTGGCTTCTGGTACCTGTAACAAAAGTGGACAAAACTGCTGTACAAAGAAAGAAAATAATTTTTTGTGTGACTGGAAGCCTGTGCCCAGTGGTGTTCCGCAGGGATCGATGCTGGGTTCCTTGTTGTTTGTAATTCCATTAACGATCAGAATGTGAATGTAGGAGATATGACAAGTAAGTTTACAGATGACACAAAAATATGTGATGTATAAACAGGACCTCCTCTTGTGCAAGGATGAGCCTGATACAGTTTAAGGTGGTGTTCAGGGTGCATATGACTCGGGCGAGAATGAGTGGGTTCTTTCAGCAGGTAGCAGATGAGTGTGAGAGGTGTGGGCAGGGGCCAATGAATCACGCACACACGGCAGCACGGTGGCGCAGTGGTTAGCATTGCTGCCTCACGGCACTGAGGTCCCAGGTTCGATCCCGGCTCTGGGTCACTGTCCGTGTGGAGTTTGCACATTCTCCCCGTGTTTGCGTGGGTTTCGCCCCCACAACCCAAAGATGTGCAGGGTAATTGGATTGGCCACGCTAAATCGCCTCTTAATTGGAAAAAATTAATTGGGTGTTCTAAATTTATTTAAAAATAATAATATTATTGTCACAAGTAGGCTTACGTTAACACTGCAGTGAAGTTACTGTAAAAATCCCCTTTACATTACATCATCAGCTATCAGGTGTTGCTTGAATACTGACTGGTAGAGATGATATTTTCCACGGTGGCATACATCTTTGGTATCTAGACAATTCTTTAAAAGATGCATCAACCCCATCATTCGTTTTTCCAGATTGGCTTATTTTTTTTAAATAACCTTGTTCGATATTTTGTTTTTCGTTGAATGGCCACGGTCCACACTGCACAACTGAACCAAAATTATAAGAAGTTCAATAGATTAGGGGCAGCACGGTAGCATGGTGGTTAGCATAAATGCTTCACAGCTCCAGGGTCCCAGGTTTGATTCCCGGCTGGGTCACTGTCTGTGCGGAGTCTGCACGTCCTCCCCGTGTGTGCGTGGGTTTCCTCCGGGTGCTCCGGTTTCCTCCCCCAGTCCAAAGATGTGCGGGTTAGGTGGATTGGCCATGCTAAATTGCCCGTAGTGTCCTAAAAAAAAGTAAGGTTAAGGGGGGGGGTTGTTGGGTTACGGGTATAGGGTGGATACGTGGGTTTGAGTAGGGTGATCATTGCTCGGCACAACATCGAGGGCCGAAGGGCCTGTTCTGTGCTGTACTGTTCTATGTACTCTATGAGCTGGATCAGGCTTTGGTGGTTATTTGACAGCAGGTATGTTTAATAGTCTAAATTTTGGGAAAGGACAGAAAAAATGATGATGGGGGATTTTTGCACCCTGTTTGTCGCGGCTTTAAATGGTGACAGAGGCACAAACTCTTGCGAGAGGCCGCAAACGGGATTCTCACTGGCGAGATCTTATGTGCCCTCCGCCAGTGAAGTAATGGAGATCCCGTCATGCAATGGCTGGAACCCTATTTAAATACATTTTAGTATCAATAGTGGGCTTCCGCGCTGTATCATCCCCTGCATTTGGATCGCCGCCCACTCGTGGACATCACGTCACGTTGGCAAGGTTTACAACTTGTCTGGAGCTCCCAGGGGGGAGAGGGACATGCCAGGTTATGTCCTTGGGGAGATTCATAGTGCCATGGGGCCTTCCCCAAGCCTGTAGTGGGGGGAAGGGGGGGTGGCGTGTCTTTGGGGGTGGGGTCCCCATGTCTGTGGGGCAGAGATGTATTTCCCCGTGTCTGTGGGAGGATCAGGGGTAATGGGAAGAAGGCTGGAGAATGGGGATGAGAAACATATCAGCCATGATTGAATGGTGGAGCAGACTTGATGGGCCGAGTGGCCTAATTCTACTCCTATGCCATATTGTCTTATGGGATTTTGGTTTTATTTTTAGTGTTGTTAGATATGGGCGTCCTTTAAAAATCAACTCCCAATCTCTGCAAGGCTGACGTTGCCCACCCTCCAGCAATGTTTTCTCTCAAAGTGTGGGTAAAGCAGACAGGCTGCTTTTCTCACCCGAGCCAGCACTTTAGAAAAATAACGAAGAGACCTGCCCCATGGTCCAGGAGAAGCACAAATCATACTGTCACAAAGTGAAAGCACTGGAGAAGCAAACATTCAAAGTGCACAGTTTGGCTTCATAGAAAAATGCCGGTTGCGTTGAAGGTGTTATGCAGGCAGTCATTGTTCTTGTAAAAGTTATTTTGACAGGTCTGTGGAATGTGACACATTTCTGGAGTGAAGACTGAGATTGGCACAAATGTCGCTTGCAGCTACATCCTCTTCAGGTTATTGCTGATTTATTTGCTGCTCATGGACGCTGTTCTCCTCTGAGGCTTCCATAATGGGACCTCTTATTTTTTATTGAGAAAATTTGTGAAGTGCACACACCCGTGAGTGTGAGAATGTGCAGTTCTAATAAGTATGAAAATGTGTTTTCATATCTAAAGTGCAGCCAACAGCTCTCACTCCATTAACTGCATTCTTGCCAACCCACAGTAGCCTGGCACTGTACTCCCACAAAAATGGGGGTTACAGTCAATTAAATAAAATATAGGAATTCATTCTGTATTTATTTTGATTCTGGTCTGATATTAGCAGTGGAATTCAGCAATGCTCTCGGAATAATAATAATCTGTATTCGTGTCACAAGTAGGTTTACATTAACACTGCAATGAAGTTACTGTGAAAATCCCCTAGTCGCCACACTCCAGCGCCTGTTCGGGTATACTGAGGGAGAATTCAGAATGTCCAATTCACCTAACAGCATGCCTTTCGGGACTTGTGGGAGGAAACCGGAGCACCCGGAGGAATCCCGCGCAGACACGGGGAGAACATGCAGACTCCACACAGACAGTGACCCAAGCCAGGAATCGAACCGGCATTCCTGGTGGTGTGAAGCAGCAGTGCTAACTACTGTGTGACCGTGCTGCCCTAATAAGGGGCGGGATTCTCCGACCCCCCACCGGGTTGGAGAATCGCCGGGGGCCGGCGTCAATTCCGCCCCCGCCGTGTCCCGAATTCTCCGGCACCGGAGATTCGGCGGGGGCGGGAATCACTCCGCGTGCCCCCCCCCCCCCCCCCCGGCGATTCTCCGGCCCGCGATGGGCCGAAGTCCCGCCGCTGTCATGCTTCTGCTGCCGGCTTGGATCAAACCACCTACCTTACCGGCGGGAGCAGCGGCGCGGGCGGGCTCCGGGGTCCTGGGGGGCGGGGCACGGAGCGATCTGGCCCTGGGGGGTGCCCCCACGGTGGCCTGGCCCGCGATTGGGGCCCACTGATCGGCGGGCAGGCCTGTGCCGTGGGGGCACTCTTTTCCTCCTGCCCATAGTCTTCACCATGGCGGAAGCAGAAGTGACCCCCTCCCCTGCGCATGCGCGGGGATGATGTCAGCAGCCGCTGACGCTCTGGCGCATGCGCGGACTTCCGCCGGCCGGCGAAGTCCCTTCGGCCCCGGCTGGTGTGGTGCCAAAGGCCTTTCCCGCCGGCCAGCGGGGCGCCAACCACTCCGGCGCGGGCCTAGCCCCTCAATGTTAGGGTTTGGACCCTAAAGGTGCGGAGACTTCCTGACGCCGGAGTGGTTCACGCCACTCCAACACGCCGGGACCCCCCGCCCCGCCGTGTAGGGGAGAATCCCGGCCTAGGTTCCTGACACCGATTGTATAAAGGGACACAGATCACGTCCCATAGGATGAAATTTTCTATCAAGCACAAAGTGCCTTTTAATCTTATCACTGAGTTCTTTGCACAGTTTTTGGAAGAACATCTCAAATGTCTGTGCTAGCCGTTCTATTTTTGGAGAATTCATCACACAAAATTTTTGGCTTTTTCAGATTTTTGCAGCTGAGCTCAAACTAAAACAAAATGACTTTCTTCAGGTTGAAACCATTTTATAAAACACCAACCAACAATTCAGCATCTGGGGCGGAATTCTCCAGGCATTGGGATTCTCTTTTCCTTCCGGCAGTGCATCCCCCGCCCACAGTTTTCCCGGCGGTGTAGGGTGGTTTCAATGGGGAATCCCATTGACAAGTGACGGGAAGGTAGAATCCCGCCACTAGCCAACGGCATGCCACCAAGAGTCTCGCTGCTGCGGGACCAGAGAATCCAGCTCCTGCTTACAAAACCGTCAGGGTGACTGGGACGAACCAGCAAAATTGACGGATACTAGATTTCGGGAACTGTCTCTATGGGTGCATTTACATAGTAGATACTGATCTGCGACCATTATATGTCGGTTATAATCAACCAGGCAGTATCCTAGCTACAGTGTCTGGGTGAAACGTGACTCCTGCGACCAGGACAGAACTCTGTATTTGTATGCACGTGGTTAAAAATGTAATAGTGTATCTGACAGAATCTGCAGCGCAAAAACATTTAAATGAATTGCAGTAATTGTAAAAAGTATCCAAAATGTTCAAAGCGCATTTTGGGTCACTTTTGCACCTGTTTTCACATCCGACTGGATGTACAGCCTGAGATGTTAAACAGAAGTGTGATCCTGATCTCTCTTGACTGTGGGCACACTTTTTACATTCGCACAGTGAATCGTGCTTGTGAGGAGGTACATATTTGGAAATCAGGGGCATTCAACTCATGTCTGAAAATAATCAGGAGGCATTCCCACAATTTTTCACTATGCATTCTGGATGTTTGAAGTTCTCTCCTGGAAACAGATTCATAAGCTTGTCTCCTCCAACTTTAGGGTTGGTACAACACCACACTGATGTTAAAATTGCACTGTTTATGAAGCCTAAAAGAGAGAAAGAGAGATAGTGTGTTAACTACTACAGATGTAGAGTCTAATTCCTTCTGGGCTTTAATTGTTGTTGAAGGTTTTTGAAGATTTTCCTCTTTCTTTCTCTCTTTAATCCAATCATTCTTTCAGTCGCACATTTGCCATTGAATTGACTCCCTCTCATTTACACTTCTTGCACCTTCAGCAACTTGCCACACAAAATAACTGGATAAAAATAAATATCCGAGGGCAAGTCTAACAGAAGACATGGCAGGTATCCTGCCCTAATATATCATGGAGCATATCTCAGCTGCAAAAACCTTTATCACAAAATGAATCAATCTTTAAGTTGTCACCTATCAAAAGCTCAGGTTGCTCATTTCAATGGCATAAGCTCTCACTTTTATTTTTATTTGAAGTATTTAACTGGTCCAGCAATGGTTTAGTTACTGTCTTAGTTTTAAGAGTCAGTTTGATAAAGCAGTAATATTTGCCTACACTCACTATTTCAACCAACTCTTTCATTCAGTCGCCCTGTGTGTAAATTTAGTTGATTGCTAAAGCACATTCCCCCATCAGCTGCTATGTATTGGATAGTCGCTAATAAAATGGATTCTGTGGAATTAATGGTCACTAAATTACCTGGAACATTATTTCTGTGTTTTAAATAGGTATCTCAGAGCCATGTATCTTGGGATTCAGAGCCGTTGGCACAGGGAGCATGAGCGCCGGCACTTCTACTGGAGAATGATGTTTGAGAGCGCTGACATAAACATGCTGCGTCTGCTGGAGACCTTTCTTAAAAGTGCACCACAGCTTGTCCTGCAGCTCAGTATTATGGTACAGAGAAACCACATTGGAACCTTGCAAGGTAATGCTCAATCATTTCTCACAATATAAAGGCACACCCGAAAGAACACACAACATTTAGGAATGGGAAAAAGACCAATTGTTTGTCCCTTTATGTCACTCTCGCCTACTTGTTTATTTTCTAACTGCGTTATGGATTCCCTCCTCTCTCTTTAGAAATTTGTCAAACTGTCCTCTCAACACATTCAGCTTGTCACTAATCTGCTGTTATTGTTTTACATCATTACTTCTTTCCCAGTGGAAAGATGCACTGGCTGAATGAATGTCTGGCAGACTACAATCTTTTCTGGACGTTACCATCTTTATACCATCTGATTAGCACTATATGGTATAAGGGCTTGATGGATTCCTACAGTCCAAAAGATGAAGGGTGGGCCACCTCCATCCACTGAATGAAATTATGCTGCTGGATGACCTACCAGAATTCAGTAGGAGGTCCAGTCTCCACTTGCAGGGAATGTGTGGTGTATAGTTTGAACCCTGCTCCTTCTGCCTCAGAGTGGGACTGCAACCATTAAGCCAAAGATTTGTTCCCCTTTTCTAGTAATGTTCAAAAATTCTGTTCGTGCATTGATGGAAAAGTTTCAACTGATGTCCTTTCTTAATCTTAACTTTATAATTATTGACATGTCTCCCATTGCTAAACCTGTGGAATTGTTCAAGGTAGTTGAATATTATCCATTGGTTTCTGTAGAAAGATAAGCCAAGTGGACTGAATGGCTTTACTCCTCTGTTCTTTGTTCCATTATTGTCTACAGTTTAGGCATGCAAACTTATTCCAGTCATCTATGTTGATCTAACTTCATCATTAAATTTTTAAAAATTATCTAAATGTAATTTTCCAAAGCAGTTACTGTAATGGTTACGGTAGCAGGGTAGATATGTCACTGGAATAGTAATACAGAAGATAGATAATTATCTGGAGTCTCTACAATGGCAGTTTGTGAATTTGAATTCAGTTAATTACATTTAAAAAATCACTAATGAAGATTGTGAAGTGTAGAATCCCAATTGCTTCACTCATGGCCATTAGGGGAGGTAATCTACCATCCTTGGCCTGGCCTACATGTGACTCCAGGCCCACAGCATTGTGGTTGACTGTTAACTGTCCTCTGAAATATTCCAGCAAGCCACTCAGTTGAATCGAAAAATAAGAATAAAACTAGAGGAGCCATTCGACATCAACCTTTGCATCAGTTTTGAACATGTAAAAGGCACACAGCCCAGTCAATCTTGAAAAATTGTCCTCACAAACCTCTAGAATTTTTTTATTTATTTTTTTGTTCATGGGACGTGGGCATCGCAGGCTGTGCCAGCATTTACTGCCCATCCCTGATTGCCCTTGAGGGGCAATTAAGAGTCAACCACATTGCTGTGAGTCTGGAGTCACATATAGGCCAGACCAGGTAAGGACGGCAGATTTCCCTCCCGAGAGGATATTGGTGAACCAGATGGGCTTTTACGCCAATTGACAATGGTTTCATGGTCATCACTGAACTTTTAATTCCAGATTTTTAATTCCGCAGCCTTTGTGGAGATGGAGCCTTCTTCACGCTGAGGGCATCCTCCACTGTGTTTTATGGCACTGCCACTGTGCTAAATGAATTAGATTCAGAACAAATCTAGCAGCTCCATGAAGTGCTGTGGGCCATCAATTGCAGCAGAACTGTATTCCACCAATCTGTAAACTCAAGAGCGTAGCCTATCCCTCAGTCTATCATTATCGCCAAGCCAGAGTATCAACCCTGGTTCAGTGAGGAGTTTAGGAAAGCATGCCAAGATATATAGGTGGCAAGCTGCTGAAGCCACAACACAGGCTTACTTGTATGCCAAACCGTGGAATAGGCATTCTATAGACAGAAATATGTGATCTTACCGGATCAGGTCAAAGCTCTGCAGTCTTACCACATTCACTCATGAATGGTTGTGGACAATTAAGCAACAAATGGAAGGAGGAAACTCGCTGACCATCTTGGTCCTCAATGATGACAGAGGCTAGCATACAAGAGCAAAAGGTAAGGCTGAAATGTCCACTGACATCTTCAACCAGATATGCCAAATGGATGATGTATCTCAATCTCCATTTCTAAGCCTCATCATCACAGATACAAGTCTTCAGCCAATCCAATTCACTTCACATGATATCAAGAAATGACTGGATGCACTGGATGTAGCAACTGATAACATTCTGGCTGGAAAACTGAATACTTATATTCCAAAAAGAACCATCTCATAGCCAAGCCGTTCCAGTTCAGCTGAGACACTGGCACCTACCCAATCATATGTAAAATTGGTCACATATGTCCTGAGCACGTAAAGCAGGACAAATTCGATCTGCCCAATTCATGCTGGCGACAGGGTGGTCTGGTCCTATGGCTGGAGAACAAGAAAGAATGCCACAGCATTTCCATTGGAAAAGGCCCACTGGAATTAGGTGCCCGACTGGCCATCATCAGGCCTTGCCAGAAAATTCGCTACCCCCTCCCTCAACTTCCTCTGCCAATCAAGAGCTGCTAGCCCATCAGAAGTTAGCATCTCTCCATTGCACATCAGCACTACCAGAATTAGGGGTTATTGAGAGTAATGTAATCACCAGAGGCCTACAATTGACAAACCTAGTCCACAAGCAAATGAGGGCAGGATTGGTGCCACAGGGAGGGGTCTCTGGCGGGGGGGGGGGGGGGGGGGGGGGGGGGGGGGGGTTGGAAGGGAGGGCAGAGGGATGGCTCTCAGAAGGTACCTTCCTGATGTAGGTGCCTTGATCAAGCACTGAGTGCCATTTAACGGTAAAGTTCACACCTCTCCTCATCCCTAGAAGTCAAGTTTTTCTTTTTGGGCTCCCCTCATGGTAATTCCCAGCCTGTCACTAGTTAAATACCAGCAGTAATTACCCACTTCAGAGCCACAATTATCATCTGAGTGGGAAGGCAGTCTACGTACCTCCTTGCACCCGACTTAATCGGGCAGAGTTGGGCAGATGATGTGATCCACACCACACAACTCCTGCCACCAAACCACTGTCAAGGAGGCATTATATTCGGCCATTGTGTCAACTTTCTTCTCTTTCCTGTAAAATGGATATAGTGTCCCAAAGGAGGTGTAATACAGGTTTGCAGAATATTCCAGGAATACTGGGCAGGGGGTCGGAGAATCGCCCGGGTCCGGCATCAATCCCGCCCCCCGCCGTGTCCCGAATTCTCCACCCCCCAAGATTCGGCAGAGGCGGGAATCGTGGCGCACCGGTCAGCGGGCCCCCCGCGCCGGTCGGCGGGCCCCCTGCGGCAATTCTCTGGCCCGCGATGGGCCGAATTCCCGCCGCTGACAGGCCTCTCCCGTCGGTGTGGTTTAAACCACTTACCTGACCGGCAGGATTGGCGGCGCGGGCGGGCTCCGGGGTCCTGGGGGGGGGGGGGGGGGGGGGCGCAGGGCGATCTGACCCCCGGGGGTGCCCCCACAGTGGCCTGGCCCGCGATCGGGGCCCAACGATCGGCAGGGGGGCCTGTGCCATGGGGCCACTCTTTTTCTTCCGCCCCCGCCATGGCCTTCACCATGGCGGAGACGGAAGAGACCCCCTCCGCTGACGCTCCGGCGCATGCGCCAGCCGGCGAAGTACTTTCGGCCCTGGCTGCCGTTGTGCCAAAGGCTTTTTACGCCAGCCGACGGAGTGGGAACCACTCCGGCGCGGGCCTAGCCTCTCAATGTGAGGGCTTGGCCCCTAAAGGTGCGGAGAATTCCATAGCATTGGGGCAGCCCGACGCCGGAGTAGTTCACGCCACTCCATCACGCCGGAACCCCCCACCCCGCCGGGTTTGGGAGAATCCCGGCTAAGGAATCTAAGTTAAGAAGGAGGGTGATGTCGATTTGTCTTCTCTATATGGGTTTTCCTGTAGGGGCCTGGTGGACGGGTTCGGGCAGGGGGGTAAACGGGGAGTTCGGGGAGCTGGTGGGGGGGGGGACTGACAATGGGAGTAGCCCTGGAGGAGGCGGGGCCGGGCAGGGCGGAAGTGCGGGCTTTCTACGGGTTTCCCGCACTGGGAGATGGTGGGGGCGGGGTCAGGGCTGAGAAGAGCGGGTTGTTGCTGGCTGTTTTCTTTTCCCGCGCAAGAGCTGGGGGCGGGGGGGAGGAGGACCCATTGACGGGCACGATGGAGGAGGGATAGTCCCACGTGGGGAGGAGTCGGAGGTAGGGCGGGAGTCGCCGGGGTCAGCAGAAGTTAGCTGGCTCACGGGAGTGCTATGGAGGGAGGGGCGCGGCTAGGAGGGGTCCTAGCCTGGGAGGTGGGGGGGGGGGGGGGGGGGGGGGGGTACCGGGTTGCTGCTGAAACGGTCAGGAAGGAGCTGGAGGACGCAGGAGGTGCTGGAGGAGGGGAGTTGCCGCCGTGGGAAACTGGCAGAGCGGGGGACGCTGGCCGGTTGTGGGCAAGGAATGGGGTATGGCAGGGGAGGGGGGCAGGGAGCCCTCTGATCCGGCTGATAACCTGAAATATGAGGGGGCTGAATGAGCCGGTCAAACGGGCCCGGGTATTTGCGCACCTGAAGGGGCTGAAGGCGGATGTGGCCATGCTCCAGGAGACACACTTGAGAGTGGTAGACCAGGTTCGGCTGAGGAAGGGATGGGTGGGCCAAGTATTTCACTCGGCTGGATGAGAAGAGTAGGGGGGTGGCGATCCTGGAGGGGAAGCAGGTGTCGTTTGAGGCGTTAAATGTGGTGGCTGACAGTAGCGGGAGATATGTGATGGTGAGTGGTAAGCTGCAGGGGGAGCGGGTGATGTTGGTGAATGTTTACGCCCCAAATTGGGTCGATGCGGGGTGTATGCGGTGTATGTTGGACCGCATTCCGGACCTGGAGTGGGGGGCCTGATCATGGGGGGGGACTTCAACACGGTACTGGATCCCCCATTGGATCGATCCAAGTCCCGGACGGGTAGGAGGCCGGCGGCGGCTAAGGTGTTGAGGGGATTTATGGACCAGATTGGGGGGGGGGTGGATCCCTGGAGGTTTGCGAGGCCAAGGGCCAGGGAGTACTCATTTTTCTCCCACGTACATAAGGCCTACTCGAGGATTGATTTTTTTTGTCCTGAGCAGGGGGTTGGTTTCGAGGGTGGAGGATGTGGAGTACTCCGCCATTGCCATTTCAGATCATGCCCCGCACTGGATGGACCTCAGGCTGGGGGAAGGGAGGGACCAACGTCCGCTCTGGCGCTGAGGTGGGGCTGCTGGCAGATGAGGAGATGGCCGAGAGGGTTCGGGGGTGTATCGTGAGGTACCTTGAGGCCAATGACAACGGGGAGGTCCAAGTGGGGACGGTCTGGGAGGCATTGAAGGCGGTGATGAGGGGGGAATTGTTCTCCATCTGAACCCATAGGGAGAGGGGGGAGCAGAGGGAGAGGGAGAGACTGATAGGGGAGATGGGGCGGGTGGATAGGAGATATGCGGAGGCTCCAGAGGAGGGATTGCTGGGGGAGAGGCGTAGCCTTCAGGCCAGATTCGACCTATTGACTACCAGAAAGGCGGAAGCTCAGTGGAGGAAAGAACAGGGGGCGATGTATGAGTATGGGGAGAAGGCGAGCAGGATGCTGGCACACCAGCTCCGAAAGCGGGACGCGGCCAGGGAGATTGGGGGAGTGACAGATAATGCTGGGAAGGTGGTGCGGAGGGGGGTAGATGTTAATGGGGTCTTCAGGGACTTCTATGGGGAACTGTACCGGTCGGACACCCCGGTGGAGGGAGGTGGAATGGGGCGCTTCTTGGACAAGCTGCGATTCCCGAGGGTGGAGGAGGAGCAGGTGGAGGGACTGGGGGCGCCGATTGAACTGGAGGAGGTGGTCAAAGGGATAGGGAGCATGCAGTTGGGGAAGGCGCCAGGGCCGGACGGGTTTCCAGCGGAATTTTATAAAAGGTATTTGGATCTGTTGGGCCCCCTGTTGGTCCGGACCTTTAACGAGGCAAGGGAGGGGGTGGGCTTTGCCCCCAACTGTGTCACGGGCGCTGATTTCCTTGATCTTGAAGCAGGACAAGGACTCTCTGCAGTGCGGGTCATATAGGCCGATTTCGCTGCTAAACGCCGACGCTAAGCTGCTGGCATAGATCCTGGCCACTAGAATAGAGGATTGCGTGCCCGAGGTCATTCATGAGGACCAGACGGGATTTGTGAAGGGAAGGCAGTTGAATGCGAACGTGCGAAGGCTCCTCAATGTCATTATGATGCCGGCCAGGGAAGGGGAGGCGGAGATAGTGGTGGCATTGGATGCGGAGAAGGCCTTTGATAGGGTTGAGTGGGAGTATTTGTGGGAGGTGCTGGAGAGGTTTGGGTTTGGGGAGGGGTTTATCCGGTGGGTGAGGCTGCTCTACGAGGCCCCGATGGCGAGTGTAGCCACAAATAGGAGGCGGTCGGAGTACTTTCGGCTGTACCGGGGGACGAGACAGGGGTGCCCCCGTCCCCCTTGCTCTTCGCGTTGGCGATTGAGCCCCTGGCCATGGCATTGAGGGAATCAGGGAACTGGAGGGGCCTGGGGTGGGGAGGAGCATCGAGTGTCGCTGTATGCGGACGACCTGTTGCTGTATGTGGAGGACCCGGTGGGGGGGATGCCGGAGGTGATGAGCATTCTTCGTGAATTCGGGGGTTTCTCTGGGTACAAGTTGAATCTAGGCAAGAGTGAGTTGTTTGTGGTGCATCCGGGGGATCAAGTGGAGGGGATTGGTAGGCTCCCACTGAAGCAGGCAGGGAAGAGCTTCAGGTACCTAGGTGTCCAGGTAGCTGGGAGTTGGGGGGCCCTGCACAAGTTCAACCTCACAAGGTTGGTGGAGCAGATGGAGGAGGAGTTTAAGAGGTGGGATATGTTACCGCTGTCACTGGCGGGGAGGGTGCAGTCCGTTAAGGTGATGGTGCTCCCGAGGTTTTTGTTCCTGTTCCAGTGCCTCCCCATCCTTATCCCGAAGGCCTTTTTTAGGAGGGTCAACAGGAGTATTACGGGATTTGTGTGGGCGCATGGGACTCCGAGGGTGAGAAGGGTGTTCCTGGAAGGGGGCAGGGATGGGGGGGGCTGGCGTTGCCCAACCTCTGTGGGTACTATTGGGCTGCCAACGCAGCGATGGTGCGTAAGTGGGTAATGGACGAGGAAGGGGCAGCATGGAAGAGGGTGGAGGTGGTGTCCTGTGTGGGCACGAGCCTGGTGCCGCTGCCGCTCCCTCCAACGAGGTATACCACGAACCCGGTGGTGGCGGCTACCCTCAAAATTTGGCGGCAATGGAGACGACATAGGGGAGAAGTGGGGGGCTCGATGGAGGCCCCGATACGGGGGAACCATCAGTTTGTCCCAGGGAGCATTGATGGCGGATTTCTAGGCTGGCACAGGGCAGGGGTTAGGAGGTTGAGGGACCTGTTTGTGGAGGGGAGGTTCGCGAGCTTGGGGGAGTTAGAGGGGAAGTTTGGGCTCCCCCCGGGTAACATGTTTAGGTACATGCGGGTGAGGGTGTTTGCCAGGCAGCAGGTGGAGGGGTTCCCCTTGCTGCCCCCACGAGGGGTGCAGGATCGGTTGCTCTCGGGGGTGTGGGTTGGAGGAGGGAGGATTTCGGACATATACCGGGTAATGCAGGAGGTAGACGAGGCATCGGTGGAGGAACTGAAGGGTAAATGGGAAGAGGAGCTGGGTGAGGAGATTGAGGAGGGGACGTGGGCGGATGCCCTGGAGAGAGTGAATTCCTCCTCTTCCTGTGCTGCATAGGGCCCACATGACTGGGACGAGGATGAGTAGGTTTTTCGGGGGCGAGGACAGGTGTGCTAGGTGCTCGGGGAGCCCAGTGAACCACGCCCATATGTTTTGGGCGTGCCCAGCACAGGGGAGTTTTGGAAGGGGGTAGCAAGGATGGTGTCGAGGGTGGTGGGATCCAGGGTCAAGCCAGGCTGGGGACTCGCAATTTTTGGGGTTGCAGTGGAGCCAGGAGTGCAGGAGGCGAAAGAGGCCGGTGTTCTGGCCTTTGCGTCCCTAGTAGCCCAGTGGAGGATCTTGCTCCAATGGAAGGATGCGAGGCCCCCAAGCGTGGAGGCCTGGATCAATGATATGGCGGGGTTCATTAAATTGGAGAAGGTGAAATTTGCCCTGAGGGGATCAGTACAGGGGTTCTTTAGGCGGTGGCAGCCTTTCCTAGACTTCCTGGTGGAACGGTAGGGAAATAGGCCGGCAGCAGCAGCAACCCGGGGGGGGGGGGGGGGGGGGGGGGGGGGTTTGGTACGGTGGGAGGAAGAACTGTGTACATGGGTTTGTGGGATGTGGCGGGTGTTATCTCTTTCCCTTTTGTTTGGGTGTTCTTTTGTTTTTTTTCTCTTGTTTGTAGTTGCTTTTGAACTTGGGTGGGTATTGTTCTTGGGGGGTTACCACGGTTTTGTTAATAGAGTTGAGATGTTTATATTTTGTAAAAATTTCGATAAAAATTATTTTAAAAAGAAAAATAATGTTAATGTTAGGTTTTTATTTTTGTGCCAAACTAATAAAGTAGCATAAACAAAATAACTCTTTGGTCATAGGTTGTGTCAATATAGTACTAAGCATATTTTAGAGAATGTAAGAATAAATAAAGAAATAATAATCTTAATTAGTGTCACAAGTAGGCTTACATTAACACTGCAATGAAGTTACTGTGAAAATCCCCTAGTCGCCAAACTCTGGCACCTGTTTGGGTATACTGAGGGAGAATTCAGAATGTCCAAGTCACCTAACAAGCACGTCGTTCGGGATTTGTGGGAGGAAACCGGAGAACCCAGCGGAAACCCACGCAGACACGTGCAGACTCTGCAGACAGTGACTCAAGCCGGGAATCGAATTCGGGTCCCTGACGCTGCGAGGCAACAGTGCTAACTACTGTGCGCTTAAACTTATATAGCGTGTTATTATTGCCATTAAGGTGTTTTAGATTGCTTCACAGCTAATAAATTACTTTTGAAGTACAGTTATTATGTTATGTCCTATGAAAAATCAAGGCAATCCAGTAGTTTGAAACATGTTCTGCTGGTTTTATGTTTTTAAAAACTGTTTTAAAATGGAAGCTGTTTAATGGTAGGGACAGTTTGGCTAGGTTAATGGAGCTAGTACTTTAGATTGGTGATGAGCCTAGCAACACTGTAAACAGATATTTAACTGAGGCAACTTGGTAACGATGGATAATAGTACATCAAACATTTGAGTAAGTTGGCAGAGGTTCAAAGGAGGAGATGAAGTGTGTGCAAATTACATTATACAAGATGGAGTCATGGAATGAAGGTAATTTATTTTGACATAGATTAAGTTGAGGAGATTAGTTCAGATAAGGGAAGATCAAAAGGGAAAACAGTATATAAGTAGCAATTTAAACCTATGAAATTTAGCTGTTTGGGCATCTCAGCCCACAGCAGGAAAAGCTGTTTGAATCCCAGCAAGCTGAGTCTGTAGAAAAGCTTCCTTGCACAACCAATTGTTCTGCCCCATGTCAGAAGCAACCTTGTCCGAAAGTCAGAGTTTGCGTGAGACCATTGTCTCACAGTGTGACAAACAGCTGGGGGGGATGTGATGAGAAATCCACAGAAGTTGTTTTGGGTGGCATCCGTCAATTGCCGGTGTGTCTGACCACATTTTGCCGATTGGTTTATATGAATTGTGCACTTGCTGAGAACATAAGATATATGTTGTACTTGTTTAATTCTTATAATTCTGAATGTACCTGTAATGGTATAGTGGGGGGAAGGAGTATAGCATTACAGTTGATCTTTTCTTGTTTAATAAAAATTTTCATAGACTCATAGAATTTATAGTGCAGAAGGAGGCCATTCAGCCCATCGAGTCTGCACCAGCCGTTGGAACGAACACCCCACTCAAGCCCGAGTCTCTACCCTATCCCCGTAACCCAGTAACCCCATCTAATCTTTAGGACACTAAGGGGCAATTTAGCATGGTGTCATGGGAGTGTCCCTTTAAGAAATGCTTTGTCTTATCAAATGGCATCAGTGGTGTCATTGTGTGGGTGGAGCGGGGATGTGGCTCTGGGTTTTACTTTCGGTTTTGAGCTGGGAGCTGTTGTGTGGCTCTGAGTTTTTCTGCTTTCGTTTTCACATTTGGAAGCTGAATTCAGATAAAGAAGTCTTGTCTTGTCTCTCTCTCTCTCTCTGCAATTTAAATGCTGTCTCCAGATTACGTGATAACTTAAAAGTGATAACTGTTTTCAGGAAGGAATTCAAACCTGCTGTTCTGGACAGGAAACGAGACGTATCTATGCCAGGTCTTGAGTGCTGTGTGCTGGGCCACACCTTCGAAAGGGTTTTCTGGTTTATGGAATCATGTTATCAAATTGGGACAACTTAAAGGGGTAATTTATTCAGGGTTATACACAGAGTGCTGTAGTTTTATGGGGTATTTATGTTTGTAGTTGATAAAAATGCTTACTGTGTGTGTTTATAAAATGTTAACTAAATTCGTAGAATAAACTTTGTTTATGATTAAAAGTGCTGAAGACCTCTGTTGAATAACAACTGAAAAGCAGGCCCTTGGGCTCCTCGTATTCAAAATCAATAAACAGTTGTAGGTCAAGTGAACTGTATGATATACTTTGGAGTTTTCTAAACGCTGGCCCATAACAATGGCCAATCCACCTAATCTGCACACCTTTGGACTGTGGGACGAAACCGGAGCACCCGGAGAAAACCCACACAGACACGGGGAGAAGGTTCAAACTCCACACAGTCTAACAACCGTGCCGCCCATATTTGTGTTTCAGGGAAGTTTACATATTCTTTTATCCTTTTGTTAAAAGTTAACCGACAGTCCTGTGACTCAGTTCATGCACAACTCTAAACAAAGAATAAAAGTGATCCATTGAGCATGTGGGACCTGACTGCCCAATAGTAACAGTAGTTGGAATCATACCGGTAGATAGCCATTGAGTTAGTTAACTATATTATTAGTTGACTTTATTGTTGCTTATTTCATTGTTCGATAAACTTTTATTTTATTTAAAATTATCACAAAGACGTCTGTGACATCATTCTCAGGTTTTCAAATCCGTCCTCACATTATTACCAAACAGCAAAATAGAGTTGAGGGCAGGTGTTTCAAGTTTCCCTTCTGGGATTTGGAATATCCTGATGTTTGCCATCAGTTGTGCTCGTAACAGTTGGAAAATGTGGCAGTTTGTGCACAGCACATTCCCACAAACAGCAAATTAGATCAACGACCAATTAATCCACTTTACGTGACGAGTGTGGAAGGAAATAATAAAAGGTCCAGAAAGGAGTCCACACTGATCTGAACTGAGTCAAAGGGAAAAGGTATAATGCAACAGAATAAGAGTACAGAGCAGTTACCCCACTACAGGAGCCAGCTCACCGGCCCTCCGGTAGAATGTAGAAGGGGCGCCCGCCCTGCAGTGGGGGAATGTGTATTCCCCATAGTCTTTTGAGAATATCAACCCCCTAGTCTCATAAGTGTCCCATGACCCCAGGTTATGACAGAAAAGGAGAATTTTCTTTCAAATGTTTTTGTGTTTTGGGAAAGTTTACATATTAATCCAGGCAATAATTATTGACAATATATATTTCAATATTCTAAAGGTTTAATGGCGATACCGCTTCGAAGAAAATCTGATTTGAAAGTCAACAATGTCAGGCCCTTCTGTTGCCCCTTCCCCCCCCCAAACCTCCCACGGTGACCCACCCTCGGCCAAGCACTGGGGTGGCAATCCCAGCACCCCCGGGCTCTTTGCTCGTGAGCAAAGATGGCTACTCACCTCCTTGGCTCCCAACACAAGCCCTTCCAGCAGGTTCATGTTTTTCAAAGGGAGTACTAATTGGTGCCAGCGTGAGCATTCGCAGGGGAGGCCGCTGAATGATGGGAGGCCATTGGATATGGGGTCCTTCTCGTTAATTGTATGGCAATGGGGCTTATGTGGTGATAATTGGCTTCCCGCCACGCTATGGCGAGATCCTAGGGGAACGGGCCGGTTTCATTGCAAACTGGTTGGTGCCTGGCGTGGTCCTCGTTTTCGGCCTCTCCCGGTATTCACCAGCCTCATTACACTTCAGCGAGAGCGTAACGAGGCCGGAGAATCGCGTCCTCTGTTCTTATGTTTCTCTTTAATTAAGTCAAATTTTATTTTTCCTTTCTGTATCAGTTTCTTGATCCTGCTTTGCTAAATACTAAAATGCTTCCAATCCTCTGGCTCACTACTTTTTTTGGACAACTTTTATAAGCTTTTGATATAATACAATATTTAGATTCTTTTGATAGGCACGGGTGGATCACTTATCTAACGGGTGGATCACTATACATTAAATTAATATATATTTGGTGTAATCCATGAATTAATGCTTAAATTCTGGATTTTGCCTGTCAACCATCATACCTTTTAATGTAGTTTTCCAATCTATCACAACCAGCTTGCCCCTCATATAGTTGTAGTTTCTCTTGTTTAGATTTGAGATCCGAATTTCTTGGTAAAAATGCCATCATACTACAGTATGATTATTCTTCCCCAAAGGCTCCTTTACATTGCAATTATTTTTGGCCTTTTCTCATTGCATAATACTAGACCTAAAAACTGGCTCGTTCACTAGTTGGTTCCTCAACATACTGTACAGGAATATTGGGCGTGATTCTCCGCTGCCCACGACGGATCAGAGAATAGCGGGAGGGCCTTCCCGACAATTTTCACACCCTCCCGCTATTCTCCCCCCCACTTCCCCCCCCCCCCCCCCCCCCCCCCCCCCCCCCCCCCCCCCCAGGCACGGCCGCCCCACGACACGAATCGCTGCTTGCTGTTTTTTACGGCGAACAGCGATTCTCCCCAGGCCGATGGGCCGAGTTCCCAGACCTTTACGGCCGTTTTCACGAACGCGATCACACCTGCTCTCACCGTTCGTGAAAACGGCCGCAAAGTGCCGGTACCGGACAACCATGGCACCGATTGGCACGGCTGCACCACGGCCGTCACAAGGGTGGCATGGGCCTGCGATCGGTGGGCACCGATCGCAGGCAGCGGGTCCGATACCCGGGCACTATTTGTTCTTCCACCGCTCTGCGGGGCGGCTGAGGGGCATGACGGCCCGTGCATGCGCAGGTTTGACGCGTCTGCGTGATGACGTCATCCGCGCATGCGCGGGTTGGAGCCGTCCAACCCGCGCATGTGCGGCTGACGTCATCGTGCGCGTCAGCCGGCGTGTCGCTTGGCGCGCGGACTTAGCGACGGTCGCTAAGCCCGCGATGCCGTGCTTCACGGGGCCCCGCTGCTAGCCCCGCCCGGGAGGGAGAATCGGGTCCTGGGAGGGGGCGTGGAGGCTGCCGTGAAACACGGCCAGTTTCACGGCAGCCTTTACGACTCGCCGCATTTGCGGAGAATCGCGCCCATTATCTTGCAGAAGACCAACCCAGACTTCCAATAGGCCATTCCCTCACAGGACACAGTATGTAGTGGACTCCCAACTGGTATATAGCATAAAAACATCTCTTAAAGAAAGGTTGGAAGACTGACGAGATATGGTGATGGAAGTTGCCAAAGGGAATCTATGAAAATTTTAGGATGGTTGACAAGAGGTGAAAGATAACCCTGAGATTCTCTGATATTCCTAGGCCTTGGTTTTTAGGATGGCTGGGCACAGTCTCTGCTATCCAAAGAATCATCTGGGAACATATCTCGCTGACTGTCCCAATGCCATTTTACGTTCTAACGAGCGTTGATTTGCATAAGGTGGATCTTCCAGCCCTTACTCAGGAGGAAATCCCTTACGTCTTAAAGAGCTGTTGGCCAATCAGATTGGCCGGCAGCACTCCAGTCCCTCTAACAACAGCGCAGTAGTGGCTGGAAGAGGTATTGCACCACCCAGCCTGAGAGGCATTCCCGTGAACCGGAGACCCAGGAAAGTGATAGGGGGTCTCAATGCGGGTGGGTAGGGAAGGCCTGGGTTGGGGGGGGGGGGGGTGGCGGCTCACGATGGGGGTCTCGGGGGACCAGGCTGGGGGAGAGAGGTCTGGAAGTCAACGGGCCTTAAAGTGGGTGCACCGGGTCAGAAGGGGGCTTCGAAATGAGGTGCCCCTCTCCATTCTAATCTGGGATCTAACATCCCTTATTTCCGAGCACCCCCCCCCCGCCGCCATGCTGTCATCCAACCCAGCCTACAAATTGAGGCTGAGCAGGAATCAGCCCTTAAGTGGCCATTAATTAACCATTTGAGGGCCTCAGTTTGAGCAAGAGCATGTGTTACAATCCCTAAATGCCGCAAAGAGAAAAGGTATGGAGGCGTCACACACTTGCATACCTTACAAACATAACGCAAGGTTTATTAGGGGATGTTGCTCATACAATCTAAGCCTGCACAAACACTCTGCTGACATCACTACAGATGACGTGACATTCCACCATCAAAGATGTATTCTTGAACCAATCCAAGGCCCTGCCTGCCCCAATGTAAAATCGCTATGGAGTTAGGACGGGCAGGCATCCCATCAGTGCCACACACACACACACCCTCCCCCCTGCCCCGCCCCCCCCGGACCGCAGACCCCGTCATGGAGCCGGTGGGAATGTAACGATTCTGGCTCTGGAGTTTTTGGTGTCACCATAAGTGCCTGTTGGGATGTTCCTATTCCCCAGAATTGGGATAGCACAGGCCTGGCCTTTCACTAAAAAAACACAGTTGGACATGGTGCAAAAAGCGAGCATCGCACTGAGGACCTGAATCTCATGCCAGAAAAGGCACGTGAAGCACATGTACCCATATTATATGTACTACATTTAAAATTGGTGCATGTGATAAAATGGGGTCACTGGCTGCAGCTGCGGTGAGTCAGCAGTGTACAACACTGGTGAACGATGATATTGTTGAAAAAACATCTTTCTTTGCAGCCGGCTTTGTGTGGTGATAGCAGGTTGTATTAGTGATTTCGGAATGAATTGTGTGGTGATAGGTAAGTGATATTAGTAAGGTTAGAATACATTGAACAGCAGGTGAAAGAACACTGCTGTTTGTTACAGGATGATAGGTTAGGGAATTGATAGAAGCTAAGTGGAGGCGGTGGTTGTGGCTAGTTGAAAGATGCAGTGACTGGGAATAAATAGAATCGAAATCAGTGGCAATAAAAATAAAATAATAGTGTTAAATTCATTGGCCGAGATAGAACAGCTCCAAAAGAGGCCAGGATTTAAATTAGAATTTGCCAGATGGCCTTGTACGAGCCTCTGCAGGTTCCTTACAAGACAATGGTGTAGGGGAGATGGATTGCTATGCTGGGAATTCCCACTAAACCAACTCATTAAGACCTGGTATATCCAGTGAGATGTGACGCTATTCAGAATGGCTTAAGTAGGCCCCAAAACAATATTTGGTTTGATCCCTTCACACTGTGCACAAAGGGGTTACTCCATGAGAATCATAGAATCATAGAATTTACAGTGCAGAAGGAGGCCATTCGGCCCATCGAGTCTGCACCGGCCCTTGGAAAGGGCACCCTACCTAGGCCCACTCCTCCACCCTATCCTCGAACCCTATCAACCCTTTTTGGACACTAAGGCCAAGTTATCATGGCCAATCCACCTAACCTGCACATCTTTGAACAGTGGGAGGAAACCGGAGCACCTGGACGAAACCCACACAGACATGGAGAGAGCGTGCAGACTCCACACGGACAGTGACCCAAGCCGAGAATCGAACCTCGGCCCCTGGAGCTGTGAAGCAATTGTGCTAACCACTATGCTACCGTGCCGCGTGAGGTGGGGCAACAGGGAAAACTCCTCCCTGCCCAGTCCTTGTCAGACTTTCTGACCGCATAGAGCAATGGATACCTGAGAATTGTCCATGTTGGTGTGGAAATGCTCATTGAGGTAAAGTGCCCTCCTAGTCATTCTGCAAAATCTCTGGCAGGAACATCTCTGGAATGCACCATTTCCGAGAACGGTGATGTTAGCGCCAGGATGAGAGATCACCCATTAAGAGGGTCACAGGTTTGAAATGGGATCAGTAAAGTTATCAATGACTAGGGGTCTACATCTATGTTAAAGCAAGAGAATAGAAGTAAGGAGAATGGATGAGAGTATGAGAGAAAGGGAGAGTAAGAGAAAAGGTGCAACTTTGATATATTAGTTAAAATTGAGAAACTGACAGCATTGGAGATGGTAGAAAAAAGATTAAATACAAAAATTAATTGTGCAAATCAAATGAATAGGCAAGACTTGAAAGTTTATGAAGAAAGATACAGGAAGGCAATGATGGAACAGCCCAGGCGGCTGATTATGATCTCTGGTCAATAATTATCTGTTCATATAAGTGACACCAATGACAACAACTTATTATTTCTGTATCATTACCTAAGTTACAAATTTTGGGGTTAGGTCTTTGTGGTCAGGTTTTCGTTCCCTGCCAACCAATCGGATGGCAGAAGCCAAACCCCTGCAGCTGTCTGTATATGCTGATAAGCCGGCTGCTCTTGGGACCAGGATTTCCACCTCTGGGATTTCTATCCAGTTCAGTGCCTGATTTAATTCAATGGACGTTCCCAATAAGAGGTGATGCAGAGTTCTCACCTGCTCTCCAGATGACAAGAAGATCCCCATTGCCCCTTTAAATACCACCTCAAAACTGCACACACTACTCTGGGGCTGGCACGGTAGCACAGTGGGTGGCACTGTTGCTTCACAGCTCATGGGTCCCAGGTTCGATTCCCGGCTAGGGCCACTATCTGTATGGAGTCTGCACATTATCCCTGTGTCTGCGTGGGTTTCCTTCGGGTGCTCTGGTTTCCTCCCACAAGTCCCGAAAGACGTGCTGTGAGGTGAATTGGACATTCTGAATTTTCCAAATTTCCATGTACCCATGCCGGAATGTGGCGACTAGGGGTTTTTCACAGTAACTTCATTGCAGTGTTAATGTGAGCCTACTTGTGACTATAAAGATTATAAATAATGTAAAGATGTGATTCACTTGTAGCAAGATTTCCTTAGTCTTACACTCCAATCCCCTTGCAACAAAGGTCAAATTGCTATTGCCTTTGCCTGCTGTACATTCCTACTCATTTTGTGTTTTTCATATAAGTACACCCACGTCTCTCTGAAATCAGCTTTTACAAATTTCATACCTTTTAAAAAGTATTCTGCTCTTCTATTCCTGTGACCAACATTGTCATGCAAATTGGGGATTTCACATTAGCACAAATAAGTTTTCTTCATTTGTGGCACAATAGTTTGCTATTCCTGACCTCTAACTACTTGTTGCTGATAAAAATACAAAGCAAAGTGAGAAGACAGAGAAGACATTTCTTTCCCCAGCACTGATACCATCGATGATTGTAGAATAAAGAGCATCACTGTGCGCAGAACTAAATGTCTGGGGGTTTTCTATTTATTTTACATCTAACTGCAAATATACAGCATAGAAATCTTTCAGCAAATCTATGCCTGAAAAAATACTTACTGACACGCCTGTTAGTGAAGCCATTGATTTCCAGGAGAATACTGGACCCATGATATAAGTGCACTGCATTTATTTCAAATAAATTTTCCAAATAACTGAGGGAATGACGATGATTGCAAAATCAATACATAGATTGCAAGAGGACAAAACACTCATCAGAAGTTTAGTGTGATTTCCACAGAAGCACAGAGATATCAAGGGCAAATAAATTAAAGTTTGGCTGATTCTAATAATCGTTATAATCATTACTGAGCTCTTCACCTTATTAATTATTAGAGGGATTAAGAAAATAAGTAGTGTTAATGTAGCTTGAGACAGGATGTTGGGAATTCTAGATAATGCTTATCTGGTGTCTACCAGCTCTTGAGGTGTTTCGTAGGTTTCCAGCCTGTAGATATTGGATCATTTTAACAGTGTAAATTAGCTTTCCACTCTCATGAGAGGAAGATCCTTCATTTACAGAAGCTCCATTCATATACCTTTAGTCTTGAACTTTCATCCAGATTGGCAGTTGTTGGGCTCCTCTCCTTTTGGACAGACCAGCTTACATCAAGCTCAGAAAATCAACTGCCTTTCCCATTTTTTCTGTGTTCGGTTTTATGTGTTTTTTTAATAAATGTTGATTGCCGATTTGTCAGTATTTGACACTGTGTCATATAAGCTGTTACAAATGGTTCCCAAACTTTTTTTTTACAATATATATACACATCTAGTAGAGTGACATAGAGAAGGGGGAAACCAACTGAGCCAAACTACCATAAGACGTAGGAGCAGAAGTAGGCCCTGTGGCCTATTGATTCTGACCATGCTGTCTGGAATTTTCCAGACAACAGACAGCCCTGTCAAGAAACAAATAAGATGAAAGACTCTTACTTGTGTTCTTCTCGTGAAAACCTTTCACTGGTAAGTATTCATTTAGTCCTGCACCTGAAAACTGGGCAAACGTACAGGATAAGCTATAAATGATAGTTGGAGGATAATGGTTAACACACTCAAATGAAAATCCTCTGTCCCCCATTTAAATTGTTAGGTTAGCTATTTGAAATAGCTCCCTTACCATAACAAATAGTGAAATGTCACACAACACATTAAAGATTTACCCACAATTATTGCCAATAGTTGTTTGGTAGTACAGAACTCGACTTTTGCTGAATAAAAGGTTCAAGTTTTTTGCCTTGCACTCATCACGACACTTTGTAAGAATATCATCAGACTACCCTGCCTAGATCATTTCATGCTGTATATCACTTAAACTCGTGGATGGGCTGAAGACAGTCGCTTTTGGCACTGAAAAGGGTGCAATCTACAAGAGACTACTCTGGAAGGGTGAAGTAGCTCAAAGATTTGAGCAAGCAGGCAAAGCTAGCTGTTTCACCCTGCTACCATGCAATAGCAAAATGAATGGTTTTCACCACTATCAGGATGTTGTCAAGTCAAAAAGACATTCTGCCTATCTCACAAATGAGTAACGTGATATTTGAGTTGCAGTGCCAGTGCGATACCAGGTATGTAGGCCGTACATCCCAAAGACTGGTGGTTCAGATCAAACAGCATGTCCCAGCCGCTGTTTGCAACAGGCAAGGTGCAGACCGTACACAAGCAAAACCCAGAACACAGTGTCCAACATTAGTTGTGATTCTACAATTGGACAACATTTGCTGAAGAATCCTCAGTGAGCTATGAATTGTGCTGACAACCATTTAAAGATTGTCAGTCGGGCTCACAGTGTAGTGCATTTGTGTGTACTGGAAGCTATATATATTAGTACACAGGGCCCTGTTCTTTGCAGATGGAAAGAACATGTACATACATTGACCCTGTTTCAGCTAAACAAAAAGTGACAGCCTTCTCTGAATCATTCCTCAGGACAGTGCCTTGACCTATCAGGGTCAAACTGCCTGGTTTAAATTTCAAACAATGTTTGGCAGTTAACTGATAGCCACCTTGGGGTGCTGCCACAAACCTTGGGGCAGGCATCAATTTCACTGAGTGTGGGTCGTATAGGCCCATATCACTTCTGAATGTGGACGCAAAAGTATTGTCGAAGGTACTCGCGGGTAGACTGGAGGAGTGCCTCCCGAA
The DNA here is from genome assembly GCF_902713615.1 of Scyliorhinus canicula. Lineage (NCBI taxonomy): Eukaryota > Metazoa > Chordata > Chondrichthyes > Carcharhiniformes > Scyliorhinidae > Scyliorhinus > Scyliorhinus canicula. Next base: position 178,402,288 of record NC_052152.1, read on the forward strand.
GATGATAGGTGAGGATGAGACGGGGTTCGTGAAAGGGAGGCATCTGTTTTCGAACATTAGGAGGGTTTTGAACGTTGTTATGGCACCGGCGAAGGGAAGGAAACAGAGGTGGTTGTGGCATTGGACGCCGAAAAGGCATTTGACCGGTTAGAATGGGGGTACTTGCAGTTCTGGAGCAGTTTGGGATTGGACCAAGATTTGTGAACTGGGTAAAGCTACTATATAAGAGCCGAGAGCGAGTGTCGGCACAAACAACATCAGCTCGAGATACTTTTCTCTCCACCGTGGGACTAGGCAGGGATGTCCTATGTCCCCCCTGCTGTTTGCACTCGCGATTGAGCCGTTGGCCATTGCATTAAGAAGTTCGGGAGCATAGAAAGGAATAATGCGGGGGGGGGGGGGGGGGGGGGGTGGGGGGAATAGAGCATAGGGTGTCCTTATATGCCGACGACTTGCTGCTGTATGTGTCGCAACCGAGTGCATCGATAGGAGGAATATTGAATCTACTGCGAGTATTTGGGTCGTTCTCGGGGTACAAGCTGAACCTGGACAAGAGTGAATTTTTTGTGGTGTCTCGGCCGGGGGTGGGGGCAGGGATGGGGGGGGCTGCCATTCTGTAGGGCGGGGACTCACTTTAGGTATCTGGGGGTGCAGGTTGGAAGAGGCTTTGCAGATACAACATCACTAGTTTGGTGGAGAGAGTGAAAGCCGATCTGGTAAGGCGGAATGGTTTCCCTCTGTCACTGGCGGGTCGGGTACAGACAGTTAAAATGAATGTGTTGCCGTGATTTCTGTTTATTTTTCAATGCCTACCGATTTTCCTCCCAAAGGCTTTTTTCAGGGAGATTTAGGGAAGGATTACCTCGTTCATATGGGTAGGGAAGGTGGCCAGAGTGAGAAAGGTGCTGCTACAGAGGGGAAGGCAGGCAGGGGGTTTGGGTCTCCCAAACTGATGTACTACTACTGGGCGGCAAATGTGGAGAAGGTGCGGAGCTGGGTCAGAGGAGTTGATTTCCAGTGGGTCAGAATGGAGGAGAGTTTGCAGGGGGGCGGGTCTGAAAGCACTAGCAACAGCGCCGCTCCTGATAGCTCCGGGGAAATACTCAGGGGGTCCGGTAATAATAGTTTCATTGAAAATCTGGAGGCAGTTTCGCCAACACTTCGGGTTGGGGGCAGGGTCAAGTGAAATGCCGATTCGGGGGAACCACAGATTTGAGCCAGGGATGGACGTTTTTGGAAATGGGAAGAGAAGGGGATTAAGACGCTAAAAGATTTGTTTCTTAGGGGTCGATTTGCAGGATTGAGGGAGCTGGAAGCGAAGTATGGGCTGGAGCAGGGAGAAATGTTTAGATACATGCAGGTTCGAGATTTTGCCAGGAAGGAGATACAGAGCTTCCCGGAGGAACAGGCCTCCACATTGCTGGAGGAGGTGCTGACGACAAGGGGACTGGAGAAGGGGATAGTGTCAGCGGTGTTCGGAGCTATTTTGGAAGAGGATAAGGCCAGCGCCGGCCCTAGGGTTGCTGGCGCCCCGGGCAAGCTGAACTTCGGGGCCCTTGGGGGGTGGGGGGGGCGGGGCCGGGGGGGGGGGGGGGGGGGCCCGAGGGGGGGGGGGGGCGAGGGGCGGGGGGGGGCCGCGGGGCGGGGCCGAGGAGGGGCGGGGCGGGGGGGCGGACCCGAGGGGGGGGCGGACCCGCGGGGGGGGGGGCGGGGGGGCCGTCCTGGGGGAGGGCGGCCAGCGCGGGGGAGGGCGGCCACCGCGCAAGCGCTGGTTGGCACCGGCCCAACTGCGCATGCGCGGGACCCGAGTCTCTGGCGCCCCCTAGCACATGGCGCCCCGGGCGACTGCCCGAGTTGCCGGTGCCTTGACCCGGCCCTGGATAAGGCACCACTGGAAGGGATCAAAGCAAAGTGGGAGGAAGAGTTGGGAGAGGTTATAGAGGAGGGGGTCTGATGTGAGGTGCTCCGGAGAGTAAATGCCTCCATCTCATGTGCGAGGTTGGGGCTTATACAGCTGAAGGTGCTACACAGTGCGCACCTCACGAGGGCGAGGATGAGCCGATTCTTTGAAGGAGTAGAAGATGTGTGTGAACGTTGCATGTGGGGGGGGGGGGGGGGGGGTCGCTAATCACGTTCATCCAAAGCTAGAGGAGTACTGGAAGGAGGTGTTTAGGGTAATTTCCAAGATGGTCCACGTGAAACTGGACCCGGGTCCCCGGGAGGCCATATTCGGGGTGTCAGACCAGCCAGGGTTGGACACGGGTGTGGAGGCAGATATTGTAGCCTTCGCCTCGTTGATCGCCCGAAGGCGGATCCTGTTGGGATGGAGAGCAGCCTCTCCACCCTGTGCCCTGGCGTGGCGGGGGGACCTGTTGGAATACTTGACCCTAAAGAAGGTTAAGTTTGAACTGAGGGGAAGGACGGAGGGGTTCTGCAAGTCATGGGCATTATTCATTATGTACTTTCAAGAACTGGATAACATCGAACATTAGTTGGGGGGGGAGATGGGTGGGAGGGTTGGGGGGAGGGGGTCTGTGTATATTAAGAATGACTATGGGTAATCCCTGATTCCTTTTTGCCATTTGTTTATGTTAACATGCGGGCTAATGTTTGTGGGTTGGTGGGAGGATGGGATCGTTGTTATTGTTATGGGGATTGACATATCTGTTGCTGATTATTGTTTATTGTTGGTGGGTGTAAATTCGGGAGAAAATGTGAAAACGTGGAGAATAAAAATATATATATTTTTTAAAACTGATAGCCACCTGGTGCATTCTCCATGGCAACACCTTTAACAATCAGTATTTACTTGCTAACTAATCAGCATTTTCTTCTCACACAGTATAAATTGTTATTTTACCCTTCCTTGGGTGTTTTTGTGAAATGTCCAGATGGGTGCAAGACAAAAAGCTTCAACATGTCTCCGTTTTACAGCAGTATTGCCAAAGTAACTTTGTAAGCTGATGTTTCTGCTTGACTACTGTTGGAGCATTGGTTTTATTATGGAAGCGCTGCTTAATTATTGATACAAATTAATGTATCTTATAACTATTTCTTATTTTGCCTAGGCTTATCAGCAGCAGCATCACTACTGTCCCTTGCTTGGATGATAGCTTCCTACCAGAAGGTACTTCGTGACTCCAGAGATGACAAAATGCCTATGTCCTACAAGGCGGCAATTACACAAATTCTTTGGCACCTCTTCACCATTGCTGCTCGAGTGATTGCATTTTCCTTGTTTGCCTCGGTTTTCCAACTCTACTTTGGAATCTTCATCGTCAGTCACTGGTGCATCATGACCTTCTGGATCATTCATGGGGAAACAGACTTTTGTATGTCCAAGTGGGAAGAAATCATTTATAATATGGTTGTTGGAATAATCTACATTTTCTGTTGGTTTAATGTTAAGGAAGGGAGAACTCGGTGTCGAATGCTCATCTACTACTTCATTACGTTTTGTGAAAATGCGGCCTTGACTGTGCTGTGGTACTTGTACAGAGATTCCCGTACAACAGATTTTGAAGCCTTAATTATAGTTTGTGTAGTGTTTAGTAGTTTTGCTCTTGGAATATTCTTCATGTTTATCTATTATGGGGCTTTGCACCCAAATGGACCAATGTTTGGATCACAAGGAGGGTGCATTGACGGTGGAGAAGAAGACACTGCTACACACATACCTGCACAGGTTATAACAGTTCCTCCTCGGGCAATGGCCCAGTGTCGGACTACAGTTGGTGAGCAAGTGCCCATTGATCGAGACAGTTGCATGCCTGTTTTCCAGGTAAGGCCCAGTGTGCCCCCAACACCAGTGTCACGCACACTGCGGACAGAAGGGCCTGTTATCAGGATTGACTTGCCCAGAAAACGGTACCCTGCGTGGGATGCACACTTTATCGACAGGCGGCTGCGCAAAACCATCCTGGCCTTGGAATACACCTCACCTGCTACTCCACACCTCCAGTACAGAAATCTTAGCTTCACACAGGAAGTACTGGAATATGAAACTACTGTGTAGTCACATACAAGCAGAGCTAGGTGCATGGAATAAAGTTACCCTTCCTAAGGGGGTTAAGTCTATGTAGAATAACGGTGCACCGCAGAGGTCACACTCCACTGACCTGGCTGCATCATAGTAGTGCGCAGAACGCCTGTATCCACAAATGTGTCTTCAAAGGAGTTGTAACATGGTATTGATGCAACATTCCAACTCTGGTCGAGTGGGATGGTCAGGTTTTTTGTGTTCTTGCCTTTTACAGTAAATGGTTTTACGGTTGTCAGAAAAGAATTGAGAATGGGTGTGCTCAAGATTGCATTACTCGATCGTGAATGGATGCACACTGGGTCACTGAATGCTACTCCGTCCTGGGTTTGAATAAGGAAGTATCAAACTCGTTTGTCCTCTGACAATTTGCAAAAAAAAAATTGTATCATGGTTTGCATGTTATGGTTGAAGGATCGTGTCCAAATTTTACTGCAGCTTATTCCCCTTAACTGAAAGTTTCTTTAAACTGTAACAAACTATTTGCCAAACAGTGACCAAATGTTGTGAGAGTAATAACAGTACATCTGTGATACCTTGTAGACGTTAGACAACGGGTATCATTTGAACTTTCAATATCCATGTACCCCATATGTCTATTTATGATGTGAGCCGAATAGATATTTATTTTCATTTGAAGGTCTGATGGTTCTGACAATAGAAATAATTCAAAGGCTCTATTGGAAGAACTATTCTATTCTGCAAATAAGAAAATGTAGACAGTTACAGAAACCTGGTTTGCATTGTGATGGACTATACACATTTCAATGCAAAAAAATTTAAAGCTGCAATATAGAATAGCAAGATATCATGACATTTTCAATCATTTAGCAAAACATTTGGCACTCTTAAAATTCCAAAACGTAGTTAACACATATCCAGTGTCACTTTTAATATCTTATTTAAAACCATGCAAACACTGTAGAGCAAATTCTCAGGAAAAAATGGCTTTGAATAATTTTTAAAATATAATGACTATTTAAATTTTCGTGCTGCGCTCCCTGCTTAAAAATATAAATTTTATTTTACAATACATACAAATTTAGTTGTATGTGGTACAATATTTTTATAGATGTATTCTGTTAATATGTCAGATTTACTTTCTACGTTATACTGCAGCTTTAAGCAGTGAAGAGGTAAGTGCATCCATAACACTACACTAAGCAAAACAACTAACCTCTTTTTAGGAAGACTTGTGTCTGAACCAGTAAACCCTCTCCGGTAATGGGGTCTCACCTTCCACCAAGTCTGACCCATGCTGTTGACCTTGGGCCTTGGGAAAGGGAAAGACTGCAAGGGGACTGTTACTGCTGCACCGTGTGCATATCTGTATGAGATGGTACAATGATTGAAGTAGGAATACTGTGCCAAATCAGAAGAGTGTTGCCTTTCACCTATCCGCTAGGTGATGGTATGAAAGTAAATATTTTCTCCTTATTGCTGAAGCAGACATGAGGGACGTGTTCACTCTGATTGCAATGGGTGCTAATTCACGTCTCTAGTGCATGAAGATTAAAGAATCAATGCTTGTTAGAAATAAACACATTTTACCAAGGGCTTTTTGTTCCATATGGAGGTTTAAATTGAGCGCCAGTGCTGCCTGTCGTGTAAATATCAAATTGTCAATTAATGTTACCTAAATATGAAAAGGCTGTGGTCATAAACTATAATGTATAGCTTGCAGTGAGTTACAGCAATGATTCAGAAAAGACACTTTTAACTGATTGAGAATATTCAAGTTGTTCTGGAAGAAAACCTCTTTTTTTAGTCTCTTGTCAAACTCGCTGAGTGATATGCAAACCTGCAATTAATTTGAAAATCAGTATCGAGTATTGATTAATGAGTTTAATTAATCCAAAAGGATGGAATAATAAAACCATTTTACAGTTGTCATAAACCAGACTTCCACAACTAATTTCGGGAACTCTGCCTATGCGGAAATATGCATCTTTGCAGTGAAGAGAATGACACAAATCAGCTTAGCAATTAAACCCATTCACGACCTTCGAGTTTGCTTCTGAGGAGCATTTTAAAACCAGCATGCAATTTTGTGTTTAAGCTGTGGTACTAACATAAAAATCGAAGAGGTGGCACTCGATTTGGGAAATTAGATGTGGCATTGATTTAAATTAAATCAAAAACTGCACTGTGGGTGACACTACTAAGAACTAACAGGAAATAACAGGACCAATGAAGGTGCTTATCTTGAGATTTGTACAATTAGTTTCACTAATACAATTTACTTTGAAGTAAGCTGTAACAAAGCTGCAATATGTCACTAATGAACACTTTTTAAATCCATGCACAATTCATGATAATGGTGGTAATCATCAGTTGGAAAAGTAAAGTTTTGTTATTCTTAAAATGGTGTTTTGATGATTTTTTAAAAAATCTTAAAACTCAAAGTTTAAAAGATAGCAATAGGCAAATTGAAATAATTAATTTTAATGGCGAACCACAAAAAAATGTGAACACACTTCAGATTTTTAGTGGCAAACTTCAAAATCACAGAACAGTTGTGTGAAATGTATTTGACATGGATTAATAAATTTGAAAAAATTGTAATATTTAAATTTCTGCAAAATACACAAAGGAAGCAAGAAATGATGGGTAAATGTTTGAGATACTTTTACTTGAAACATACTTTGTTCAATATTTCTTTGTTAAACTATTAATAACAACATTGTGAGATGCTGATATCATAATAGCTATTGCCATATTTGCCATATCTTAAAATGTTTGTATAATTACATCCCTAATTGGAGCCTTACTACACACCACCAGAGACCAGACTGTTGTTTATTGCCTGATGCAAAAAACTAGTGAGAGGATGTTAACCAGTACCTGCTTAGACTCTTCTGATGGTCTTCATTAATAAGATCACTGCCGAGTATAGCATAAAGCGATGGAGAGTCTACAATTCTTGTTACGATTCCTGGTTTGCTTTTATCTGAGTTGGCCCTGGCTGGAGTGGATATAGGACTGCTGTAATTGGCCTCAGTAACCTTGGGCTAGGAATGAGGAAAATGTGCCAAAGTTATCATTCTTGCTCATTATCCAATGACTCATTCTGGAAAATGGATCTTTCTGATGCCAGCTAAAGATATGATTGGACTCAATCTGTTGTTCGTCTTGGTCAAGTGACCAGCCAAACCCACTATCTAGATTCATACAGGCAAAGTATCCAACTGGATGAGATGGTAAAGGGTTTGCGGATGCTACCCAGATGGATGGAGAGAAAACTTGAACAGCGAGAGTAACAGTGCCTGAACAGTGATGTGAATGAAACTGATCATTTTAGGAGCTAATTGAAAATAAATGGAAGTGCAAATGATCCAGAAGGCCAATACACAATCTAGTGCAAGTACTCACATGAGTTTAGTTGATAAACGTGTCTAGTTTATTCAAATAATATACAATGGGAGACACAGTAATTCCAGTTGGGAATGCAGATTAATTAACGACACCAAATTGTGGACTGAACATTATGAGGCATTCACCAGTTTCCAAGTTACAGTTTGATGGGAGATTTGCTAATCTTAAAATTTGAATAGGTAAATTGTATGGAATACTGCATTGTTCACATCAGAGTGTTCGACAGTTGTAGATAGAATATATAATATATCTTTATTTGGGGATTATTAGAAATCAATTTCTTGTAGGTATTAAAGAGGACACGTAACAGAACCCAGACTGGATGTCTTCTGCTGATCAATTAGGCTGACTTCATGGGTCAGATTAGAAATAAATTCCAAAGAAAATCTGGGTGGTGGCTATAATATATTTGTAACTGCATGAGTGCAAAACTTGTTAAGATTTTTAAAAGTTATTTTAACTCTACTGCAATATCATTGTTTGATTGGATTATTTTGAAGACATTTTTAAGTTTGATTAAGCACACAATTACTAAGACATTATCAAAAACTACAGTAAAAAATACAATAGTTATTTACAAAATGAGTACACTTATAGACAGCTAAAAAATAACGTGCCACCTGAATGCTCATTTTCTTTCTACGACCTGATCAGCTGCTTTTATGTTTTGTGAAAAATCTACCTCAGATGTTTGTTATATGGTTTTCCCTGTCTCTGTTGTCCCCTGATTACAGAGGAAATTAATAGTCATTATATCATAATGTAGTGAAGCAGAGAACGAACTGTATCCTGTATTATGTCACTTGTGCTAATTTGGAATGATATTGGCTTGAGAAACTAATTCTATGGCCTGAAATTTGCGTTCATCGAGCACGTGCTCTCGGTGAGCCCGGAAGCTTCTCAAAATGTGCTTGCAGCCGCGATCAGCCACAGAATGCAATTTCATGCTGGCCGGCCAATTAACGGGCGGCAAGCGTGGACACACACTTTGGGAAAGGATCGACGTTGCCGGAGAAGGTGGGGTTGAGGGCGGCCTGGTGCTTCCAATGTGCTCCCTCAAGGGGACAGTTGCTGTAGAGCTGTCTCAGGGAGCTGCAGACCTGTACAAAACCAATCCCAACAGAAAAATGTTGCAGTGTCCAGGCAGCACACTCCAGCGCAAACCTCAGTCCCCAGACACCTTTTAACATTTTATTTCAGCCCTGGCCTTTCATTTCCCCCCTGGATCGAGGTTGCAGCTAAACCATGAAGGCCCCCTGGCCAATCAGCTCACCCGCCATGTAAATTTGCTTTCAATTGGCTCCTTAATGGGATAAATTGCCTGCTTGATTGACTCTGACTTTTGCACGCGGCAGGGGCCCACGTCTTCTCCCGCGATTCCTTGTGCTTTCGTGTTGGGCATGTGCCCGCTAGGGCATCGGACAATTCTGGCCTATTTGCCTGATATGATCATTCACTTTGAGGGAGACGGTAGTAAATATGCACATGCTGTGCCTCATCTTTGGATACTGCAATAGCTTATCTTCTCACCTCACCATTGGCCGATTGCCCATTGAGTTATTCCATTATTAATTTGGCATCTTCTCTGTCTCTGTAATTGAAGCAAAAGCAATCTTACTAATCTTTTTAACGAGTGATTCCACTTTACATTGCTGCATGCCTCGTCATCAAAAATAATAACATAACATTGAAGACAAATGTGCAGAACATATCCATAGAAAACATGCCCAAATTTCTCCTTTTTGAGAGAGCAGAATATAATTCTGAGCAACAGTGAAGAAGAAAATTCTAATAATATGGTGCAGTTTGCAAGATCACAAGGTAATTATTGCTGAGGAAGATCATCCAGCACATATTAGTTCATTCATCCAAAAGAACAGTACAATCCTTCCCCCGCAGTCCCCCAGCGCAGCCAAGGTTTTCACTTCCACCATATACTGGGAAGTATTGATCGGTGTCTGTGAAAAGATCGGCCTCTAATCATTCCTAGCTTGAATCTCTCTTTACCAAGAGGCATGTGAAAGTGGTCCAGAACAACTCTCCATTTGTTCTTCTTTCTGGAATTGCTCCATTTCCTCTGATGGCCTAGCTGAGAATGGTAACTTGCCATATGGAAAAGTTTATGGACAATGCAGCCAGCAATTGGTGGCACAATGTTTGCTGCCAAAAGCCGTCCCATGCATGCAATATTGTAATTTAAGCAACATGATTTTTTTTGAAAATTTTGTAATTCAACAGTCAGGCATTGAACACCTATTTGTTTAAATAATTAATTCAGACATGGGGAAAATTCAGCAGGTTTGCTATTTTCCCAGGGTCATGAATGCATAAAGCTCTAATTGAAGGGACAAAAGTGAGTGAACAAACAGAATAGCAATTTGAAGTATCATTTAATTCTTAACATATTATGAGAATGACTCAGCTAAGCCTCATGCAGTCGATCACTGTCCATGGTACAAATGCAACACATAAGCTTTATGTTCACTCTCATTTCCAACTGTATTTTTGGTGATTGCTCTTTGTGCTCTGTCTTGAGCTCCACTTTAATACAAAAATCTGCCAAAAGGATAAGATTCAAGGGCGTGCCAGATACATTAAGCAGTCTCCAATTGACTTCTATCCTGGTAAAAGTAGCTGTGGTTCCCAACTAATTTCTAAATATATTAATTTGAGGTCAATTTTAGTCTTATTGTGCTCCAACGCCTGCATCTACTGCAGCAGTGAGGGTGGAGGGGAGGTTGAGGGTGGAGAATTGGTGGCTTGGGTTGCAGGATTATTGAAGTCCCCAATTCATCACTATGCTAGCTTTTCATCACTTGCTTTGTGCGTCACTGTTTGTTCTTCAACATTGGATGTCGGTGACAATGCAGAGTGTGATATTTTGCATATGAAGCGATAGACTCCAATCAAAAGATAAAACTCACAGCAAATTTAGTACTAACATAAGCAGACATTTTACATTCAGTATGTATTCATATTTTAAAATATTTATCTGTCATTTTGATGAACGAAGCTCTTGCCATCCAGAAATGGGATTTATTCCCAATTTAATTTTCGGGTGGGTAAACAGTAACCACATTTTAACTGATTTAGTTTGAAATTGAGATATTGTATATTGTTTCCCCATTAGCATAAGGAAGGATATCAATTAATGAAGGTATGTGAAATAAAATGTTTTAAGTGGTACGGTACACTAAATATTGATCATTTATGACAATACAGGTTACTAACGTATTATATCACCCGTTTCCAAATTATCCACCACATTCTATGTTTAGCTTCATTGACCATATGTTATCTCATGATAACCTCTCAATAATCTTTTAAGTTTTCAAAAAAAAGATGTGCAATTTTTATCACTCTTAATAGAAGAATTTTATAGAGTACTTTCTGTATTTTAATACAAGTTATGACTTAGACTATGCAATTCTTTTTATTCCAGAAGAGGTTTTTAGAAATAGACAACCTGTAGGATACGGACATATATATCAAAATTTTTATAATCTTACATTTCTAACAATGAAATATGGTTAAATTTGAACAAGTTTATCAAGCCAAACATACCTTTTACAGATTGTAATCTGTGTATAGATTTAAAAACAAAATGCCACTGTCTGTAAACCTATTTTAAGACTTTGCCACAGAATGTCATATTGGCATTCAAGGAAGTACAAATCCTTAACTGCAACCGCCTAATTTTTTTGATACTGATTATCATGCAACTGTTGTGTCCTAAAAATGCAAGCAATTATAATGAAATATGGAGTCTAAACAAGAGACACATTTCATGCAGTCTGATTGGATTGATGCTTTAGTTACAAGATAACAATTCCCTCAGGTTCTACAAAGCACCATTCTGGAATTTGTTTTATCCTAACATCTATCTATTGTATTTGCATGTTATTTTGTTAACCAATGGTATGCTGTGATTACATTTCTAATAGTTGTCAGTGCACTATCCAAAACAACTCCCATTTTGCTCTCTAAATGCCCCCAGCTTGTCGTCTCAGCAATTATCCAACGTGGTTGGTTGTTGTTGCTTCATACATTTCTTCATAATGAACTTTATCATTTAACTAGTCTGCATACATTGAAGTGACACTGAAAAAGCTCTACTTTCTACAGGTTCTAAGTCATTAATTAATCAGGTTAATAATGCATGATACCACTAAGAAGCGGGTGATATAGTATATTGGCAGCACATATTGCCATTTTCCATATTACAGTATTGTACTGCTGTATTCAATATATGATATTTACATGGGTTCCAAATGCCTTTTTCTCCTATGAATAGAAAATATTAAAATATATAATCAGGACCTCTTGAGCTGTATGTGCTTTTTATCTTAGTACCATAAAGAAGGACACTTGCTCTCTGAGAACAGTAAACGTTCATCCTATCCCCATATATATAAATGAATAGCAGTGCTGGTGTTACCCATGCTGCTTCCTATATGTACTGTATATGAAAGGCTGTATGTATAATTGAGGATGTAATCAATATCTTTCTTGGGTGTTGGCAGTTCGATCAGCTGCTACCTAACAGCTAGTGATGATTGTGTATACTGCTTTATTTAGTAGAAATAAGCTGTGGGGTAAAATGTCTCCTCTTTGTGTTCCTGTAATCAGTTTTGTACTATGTGGCTCAATGTTGTTTGGCACACATGACTGACTGCTCGTTCACCTAAATGATTAGAAACTGTGCATTCAACAGATAGTTTAGCTGAAAAATGATTGTTGACGTCATTAAGATGTTGCTTGGTTTCAAATGTCATGTGTGCTAAAACAAAGGTTATTATATGACAGCTGCTGGGTTTTTACCAACTTTCTACCACTCTTACTGTTTTCTCAGCTGACAAATAATAGCTTTTTTTTAATTGAAAAAAAGAGGATGGTATGAAATGTTTCATGATGTACATAGTTATTTGGTGCCACCTTGTAATATTTTTTCTTTTCGAATAATTCAGAAAAGTAATTGGGCTTGAAACTTTGTATATCACAAACCTTTTGTACATTTTTATTTTGCTGCAACACAAAAAAAACAAAATCATTAAAATAAATTATGCCATAATCATTTTTGTTTGTTGAGGTTGAATTGTCTAACTTCACACAAAAGCACTTGGCCAAAATAAAATCAAGGCAAGAGTGATCTTTTATCAACATCTTTTTAGCTGTTACGTGTGAGGATATTATTTGCACACCTAAATAATAAATAAAGGTGTTCATAAATCTTGGATGACTGCTGCATTATGCTCTGGGTGGCTCCAGCAATCAAATGTACGCTCCTTGTACATGTCTGCTGCACGATACTGGGGCCTGACAGTGCTGACACATGGTACATTTTCCCAGCCACAGCATCAAGTTTTGTACATTCAAGCTTGCTCATTCTCCTCCACATTTACCCAATGTCTACCTCATGCTTAATCCTGAAACAGTAAGCATGAAATGACAGTTTTCCACACCGTTTATCATCTTCGACACAAGATCAAAGGCAAAACTGGCCCTTTGTTGCACATTAATTCAGCTGCCACGCTCAGTAGGATTATAACTTGTTTCAGATTGTAAATAAATGTACGATTGAGGAGGATAATTACTGGTCTGATTTCCCTACGCACCTCCCTCCTCAAACGCTGGACTGAACTTGTTTAAATATATTCAGATTGGTTCTTTAACAGCCAGCAGAGCGAAGAGCTCATAAAAGCTTCTCGGTCTAGAACTGTTTTCTAGTATAATACACAATCCTATTCTTTTGTTGTTATGCTTTTCACTAAATTAAGTAAATGGGTCTAATGCAACATAATTTAATCTGCATTTTTTTCATAAATTTGACGGCATGTGAGATCGCTGGCCAGGCCAGCATGTGTTGCACATCCTTAATTGCGCTGATGAGCTGTTAAGAGTCAGCCATGTTGCTGTGGGACTGGAGTCACATGTAGACCAGACCAGGTAAGGATGGCAGATTTCTTTTCCTAGTTGACCAGTTGGGGTTTTATTTAATGAAAATCAATGATAATCTTATGGTTACCATTGCTGAGACCAGCCTTCGGTTCCACATTTTTTATTGAAATTAATTTGCCTTAAATTCCACCAGCTGCAATGGTGGGATTTGAAGCCATGTTCACAAAACTTTAGCCTCAGCCGACTGGACTTCCGGTGACGGCGGGCGGGAGGCAGCCGCACGTTGGAGGGCTCCCGCTCAGTTACAGAATTTGCGGAGTTTTAACGCCTGGTCCCCGGGGCAACGGAGGTTGAAAAAGTTGTAGGAAGGCACAGGGAGGAGAAATTTCCAGGTTTGGGGAAAAAACGGCCGTGAAAAAGGGGGTCAATGAAAGTCCGCTGGTGAGTGGAAAAGGCAGCGCAGGAACTGTAAGGAAAGTGGAGGCTGGGGCACCAGGGGGAGGCCGCATTGCTCACTTCTGAAGAAATGACCAAGGTGGTGGACGTGGAACTTGAAAAACAGTTCACAAAGCACATGGAAGCGATGAAGAAGGAGATGGGGGTGGTATTGAAAGTGCTGGTGGAGGAGGCGATTGCCCCGGTGAGGGCGGTGGTATCAAGCGCAGCGGTGGAGGTGCGGGAGCAAGGTGAGACACTGAAGGAAGTGGAAGAGGCATTATCGCAGCACAGTGATCAACTCACCTCGATGGGGAAGGAGCTGCAGAGGGTGAATGGTGATAGAGACCAACAAGGGTCTGTGAGCCAAAATGGAAGATCTGGAAAACAGATCCAGGTGGCAGAATCTGAGGATCGTGGGTCTGCCTGAAGGGGTGGAAGGCCCGAGGCCGACAGAGTATTTTGCCATGAAGTTGGCAGAGCTATTGGGGGAGGGGGACGATCCCTCTCGCTACGAACTGGATCGGGCTCATAGGTCGTGGAGGCCTATACCAAAGGTGAGTGAGCCGCTTAGTGACTGTTTGTTTCCGTAGGTACAGCGTGAAGGAGAAGGTCCTGTGCTGGGCAAAGCAGAAGCGGGTGGTGCAGTGGGCTGGAGCTGGTATACGCATATACCAGGACTTTACGGTGGAGCTGGCGAGGAGGCGGGCTGCCTTCAGCCGGGTGAAGAAGGCACTGTACATCAGTAAGGTGTATATAATAATATATCCAGCTAAGTTGAGGGTGACCTACGAATCCAAGGACTTTTATCTTGGGACGGCGGAAGCGGCGGAGGAGTTTGCGAAGGCAGAAGGACTGTGGCAGAATTGAGAAATGGGACTGAAAGCGGGTCTTGTACCGTGTAGCCTCATGTAACTTTATTTTTTCACTGCGTGTTGGTGTATGTACTAAATGAGTCGATGCTGTATATTTGGACAAGGGGGAAGAGTTGGGACTTTCATTTGTAATGAAGGTTCTTTGGGGCTTGGTGGTGTATGCTGGGGTTGTGTGCTAAAGGGATTTCTTTGTTTCCCTGGGACCAGGCAAGGGGGAAGGAGACCAGCGCGGGGGCCTCCATGCTGGCCGGTTTAAACCGACCAGAGAACGGGAGTGAGGTTGGGTGAGGGGCTGTGGCCATTGGAGCCTGGTAGAGCATGTTTCAGTGAGTCTAGCCAGGGTGAAAATTTGGGGAAAGGAACCGAGGCTGGGGGGAGAAGTTTACAAGAGGAAGTGGAGGGGAGGAATCTGTGGGAGGGGGTGGGAGGGGGGGGGGGGGGGGGGGAGGGCAGTCTACAATTCATGGGTGTCATTCACAGTACAATTTTGGGTATTGGATGGCTTTGAATATTAGGGGGGAGGGGGGTTGGGGGGTGAACTATATACATCAATGGTGACCATGACTATTCCTGATTCCTTTTTTCTTTTTTTTTCATGGGAGGTTTTGTTTTATTTGATGCGTATATTATCATGCGGGCCATTGTTTGGGGGTTGGTGGGAGGATGGGATCGTTGTTGATAAGGGGATTGACATTGTATTCGTTACCGTTTGCTGTTGGTGGGGTGCTAATTGTTAAGCAAATGTGAAAATGGAGAATAAAAATATTTTTTAAAAGTACTAGCCTCAGCCCCTGGATTACTAGCTCGGTGACATCACCACTATGTCTCCATCTCCCCCTAAATTTGACCTCTGAACTATTTTTGAAGTAAGTGCTGGGTTGGAATTTTTTGTGTTTTGTGTCAAAAATATTAATCCAATGAAACATAGGAACATAGGAATTAGGAGCAGGAGTGGGCAATTCAGCCCCTCGAGCTTGCTCCGTTGTTTAATCAGATCATGGCTGATCTCTTCCTGGTGTCAAATCCACCTCCCACATATTGCCCATTTCTCGGTATCCTTTTTCAAAATCAGAAATATATCTTATCTCCTTCTTGAAACCATTGAATGATTCAGATTCCACCACACAATGAGACAGCAAGCCCCACAAATTCACCACCAACCACAAGAAGCATTTCCTCCTCATCTGAGTTCTAAATCTACCGCCTCTCAACCTATATCTGTGACCTCTCGTTCTAGATTGTCCCACAAGGGGAAACATTTGGTCCACGTTTAGTATCCCTTTTAGTATTTTATACACCTCGATCAGATCCATTCTCAAAACACCTGCAAGTATAATCTGCTTAATTTCTCCTCATACGTCTGCCCTTTCATCCCTGGAATCAATCTGGCGAACCTCCTCTGAACTCTAATGTCTCTAATGCCACCACTAATGCCACCACGGTAGCATTGTTGATAGCACAATGGCTTCACAGCTCCAGGGTCCCAGGATCGATTCCGGCTTGGGTCACTGTCTGTGCGGAGTCTGCACATCCTCCCAGTATGTGCGTGGGTTTCCACCGGGTGCTCCGGTTTCCTCCCACAGTCCAAAGATGTGCAGGTTAGGTGGATTGGCCATGATAAATTGCCCTTAGTGTCCAAAATTGCCCTTAGTGTTGGGTGGGGTTGCTGGGTTGTGGGGATGGGGTGGAGGTGTTGACCTTGGGTAGGGTGCTCTTCCCAAGAGCCGGTGCAGACTCGATGGACCGAATGGCCTCCTTCTGCACTGTAAATTCTATGATATCTATGATATCCTTCCTCAAATAATAAGGCCAAAACTGGACTCAATGACATGTTATTTTATTCAACGGAATATATTGACTATCATTATTGATTAATATTCAGTTCCTTGACAGCTTGGTGCTGTCCTGCCTTTAACGCATTGTCGTTGTCTTCATTTTTTATCAATGGCCCTCCAACAGTTTTATTTTGTGCTTTTTTTTTTCATTTTCTTCATGTTTTGCATACATATCTTAATGCCCAGGAACTCCAATTTAAAATATTGGAGAACATGGGGAAGGAGTAGGAGAATGGAATGAGACAAGTTGGCTAATTTGTTGAAATATAGCAGAAGAGATTTGGGGCTCTATTGTTGCTTGCATGCTGTAACATTTAATGATTTTTAGAGACTGATGATACATTTAGAACGCAATTGTTAGATTCTTGGTCCTGATTATAGATCAGCTAAAGGATTTGAATGCAACAACAAAGGAAAGGAATTGCATTTTCACAATCTCAAGATGTCCAAAGTGCTTTGAAAGCATTTAAGTACTTTGAAATTGTAATTACTGTTGTAAGGCAAGAAATACAGCAGCAGCTGATCTACACAGACCAGAGTCCCATAAACTGCAACAAAACACATGACCAAAAAACCTGTTTTACTGAAGTTTTTTGAGGGAAATATATTTGCCAGAACACCAAAAAGACTCATTATTTCTTCTTTGATCGTGTCATAGGATCTTTCATTCTCAACAGAGATACCCTTAATCTCTCACCTGAAAGGCAGCTTCATCAAAAATCGAGCATTTTCTCATTGCAGCATTGAATGAATACACAAGTCTGTGGAGGGGGTTTTGAATACACAACATTCTGGTACAGAGGCAAGCTTTCACTATTGGCACAAGGTTGACACCATTTAACATCAAAATCAACTTATACTTCCATATCATAATCTTTAACATAACAATGTTAGCAGTTCAGGATTGAGCTAGGGGGATGTGATAGCCGAAGGTTAAAACTTCATACGCCACCAAGTAGGCAGGATAACAACTAGGTTTATTTACTCACTGTATTACAATTACACTCCCCCTCACCCCGCAGGGTCACCCTCATTGGGGTTTATATCCTGTGAGGTTCCTCCCAATTAGGGGGAGGCTCCCCTCCCCACCATCCCCCAATCACCTGGGGAGCTTTTACTCTAAGGTGTAGGGGAACCATATACAATATAGGGTTTGGCCCCTGAGGGGGGTCACAACATCCCTCACCCGTCCCCCCCAAGTCTGGAGAAATGTCCATTGCTTCAGGTAGTGGTTCCCTTGGCCGCTTGGAAAGCGGACGGTGACCAAGTGGTGGTCTGGGGCGAAATTCTCCGACCCCCAGCAGGGTCGGAGAATCGCCTGGGATCCGCCGAAAATCCCGCCCCCGCCGTGGCAGAGATTCTCCGCCACCCGGGAAGTGGCGGTGTCGGGAATCTCGCCACTCCGATCGGCGAGGCCCCTGCGGTGATTCTCCAGCCCGGATGGGCCGAAGTCCCGCCGCTGGGAGGCCTCTCCCGCCGCCGAGGTTTGAACCACCTCTGTAACGGCGGGATCGGCAGCGCGAGCGGGCCCCGGGGTCCTGGGGGGGCGATCGAACCCTGGGGGGTGCCCCCATGGTGGCCTGGCCCGCGATCGGAGCCCCCCGCTCAGACTCCGGGCCAGTGCCCTGCGTGCACTCTTTCTCCTTCCGTGGCCGCCACGGCCTCCGCCATGGCGGAAGCGGAAGAGAAACCCACATCGCGCAGGCGCCGGTGGTGACGTCAGCGGCAGCTGGCTGCTGACGTCACTGCCGGCACATGCGCCGACCAGCGAAAGCCTTTCGGCCAGCCCCACTGCCGGGGGCGCCTGTATTTTGCGCCAGTCTTCTGGTGCCAACCGCTCCGGCGCGGGGCTGGCCCCCAAAGGTGGGGAGAATTCCCCACCTTTGGGGAGGCCCGACCCCTGAGTGGTTGGCGCCACTCCCCTACGCCGGGATCCTCCGTCACGCCGGGTAGGGGAGAATCCAACCCAAGGTCGGTCCGGGAAGTGTGTAGTGCACTGGCAACCGCCATTTTCGTGAAGAACGCTGAGGTGGGAGTGATTCAGCCAGCAAAAGTGTTGGCGCATATGGCGGAAGTATGCTGTCGTCGGGTGGGCCGGTGCCCGTGACAGAACCATCGTCGTCGTTGAATGGCTCCGCGGGTGTATGGGGTACCTCAGCTTCCCGATGTCTGACAGGCGATGGCAAGCGGTCCTCTGGCCTCAGGGGTCCTCCTAGACCGTAAAGGGGATTGTGACCCAGCCCATCACTCGGAGGACCACATCAGGGATCCGTGTCGCTCCGGTGCCAAAATTCCGCACGTTGACCACATCACCCGGCTCGAAAATGCGTAGTGATGAGCCTTGATGTCAGTCTGCCTGAGAGTGATCCTGCCGTTGGCGGATCACTTCTCCAATGTCGAGACATATGAGGTTGAGGGGAGTTGTGAGCCATCATGCCATGCGCAATTCCACCGGTGCAATCCCAATGGGGGCATGCGGTGTCGTACGGTAGAGAAAGCGAGTCAGCTGTGTCTCCCACGTTCCGGTGATCACCTTTTTCATGGCCCGCTTCACGATCTGGACTGCCCACTCAGTCAATCTGTTGGAGGACAGGTAATACGGGGCATTCTTTGCATGCCATTTTCCATTCACGGCCATGAATGATGTAACGTCTTGGCTGGTGAAGGCTGTTCTATTATCTGTTACCAGGACTTTGAGTATTCCGAGTCTGCTAAAAATGTGTCATAGCCTGTCTACGGTCATCTGTGTAGTCGCAGTTTGTACCAGGTGGACCTTGAGACATTTGAAATGGGCATCTACCAGGATAAGAAATGTGGCCCCCTGGAACAGGCCGGCAAAGTCCATGCAGACATGGTACCATGGTTTCCCAGCCATTGCCATGGATGCATCTGGGCCACCAGTGGGGCCTTCTGGTGCTCCTGGCAAGCGCCAGAATCTCTTAATCTCTGAGTCAATCCCAGGCCACCAAATGTAGCTGTGAGCCAGAATCTTCATTTCGGCCACCCCTGTGTGCCCGTTCTGGCGGTCCTTCAACAAGGACATGTGACCCTGCTCAGGACGACCACTCACGTCCCCACAAAAGGTCATCATCTTCTACACTCAGCTCCAGTAGCTTCATGGTGTAGGCCCTCAGATTGTCCAACAGTGCTCTATGCTGGGCACCGTATTGAACCATGTGCCAGACTCGTGACAGTTGTGGATCTGACTGGGTCCACTCTTTGATATGAGCCGCCATGATTGGCAAGGTATCTATGAAGTGGAGGGTTGCGAATACCTTCGTGACCAAAGTGGGCGCTGGTGATTTTGTGGAGAGGGGCAGGCAGCTCAACGCATCGCCATGTGGTATTCTTGTGTCCAGGCAGTGCGCCAGTGTGTATTGGTAGGCAACTAGTAGCAAAGCCCACAGTTGGACCCAGGCAGATGTGACCAGCGGGATCACTCTGTCCTCTTTAAATAATCCCAGCAGGTGCTTCTGGTCTGTATAAATCGTAACGACGCGCCTGTAAACGTACTGATGGAACTTCTATACCACAAATACAATGGCCAAATCTTCCTTCTCAACCTGCTCATAATTTTGCTTGCTGTTGGTGAGCATACGGGAAGTATAGGCTATTGGCCGTTCTGAGCTACCGGGCTACTAGTGTACCAGGACTGCTCCGATGCCATAAAGAGAGGCATCGCTCATGAGGAGCTTCAACAGGTCGAAGTGTAACAGTAGTTCATTTGATGATAGGCGCCGCTTAACCTCCTGGAATGCCTTCTGATGCAAGGGGCCCCAAGGTGGCATTGGCAGCAGGGTGGGCGGGTGGGGGGGGGGAGCCTGCGAATGGGTGGCAGGGCCAGGATGACTCATCACAGGACTGGGGCAGTGACCTGGCATGGACAACCATTGCCGTGGCCTACAAGGATGGCGCAACGTCGAGGGCTGA
Organism: Scyliorhinus canicula; assembly: GCF_902713615.1. Classification (NCBI taxonomy): domain Eukaryota; kingdom Metazoa; phylum Chordata; class Chondrichthyes; order Carcharhiniformes; family Scyliorhinidae; genus Scyliorhinus; species Scyliorhinus canicula. Next base: position 178,422,675 of record NC_052152.1, read on the forward strand.
AGGGCCTGTACTGCGCTGTAATGTTCTGTGTTCTATGTTGCTGCGCACTGCACTGATCAGCCACCATGGCCCATGTTTCTGCAGAGTGACACTGGCCTTTTGCGCGTTGGAGTGCTGCCCTCTTTAGTGTGTGGGTCTGGAGGTGTGTCGCTCAAACGGAGGGGGTTGTCAGATGGGCTGGCCACTCCCAGGTCCCCTGGGTGTAAGGCCCCGGGCTGCGCTCCACCTATGGGATAGAGGAGCAGCTGCAGTGAGATCCAGAAGCCCCGTGGTCCTCTGGTGCTGACATTCATGGCTTCACGCCAGTGCCTGCACCATGCAGTTAAAACCATGCACCATGGAGCTCATGCCTTCAGCCATGGGGGTCATGCACAGTGGGTAACACTGTTACTTTACAGCTCCAGGGTCCCAGGTTCGATTTCCGGCTTGGGTCACTGTCTGTGCGGAGCCTGCATGTTCCCCCCGCGTCTGTGTGGGATTCCTCCGGGTGCTCTGGTTTCCTCCCACAAGTCTCAAAAGACGTGCTGTTATGTGAATTGGACATTCTGAATTCTCCCTCTGTGTACTCAAACAGGCGCTGGAATGTGGTGACTAGGGGCTTTTCACAGTAACTTCATTGCAGTGTTAATGTAGGCCTACTTGTGACAATAATAAAGGTTATTATGAGCTGAACCACTGAGTGGACATCCCCACAATGGAGTCCATCTCCTACACCAAGGTCTTCGCCGCGGACACCATCCTTGCAGTTTTGGCCTCACTGTGTTGGAGTGATGACACCATCTCCTTGGATCAAAGGCGAGTGGGCTTCTCCAGTTGGCCTTGCAGTGCGCAGAGGGATGTTGTCACCCTTCTTGATTCACAGAGCCCTGCCTCTGTAGTTCCATCAGCTCGGGGACGACTGCCCCCGGGGCCTCTTCATGGTGATGTCCAAGAAATGGCCTCCTTCTGCACTGTAAATTCTATGAAATCACCCTCAGAGCTGCTTGGGTCTGGTAATTCCAGGGGGTGCGAGGATGGACTGGGATGCTTGCCTGATTGCCCTGCAAGAGAAGGGAGATGGCATTAGTGCATCATGGGGAATAAATTATGTGAGATGTTTACTTGTGAGGTGCGAGGAATGACTATATGTCCTTCGGGCTCTCACTTTTGTTCACTGCCCCCACTTTGCCATCGGCACAGGCACGGTGCTGTTCCTTCCCGACCAGCTCACGGGCTCTTTCCTCATGTGGTGTGAGGTTCCGGAGCTCGCACAATACTCCGAGTGGCTGTGCCCTCTCACGTTGGTGGTACTCGATTTTAAACGGTGGGGATACAGATGGGAAGAGTGTGGGCTGGTGTCCAGCCATTTCAGATGGTTGAAGAGTGGCATGCGTGGGACTTGAGTGGAATCAGGAATGTAAGGAGCTGAGTTGAAACGGGGGGCATCTTGGGGATGGGAAGGAGGGTAAAGACCGTCTTGAGACACGTGGGCAACCCGTAAGGTGGCTAAATGGGCAATCACCTTGGAGGTGCGAGGGAGGGGTGAGAGTCTGGAGGTGGCAGACTTATCTTGGCCACACGAAGAAGATCATTCATTTTCTTCCGACGCTGTTGCCTCATTCTCTTCTGGAGTGAGCTGGCACTCACTAATGCCGCAATAGCCTCCCAGCCGGGGGTGGTCACCTTGCGGGTGGTACGTCTTCTGGAGTGCGAGTATGGGATGGCATGCGGAAGTCTGGTTAGAGCTCTTGTGAATCTTGGAGCCTGCTTCCTGGCAGCCATCTCACCTCTAATAGATGTGGAAAAAGTGCTGGGGATGCATTTATATAATAATAATTGCTTATTGTCACAAGTAGCCTTCAATGAAAAGCCCCTAACCTCCACATCCGGCGCCTGTTCGGGGAGGCCAGTATGGGAATTGAACCCCCGCTGCTGGTCTTGCTCTGCATTACAAGCCAGCTGTTTAGCCTACTGTGCTAATTATGGAGCTCCCCAGTGAAGACAGTGGGCGGGCGAGTGAATCAGCGGGAGGCTGCTGAGAGCATGGAGTAATTCACGTGGAGAAAATAACTTTTGTTTATGAGGCTCAAAATTACATGAGAAATCGTCAGCAGGATTTGCACTGTGGTTCTCATTGGACCTGGTACTTTGCCATTTTCTGGTAAGATTGCACCCTATATCTCCTATTCCAATTCCAATTCTCTTCCTGCATCTAATGGTGCACAAAGGCAGATGTTTGTCTCTTTCCATAGCTGGTAATTACTAGAACAAGTCACTAGTCTGTTGCCAGGGTCTTATGGCTTGAGGAGCTCCACTCTACATCAAGTTTGGCTGACCAGGAATCGCTCCTGCTCTTAGCCCCATTGGCGCATTGGAAGGATTTCGCAGGATGACACTCAACCTGTTTGGCCATTAACACAGGGCTCAATAGCTGGCTTTTAAAGCAGACCAAGGCAGGCCAGCAGCTGTGGGTTCAATTCCCATACCAGCCTCCCCGAACAGGTGCTGGAATGTGGCGACGAGGGGCTTTTCACAGTAACTTCATTTGAAGCCTACTTGTGACAATAAGCTTTTTTCATTTCATGTTATGGATGCACCTTTCTTGGCCAACAGGTCTAAGGGGTGGGACTGGAACCCAAAGCTTCTGCCTCAGGGGCAGGAACATTACCCACTGCTCCACAGCACCTCCTATATCGCCGATTCGCAGGGTAGAATTCTGGGGACATTTGTGTTTACAAAGCACATCAATAGTTTGGAAATAGGTCTAAATGGAATGATGTTGACATTTGTAGATAATACCAAAATAGGAGGTAGAATTAATTTGTAGAAGACCAAAAAAACGTGCAAAGGGCTGCGAATGAGATGGGGAAATGAACTAAAAAGAGGGAATTCAATATCTGTGGGTGAGGTGATGTAGAAGTAGGTGGTCACTATGCCCTAATGGCCAAAGGCACAGTGCTGTTGATGAACTTTGGGATTTGTGGGCAGAGGTTCATAGAATTAACGATGACACCTCAGGGTGATGAGGCTGTAGGAAAAGCGAATAAAACCTAGCATTTTATCTTGAAAGATAAAAGCCAAGAGGGATTGATGACCCTATATAAATGTAAATCAGACCTTATAATGTGTATAATGTGTGCAGAAGTGAACTTCATAGTATTGAAAGGATAGTGTCCATTCTGAGTCTGAAATATCAGTGCGTAAGTCCTCACTTAAGGTTACAGCTGGGTGCCTGATGATCACAATTTAAGTGGAACCACTTTACGTGAATCATGAGTTCAGTAATCAAAGTTAAAGCCACAGCTTCGATTCTCTGGACATTGCTTGTCTGGAAAGACCAATGTGCAAGTTGAAATACTGTGCATTCCTAACTGGAATAAAAATGAAAGAGGTCAATAAATCATAGAATACCTACAGTGCAAAAAGTGGTCATTTGGCCTATGAAGTCTGCACTGATCCTTCGAATGAGCACTCTACCCATGTCCATTCCCTCATCCACCCACTGTATCCCCATAACCCCATAACCTAACCATGTATATTTTTGGACAGTAAGTGGCAATTTAGAATGGCAAATCCACCTAACCTGCACATCTTTGAACTGTGGGAGGAAATTGAAGCATCCAGAGGAAACCCACACAGACAAGGGGAAAATGTTCAAACCCCACGCAGACAGTGACCCAAGGTCAGCATTAAACCCAGATCTTTGGCGCTGTCAGGCAGCAGTGTCAACCATTGTGCCAAATATTGTAGGAGTATGTACATAGTTGAGATAAAGACTTGGGAGGATATGTAAAGTAAAGGGTTAACACGAGGAGGCACCTGGTACTGATATAACTATGATGTAATGTCACATGGCAAAAAGACTGCGATCAGGTGAGAAGCAGCAGTATGACCTTATAGCTCTGTAAATAAACAAGAATGGCTTAACCAATAACCATCTACATGAGCATTCTTAGGGTAATAGGCAAATCCTAAAGAAACCCCACTGAGAGCTTCGATCCAAAATGAAACAAATATGACAGAAATATTTGTTATTTCTGAGGGTTTTGGCCAAGGGTGGTATGACTGGTACAGGCTTGGAGGGCTGAAGGGCCTGTTCCTGTGCTGTATTGTTCTTTGTTCAATTCAAAGTGGATAACACTAATATTACGATACCAGATCAGATCCCAAAAGTGGCTCGGACACTTGCCCAAAACTTTAATATGTTAGTTTATTTTGTAAGATCGTGCAGAAATAATGATTCGCTCCAGGAGTGGTTGCATGAAGCAATAGGGATTTGGTATTTTTAAAACAAAACTTCATTAGAAATCCAATATTAAATTCTTTAACTTCACCACAAAAAGAACAGCTTACACATGCCCCTTAAACACTACCACTCAATTCACCATTAAACACCAAGAAAAGAAAACTACAACTCTCAATCCATCTTAAAATCGGCATTGGCATGCTTGCTTTACAAAACTGATTTGGACTGCTGTTAGAACCTCTGTAGACTCTGGTTGAATGTCTTCAAAAAGCTGGTTCACCTGACATGTTTCAGCTTCTTCCTTGTCCTCACATAAGACTGCTCTGCTTTAAATATTATTTCTCATTTTATAACTATCTTACTGGAGATGAATTGTCGACTCGGTGTCAGACAGATCAGACTTCAATTTCCCCTCCAAAAGCTTTCTCAAAAGTGTCTTTGAATTCCTTAGTTCCACTCAGCAATGACATCAAGCTGAAAAACAAATTAACTCTACAGATTGAAAGTGCATTAACTTCCAGGGACTTTTCCCAGTCAAACCACAGTGCATTAGCACAGATTAAAAACACATTTCTCTGGTCAATTTCACCTTCCAGCTCCTAAAAGCTCCCAAGCCCTGCAAACAAAATCCTTTTAAAAAACATGATCACTGCAGTCAAACACACTATAACCCCAGGCTTTTCAATTGCCCCAATATTTAGAATCCAAATTTCCTAAAATCCTCCATACGCCACACAAAATCACTTGAAAAGCCCTGTGCAGCATAGTTTCTGCGTCTCATACACAGCGCTTCTGAAACTAAGCGAAACTTCTCGCTCCTTTCCCACTTTGTCTCTCTCCTTTGGTACTGTGGCTCTCTCTCTCTCCTTTCCCACTCTGTCTCTTCCTTTTGCTCCTTTCCCACACTATCTGTGTCTCTTCTTTCACACTGTGACTCTCTCTCTGCTTTCCCACTCCATGGTCAGGACTTGACGCCCCCTTCCCCAACCCCCTCCCCCACATCCCCACCCCCAAAAGGTATGGCTGTCCATCGGCCACCATCAGGATCTTTTGGTCCCACAGGTCTACAGGCTTTTGCATGGCTCACCTGCCCTGCCATGGAGGGGGGAGGGGGGGGGGGGGTTCAACTTCAGCAGATAATCCTGCCAGTGGGGAGGGCTGTCTCTGTCTCTGTCCGTCTCTATCTCGCTCTGTCTCTGTCTCTCTCTGAAGAAGAGGGGGCTGGGGCTGCTGATGGAACTTGGGGGGGCATGCAGGGGGCTTATGAAGGTAACCCGTAGAGTGGATGTTGATGGGGCACTGATTGGAGGGGGTGAGGGGTGACGTGCGGATGGATCCAGGAGCCCTGGTCCTCCCCACCCCACCCCTCACCCTCGACCACAAGCCTCGAGTTGCCTACACTTCACCACCTGATAGGTAGCCAGCAGCTTCCAGTCCCGTTGCTGCTTCTAGATCTCGGGCCTTGCTCTCTCCTTGCAGCCTAGGCCTCTGGTGATGGCACCGGCAGCTCTGGCATCAGAACATGGTGGCTGCTGGCCCAGAGTGCAGCACAGGGTGGGGGTGGGGGGTGGGATCAGAGTGCAGATGATATAAAACCAAAACTGCATTAAAGTGAAACGATGTTAAATGGGACGACTGAAAGTGAGGGTTTACTGTATGTCATTGATATACAATCTAGATGGCTGGCTTCACTATTCCTTAGTGCAGGATTAAGCAGATGTCATGTCTTGAATCCTTTTTAGATTTACATATGGTCATCAGTGACTCTTAGTTTTTAGATTCAAGGATGTAACGAGGGCTACTCATGCCGAAAAGACATGTGACTTTTCACAGGAAGGGATTTGGGTAGGCCGGCAGGAATAACTGCTGATACAAAAGCAAAAAACTGCAAATTCTGGAAATCTGAAAAAAAAAGCAGAAAGTGTTGGACATATTCAGCAGGTCAGGCAACATCCATGGGGGGAGAAACAGAATTAAATTTCAGCTCTGTGACCTCGCGGACACCCCCTTGAAATAGTACTTCCAGTCAGCTTCTAATGCTAATTGTTGCGGTAAAAAATTGAAACCACTCGAGTCTGTAAATTGCAGTAACTGAGACTTTATTCAAAAACATACATAGCCCTGTTCCTACAGGGTGTCTGTCTGGTACCAAGGGTGTGTAACGTGTTTATAACTGGTTACTACCTTACACTATAAATATCACAAGCAGCATTACACTGGCTGCAGCTGTAACGTAACTAATTGAAGGCTGAAGTCTGGGCTTCTTATCACACTATTGCTTACTCATCCTGCGAAGGTCACTAAGTTTGCGATTGCTACTTTCACACAGCAACATGCTGAGAAAGGGCTCTAATAACTATTCTTTTAAAGCCGTTAACGCTTATTACTGCATTTTCCTACTTCAAAGCTATTAATGTTTCATGTCAAATTATTTCAATTACCGCATTACATAATCTTGAGTAATTTGGCTGACCATTTTGGGCGGTAAATGAGGCTTTGATTTATCGAAAGGTATTGCCATTCTAGTAATTTTGTTTTAATTCTAGATAGCCTAAGGAAACTGTGTGGTTAAAGTAGGGGTGAATGGGAATTAGAACAGTAAGTTTTTGGACACAAGCTAAGCTGCATGGTCACATTATTCTCAACAGACACTCTGCATTTAAATCGCCCCGTAGGTCCAAACTGTTTAAATCAGGTCTGACACTTAACTGGAGCTATATCCCATTTACTATTCCACGCAGTGTGAGAATGCCTCCTCCATGACGGTTTGCATCATTTCACTCTTGGGTCAGGCTGAAACAAATATGTTTAGCTTTTAAAAGGGGCTTGACAGGGTAAATGCTCCCCTTGTGGGAGAGTTTAGTACCCGAGGGTGCTGAGTCAGAGAGGTGGCTAACATTGTGCCATGAGGCATGATGGTAAAAGAGGCTAACAGACATGTGTGTGAACAGCTCCAGCTCAACAAAATGAGTTTTGTGGGAAAAGGCAAAACAACAACTTGTATATCTGGACTCTTCACTGATACACTTGGTGTGGAAATAGCGAAAACAAGACTCTCCAAGGCCAACTACGTGGTAAAGGATCAAAAGAAGAAGCTTCTGAGGTTTCAGCAGTGATAACCCTGGGATCAACATTCGCAAGAAGAAACCCTGAGTTTAGAAACTCAGAGAAGAGCACACTCTGCAGAGCGGGCTTGGCCACTTCTCTCTTTTGGGTAATATATTGAGTTCAAGTTGTGAGACTTAGAACTTACGTAACTGTTCAAATAAGCACACAACTAGAGTCTTACTGAGTTAACTAAAGTTTGTATTGAGTATAGTCGTCATTATGACGGATTTGTCTGTTTCACCAATTGAAGCCAGTAGAGGGCGACAACAGTTTGGCAGCCCATGTGTGGGCATGACCTAAGCTCAGAGCTCAATGAGTACCTGAACCGTAAATGACCCAAATGGATAGATAGTTCTGGGAAATAACTAAAGGATCTGGGACCCGTTTAACAGTGACAGTGGGAAGAAGCCCATTCAGAGTTACGAAAACACACGTCTAAATGCAAGACAGCGATAGCAGTACTTAGTTGTATGCAAGAATTAAGTGATAAAGAAATGGAGAAAGAAAATTTTAAACATGAGGTGGAAGTTGTGAAATCAGACTTATCGATATCACAGAATAAATTACTGACAGAAGTGCAAAAGTACCAGATGAATTTGGTTCATATGAACCAATTCCAAATGGAAACTACGAAAGCTTATGTAGAAAAGGTGCCAGCTGTTCTGAAGGAAGCTCAGCTCAGAAAGAAATTGAAAAGTTAAATCAGAAATGTGTTGATATACAAGCAACCATAAAAGTGTTGTGCCAAATGAGTAAGACTTCCCAACATCAAACCACTAATTATTTCAAATATCAGCATGAGGTTGATAAGTTGAAGTCACAACTCCAGATCCGGAGCTGTGGAATCAGAGAATACGGAGGAAGGTGAGGCAGATTGGGGTGAACTGGATGAAGCCATGCAAGAATACGGCACTCGGGAGGAGGTTGAGTAGCCTAAACCTCCTCCTCCTCGGTCTGGAGATTCGATGTTACAATTGCAGCCACTTTGGCCACTAGGAACGGGATTGTCAGGCACCATACCAGCAGCAACCATGACAACAATCCCAGGGAAAAGGATCCAGTCTGCCGATACCCCCTTCCTTAGAAGGACCACAGAGGCAGGAGCAGGGATATGCTCCAATGGCCCCCGTTGTAGGGCCTACAAACAACCTTTATACAGACCTCTTGGGAAATAATTTGAGTGCATGTGGGGTCAGGTCTCTCCAATGTGGGTGTGTAGCGCTAGGTGGGATGTGTGAGACGATCTCTTGTGGATGGTGAGATAGGAGACCGCCTCGCTGAATTCTTATGGGATACTGGAGGTTCCCATGGCACCCTAAACACATCCAAACTCACAAACCTACCATAGCGCACTGAGAAAATATTGGGTGGGATTTTGTGTTCCTGAGACCATGGGTTTGATTCTCCCGTCGCTGACGCCAAAGAATGTCATTTCCTGACCAATTGGGGGGGATGTCGATTTCGCGATGCGTATCGGCGGCCTCGGGCCATTATCTGAGGCCCGTCCCCTGATGCTCTGCCCCCGACCGGCCGAGTTCCCGACGGCAGAGGACTCATGTGGTCTTTAGGGCAGCACAGTAGCATAGTGGTTAGCACAGTTGCTTCACAGCTCCAGGGTCCCAGGTTCGATTGTCGGCTTGGGTCACTGTCTGTGCGGAGTCTGCACGTTCTCCCCATGTGTGCGTGGGTTTCCTCTGGGTGCTCCGCTTTCCTCCCACAGTTCAAAGACATGCAGGTTAGGTCGATTGGCCATGATAAATTGCCCTTAGTGTCCAAAAAGGTTAGGTGGCTTTGCTGGGTTGCGGGGATGGGGTGGAGGTGTGGGCTTGGGTGGGGTGCTCTTTCCGGGGGCCGGTGCAGACTCGATGGGCCAAGTGGCCTCCTTCAGCAATGTATATTCTATTCTATTCTATCATCCGTCGGGAACTCAGTGTGACGGCTGCGGACTCAGTCTAGCACTCCCACATTCGAGGGAGGGCCGATCCGCGGGCAGGGGGCACTGTGGGGGGCTGGTCCAGGGCGCGCGACCGGCCAAAGGGCGGGCACTATATCGCGGGCTGGGTCTGCGCGCAGCCTTCACATGATGCACGGTGCAGCCACTGCAGGCCGCTGCGCCGGGCGCATGCGCAGCCACAGACCCAGCAATTCTCCGGGGCGTATTGGCAGTTTGAGCCAGGTGCCCTTCGCTGCCGTCCTGCTAACCCCCAACAAAACGGGTAATCAGTGGCCGTTTTGCGCCAGTTTTTCTGACATAAAGTGCCACCTTCCTACGCCTACATCGGGACATAGTCCCAGAATCGGAGAATCCAGCCCCAAGTGTTGACACCGAGGCAGGATTCATGGACTTACACGACAGCAAAACTCACACCTCACCTGAACCGATTCAGCGATGTTGAGGGACTAGCACCGGCGCCACGTGGAACACAATTGGTTCCAATGAGAAACGGTGCCGGATTCGCTGGATTCGCGATTGACACTCATGGGGCTGACAAGCTGCAGCCGCATATACACACTGCACTCCCCACTCACACCATCTCCGCCAACAAGATGGCAGCGAGGAGAAAGGCAACCTGTTTAATGGATGGCGAGCTGGAGACCCTCTTGGATGAGGCGTACCACCCTGTATCCCGGCCTAGGAAGGGGGCTGCCAGCTGACGCCTTTGGCCATGCCCGGGTGCAGGTGGCGGAGGCAGTCAACGGCATGAGGAACACCATCCGGACTGGCCAACAGTGCCGGAAGAAACTGCACGACCTCCTCCGGGCGGTCAGAGTGAGGAGGCAACACTGTACCCCTGGCAGCAACCTCGTCCCACACACGCGCAACCCAACATCCCCCTCCCCCCACACGGAGAGCAGTCAAACCTCTATCCTGCACCACATGTCAGCACCCATACCAGTCACCATGGCTGGGTGCCTTGGCCGCTGAAACCACCAAGTACCCACCCCCTGGGCTGCATGCGTGGGACTGTTGTTTTCTGGCCCCACCCTCAGGAGAAGGCCGCCCATAACTGCCAGGAGTGGGAGAAGACTGGAGGGGGACCACCATATCGGCGGAGTAGAGGGCCCTGGACATGGTCAGCAGCCCAGAGGAAGGGGAAGTTGCCGGGGTGGAGATCGGCCGTGGGTGAGGAAGTGAGTTGCGGTTCCCCATGCCACGTGTGTCAACCCCAACCCCCCCCAACACCGCCCCCAAGCCAACTTCACCCTCACCCCCACCCTCACCCCCACACCAACTTCACCTCCACCCTCAGTCCCACCCTCACCCCCACACCACTTTCACCTTCACCCTCATCCCCACCCTCACCCCCACACCCTCACACCTCCCATCACCCCCACACCACCTTCACCTCCACCCTCAGCCCCACCCTCATCCCCCCCCCTCACCCCCACACCACTTTCACCTTCACCCTCACCCCCCACCCTCACCCCCACCAGCCCCACTCACCCCGGTCTGCGGTCTTATAATGCATCTTGTCTTGTGTCTTGCAGGATCTGCTGGTGGTGGATTGGGTCCACCCGATGTCCCCCACCCCTGATCCCGGCCAGTGCCACAGCCGCTGCCCCCCCCCCGTGTGCTGACCAGCGATGAGGAGAGCAGCATGGACGGCAGCCCTTGACAAGAGACCCAAGATACCCCAGAGCACGAGTCGGAGGATGACACTGATTTCCCGTCACAGCTGTTTCCAACACCCTCCTCCATCCCAGCGGACTTCACCTCGGTTGGGCACTTTAGTGAAGAGGCTCCTGGGGCACTATCTGGTGCTCACCACACAGCTGCTCCAGTACAGCAGGTGGAGGTAGGAACACCTGAGGGGGCGGACGGTCAGAGAGCAGGCCGTCTCCAGGATCTAGCTGCCATCCAGATCGGTTTTGGGCTTCTGGAATGGACAGTCCCATTGACTGTGGAGATGCAGCCACAGAACCAGGGACTACATGAGTGGTTGTCGGTGAGCATCGAGCACCAGCTGGTGCAGTGGGAGGAGTCCAACCATGTGCAGGGGCAGGATGTGGTGCTGACCATGCATTTTACCGAGACCAACACCGCATGAATGGCGTCCACGGTGGGGAAATTGGGGGTGTGGGTTTTGGCTATAGATCTGCATGTCCAAGGCCTGGGGCATTCTATGACCACTTGGTACTGGCCGTGGGCCAGGACAGGGTTGCCACCTCAAAGGCAGCCATGCGCGAGAGCCACCTGGACATTGCAGCGATGCTTCTGAGCATGGCCCAGTCACAGCAGGCCATGGCTGAGAATGTCGACAGCATTGCCCAGTCACTGGCTGATGTGGCGCAGACCCAAAAGGTGGTGGCACAGTCAATGGGTAATGTGACGCAGTCCGAAACGGTGATGGTCCAATCCCTGTGCTCCATTGTCGCGAGCATGCAGACCCTGGCCGAGACCAGGGTGGGCCTCCAGGACTGGCAGCGCCAGATGGCGGGGGACCTCACGGGATAGCTCCGCTAGCAACCCTGAGGAATGGAGTAGCCCTGGGACCACCGGGCAACCCAAGGGAGGAGCAGGTGATGGGGTCCATGCCGGTGAATCCCGCAGTGGAGGTGCCGGAATACTGCAGCACCTTGTGGTCCCTCCTCCTGTCCCTGGTGTATCTGGTGGGCAGCGGTTAGAACAGAGTGACACGACTTCCGGTGGCGGCAATGTGGAGCTAAGCCGCACGTTCGGCAGCTCCCGCTTTCATAGGACTTGTGGGCTCTTTAAAGGGCCCCAAACGGCGCTGATTCGACGATTCCCGGTGTGTAAAGGGGCCTGGAGCAAAACCCCCTGGGATTTATGGTGCGGACCCGGGGTGGGGCGAGGAAACAAATCGGCAGCAGCTCCCCTGGAAAAGCGGGGGAAAGAGGACAAAATGGCCGTCGGTGGAGCCCCTGAGGAGTGGAGGCAGTGGGCGGAGGAGCAGCAGGTGGCCCTTCTGCGCTACTTTATGGAGCTGAAAGTGGAGTTGCTGGACTCTCTGAAGGTTACGACAAGTAAGCTGCTGGAGACCCAGACAACCCAGGGTGCAGCAATCCTTGAGTTGCAGCAGCAGGCCTCTGAGCGCGAGGATGAGGTCTCGGCCCTCGTGGGGAAGGTGGAGATGCACGAGGCGCTCCACAAACAGTGGCAGGATCGTTAGGAGGAGATGGAGTTTCGGTCAAGGAGGAATAACTTGCGGATTCTGGGCCTCGCGGAGGGGCTGGAGGGGTCGGACCTGCCGGCTTATGTGGCCGTGATGCTGAACTCGCTGGTGGGGGCAGGATCTTTCCATCTGCCCCTGGAGCAGGTGGGGGCCTACAGAGTACTGGCCAGGCGGCCTAAGGTGAATGAACCCCCGTGGGCGATGCTGGTGCGGTTCCAGATGCGGTTAAAGATGGGACACTAAGTCAGGACTGTATAGTCCAATGGACACTAATGCTCCAAGACCATGGCGTGACAGTTAAGGGAACCAGAACACCTACCTTTCTCGTAGACAATCTCAGTTGCAAAGGGGAACAGTACGAATGTCAGATCTTGACAACGATCAATCCCAAGGGATCATTCGTACCAAAGCAAAATGCGGGTGGGGGGAAAGCACAGAGCGGCAAGGCCCGGGCTGCTGCTCCCACCCTTAAAACCTTTTGTCGATGGCTCCTCCATGGTGGAGGATGTCATCCGCAAGACAGGTTGTGATGGCTACATGGAAAATCACCAAAGCACATCAATAGTAGAAATGGCATTAAAAGCAGACAAATTGCAGCAGTAGCTTACATGGTTAGTCACCCAGGTAATTTCCCCCACCAGTGGACATACACTCGGATAGCATGTACATGTCCAGTAGTTTGATAGAATTTTTGTCCCTATGGGAGGCTTTGCATCAGCAGACGGGAAGCCTTTGCCATCTGCACCACTTTCAAAGTACATTAATCAGTCAGCGAAGAGACAGAATACGGGATTATCAAGGTGAAAGCACATCATAAATCATCACCTGAAGGGAATATTAGAGCAGATAAATTGGCACAACAGGGTGCCCATGAAGGGGAGCCATGGCAGCCCCCAATCGGCGACCAAATTGATGCCGTCACAGTTAATCAGACAAAGATAGACAACCTGGGAGAGGGGCGGAAGGCAGATGAGGATTTGAAACAAATCAGGGATGAAGTGTTCCCGGCATCTTATAACAAATGGAAAGCTAAACTAGAGACGAAGGATGGTCTTATCCTTCAGGACAGAAGCTATGTGGTGGCAACCCAGGATCGGAACCAAAAAATCTATCAATGTCCCAATGACCAGGGACACCAGGATGTAAATGCAACTACGGAAAGAATTAAAATATTATGTTGGTGGCCCAAAGTAGATGGAGGGGTATAGTATTATGTGGAAAATTGTCTGATTTGTGACCAAAGTAATCTAGACCACTATGATAAGGAAGGAGAATTGAGTCACACCAGACTGATCAATGGGCCATGGGCAAATTTACAAATAGATGATGTGGGCCCCTTGCCACCATATAAGGTGGGGTACAAATACATTCTGGTTATCATTGATACCTTTAGCAAATGGATTGAAGCATTGCCTACCAGGTCAGACACAATAAAAGTGCTGGTACAGCAAGTGTTCACTCGACGGAGACTTCCCCGTGGCATTTAATCGGATCAAGGAATTCATTTCATCGCTCAAGTGATGCAGGATGTAATGAACCTATTAGGAATAAAACATAAATTCCACATAACCTATCCCCACAGTTAGCAATATAGTGGAAAGAATGAACAGAAACTTGGTAAAGCATGATTAGGAAAACTGTCCAAAAAAATAACCCTTCTTGGAATATAGTTCCACCCTTTGTTCTAATGAGACTAGGAAATACCGTATCCAGCTCAGCAGGTTTCACTGCCCATGACCTGATGAGAGGAGTTGATATTGGATATGTCAGAGCCAGAATTGATAGCTGTCAGCCATGAAAAGACTGTACAACAATTGATGGATAATATCCAAGCTGCCTATTCGGCCACTATAGTTAAAATGGGACTGAAAAGAAGGGCAGAAAAGCATATTTTGATGGGAAGGTCAAACCTGTGGAGTATGAGATTGAGACAAAAATTATGCTCCAAATTCACCAAATATTTTTGCCCCCTAAATATAGCGGACCACATTCTAAAGTAGACAGGTCCCTTGGTTTACAAAGTCTGGTAAAACTGGGTGGTACCATGTAAACCAGTTGAAGCTATTCAACCCTCAGGGCAATCACAAGCACTATGTGTTGCTGGATGCAGGTGAGGGAGAGGTAGTTTCACCTCCCACCCCTCCCCAATAGAGAATGTAGCATCTGCGAACACTGCTGTTATCTGTGATCAGGCAACAGACTTGCAGAAGAGCCGAAAGGCACAACCTCGAAGGAGATTTCACAGTATGCTCCCAGGTTAGGAGAGACCGAAGGGGGGACGATTAGTCAGACACGATCCTAGCGGAGAAGAGATTTTGGCAGATTAACTAGCAAGCTTGACACTGTCAATAAGAGGAGCTATTACCTTGATGTTTTATAGGTCGAAATGAGATGGACTACCTGTCATTTAACAATGAGAATGGCGGCGATAACAAGGACCTGTAGTGGACCAGAGGTTGTGCGACCCTGATAGTTACGAGCTCCCAACAACGGAGTGCAGCTTGTGATGAGGAGTGGTTCAACCTACCCTGTGTTGATTTTTGTAAGGATAAAGATAAAAATATGACTCAGAATTTCATAGTAGATCTTGAAGCTTCGGTGACTGAAAGCATGAAAACAGTATCCGATGGGGAAACTTCAACAAAATTCAATAGACTGTGAGAACTATAATAGAACAGGGATTTGGAAAACAACGGATCATTTGAAGTGTCCAGACACAAACCTGGGACCCAGGTGATAGTGATAAACATGGATAACATTTTATATGATAATGTACACCATGAATTAGTACAGTAGGTTTAAACATTGCAAAAATAGATCCCGGTTTGGTGTCCCACCCAGATCAGGAGGACAGACTAAAATATTGTTAGGCCAAGAAGTAGGGAATGATGGGAAAAGGAGCAGAGTAAGAGGGGTATGGTAAATGATGCAGCAACCCTGCACAGTACAGGAATTACTACTGTTCACACTTAGTCTTGCAAAATCTGGATGAAAAATTGAGAGTTTTGACAAGACAAGTGAAAAGTATATTAGGGAAATTAAACCAAAACATTAAACAAAAACCTGAGGGAATGTTGATCACTGTCAACCCATTATTGGATCCCGGGATTGTCTCCGGACACTTTGATCGATGCTCTGCCCCCCAAATCCCTGTCCTATTACAGTTCACACAGTCCTTTTGTTGAAGTTTCTTGGGTTAGATATTATGAAAATACCGGAAGGATAAGCAAAAATGATCAACCAGATAATAAAAGTGAACGCTAATGATTCAAATTGGAATCAAATTATTTGCAATATTTATGGAAATTGACAGAGCAGTTGAGGGAAAATTTGGAAGAAGTGAAGATTGGAATGAGTTCCATCATGGATTTGCAATGAGCAGTTCCAAAATGTGACCTATGGGGACATTAACCTGAAAATTACAGGGTGCCAATTTGGGCAGCTAACTAATAATAATAATAATAATCTTTATTGTCACAAGTAGGCTTATATTAACACTGCAATGAAGTTACTGTGAAAAGCCCCTAGTTGCCACATTCCGGCGCCTGTTTGGGTACACGGAGGGAGAATTCAGAATGTCCAAATTACCCACCAGTACGTCTTTCGGGACTTGTGGGAGGAAATCGGAGCACCCAGAGGAAACCCACGCAGACTCGGGGAGAACATGCAGACTCCGCATAGACAGTGACCCAAGCTGGGAATCGAACCTGGGACCCTGGTGTTGTAAAGCAATAGTGCTAACTACTGTGCTACCGTGCCGCCCCACTAAAGCCTGGTTCAATGAAGAATGTAAAGGGATCAGTGGGGGAGCAATAGAGATGGAACTATTCTAGGAATTCCCATCATCCCACCTGAAGTGTCTGTGGTGATTGTCTTTGAAGTAGAAAATATTGGGATCATCCAGCACGATTTGCAGATGTGAGTCTTGGAACCTATGCAACTGTTCAGATAAGCACAAAACTAATGTCTTAGTGATTTAAATAAAGTTGCATTGAATAAAGTTTGTATTAAGCATGATCCACACTATGATTGATTTGTCTGTTTCGTTAGTTGAAGCCAGTAGAGGGTGCCAACAAGGGCATAATCTCAGAAAAGAGGTCACCCATTTAAGACAGAGATGAGGAGGAATTTCTTCTCTCAGGGGGTATTGAATCTGGTGAATTCTTTACCACAGAGGACTGTAGAGGCTGGGTTGTTAAATAAGGCTGAGATAGACAGATTGTTAATCAGTAAGGAAATCAAGGGTTATGGAGAAAAGGCAGGAAAATGGAGCTGAAGATTATCAGATCAGTCATGCCCTCAATGAATGGCAAAGCAGACACGATGGGTCGAATGGCTGACTTCTGCTTCTGTGTCTTATAGTCTTACGAGCAACTGCCGATAAGGTGTATTACAATTTTGAGGTGGGCACTAGATGTTACCTTTGGTTATCAATGTAGATACGAGCATATGATAAAGATAGACAGCTCATCCAGTTAATGTGTCCCAGTCAGCTGTGTGTAAATAGGACAACATACCGTCAGCACTCCCCAAACACTGCCAGTCATGTAAGCTTATAGCAGAGGCAAAACGTAAGATCAATAAGACTAGCTTTGCCAATTCAGGAAAAAAGTACTTGGAAATTGTTCTCTGACTCCCAAAGAAGAGTAAAATAAAATTCCACAACATGACAATGGTCACAGGTTACATGACCCAACATCTCACCCACCTTTTGTGTGCAGTTATCCCAAGAAATACCTTCTGCATCCAGTGCACAAGCTGGCAACTTATTCCAAAGCTCAATGATGATCCGGGAGAAGAAAACCCTTCTAATCTCTAACCCAGTTCTATCCTTCTAATGGAGTCACAAGGTTGCTCGAAAAGTAAACATTATATACCTTACAAACTGATGCAAATCTTTACTGCCGAAATTAAGTTGAATGGTAGCAAGGAGATCTTAGCAAAAAGTCCCTCATTATGTGTACTGTATTCTGTAAATTCCTGCAAACAAATCGCCATGTGCATTCTTCTACCCTTCAAAACGTTGTCTGAGAGTATTCTGGTGAGATGAGTTCAATTGTCAACAATCAAGCTGGTGTCTTTAAGATGAAGTTTATGAATGAACAAAACATATGGTTGTCATAATGAGGTTTACCTATTTTGTATCAATCTTTATACCATCATAGTAATAATATGGGGCCTTGCTCTTTCTTGTGTGCTGAAATCACTTCACAATTCAGCAGTTCCCGAATGTCCTGGGCAATAACAGTAGAAAGTAAATCATCTGTGCCTCGCTCTCTGTTCCAGAGTCAAGAATTATACAAAACTGATTTATGCAAGAGAGAGAGGCAGGCAAAGGCTAACCTCTAACTCCTCCCTCAATCCTGTGTGCCAATGATTGGCTCTCTGAGCTACTAGTAACAGATACAGTACCAGCATGAAAACCAAGGTTTCACATTTGTGTGGGAACTAAGGCAGCTCTAGTTGTTTAGCAAAGCCATCAAGAGATATAGAATGACGATCATTCGGGATTAAAGGCACAAACAATTCCATCTTCATAAAAACATTATAAATAAATGCAGCAAATTCCCTTGCAGGCCAAACAGGTAAAAATCTCAAACTAATACATGATGTTAAGAATGTCACTTCAATTACAGAGCAGGAAAAATGATCAATAGTAAGCACAGAAAATAAATGCCTTCTTCTGAAATTCAATTAAATTGTGCATACTCCCTTAATGCCTTGGAGCCCTGCTTATTCATGCCTAAAAATCAGTGAAGCTTCCTGCTACCTAAAGCCTCCAAGGCTACACTTGACTGACTGCTGCTTTGAAATTTACTTCAAAGCAATGCCAATGATGGTGTATAACTCCTGTCATTGAGTCTGCCCAGATTGTGGAACTCAGTGACGTAAAATCTTTGGAGGCTGCAGGCTCCTGTCTCCTGGGCTAGACACAGCCGAAGGTGTAACACTTAACTTGGACCACCTGAATACTCATTACGTTTACATAGGGCGGGATCCAATGGCCGAGCTGCGCCTGAAAGCAGCTCCAATAAAAGCCGGGAGGTCCCGCTCCTGGGAGCTACCCGGCTCGCAAAGCCTTGAGAGATCTAACGTTATTCTCACTTTAATGCGCAGATTCCCGAGGTACCTGAGGCTTTGGGATCTATCCCTTCACCTTGGAGACTTTGGGCGAGCACCGTTTAGCAGACTGCCAGAGTCATAGGGGCAGCACGGTAGCATGGTGGTTAGCATAAATGCTTCACAGCTCCAGGGTCCCAGGTTCAATTCCCGGCTGGGTCACTGCCTGTGCAGAGTCTGCACGTCCTCCCCGTGTGTGCGTGGATTTCCTCCGGGTGCTCCGGTTTCCTCCCACAGTCCAAAGATGTGCGGGTTAGGTGGATTGGCCATGCTAAATTGCCCGTAGTGTCCTAAAAAGTAAGGTTAAGGGGGGGTTGTTGGGTTACGGGTAGAGGGTGGATACGTGGGTTTGAGTAGGGTGATCATTGCTCGGCACAACATCGAGGGCCGAAGGGCCTGTTCTGTGCTATGTTCTATGTTCTATATGGCAGAACGCCTCATCACCAGAACTTACAAACAAGCACCAAGACCTAGCTTGGTTGGTGGTGAGAAGGGCCCTCCCCGTCAGATTCTTCATGTACACCCGAAGGCTCAGCACCATTGCACACTGCCCTTGGAGTGGCTGTGGGGGGAAATGAGACCTCCTTGAGGAATGTGCCTTTGCAAAGAAGGTCTGGAGAGAGATGCAGTGGTATTTGTCAAGGTTCACCCCGAGCAGCTCTGTGACACAGGGCTCTGTGCTCTATGGACTGTTTCCGGGCGGACACACCGAGACAAACATCAACTGCTGCTGGAAGGTCATCAACTCGGTGAAAGACGCTCTTTGGTCTGCCCGTATCTTGCTGATCTTCCAGTGCAAAGAATTGTCCTCGACCGAGTGTTGCAGACTGGCACATTCCAAGGTCCAGGACTACGTGCTGAGGGACGCACTCAAGCTTGGGGCAGCTGCCGCCAAGGCACAATGGGGAAAGGCCATTGTGTAAGGTCTTCCAACACATGTACACCGAGGGGCTGGTAACTGTGTAAAACCCCTCAGTCTGTGTCATTAACACTCCAATGTATAAAAGAAACATGACAATGTAAATATTTAAGATAGAATTGTAACGTAAAGAGGGATATGTGTGTAATGTCAGCCCAATTGAATGGAAGAAAGGCAAGGGAATGTGTAACTTTGATGGAAATGTACAGTCAAGACAGTTCGAAATGTTCTGTAATGTTTATTATAGATTTTAAGAATAAAGAATATTTTTTGGAACAGCACTCGTAGGGGTCTCCCAGTGGACCAGAGGCCCCCAGCTGCATGCCCTTTGGATAGGGTGGTGCCCAGGCACTGCTGGTGGGCACCCTGGCAGTGCCACCTGGGTGCCAACCTGCACTGCCAAGTGCCAAGCTGGCATTTTCTGCGTGCACACAATTGGGCCGGGGTGCCCTGCGTGTGCGTTGAGAGGGCCAGAGACCCTCCCATAGTGCATTCTAGCTGAGGGGGTCGGGGGTCGCTTCAGGGGCCTCAGGGATTAGGGTGCCATTTAAAAATGGCATCCTGATCTCTCGCTACACTGGGAGGTCCAAGGAGCGGAGCTCCTCAGTGTACAAAACGGGGCTATGTGCGGCTGCTGCGAGTGCCTGGAAACACACGGCTAAACGCACTCACTATGGGACTTTATTCCCAATTAGTTGAATCACACCCATAGGTTGTAAGTATTTGGAGGAAAGCAGATCATCCTGCCATGCAGTGAAATTGTAACCTGGATACGAGCACACATTTGCAGCAAATTTCTTCCAAAGACAAGAGAATTGTCGGGTCATATAAATGAGCTCCAACATGGCTGGAACAAATAGCTGCAGTTTAAATGTACTTTCAATTTTCTAAATATGGGCAGCATGGTAGCACAGTGGTTAGCACTGTTGCTTCACAGCACCAGGGGTACAGGTTCGATTCCCGGCTTGGGTCACTGTCTGTGCGGAGTCTGCACGTTCTCCCGGGGCGCGATTCTCTGAAATGGAGACTAAGTGCTCGCGCCGTCATGAACGCCGTCGCGTTTCACAACGGTGACACCCACAGGGGGCCAACACGGCGCTGGGGCAGTTCACGCCGCTCCAGCCTCCCTTCCCGGCGCCGCGCCAACCCACGCATGCGCAGGGGACTTCCTCAGCGCGCCGGCCCCGACGCAACATGGCGTGGGGATTCAGGGGCCGGCCGCACAACAAAGTAGGCCTGGGTGGGAGGGGCCAGCCCGCCGATCGGTAGGCCCCGATTGCAGGCCAGAACCCATCGGAGGCCCCCCCCCCCAGTGAAGGAGCAGTTTTCCCCGCCCCTCAGGCCGCCCCCCTACCCTTCGCGCAGAGTTCCCACCGGTAGCGACCGGGGTGAATGGCAGCGGCGGGATTCTGCCATTTCCACGCGGCCGCTTGACCCATTCGGGCCGGAGAATTGGCGGCCCGGGCGCGGACAGCGGCCCATGACCAGCGCCGTGCCAAACGGCCAGCGCAAATGGTGCCGATTCTCCACACCTCGGAGAATCGCGTGCCGGCATCGGGGCGGTGTGGCGCGGCTGCGGTGATTCTCCGGCCCACGCGGGTCTCGGAGAATTGCGCCTTCCATGTCTGCGTGGGTTTCCACCGGGTGCTCTGGTTTCTTCCTACAAGTCCCGATATTTGGATATTCTGAATTCTCCCTCTGTGTATCCGAACAGGCGCCTGAATGTGGTTTTCACAGTAACTTCATTGCATTGTTAATGTAAGCCTACTTGTGACAATAATAAAGATTATTATTAATCCCTTGGATGATTTAGTGAGAGGTCTCTTGCTCCTTAGATGTGTTGTATTTCCTGAATTTTATTTGAAGTTTGAATATTTTGCTGCAGCTCTTGATAAAATCAAATGTTATTACTTTCCTTTCCTCAAGTGGCTTCCAACAAACTCCAAAGTTCCCCAGCTTGGATCATGTTCATATTTCACAAGGGATTGGAAAGTGGAAGAAGGCTCCAGTGACAGCTCCATCCAGCAACAGTACAACATATTCACCAGCAAAAAGTTGGAAACTGTGAAGTAATTTGAAAATCAGACTGAAAGGGTGGAATTTTGAGCCCACGTTATAGACATAGAACAGTACAGCAGAGAACAGGCCCTTCGGCCCTCGATGTTGTGCCGAGCCATGATCACCCTACTCAAACCCACGTATCCACCCTATACCCATAACCCAACAACCCCCCCCCTTAACCTTACTTTTTAGGACACTACGGGAAATTTAGCATGGCCAATCCACCTAACCCGCACATCTTTGGACTGTGGGAGGAAACCGGAGCACCCGGAGGAAACCCACGCACACACGGGGAGGACGTGCAGACTCCGCACAGACAGTGACCCAGCCGGGAATCGAACCTGGGACCCTGGAGCTGTGAAGCATTTATGCTAACCACCATGCTACCGTGCTGCCCATCACTGAGAGCGGCGATGTGGGCGGGAAATATGGCGAGAATCTGGAAATGTGATTTTCGCAAGCAAGATTGAGTTTTCCGATTTTCCAGGTCCCTCACAGATAGCGTAACGAGAATCCCACCATGGAAGGCCAGGAACCTCATTTAAATACTGATGGAGCCATCAATTCACCAGACACGTGTTTCCGATATGAATCTAGGCTTTAATCAACTTACTTCAGAGCCAGCCTGTTACCTGTTGATGAACTCTCTGTGAACTGCAGGCTGACTCTGGACAAGGGTATTTATACAGCAGCACTAGGGGGAGGAGTCATGGGCGGAGCCAAGGGTGAAGCCCTGTACAAGCTCCTGCGCATTCCCAGAGCTACTCCCCCTAGTGGTCGGGTAACGCTACTGCGCTTACAATGTACAGTGTGAATTTACCATGTTATATTCACCACAAATACATTATAATATCTTCAGTGAGGCTTCCTGCCACAATTCCCCCCACCCCCTCACCTAATATTTATTGGCATCACGCCAGTGTGAGTGACAACAGCCGTATAAAAACGAGAACCTGGCCGCCTCACCTCTGAAGGGGATGCCGAAGGTGAGTGTTCAGGCCACCTTTACCTTCCAGGGTGCCGGTAACAGAGCGGGCAGTGGAGAGCATGCGGGGAAACCAGATAAGTCCAACTCGGTGCCGGTGGGTGGGTGTGTGGGGTTCAGTCTCGGCATGTCAGGGGGTGGAGTCACTCGCGGGCCTTCGTGGCCCTTCATGTTTGTGAGGCTGTAAGTTTAAAGGGGTCTGGCAGCAGGTCTGCAGGCAGCGTTCCCTGTGAACTCTTTGCTGCGATTGTGGCGATATAACCACTGACGTGACAGCTGGAAAGTGAGTGGGAGCAGGTGAATCCATTGTGTCAGCACCTAGGGTGACTGTGAGGTTCATGGATGGGGCTCCACAAGATCCCAGGCTGCGTGGCCAGAGTAGGGGATTCTGACAGGGGGTGTCTTCCAGCCTCAAGAAGCCTGAAGGCCCTCACACAATGGGGAGGATGACTGCAGTGAGAATGAACCGCCACACTCAGGCAGCAGAGCATGAGCTGTATGGAAGTTCAAGGCCACTGGTTATGGAGGTCAGGTTGTCAGGGATTCGTATCTGGGTAACTGGCTGTTCCAGTTGGGAGGCTCATTTAATCTGCAGCCCTTGAAAGTCTTCACATGAATCAGGTGTGCCTTGCCGGCCACAAGAGGGAGCCAGTTGCCTAATCAGCTCCCTGACCTTGCCTTGACCAGTCAATTGTGCCAATTTAATCAGCATTGCAATTCTTGAGTGTGCCATTAATTGGCACACAATTTTTAACCCTTTGGGCCCGAGTAGAGGTTCCTCTGTGGAGGACATCTCCCCCTTAACATTGGCCACCTGCAGTGGAGGATGTTGCATGCTGCAGTCCTTTACAAACATAGGATGCATCGGTTCATGGACTTGTAAGATGCCTGCCCTTTTTGTGGCCTTGTGGAGTCTGTGGATCATGCTTATTGATACACTATCAATTACAACGAGATGAGTAGAGAGTAATCGAGGCTTTATTACACAGAGATGTGTGGCCTCCTACAGCAGCTGACAAAATGGCTGCTGTTCGGAGAGCACACACATTTATACTCCACCTACTGGGTGGAGCCAGCAGGCAGGGATCTACCCCCGTACCTGTAGTACAGGGGCCTTAACTTAATACCCTTGTATGCAGTGCAGTATATACAATATAATACAACAGTGGTGACTACCACACTTATGTAAATTGTTTTAGACTGCACCCCCTTTTCAACAACTTAAAACACCTTTTGCTGCAGTTTTGTGTGTACTTTAGCCCCAAGCCCCTGATCTATGAGTACCTGGTGCGAAGAGGGGTGGGGAAGGAGGAAGACCTCCTTATGAGCCTGCTCCTTGTCATCAACAGTGGACAATCGAGAAGGTCGCCTGACCCAACCGTCTGCCCCTCTACTGCAGCTACATTTGTGGTCAAGTGCCCAGGAGAGGGAACATAAGGTGTCCACCCTCGAGACTTTCCAAGCCCGTTGAGTACCGTAGGGGCTGGGCTGCCTTATTGACCCTTTTAATCAACTTTTGATGTTTTTTAAGTTTAATTTGTGATTCGCTTTTTGTTTCAGGCAGTTTCCCTTTAAGGGACTACCCCTTTAATTTGTCCCACAGTTTATTTGACTTAGTTTTCCTGGTTATTTGTGTTCATCAAAATAGTTGGAAGCCTGGTCTCCAAGCATTGAACTCCAAGGCTCATTCTCATATCTCCATAACAGAGCGGTGCCACAGAGGTGTCCCCCAAATGCAAGATGTTAAGATGAATTTTCTCATCAGTCACCCTGTTCAAGGGATGATGGGGGCAGTGTCTTGTTCCCGCGTGAAGTTAGAATACAGGTCCATTGAATGCACTCAACTGCACTCACTCCTCACCCAAGGGTGGAGGGGGATGGAGGGGGATGGGGGGGGGGGGGGGGGGTGCGCACGCAGACCACTGAGGCTCTCAAGAGTTGAAGTACTTCATTCAGGTGGACTTGGGAGGGGTAACTGTGGTGAAGAGGCTATTATGTGGCAGGGGAGGGAGTGAGGATCAGTGGAAAGGCACTCACATAAGGGTAGATGTCCCAAATCCTGGCAGGCCTCTGGGTGAGGAGTTGTCAAGATTCCTCACCACTCACTTTGATGTTCTCTGCCTTTCAGCTTTTGTTTCTGGAGAATCATGGAGGCAGTGGAGCTGGTAATTCATCTGATTGCGATTGACCAGCAGCAGGGACATTGATGTGCCACTGCACATAGCCAGGAACAGCGTCCTGTAGAAGAGGGGGAAGCAAGGCCCATTGCTCTTCTGTGAGCAGGGCCACAGATGGCTGAGCCTCGAAGGAGACACTACCGGCCACAATTGTTCAAACCTAATGTTTCCTACCTCCAGATGTCAGAGGTCCAGTACTGGAGAAGACTGCGTCTGTCCTGGGGGACGATTGACCACCTGTGCCAGGTGATACAAGAGGTGGAGCCAAATGGACTGGGAGGCCCCCCTTTGCCCAGTGGCCCTGAAAGTTACTGTGGCTCTGAACGTCTATACCCGTGGCTCGATTCAGGGCAGCTCAAGTGACCTGTGCAGCATTTCCCAGTCAGCAGCACACAAGTGCATAAGGGAGGTCACAACGTGGACTGGGACCAGGTGTGCCAGGGCATAATTGAGGACACTGTATGCATAATTGAGGACACTGTACAGAGGTTCATCCCCAAGAAAAGAAAGATTATCCGGGGAGGGATTAGACAGCCATGGCTGACAAAGGAGGTCAGGAAATGTATCAAAGAAAAAGAGAGATCCTATAAAGTGGCCAAAAGCACTGGGAAATCAGAAGATTGGGAAGGCTACAAAAACAAACAGAGGTTAACAAAGAGACAAATAAGGAAGGAGAGGATCAAATATGAAGGCCGGCTAGCCAGTAATATAAGAAATGATAGTAAAAGTTTCTTTCAATACATAAGAAACAAACGACAGGCCAAAGTAGACATTGGGCCAATTCAAACTGATTCCAGAAGGCTAGTAACGGGAGACGAGGAAATGGCTGGAGAACTTAATAAGTACTTTGCGTCTGTCTTCACAGTGGAAGACATGAGTAATATCCCAAAAATTATAGAGGGTCAGGGGGCTGAGTTGAGTATGGTTGCCATTACAAAAGAGATGGTGCTAAAAAAGCTAAAAGGTCTTAAAATTGACAAATCTCCTGGCCCCGATGGGCTACACCCTAGAGTTCTGAGAGAGGTGGCTGAAGAAATACCGGAAGCGTTGGTTGAGATCTTTCAAAAATCACTGGAGTCAGGGAAAGTCCCGGATGATTGGAAGATCGCTGTTGTAACCCCCTTGTTCAAGAAAGGATCAAGACAAAAGATGGAAAATTATAGGCCAATTAGCCTAACCTCGGTTGTTGGTAAAATTCTAGAATCGATCGTTAAGGGTGAGATTTCTAAATTCTTGGAAGAGCAGGGTCGGATTAGAACAAGTCAACATGGATTTAGTAAGGGGAGGTCGTGCCTGACAAACCTGTTAGAATTCTTTGAGGAGGTGACAAGTAGGTTAGACCAGGGAAACCCAGTGGATGTGGTCTATCTGGATTTCCAAAAGGCCTTTGATAAGGTGCCACACAGGAGGCTGCTGAGTAAGGTGAGGGCCCATGGTGTTCGAGGTGAGCTACTGGCATGGGTTGAGGATTGGCTGTCTGACAGAAGGCAGAGAGTTGGGATAAAAGGTTCTTTTTCGGAATGGCAGCCGGTGACCAGCGGTGTCCCACAGGGTTCAGTGTTGGGGCCACAGCTGTTCACCATATATATTAATGATCTGGATGAAGGGACTGGGGGCATTCTAGCGAAGTTTGCCGATGATATGAAGTTAGGTGGTCAGGCAGGTAGTGCTGAGGAAGTGGGGAGGCTGCAGAAGGATCTAGACAGTTTGGGAGAGTGGTGCAGGAAATGGCTGATGCAATTCAACGTGAGAAAATGTGAGGTCTTGCACTTTGGAAAAAAAGAATCCAAGCATAGACTACTTTCTAAACGGTGAGAAAATTCATAATGCCAAAGTACAAAGGGATCTGGGAGTACTAGTCGAGGATTCCCTAAAGGTAAACATGCAGGTTGAATCTGTGATTAAGAAAGCGAATGCAATGTTGTCATTTATCTCAAGAGGGTTGGAATATAAAAGCAGCGATGTGCTACTGAGCCTTTATAAGGCTCTGGTTAGGCCCCATTTGGAGCACTGTGTCCAGTTTTGGGCCCCACATCTCAGGAAGGACATACTGGCACTGGAGCGTGTCCAGCAGAGATTCACACGGATGATCCCTGGAATGGCGGGTCTAACATATGATGAACGGCTGAGGATCCTGGGATTGTATTCATTGGAGTTTAGAAGGTTAAGGGGAGATCTAATAGAAACTTACAAGATAATACATGGCTTGGAAAGGGTGGACGCAAAGAAACTGTTTCCGTTAGGCGAGGAGACGAGGACCCGTGGGCACAGCCTTAGAATTAGAGGGGGTAAATTCAGAACAGAAATGCGGAGACATTTCTTCAGCCAGAGAGTGGTGGGCCTGTGGAATTCATTGCCATGGAGTGCAGTGGAGGCCGGGACGCTAAATGGCTTCAAGGCAGAGATAGATAAATTCTTGATGTCGCGAGGAATTAAGGGCTACGGGGAGAATGCTGGTAGGTGGAGTTGAAATGCCCATCAGCCATGATTGAATGGCAGAGTGGACTCGCTGGGCTGAATGGCCTTACTTCCACTCCTATGTCTTATGGTCTTATGGCAATGGGCTTTGCCCACATAGCAGGCATGCCCCAGGTTCAATGTCATCCAATGCACCCATGTGACTCTGCATTCCCCATGGTGGCAAGGGGTGCCATTTTGGAACTGCAAAGTATACCACTCCCTCAATGTCCAGCTCCTCTGGGACCATGTATTCTGTAGGTATGTGCCCATTTCCCGGGGAGCATCCAAGATAGTTACATCTTGGGGCGCTCGCAGATCCCAGCATTGTTTGAGAGAGAGCAGCGGCTGGAGGTAGTGCTCCTCAGGTACACAGAGGCCACAAACACCTACTGAAACTCACTACAATTAGGCTCATGCATCAACGTGTGCACTGGACGAGCAGGCGATTGGACCGCTCAGGTTGCGGTTCTGGTTATCATCAGTGTGGGAGACACATAGCGCGGCCATTCTCACAGGGAAAATGCGGCAGGTTTGCGTGGGGGTTTGTGGAGCTTGGCCCCATGGCATGACAGCGATCAGGCTCCTTAAGGGTGATCAAAGTGATTTTTAATGCTATCTAGTTATTGCAATTATTCTACAATAGTATCTAGGTTCACAAGGTACCTTTTGTTTCTTACTCGTTCTCACCATCCCACTCTGTGTAGGTGTATCACTATGTATCACCATGTTGCCTGAGACGACCTTGGTGAGTGTCCCCAGGCAGCATGGGTGTCACAGTGCTACCCTTCTTGGTGTGTGCGGTAGGAGGTGTGTCGCTCTCAGGGAGAGGTGTATCAGATAGACTGGACACCCCCAGGGTCTCCTGGGTGGAAGACCTCAGGCTGCACTCCTGCCAATCCTCTTCCCTTCAGTTGCCCAGGGGCCCCTGGGCTTCTGCATGGATAGAGGGGCAGCTGGAGTGAGATCCAAAAGCCCCGCCGTCCTCTGGAACTGACACTGTGGATTTCCACTGGTGCCTGCACCATGCAGTTAAAGCCCTGTACTATGGAGCTCATGCCCTCAGCAATGGAGGTCATGGGTTGCACCATGAAGCAGACATTTCCAACCATTGAATTCACACCCTGCATCAAGGTCTCCAACTATGGGCGCCATCCTCGCAGTGTTGGCCATATTGTGTCGGACTGATGGCACCATCTCCTCAGACAAAATGTGATGGGTTTCCTCCAGTCAGCCTTGCAGTCCAAGGAGAATTGCTTTCATCCGTTCCTGGTGCTCCCAACTCTGCCTTTGCAGCTCCAGCAGTCCTGAGACGACCCTATCCAGGGGCAAGCCATTGGCCGGGGCTCAGCAGAATCTTTTTCTTTGGCCCCCCTCTGAGTGCCGGAACCCTGGGGTTTCCCTGCCTCTACCTGCTGCAGATCAGGTGTGAAGTGCTCACCAGGGAGTTACTACTTAATCCCACCGAAGGCAAGTATCTGTACTGGTGGAGGGTGGGGGTGACAGAACATTCGCCCCTTCAATGCTGTATGTATGCCACGGAGTTGCTCGGGTCCGTGGTGTCCGGGGACGATGAGGGTGGTCCAGGCTGGTCTGCTGATTGACCTGCAATGGAAGGGAGATGGCATTGGTTGTGAGACAGGGGAACACTGATAGGAGACAGCTCACTCATAGAACATAGAACATAGAACAGTACAGCACAGAACAGGCCCTTCGGCCCTCGATGTTGTGCCGAGCAATGATCAACCTACTCAAACCCACGTATCTGCCCTAAGGAAACCCACGCACACACGGGGAGGACGTGCAGACTCCGCACAGACAGTGACCCAGCCGGGAACCGAACCTGGGACCCTGGAGCTGTGAAGCATTTATGCTAACCACCATGCTACCGTGCTGCCCTCGTGTAAGCACCGTGTAAGCATGTGAGGCTTACACCATGGCTGGATGAGGGTTCTCACTTGTGTCTTTGCTCCCAACCTCGCACTCTGCTTCTCACCAGCAAGCTCAAGGTCTCACTCCTCAAATAGGGTTGGGGTCTTGAGTTCTGGCATTACTCCAACAGGCTGTGCCCGCTCATGCCTGTTTGGATTGAGTTTGCTCTGCAATGAGACAGATTGGAAGAGAAGGCATGACTCATGCTACATCAGATGGGAGGTCCAGTGTGGCATGCATGGAAGTTGAGTGGCAGCGGGCATTTAAGAGACACCGGAGCTACTGGGAGGATTATGTGGGGCGACAGTACTTGAAAATTGCTGGGATCCCATAAGGTGGGTGGGAGTGAGGTCACCATGGAGGTATGAGGGCTGTGTCAAGGGGCGTTGAGGGAGACATGAGGTGGCAGACTTACCCTGGCTGCATAAAGAAGGTCATTCATCTTCTCACGACACTTCAGCCGTCCTCTTATGGAGTAAGCTGGAGCTGACAATCGGGGCCACAGCCTCCCAGACTGGCTTGGTCACCTTGCAGGATGGATGTCTGCCCGATTGTGGGGAGAGGTTTCCTGTCTCTGATCAACTCCACCGAGGACTGTTCTGAGGGCTCCATCTATAAAACCTGGTGCTGTCTTTCTGACAGTCATCCCCCCAATTGGACTTGGAATATGTTTAATGTTTAAATGGTACGCCCCACTGATTATAGAGATTACGTTTTTCTCGGGCAAGCATGTCAGAGGCAAGTCGCCATGAACAAGGCGTGCTTCATATGAAGAAAAAAAAAAGATGTTGAAGAGACTGAATATTCTGTGAGTTTTCCCACCATTGGTGACGGTGGGATGCTCCCCGGTTTTCTCACCAGGACCGACAGGTTGAAAAAAATGGTAAGATTCCATCCAACATGTAAGATATGAAAGGGAACAAATATGGTGAATCTCATAATGCTAACTTTGGTTCTAAGAATATTAATAAATCATACATAAACTTTCATATCATTAAGAATTGATATGAATTTTTAAAAAGTCTTGGATTGTGTCTTCTCCATGGCAATAATTGCATGTTCTTTGAATTTCTAATCAATTACCAACTCCAAGATGTTAAAATGATAATATATATATATATTTTTAAAATATTTTATTGAAGCATTTATAATTTTCACAATTTAACATGTTGACATCTCTAACACAACCGCGCGGGTCAACGCACAAAATGCCCCCAAAAATAAGAACACACAATAAACCATGTCCCCCACTTCTCCCACCCTATCCCCAATTACCCGTATACTAAATTCCCTGTCCTTATTTAACATTACCATGCCTCCTATTTTCCTCCCCCCTCCCCCTTTTCCCTTTCCCCCCTTACTGCTGACATTCAGTTTTTGTTAAAGAAATCGATGAACGGCTGCCAACTCCGGGCGAATCCCTGTATCGATTCTCTTAAAGCAAACTTGATTTTCTCCAGACTGAGAAACTCTACCATATCGCCGACCCACACTCCTGATTTCGGGGGCTCCGAGTCCCTCCATCTCAGCAAGATCCGTCTCTGGGCCACCAGGGAGGAGAAGGCCAGGATATCGGCCTCCCTCCCCCCCTTTTGCCCCCGGATCTTCCGACACCCCAAATATTGCTAATTCTGGACTCGGAGTTACCCTACCTTCCAGGACTTCCGACAGCACGGTAGCCTTGTGGATAGCACAATTGCTTCACAGCTCCAGGGTCCCAGGTTCGATTCCGGCTTGGGTCACTGTCTGTGTCGAGTCTGCACATCCCGTGTGTGTGTGGGTTTCATCCGGGTGCTCCGGTTTCCTCCCACAGTCCAAAGATGTGCAGGTTAGGTGGATTGGCCATGATAAATTGCCCTTAGTGTCCAAAATTGCCCTTAGTGTTGGGTGGGGTTACTGGGTTATGGGGATAAGGTGGAGGTGTTGACCTTGGGTAGTGTGCTCTTTCCAAGAGCCGGTGCAGACTCGATGGGCCGAATGGCCTCCTTCTACACTGTAAATTCTATGATAACATCTGCAAACCCCTGCCAGAATTTCCTCAGTTTCGGACATGCCCAAAACATATGAACATGTTTGGCCGGGCTACCCCCACACCACCCACATCTGTCCTCCACCTCCTCGAGGAACCTACTCATCCGAGCTACCGTCATGTGGGCCCTGTGGACTACCTTGAACTGAAGCTGAGTCTAGCACAGGACGAGGATGCATTTACCCTTTTCAAGGCTTTTTCCCACAGTTCAGTTTCCAGCTCCCCTCCTAGCTCCTCTTCCCACTTCCTCTTCACCTCTCTGATAGGGGCCCCTTCCCACTCTAACAATTCCCTGTATATGTCCGAAACCTTCCCACCTCCAACCCCTGTTTTTGACAGCACTTTATCCTGTAGTCCCCTCAGGGGGAGGCGAGGAAAGCTTGGGACCTGTCTCCATACAAAATCCCGCACTTGAAGATACCGAAACCCGTTCCCACCCAGCAAATCAAACTCCTCCTCTAATGTCTCCAAGGTCGGGAAACCCCCCTGGATGAATAGATCCCCAAACCTCTCAATCCCTGCCCGCTGCCATACCTTAAAGCCCCCATCCAGCCCCCCTGGGCTAAACCGGTGATTGTCACAGATTGGTGACCACACTGACACCCCCTCCAGTCTCACGTGCCACCTCCATTGCCCCCACACCCCCAGGGCCTCAAACACCACAGGACCCGTGGAGTACCAAGCTGGCAAGTATGGCAGGGGCGCCGTCAGTAAAGCCTCCAGACTCATACCTTTGCAGGATGCTGCCTTCATCTGCTCCCAGACTGACCCCTCCCCCACTACCCACTTCCTGACCATAACTATGTTGGTAGCCCAGTAATAGTTAATAAAACTCGGGAGAGCCAATCCCCCTTCCCCGTGGGCCCATTCCACGAGTGTCCTCTTTACTCTTGGGGTTTTACCCGCCCATATAAACCTCGATATCGCCACATTCATACTTCTGAAAAAAGCCTTTGGGACAAAAATCAGGAGACACTGAAAAAGAAAAGCAGTCTCGGAAAGGCAGTCATTAAAATGATAATATTAATACCAATATTTAATGATCTCTCAACCTTTAACGATGCATCATATAAATGCACGTCAGTATGTCGAACAACACTTATACTTGGCCACAGTATGTAGGGCAAATATGATTGTTTACTTTGTGGGTAATGTTATATTCAGACAACTAATATGAATAAATTGTGGATAGGAAATAGAAAGGCCATAAGCATTGCAAAAAGTCAAGCTAATTGTTTCAGGAAGAGCTGCAGATGATTTAGACATCTTTCCATTTACCACACCACCCTATATATAATGATATAGGAATAATTCAAGTGACTGGAAAGATTCTCTCATGGGAAATGGGCCTGAAACCTGTAATTATCTTGCAGCTTCCCAAGGGATTTTAGCTTCCTGTCTCAAATTTCAGGATCATTTCAACTTTGACAAGTGCTTGTCGGTCCAATGTTTTGTGTCCATACAATCTTTCATCACATCCGCACTCAAATTGCTCGTGAAATACAATAAATGATTACATTCATTAATCACTAATGATTTATTTTTATTGGGAGACTATACTGTACTGGAAAAAAGGTTAAGAGGTATTCTTTCCATCAAGGATTGTTAGAACATGAAATGTCTAGTCTCAGGGTGTGGATGAGGCTCAGATCACAGCATCTTTGGAATAAATACTGAAACAGAGGAAATAATCAGCCTGTGGAAAAAAAACAGTCTACGTGAGACACATTTTGCATTGCACCAGCAAGGAGGCACAACAGGCTCAAGGGGCCAAAAGGTTTCTTTCTGTGCTGTAAACTTCCATGTTTCTGGAAACGTTCACTAAGGGTGTGTTCTAATGGAAAAAGCACTAAGTGCAATAGTGAGCGTGACTTGCTGGGAGCTTCACGATGGCCGACCCAGCGAGACGCGGCCGGTATCTAATGTCAATTGGGGCCGGTAATGATGCATCATGGGCTCAAGGCGCAAAGGCTGTCGCGCCAGCTGATGTGCCTGGACCGTGTCCGACAGCTCGCTGCTAATGAGCGGGTGGGGGGGGGGGGGGGGGGGGGGGGCAGCACCTAAACTGCTCCCTCCAAGCAAAACCCAGGCAGCACGCAGCCATGCCACCGCGCAGGCTTGCTTTATGTTTTGGAGATGTCGACTTGGCCAGACTGCTGGATGCGGTGGAGTCACAACTGGACGGCTGTTCCCCCGAGGGGGGGGGGGGGGGGGGGGGGGGTCAGAGGGTCAGCCACAGGTCAGCCTGTGTCGCTTGGGAGGCAGTGGCAGCGACCATCAGCTCAGGAACGTTACAAGGAGGACCTCAGTCCAGTGTTATAAGAAGCTCAACAACGTCCACAGGGCCACACGGGTGATGTTGACATCAGCCCTTTTGTCCTGGTCCCACGAGCCATCCCAGGCCTCACTCCGCAATGGGTTGGCGGCCGGCACCGCGCACCCTCCCACAGCTCAATACCGCGCCTGTGCCCCAGCACACCCTGGCACCTACCAGCACAACCCACCCATGTCCAGCGGCAGTGCCCATGTCTCCTGCCGATGCACGAAGCGTGTGGCTCACCATGCTCTCCCTTTGTCCCCGCAGGCAAAATTAGCACATAACAGACGGGAAAGGGCCGAGGTGGCATGCTGGACATCACAGTCCTCATCCCCTATGAGAAACGGGCCCTGGGGATCGCGAGGATGACCGAGTACAGAGCGGGCACCAAGAGTGGAGTTGGCCTATGCCACAGAGGTGAGGATCCACTCCCCCTTCACCCAGATGACCTGTCGCAAGTGAGTTGTTCATGTCAGACAAAACGATCCTTCCCTTTCACTGACCACATGTCTCTTCTCCCGCAGGATCTCGATCGGATTGTGCCGGCCCGTCTGGGGCACCCAGCCAACCTCTCGCCTTCCAAGACAACACCTCGGAGGAGAGCTCTAAGGGTGCCACCATTGATGCATCACGACTGTCATCTCCACCCTCCACCTGTACAGAGACACACTCCTCGATGGGCGACATTAGCGGACTTCTGGGACACAAACTGGTGGGTACCACAGGGATGCTGATGCAGGAGGCAGGAACATCCAAGTGAGCCAGCAGTCGGAGGTCTTCTGGATTCCAGGACTCAGCTGGGTCCCAGTCAGATGCCATGCCTCTGGACAATATTCTCCCAGAGCTGATGCAGACGCTAGGATGTGGCTGTGTGATTCAGGATGGGACCTCAGCGACACTCCAGTGGGTCCATAGCTGATTGGAGGAGTCCCAAAGGTTACATTCGCAGCAGATGACGCCGCCACTCTCGAGTCTCCCCCTGCTGACAACGGCCCCAGGCCCTCCAGAGGACGCATGCCAAGGACATCAAGGGAACTCCATAGCCCCTTGTTGCCCTCTGCTCTCCCCCAGCCCCTGCCCCCCAGGCACAGAGGTGCTAGATCTGGGGCCCGAGAGACATACCACGTGCAGGTTATGTGTGTGAGTGCGTGGTCAGCGGAAAGACAGGAGTCAGACTTTGGCACAGATTGAGGAACACCAGGGATTACCCGAGCTGGACACGTGCCTTTATCAGTCGTGGCATAGATTATAAAGTCAGGGAGATTATGTTGGACATTCAGGGAGTGGAACCCCTTCCTGTTGATGAAGGGCACTTCCTGTTGCTCGGGGAACGCAAGGCAACATGCGTGCCATCAATTGCCTCCTGGGCCTGGGCAATCCCGGCGATGGCTGAGAACCCTGTGCCCGGGCATCTTGATAGGCATGGTCCAATTTATAGTCGAAGTTTCTATAGTCAGCTGCCCAGGCCTACAGGACATCCGTGGGCTGTAGGTTGTGAAATGCCCCACTTGTGCCCTGGAATGAACCCCAAGCATGCAAGTTCTGGACTGCGGTTACCGTGATGGCCACCAGGAATGGATATCCTCCTCCTCCATGTGCTGCCAAGTCCACAAGGAGATGGCACAAGCTCTGCACTGTTCCCTTATTGAGGTGGAACCTCCTGGAGCACATGCTGTCTGATATCTCCTCAAATGTTCAAAGACGCCATGGGTGGTTGCTGGTGCCCCCCCCCCTCCTTTGAGGTCCCTCCCCAACCTGATGGCCAGCCGGGTCCTCAGGGTATGGTGTAGGCCGCTGCACATGGGCTGCCACCTCGAGCCTGCGTCAATGCTGCTGCTGTTGCCTTTTCCGGCGTCTGGCTGCCTGGGCTGCCACCAGCACCATGAGGGCAGCTGCGGCGGGGTCCGTGATACCATCCATTACGTTCCCCTCAGGTTTCCTCCTCGATCAACATACACTTACCTTCTGATTGCAGGGATAACCCCGGTGCTGAAGCCTAGCTCAAGGGTGTTTGATTGTTGGCTGCTGCCTCTCTGGTGTTGATGTGTCCAGGGTTCAGGCAAAAGTTTCCATGCCTCGCAATTTGATTGGGATGCTAGGCAATAATACTCTCCTGCGACATAGCCTGTGGCCCCACAGGATTCCACTCTGGAGCTGTGAAATGCTCAAACAATTAAACTGCCAATTCCCTATTATCAATAGTCTTCAGCTGTGCAGCCAGAGGCTGCTCATGGTCAGGGAGAGTTAAAGTGATCCTCACCATATTACCACAAACAGGGCTCTGTCCTGGAGGTATTCAGGGGGACGGGCAGGTTATGTGAATGCACAGTCTGAGGGATGGCCTTTAGGACCCGCTGAGCTTCTCATTCCCTCAGCCCTGGGGCGACACCTCACCGATGGTGCCCAGCCCCCCGACCAGGCATACCCCACCACCCCCGCCACCGAGCAATGAAGCAGCAGTTCCAGAACCCCCTGGCTGACAGCCAGAATTCAAAGTTGGCTACTCACCTCCTCCGACCCCTCAGCAGCCATTGCCCTAGCTCACATTTTTTAATAGGTGCATTAAAGGGTGCCCGCTGGGGTGCCAGTTAGACCCTGGGAGGCCATTAGATAAGGCGTCCGTCCAGTTATAAATATGGAGATTGCCCTCTATTGGTGTTAATTGGAACTTCGCCACGTCTAGGCGGAATCCAAAACCTGCCAACGGGAGCGGGCCGGTTAGATCGGAAATCGATCGCCGCCTGGCACGGATCCTGATTTCGGCCTCTCCTGCGATCTAACTGGCTCGCACGCACCGGGTGCAACGCGACCGTTAGATCGCACCCTGAACCTTTAGCACAGTCATATTTCTGGTCGGGAACTCAGCGTGGCGGCTGCGGACTCAGTCCAGGGCCGCCACAGTCAGGGGAAGGCCAATCCGCAGGCAGGGGGAACTTTAGCAGGGGTTGGAGGCACTGTGGGGGGTGGTTCAGGAATCCCGAGCCGGCCAAAGGGGGGCACTATTTCGCGGCCCAGGTCCGTGAGCGGCCTCTGCCATGTAGCATGGTGCGTCCGCTGCAGGCCGCCGCCGAGCGCATGCGCGTCCATGGACGCGGCAATTCTCCGGGCCGTATCAGCAGCTAGAGTTGGGTGCTCAACGCTGCCAGCATGCTAGTCCCTCGCCAAATGGAGGATCGGTGGCCATTTAATGCCATTTTTTCTGGCGTAAAACGCCCCCGTTCCCATGCCGGCATGGGCACATAGTCTCAGAATCAGAGAATCATGCCCATTGTTCTTTATATTCCAAATTTATTAAGTTTCACTAGCTGCTATGGTGGAATTTGAACTGATACTCCTGCTCTCCGAATTATTAGTCTGGACCTCTGGATTATGGGTCTGATGACGTTACCACTACCCCACCATTTCCCCCTAAAATAGTCTCCGCATCTCTGAGTTATGCAAAAGGGTCAAGTATCCATGCTCCTGCAACACTACTTAAGTGTGCACAAAATCAGAATTCACAGCCTGTCAACATTCATGGGAGAGGAAAAGGAAGGAAAGCCAGGAAATATAAAATTAGAAAGAAAAGGATTTACAGATATCATGGATTTTCAACATAAAAGCTACAACAAAGAAATGGGCCATTTGGCCCAAACACTCAGTGTGCGAGTTTACCCTCCATATGACCAAATAGTAATGTAACCATTTTGTTTTGTATTTCTTCGTCCTTCTGTTCAATCTTTTATGCACTTCAGGAAGTTTGCATATTCTCCCTGTGTCTGTGTGGGTTTCCTCCCACAGTCCAAAGATACGCAGGTTAGGTGGATTGGCCGTGCGAAGACTGTCCCTTATTGCCCAAAAGGTGAGGTGGGGTTACGGGGATAGGGCGGGGGAGTGGGCCTAAGTAGGATGCTCTTTCGTAGGGTTGGTTCAGACTCAATAGGCCACATGGCCTCCTTCTTCACTGTAGGGATTCTATCATTCTGTAATTGTGGTGATGGTTGAGAGGAATGTTGACCATCCACCTGAGAAGGTAAGTGGGGCTTCAGTTAAGACAGCAGCTCTGGGGCAGCAGCATTCTCTGAGCGCTGCACTGAAATCTCAGCCTACACTGTGTTCTGAAAGTCTGCAACTTACCGATGGAACGAGAGTAACGAGTGGTACCAACTGAGCCAAGCTGCAGCTAGCGAGTGATTAATATTAAAGTAATGATTTGAACATGTGCAGTTATCTAGATTTAGACCTCAGACAGGTCCCTGCTCAGCCCCTATAAAGACCCAGAGGTATAAAGGTTCAGGGTGACCGTCACTTTGACGGCCATCAGGAGCGGGTATCCTCCTACATACCCCCGTGGTACCAGGTGATGCACGGCCTCCCTGGTTAACCAAAGTCTTTGGCGGCACTGATGGTCCAGCAGCTCCTCGAAGGACTGGCGCTGATGGTGGACATGTGACCTGCTGTGGCACCTCCTGTTGGACAGCTGCCAGCCGAGCCTCACAGGCTGGCCCCTGCTCTTGTGGGGCAGGCTCCTCTTGTGCAGGGTCCTCCCCGAGCAGGCCCTGTGCCTCCAGCCTCCCTGCGTGCTCAACAGCAGCCGTGGCTAAGTACAAGATGATGATTCCCTTGTACATTCTAATCTAACAGGCTATTTGGTGACCCTGAGTTACACCTCAGCCGTACCCTTCACATGTCTCTCCCAAACCTCCTCCACCCCTCAGCCCTTCCCCCCGATATGTTGCCTTCCACACCACACCCCTGTCCCCATCAGTGAGTGATATTGGGGAGCCTCTATCCTCACCACCCTTCCTCGTCAACAGGGCTATTGGTGGCTGCCGCAACCCATGTCAGCAATAGGCTCTGCAGCCCCTGTCCTGTATCCCCAGTGGGGTCTACTGTTGGTGTCCTCATTAGGTGGGCCGTGTGCTGTCACGCCGGCAGGGTGGCACCTAGTTGTGTGGTGGAGAGTGTGATTGTGTGCCATTAATTGCCTTTATGCTTGTGTGTGGACAGTTTCTACAGATTGGGGTGAGGCAGGGAATTGTGTGTCTGCTGGGAGCGTAGCTGCAGTGTGATGTGGCTCCTGAGTGTGACACACAAGTCGTGACAACCTGTCCAGAGGTAGGCTTGATGGGAGCAGGGGCGTAGTGGGCAGGCGGGCCTGGAGACAGCTGGTGGTCCTCAGGGGTGGACTAGCTGATAGTGTAATTGTTGAGGCCTCGCCTTGAGAGAGGCAGTGTGCCAGGGAGGGTGTCACAATGCATGTTTCCTTTGTTTGAGGGGAGCTCTGCTATTCCCCTGCTACCCCTGTGGTGGTCTGTGCCTCTGATGAGTGCAGAGGAGCGGCAGCACCTGGTGTGTCAATGATTGAGTTCGGCCACGCCCATCCAATTGATGATGCAGCTGGGGCTTGAGGGTTTCCAGAGGGGTGGCCAGGGTCGGCTCCCAAATTACCTGAGGTTCTGTGAATATTTATAGGACACAGTGAGCAGCCAGGGACATGTAACTTGTACCAAAGGGGAGCGTTTGAACCAAATACTGCAGCAATGGCGGTTTAAGCCAGGCCACCCCGATCCTGAGGGGTCACCCTGAATCCACGGAGCTGTCACCAAGTTGCTCCCCGCGCCTCCCCCCAGCCCTGGCAGCCAACCCCAGCAAGCGCTACAATTTCTAACAGCTTTTCAAACTTGGCTTACCTTCTCTCTCCCCCTCAGCAGCCATGGCGCCCAGTCCCCGTTTGTAAATACCTGTAGTAAACCACTCCCGTGTGACCTCCGCCTGAGAGGGGCCATTGGCGCAGGGCACAAACCACGTTATCACTACCAAGGAGGGACCAGAGCATGGTGCCCGAATGGGTGCCGGCTGCGCACTTCGATTTTGGCTGGGTGCCAAATTCACCACCCAATCACGGTTCGCACTTGCGGTGTAGCGAGGCAGAGAATTTTGCCCCTTGTTTTTAAATAGGCTTGATGCCAGCAGAGTGAAGTGTCACCTAATCCCACTTTTAAACTAGAAATCTTATTCCGTAGAAATTAGGAGCATGATTCAGCGACCACATTGTGCCCATCGCAGATCTGGGCACAGTGTGTGAATTGTTCGTGAGCCCCAAATTGGGCACCCCGCCTGGCATTGGGCCGATCGCGAGTCACTCAACTCGCTCTGCCCGAGTGATATGGATCTCGCCCTCACTGGGCAAGATCCAGGTCAGCATATTAAATGAACCATTAGGTTCCTTTAAATACCCGGATGCGGGATTCACCCAGTACTCAACACCCGCGCCATGGACATCCCGCCAGGGCGCCGTTTAGTACTGGTCCACACAAACATGGACCAGGCACAACAGCACCTGGGGAGTCTCCCAGGCCATTGGAAATCCTCGGGTGCTCGAGGACAGGGCAGGGGGGGGGGGCGCCCTGGCTCTTCCCCTAGCACCTGGGCACGGTGGTACTGCTAACCTGGTACCCTGGCAGTGCCAACCTAGCACCTCCAGGGTGCCGGTCTGGCAGTACCAAGGTGCCCGGGTGCTAGATTAGCACTGCAGGGGTCAGGCCGGAGGGGGGGTCTTGCCACTTGGGGAGTAAAGGAGAGCTGAGGGGGAGGGGGTTCCTGGGGGCCTCCCCAAGGTTGGGGAGTGAGGGGACGGATCAACAAAGTGGGGGACCTGAAAGGGGGGGAAAAGATCGAGGCTGGCGGACAAAATGGCGACCTGATATGCAAGGGGCCTTTCCTCCAGCAGGAAATCCCTCTAAATGTGGCTTCGGCAGAGAGAATCTGTCCGGGGCCAAAAAAAGCGGTTTGGACTGCGAGATGTTTGTCAATGCTGCAGCTGTGAGAAACACCCGGTAAACGTGCCCGACAGTGGACATTAACTTCACTCCGCTGAATCGCGCTCGAATATTCCAAAGATTGCATTGACCCTTCTACCGTACTTCCAATTAAGCTGATGTCTGTTATTGTTGGTGACTAACACTTAAATATTAATTTAGAGCCAGTGGAATAATTGAGGTCGGCAATGCACTCTGTGATGTAATCTGGGTAGTGGAGCATCAAGTCAAAGAATATGTAAAAAGTGTAAAATTAAACCATTT
The DNA here is from genome assembly GCF_902713615.1 of Scyliorhinus canicula. NCBI lineage: Eukaryota > Metazoa > Chordata > Chondrichthyes > Carcharhiniformes > Scyliorhinidae > Scyliorhinus > Scyliorhinus canicula. Next base: position 178,463,204 of record NC_052152.1, read on the forward strand.
ACTTCAAATATGTTTAACCTTGTCCCTTGGTAAATAGTAGCATTCTTGAATTGTAACTTGTGCAATGAGATATCACTGGTAGAATAAATGAAACTCTTACGACTGTTGTCACTGGTACCCCAACCAGAATTGCCAATCATTGAACATTTCTCATGTCTTTTATCTTTTGACAATGCCGTAACATGATCATAATGGACACACTCACCTGCTATCGACTCCATGGAATACGAATAAGGATCTAAATATACAAGGTCTGAAAATCCACATATTTTCCGGGAGGGGGCAGTAGGGAGAACATCCCAGCATAACTGCCATCGTACATCAGGTGGGATGGGGCCCACTGTGGAACCCATGGGCACATCAGCCAGGGGGACATTCCTATTGAATCCTGACAGAGTGACCACAGGAAGTGATGATGGAAGTAATACAAAAAGGTTTAATTACACACTCAAAATACAAACACCACTGCTCGAAGGGTTCTCCCGCCCAGACCCACATCCGGGTCGACATTTTTATCTCCATCAGGCTTCTCTTGTTAAGGGAAGCCATGCCCCCTTAACCAGGAAGTTCATATCCTGCCGAGGTCACGAGGAACCTAATACTCCACACTCCGTGACCCTCGTGAGGGTTACAACACACCTCCCTCCCGACGTCCTGAATGACATCCGCCATGGCGAATTGTCGAGAAGGCCCTCTTGTCCTCTTTGCCATGGGCTGGTGCTTGGGCAGCCTCCACACGGAACCTGGAGGCACATAGCGCACGGGGGACCGTCGTTTTCAAACGGAGCGCAGAAGCAGCACCACTGTAACCATTCCTGCATCTGTGCCTGTGTCTTTGCCAACCCCAGCTGGTTGTGTGTCCATGACACGCTGAAATATCATTGGCGCAAGCCAATGATACCCCAAAAGGTAGCTGGGTGTATTCATACAAGCCGCAGTGTGTATTCAATGGCACAAATCTACCGAATTCTGGGTCCAAAATCAGCTGAATGTAAGCATAGCTCATGTTGAGCTTCATGAAGGTGCAACCTGAGTGAGTTCGAGGTATGGGGTAGCGGTCCAAATGCAAAACACAGTTGACCGTTATCTTGTGGTGCCATCCAGTTTTAGCACGGGTACAACTGCCATTGCCCAGTCCCCGAATTGCACAAGGCGGATGATGTGCAAATTCTCCAAATTGTCGATCTCAGTGCCTACCTTTGGCTGCAGGGCATTTGGGACCGTCCAGGCACAGAAATAACGTGGTTGCTTTAATGGGTCTCCGCAGATCTTGACCGTGGCCCCTCGGATAGTGCCCAAACCTTTCTGGAAAACCTCCGGGATATTGTCAGTCCTTACCTGGGCAGATTTGGCAAACCCAATGCCAGTTAAGGTGGAGACGCTTCAGTCAATCTCATCCAAGCAAACTAGGGCCACCCCCATGTACCACAACTAACAGGCAAACAAATGGATTGCTGCCCGTACTCGACGGGAATCACCAAGGCACCAGCAGTTTGCAACAGTTCTCCCAGAAATGTGGCCAGTCGCGCATCCGTGTCTTGTAAAACCAAAGCTTGAAGAATCCGGAACTGATGCGGTTAAAAGTGCGCTGGCTGACGACAGAGACGACAGCCCCAATATCTAATTCCATCCGTATTGGGTGGCTATTTATGTGGAGCGGGATGATATTGGCGCCACCTTCGGCATAACGATGCAATTTAATTGCTGGTAGTCTTCAACATCTGCTCGGGGTGGGGGGATCATGCCTAGCTGGATGGCGGAAGGGTGGGCCCTTTCTCGTGTGCCAGGTCGGGGGCCGGAATCATTGGGTCTTGAGTTAGTGCTCCTCGGGTGGTCAGGCATCCCAGGCTGAGGACCCCTATGCCCTGCAGCTTCTGCACCCCTTGCTCTGCACTTTCACAGGATATGACTATTTCGACAGCCCCAGTAGGTCCAAATGCCATTTGGCCAGCAGTTTTCTCTGCATTGTGGATAATGCAAACCAGCCTGTCTTGCAACGCTTTGGGCAATGATGCCTTGAATTCACAGAACTGTGCGAGCTTCCTCAGGTGGGCCAGAAATTTGGTCATGGACTCCCCTGGGTTTGGGTGGTGATATGGAAATGGAAACACTTTACTGTGATGGGCAGCTTGAGGGTTGAAATGTCGCCCACCAACCTGACCAATTTGGCTAAAGACCGCGCATCAGGTGCACCAGGATATGTTAGGCTCTTGATTACGCTGTATGTGGCAGCCCCACAAGCTGTGAGGAGAATTACCATCTGCTGTTCGTTCCCGATAATGGCATTTGTATCAAAAAATGCTGCATTGGCACGTATTGGCACTAGTCATCTGTACCTGCATCAAAAGTTTCAAGCTTCCCTATGTGTGGCATATCTGCTGTCGGTAAAGCAGCCTCCTAAGGCCTTTGAAAAGTGGGCTGAGTTCGAAGAAGTTGGCGCCATTGGCAGCTCTACTTTATCCTCGTCGCCAGTTGTAACAGAGCGACAACAGGAAGTGATGATGGAGGCAAAGAAAAAAGATTGAATTACACACTTAATATACAATAACCACTTCCCGAAAGGTTCTCCCGCACAGACTCACATCCCAGTTGGTGTTTTTGTATCCACCAGGCTTCCCTTTAACAGAGAAATTCATATCCCGCCTAGGTCATGGGGAACCTAATAGTCTACAGCCCATGACCCCTGTGAGGGTTACAACCCCTATGTTTTGTTTTGAAGTGACAGTTTTCCACACCATTGGAGGCACATTGAGACACATGTTATCTTTGAGAGCCTAAAAAGAAAATTAGCCTGCCCTCTGAGCTAGATGGAATGGATCCCACAGCAGCATTTTGAAGAAGAGCAATCAAGTTATCCCGTGTCTTGGCCAATATTTGTTCTTAAATTTCTGAAATCCTCTCTACTTTCACCCCATCAGAATAAATTTATCACTGTATTATACATATGGTGCATTGTAACACATGAAGGAAAGTTAAAGTATTTCCTTTGGTAGTCCAGGCTTCAATCCTGAACTGGACTCTCACATGGGCTCCAGAAGATCCAGTTGCTAGGGAAATCTGATCACATTATAGCATATGTTGGATCCCACTTAAAGCCCAAGATATGGGAATTCCAATGTTCAGAGCCATTGCACCTCCCCTCTCCACCCCCCTTACATGTTGACTGTATCCCCATTGACCCTTCCCACCATCCTAAAAATTCAGACCCATATCATTCAGAGTTTCTTTTGCAGTTTTTCCTTCAGCTAACAGCTGTAGCTCAGCAGGTAGAACTCTTCCCTCTGATACACAGAGCTCAAGTCCCACTGCGGACAATTACCGACACTGAAACAACTTTGCAGCATTTGAGGGCACTGTGACGGGAGCTGTCTTTCAGATGAGATGTTAACCTGAGGCTCTCTCAGGTGGCTGGTAAAGATCCCATGGCACTCTTTTGGAGAAGAGCAGGGAAGTTATCCCGGATGGCCTGGCCAATATTTATCCCGCAATCAATCAACAACAAGACAAAATTATGTGATCTGTGTCAGATTACTCCTTAATCTGTGTGTGATTTGGTTGCTGTGTGTGCTACGTTATAACAGTGTCTATACATGTAGAGTACGTTACTGACTATGAAGCACTTTGAGACATCCAGTGATCATGAAAAGCACTATAAAGCACTATTTAAATGTAATTTTTTTAAAAACTGCTGAGTTCTCTTTCCACCAGTATTTTTAGTGGGAATTCCATGTCTGAACATCCTTTCACGATTAAAAAAACCCAAAGATTCCTATCCTGTCCTTACATTCTTTTGGTGATGACCATAAGTTTATGCCTCCTATTTATAGAATCGCTAATCAGTTAAAATAGTTTATTCCAATATATTTTATGGAAACCTCACATAATTTCTAACACCTTTCTCCCCTTCACCGAGTTTATTGTAATGAAAGGGAGCCCTATTTCTTTAGCCCATCCGCATGGCAACAACCTCTTGGTGAATTTCTCCTGCAACTTAAGAACTGGAGTAAGCTTTTCAGTTCCTCAGACCCGTTCTGCCATTTAATAAGACCGTAACTGATCAGGTACACAACTCTGTTTATCAGTCTTTGTCCTTTATTGCTTTGCTTAATTAATATCTACTGGTCATAACTTCTCAATGGCCTTGATATCCTACTTACAATAAGGCAGCCAAAACTAGACATCATACTCTAACTGCAGCCTAACTAGTGGTTTATATAGGTTTAATATTCCCTTTTTGACCTAATACTTAAATGCTTCAATTTGTGGAATCTAGGATCCCACATATGTTTTTGTTTAAAGCCGCTTTATTAACTTGTCTTGCCATTTCTTAAGATTTCTGAACTGTTTAGACTGTGTCTAAAGTTTTACCATTTTGTGTATGTCGCCTCTCCTTATTTTTCTTTTCAAAATGCATCACTTCGCTTTTCTTTGCGTTCTTCTATCCATCTACTAATTTGCCTATTTTGCCAACTTTCCCTGAAGTCACTTTATTTCACCATACTCCCTTGTTTCATGTATCAGCAGTGTTTGATATTGTATTCTTGTCCCGGTAGCAGATGATTTATATGCATTGCAAAGAGCAGACAACTGGGGACTGCACTGTATGTACTTTCAGTCTCTCAAAGCTCTTTGATTCTTCACCCGATTTCCCTTAGTAACCATAATTTAGACAACACGCCTATATGGCACTTTATCTATTTCCTTTTGAATGTTCAGTGTCCAATGTTTGCATATACCCTCCAAATCATCTCTGGCTTATCGATTCCCTTCCTTTTATGGAACCTTGGTTCTTGCATTTTGAAACTATTTTAGACCAATTCTAATTAGGCAAGTTTTTTTCAGACAAATAACAATCTAAATGGACTAATGACAGGTATGAGAATGTAAGTGAATGTAAATGGTTTTTTAAAAATCAAATGTAATGGGGACAATTTCCTTGACAGTGAACTTTTCTAATCACAGGGCCCATCCAACCATGGACATGATTCATGAAACGGCAAATATTTCGAACTATCATTTTAAATAATGGCTTTAACAGCATGACACCAAATGTTGGCCATTATGTTTACACAAATGTTGTTAATTGGGCGGCAGGAAAAGATTTTGATTAGCACTTTTCCTCGAGAATGGAATAAGCATTCAACCTACCAAAAGTCTCATTCGAAATGTAAATTTTGAGTTGTGGAATTAAAAAGATTACAGATGCTTTATGTATGTTAAGTTAACACAATAAAGTTGCTCTGAATGTGGCTGATGTTGGAGTAATTTCCTGTTCCACTTTGTGTAATGGTAATCAAACAATGCCAGTTAGCCAACAGGAGGTATTGAAAGGACACATCCCTAGGAAGTGACTGCAAAGCTTGATGATGACATAAGGAAATCAGTGCAGTATTTAAAATCAGGCTTAAATCAATGTATCACTATTTTACAGAACACTGTTGACTTATTTTGTAATCTTACGAGAAGTCAGTGCTCATGTCAAAGTCAAAGTATATTTTTAGACTTATCTAACAATGCAGACATGAATGCAAGTCTAATATTTGCTGGATTTTAACAGGCTGGTTTTTATTGTTATCAGTCCCAGGAGAGGAAGAACGGTTAAAAGTTTGCATCAGAACTTATTTGGTGGAGTCAACCAAGAGTTTCCTGCATGTAACAGCACGAGAACAAAACAAGAACTTTCAGGAGTTCAGAACAGATGTGAAAACACGATGGACGTAGGGATCAAGAAGGGAAAAAAGGTAATGATTTCTATACTTTGACCTTAATCTTTCATAAATTCATGTCCAAACTCATTTTAACTTTAAAATGTTAAATCTGTTGTGTGCCAGACATAATGTAGAATTTGGAGGTATACACACCCACAGCTTCCTTTCGGGAAACTCACATCCATCAAAGTGTGCAAACCTTTCAAACCATTTTCAGAACTGTAAATGAAAAATATCACTTTGCTGGGAGTACCTAACAATTAGGGGCTATGCTGACCCAATGTTATATCTTTTGCCACGGGCGGCTGAAGTTCTGTCACAGCTGGGGTGTGCATATGTAAGGGTTTCTTCCAGACGGGCAATTGTTTGGAATTTTAAAGAAATGGCTGAGGTTTCAGTGTTTGGGAATCAAGTTTGCATGCAGTTGTTTGGTGTAAACATCTGCTCTGTGCAGAAAATGTTCCTTTTGTATGTCACTGAAATGTTTTCCCAAGACACAATGGCAATCATGACAAGAGTGATATGGTTCAGTTGTCTGATGAAGTTTTTTTGTAGAAATGTATGCAAGTGATTATTCAGCCCATACTGCTTTGTATTTATTCAGCCTATGATATTTTGCAAAGGCTAAAAAACATTTAGGTTTTCCACTGCTTAAAATTTGTGACATTAATTTCTTGTTTAAATAAAAAGGATTTGACTGGACCCATGTGCTTAAAGTAACTAATACTAGGGCAGCACGGTGGCGCTGTGGTTAGCACAGCTGCTTCACGGCGCCGAGGTCCCAGGTTCGATCCCGGCTCTGGGTCACTGTCCGTGTGGAGTTTGCACATTCTCCCTGTGTCTGCGTGGGTTTAGCCCCCACAACCCAAAGATGTGCAGGGTAGGTGGATTGGCCATGCTAAATTGCCCCTTAATTGGAAAAAATGAATTGGGTATTCTAAATTTATTTTTAAAAAGTAACTAATACTTCACAATAGTCCTGTGTACCCATGGCTTCCTCTAGCATCCCAGAAACAGTGTGAGAGAAATTGGGTCTGTTGGCTCTTTCGTTGCGGAGTGTAAATGCCCTTAGCACTCCAAAGATGTCATAAATGAAGGGGCATTTTTGTGCTTGTGGGTAAAGTTGTGTTGGATGCCATATTGGTGAGGGCATTGCTGCATCCATGGAATCAGCAATCAAGGAAGCCTCAACAGTTGAGTCTGAGCTCAAGAATTCGCAAGATGTTGACCGAAACCCGAACACAGACTTGCACTTGTCATGGGCATGTAGAAACCAGGCACTCAGCACCAGATTGTCGGCAGAGATAGGCAGAAATTGTGGCAGAATGTGCTTGTTTGAAAAAGAAACAACCTTCAGGCAAATGTTGCAAAAGAAAGTGCCGTATTAATCAAATGGGGAACTGAATGAAGGAAAAAGCATCCACCTGGTACAAAAAGAACATGAGAAAGAACTCGATTTACAGTCCGAGATGCACTCTCATTAAAGGTACCGGCTATTGCCAGTGAAACAAACCATTACTGGGTCACTCCATTACTGGATGGTCAGCCAATGAATTTCTTTTTTTTTTAAATTTAGAATATCCAATTCATTTTTTCCAATTAAGGGGCAATTTAACATGGCCAATCCACCTAACCTGCACATCTTTGGGTTGTGGGGGTGAAACCCACGCAGACACGGGGAGAATGTGCAAACTCCTCACAGACAGTGACCCAGGGCCGGGATTCGAACCCGGGTCCTCAGCGCCGTAGGCAGCAATGCTAACCACTGTGCCACCGTGCCGCCCTGGTCAGCCAATGAAGATGGAGGTGGACACTGGGGAAGCCGCCTTTTTGGTACCAGAAACTGTTTATCAAGAAAATCTCCGATATATTGTTCTGAAACCCTCGAAGACAGTGTTATAGACCTATACTGGAGAATTGGTTCTGTTGAGGGGCTGTATTGATATAACAGTACATTTAGATGGACAGATGGCAAATTTGTCCTTGCATATAGTCAAAAGAAATTATTCAGCACTAATGGGAACAATGCGGTTGGAAAAGATCAGATTAAATTGGGCCAAAATAATTCCTAGGGCTTCTTTCTCTATCTGAGCATAAGTCTGAGCATAATCTCTTGACACATTCTGAATTAGGCTGACCCAAAATCTTGAAGAAACGGTGGGTTGGGAAGCATGAAGGATATCTCAGTAAAGCTGGAGATCAAGGCAAGATGCTTAAAGGCTAGGTCAGTGCCCAACTAAATCAGATCTAAGACAGAGGTGGAATTAGAACTGGTCAGAACTGGAGTCTTGCACCCGTTAACCTGAGTCGTTGGACCATGCTGATCAAACCCGTTGTGAAAAAGAGATGGATCTGTACACTTTTGTGCTGACTTTAAAGTCACTATTAATCCTGTACTATGCAGAGCAGTGCCCTCTGCCCTTGATTAATGTCTTATTCGCTGGGTTGGCTGGAGGTCAACATTTCAGTAAAATTGACTTCAGTCAAGCATATCCAGCTTCACAACAGTTCTTGATGATTGTGACACACAACGGGATATTTAGATATAAATGACTACCAATTGGCATCACATTCCCACCAGTGTTGTTCCAATGAAACATGGTCCAAATTTTAAGTGGATTAGACGCAGTTCAGTGTTTCTTAGATGACATCTTGGTTACTGGAAGGCTTGTCCCGAATCTGGATATTATTCTAAAACCCTTACACAATCAAAATAAAATGTGGAAATGTAGGGATCAATGTGAGAGAGCATTCGTGCAAGCCAAAGAGGTGCTATTCAAGTCAGAAATCCTGACAAATTGTTGCCCAAATTTGCTCCGGCAACTGGCATGTGATGCATCATCTTATGGGATTGTGGTGGTGGTTTCCCACATAATTCCCACAGGTGAATAGAAGCCAATAACCTTCACATCCAGGAGCTTTAATAAGGCCAAAAGCAATTATGCTCAGATCGAGAAAGAAGCCCCAGGAATTATTTTGGCATTAAATGGTTGGTAGAACCAGAGGCCTGGCAGCAGATACATGTTGATTACGCCAAAACCTTTGAAGGTTTTATGTTACTCATTCTAGCCAATGCTCACTCAAAATGTTCTGAAGTTGGCATCATGAAGACAATGCCAGCGGAGAAAACAATTGAGAGGTTGGGTGAAGTCTTCAGCAGATTCGATTACCCTGAACAACTCGTGAGTAATAATGGGCCGCAGTTCATTTCACAAGAGGTGGTACACTACTTGAAGGAGAATGGAATTCAACATATCCGATCCACTTCTTATCATTCTGCCACAAATAAGCTGGCAGAACATTTGTACAGACGATGAAACATTCATTGCAGCTATCTAGAGACCAAGGTTCATTGTCTAATCACCTGAATTAATTCCTGTTCACGTACAGGAATACTGTACACTCAACAGCCCAAGTTTCTCCAACGTTACTGGTTGTTAGACATAATTACTCATAGCATTCAATTTCCCAAACCACCCAAGACAAAATAAATCATAGGGAAAAAGCATGAAAGATCATACAGTGAGAGAACAAGGTGAAACGTCACGTTTTTCACCCGGGTCAAGAGGTTCTGGCAAGGAGCTATACCACAAGTGAAAAGTGGATACCTGCCACATTTTAGCACAGACAAGACTGGTCTTCTACACCGTACAAACCTGAGACAAGATACTATGGAGACATGCAGATCAACTTTTGACGACAAAGTTCGACCTGCCAGAGATAGAGCTGACAGATAGACCCAAATCAAGCTGTGCCAAGAAACTTCCCGAGAAACTGACACGAATTGAACCAATTGGGGAAGGCAGCACCTCAGTTGCGAAATAGACCAAGTCAACCTCAGAACACTACGTCGACTCCAGTTAAGATGACCATGGACAGCATGCAAACCAAGCCAAAGACACCAGAGGTTGCAGCAAGCACTAATAGGCAGGCACCTGATGTTTGCTGACAACTACATAGAGAACTGTTAAGGTACCCAGATTAAGGGCAGCATGGTGGTGCAGTGGTTAGCATTGCTACCTCACGGCGCCGAAGTCCCAGGTTCGATCCTGGCCTCAGGTCACTGTCGTGTGGAGTTTGCACATTCTCCCCGTGTTTGCGTGGGTTTCACCCTCACAACCCAAAGATGTGCAGGGTAGGTGGATTGGCCACGCTAAATTGCCCCTTAATTGGAAAAAATAAATTGGCTACTCTAAATTTATTTTCAAAAAGTTATCCAGAATAGGGCCCACGTTAGAATATAAACTGGACAAGGCCCCAACAGTTTTCAATTTGCAAATTGTGAGAAAAGGATACTTCGCCCCAGGAGTGATCCACTGATAATTAGGGATCTTTTATATCAAAACAAACTTCATTATTCACACTTTCTGCAGACATTCAAAAGGAGAAAGCACACAGCTTTGCTAAGATTGCAAGTTTCCCCATGATGCAGAGTGACATTGACTTGCACGTATGTCGTGTTGCGGGTGTAACACGTCAACTTTTCCCTATCCAAGAGATTCTATTCCCTTAACATGCAGTTAGTGTCTGGCCACACTCAGAGAATCATGCAAGTCAATGCCTGGCATCCTGCCAGCAATGATGCCTCCATTCTGTGGCAGTCTGCTGTGCCAACTAGGTTTGAACATCATGGCAGCCAAAAGGTGTGTTTCTGTATTTGGCATTCAGGAAATTCCCAAACCTTGAAATGATTTAAATTAATAACTCTATATTGCTGGCAGTATTAATATTTTGTTCAGTATATTTAAGACCTGACACATGTCTGGGCAGTTGTAACAGTGCAACAGTGTACCATTATGCTTTGGTAAAATTGCGCTCTCCATATAAATGCTCCCTGGTCTGACACAGATACCATAGCCTCATTCAATGCAATATATAAAACCCTTACAAGTCTCTGGGCTCAGGGAATCCCTTCTCATACTTTTTTACATAGCAAACACTATGGAGACTGGTTTAATCAAATCATTGCCTAGCTATCACTTGAATAGACAAATTACAAAGTATGTCATTGAACCATCTATGCCCACCCAAGCCACACAAAACTCGACAACATTTGGTTTCCCGTGTTGTTTAATGAGGAAAGGTTGGGCATGTTGGTCCTGTACCCACTGGTGTTTAGAAAAGGAAGAGGTGAGTTGATTGAAACATATAAGATCCCAAGAGGTCCTGACTTATTGGATGAGGAGAGGATGTTTCCTCTTGTTGACAAATCCAGAACTAGGGGTCTAAAAATAAAGGGTCACCCATTTAAGACTGAGGTGAGGTGAACAGAAAATAGTGAGCGTTTGCAACCCTTTCCTCAAAAGGCATAGGAAGCAGAGTGTTTGAATATTTTTAAGGCAGAGGTAGATAGATTCTTGATGAACAAGGAGTGAAAGGCTATCAGGGGTATATGGGAGGTTACAATCAGATCAGCCATGATCTTATTGAATGGCCAAGCAGGCTCAAGGGGCTATTCCTGCCCCTAATTGCTCTGTTTGTATGTTCCCTCCCCAGTACAGGGAGGCAGCAATGAAAAAACATGGTGACCTTGACACCCAAGTGTTCTTAATTTTCAAGGTACGCACTTCACTCAATAGGGACCTTAAAAGTGGGCAATGTTGCAAAGGTGACTGCCAAGAGTCAGGTGTCAGAAACTGGACCAAAACTCAAAATAAATACTCCTTCGAGGCAGCATCTGTGAGTTTGATCCTTGCAAAGAGAGGTGTAGGTGTGAACATCCACCATTACACCCCCATTATATAACAATGATTTCTGCTTTGAATTATTTATGTGGACATAGAAGCATTGATCAAAACTGACTTCAGATAATTAATCTTAAAGACAGATTAGTTGGGAAACCAACAAAACATGAGGGGCCATAATTCCAGCAAGAAGAATAGAACCCTGCTGAACAACCAGCCAACACAGGCAGTTAGAGAGACAGAGTATAAACAATGGCCCTGATCTTCCATGATGTGGAGATGCCGGCGTTGGACTGGGGTGAGCACAGTAAGAAGTCTTACAACACCAGGTTAAAGTCCAACAAGTTTGTTTCAAACACTAGCTTTCAGAGCACTGCTCCTTCCTCAGGTGAATGAACATATATAGACAAAGTCAAAGATGCCAGACAATGCTTAGAATGCGAGCATTTGCAGGTAATTAAATCTTTACAGATGCAGAGATAGGGGTAACCCCAGGTTAAAGAGGCGTAAATTGGCTCAAACCAGGACAGTTGGTAGGATTTTGCAAGCCCAGGCCAATGGTGGGGGATGAACGTAATGCGACATGAATCCCAGGTCCCGGTTGAGGCCGCACTCATGTGTGCGGAACGTGGCTATAAGTTTCTGCTCAGCGATTCTGCATTGTCGCGCGTCCTGAAAGCTGCCTTGGAGAACGCTTACCCGGAGATCAGAGGCTGAATGCCCTTGACTGCTCTGTTCCCCAACTAGAAGGAAACATTCCTGCCTGGTGATTGTCGCGCGATGTCCGTTCATTCATTTTCGCAGCGTCTGCTTGGTCTCGCCAATGTATCACGCTTCGGGACATCCTTTCCTGCAGCGTTTGATGAAGACAACATTGGCTGAGTCGCACGAGTATATACCACGTACCTGGTGGGTGGTGTTCTCACATGTAATGTCGATGATCTGGCAGAGATTGCCCTGGCAGGGTTGTGTGGTGTGGTGGTCTCCGTTCTGAAGGCTGGGTAGTTTGCTGCAAACAATGGTTTGTTTGAGGTTGCGTGGTTGTTTGGAGGCAAGTAGTGGGGGCGTGGGGATGATCTTGGCAAGATGTTCATCTTCATCAATGATGTGTTGAAGGCTGCGAAGAAGATGTCGTAGTTTCTCCGCTCCAGGAAAGTACTGGACGACGAAGGGTACTCTGTCGATTGTGTCCCGTGTTTGGCTTCTGACGAGGTCGGTGCGGTTATTTGCTGTGGTTCGTTGGACCTGTTGATCAATGAGTCGAGCGCCAGATCCCATTCGTACAAGGGCATCTTTCAGCGTCTTTCAGCGATGTCTGTTACGCTCCTCCTCGTCTGAGCAGATCCTGTGTATACGTTGGGCTTGTCCATAGGGGATGGCTTCTTTAATGTGTTTGGGGTGGAAGCTGGAGAAGTGGAGTAACGTGAGGTTATCCGTGGGCTTGGGGTAAAGCGAAGTGCTGAGATGACCATCCTTGATGGAGATGAGTGTGTCCAAGAATGCAACTGATTTTGGAGAATAGTCCATGGTGAGTCTGACAGTGGGATGGAACTTATTGATGTCATCGTGTAGTCGTTTCAGTGATTCTTCGCCGTGGGTCCAAAGGAAAAAAATGTCATCGATGTATCTGGTGTATAACGTCGGTTGAAGGTCCTGTGTGGCGAGGCGATCTTGTTCAAACTTGTGCATGAAGATGTTGGCATATTGAGGTGCGAATTTGGTCCCCATGGCTGTTCCGTGCGTCTGGATGAAGAACTTGTTGTCGAACGTGAAGATGTTGTGATCCAGATGAAGCGGATGAGTTGCAGAATTGCGTCTGGAGGTTGGCAGTGGTCGGTGTTGAGTGCTGAGGCTGGTGTAGCAATGCCGTCGTCATGGGGGATGCTGGTGTAGACTGCCGAGACGCCCATTGTGATGAGGAATGTTCCTGGTTCAACTGGTCCATGGGTGCTGAGTTTCTGTAGGAAGTCCGTCGTGTCGCGACAGAAGCTGGGCGTACCTTGTACGATGGGTTTCAAGATGCCCTCGATATAGCCAGAGAGATTCTCACACAGAGTCCCATTGCCTGAAACGATAGGACGGCCTGGTGTGTTGGCCTTGTGTATTTTTGGGAGGCAGTAGAGATCTCCAATGTGGGGAGTACGTGGGATGAGAGCACGTAGGGTGCTCTGAAGATCTGGATCCAAGGTCTTGATCAGTCTGTTGAGTTGGCGGATGTGTTCCTTGGTTGGATCTGCGGGTAACGGTCTGTAGTGTTCCTGGTTGTTGCGTTGTCGGTATACTTCTTTGCAGTAGTCCGTTCTGTTCAGTATGACGGTGGCCCCTCCTTTGTCTGCTGGTTTGATCACGATGTTGCGGTTGGTTTTGAGAGCATGGATGACATTGCGTTGTGCTTGGGTGACGTTCGGGGCTGCCTTGTGAATGCGACTGATGAATCTGGCATTGACGCAACTCCTGACGGCTTGAGCATATATGTCGAGTCTAGGGCAGCGGCCTTCCGGAGGGGTCCAGTTCGACTCTTTCCTCTTCGGTTGCCGCACTGCAGATCTCGCGGTCTGCTGTTCCGGTTCATTGGTCGTCTCCTTGGGTTTGCTGTCGGCCTCTTGGGGTCTGTGGAAGAATTCCTGGAGCCTCATTCGCCTGATGAATTCCTCTGTGTCTGCCGCGAGACTGATGGGGTCCATTTTGGTGGTGGTGCAGAAATTGAGCCCTCTGCAGAGGACTTCAATTTCGTCTGGTTGAAGGGTGTAGTCCGACAAGTTGACAATAGATTTCCCTGTATTGTTTTCTACTGTGGTACCGGGGGAGGCTTTGTTGCTGCTGGTGCTGATGCCGAGTTTCTCAAGCTTCCTGTTCTTGGTGTTCATATAGGTGGCATAGTATGGTTGTCTCATCTGTTTGGCGGTGTTCCGCAGCTGGTCTGCGGCGTGCTGAGCACAAGTTGAGAATATGGCCTCTATCTTGATTTCCAGGCTGCGTCGTCTGAAGATGAACATCTTGCCAAGATCATTCCCACACCCCCATTACTTGCCTTCAAACAACCGCGCAACCTCAAACAAACCATTGATTGCAGCAAACTACCGAGCCTTCAGAACAGAGACCACAACACCACAACGTGCCAGATCATTGACATGGATACCACCATTACACGTGAGAACACCACCCACCAGGTACGCGGTACATACTCGTGCAACTCGGCCAATGTTGTCTACCTCATACGCTGCAGGAAAGGATGTCCCGAAGCGTGATACATTGGCGAGACCAAGCAGACGCTGCGATAACGAACGAATGAATGGACATCGTGCAACAACGCAAAATCGCTGAGCAGAAACTTATAGCTAAGTTCCGCACACATGAGTGTGGCCTCAACCGGGACCTGGGATTCATGTTGCATTACATTCACCCCCACCATCTGGCCTGGGCTTGCAAAATCCTACCAACTGTCCTGGCTTGAGACAATTCACACCTCTTTAACCTGGGGTTACCCCTATCTCTGCATCTGTAAAGATTCAATTACCTGCAAATGCTCGCATTCTAAGCATTGTCTGGCATCTTTGACTTTGTCTATATATATGTTTCTGGAACATACCTCTTCATTCACCTGAGGAAGGAGCAGTGCTCCAAAAGCCCATGTTTGAAACAAACCTGTTGGACTTTAACCTGGTGTTGTAAGACTTCTTACCCTGATCTTCCAGTCACCGAATCGTCAGAGACCAGTGAAGCAGTTGAGTCTCCTTCATTAAATGTTTTCAAGATAAAGATACATAGTTTTTTGAAGAATAAAGGAATAAAGGGTCATGGTGTTCAGGCGGGAAAGTGGAGCTGAGTCCACAAAGATCAGCCATGATCTCATTGAATGGTGGAACAGGCTCGAAGGGCCAGATGGCCTACTCCTGCTCCTAGTTCTTATGTTTCTATGTTCTTATGACCATACATTTGACCCAAGATGCACTTCAGGACCCCACAGAAGGCCTGACACACAGATCTCCATGGGAATTGTCTGGGAAGTTTGAACTTCTGACAGACAATATCCCTCCTTCCTACCCTCGACAATAATCACTGGCTCTAAGGAAGAGTCAGCGACGTCGGACAATCTGAATAGTTACCCAGGAAATCTTAGACAGCAGAAACCTACTCTAATTCTTGGGTTACTACAGAAGTACCACCTCGAATCACTCACTCTGATCCTTCTGACCTCCTCCTTACCCTCTGACAATTCCCCCACCAACCTGACCTGGCTACCCCTCCTGACCACACTAACCACAAACACCCTACTACCCTCCCAGCCTGATTTGACTGCTCCTTCCACCCCAAATATCCAGTCAACCTCCAACCCACCCACTCATCTACCCATCTACCCACCTCACCTCCTATCCACCTGCCACACTACCTATCTGCCACCATATTCACCTGACACCGTACTCACTGTAACCGTACCACTGTAACCGTACCCACTTGCCACCAAACCTACCTGCCACCTCATACACTTGCCACCTCATCCACCTGCCACCCTAACCACCTGGCACCCTACCCATCTGGCATGCTACCCGCCTGCCACCATACGTACTTGACACACCAACCACTTTCCACCTTATCCATTTTCCACATCACACACGTGCCACATCACACACCTGCCACCCTAACCACCTGACATCCTAGCCACATGATACCCTACCCACCTGCCATCCTATCCACCTGCCACCTCACCCACCCCACCCATCTGCCTCAACCTTGACCTACCCTACCCATTCACTAACATTCATCCATTCACCCACGCACTAACTTGACTGGACCTTTAAACTGATCATATGGCAGCTGTGCTGTAAAAATGGAACGTGTCTCTCTCGCCCAACTCTACTACACTACAATGAAGTTCTTTAATCGATGTTTTTCTCCCCATCTCTGGTAAACCAGACTCAGAAGACCTGATCAGAAATGCAGAGCAGTGTCAGGACTTGGAAAATTGCGAGGTGAACAGTAAACCAATGATGATTGCTACTCTGCCGAAAATCTTCATCATTATCTTTTCTTCTGATTTAAACTTACCTGAAAGCCTGTTTCATATTTATTACTGAAAATCGCAACATTCACAGAGTATAAAGCACTCTCTCTAAAACACATTCTGCTGTGGACAACCGAGAGGTGAGGAGAAAGGGGGAAAGTTATCCCACCATCTGGCCTCACGGTAGCATGGTGGTTAGCATCAATGCTTCACAGCTCCAGGGTCCCAGGTTCGATTCCCGGCTGGGTCACTGTCTGTGTGGAGTCTGCACGTCCTCCCTGTGTGTGCGTGGGTTTCCTCCGGGTGCTCCGGTTTCCTCCCACAGTCCAAAGATGTGCGGGTTAGGTGGATTGGCCATGCTAAATTGCCCGTAGTGTAAGGTTAATGGGGGGATTGTTGGGTTACGGGTATACGGGTTACGTGGGTTCAAGTAGGGTGATCATTGCTCGGCACAACATCGAGGGCCGAAGGGCCTGTTCTGTGCTGTACTGTTCTATGTTCTATGTTCTATCTCTATCCCCGTCTGTAACCCTGCAAGAACCTTTGCACGTTCCAGATGACGAGGATGGCTGTTGTTGGTGCTCACATGGTAGGAAGCTGACCTTGCATCACAGCAGTCCGAGCGTCAAGTGCAAAATACAAATATTGGGCATCTTGTGGTTGTACTGCAATGGAAGTTGCAACATCAGATGCTGCATCATGAGTCCACAAATGTGTGAACAGAGCTGGCCACCACTTTCAGGGATTGAGAAACCCGACAGTTAAAAGGAACAAAGAACTGCCACATCCAACAGGCAAGTTCTATCAGTCCGGTGGAGCAAACCTGTCCCAATCACTCCCACTCAATCTCCAGACAGCCCATGGGACCTCACTGTCCCTGTTCTTTCCATCCCTACACGCAATCCCCTCCAAGATCTCTATCTCCTTCACGACCTCTCCCTCCCGGAGAATGGCCAACGCCTAACTCTTCCCATGATGTCTTCGCCATTATCTCTCCCGCCCCACCCTCTGCTATCACTCTTAAACTCAGTACTATGCTCCTAGACCCCTCCTCCCTCCCCTAAGTGACTCCCTGATCTTCTTCATTGCCAGGGACATTCTCAGAAGTCCCCGGCTTCTACCTTGTGCCATGGGCTTTCCCACCCGGCAGCCATCCAATCTCCCAATCCGTCTGGCTGCTGTGCAGGAAACTGAACATAATAATTCTGATCAGGTCCTGCCACTAAATTAGGCACAATCTGCAAATGTGATATTGGACGTCATTTTTACTCCCAGCTGTGAGCATAGTTTGGCAGACAGTCTGGAAGGTGTAGCATAGATACCCAGCTGATTTTAGTAATCGGCTACAGAAATATTTTGGGATTACATCATGCATTCCGTTGTACAGTACTGCAAACTGGTTGTTCGGAAATCTAAAGGCATAGCAACAGGAGGAGGAAAGTTTCCATGGTTTCTGGTTGCATTTTAAGATTTTCGATAATATGCAGGAATCATTTTAAAACTTGTTCAAAAATTGGCAGAAATAGGCCGCACGGTGAGGGGGTGCATGGGCGGTGTAGTGGTTAGCACTGCTGCCTCACTGCGCTGAGGATCCAGGTACGATCCTGGCCCTGAGTCACTGTCCATGTGAAGTTTGCACATTTTCCCCATGTCTGCATGGGTCTCACCCCCAACAACACAAAGATGTGCAGGGTAGGTGAATTGGCCATGCTAAATTGTCCCCTTAATTGGAAAAAAAAAGATTGATGAGGGTCCAGGAACCCTGTATGTGCAACATTAGTGCCAACAGTCTCTTGGTAACACATTGCTGAAAAGAAAGACATGTTGCTGAAGCTTTTCGTCTTGTACTCATCAGGATAATCATAAGAATATCAAATTTCAAGCAATCATAACAATTGATACCACAGGAAGAAAGGGTGCTGATTAGCCAAGGCAATGCCATGGAGAAAGAACTGTAGGACCCCCAAACTCCAGGTAATTCAAAAGAGGTGCAAACCCTGAACATATTCCTTTTGTTTGCAGCGAACTGCATATGAATGCAAGCCTCTTCTAGCAAGCATAAATGAGTCATGTTATGTGCTTGATTCATTAAAATTAGATCAGATGCCAGCTTCCCAGAGGGTGAAGTCACAAACATTTCTGCTCCAGACAGCTCCGATGGAGACCTTGATAGGGGCAAAGTTCAGAAAAAAAAACAATGGACATGAATACAGAAGGATGTGTTGCACTGCGTGACCTGCCAGAAAACCAGCTGTTTGTGATGAAGAGGGTGGAGGAATCTGGCTCCAACTTGGCATAGGTTTTTGCAAAGAACCTGGAGCCCAGCCTGGTTGCACGAGGTGGCAAAGATCTCTGAGGACCTACTTTGGAAAACAATGATGACATACAAAAGAGAAAAAGCTAGAAAATCTCAGTAGGTCTGGCAGCATCTGTAGGGAGAGAAAAGGTTAGACAAAGAGTCATTGGACTTGAAATGTTAGCTCTTGGGGGCGATTCTCTGCACCCCACGCCGGGTGGGAGAATCGCGGGAGGGCCGGGCGAATCACGCCACGCCGCCCTGGCACCACCCGCGATTCTCCCACCCCCCCCAAAATGGCGTGTCGCGTTTTTCGGATGGGCCGAGCGGCCTGCCGAACCCGACCGGTTCATGCCGGCGCCAACCACACAGCGCGCGACCTCTGTGTGTGGGGCCTGTGGCGGGCGGAGGGAGGATCGAGCACCACAGGCGTGCTCAGGAGATGTCTTGTCCGCGATCGGTGCCCACCGATCATCGGGCCGGCGACTCTAAAAGTCGCACTCTTTTCCCTCCGCCACCCCGCAAGATCAAGCCGCCATGTCTTGCGGGGCAGCGGAGGGGAGACAGCAACCGCGCATGCGTGGCTTACGTCACTTAGGTGCCGCCGGCCGCGTCATTCCCGGCGCTCGAGATTCACGCGCCGCCGCTCCTAGCCCCCTCGGGGGGGGAGGGAGAATAGGGGGCGAGGAACGGCCTCCGGCGTCAGCTGTTTGTCTCCAGATGGGAGAATTCTGCCCCTTTTCTCTCCCTCAGATGCTGCCAGACCTGCTGAGATTTTCCAGCATTTTCTCTTTTGTTTCAGATTCCAGAATCCACAGTAGTTTGCTTTTATCCAATCATGACATTCACACTGAGCGGGATTCTCCAACCCTCCCCTACCGGGTCGGAGAATCGCTGGGGGGGGGCGGCGTGAATCCCGCCCCCGCTGGCCACCGAATCCTCCGGCACCAGATATTCGACGGGGGCAGGAATCGTGCCGCGCTGGTCGGCGGGCGCTCACAGCGGCCCCCCTGGGCGATTCTCTGACCCGCGATGGGTCGAAGTCCCACTCGTTCTATGGCAAGTCCCGCCGGCGTAAATTGAACTAGGTCCCTTACTGGAGGGACCTGGCAGCGCGGGCGGGCTCCGGGGTCATGGGGGGGGGGCGCGGGGCAATCTGGCCCCGGCTGGTGCGGCGCCAAAGGCCTTCCACGCCGGCCGTTGGGGCATAAACCACTCCAGCGCCGGCCGAGCCCTTGAAGGTGCGGAGGATTCTCCTTGATTCTCCAACCCCACGCCTGGTCGGAGAATCCCCGGAGGACACGGGAATCGCACCCCGACGCCGGCTTCCCCATTCTCCGGCGCTGATTCTCAGCCGCCTGCGGGATTCCTGCCGCGCCAGTCGGGGGCCGTTGACAGCACCCCACCCCCTCCCCACCAGTGTTTCTGCGGGCCCCGATGAGCCGAGTGGCTGAGTCCCGCTGGCGTGGGTCTTGTATGTTCCCACATGGCGGGGCCTGGAAGTTGTGTGTGCGGGGATGGCCTAGTTCTTCAAACTACCAAGGGTTTAGACTCAAGACAAACACAAACGTTTAAAGGAGGGCTTTTCCCATTACTGAACTCAAGTAGTATTTAGGAAAGGGCAATAGCTGTAGCGGCGAGCTCAAAAATGGCAGTGCAGGTGTCAAATCAGCGTTACTCGCTGACTGACATCACAATCTACCTATTCTGCGTACCTCTGCCACATGCTTCTGCAGCC
Source organism: Scyliorhinus canicula (assembly GCF_902713615.1). Classification (NCBI taxonomy): domain Eukaryota; kingdom Metazoa; phylum Chordata; class Chondrichthyes; order Carcharhiniformes; family Scyliorhinidae; genus Scyliorhinus; species Scyliorhinus canicula. The sequence goes on from NC_052152.1 coordinate 178,483,632, forward strand.
TGTGCTAACTCTCTTGCAAAAGATGGCATTTGGAATGGAAACTGCAGGCACCACATCTTCCAAATCTCCTGCTCTTTCTGCGGTTCTGCCTTACCTGCAGAGCATTTCCAGCATCTTTCTTTTGGATCATTTTTACTTACCTCCAAGTGGTCATCAGTCCACAGTGCAAAACTGTCCCCAGTTAGGCTAGCTCTATTTTCTGTAAACAAAATAGCCAACCAAACACAGAGGGCGCGATCTACCGTCTGCATCCCTCCAGAATGGGGGCGTGACACGGCTGGTAGATCCCAGGAAAGGCCTCTTCTGAGATTTATCCGGCTTGCCAAGCCTCACATTTTGCCCACTTTGGGGGATTGAGCCCGGGGGTGTCCTGCTCCTATTAGGTGAAATGTGGGTGGCTCAATTACCCTCTAATTGGGGTGTTGGGGGGTCCAGGGTCCCGGCATTGTTAGGTCTCGAGACCAGGATGCGTGCATTGGGTGGGGGCTCTCGTGATTAGGGCATGATGCGCGATCAATAACCACTGAAACGAAGGAGTAGTCCGAATTGAAGGCTTTAATCTACAAGATGTTTCCCTAGCAGCTCGAGTACAGACAGAAGGTTGGCTGCTGGGAAACACGGGTTCTTATACCCCGCCTCATTGGGCGGAGCTACCTTACGTCCCGACCAATGAAATGCAAACACTTGGGCAAATGAGCAGCGAGCCTTCTGCACCAATGGTATCTCACACTCTCAGGTACCGTAGTACCTCTAGTCATACTACCACAGGGCATTAGATCGGAGCTCCTTTGTGCAGGAAATGGGACTAATTGTGGCCTCAGCGGGGTGTTCCCTACTGATGACCGAAATAAAAGAATCGCGTTAGATGGCAGGGTCTTTCTCGACACCTCCAGTGCTGGGAAACACCCGTCTAAATGCACTTGACACGGGACTCTGTTTAATTTCTGTAAAATCACGGCCAGAGAGTGCATATGTCTTTAAAAGTCTGATGTATGTTGCTATAAGCTCCTGGAGAAGAAGAAATACGACCAGGTCAAGTCGGAAATCATTTGGTGGAGTTGGCTAAGTATTTCCTGCATGTTAACAGCATAAATCTTCAGGAAATACGAAAGCTAATTCGAGGAATTCAGAATTAATGTGAAAAGACAGTAGATGAAGATGTCAAGAAAGGAAGGGAGGTTAAAGTTTTAATAATTTGATAATCTTTCATAAAGTAGCAAAAGCAACTTGTGATAACTTGGAGTATTTTATAGGATTGACAAACACAAGTCAGTCTTAATTGTGATTGTAGTTCTGATCAAGAGAACACTCCTCAGGTTTGGAGGATGTTAAACGTTTTTGAATCCTTTTCAGAGATTCGAATGGAACATTAACGGTGTGCAGGAAGAAACAAACGGGGATGTGCTGATCACATGTTGTCTGGTTTTCCAAAAGCAGATATGGGGAGTGGCTTGTTCCAGTCAGATAAGCAGTTTATATGTAGAACTTTTAAAGAAAGATGAAACTTGAATTTTTAATTACACTTTAAATCAGTGCAGATTTTATTACTAATGTGCCTTAAAACTGTCACTGGCCAATTTGTTGGTTTATGATTAGTTTTGTGCCGTAAAATGGTTGTTGCCTGTAATTAAAGTTTTATTATAATTGTGGTATTTACAACATACGAGAAGATAATTTCACCCATTGGGTCGGTGTTGTCGTTTGCCCTGCAAATCAAGCTTAGCCCCCACACCCTGTTATATTCTTCTTTTTCATTTGCTTATACTTTTTTAATAATATCTGAAATGATTTTTTATCTGATGTTTCAATAACAATTATGATAAAGTATTTCATGCCTAAATAACCCTCTGTTTGCAGACATTTATTTTGACCTTTCCCTTTTGCAACAGTAAAAGCAAAGTTGTTTTCTGAACTACTTCCCTTCTGTAATGTTTATTGTTTGTGTGTTTCTGTGCTGCAATGGTGAAAAAATATTCAATTGTGATAAAGCATTTCATGTTTAAATAACCCTCTGTTTGCAGACATTGGGGTGCAGGGAGGGGTGAGTGGGGATTGTTAGCAGCGCTGGGAGTTGGGGGTCTGGTGGGACAGAGTCGCCAGTGTCAGGTGCGCTGGACGGGGTTAGCAGGGTTGCGAAATGGGGAGGAAGCAGTGGCGCGGGAGCATTCAACAGTCTTAGGGGTGCAGGTTGGGTAGAGTAGTGTATGGAATGTTGAATGGGGTGGGCAGTGTGGGGGAGTGGGGGAGAACTGTTATGGGGAGGGGGGAGCTGTGTTGGAAAGTGGAAATGGGCAGTGTTGGGGAGTGGAAATGGGCAGTGTTGGGGAGTGGGGGTGAGCAATGTTGGGGAGTGGGGTGAGCAGTGTTGGGGAGTGGGGGTGGGCAGTGTGGGGGGGGGTGAGCAGTGTTGGGGAGTGGGGTGGGCAGTGTGGGGGAGTGGGGGGGTGAGCAGTGGAGTAGGGGGGTGAGCAGTGTGGGGGAGTGGGGGGTGAGCAGTGTTGGGGAGTGGGGGGTGGGCACTGTTGGGGAGTGGGCGGTGGGCAGTGTGGGGGAGTGGGGGGTGGGCAATGTTGGGGAGTGGGGGATGAGCAGTGTGGGGGAGTGTGGAGTGGGCAGTGTTGGGGAGTGGGGGTGGGCAATGTTGGGGAGTGGGGTTGAGCAGTGTTGGGGAGTGGGGGGTGGGCAGTGTGGGGGAGTGGGGGGTGGGCAGTGTGGGGGAGTGAGGTGTGAGCAGTGTTGAGGAGTGGGCAGTGTTGGGAAGTAGGGGGTGAGCAGTGTGGGGGAGTGGGGGGTGAGCAGTGTGGGGGAGTGGGGGGTGAGGGTGTGGGGGAGTGGGGGAGTGAGCAGTGTTGGGGAGTGCGGGATGAGCAGTGCGGGGGAATGGGGGGTGAGCAGTGTTGGGGAGTGGGGGGTGAGCAGTGTGGGGGGTGAGCAGTGTGGGGGAGTGGGGGGTGAGCAGTGTTGGGGAGTGGGGGGTGGGCAGTGTTGGGGAGTGGGGGGTGGGCAGTGTTGGGGAGTGGGGGGTGGGCAGTGTTGGGGAGTGGGGGGTGAGCAGTGTTGGGGAGTGGGGGGTGGGCAGTGTTGGGGAGTGGGGGGTGGGCAGTGTTGGGGAGTGGGGGGTGGGCAGTGTTGTGGAGTGGGGGTGGGCAGTGTGGGGAGTGGGGGTAGGCAGTGTGGGGGAGTTGGGGGGTGAGCTGTGTTGGGGAGTGGGGGTGAGCAGTTTTGGGGAGTGGGGGGTAGGCAGTGTGGGGGAGTGGGGGGTGAGCAGTTTTGGGGAGTGGGGGGTGGGCAGTATTGTGGAGTGGGGGTGAGCAGTGTTGGGGAGTGGGGGGTGAGCAGTGTGGGGGAGTGGGTAGTGGGCTGTGTTGGGGAGTGGGGGGTGAGCAGTGTTGGGGAGTGGGGGGTGGGCAATGTGGGGGAGTAGGGGGTGGGCAGTGTTGGGGAGTGGGGGGTGGGCAGTATTGTGGAGTGGGGGTGAGCAGTGTTGGGGAGTGGGGGGTGAGCAGTGTGGGGGAGTGGGGGGTGAGCAGTGTGGGGGAGTGGGGGGTGGGCAGTGTTCGGGAGTGGGGGGTGGGCAGTGTTGGGGAGTGGGGGTGGGCAGTGTGGGGGAGGGGGGTGGGCAGTGTGGAGGATGAGCAGTGTGGGGAGTGGGGGGGGTGAGCAGTGTTGGGGAGTTGCGGGTAGGCAGTGTGGGGGAGTGGGGGGGGTGAGCAGTGTTGGGGAGTGGGGGGTGAGCAGTGTTGGGGAGTGGGGGGTGAGCAGTGTTGGGGAGTGGGGGGTGAGCAGTGTTGGGGAGTGGGGGGTGGGCAGTGTTGGGGAGTGGGAGGTGAGCAGTGTTGGGGAGTGGGGGGTGAGCAGTGTTGGGGAGTGGGGGGTGAGCAGTGTTGGGGAGTGGGGGGTGGGCAGTGTGGGGGAGTGGGGGATGAGCAGTATGGGGAGTGGGGGGTGGGCAGTGTTCGGGAGTGGGGGGTGGGCAGTGTGGTGGAGTGGGGGGTGAGCAGTGTTGGGGAGTGGGGGTTGGGCAATGTTGGGGAGTGGGGTGGGCAGTGTGGGGGAGTGCGGGGTGGGCAGTGTTGGGGAGTGGGGGTGGGCAGTGATGGGGAGTGGGGGGTGAGCAGTGTTGGGAAGTGGGGGTTGGGCAATGTTGGGGAGTGGGGTGGGCACTGTTGAGGAGTGGGGGGTGGGCAGTGTTGGGGAGTGGGGGGTGGGTAGTGTTGGGGAGTGGGGGGTGAGCAGTGTGGGGGAGTGGGAGGGTGGGCAGTGTTGGGGAGTGGGGGTGGGCAGTGTTGGGGAGTGGGGGGGGCTGTGTTGGGGAGTGGGGGGTGGGCAGTGTTGGGGAGTGGGGGGTGGGTAGTGTTGGGGAGTGGGGGGTGAGCAGTGTGGGGGAGTGGGGGGTGGGCAGTGTTGGGGAGTGGGGGTTGGGCAGTGTTGGGGAGTGGGGGCGGGCTGTGTTGTGGAGTGGGGGGTGAGCAGTGTTGGGGAGTGGAGTGAGCATTGTTAGGGGTTGGGGAGTGGGCTGCGTAACGGTTGCTGGATGTGTTGGGCAGTGTTGCTCCCAGTTAATAAACAGTACAGTATTCTGGACTTTATTAATTGGGGTGTAAATACAAGAACAAGGATGTTATAGAACAAGGATGTTATGCTGAACTTATATAAGGCACTAGTTAAATGCCAGCTAGAGTATTGTTTACAGTTCTGGGCTCCACACTAGGGTATGGATGTGTACGTGTTGGAGAGAGTGCAGAAGAGTTTAACAAGAATGGTTCCAGGGATGAGAAATTTCAGTTGTGAGGATGAATTGGGAGGTTTGGACTGTTCTCATGGGAGAGAAGTACGCTAAGTGAGGATTTGACAGAGATATTCAAAATTATGATGGGGCTGGACAGGGTAGGTAGGGAGAAACTGTTCCCACTCATAAATGGATCAAGAACAAGACGGCACAGATTTAAAGTTATTTGCAAACAAAGCAAATGTGATGTGAAAAAAAAAGACTTTTTCGCACAAGTTGTTTGGGTTTGGAATGCATTGCCTGGAAGTGTGGAGGAGGCAGGTTCAACCGAGGCATTCATTGGATGATTATTTGAAAAGAAACAATGCAGAAGGGTACAAGGAAAAGGCAGGGAATGGGCCAAAATCAAAATCATAATGCTTATTTGGAGAGCCTGTGCAGATATGATGGGCTGAATGGCCTCCTTCTGCATCGTAACACTTCTGTGATTCTGTGAATGAATAAGCAGAAGTTGTGTGGCAGTGTGAGACTGTTGTAGTTGTGTCACTTTTAAAGTGGCGAACAATAGATCCTCAGCGGAATTCTCCGTCGGCTGCATACTCCGCTCCGCCGGCAACGCATGCATGTGCACGGAATGGGAATTCTCATTGGCTAGCTGCTGGAACGGAGAATCCCGCTGCGGGTGGGGGGAGCACCAAAACGGAAACCGGGGCTGGTGGGCCGGAGAATCCCGCTACCTGTACTGGTATGACAATATAAATGGTCAGGCATTCGCTTCTGAACATATTGTAGATTTATTCACCTGCATTTGTGCCATTGCTTGGAGTACATACATTTAGATAATACATATCTTTATAAAATTCTGACATTTTTACAAGCATAAGTTTCAGAAAGAGAGTGGTTAGCATTTCAAATTGTTTTGGCACAGATATGTTGAGGCATAGGGTGCGATTTACTGTCCACTTCCTGGTGGAATCAGAACGGAACACAGCCAGTAGATTCCGGGAGAGGGCTCTCCCGGGATTCCCGACAGTCGTTACACCATGTGAGATCTAATGAGACCTCGCGAGACCTCGCGATCTAGATCCTGCCTACAATGGGCGGGAGCCAGACTCGCATGGCTAAAAGAGCTTAAAAGCTCACTTAGCTGTCCTGCCGTCGGATTGAACGGCCAACAGACATCTACTGGCCTCACTGAGGAGACCCCAGCTGGGTGTAGTTTAGCACTGGTCCCCACAAACGGAGACTTTTGGCACTTGGCGGAGGGGGGAGAGGGGGATTCCTCCCAAACAATTGTGGGCTCCCAGGTGGCTGGCATCTGGCCCGGCTGGCACCCTGACACTGCCATCTGGGCATCCTGGCAGTGTGTCCAGCAGGCACTGCCATGGTGCCAGGCTGGCATTTTCCCTCACCGGGGATTGGGCCCAAAGGTTCACTGCCGACATGTGGTAGGGTGCGGAGGGGCTCAATAGGTGAGTTGGGGTGGTCTGAGTGTTGTATTGGGAAGGGGGTTGAGAGATCATGGTGCCATTTTTACTTCCTGAACCATGGAGCTCCTCAGTGCTGGATATGGTTGAGTGCAGCTTTTAGCAGGGCATTCCCTGCCCGGGCCAGATATTCGTTCCCAGCCTCGAATCCCACCCTGAACAGACTCTTCTTTTGGTAAACTTGCACCCAGAGTCTATAAATTACTTTTATTTTTAAATAGAGAAATACTTGAAAAAGAGGAATATTAAAGTATGCAGAGAGAAAAGGCAAATGAGAATAGAGCAATGGCTCTTGCAGCGAAGATCTTTGCTAAAGTTCCTGTTTGTGTCTCCAACAATTTAGGTTACCTTGCTCACAACTTGCCTCACTTTGGTTATTATTTATTTATTCATTTAATAAATTTAAACCCAATTATTTTTTTTTCCAATTAAGCAGCAATTTAGCATGACCAATCCACCTACCCTGCACATCTTTGGGTTGTGAGGGTGAAACCCACGCAGACATGGGGGAGTTGCCTTGCTTTATTTATAAAATCTTAATCATCACCTTTTCAGAATGTGTTTGGAGAGAAACTGAGGGAAAAAAGCTGTTCAAATGCTCATTTTAAAGTTATGATATTTGGCTTCTTCCTGTTATTTTCAGGGATTTGTGAGTCCAATCAAGAGGCTGGTATTTCCCAAGAACCGGAGGCAGCAGGACAGAAGCAGTGTATACAGGAGACCTCTCCATTCTATCCCTCTCTTCCCTCCAGATTACCTGATAGATCCGGAGATCTTGCTACACGATTATCTTGAGAAGGAGGTCAAAGTAAGTTTGGTTTGATAACCTAATATCTCTTGGCACATCGGTTACTGGATAAATGATTGACTTGTTAATAGTTTACTTGGATTGAAAATAATGATAACAGATTAGGAGGAAATTGGGACTAGAATAGACAGTTCCAGTTGAAGAGTTGACTTTGTCAAAGACCCGATGAACTGACCTGTCTTCACCCTGTGCTGTAATTTATGTGATCCGATGTAGGAAATCCAATCTGTAGAGTCAATGTCAACAAGAATTTAGAATCCCCAGTTTATTCACTGTAACTGTTGACTCCGTTACTGGTTGTGAGGCCATAAAATGTGATACAAGATACAACGGTGTGAGCAAAATCCATAATGCAACAAATAAATGGATAAATAGATATATAAAAAATGTAAACATTTGTGAGGGGATTGAATTAGAAAGAAGCAAATGCCGGAAGGAATTGGATTAGAACTGGGTTAAGCACCAAGAACAAATAGCCTCCTATATGACAAAATTCTGTGATTCTATATTTTCTTTTGTAATTTATATATTTAACAATAACAATTTGAAAGAGGTGATATATTTGGGCAGCACGGTAGCATGGTGGTTAGCATAAATGCTTCACAGCTCCAGGGTCCCAGGTTCGGTTCCCGGCTGGGTCACTGTCTGTGCGGAGTCTGCACGTCCTCCCTGTATGTGCGTGGGTTTCCTCCGGGTGCTCCGGTTTCCTCCCACAGTCCAAAGATGTGCGGGTTAGGTGGATTGGCCATGCTAAATTGCCCGTAGTGTCCTAAAAAGTAAGGTTAAGGGGGGGGGGGGGGGGTTGTTGGGTTACGGGTATAGGGTGGATACATGGGTTTGAGTAGGGTGATCATTGCTCGGCACAACATCGAGGGCCAAAGGGCCTGTTCTGTGCTGTACTGTTCTATGTTTTTTGTTCTATATGTTGAGGTTTGATATTGAACTGTGTATATGCAAAGGAAATTCCTATTAAGGGTGTGGTATATGTTCATAGAATTTACAGTGCAGAAGGAGGCCATTTGGCCCATTGAGTCTGCACCGGCTCTTGGAAAGAGCACCCTTCCCAACCGCACACCTCCACCCTATTTCCCATAACCCAGTAACCCCACCCAACACTAAGGGCAATTTATTATGGCCAATCCACCGAACCTGCACACGGGGAGAACGTGCAGACTCCGCGCAGACAGTGACCCAAGCCGGGAATCGAACGTAGGACCCTGGAGCTGTGAAGCAATTGTGCTAATCGCTATGCTGCCCAGTATATAGTACAGTTTGTTGTTGGATTGCGCAATATATGGTGGGATTTGTTATTGAAAGCTGTGGTTTGTGGTGAAATTTACTGTAGCAGTAGGCTATACAGTCATACGGGGGGGGGGGGGGGGGGGGGGTGATAAACTCCATCCTCCATGGTGTTGTTATGGGAGCGGCATTTTCAGAACCCCAAAATGTCATGGAGTTCAACCAATCTCTCCCTTTAAAGTATTGTTGCTTTTGAAGCACACGGCTTGGTCTCCAGGTGTGGTATTACAATTATGGACACGTGGGTTTTTAAACACAAAACAATGTTTATTCCATGAATTTAACTTAACCTTTTTAAATAAACATTGAATCACTTACCACCCCTTACTCCAAAGATAACCCCAAAAATAATACAACACTAAATAATCCCTCAAAATGTTACTTCAAACCTCCAAAAGACTTAACACCTTTAAACAGAAACACATCAGATTAAAGACATTACTATTATGAGTTTAAATCACCCAAATGATTCAGAGATAGTCTTTTCTAGCAGAGATCACCGCAGATCTAGCTCACTGCAAACACAGACTCACCCAAGCTCTTTACCTCAAAACTGAAACCAAAACACTACAAAATGGCTGAGCTAAAAACCCAGCTCTACCCACACTCTGACATCACCTCAGCAATATGAGCTGTTTCATTTCATAAAGGTACATTGCTTAAACATCCATTTCTTAAAGGTACACTCACATGACAGTGCCTACTGGTCTCGGACTGCATGACATGTGACTGTAGACACTGAAGGGTCCCTCTCCAAGGACACCTGGCTATGAACATAGCCACAGTAGAAGAGCAGTCAGGTTGGATGAACCCCCTCACCCACCCTCTGCCTGGACCTGTTAATGGCCAACTTGGCCAGGCCCAGGAGCAGGCTCATAAGTAGGTCCTCCTTACTCTCGCCCTTCTCGCTCTCTCCCTCCTTGCTCTCTCCCTCCTTACTCTATCCCTTTTCACTCTCACCCTACCCCCTCCCCCCCACCTCCTCAATACCAGGTGTATCCCCTATTGATATATGTTCATAGACAATTACTACACATCACCTGTTTCTTTTAACTGGAACAATGTAATGGTGTTAAGATGGTTTAAATGTAATTTGTTATTATGAAGTGGTTTTAATGTAAAACAAAAAACTGGTCATATAATGTCGATGTAGTGTTGGCCGCAATTGGCCGTCAGGCTGTCTGTGTGGAGTCTGCACATTCTCCCAGTGCCTGTGTGGGTTTTCTCCCACAAAATCCCAAAAGATGTGCTGTTAGGTGAATTGGACATTCTGAATCCTCCCTCAGAGTACCCAAAGAGGCTCCGGAATGTGGCGACGAGGGAATTTTCACAGTGATTTGCAGTGTTAATGTAAGCTTACTTGTGACAATAATAAAGATTATTACACTCAGCTGCACCATCTCACCATGTCAGGAACGATTTAAATATCAAAAGCTGGCTCGGCAAAATCATAATCCATTCCGGATCAGAAGCTCACACCGGCGTCTAATTAGATTCACAATCGGACGTAAATGACATGCCGCTGGTGACTGGCACTTCATTCGGGTGTTCAAGGCACGTTCAGCTATTGTGTGGCACTCGTGGCTGCTCCAACTCCATGCCAGGCTGCACAGGCAAGACCAGCGGGAACTCTAGTGGGGTTCAGAGGCATGGATCTCTATTCCAGTGCAGCGGTAACACCTGTGTAGGATGAAGGACAAAAGACTTGACTGGAGGGGGCAAGATGGCATGGTGTTGTCACACAAGAGAGAGGCAAGAGAAGGGGCTGGAGGACCAAGGGCTTGACTGGGAGGGAAGACTGTGGAAGGGTGCATGACGTGGGGGTGGGGGGAAAATGTTCTCAGTGCCAGGAATGAGAAGACATTTTTGTGGCAAAGCACATAATGGCTGAGTTTGGAAAGACTGACCTTGTCCCAGTCCAGGAAGGCGGGGAGGGGAGCCTATCAGTTCTGTGTCAGTTGTATCCAGCATGGTTTACTCAGATCACAGTGACCCCCTCACACACTTTGGTCCTGGGGGTTTCTGGCCTCACACTGAGCCGCGCATGACACAGCCACAGTCAGGGGGGGTGCATCTGCAGACTATAGACTATAGATGGGAAAGAGGTAACCCAGAGGTGACATGGGGTGGGGAAGGGGTTTCTCTAGGTGAAAGTTCAGTAGACCTCAAGATGGTGAGAGGACAGGTCAACATGGGACATAGGGACATCATCATCAAAGAGTTCAGGGGCAGAGCAGGGATATCCATGGCCATGACTATGGGATCCAGGATTAGAGGGGAATGAAGGAGAGTGATGGAGGGTCGGGAACCTGAGAATGATGCTCCTCACGGGCAATGGGAGGGTCGAAGCTGGTCTGGAAGTAGAACTTCAGCACCACAATTTTCCAACTTGAATGCATGGCGCAGTTGAAAAAGGAAGTATGAAAACATTCTGCAGGGAAGAGCTCTCAGTGCTTGTGGGAGGAGTCGACCACTGCAATTGTGGGCTGGTTGACGTGGCACCCTTCCAAATTCCAAATTTCCACATGAAGAAGAAGACACATCTGAGACACATTAGGAACATTCCAAACCCAATTGAGAGAATCTGGATGAAATAAAAGCAAAATACTGCAGATGCTGTAAATCTGAAATAAAAACAAAAAAGTGCTGGATAAACTCAACAGATCTGACAGCATCTGTGGAGTGAGAAAGACACGGTGAGATTGATTTTCTGTCCTCCCCACAGCGATGGGAGGTGCCCTGTCATTGGCCGGCAGTAGGTTCTTCTGCCCCCATCGCTGTCAATGGGATTACCCATTGAATCCACACCATACCGGCGGGAAACCCGCAGCAGGGGTGTGGCACCGAAAGATCCCGCCCAAAGTTAATGTTTAGAGTCCACTCACCCTTCTTCAAAACTGAAAAGGGATAGAAATGTGATAAATTAGATCCTTGGAGAGGGAAGAGGGAAAGTCAGTGCTCAAGCTAAGGAGAGGTTGACAAAGATGCCATGATCATCAGACAAGGGGTTGTTAATGGTGCCACTAGGTACTGAAGAGTGTTAAAAATCGCAAAGATAGGGGGCTGGATTCTCCCCTACCCGGCGGGGCGAGGGGTCCTGGCGGGATAGAGTGGCGTGAATCACTCCAACGTCGGGCCGCCCCAAAGGTGCGGATTTCTCCACACCTTTAGGGGTCAAGCCTAACCTTGAGGGGCTAGGCCTGCGCCGGATTGGTTGGTGCCCCGTCGGCCGGCGGGAAAGGCCTTTGGCGCCATGCCAGCCGGGGCCGTAGGGACTTCGCCGGCCGGTGGAAGTCCACGCATGCGCCGGAGCGTCAGCGGCTGCGGACGTCATTCCCGCGCATGCGCAGGGGAGGGGGTCACTTCCACAACGGCCATCGTGAAGGCTATGGCCAACGCGGAAGCAAACGAGTGCCCCCACGGCACAGGCCCGCCCACCAATCGGTGGGCCCCGATCGCGGGCCAGGGGCTGGACTCTCCGACCACCCGCCGGGTCGGAGAATCGCCAGGGCGCGGCGAGAATCCCGCCCTGCAGTCTCCCGAAGTCGCCGGCACCAGAGATTCGGCAGGGGCGGGAATCGCGCCGCGCCTGTCGGCAGGCACCCCCCCCCCCGGCGATTCTCCGGCCCGTGATGGGCCGAAGTCCCGCTGCTGTAATGCCGATCCCGCCGGCATGAATCAAAACACCTCCTTTACCGGCGGGACTGGCGGCGGAGCGGGGGCGCGGGGCGATCTGGCCCCGGGGGGGGGGGGGGGGTGCCCCCACGGTGGCCTGGCCCGCGATCGGGGCCCACCGCTCGGCGGGAGGGTCTGTGCCGTGGGGGCACTCTTTTTCTTCCGCGCTGGCCATAGCCTTCACGATGGCCGACGCGGAAGTGACCCCACTCCATGGTTCACGCCACTCCATCCCGCCGGGACCCTCCGCCCCGCCGGGTAGGGGAGAATCTAGCTCAAGGCTGCAGTCTTGACAGTGTCCTGCCTGAGGTTTCCAGTGAATGGCAGAACTCATGCACCTGTCCAAAACAGTTGTTGCAGTATTGTCTGCTAAGGGGTGGTGGGGTCATAGCACTTCAGGTGATCCTGAAGGCTGTAATAGCAGTGCTAAGTGGGGATGAAGCGGTTAGAATTGAAGTAACCTATTGGCGCTGCTATCAATTCCCCAGTCAGCAACAGGAAGATGACCTTTGAAAGCTGATGCCTAGTTATGTCTCTTTCCAATGTTCTTACAGAGAAATTTCAGAGGGAAAGATATGTGGATCAGCTAAGATGTGGAGATGCCGGCGTTGGACTGGGGTGAGCACAGTAAGAAGTCTTACAACACCAGGTTAAAGTCCAACAGGTTTGTTTCAAACACGAGCTTTCGGAGCAGGGCTCCGAACCAGCATTCACCTGAAGAAGGAGCCGTGCTCCGAAAGCTCGTGTTTGAAACAAACCTGTTGGACTTTAACCTGGTGTTGTAAGACTTCTTACTGTGGATCAGCTAATGCAGTGATCATCTGAGGATTGGTTAGCTCAGTTGGCTTGGTGGCTGGTTCAGGATGCAAAGCAGTGCTAACAACGTGGGTTCAATTCCCATACCGGCTGAGGTTATTCATGAAGGCCCTGCCTTCTCAACCTTGTCCCTCGCCTGAGGTGTTGTGACCCTCAGGTTAAATTGCCAGCAGTCAGCTCTCCAAGGGGAGAATAGTCCATGGTCCTCTGGGGCTGTGGCAACATTTACATTGTACAGACAATAAGTGCCATGCTGGGTAAAAGGAAAAGGGATGGGAAAGGAGCAGTGCAGTCATCTTCAGAACCCAGAAGCTGAGGCTGACAGAGCCATTGAATAGAGACGTCTGACCAGACAAAGGGTGGGCAGAGGAAGCTTCTCATACCTCGAGATGAGCGTGAGACAGTGCTATCGACGCCTCCATATATCTAGGGATCTGGTGGCTGACATTTGCCATAGTGGCATAGAGTTGATGTCGCTAATGGGCTAATAATCCAAGGACCCAAAGTAATTTCCTGGGAGCCTGGATTTGAAATCCAGTGCAGCAGATGATGGAATGTGAATTCATTAAAAAAATCTGAATTAAAATGTTGACTTGCCCCAACACAATCCCAGCCTTTCCTTCCATGGCCACTGTCCCTTGTTGTTTAGTTTAGCTCCCACTGAGCCCCGATCTTTGTTATATTAACGCATTCTGCTATTTTACTGTTTGCCACTATTAGCACTGTTCAGTCATTAATGGCATAATTGTCTTAAGTCCATGACACAGTTGCCAATCTCTTCTTTGCGTTGACCTATCCCTGTCCTTCTATTCTGCCCCACCCCCTCTACCTGCCTTTATCGATGTCATAGAATCTACAGTGCTGAAGGAGGCCACCCGGCCCATTGAGTCTGCACCGGCCCTCGGAAAGAACACCCCACACAAGCCCACGCCTCCACCCCATCCCCACAAACCAGCAACCCCCACCCAACCTCTTTGGACACAGGGCAATTCATCATGGCCAATCCACCTAACCTGCACATCTTTGGATTGTGGGAGGAAACCGGAGCACCCGGACGAAACCCTCGCAGACACGGGGAGAACGTGCAGACTCCACACAGACAGTGACCCAGTGGGGAATCGAACCTGGGCCCCTGGAGCTGTGAAGCAACTGTGCTAACCACCATGCTGCCCTTGACAACTATATAATTCATTACATTCCTGCCCCTCTTTGGTTCTGTGGAAGTTTCGTATGGACTTGAAACGTTACTTTGTAGGTCTGTCCATTGATGCTGCCAGACCTGCTGAGATTATCCAGCATTGTCTGTTTTTATTATCGTCTAATAAGCCTTGTTTTAACTGTTTGTAAACTAATCAGTAAACTGAAGGTCAAAACATTTGAACATTTCCACAAAACATGTCTGCTCCATCTCCTCACGAACCAATGACTGAAGCCTTTTTAAAAAAATAATAGAGTACCCAATTATTTTTTTCCCAATTAAGGGGCAATGTGGCGTAGCCAATCTACCTACCCTGCACATCTTTTGGGTTGTGGGGGTGAGACCTACGTAGACACGGGGCGTATGTGCAAATTCTACATGGACAGTGACCCGGGGCAGGGATCGAACCTGGGTCCTCAGTACCGTGCTAACCACAGCACCACCATGCTGCCCGGACTGACTGAAGCCTGTTAATTAGGCAGGAAGCTGTGTTGCTCACAGTTGAGGGGGGCGATTCTCCGAGCCCCGCGCCGGGCCGGATAATCGCCGCAACCACGCCACGACGCCTCGCGCCGGCGTGCGATTCTCCGAGGTGTGGAGAATCGGCTCCATTTATGCCGCCGCGTTTGGCATGGCGCTGGCCGCAGGCCGCTGGAATCAGCGGGAATATGACAGAGTCCCTCTGCCACTGTCCACCTCTGGTCACTGCCGGCAGGAACTCTGGGCGAACGGTCAGGGGGCGGCCTGTGGGGTGGGGGAGGGGAGCTCCTTCACCGTGGAGGGGGGCCTCCGATGGGGTCTGGCCCGCGATCGGGGCACACCTATTGGCGGGCTGGCCACTCCCACCCCCGGACTACTTTCTTGGCATGGCTGGCCCCTGAACACCGACTCCATGTTGAGTCGGTGCCAGCGCGCTAAACAAGTCCTCCGTGCATGTGCAGGTTGACGCGGCCCAACTGCGCATGAGGGGGTTGGCGCGGCGCCCATTTGGCACCGCGAAAGGAGGCTGGAGCGGCATGAACCAGGGCCAGAATCGGTTGTACCAGGGCCCGGTTCGCGCCATCATGAAACACGACGGCGTTCACGACGCGCGAACACTTGGGCTCCAAATTGGAGAATCGCCCCCAAGATGTTTTTGTGTGAGTTTTTCTTTCACAAAGATCAATTCATCGCGTGATTCTCCACTACCCGGCGGGGCGGGGGGTCCAGGTGTAGCACCACTCCGGCGTCGGGCCTCCCCAAAGGTGCGGAATTCTCCGCACCTTTGGGAACCAAACCCTCACATTGAGGGGCTAGGCCTGTGCCGGAGTGGTTGGCACCACGCCGACTGCTGCCAAAACCGGCACAACGGCCTTTGACACCCGCCGGCCGGTGTCGGGGTTGGCCGAAAGGCCGCTGCCGCTGACGTCACCACCGACGCATGCGCGCTGGGGAATTCTCTTCCGCCTCTGCCATGGTGGAATTGTCAATTTGTCTAATTGGCGAAATTCTCCGACCCCCGCAGGGTCGTAGAATCACCTGAATCATCATGGTGGAGGCCATGGCGGCGGCGGAAGAAAACGAGTGCCCCCACGGCACTGGCCTGCCCGCCGATCGGTGGGCCCCGATCGCAGGCCTGGCCACCGTGGGGGCACCCCCCCGGGGTCCGATCACCCTGCGCCCCCCCCAGGACTCCGGGGGCCCGCTCGCGCCACCGATCCTGGCGCCACCAAAGGTGGTTCAAACCACGGCGGCGGGAGAGACCTCCCAGCGGCGGGACATCGGCCCATCGCGGGCCGGAGAATCGCCGCAGGGGGCTCGCCGCTCGGCGCGGCGCAATTCCCGCCCCCACCAATTCCCGGGTGGCGGAGAATTTCTGCCACGGCGGGGGCGGGATTTTCGGCGGCCACGGGCGATTCTACGACCCTGCGGGGGGTCGGAGAATTTCGCCAATTAGACAAATTGACAAACTTAACAAGATAAAGCGGGCAGATCACATAGGTATTTGGTGGTCGGCATGAGGAAGATGGGCCATAGGGCGTCATTCTGTGCTGTGGAACTCTATGACTCTCGATGACATTTTGAGTACGATGCAACGGAAACATTTCTGGCAGGTCTGGCAGTGTGTTTCTCGACTTCCCCGTGGCAACATGTGGCCCATATTCAACGGCACTACGCGCCAAAAATAAGCCACCATGAGATTCCGTCATTACTGGCTGTCTCGCCATCTGATTCGCTGGATTCGTGTCTTTTAAATGATCCATCACCCCTCACTCCCAGGAAACACACAAGCACAGCAGCGCGCAGACCAGCCCATTGCTTTGGCGATGCCGATCTGGCCAGGCTTCTCGATGCTGTGAATGAGAGGCAGGCCACCCTGTTTCTCCAAAGGGGTTGGAGGAGCAGCAGCAGAGTCAGCAAGACAGCCTGAGAGGCAGTAACAGCGGCTGTCAGTACGGTCGGCATGACCAGGAGGACCACCGTATAAATGGCGGGAAATACGGATGTAAACGGAAATGCAACGAATGGGCGCACAAATGGGTGTAATTTTTTTTAAATTAAGGGGCAATTTAGCATGGCAAATCCACCTACCCTGCACATCTTTGGGTTGTGGGGATGAAACCCACGGAGACATGGGGAGAATGTGCAAACCCCACACGGACAGTGACCCAGAGCCGGGTTCGAACCTGGGACCTCGGCACCATGAGGCAGCTGTGCTAACCACTTTGTCACTGTGCTGCCCCCAAATGGGTGTAATTGTGACTGTAACATGCATTGCCTTAGAAATCTCCACTTAGGATAGAATCATAGAATTCCTACAGTGCAGAAGGAGGTCATTCCGCCCATCGAGTCTGCACTGACCCTCTGAAAGAGCACCCTACCTAGGCCCACTCCCCTGTCCAACCAGACCTGTCCCTGTAACCCCATAAACTAACCTGTACATATTTAGACACTAAGTGGCAATTCAGCATGGTCAATCTACCTAACCTGCGCATCTTTGGACTGTGGAAGGAAATCGGAGCACCCGGAGGAAACCCACGTAGAAATAGCGAGAATGTACCAACTCCACTCAGTCAGTTACCCAAGGCTGGAATCGAACCCGGGTCCCTGACGCTGTGAGGTAACAGTGCTAACCACTGTGCCACCGTGCTGCCCCAATTAATTACTCCCCCTCAGAAAATTCCATTCCAGAGTGTGCAACACCACTGAACTCACGCTCTAATTCTCAGAATTAGTTGATGATCATGAACCATTTTTGGGTATCAGAATATATATCATTGCCGGGGCCTGTAAAGTGGATTATTATGATCATTCCCAGTTTTATAACATTTTACATTTAATGAATCTGTCATATAAATATTTTATAGTTATGATAAATGTTCTGCTTGCAATATAATTCAAATCTGTATTCATGACCCTTTTCCGTTGCAGGCGATCAATAATGTTTCTTATCTGTGTGGCATTCTGTAGACAGGGATCACATCATATTTAGCAAATTAGAAAAACAAAAATCAGATTGACACCTGGATAACGTCATTCTATATTCTACACTGTGATCTTGGATCATTCCAGTGATTGCAAAGTGTCATCTTGGCTGATACTATATTGGAAATGGATGTTTTATTTATTGCGAAACCAAGGCCAAGGTTACACTGTGTTCCAGCTTGGGGCTGTGAAGAAAGTTACGGCTGGGATGCAGGAAGGATGAACATGTAGGGAAGTATATTTGAAAGTCTGGAGGTGAGGGAAATTCAGGCAGAGCATTGACTAAAGATATTGTTGGCATAGGGAGATAGTAGATAACGATAACATCGACAGGTTGAAGATGAGGAATGAATGAAGAAGCATGTATCAGTTTAGTTTAGCGGGAGCCAATGACTGATTAATGATGGGTCAGTCTTCCTGCTGGCTAATGGCGTCAATTCCATTTGCATTCGTTTCATCTCAAGAATGCTCATTAAAACTGCTAAAACTGCTAAAACTGCATGCACAAGGCTGTTTTCAGCTCACAAGAGACTGCAGGGTGAGGGGAACACTGCCATAATGCTGCATTGGTAATAATGCGCTCTTCACCACTCTGCCAGAGCAGACTCGTTCCTGCCCTCCAACTCCATGCCAAACTTTTCTTCATAAACATCATTGTGCTGCTAGACCCATGGACCCTCCTGTGTCACCATCTCGGGTCAGTGCTGTGCCTGGGTTAAGGAGCACAAGGGTCTCCTTCCCCTGGTGCCACACACCAGTCTCTACCTTGACAGCACTGTTCTGCGGCACTCATGCAGACACCACTACCAAGGTCCGAAGTTCGACCAGGAGTGGAGTGCGATGTGAGACCAGTGCGGGGGGGAGATGATCTGACAAAGACAAAGGGAGAAATGTGGAAGTGGGTTGTGGAAGCTGGGATGGGGAGAGGTCGAGGACCTATGATGGCAGACAGAGGGGCAAGGAGGTGGGTGAAGAAGATGAACAATGGAGGGAAGGCTAAGGAGTGGGAAGCTGGACCCCAACAAGGCTGCATGAAAAACTCACAAACAAAGCGTTCAAAAAAAACCACATGACTTACTGGAAGGGGTTGCTCAAAGACTCAAGATGCGGTGGGTAGAGGTCCAAGTTGGGTATGACCGCCTTTCAGGTGATGGCTCGGTGGAAAACATGGTAGAATTGAGGAATTGACTTCCTTTTGAGTTTGCTAGCCTTTTCCCTCTGCGATGCTGACATCCTGCACGGTCTGGTGAAGACAGGTGTGGTGGAGAGAGTGATATGAGTGTGTGCTGGACTGGTATTTAAATATGGCATCAGGACCTTTGAACCTGCCAGCTGACGGCCGGCAGACAATATGCACTTATGCACATAATGAGATATCGACAGGCAGTGACTGACACCCAGTACAGCCAATCAACACACAGGACGGAACACAACCAATCAGCAGGCAGAACACTAAAAGGGGGTTTCCCACTATAAAACACACGAGGCATCAGCACTCTGCCTCTTTCCACTGGCGACAACTGTAGTGAGAGTCAGGGTGTATATATCAGTTAGCACCTTCTACACGTGGCTCAGAGCTAGTCTGGTCTAGTTAGTTATAGTTAGTACACTTAGATTAGTAGAGTGTCAAACCCACAGCGAACTGTGTGCACTGCGTACCAAGTTCAATAGAGCGTATTGAACGAACATCAAAGTTTGGAGTCTACTTTCAAGTACAACTGCATCCAGGTGCAGTCTGTGTTACCTCAAGGTGATAAACACGACAGACGAATCAGCTGCCGGTCTACCAGGTGACTCGAAGAGTAACTAGCTTGTGCATAATTAATGAGGTTTCAATTGCAGAATCTGGAGCGGCATCCCGCCACTGGCCAATGGGAAAGGCGCTGCTGGACCTGCCCGGCGTCGTGCTCAGTATCAAAATAGGAGAATTCCACCCAAAGTTTCAGAGTCACTTTCGCAGCTTATTTAGAATTCAGCATTAGCATCGATCTGTAATGGTTTCTCTAAACTTATGCATTGAAAATTCACCCATATTATTCTTGTTTTCCTACAGGATGTGGATTACAACCCTTTCTCTCCCCACATTTGATTGACTACAAACATATTATTGCATTAGAACTGCCTGAATCTATTGCATTTATTTTAAACATCGACTAATGTTAGCAACAATAATCTGTCACCCATCAGTTCTTTACAAAAACTTTGAAACCCTTGCTATTAGTAATAACTGATGCAACCTTGTCACAAAACACAAGGGTGAGGCTTAATAATTTTAGAAATGTTATGTTGTACTGGTGAAATTCCCACACTAACCATTCCGCCATCCCACCATTGAATGAGACTGTCATTGTATGAATAATGGATAGAGTTGTCTTCTCACCTCTCAACCTTTAAGAAGCAACTTGGTTTAAGACTGTCCTTTATAATTCCACTGAGAACTGAAGACATTAAGATTGATTTAATTCCACTAGTCTAATCTGACCTTGAACTGAAGATGTAATGGTAAAAGAAATCAAACATTGTGTGAGCCAGTTCCCCTAGACTAAGGATGTCCCAATAAGCTTGTTAAAGAGTCCAACAAGGATCCATACATCACCACTTTCTCCTTTAAGTTATCATTCCTTTTCTTCAGTTCTTAGGTCACCTGACATGGGTTTCGTATTCTTTAAATCCAGCAAGCAGAGCTGAAGTGCTACAGCTTTTGGATACAGCAAGGGTAAGGGACTAATATTCAAGAATATTTTGAGCAGCTCATAACATGACATGTTCACAAATATAAATACTTTAAACACTATTCTGCTTAAGAACAAATTGGATGTTGGATACATCAAACCACGTCCTTCAACCAACATCACGCTGCCTGGCTGCTTGCCACCCCCACCTGGGAACAGGGAATCGGTGGCCGGTTTGCGCCAGTGGGCAGAATGGTAGCATTGTGGTTAGCACAATTGCTTCACAGCTCCAGGGTCCCAGGTTCGATTCCGGCTTGGGTCACTGTCTGTGCGGAGTCTGCACGTTCTCCCCGTGTGTGCGTGGGTTTCCTCCGGGTACTCCGGTTTCCTCCCACAGTCCAAAGATGTGCAGGTTCGGTGGATTGGCCATGGTAAATTGCCCTGAGTGTCCAAATTGCCCTTAGTGTTGGGTGGGGTTACTGGGTTATGGGGACAGGCTGGAGGTGTTGACCTTGGATAGGGTGCTCCTTCCAAGAGCACCCGGTGCAGACTCGATGGGCCGAATGGCCTCCTTCTGCACTGTAAATTCTATGAAAGTTTTCCTGGCGTAAAACGCCACCGTTTTCACGATAGCGTGGGGACTTAGTCTCCAGAACGGAGAATCCAGCCCATGGTGTGGCATTTAATGGCCATGCAGGAGTCCAGTCCACCAATCGGAAAATTGGGGGCAAACCTGCCGTGGCCATTTCCAGAAGCCCTGATAGGATTAATAGCAAATTACGAAAGAGAAAATGCTGGAAAATCTCCACAGGTCTAGCAGCATCTGTAGGGAGAGAAAAGAGCCAACGTTTCGAGTCCGATGACTCTTTGTCAAAGCTGATCGGATTAAATGTCAATCCAGAAGTTAACTGCCTGCCATCAGCGCTTACTTTCATTTAAGGGTAAAGGTCCTGTCCCCAAGAGCTGCCAGCTAATCAGAGGCTTGGCAGTTCTTCAGTCCTCTTACCCCCACCATGTAAGGTGGATATAAGGCCATAAGACTTGGGAGCACAGTAAGGCCACTCTGCCCATCGAATCTGCTCCGCCATTCAATCATGGCTACTGCTAGTACTGCAGTACGCACCAGGGCAACAACATGGAGGCTGCCCCAGAGTACAGGCAAGTTGGTCGGGCTTGCTGGGGACACTCAAGCAGCCATCAGTGAGGTGGAGTGGGGGTCCTTGTAGTAGGAAGGGGGGCTCTTTTAGCAGAGGCAGCCTTTGCTACCTGGTGAAGGGACTC
Organism: Scyliorhinus canicula; assembly: GCF_902713615.1. Classification (NCBI taxonomy): domain Eukaryota; kingdom Metazoa; phylum Chordata; class Chondrichthyes; order Carcharhiniformes; family Scyliorhinidae; genus Scyliorhinus; species Scyliorhinus canicula. The sequence goes on from NC_052152.1 coordinate 178,505,062, forward strand.
TCTTTGAGCCACCTGGTGCCAATCACCCAACCCTGAACCCGCAGGCGGGATGCCAGCTTTTACTGGGTGGTTTCCACAGGAGTACAGACCCACCCTGCAGCAGGTAAGACACTTAGCAACAATTACCTAAGGACAATTGGCCTCAGCATCGGAAGGCTCTCCTTATCTTTCCTGCTCTAACTTAATCAGGGGCTGTGGGAAGGTGACAGACACTCCACCACCTGTCTTTTCCCTTCCTGATTCTATGACCGCTACCTACAAACCTGCTCCTGGGGTGGTGGTAATTAAAGTTCGCCCATGGCTTCAAACAATGCAGCACTATCACAGTAGTGCAACGATGTGCCAGCCCAGATTTTATGCTCAAAACCTCGAAGGCGCAAGTCCTGGAGTTAGGAAAGCAAAATTTATTAAATATTTGAACTTAACACATTATTATATAATCATTTTTTTATATTTTAGTATGACTTAAATTTTAAATGAAGGCTTTGTGAAAAATTTATGGCATCACATTTCTTTATTGCGATAATATTGTCACTTCAGGAATGCTAGTTACTGGTTGAAGCAAATAGATTTAGATGAAACTATATAGTTAGAATTATCAATGTTAACCAAATTTTCATATAAATTTTGATTTGAAAAAGAGATCCTTCCCTGAAGCGAAGCAGAATGGTTTATTTAATCAGTTCAAAAGTTAGTTAACATCTTAGAATGTTAATATTGTAATTTACAAAAATTGTTCTCATCGCCACTTGAATAGAATTTGATTGAGGTAATTTGTTTCCTTTATAAACTCAAATAATTTGGTTGTCAAGCAGATTTTATGTAAAATAACTGGTTTGAACAAAAGGAGAAAGGAAGTGATTAAGGATAATTGAAATATGCAGAATCCTACCTTTGACAGCAACAGAAACAGCTGCCTTTGCAAACAACTGCGGAACAAGACACCATTCTGAGTTTGTCTGCACGCTGCCTCCTCTTGACCTGGAGAGACAATGAAGAGCTGATCCTGAGAATTCCAACCCACGAGATTGCTGCTGTATCTTATGTCAGGGATGATGCATTGCATCTACTCATTTTGAAGACAGGTATATTAATTTACTTCAAAACATTCCAAGGCCTTGATCTGAATTACATCCAGGATCAGTTCAGGAGTAGTCCTGTAAGATTCCAACTTGTCTCAAATGTGTTTGTAAAATAAACCTTCAGAATTACGTGTAAAAAATAATGAAGGAAGTGGTATTGCCGTGGTTGGAATGTCTTTTCCTCTCAAACATTGGGTAATGTAGTGGGCTAGACAATAGTCTGTAGGGGCAGCACGGTGGCGCAGTGGTTAGCACTGCTGCCTCAAGGCGCCGATGTCCCAGGTTCGATCCTTGCTCTGGGTCACTGCTCGTGTGGAGTTTGCACATTCTCCCCATGTTTGGGTAGGTTTCGCCCCCACAACCCAAAGATGTGTAGGGTAGGTGGATTGGTCATGCTAAATTGCCCCTTAATTGGAAAAAATTAATTGGGTACTCTAAATTTTAAAAAGGATAATGGTCTGTAGGACTTGAGGTAATGATTCACTCTAGACTCATGGGATAAGTGTCTCATCCATTTTTGAGGTATATGAATCCTATGTAAAATGAATTTTGGTATTTCATTATACAAATAGGGCTGGCACAGTGGTTAGCACTGCTGCCACACAGTGTCAGGGGCCCGGGTTCAATTCCGGTCACTGTCTGTGTGCAGTTTGCACCTTCTCCCAATGTCTGCATGGGTTTCCTCTGGGTGCTCCGGTTTCCCCCCACAGTCCAAAGATGCGCGAGTTAGGTGGATTGGTCATGATAAATTGCCCCTTAGTTTCCAGGGATGTGCAGGTTAGGTTATGGGGATAGGGTGGGGTGGATGGGTGAGTGGACATGGGTAGAGTGTTCTTTCAAAGGGCCGGTGCAGACTTGATGGGCTGAATGGCCTTTTTCTGCATTGTAGGGATTCAATGATCCTAAACCTGTCCATTATTTGGCACTAATTGGCAATAACATTCAGAGAGGCCTCACGACGTTTGTTCTCGGAAAAAACATACACCACATAGGGGTGTTTTATTCAGAAAGTGTAATTGAAGCAGTATTGGAACAGAATTTATCCCACTCCAAGGTGGGCTACACCTGACTCAACCCCCCCCCCCCCCCCCCCCCCCCCCTCCCCCCAGGTACTTTGGAACGCTGAAATGTAAATTGTTCTATTCCCCAGCACAAATATCCTTAACTCTGATTATTATTACATTTTTTTTAAAGTTTAGCTTCGAACAAATGTATGTTCACAACACAAAACTTTCAAAGATGTTGTGGCCTCAAAATTTGCCTGTTGGACAAAAACAAGATTGGCTTAAAAAACACTTACTGGTTAAGTGACCAGTCAAATATCCAATTTGATTCCCCAATGCAATTCATGAAAGCTATATTATATTGTGTGAATGTAAATATAATAGTAGTTAATAGGGTCCAGACAACTATACCATGTCTGCACTTAATTCAGGTGCTCCACTCAGAGTGAAATTCAATAAACTTTTATGCTGGTATGTGTAGAAAGCAATGCTGTTCCCTGTGACATGAAATTTTATGACACTCAACACCATTTCAGTTCAAATCACATACTGCACTACATTTACAATTCAAATTACATTATATAATCTAGTTTCCTTCACTCTGCACTATGATGCTTGACGTCAGAACAAAATAAACATGCAGCAACCAGTCTTAAACTTCCCCTGCAGTTGTGTGATATAGAAGAACACCAGGCTGTACATGTTTCACGGACATAACACATCTCAAGGTTAAGGTGACGTTAATAAATTACTTGAGTTTTCCTCCAGTAGTTGATAACATTATCTCAACCCCTTGATGTGCACTGCCTAGCAACGCGCACTGCAATGCTTTTATCCTACCCAATGAATATTAAATGCAACAAATTGCGTTTCATGCATTCTTCATTTTGTTCACTGGATTTTCTTTCATGATCACCCTTCAACTTTTCAGTCCCTTTACCTATTTTGATGTTATAGGAATGTCCATAATTTCTATTTTGTTACATGAATATTATGACTATTTATCTCGTATCAGGTCTTGGAGTGGCTGCTGTAGCAGCTGGTGGCAGTTTGGAGCGTAGACAAGCGACAGGAACTTTGTCTGACCCCCAGGAAGCTGTGCCCAATTCAGAAACGTACTGCAACCTCGTGATACTTGCAGTGGACAGTAGAGTGAGCTGCTCTTGTTGTACTAACAATTAAAGGTTTTGAGAGCCATTTTAACGGTCGCATGGTGAAGTTAGCATTCTCCTTTTGTTTTGGAACTAGGATTCAGCTGAAGAATATTGTGCTCTCATCTGTCAAGTATTTCGTATCATTTATGGAGACCAGACAATAGACTGTGTGGATCGAGCAGGACTCCATTATACATCCACACCAGACAGACGGTGGTTAATGGAGAGAAGTATGTTTCAAGTTGCAAACAGTCATATAACCATCAAAGGCCTGTATCAAATATATTTGTTCAGTGCTATTGATAGCAGTATCTGGTAACATTGCTACCACTGGCAACATTGCCACCAAGAAAAAAAAAGTCATTAATGACCACTTCTGTACTGTTTGCAGAGATGTATGTGCAATTACTAAAATAATTTGTTTCTCCTAAATCTCAAACCATTTATTTTCTAATGAACTCAGTGTAAATAATAGCCGTACCTCTCGGATTCTTAGCCTCCATGTACAGTAGAGCAGTGTCATTTTTATATTGCTAGAATGCACAGATGTACACACTAACATCCTGGGCCTGCGCAAGTCAATTCCATCCCCACTTGCCCAGGGTCGCAACAAGGTTGAAGTTAACTTTTATTTTAAAATATCCCAAGGTCTTCGGCTGCCCAATAACTTCAGCCACCAGGTTTGTAAATTTAAACACAATTAACTTTTTATTATTAACAGTAACTCTAATTAAATAAGCAACAAATACAACTACAATCAGTGTTGTCCGAACTCTAACACCCTCCCCCCTTAATTCACCCCGCCCTCTATACACACACACATAAATAAACAAATAGAGATGGGAAAGAGGGGTGTAAAATAATGATGGAAGTAAAAGGATAAGAGTCTTTGGCCGGGATTCTCCGGTATCCGGTGGGGCGGGCCGTACCGGTAGCGAGGAGTGTCGTGAACCACTCCGGCGTCGGGCCACTCGGAATCCTCCGCACCTTCAGGGTCTAGGCCGCCGGCGGCAGGGTAGGTGCTGCGCCAACCGGCACCGAAGGGCCTCCGCCGGCCGGCGCGAGTTGGCGCATGTGCGGGAGCGCCAGTGTGTACTGGCATCATTCCAGCTCATGTTCAGGGGGGTTCTTCTCCGCACCGGCCATAGTGGACCATTAAAGCGGCCGACACAGAGGGAAAGAGTGCCCCCATGGCACAGTCCCGCCTGAGGATTGGTGGGCCCCGATCGCGGGCCAGGCCACTGTGGGGGGCAGATCCCCCCCCCCTCCCCCCCCCCCCCCCCCCGAGGACTCCGCACTGGCTTGCAGAGCCAGGTCCCGCCGGTAAGGACCTTGTTTGATTTACGCCGGCGGGACTGGCCGAAAATGGGCTCCGCCCATCGTGAGGCGGAGAATCACCGGGGGGCCGCTGCCAATGGCCCCCGACCGGCGCAACGTGATTTCCGCCGAATAACCGGCACCGGAGAATCCGGCAGCCAGCGTCGGGGCAGTGGGGCGGGATTCACTCCGGCCCCCGGCGATTCTCTGGCCCAGCGGGGTGTCGGAGAATCCCGCCCTTTGTTTCAGATGGTCACCGTGAGAGTTCAATGGCTTCCTCTGAGTTTTCTGTGAAAAGCCCCACTTGACAGGAACCAATTGCATTAGTTGCTGGACAGAATACTGTCCCTGGCCAATCCATTGGCTTCCAGCCAACCAATCGAATCAAACCACTCCAATCTCTTGGGTACCCTAAAGTCTGGGTTCTTCGGCCCAAAATGCAAAACGTTATAATACAGTGTACTATTTGGGCACTTTGAGTACTTTACTTGCTCTGCTCAACTTAAAGGGGTATGTCTCCATTAATGGTCCATTAATCAACAAAAACGATTAAGACAAAATAAAATAAATCAACAGGATGGGCCCTTACAACACACACACACACATGGGAAATTTTACAGAGAAGCAAAATTAATTTGTGATAATATCAACTGCAAATGCCTAGTAATTCTATTTGTTACCAGCAGTTTTGAAATACAGGGAAGCAGAGCAGACTCCAAACCTGACTCTGACCCAGCCCAGTCTAACCTAAACTAAGGGCTCCAATCCAAACTCTGATAAATATAATGAGGGTATCAATGTAAAGAAACCTATTGTTGTGTCTTTTTAGAAGCAAGCAGTATCCATTATGGGAAGATTCGGGAATGGGAGTGTCAAACATGGATTGCATATAACAGTGACTACATTTCGAAAGCACTTGATTTTCAAATATTTTGCAACATTTTGAGTTTGTGAAAGATGCTTTATGCGAGTAAAATAGATCAGTGAATTGGCAACCTGTTCTTCATCATACCTGATTATCTTTTCAATTGAAGTCACACTTTTCTACCTTTCCTTCTTTTAAATCATTTGGTTCAAGACATTAGGTAGTGATAAGTATTTTAAGCATCCCTGAGACTCAGGGAATTGTGTGTGTGTGTGTGCCTCTGTATGTGTGTTTGCTGTGTGTGTATTTCTGTGTGTGCTTCGTATGTGTGGATATGTGGGGCGGAATACTCCCCTACCCAGCGGGGTCTGCCGTACCGGCGCCAAGGAGTGGCGTGACCCACTGCGGCGTCGGGCTGCCCGGAGGTGCGGATTCCTCAGCACCTTCAGGGGCTAGGCAGGCGCCGGCGGGGTTGGCACCGCGCCAGGTGGTGCAGAAGGGCTTGACGCCACGCCAACCGGCGCCGAAGGGCCTCCGCCGGCAGGCTCGAGTTGGCGCATGCGCGGGAGCGCCAGCATATGCTGGCGTCATCTCAGCGGATGCACAGGGGGATTCTTCTCCGCGCCGGCCATGGCACAGGTTGACAGCAGCCGGCGCGGAGGTAAAGAGTGCCCCCACGGTACAGGCCCGGCCGCAGATTGGTGGGCCCCGATCGCGGGCCAGACCACCGTGGGGACACCCCCTGGGGCCAGATTCCCCCCCCCCCCCCCCCCCCCCCCCCCGAGGACTCTGCAGAACGCCCATTGAGCGAGGTCCTGCCGGTACGGACCTGATTTGATTTATGCCGATGGGACCGGCTAAAAACGGATGGCCACTTGGCCCATCGCGGGCCGGAGAATCACCGGGGGGGGGGGGGGGGGGGGCACTGACAACGGCCCCCGACCGGCGTGGCACGATTCCCACCCCGCCAAAACCCCGGCGCCGGAGAATTCGGCAGCCGGCGGCGGTACGGCGGGGCAGGATTCACGCTGCTCCCTGGCGATTCTCCGACCCGACGGGAGGGGTCTGAGAATCTCACCCATGTTTTTTAGAACATAGAACATTACAGCGCAGTACAGGCCCTTCGGCCCTTGATGTTGCGCCGACCCAGAAAACCACTCTAAAGCACATCTACACTATTCTCTTATCGTCCATATGCCAGTCCAATGACCATTTGAATGCGTTATGTGTGTGTATGTGTGTTTCTGTGTCTGTCTGTCTGTGTGTGTTTATATGCTTGTGTATTTCTGCGTGTGTGTGTTTCTCTGTGCGTGTTTCTAGCTGTGTATTTTTCTGTGTGTTTCTGTGTGTGTGTGCGTGTGTATTTCTGTCTGTGTATTCTTGTGTGTTTTGTGTGTGTCTGTGTTTCTGTTTGCGTGTATTTTTTCACATTTTTCTGTGCGTATGTGTGGTTTTATGGTGGGGAGTGTGTGTACTTTTGTCTGTGTGTGTATTTGTGTGTGTGTGTGTTTCTCTGTGTGTGTATTTGTGTGTATGTTTCTGTTTGTGTATATTTTGTGCATTTTTTATGTATTTGTGTGTTTCTGTGTGTGCGTGTATTTCTATCTGTTTCTCTGTGTGTGTATTGCCTTGTGGTTGTGTATGTGTTTCTGTGTGTGAGTATTGAACTTGATGATCAGCCATGATCATAATGAATGGCGGAGCAGGCTCAAAGGGCCGAATGGCCTCCTCCTGCTTCTATTTTCTACGTATGTATGTTTCTCAGTGTGTGTTTCTGTGTGTATATATTTTTCTGTGTGTTTGTGTGTGTGTGCTTGTGTGTGTCTGTGTATTTGTTGTGTGTCTCTGGGCACGATCTAACCTAAATAATTCAGAGTCCATTCTGGGCGGGATTAGCAGTGTAATTCCCAGCTCTACAAGCGGCCCTCCTATTTATCGGCACTCTGTTGCTATTTCTGGTCCCAAGGAGGAACACCACCAAACCCCCCGCCCCCCCCCCCCCTCTACCACCCCGACCCCCGAGGTTGCACTCAGCACCACAGAGCTCCTCAGTGCAAGAAGAGATTGGCATGCCATTTTTAAATGGCAGCCCGATCTCTTGACCACCTGACGTGATCCCCAGATCCCAGTCAATGCCGCAACTCACCTATAGGGGGGGGCGGACTTTGAGCCCCCCGCACCTGACCCAACACGGATTTTTGTGTTTTTGTGTCTGTGTGTATACTTGTGTGTTTTTGTGGGTATGTGCGCTGGTGCATGTTTCTGTGTGTGCATTTTTTGTATATTTGTGTGTGTCTTTGTGTGTGTGCATTTTTTTGTGTTAGTGTCTATATATTTTTGTGTGCCTCCGTTTGTATGTATGTTTGTGCGTGTTTCTGTGTGTGTGTTTCTGTGTGTTATTGTGTGTGTCTGTGTGTGTGTACTTTTCTCTGTGTTTCTTTGTGTGTGTATCTGCTATTTTGTGTGTGTGTTTCTTTCTTAGCTGGCATTCAAAACTGTGCCATTTCCAAAAGCATCCCTGCCTGTCACAAATCAGGTGGGAAGCAGTTTGAGCAAATATCAGGCGGACGCAAAAGATCCCAAGGATCTTTGAAAAGATCTTTGATGAACAGCAGAGGATTTATCCCTCAATCAACATGGCAGGGTATCTGGTCATTCTCACATTGCTAGAATCGTGTTAAAATGATACAACATAACTGCACAAAGAATTTCATCCTCCAGAGGATGAAAAACAAATCCCCTGGGTCCCCTTCCCCAAAACACAATTGATCCACAATTGCACATTATCCCAGCATGCAATTGGAATTGAATTCTGTTCCTAAAGTTTGTTTTACTTTTGCATTGCAAATGGGTTGTTTCTCCTTAAAAACAAGTAATACAAGTATTTAATTCAATTTGAAATTTTACATACAATAAAAAAGTGTATTTGAATATTCTTACATTCCTTTATGAATGTTTAGTGTCTTCTTGGCTGCCAGGCTATTGTTGGTTTCACAGGAATGGATTGGACCATCGTATATTTGTGTTCTACTACAGGTTCTAGTACAGCTACAGATTTTATGGACAATCTCTTACTTAGGCTGTAGGTAGATTTTTGTCACAATAGTTCACTTGCAGACACCAACATATGAAATACTATACAATTCATTGAAATTCTTTAACCAAGGGCTAAAAATGAGGTAAATCAGCCCTTGTGGCGCAATGGGTGGCATCTCTGCTTCTGAGTCAGAAGCTCAGGGTTCGAATCCTACCCCAGGACGTTGTGACCAAGGGAGGCACATTTCTATCATGGCCAAACAAGTTGATTATCAACCTGCAAATGAGCCTTCCAACATACATCAAAGGCAGGCGGTAAGAGTGAGACAGATTCCAGATCAGCCACATGATGGAAGGATAGGTGAGGGCACTATCATCACTATCCAGAGCTCCTGACACAGCATGCGTGTAAAAGTGCACGCTGGGCTCCCTGAGTGACCTATAACATGCCCACACATATAAATGAGGTGTACAGAATTGAAACTATAACCTGCTAATATCATAAACTGCATTTTATCTTCACTTTATTACATTCCCATGCTCTGGTATACCCAACTCCTGGAGGTATTAATATTTATGAATACAAGTTTTACTGCAGGTAATGGTAAAATATCAGCAAATTGTTCTGAAACAAATAAAGTATATATTAGTAATGTGTATTCCTGGTAAAAAGGTACTATAATATTGATCTGCCATTTTACTATGATTTTACAAATAAGAGTGCTGGAGTTTTATCAACTTAAAATAACAGTGGAATAAAGGAAAATAAGCTTAACATCGTGTATTGGACTGGACTAGGTACATTTTTTAAAAATCATTTTTATGGGACGTAAGCGTCGCTGGTTGGGCCAGCATTTAATGCTCGTTCCTAGCTGCAATCTATTTCAGAGCATTTGGTTTCATGGTCATCATTAGACTTTTAATTCCAGATTTTTATTGAATTCTAATTTCACCATCTGCCGTGGCGGGATTTGAATCCGATCCCAGTGACAGCACAGTAGCACAGTGGTTAGCACAGTTCCTCACACCTCCAGGGTCCCAGGTTCGATTCCCGGCTTGGGTCATTGCCAGTGCAGAGTCTGCACGTTCTCCCCGTGTCTGCGTGGGTTTCCTCTGGGTGCTCCGGTTTCCTCCCACAATCCAAAGATGTGCTGGTTAGGTGGATTAGCCAGGCTAAATTACTCTTAGTGTCCAAGAAGCTTAGGTGGGGTTACTGGGTTTCGGGGATAGGGTGGAGGTGTGGGCTTAGGTCGGGTGCTCTTTCCAAGGACCGGTGCAGACTTAATCGGCTGAATGGCCTCCTTCTACACTCTAAATTCTATGATTCTAAGACACTACCACTGCACCACTGCCTCCCCTATGGTCTCAGTTCAGGATGCAGGTTAATAATTGTGTCTGCCGTGTGTTGTAGCGAGATGCCAGTTCAGTATGTGGGCTACAGAGCACGTTGTTTAGTTTCATAATGGATGACCTGCTTTTTGAAGAGAATTATTGATGTTCCTCTCACATTGGCTGTTCCTTTGTTGATGCTGTATTGGTGTGCAAATCCTCAGAAAGCATCGTAAACTAGTAACTTGCCTCTTCACATGTAATTTATGCCAGTTAAGAAATAAATAACTATGACCAGGGCTAAGGGATGAGACAAAAAAATGAGATAAGAATTAATTACATTCGAAAAATATTTAACTGCGTTTGTTACTTTCTGAATGAAAGGGGAAACCATGAAATAGAAAAAATTCAATTTTAAAAATCATTCATCAATCAAAAAGCTCCCTTTGTGCAAAATGTATGTCGGAAATATATATTTGATTGATTGCAACGTTCAGTTATAACTAGAGGCTGATTTTTCTAACTGCGCGATGCACTGTAACCCTTTCCAATTTTCCACTCTCCTAACAGCCTCCTTTTCCTTAACTCTCCAGGTGATAGCAGACAAACTGCTCAGACATACGGCTATGATGCAGATTTTAGCTGCTGCAGTTCTTTGTAAGTAACCTTGATCCGGGGAGTGTGTTCCGAACAACACTTGAGTCGTAGGGGCGGAGCATTTCTAGTTTGAACTGCTTTGCTTCAAGTGTCTTTCTTTTTGTTTTCTGAGTGCAGCGATGGATCACAGGACATATTTGATCCTTACTACAGTGGCAGCTCTTCCCCGTCATACAGAGATTCACAATTCAGCCAAGGCACTGCTGGCAGTGAGAGTGACCAAAGCAGCACTGGTGCTGATCTGCTGCAGGATTACATGTCGACTGTAAGTAAATATTTTGTGCATCCTGAGGCAGCACGGTGGCGCAGTGCTTACCACTACTGCCTAGAGCTCCGAGGACCTGGGTTCGCTTCCGGCCCCGGGTCACTGTCCGTGTGGAGTTTGCACATTCTTCCCATGTCTGCGTGAGTTTCACCCCCACAACCCAAAAGATGTGCCGGTTAGGTGGATTGGCCACGCTAAATTGCCCCTTAATTGGAAAAAAAATAATTGGGTACTCTAAATTTAAATTTTTTAACAATTGTGCTTCCTGAGTGAGACTTATCCATTTTGAATCGTCGAACGTGACAGTATCCATTTGACACTGATAGAAGTACAGAAATGTTCAGCCTTTCTTTCTCATCTTATTCTCATTGCTTTGTTTGGTCTACTGTACCTATGTTGTTCAAAAATCTCACAGCATTTCCAAAGCAAAGCCTTTGAATTGGTGAATAACAGTTTTAAAAACAATCTGCCCCTCCTGTCTTGAAGTAGATCCTGGTGTAATAATCCTTCAGGTGTCGGCCTTCATGCTTATCGTTGGGGGAGGAGCATAGGCAGGCTTACTGAAGTGTTGGTATCATCACAGTTGAATCTAGCCCTTCATCCAAAGCTTCGACACCCACACTAGGTGCAGAGGATAATTGGTGAATGTACACCTGGAGCCAAGTGTAGATCTGCATCACCACCTTGGTTGAGGTTAACCAATTGGGCCAAAATCATTCATTAATTCAGGATCTTCCTGGCTTTGATTCCCAGGGTTAGACTCATCGCACATCTATCCATTGAACCAACCAGGAAATTAGCCACATCCTCAAATCAACTAGATGTGATCTTATTGTATCTTCCTGTTTGAACAGCATACCGATTGCACTATGTACTAGTCACAGGCTGAACGTTTGTTGGAGCTCGGTGAATGGCGCTCTTGTTACCAGCTACGAGAATGATACGGAGCTTTCCTGCTCTCCACATTAAAATGCAGCAGTTGAGTGTTCCAAATTGAACACTGAGTTACAAGTTCGGCATGTAGACACTAATCTACTTCAGACCATTCTGTGCAGATTCTGCTGAACGACAATGGGGAAGAAATTCACTCAGGAAGCAGCACTACACAGACCTACGTCAAATTCTCGACAACAGACATCACTGGGAATGACAGAATGGCAGAATCTTTACAGTGCAGAAGGAGGTCATTCAGCCCATCGAGTCCACACTGGCACACGGCATTCTCCCTCATTTTAAAAATAAAATCAAACACTTTGGCCGGGATTCTCCCTTCTGGGGACTAAGTCCCCACGTCGGTGGAAGAACCAGCGCCAACCACTCCGGTGCGGAATTCTCCGCATTTACGGGGGCTAGGTGGGCGCCAGATGGGTTGGTGCCGCTCCAGCCGGCGCTGAAGGGACGGCGCGGGTTCACGCATGCGACAAAGGTTCAGCATGATCTCGTGCATGCGCAGACCGGCTAACGTATTTTGGCACACACGCAGAGGGTTCTCGTCTCCACACCGGCCATGGCGGAGCCCCACAGGGGCCAGCGCGGAATAAACGAGTGCCCCACGGATCAATTCGCCCACAGATTGGTGGGCCCCGATCGCGGTGCAGGCCACTGTGGGGGGCCCCCACAGGGTCGGATCCCCTGTGCCCCCTCCAAAGACCGCCCCCGCCAACAACTTATCTGCCAGGTCCCGCTGGTTCGTGAGGTAAGTGATTTACGCTGGTGGGACTGGCCAAAAATGGATGGCCGCTCAGTCCATCGGGCCCCGGAGAATCACCGGGGGAGCCTCTCCAACGACATCTGAATGGCGTGGCGGGAATCCCACTGCCACCCGCAAAACGGCACCAGAGAATACGGCAACCAGCATCAGGGTGGCGTGGCAGGATTCGCGCCGCCCCCCGAGGATTCTCCGACCCAGCGGGGGGGTTGAAGAATCCCGCACTTTGTGGGTTTTTTTTATTCGTTCATGGGATGTGGGTGTTGCATTTATTGTCCATCCCGGAGAGCATTTAGGAGTCAATCACATTGCTGTGGATCTGGAGTCACATGTTGGCCAGACCAGGCAAGGACAGCAGATTTCCTCCCCTAAAGGACATTAGTGAACCAGATGGGTTTTTATGGCAATCGACAATGGTGTCATGGTCACCTTTAGACTTTTAATTCCAGATTCTTATTGAATTCAAATTTCACCATCTGCCATGATGGAATTGTACCCAGGTCCACAGAGCATGACTCTGGGGCGCGATCCATTGCTGCACCTGAAAATCAACTCGCCACGGCGTAGCATGGCTGTTAAAAGCTGGGAGACCCTGCTCCTGAGATCTACCCGGCTTGCAACAACACCTCGCGAGGTGCAACACAATCCCATGAGACGTTACAATATGAATACTGCCCACAATGGTTGGGATAATTTGTTAGCAAATCTGCATGTTAGAGTGAGGCAGTAAGCCTTACTTAATGTGCAGATTCCCGAGATACCTGAGGCTTTGGGATTCAATCCCATCACCTCAAGGACATCGGGTGAGCGCCGTTCAACGCTGGTCCCCACAAACGGGGACCAGACGGAATGGAACTTGTGGGGCTCTGGAACGGGATCAGAGACCACCAGCTGCAGGCCCTTTGGGCAGGGTGGTGCCCCCTGGGTACTCTGGCAGTGCCACATGGGTGCCAGCCTGGCACTGTCCAGGTGCCATTGCCAGCTGGCATGGGCACTGCCAGGGTGCAAGATTTATTTTTTGAGCGTGTTGGATTGGGCCGGGGTTGCCAGGTATTGGGGGCCAGGGCCCTCCACATAGTGCTGGGGCAAGGTCGGGCATAGCATAGAAGAGTCGCCGCCCCCCCACATCCCCCGCTGGGAAACCCCAGCCCAACCACACACACACAAATAATGCCAAGCTGGCACCAACAGTGCCAGGGCACCACCCTTCCCAAAGGGCATGCAGCTGGGGGCCTCCGATCCCCTGGGAGACACCCACAAGTGCCGTTCCATCTGTTTGTGGGGACCAGTATTTGGGCGCTCGCCCGAGGTCTCTGAGGCAATGGGGTTGAATCACAAAACCTCAGGTAACTCGGGATTCTGCACATTAGAGTCAGGCTTACTTCTCGCTCTAATATGCAAATTTGCTAAAAAGTGATCCTGCCCATTGTAGATCTTGCAAGGCGTTGCAAGCCGGGTAGATCCCGGGACCGAGGTCTCCCCGCTTTCAGCGGTGACGCTGCACCGGAGTGAGCTGCTTTTCGGGCGGAGCATGGCCGTTGGATCGCGCTCTATACCTTGATGCCGGAACTGAATCAGCGGAGGTCTACGACAACAAAATCCCAGCCAACAAGATGGCAGCACGAAGAGCAACATCCCAGTTCATGGACGCAGAGCAACCAAGTGGGCCCCGGCTGAGTTGCGGTGTTCCTGTGGCAGGTGTGGCACAAATCCCACCCCATCTCCCCACACCATCCCCTCACCAATCCCATGCCCCGCCCCACCTTCCCCTCACCACCCCTTATCACCCCACACCATCCCCATACCACCCACTCACCACCCTCCCACCACCCCCACAATCACTCCCACACCACCGAAACCCACAATCCAATCATGTGTCATGCCTTCTGTCTTGCAAAATCACCTAGCGATGAGGCAGGCCCTTCTGGTGTCACTCGCCGCCAACCCCAAGCAGATTCCAGCGACAATGTGGCAACGGAAGGCGAGGTAAGCCCCCAAAACCAGCCTGAGGCACCCCGGAGCACCAGTCCGGGGACAACACTGACTTTCCGTCACAGCTGTCTCCAACACCCTGCGCCATCCCAGAGACACTCACCTCGGTTGGGCACTTTAGTGAAGAGGCTCCTGGGACACTATTTGGTGTACACCACATATGTGCAGTGGTACATCAGGTGGAGGTAGGAACTGTAGAAGTTAATATTTTTCCCGCTTCTGGACTGTGGTAGAAAGATTCAACAACGCTCGTTAAGAAAACATAACAAGACTTTATTTTCAAACAGACTGCATGCAGTTTTGGCTGAAAGTTGAGGTCGGCGAGCAGGGAGTGTCACTGCTGATTCCTACTCAAGTCCGCGCTTTCACAGAAAATTAGCTCAGTATTTATACATTATCAGAATCAGGATTACGTGACTACAGCTTGGTCAGGAATTCGATCAGAAGTACAAACATAAGCAATATCATAAAACAGGCGTCACCTTGCTGACCTTTCAGGATTCTGTCCCGTCACTCAGATCATTATTTTGTCCTTTGATGGAATGTTTAAGAGTCGGAGGAGACTTGCTCTGGCCCTATCTTGTTGTATTTAGACTGCTTTGGGTTAAGACGATTTAGTCTTATCAGAATTTGCGGAGCCTAGGCATTTCGGATCAGCTTGACCTTCTCTATCTTATTCAGGCTTTAGGTCATGCAAAGTCAGCTTTTCTTACATTGTACCCAGTAGTTGACCAGTTTTCCCATCATGCCATTATTTACTTCGTACAACATCACAGAACCCCTGAGGGGGCGGACGGTCAGAGGGCAGCCCCACGCCGAGGCTAGCTATTGTTCAAACAGGTCTCAGGAGTCCCTGGAAAAGGGTGGTCCCATCGATAATGGAGATGCAGACACAGAGGCAGGGTCTATATGAGGGGCTGTCAGTAACCATCCAGCGCCTGCAGGTGCAGATGGTGGAGTCCAACCACCTGCAGGGGCAGGAGGCAGTGCCGACCATGCGTGCCACCCAGGCCAACACCGCACAGGTGGTGTCTGTGGTGGAGGCCTTGAGGGCGAGGATATCGGCCATCAGTCAAGATGTCCAAGACCTGGGCAATTTGTGTGAGCGGTGGCAGAAGCACAGGTCAGGGCAGACCTGTCATTGGCAGCTATGTACCAGGGCCACCTGGACATTGCAGGGGCGCTCCAGAGCTTGACCCAGTATAATTTATATTACATCAAATGCTTAGCTTACAGTCCTTACCCATTTCTGATTTGCTGTTCATTCTACTTGCATTTATTGAGATTTGCTTTGCTTATTGCCCCCCTTCCCAATTCGAAAGTTTGTTCCAAATTCTGCTCTGCCTTTCTACGAGAGAGTTTGCTCTCCTCGTTCAAATCATACATCCATAATCTGGTATTATATTTAAAGTCCGTTCTTGTACAAAGATTCTGTAGCAGGAAGGGACGGTGAAGCAAGCCAAGTATTTTACAGTGTAAAACAGGGATGTTGCTCTCATGTTGTAAATGAAACACAGCACAAATGTAGTACCATTTGTTAAACAGACATTTTATTGCACAGATGAGCTTCTGAAACCTCAAAGGCCTCTTCTGTAACTGATGTACTACTTACCCTGAGCCAGCAATGAAGTAAATTTACACCACTGTCAGTAGAGTATGACAAAACCATTCTAATGCGGTGGTTTATAAAAATAATACTTTATCTGCCAAAAGGCACGTCAATACAGTCTGGAGACCATGAAATGTTGCTCAGAATTACAGCACAATATTTCACAGGGATATCATTGTGCAAGACAGCTGTAAATCCTTCACTTAAGGGAGCTTTGGATCAGATCAGTCTTTAGTTTTCACTGAAGCTGCAATGAAAGAGAATACCTGCGCCATAGTGAAGAAGGTGCAAACTCTGCCTCCTCAACACAATCCACGAGTCAGCAAAGTTCATTTTTGGATGCAATGTTGATACGTGAGAGAGCTTCAATTAGAAAACAGATACAATGGCCCGAAACTTACTCGGAGCGGCAATCACGAGCGGATTGCCACTCCGGAGGGACTTAACTTTGCTGCAACTCTGAAGCCAGTGTCTCGCCTGACCTTCCTCGCTCGGGCTGGGTGAGACAGGAACGGCGCAACGTGCTCCTGGCTGCGTCAACGTGGAGTAAATGGAATGCAGAGAGGAAGGACATGCCCACTTATTGCAACACTAGTTGCCTTAAAGCAAGTGTTTAAAGGGACTATTGAAAGGGAGAAGGTAAATGGGGGTAAGGGTTTAGACATTGGACTGGGGGGTGGGGGGGGGGGTCAGACTGGGAAAAAGGGGGGAAAGTCAGACTGGTAGTGGGGGGATGTAGGACTGGAAGGGGGGGAAGTCAGACTGGGAATATTGGGGTGGGGGGGGGTGGGGGGGGGGGGGGTGCCGGACCAGAAGGTGGGGGTGGGGGAGGGGAGTTCGGACAAGGGAGGAGGAAGGTGGGATGTTCAGACAGGGAGGTGGAAGGGTTGGGCCATGAAGGGAGTGGAGAGTTTGGACCAGGAACATAGGATCATAGGGGGCGGGATCTCCGACACCCCCCGTCGGGTCAGAGAATCGCCGGGGAGCGGTGTGAATCCCACCCCCGCCGTCCTTCAAATTCTCCGACCCCCCAAATGGCGGCGACGCGTGAATCACGCCGCCCGCCGCGGAGAATGGTGGGGACTGGCGCGACGCTATGGACCCCTGGGGCTGCCCGAATTCTCCCGGCCGGATGGGCCGAAGTCCCGCCGACTTGATCCCGGGTCATGCCGGCATAAATTAAACCACCTTATATAACGCCATCAACCAGTGCTGATGGTTGACGCCGGACAGCGTGGAGGTAGGTCACGGCGTGGGGTGGCCACAGGAGAAGTGACTGCGCGGCCGCAGTCTGTGTGCGTGGGGGTGGGGGGGTTGAGTGGGGCGGGGTGAGGGGGGGGTGGAAGGGTGGAGGGGGAGGGGCGTGGAGGGGTGGAGGGGGAGGTGTGGGGTGGAGGAAGGCTGGGGGGTGGAGGGGGTGAGGGGGGTGGAGAGGGGGTGGGGGTGGAGGGGGGTGGGGGCTGGAGGGGGTGCAGGTGGAGGGGGTGGAGGGGGATTGGGGTGGAGGGGGTGGGGAGTGGGGGTGGAGGGGGGTGAGGGGGTGGTGGGTGGAGGGGGTGGGGTGTGGAGGGGGGTGAGGGGCATGCAGGAGGAGACTCTGGATGGGCCAGGAAACCGTGGCACATATCTACCAACTGATGGCACACCTGGTATCGCGTGGCACTGGGGGAGGACACCCTCTCCCCGTGTCCATCAAGGTTACGGTGGCCCTGAACCTTTATGCCACGGGGTCATTCCAGTGGGGACCTGTCCGGCATCTCGCAGGCATCGGTGCACCGGTGCATCCGGGCAGTGACAGACTCCCTATATGCCATTGCGGACCGTTACATCCAGTTCCCTATGGACCGGGCCAGCCAGGATGCCCGGGCAGCGGGCTTCGCTGCCGTGGCCAGGTTTCCCATGGTCCAGGGAGCGATCCATGAGATGTACGTCGCCGTGCGGCCACCTGCAGATAACAGGGCCGTGGTCACCAATAGGAGGGGGACCTATTCCATGAACATTCAGGTGGTCTGCGACCACCGCATGATGATCCTGTACGTCTGCGCCCGGCACCCGGGAAGTGTACATGACTCATACGTATTGGCGCAGTCTTACATCCCCGGCATGTTCGAGGGACACCAACCACGGCTGAGGGGCTGGTTGCTGGGCGACAGGTGTTACCCATTGCGGTCGTGGCTGATGATGCCTATACGGAGGCCACAGAGTGACACGGAGAACAGCTACAATGATGCCCATGCAGCGACCAGGGGTGTGATAGAGAGGTGCTTTGGGCTGCTAAAAATGCGTTTCAGGTGCCTGGACCACACTGGAGGGGCCCTCCAGTGCCCGCCAGATCGGGTCGGCCGCATCACTATGGTGTGCTGCGTCCTGCACAACATAGCCCAGCAGAGGGGCGATGTGCCGCAGGCAGAGGAGGGCGTAGTGGAGGATCAGCAGGACGAGGCGCAGTCCTCCCCAAATGAGCAGGATGGGGGCAATGGTCAGGACAGACGATCTGGACATGGACGGGAGGCTGCCAACTGTTACCGGCTCGGCTGATAGCCGCCCGGTTCACTGACTGGGGGAGCATGGGAATCGCCGAGTATGGGCACAGACAGCACACCACGGCACCAGCCGACTACCCTCACACCCCCACCCATCCACCAACCACACCCACCCTCACACCCCCAACCCACCCACCAACCACACCCACCCTCACCCCCCCACACCCACCCACCAACCACACCCACCCCACCCGCATGCACACCACCCCTCCATTGCAGATCCACCTGCGGCACAAAGGGCCTGGCTCACACGGTTGCCAGTGGAAGTGTGTGTATTGCAGGCCATGGAGGATGATGACGACCCGCTCTGCGATGACCTCCTGGCTCTACATCGTTGGACAATGTCTGACCCATGGCCACCGTACCACCCTCCACCGGACCATCCCTGAAAGTGGCTGTGACACTGCAGCGCACAGAACCGTCCTCTGCCCGGGGGGATGGTGAGGGCGACCCGGGGGGAGAGGGGGGCACACTCACTTGGGGCCGACGTAAGACCACCCCTCACACACACACTGGCGCTCACCTCACACCACACCCCCGTACGCTTCGGACAGAGCACAAAGACAGATTCTGGAGGTGTGAAAGTGATTTTAATGACAAACAGTCCATACACGTGCCCTAGCCCCTATAACTTGCCTGTGCCCTGCACCCGTGCCAACTTACTCAGTGTCTAATTGTTTGGCCTTACAGGCCCTTTGACTACGTTTAGGTGGTTCCCCAGACGGTACAGCAGAACCGGAGGTGGACTCCTGCGATTCCTGCCCTGTGACTCGGGATCCCTTTGGCGGCCGTCTCCTGGGGCGGCCCGGCCTAGATGGGCCAGGCTGCAGCTCGGGCGACTGGGATGGTGAGCTGCCAGCCTGTCCTTCCCGTTGCCCACCAGATGCACCTGGGACGGAAGGGGGGGGAGTCCGAGGTGCTGCGGTGTTCCGGGACCTCCCCTACAGGGCGACCCGGGACGGGCCCCAGCACCTCCTCCTCCCTCAGGGTGCCCGATGGCCCCCGGGGCCCTACATGGGTTGGGGGTGCAAACGGATCGGCCATCCAACGCCCCCCCGACACCGGGCGCTGCCAGTCCTGGAGGTCCGCCCTGGTATCGACAAGGGTCTGCAAGTTTGCAGCCATGGAGCTCAGGGAGTTGGCCATCCCTGTCTGTGTCTGGGCGATGTCGGCCAGCACCTGGGCAATGGCGCCGATGCCCCCAGCGATGGCCTGCTGAGACTGGGCCATGGCCTGCAGAGTCTGGGCCATGGCCTGCTGAGACTGGGCCATGGCGTTGAGCGCCTCTACCATCTGCCACTGGCTCTGGCTCATGGCTTCCTGTGAGAGGGCAGCCATGTCCTGGGCCACAGACGCCGCCTTCACGGAAAGCCCCAGGCCTTGCTTACTGCTCCCCATGTTTGACACCGTTGCACCCACTGCCTCCACCGCGGACGCCACCATGCGGTTTCTGCCTGGGTGGCACGCATGACCGGCACCACTCCCAGCTCCTGGACGCGGGTGCACTCCTCCACCGTCTGCAGCCGCTGCAAGCCAGCCGTCACCCCCTTCGTCCCTGGTTCGGTGGCTGCATCGGGTCTATGGGTGGGTGTGGTAACTCCAGGAACTCGGGACCCGTTTGAGCGGCAGATGTTTTCTTGCGCCAGGATGCCCTCCAACCTCCCGGCCCCTCTGCTGCTCCTACCTCCACCTGCTGTACCGGTACGGCTGTGTTGTGCGCACCAGTGAGTGTACCCGAGAAGCCTCATCACTAAAGTGCCCAACCGAGATGAGTGTCTCTGCGATGGTGGAGGGTGTTGGAGAAAGCAGTGGCGTTGTGTTGTGAGTATCATCCGACCCAGAGTCCATGGTCCCCTGGGGTGGCGGTTCATGTCCATCCGTCCGCTGTGTGTCACTATCCTGTCTTTCGGTGTCATATGTGTCGGTGTCCCGGGTAGGGTGTCCCGGGTAGGGTGTCCTGGGTAGTGGTGTCCTGGGTAGGGGTGTCCTGGGTAGGACTGTCCTGGGTAGGGCTGTCCTGGGTAGGGCTGTCCTGGGTAGGGGTGTCCTGGGTAGTGGTGCCCTGGGTAGGGCTGTCCTGGGAAGGAATGTCCTGGGTAGGGGTGTCCTGGGTAGGGCTGTCCAGGGTAGGGCTGTCCTGGGTAGGGCTGTCCTGGGTAGGGCTGTCCTGAGTAGAGCTGTCCTGGGTAGAGCTGTCCTGGGTAGGGGTGTCCTGGGTAGGGCTATCCTGGGTAGGGCTGTCCTGGGTAGTGGTGCCCTGGGTAGGGCTGTCCTGGGTAGGGCTGTCCTGGGTAGGGCTGTCCTGGGTAGGGCTGTCCTGGGTAGTGGTGCCCTGGGTAGGGCTGTCCTGGGTAGGGCTGTCCTGGGTAGGGCTGTCCTGGGTAGGGCTGTCCTGGGTAGGGCTGTCCTGGGTAGTGGTGTCCTGGGTAGGGGTGCCCTGGGTAGTGGTGTCCTGGGTAGGGCTGTCCTGGGTAGGGCTGTCCTGGGTAGTGGTGTCCTGGGTAGGGCTATCCTGGGTAGGGGTGTCCTGGCTCGGTTGCAACGGGGGCCTGTGGCTGCTGCCCTCGTCGCTGTGTGTCACATGCCTGCGTCGCCGCACCCGCACGAGACGGGTGCGTCGTCTCCCTGTTGCTCCGGGCCTGTCCCTGTCTTGTGGCCGCTCTGGGGTGTCCTGCAGGCGGTCGGCATCCGCGGGGACGGGTGCCTCGATGTTTGGTCCTGCAATACACAATACAGCAGCATGGTTAGACATGCAGACTGTGATCGGGGGAAATGGGGGATATGGGGGAGAGGGGATATGGGGGTTATGGGGAGGGGGATATGGGGGATATGGAGGAGGGGGGATATGGGGGAAGGAGGATATTGGAGGATATGGGGTATGTGCGGAGGGGGATATAGGGGAAATTGGGGAGGGGGGATATGCGGGAGGGGGTATATGGGGAGGGGGTATATCGGGATATGGCAGAGGGGGGATATGGGGGGATATGGGGGAGGGGGATATGGGGGAGGGGGATATGGGGAGGGGGATATTGGAGGATATGGGGATGGGGTATATGGGGAGGGGGTATATCGGGATATGGCTATGGGGGGATATGGGGGAGGGGGATATGGGGGAGGGGGATATGGGGAGGGGGATATTGGAGGATATGGGGATGGGGTATATGGGGAGGGGGATATGGGGGATATAGCGGGGGGGATATGGGGGAGGGGGGCTATGGGGGATATGGGGGAGGGAGGATATTGTGGCATATGGGGGATATGGGGGAGGTGGGACATTGGGGCATATGGGGAGGGGGATATAGGGGATTGGGGACGGGCCATGTGGGGGTCTCACTTGGTGGTGTGCTCCTGACCTCTGCATCGGCAACCTCCCGGTCCTCGGGTCCGTCTGCCGGTTCCAGGAACTCCAGGAACCCGGGACCCATCTGGGCAGCAGATGTTTGCTTGCGCCAGGAAGCCCTCGAACCTCCCGGCCCCTCTGCTGCTCCTACCTCCACCTGCTGTACCGGTACGGCTGTGTTGTGCGCACCAGTGAGTGTACCAGACGCCTCATCGCTAAAGTGCCCAACCGAGGTGAGTGTCTCCGCGATGGTGAAGGGTATTGGAGAAAGCAGTGGCGTTGTGTTGTGAGTATCATCGGACCCAGAGTCCATGGTCCCCTGGAGTGGTGGTTCATGCCCACCCGTCAGCTGTGTGTCACTGTCATGTCTTTCGGTGTCATATGTGTCGGTGTTCCGGGTAGGCGTGTCCCGGGTAGGGCTGTCATGGGTAGTGGTGTCCTGGGTAGGGCTGTCCTGGGTAGGGCTGTCCTGGGTAGGGCTGTCCTGGATAGTGGTGTCCTGGGTTGGGATGTCCTGGGTAGGGGTGTCCTGGGTAGGGGTGTCCTGGGTAGGGCTGACCTGGGTAGGGCTGTCCTGGGTAGGGCTGTCCTGGATAGTGGTGTCCTGGGTTGGGATGTCCTGGGTAGGGCTGTCCTGGGTAGGCTGTCCTGGGTAGTGGTGTCCTGGGTAGGGCTGTCCTGGGTAGTGGTGCCCTGGGTAGGGGTGTCCTGGCTCGGCTGCGACGGAGGCCTGTGGCTGCCCCCCTCGTCGCTGTGTATCGCACGCCTGCGTCGCCGCACTCGCACGAGACGGGTGCGTCGTCTCCGTGTTGCTCCGGGCCTGTCCCTGTCTCGTGGCCGCCCTGGGGTGTCCTGCGGGCAGTCGGCATCCACGGGGATGGGTGCCTCGACGTTTGGTCCTGCAATACACAATACAGCAGCATGGTTAGACACGCAGGCGGTGATCGGGGGAAATGGGAGATATGGGGGAGGAGGGATATGGGGGAGGGGGATATGTGGGAGGGGGGATATGGGGGTTATGGGGGCAGGGGGACATGGGGGAGGGGGATATGTGGGAGGGGGATATGGGGGAAGGGGGATATGGGGGAGGGGAATATGTGGGAGCTGGGATATGGGGGTTATGGGGAGGAGGGATATGGGGGAGGGGGGATATGGGGAGGGGGATACTGGAGGATATGGGGAGGGGAGATATGGGAGAAATTGGGGAGGGGGTACATGGGGGAGGGGGCATATGGGGATATGGTGGAGGGGGATATGGGGGAGAGGGATATGGGAGGGGGATATGGGGAGGGGGGATATGGGGAGGGGGATATTGGAGGATATGGGGGATGGGGTATATGGGGAGGGGGATATGGGGGAAATTGGGGAGCGGGGATATGGGGGAGGGGGGATATGGGGGATATGGCGGAGGGGGGATATGGGGAGGGGGCTATGGGGGATATGGAGATATGGGGGAGGGAGGATATTGGGGCATATGGGGGAGGTGGGACATTGGGGCATATGGGGAGGGGGATATAGGGGATTGGGGACGGGCCATGGGGGGTCTCACTAGGTGGTGTGCTCCCGACCTCTGCATCGGCAAACTCCCGGTCCTCGAGTCCGCCTGCCGGTTCCAGGGCCCTCTCCTCATGAACAGTGAGTGGTCTCTCATCAGCTAGGCCCCCACCAGTCCTCTCACGCTCCCTGTTGTTGTGTGCGCACTTCTCCTGCAGGGGGGGGGTTGTGGCAGGGATAAAGGGCAACAGGCAGGGATATACATGCAGGCCAGCGGTTGTGCGTATAATGGCATAGGTACGCAGCACATTAGGGTTGGGGTTGGTTGCACCTGGGTGTGTGCCACAGATCGGGGGATGGGGGGGACGGGGGGGTACTCACCCTGGCTGCCCTGACGAGGTCATTCACCTTCTTGTGGCATTGGGCCACAGCGCTGACGGCCTCTGCCACCTCCCTCCACAGGCACCGGCTGAGGCGTGGGGGAACCCTGCGGCCATGTCCGGGATACAGGGCCTCCCTCCTCTGCTCTACTGCATCCAGGAGCGCCTCGATGCCGTGCTCCTGGAACCTCGGGGCTGCGCGGCGGGCGGCCATCTTGTCGAGTCTCCGGGGGGGTGGGGGGAACGGCGTCTTTTGTGCTGTGACGCTGCCCGGCATCAATGACGCCGTGCATCCGCGGCGGGCGACAGCGTCGTGAATGGCGTCACGCCGCTTCTAGCCCATTCTGGGACGGAGAATTAGCGCCGTTTGGGGGGGGGGGGGGGGGACGCTGGAATGATCCGCGCCGTTTTTAGCGCTGGGTTCTGGCCATCGCGCCGATTATCGGAGAATTCCGCCCAGGGATTAGGAGCAGAAGTAGGCAATACAGCCCCACATGCCTGCTCCGCATTCAATCAGTTCATGGCTGATCTCTTCCTGGTCTCAAATCCATCTCCCTACCAGTCCCCCATATCCCATTAACACGTTTTTTGATCAAAAATATATCTATCTCCCTCTTGAAACCATTTAATGACTCAGACTCCACCACACTGTGGAGCAGCGAGTTCCACAACTTCCCCTCCCTCTGCGAAAAGTAGTCCTTCCTCATCTCCGTTCTAAATCTTCCGTTTCTCAACCTATATCTGTGACCTCTCATTTTAGATTTCCCCACAAGAGGGAACATTTGGTCTACGTTTACTCTATCAGTCCCTTTTAGTATTTCATATACCTCGATCAGATCCCCTCTCATCCTTCGAAACCCCAGCGAGTATGAGCCCAAATTGTTTAATCTCTCCTCAAAAGTCAACCCTTTCATCCCTGGAATCAATCTGGTGAACCTCCTGTGAACTGTTCCAATGCCACCACATCCTTCCTCAAATATGGAGACCAAAATTGGACACAATACTCCAGATGTGGTCTCATTTTTTAAAAAAAATTTTAGAGTACCCAATTATGTTTTCCAATTAAGGGGCAATTTAGCGTGGCCAATCCACCTATCCTGCACATCTTTTGGGTTGTGGGGGTGAAACCCACGCAGACACAGGGAGAATGTGCAAACTCCACACGGACAGTGACCCAGGGCCGGGATTTGAACCCGGGGCCTCAGCGCCGTAGGCAGCAATGCTAACCACTGTGCCACCGTGCTGCCCGAGATGTGGTCTCATCAACAACCCAGACAATTGCAACAACAATTCTCTACTTTTATACTCCAGTCCTTTTGCAATAAATGCTAACATTCTATTTGCCTGTTTAATTGCAAGCTGTAGCTGCAATTCATGAACAAAGACACCCAGATGCATTTTTAATCTGCTTTCCATTTAGATAATAATTTGCCTTTCTATTTTTTCAGCCATAATGGATAACCTCACACTTATCCACATTAAACTCCATCTGCCAAATTTTGGCCCAATCTCCGAGCCTATCTATATCCGCCTGTAAAATCTTTATCTCCTCTTCACTGCCTGCTTTCCTACCTATTTTAGTATCATCTGCAATTTTTTTCTATGTTACACTCTGTCGCTGCGTGCAGATCATTTATATAGACTGCAAACAGTTGAGGTCCGAGGACTGACCCTGCGGCACCCCGCTAGTTACAGTTCGCCAGCCAGAGTAGGAGCCATTTATCCTGATCCCCTGCTTTCTGTCAGTCAGCCCATCTTCAATCCAACCTAGTGCACGACCCCCAATCCCCTGCGAACTCACTTTCCGGATCACTCTTTTATGCGGCACCTTGTCAAGCGACTTCTGACAGTCTCGATATACCACATCCACAGGATCCCCCTTATCCACCTTACTGGTTACGTCTTCAAGGAACTCAAGCAAGTTTGTCAACCGTGACGTACCCTTCATAAAACCATGCTGTCAATAGTGGATTGAGCCTTGTCTTTCCAAATGTTCAGTCATCATCTCCTTAAAGATTGATTCCAGCAAATTCCCCACGACAGAGGCGAAGCTAACTGGTCTATAGTTTTCTACTTTATGCATCTCTCCCTTTTTGAATAGGGGCATCACATTGGCGTGTTTCCAAGCCTTGGGAAGGAAGAGGGGTTGGACCCAGACAAGGGGGTGGGGGAGGGGGGCGGGGTCAGAGCCAGTCATGGACCCGGTGCAGGGGTGGGGAAATCGGACCTGGACAGGAAGGGGGTGGGCGGGGTTCTCTGGGGCATCAGGGATTCTCATTGTTGCCAGGCTTTATCAATCCCTCTGAGCATTAATATGTAAAACCTGTGCTAGCCCATTAAAAAATTCCCAAACATCTGCAGATAATGGAAGATTTTATATTTCATCCATCAAATGTTCACTTTTTGTTCATGATATTTTCTGCGCAATTTTAATGCTATCTTACCTGCACATGTTGCCCCAGATAACAGTAAAATAGAGCTATCAAACTCATGTGATGAGTCAGAGATTTTCTCACGGAGATTATTGTGCTTATCGTTTGTGTTTTTACATAGCTGAGAACAAAGTTGACGGCGCAAGAAATCCAGCAGTTTGCTTTGCTGCTCCATGAGTATCGAACTGGTGCTTCAGTTGAAGATTACTGTGCTGAACTTCTTCACCTTTATGGAGAAAAGCGCAAGTTCCTCCTTTTAGGTAAAAGCTTGTCCTCGTTTGCTCTTCTGACTGAATAAATGTATTTTTGTAATGTATTTTAAATGTGAGATGGACAGAAAGTGATGATTCAGCAGTAAAACAGGATGCTCAGGCCAGAATAAATGATCAACGGGGCACGTAGGAATTAAGTGATGAGGATCTGGGTCCGTTACCTAAATAGTTGCTTGCAGAGCCTTACATAGAACAACTCAATTATAAAAGTCCGGCCACCATAGTTTAGTTTATTGACTGGGACTCACTGGATTTTTGTAGTTTATTGTCACGTGTACCAAGATACAGTGAAACGTATTTTTCTGCGAGCAGCTCAACAAATCATGAAAAGAAAAGGAAATAAAAGAAAATACATAATAGGGCAACACAAGGTACACAATGTAACTACATAAACACTGGCATTGGGTGAAGCATACAGGGGTGTAGTGTTAATCAGATCAGTCCACAAGAGGGTCACTTAGTGCTAGGGGCTTGGATGGGGCAGAGTTTGTAAGGTGTATCCAGGAAAGCTTTCTGATGCAATATGTGGATAGTCCAACTGGGAAGGGGCAGTACTGGATCTGGTATTGGG
This sequence comes from Scyliorhinus canicula, assembly GCF_902713615.1. Classification (NCBI taxonomy): domain Eukaryota; kingdom Metazoa; phylum Chordata; class Chondrichthyes; order Carcharhiniformes; family Scyliorhinidae; genus Scyliorhinus; species Scyliorhinus canicula. Next base: position 178,532,112 of record NC_052152.1, read on the forward strand.
AGATGAGCCTGGAGAGGTGGTTGAAGTTTCAGTGGGGGAACATTCTTGGAGTAATGACCACAATTCCCTATGTTTTAGGGTACTTTCAGATAGGGATGAGGGTAGCCCTCGCGTTAAGCTGAGAAACTGGGGAAAGGCAAATTACAATAAAATTAGACAGGAATTGAAGAATTTGGATTGGGTGCGGCTGTTGGAGGGCAAATCAACATCGGAAATGTGGGAGTCTTTCAAGCGACAGTTGATCAGCATTCAGGAAAGTCACGTTCCTGAGAGAATGAGAAACAAAATAGAGCGGCACGGTAGCACAGTGATTAGCACTGTTGCTTCACAGCTTCAGGTTCTCAGGCTCGATTCCCAGCTTGGGTCACTGTGCGGAGTCTGCACGTTCTCCACGTGTCTGCATGGGTTTTTTTTCCTCCGGGTGCTCCGGTTTCCTCCCACTGTCCAAAGATGTGCAGGTTAGGTAGATTGGCCATGCTAAATTGCCCTTAGTGTCCAAAAAGGGTAGAAGAGGTTATTGTGTTACGGGAATAGGGTGGATGTTTGGTCTTATGAAGGATACTCTTTCCAAGGGCCGGTGCAGACTTGATGGGCCGAATGACCTCCTTCTGCACTGTAGATTCTATGATTTAGTCTCCAGGAGTAATCAAGCATGGCACCAGTTAAAGCCACATAATAATTTAATGTCTTACTTCTACACAGTCAAAGGTAAGAACAAATTAGCAAACGGAACAGTAATGCTGTTTTGCAATTACAATCGCACAATGTTAACTGTGTTCTGTTTAGCACCATGTAAGTAATTGCAAGTGCTTTTTCAATATGCATACTCAGTAGGTGAAATCCTTTGTCGAGGAGACAGTGACGTAGCGGTAATGTCACTGGACTAATAATGCTGAGGCCTAGCCTAGTGCTCTGGGGACATGGATTCAAATCCCACCATGGCAGCTGGTGGAATTTAATTCAACTAATAGAATCTAGAATTGGAAGCTTGTCTCAGACCTTGAAGTAATCATCAATTGTTGTAACAACCTATCTACTTCACTCATGTCCTTTAGGAAGGAAATCTGCCATCCTTACCTGGTCTGGTCTACATGTGACTCCAGATTCACAGGACTGTCCCCTGAAATGGCCAATCAAGCCACTCAGTTCGAGGGCAATTAGGGATGGGCAACAAATAATAGCCCAGCCACTGACACCCATATTCCATGAAAGTATTTTTTAAAACTATCAGTGTATACTTGGAAAAATATCCCCTCAGTAACTTTCAGATCTAATTGGCTGTTCTTGTTCTGAAGATAAGGAATTTGCAATGTGTGTGTTAATGAATAATAAAGGAGGAGAGAATACACTTGCCCTGTTTATAAGATTGTTCCTGTGTTCTAAATTAAAATAATGCACTTCTGATTAGTTTAGAGTATTTCAAGAGGTAATTTCATGTTGATTATCTGACAAAAATCAATTCGCTGACCAGCATGATGGGAGGATCGTTATGGTTTTGGTTCCAATTTTGGCAATGCACTGGATTTTAGTCTGGTCCTTTTCTGAGCGGCATTGCTTGACCAAAATTGATAATACTGCTGGTAATGGATTTTACACAACCATTTCATATTAACATATGGGACAGAGGACTGTTTAAAGTGAGAGATAGGTCTTTGGGGCTAAAGCCAATTAGGTCTGTGGCCGGAAGGCCCATGATGGCCTTCCTGCACTGCCTACAATTCAGACCCTTAAGTGGACAATTGATTCCCACTGCTTTATCCTAACACTACTGATATTAACCCAGTGGCAGCTGTGGGTGGGGGTTGCCATGCAGAGAGCACAGCAAGCTAAAACACACAGGGTTGCCTCCGGGGTTGGGGAAGGTGGGGTAGTGGAGGGGAGGGTGGGGTAGTGGAGGGGAGGGTGGGGTAGTGGAGGGGAGGGTGGGGTAGTGGAGGGGAGGGTGGGGTAGTGGAGGGGAGGGTGGGGTAGTGGAGGGTGGGGTAGTGGAGGGGAGGGTGGGGTAGGGGAGGGTGGGGTAGTGGAGGGGAGGGTGGGGTAGTGGAGGGGAGGGTGGGGTAGTGGAGTGTGGGGTAGTGGAGGGGATGTCTCGTGTTCAAAGTCACTCAGTGTATGATCAAGGGAGCTAAAATTGGGAAGGCAGGGGGCAGCTGTCCTTGCTCGTCCTCTCTGACTGCCCTCCTACCATCTCTCACCTATGGTCTGGGACCCAGCAGCAATCATTGGCCTCAGGTGAACGGCATAATACCAGCAGCTACCATGTCTCCAGTAGCGCTGTGGTTCAATAAAGCTACTGGCTTCTGGCTTCTGACTGGTCAGCAGCACTTGGCAGGCATGACTTCTGCCGCAGGGTCCTCACTCCCAGTGAGGGCACACCACTGCCCAGTTAAATTGGGTAGCACTTAATGTGGTAGGCCTTCCCTAAAGGAGGTGATGTGGGCTCTGCAGCCAGAGGGCCAGACCCCTATTGCCTCCATTAAATCCAGCCCAGTGTTCCAATATGTGCAGCTTGCTTCAGGAAGACTTTTCAGTTCACTGATTTATGTCTCATTCTTAACTTAGGAATGCGGGCCTTCATACCTGACAAAGACACAGGCTACTTTGAGAGCTTCTTAGAAACCATTGGAATTAAAGATGGAAGAGGGATCTTGACAGACAGTTTTGGACGAATCAAGAGAAGCATGAGTAACACGTCAGCATCTGCTGTCAGAGGTTATGACAGCTGGTCTGTTCCTTCAGAATCAGATACCTTTGAAAGAATGATTTCAAATATTACGCATGACATAGAAGCATTAGGATGTGATGTGGAAGATGATTTACTGTGATCAATGTAAAGTACAATTTCATATATATTTTACTACTGTCCCTTTTATTCCATGAGCTATAACTTTAATTGTGTGACACGCTATCAAATACCTTGGAAGTCCATGCACACCACATCAACAGCATTGCCCTCATCAACCCTCTCTGTTATGTCCTGAAAAAACTCCAGCAAGCCAGTTATACATGATTTTTCCTTAACAAATTCATGCTGGCTTTCTTTCATTAACCCACATTTGTTCATGTGACTATTGATTTTGTCCTGAATTGTTGTTTCCAGAAGTTTCCCACCACTGAAGTTAAACTCACTGCTCTGTAGCTGCTGGGCTTAGCTTTAAACCTGTTTTGAACAAGGGTGTAACATTTGCCATTCTCTGGTCCTCTGACACCACACCTAAGCCGAAGGAAGCCTTAAAAATTGTGACCAATGCCTGTGCAATCTCCAGTCTCACTTCATGCAGTATCCTTGGATGCATCTCATCCAGTCCTGGTGCCTTATCAACTTTAAGTACATTCAACCTATTTAATGCTTCCTCTTTCTTGATCTTAAATCTTTCAAGTGTCTGAAGTACCTCCTTTTTCATCATGACCTAGCCAACATTTTCTTCCTTTCTAAAGACAGTTGCAAAGTTTAGTACCCTCAACCAAGCGTGTATAAATCCCCTTTTTGGCCCCTAATCAACCTCTACTTCTCTCTTACCTCCCTATTATTATGTATATGTCCATAGAACACTTTAGGATTCCATTTTATATTAGCTGCCAGTTTCTTTACATACTCTCCCTTTCCTTCTCTTATGTCCCTTTTCACATCCCTCTGAACTTTCTATATTCAGCCTAGTTTGCCATTGTATTATCCATCTGTCATGGGCACACTTTTACTTATTCAGTAAACAGTAGATTTGTTTGCCTCACCTTTGCCCTTTGTGGGGATGTGGCTTGATTGTGCCAGAGCTATCTCTTCTTTGAAGGTAGTTTGAGTACTGACAACCTTTGATTTCAATATATTTCTCTCAGATCCATTCTTACCTCATTGAATCATAGAGTCATAGACACCCTACAGTGCAGAGAAGGAGGCCATTCTACCCAGGGAGTCTGCACCAACCCTCTGAAAGAGCACCCTACCTAGGCCCACTTCCCCGCCCTATCCCCATAACCCAATACCCCCACCTAACCTGCATATCTTGGACAGTGGGAAGAAACTGGAGCACCTGGAGGAAGCCCACGCAGACACAGGGAGAATGTGAAAACTCCACACAGTCAGTAGCCCAAGACCGGAATTAAACCCGGGTCCCTTTCACGTCGAGGCACCAGTGCTAACCACTGTCCCACCCAAGTTGGCTTTCCCCTAGTTAATTATTCTTGCTCTGAATTGCTCTTTGTCCTTTTTCATATCCAGCCTAAACCTTCCGATATAATGATCACTGCCGCCTCAATTTTCTCCCACTGTCATTCAGTCTACTTGGTGCACTTCATTCCCAAGAACCAGGATGGGATTCCCCACCGGCGGGATCTTTCGTTTTGCTGGCACCCGGGGGTTTCCTGACGGCATGGGGCTGCCCCACAATGGGTAACCCCATTGACCGGCCAGCGTAACGGAGAATCCTACTGGCGGGTCGAGGCAGAAAAGTAGAGCGGCGGGGCGGAGAATCTGGCCCAGGTCTAGCAGTCTCTCCTTTCTTGTTTGCACTGGATACACAAGTGCTGTAGAATGTTTTCTTAAATGCACACATGGAACTCTTGTCCCTCACTGTCCTTAATGCTACCATTATCCTGGTCTATATGTGCCCTTGGTAAAAGCTCCAACTCTTCAATAAATAACCGTTAATTACTTCAGTTATTGCTGCAATTATCTGCCAGGCATGTTACTGCTGCACCTTTGATCCTGCAGCTAACAAAATAATTAGGGGGTTGGAGAGCATTGGGAGGCTGATCCAATGTCTGCTTTCTAAATTTGGTCCCAACCCCATTCCCAAACCCCAGCCGCAACCCAACCTCCCATCCAACCCCAAACCTACCCCCAAAGCCCACCTCCAAAGCCCCACCACCAACCCCACCCACAACCCCCATCTACCAAACCATACCCCCAACCTCACCTTCAAATCAACCCCTGCCCAATCCCAACCCTCCCCAACACCACCTTCCAATCCACCATAAAACCCCATCGACAACCTCACCTCCACACCCCTCTCCTCTGGCCTAGAAAAGTTTCTCTCAATGTACTGGATTTTCACTGAGTTGTGTTGACTGGGGAGCCCTTTCAAAATGGCAGATGGGTGCTGATTCTGGGATTCCCAAATATACTCTTAGATTCAGGAATGCCATTAAAGATAGTTCCTACCAAAAGTCCACATTCAGCACACTTGACTTGGCCGGCTCTACTCCTCTGCCAGGTTTTTAAAGAGCCGTGGTTCGTGGCCCCTCAGAGGAGACATGAACCATAATCTACATGAGAGGCTGCTCTAGTATTCTAATAGATGTCCGGGCTGCCAGCCAAGCATACATAATGAGGAACGGCTGATAGCACAGACAACCATTAAGTTTGATAAAATAGCTGCTCCTCAGAGGAAATATTGTTTGATTGGCAGCTCAGACACTCTGATCTCCGCTGTCAGTTTCACTATAAGTGTTGACACAAATTAAGTGGTTTCAAGGGTTTTTCACACATCTGAGCAAGCAATCATGCAATAGTAAGGTTCACCATCATTTTTAAGCTTAGACAAATGGTCGGCTTGAATTTTGCTTGCATCCACATAATTCTAAAAAAGATGTCAGCGTGTAAAATGAGACTGAATTTGATTTTTATTTTCAAAGCTGAGAAAAATATAAAGATGTGAATAATAAATATATCCTATTTAAACTGCGTGCACCACATGGTTAAAGTTATTTGTACACTTCTTTGTTAAAACTACAATGATGAACTGAGTGCTTTCTTTATATCATAGATTATCATAGAATTTACAGTGCAGAAGGAGGCCATTCGGCCCATCGAGTCTGCACCAGCTCTTGGAATGAGCACCCTACCCAAGGTCAACACCTCCACCCTATCCCCATAACCCAGTAACCCCACCCAACACTAAGGGCAATTTTGGACACTAAGGGCAATTTATCATGGCCAATCCACCTAACCTGCACATCTTTGGACAGTGGGAGGAAACCGGAGCACCCGGAGGAAACCCACGCACACACGGGGAGGATGTGCAGACTCCGCACAGACAGTGACCCAAGCCGGAATCGAACCTGGGACCCTGGAGCTGTGAAGCAATTGTGCTATCCACCATGCTACCGTGCTGCCCAGTGTCATGCATTGATTCGTATTGTTTTGGTATTTTAAAATAATTCTGTCAGTATAATAATGGGTTTTCTTGGCACTGTACACAGGTAAGACATCTGGTGATAAAATGGAAGTCATGAACAAATTATTTCTCCCCTTTTGTAAATTTTCTCTGCTCCATTTCTCGTATTTTTTTCTGTTCCTTTTTCTTATATTGGTATTTATAGGTCCCTTCTCTCCCTTTCTCTCTTCTGTCTTTTCTTAGCATTCATTTTCCTCATGATATCTTTATCTCTTTGTTTTTGTTTAAACCCCCACGAGACCCATGGGGATGAATCGATTAATCTCCCCGTGACCCTCGTGGAGTACAAACTCCCCCGCTGGGGGAGGGGAGGGGGCAGAGACCCATCTATGGGATACTGAACTTGGGATATAAAAGGTAGGAGCCGTGTTATTGTGTGTAGTCCTGGCTGGGTCTGGAATTGTGCTTTCACAGAGCTTACTTTGACATTAAATCGTTTTGTTGAACTCCCTGACCGCACTCCTCTCTGACCACTAAATTGGCGATAAGGGTAAAGTGAAATTCCTGTCAGTGCTGCTAAACATTTGGAGCACAGCCATCTCCTCTCTCCCTACAGGGGTAAGGTTTACACCATCTAGAAAAGAAAATGCCCCTCTTCGGAACACTCAATGTTTTTAACGGAAGTGTGGAGGACCAGACACAGTACGTGGAACAGATGTGTTATTTCTTGAAGGCAAACGCTATCATTGGGAATGAGTGGCAGATGGTGATTCTGCTGACCGCCTGTGGGGCCCCACTTTCAATGTCATTAACAGCTTGACGTACCCCACCATCCCAGACTCCAAATCGTTCGAAGAGTTAGTAGCACTGGTTGCAAACCAAGCCATCGGTCATAGTACAGAAATGCCGATTTGTCATGACTGGGAGGACATGGGTGTCCATTACAGAGTTTTTGATTATGGACTATCCCTACCCAAGATGCCCCGGGACCACGTTGCATGCAAGGTGAACAATATGGTGACTTAGCGGAAGTTGCTGGCCGAGCATTTACTGGACCTTAAGAAGGCTGAAGGGAGAGTGCAGAGAAGGGAGTCCAGGAACTTCAGAGAATGTCTGGCTTGAAGATAAATAATATGGGTCGCCCACCATTCCAACATTCAGCGATCCCTAGTACTAGGACCCGGGACCCCACCTTGGCCTGAGCACCGCCAAGACCAGGCCCGTTGGTTGAGGGCTGCCATGGCCAGGCGGGACAGCTCCCCAGAGTCACTAAGGGATGAACTGAGACGGTGCGGTGCCTGCGATCGGAGTAACCACAGGGAGACAAAGTCACAGGTCAGCCAGCAACCTCGCCGCCCTACTAGGGGAGACGCCGATGCAGTGCTAGACCCTCCATCCAGACCTGCCCGATGACGAGGAATGCATGCTGCTGAACTGCATCAACACCCATGGGTTGCCCCCATTCGAAATAACGTCCAGGTGAATGGCCTCCTATTGGATGTGGAGTTGGGCATGGGAGCTACAGTGTTGGTTATTGGGAGGCAGAACTTTGAGAAGATCCAGCAGAGGGCAGCAGAGCAGAGCTACTGATCAGCTGTTCTGGGGAAATTTGCATACGTGCAGTGCGGTCAGCCTAAGTTGAAGGTGGTTTGTGGAGAGGCTGTTGGCAAGTGACAGTTAAACCCGAAACACTTCGTGAGTGTTTCCCACCCTACCTCCTCCTCCAACCAACCCCCCCACCCCACGGTGGTTGGGAAGCGGGAGCAGTGGCCTGTCGTGAAGGTGAGTGAGTGCCTTTAAATTTGCTTACCTTTGAGCGGGAGCAGGGTTTGAGGTAATATCAGGTAAGCTCTTCCTTTCTTTTTCTTTTTCTTGTTATTTTTTAAATCTAGAGGTGATGTCAGGGAAGGCAGTACAATGCTCCTCCTGCAGAATGTTTGAGGTGAGGGACGCCGTCAGTGTCCCTGCTGATTTCATCTGTGGGAAGTGCACCCAACTCCAGCTCCTCAAAAACCGTGTTAGGGACCTGGAGCTTGAGCTGGATGAACTTCGGATCATTCGGGAGGCAGAGGGGGTCATAGATAGGAGCTTCAGGGAAATAGTTACACCAAAGACTGGAGATAGATGGGTAACTGTAAGAGGGACTGGGAAGAAGCAGTCAGTGCAGGGACCCCCTGCGGTCGTTCCCCTGAGTAACAAGTATACCGTTTTGGATACTTGTGGGGGGGACGACTTACCAGGGGTAAGCCATGGGGTACGGGCCTCTGGCACGGAGTCTGTCCCTGTTGCTCAGAAGGGAAGGGGGGAAAGGAGTAGAACATTAGTAATTGGGGACTCAATAGTCAGGGGCACAGATAGGAGATTTTGTGGGAGCGAGAGAGACTCACGTTTGGTATGTTGCCTCCCAGGTGCAAGGGTACGTGATGTCTCGGATCGTGTTTTCCGGGTCCTTAAGGGGGAGGGGGAGCAGCCCCAAGTCGTAGTCCACATTGGCACTAACGACATAGGTAGGAAAGGGGACAAGGATGTCAGGCAGGCCTTTAGGGAGCTAGGATGGAAGCTCAGAGCGAGAACAAACAGAGTTGTTATCTCTGGGTTGTTGCCCGTGCCACGTGATAGTGAGATGAGGAATAGGGAGAGAGAGCAATTAAACAGGTGGCTACAGGGATGGTGCAGGCGGGAGGGATTCAGATTTCTGGATAATTGGGGCTCTTTCTGGGGAAGGTGGGACCTCTATAGACAGGATGGTCTACATCTGAACCTGAGGGGCACCAATATCCTGGGGGGGAGATTTGTTAGTGCTCTTTGGGGGGGTTTAAACTAATTCAGCAGGGGCATGGGAACCTGGATTGTAGTTTTAGGGTACGGGAGATTGAGAGTATAGAGGTCAGGAGCACAGATTTGACTTCGCAGGAGGGTGCCAGTGTTCAGGTAGGTGGTTTGAAGTGTGTCTACTTCAATGCCAGGAGTATACGAAATAAGGTAGGGGAACTGGCAGCATGGGTTGGTACCTGGGACTTCGATGTTGTGGCCATTTCAGAGACATGGATAGAGCAGGGACAGGAATGGTTGTTGCAGGTTCCGGGGTTTAGGTGTTTTAGTAAGTTCAGAGAAGGGGGCAAAAGAGGGGGAGGTGTGGCGCTGCTAGTCAAGGACAGTATTACGGTGGCGGAAAGGATGCTAGATGGGGACTCTTCTTCTGAGGTAGTATGGGCTGAGGTTAGAAACAGGAAAGGAGAGGTCACCCTGTTGGGAGTTTTCTATAGGCCACCTAATAGTTCTAGGGATGTAGAGGAAAGGATGGCGAAGATGATTCTGGAAAAGAGCGAAAGTAACAGGGTAGTTGTTATGGGAGACTTTAACTTTCCAAATATTGACTGGAAAAGATATAGTTCGAGTACATTAGATGGGTCATTCTTTGTACAATGTGTGCAGGAGGGTTTCCTGACACAATATGTTGACAGGCCAACAAGAGGCGAGGCCACATTGGATTTGGTTTTGGGTAATGAACCAGGCCAGGTGTTAGATCTGGAGGTAGGTGAGCACTTTGGAAACAGTGACCACAATTCGGTGACCTTTACGTTAGTGATGGAAAGGGATAAGTATACCCCGCAGGGCAAGAGTTATAGCTGGGGGAAGGGCAATTATGATGCCATTAGACATGACTTAGGATGTGTTGGTTGGAGAAGTAGGCTGCAAGGGTTGGGCACACTGGATATGTGGAGCTTGTTCAAGGAACAGCTATTGCATGTTCTTGATATGTACGTACCAGTCAGGCAGGGAGGAAGGGGTCGAGCGAGGGAACCGTGGTTTACCAAAGAAGTGGAATCTCTTGTTAAGAGGAAGAAGGAGGCCTATGTGAAGATGAGGCGTGAAGTTTCAGTTGGGGCGCTTGATATTTACAAGGAAGCGAGGAAGGATCTAAAGAGAGAGCTGAGACGAGCAAGGAGGGGACATGAGAAGTCTTTGGCAGGTAGGATCAAGGAAAACCCAAAAGCTTTCTATAGGTATGTCAGGAATAAAGAATGACTAGGGTAAGAGTAGGGCCAGTCAAGGACAGTGGTGGGAAGTTGTGTGTGGAGGCTGAGGAGATAAGCGAGATACTAAATGAATACTTTTCGTCAGTATTCACTCAAGAAAAAGATAATATTGTGGAGGAGAATGCTGAGACCCAGGCTATTAGAATAGATGGCATTGAGGTGCGTAGGGAAGAAGTGTTGGCAATTCTGGACAAGGTGAAAATAGATAAGTCCCCGGGGCCGGATGGGATTTATCCTAGGATTCTCTGGGAAGCCAGGGAAGAGATTGCTGAGCCTTTGGCTTTGATTTTTAGGTCATCATTGGCTACAGGAATAGTGCCAGAGGACTGGAGGATAGCAAATGTGGTCCCTTTGTTCAAGAAGGGGAGTAGAGATAACCCCGGTAACTATAGGCCGGTGAGCCTAACGTCTGTGGTGGGTAAAGTCTTGGAGAGGATTATAAAAGATACGATTTATAATCATCTAGATAGGAATAATATGATTAGGGACAGTCAGCATGGTTTGTGAAGGGTAGGTCATGCCTCACAAACCTTATCGAGTTCTTTGAGAAGGTGACTGAACAGGTAGACGAGGGTAGAGCAGTTGATGTGGTGTATATGGATTTCAGTAAAGCGTTTGATAAGGTTCCCCACGGTCGTCTATTGCAGAAAATACGGAGGCTGGGGATTGAGGGTGATTTAGAGATGTGGATCAGAAATTGGCTAGTTGAAAGAAGACAGAGAGTGGTAGTTGATGGGAAATGTTCAGAATGGAGTTCAGTTACGAGTGGCGTACCACAAGGATCTGTTCTGGGGCCGTTGCTGTTTGTCATTTTTATAAATGACCTAGAGGAGGGCGCAGAAGGATGGGTGAGTAAATTTGCAGACGACACTAAAGTCGGTGGAGTTGTAGACAGTGCGGAAGGATGTTGCAGGTTACAGAGGGACATAGATAAGCTGCAGAGCTGGGCTGAGAGGTGGCAAATGGAGTTTAATGTGGAGAAGTGTGAGGTGATTCACTTTGGAAAGAATAACAGAAATGCGGAATATTTGGCTAATGGTAAAATTCTTGGTAGTGTGGATGAGCAGAGGGATCTCGGTGTCCATGTACATAGATCCCTGAAAGTTGCCACCCAGGTTGATAGGGTTGTGAAGAAGGCCTATGGTGTGTTGGCCTTTATTGGTAGAGGGATTGAGTTCCGGAGCCATGAGGTCATGTTGCAGTTGTACAAAACTCTAGTACGGCCGCATTTGGAGTATTGCGTACAGTTCTGGTCGCCTCATTATAGGAAGGACGTGGAAGCTTTGGAACGGGTGCAGAGGAGATTTACCAGGATGTTGCCTGGTATGGAGGGAAAAGCTTATGAGGAAAGGCTGATGGACTTGAGGTTGTTTTCGTTAGAGAGAAGAAGGTTAAGAGGTGACTTAATAGAGGCATACAAAATGATCAGAGGGTTAGATAGGGTGGACAGCGAGAGCCTTCTCCCGCGGATGGAGGTGGCTAGCACGAGGGGACATAGCCTTAAATTGAGGGGTAATAGATATAGGACAGAGGTCAGAGGTGGGTTTTTTACGCAAAGAGTGGTGAGGCCGTGGAATGCCCTACCTGCAACAGTAGTGAACATGCCAACATTGAGGGCATTTAAAAATTTATTGGATAAGCATATGGATGATAAGGGCATAGTGTAGGTTAGATGGCCTTTAGATTTTTTCCATGTCGGTGCAACATCGAGGGCCGAAGGGCCTGTACTGCGCTGTATCGTTCTATGTTCTAAGATTAGAACGAGAGCGAAACGTGCTACCTACACGGGGAGCCCCTTGCCATAGCAGGTACAACAATGACACCAGTGACATATGGGCAACAGTTTGTTAGGCCGTCATTGATCATAGTGAAGGGCCAGAGACCGGGTCTACTGAGCCACAACTGGCTACATCACCTCCGTCTGGACTGGCAATGGATCCTCCGGATCGGCACTGGAGTCCTTTATGAAGTGTTGGGAAAATATGCTCAGGTTTTTCAAGAAGGCCTGGGTCGGATCAAGGAAGTCGTGGCCAAAGTTCTTGTGGACCCCGAGGTCCAACCTAAGTATTTTCAGGTCCAGTCGGTCCCCAAAGCACTAATGGTGAAAGTCAGCACAGAACTCAGCCTCCTGGAAGGCCTCGGGATCATCCGACCGGTGCGGTTCATTAATTGGGTAGCGCCGGTAGTCTTGGTACTTAAATTTGCAGTTTTGGTCTCCTTATCTGAGGAAGGATGTTCTTGATCCAGATGAAGTATGAGGAGAAATTGAATCGGTTTTCATTGTATTCGCTGAAGTTCAGAAGAATGAGGGGTAATCGCACAGCAACCTATAAAATTCTAACAAGACTAGACAGGGTAGACGCAGGAAAGATGCTCCCGATGGTAGGTGTGTCCAGAACCAGGGGTCACAGTCTGAGGATATGGGGTAGAGCATTTAGGACAGAAATTAGGAGAAATTTCTTCATTCAGAGAGTGGTGAGCCGGTGGAATTTGTTAACACAGGAAGTAGTTGAAACCAAAACATTGTGGGTGGGATTCTTTGTTGGCTGACGGCGAAATCGGGAAATGCGATTGGGCGGAGATTAGGTTCCAATGCCAAAATTGTGACGGGCGCTGATTTGACGCCAAATCGCAATTCTCCGTCACCTCGACTGTGGCATCAATGCAGTCCGGAACATGCGTTCAGTAAACATTGTTTGCATATCATTAGCGGGTCTCTCAGTATTACCCAGGGCCTCTGCGATTCTCCGTCATGGATGGGCTGTGTCCCCGACGGAGCGGTTCACTTCTACATTTGAAAATTGTGAAGTCTTGTCTTACTGTTGGGGGTGCGAAGAACGGGATAGGGATGGAATTGTTTTATGTACCATGTTTATGTTGCTGTTATTATTATTATAAAGATTGTGAAGCCGGCATCGTGGCTGCTGAGGGAGAGAGACGGGGTACGGAAAGTGTCCAACATTGCCATAGTTTGCTGTCAGTTATGCCACTGGCTGAGGGGCTTCTGCCCGGGCCGGGGGGAGTAGCGGGGGTGGCCTGGAGGTGGGCTGTGTGGTCGGGGTGGACAGACATGGAACACCATTGCCGCAGCTGGAAAGGCAGCCTTGCAGCTGCACATGCCACTGACAGCCCACTGTGAACTTAGGCCATGGGTTGTATAGATGGCCCCCCACCCCCATCCCCAGGTGCCCTCTTGCCCCAACCGACCAATCAGCTTAATGGGCGTGCTGCAGCACAACCAGTGCCATCTTGTTGGCTGGGATGAGTGTGTGTGTGGATTGTAATGTGTATTTGCGGCTGCAGCTTATCAGCCTCCTGAGTGTCAATCACAGACCCAGCGAATCCTGCACCATTTCTGATTGGAATCAATTGCGTTCCATGTGGCGCCGGTGCTAGCCCCTCCACAGTCGCTGAATCGGTCCAGGTTTGGCGCCAGTTTTGTTGTCCATGAAAGTCCACGAATCCTGCCCCAGCGTCAACATTTAGTCTCAGGAATAGGGACTCCAGTCCTGTATGTTTTCAAGAAGCAGTTTGATATAGCACTTGGGGCAAAGGGAATCAAAGGATATGAGGGGCAAGCGGGATAAAGCTATTGAGTTGGACGAGTAGCCATGATCATAATGAATGGTGGAGCAGATTCAATGGGCCGAATGGCTTCCTCCTGCTCCTATTTTCTATGTTTCTATCTTTCTAAAACCGTTTGCCAGAGGTAATTATGAGTTGACAGTGAAAAAGGCCTCCCGCCTGGATCGATACCCAATACCACTGATAGACGATCTGCATGCAATGTTGGCCGGAGGTCAATCTTTTTCCAAGCTCGATAGGAGCCACAAGTATATCAAACTGCAGCTGGACACTAATTCTAGGCGCTATTTGACTATTAATACCCGCAGAGGCCCCTATGAATATACGCAACTACCATTTGGAGTGTCCTGCGCAATCTTCCCACGCGTGATGGAGAATATCATGCTCGGATTCCCGCGTGTGGCAGTCTAATTGGACAACATCATGGTCACCAGAGCCACAGAATGTGAGCATCTGTGCAATCTGAGCAAAACCGTCCATCGGTTTTCTGAGTTAGGTGTCCGCCTCAAGAGGGCGAAGTGTGTGTTCCATGCCAAGGAGGTCACCTACTTGGGGTATTGTGTGGACCGGGATGGACCGCACCCAATGGAGGAGAAGGTGCGAGCTCTTCGATTGGCCCCCACTCCGGAAAATGTGACAGAAAATCTATTTTGGGAAATCAGTTCCTGGCCTTGCAACCATACTCGCCCCTCTGCACTCCTTGTTGAAAACGCTCCAGGAATGGGCGTGGAAGGCGCCTCAGGAGGAAGCATTTGCCTAAGTGAAACAATAGCTAACGCCGTCCGGTTTGTGACCCCCTCGAAGCCTGTGACCTCACACCATACGGCATCGGAGTGGTGTTGTCTCACCACATGGCTGATGGAAGAGAGCAACCAATAGCATTTGCGTCCAGGACACGGTGGAGCAGAATTACTCTTAGATCGAAGAAGAGGGTTTGGCCAGCGTTTTTGCAGGGAAGATGTGTACGGGCATCGGTTCACTATCATAATGGACCACAAGCCATTGCTGGTACTTTTAAAGAGGATAAGGCAATCCCACTGATTGCGCCTGCCTGGATACAGAGATAGATATGGCAGCAGACGAATACGCCTTCGAGCATCGCCCAGGCACACAAATTGCAAATGCAGATGTGTTTTGTAGGTTCCCACTGCCGATGTGGCCCCCATCTCTGCCGAGAGACAACAAAGTCACCTCCATGCTGAATTTTATGGATACCTTGCCGGCCACCACTGCACAGATACATGATTGGACGCAAAAGGACCCCATTTGGTGAAAGTCCACCCATTGTCTTTTTTGGGGGGCCAGCACATGAAGCTGCCCGAAGAACGGTGGGCCTTTGTGGCCAAGCCATTGGAACTTAGGGTAGAGGATGGTATTCTTTAGTGGGAGGGCACGTGTCATTGACCCACTCCCGGGCAGAGACTCCTTACTACGGGACCTGAATAATGATCGCCCGAGGGTATTAAAGATGAAGATGCTAGCCTGTAGCTATGTGAAGTGGGCAGGCTTGGATGGCAGCATAGAAAGGCTGGCCCAACAGTGTGCCACCCGCCAAGCGCAGTGAAAACCCCTGTCTGCAGCTTCGTTGGATTTGTGGAAATGGCTTGGCAGGCTATGGATGCGTTTACACGCTGATTTATCCAGGCCTTTCCAGGGGTCCATGTTTCTGCACATAATGGATGCCCATTCTAAATGGCTGGAAGCCCACAGACTGTCATCCACCACATCAAGGGCAATGGTGGAGAAGCTCCATCTCTTCCTTTGCCTTCATGGCATTCCGAAGGTGCTAGTCATGGATGATGGCACCCCTTCACCAGCGAAGAGTTTGGACATTTTATGAAGACCAATGGGGTGTGACGTATCTGCACAGCCCTGTACCATTCTTCCTCAAATGGAATGGCTGAACGGATGGTGCAAACCTTCAAAAGGGAACTGATGAAGCAGACCATGGGATCTGTGGAAACACAACTTGCTCAGTTTTTATTTTGTTATCGCACCACGTCACATGCTGTGACCGGTGTAGCACCGGTGGATCTGTTTATGGGCTGACGACTCAGGTCCTACCTCAGCCTTGCATTCCCCGATATTTGCGGGAATGTACGACAGAGCCAGGAACAGCAGAGGCGTGACCCAGGCAGACGAACATGGACCACATAGTTCCAACCAGGGGCCGTGGTTCACGTCTGTAACTTCGGGGACGGCGCTAAGTGGGTTCCTGGGACGGTGGTACAACAACCGGGGCCAGTCTTGTAACACAAACAGACACATGGGTGTTCAATGCAGAATCAGCTGGATCATCACCAAGGCAGGAGATAGGCATTGCAGAGCACCCCTCACATCACTTCGACCCATGGAGTCTCAAGCTTCTGAGGATCGTGACCCCAAGATATGGGAGATCATCAACTCTGACTCGGACATGGAGAGCCAGGCATCAGAGATTTCCGATGATGATGTAGTTGTAGGCCAACCACCAGTGGCAGTACGCCACCCCTCCCCCAAGCAGTCAACCAGAAAATGACATGCAACACGCCCCCCCCCCCCCAACCGCGTAGCCGCTGGAAACGCAGCCACGGGTGAAGAAGAGCAGGCGCCCTCCTGCTATACCTTGCGCAGAAGGACCTGTGGACTTTGGGAGGGGAAGGATGTTATAACCCTCCCTAGACTCACGGGGATCAACCGATTATCTCCCGTGAGCCTCGTGGGAAACAAGCTCCCCTACTGAGCGGCGGAGACCCATGAGCGAGATATTGGACCTTGGGACATAAAAGCTGGCCCAGATAGGAGCCGTGTTGTTTTGTACAGTCCATGTGGGACTTGAATTGTGTTTGTGCATAGATAACTTTAACAATAAATCGTTTCATTGAACTCTCTTACCAGGGACGAAATTCTCCCCAACCCGGCGGGGCGGGGGTCCCGGCGTAGCGGAGTGGCGCCAACCACTCCGGTGTCGGGCCTCCCCAAAGGTGCGGAATTCTCCGCACCTTTAGGGGCTAGGCCCGCGCCGGAGTGGCTCCCGCTCCGCCGACTGGCGCCAATGGCCTTTGGCGCCACACCGGCCGGAGTCGGGGCTGGCTCAAAGGCCTTCGGTCGGCGTGAGTCCGCGCATGTGCCGGAGCATCAGCGGCCGCTGACATTACCACCGGCGCATGCGCGGTGGATGGAGTCTCTTCCGCCTCCGCCATGGTGGAGGCCGTGGCAGCGGCGGAAGAAAAAGAGTGCCTTGATGGCACAGGCACGCCTGCCGATTAGTGGGCCCCGATCGCGGGCCAGGCCACCGTGGGGGCACCCCCCCAGGGTTCGATCGCCCCGTGCCCCCCACCCCCAGGACCCCGGGGCCCGCTCCCGCCGCCTGCTCCCGCCGTCACAGAGGTGGTTTAAACCACGTCGGCTGGAGAGGCCTGACAGCAGCGGGATTTCGGGCCATCGCGGGCCGGAGAATCGCCACGGGGGGCCCGCCGATTGGCGGGGCGCGATTCCCGACCCCGCCGATTCCCGGGTGGTGGAGAATTCCGGCCACAGTGGGGGCGGTATTTACGCTGGCCGCGGCATGGGTGGGATTTACGCCAGCCCCGGGCGATTCCCCGACCCTGCGGGGGGTCGGAGAATTCCGCCCATGATTCCTCTGTGACCACCAAAGTTTGTGACAGACCTCTTTGCTTATCTTGTGCTTTTGTAGGTTTCTCCTTTTGTCAGTTTCCTCTCTCTTCTGTGTGCTTCTCAATGTCTGTGTGTCTCGCACACATGTCCCATTACTGATGCAGCAACCTCTACCAACGTGCTGCTATCTCTTACCTTTGATAAAACTTAAGCCAAAGAAGTGTGGGGGTGCTGGGGCTGAGGTAGCCTTTGGAGTGAGCCTAGCTGAGGTTTTGGCAGGACAGATCTGTGCTCTGGAGTGCAGGCAGGGTTTTTATAGTGGATCAGGCAGCCTAGTTCACCTAATGTTTAATGGAGGGGGAGGTGAGAGGAAACTGGGGCCTTTCAACACTTGGAGAGAGGAAACAGGAGCTACTTTCACTGGAAGAGAACCAGTGACCTTGCAGAAAATAGGGCGAGGGCTGGAGCTTGACAGCAGCTGACAGATGTAGCAAACAGGCCTGACAGCATTTAGAGGAAAGCAAATATTTCAATCAGCATTCACGTAAAACATCCGGCTGTACTTTGGGCAGTTCTGCAAATATTGGAGGGTAGAGAAGTTGAGGCTGCAACAGGAGGTTTAGTGCCTGCCAAAACTGATTTGTTCTTGTACTCTAGTATTTGAAAATTATCATTATTTTTTAAAATGTATTTCATTTGAAACTTATTCAAAAAATACAAAAACATAAATAACCAAAGGAACACACTCCCCAACTCACAGTTTTACAGTCTGTACAAGTTTATCCCCTTTTTCACCCCCTCCCAACCCCCCCACGATGAACAACTCCTCAAACAAGGGCATGAACAACCCCCACCATGCCTCAAAACCCTCCGCTGAACATCTCAATTCAAACTTAATTTTCTCCAACCGGAGGAAGTCGGCTAGATCCCCCAGCCAGGCCGCCACCCCCAGCGGCGTATTCGACCGCCATTCCAGCAAAATTCTTCACCGGGCAACTAGAGAGAGAAGGCCACGATGTCGGCTTTCCTCCCCTCCATCAGTTCCGGCTTTTCCGATATCCCGAAAATCGCCACCGGAGGGCCTGTCCCAACTTCAACCTCCCCAACCTTTGCCAGTGTCCCAAATACTCCCGTCTAGTATCACTCACACTCGTCTGCCACCTCCTGGAAAAAGCCACTCATTCTCGCCCAAGACATGTGCACCCTGTATACCACCTTAAACTGTATCAAACTCATCGTCGCACACGAGGAGGTCAAATTCACCCAAGCATCGCCTCACTCCACACTTCCCAACCCATCTCCCCACCCCAACTCCTCTTCCCATTTCTCTTTGATCCCCCTTGCACTCCCCCTTGCTACCCCAGCCACCCACATATGTCCCTGGGAAATCCTTTCCACACCTTCTGGGCAAAGTCCCTTACTTCTAAAACCCTAAATTCACTTCCCTTCAGGAGCTCAATCCTCTCCGGCACGTGCAAGTAGAACAAATACTCCCTCCCCCCAAGGTTCTTAAATTCCCATGGGTCCACCATACCGATCCTTTCCATAAACACTTTGCCATTCGCAGCCTTCCCATTCATTGACCTGAGGCTCGACCTGCCCCACCCTCGGTTCCAGCACACAATTAAAGTCCCCTCCCATAATCAACTGATGTGTGGCCAATTCCGGAATCACTCCCAGCAGCCCCCTCACAAACCGCATATCATCATAATTTGGTATATATTCACAAGCACCACCAACGTCCTTTCCAACACCCCACTCACCATCACGTATCTCCGACCCATGTCTTGCATTTCCTCGGCACTTGCAAACCCTGCCTATTTACTCAGCAAAATGGCCAGCCCCTGTAACTTTGAGCCAAACCCCAAGTGAAATACCTGACTCGCCCCTCCCTTTTTCAGCCTAACCTCACCCAGAGGTGCATCACCTGCAGAAAGGCCACCCCCGCCTTCAGACTCCTTAGGTGCGCAAAGACTCGAGATCTCTTCACTGGCCCGTTTAGCCTCCCGCATGTTCCATGTTATGAGTCTTACCGGAGGCTTGCGCCTCCTTTCCCCTCTACTGTCCGCCATCCTCTCTTACCGATTCTTTCACCCAGTACTAGGCCCATGCAAGATGGCTCCCTTCTCCGCCCATGACCATGCTTCTCCTCCAACACTAGCACGTCGCATCTCCTTCCCGCCCTCCCCCTACCCCCTCGGCCATCCCTCGTAACCATCTCCCCCACCTCACTTCCGTTCACCAGCATTACCTGCCAGCTCCTGCCCAAAGGCTCCTCCTATCTACCCCTGCACCCTTCCCCACCCCTTCCTCCTTGATCTGTGCAAACGGCTCCCTGTGGACCTCCCCTCCTCCACCCAAACACAGACACACCCAAAACCACAGGTCACCCCCTCCAAAAAATAAACACCACCACAGGCAGCAGATGGGGGGAGGCAGTTGTCTCCTTACAAACTTATTTCCCCTTAACAAATAGTTATCCCAATGAAATCCCTCCCCTGCCCAAGAAGAAAGAAAAGCTCCCCCACTCTCTAACCCCCTACCCGTGTCCTCCGATCTCCGCTGTGCCAACTCTTCCGTCTCCCATCAAGGTTCAGTTCTTCCCCAGTGTATGCTCTTTAATAATATTATTGGCCTCCTCTGGGGTTTCAAAGGTCACCTACAGTTTCGGCGTGTACAGCAACCTGGACCTGATCTGTGAGCCACCTTGGCCCTTGTGGCACTAACAATTGCACACAATGACTTGAATCGGTACAAGAGAGGCTTTATTACAGTGAGATGCTATTCCTCCGGCTGCAGCTGTAGAAAGGCATCTCAGGGAAACTTAAGAATATTTATACTGCTCCCTGTGGGTGGAGCTATGGGTGGAGCTAGCCAGCAGGGGCTTACCGGAAAACCTGTAATACAGGTACTGTCGTACATCCCCTAATGCAAGCACACACACATATATATACAATAGTAGATCACCACATCCCTGTTGAACCCAGCACGCCTTTTTGCCAGCTCCACTGCAATGTCCTGCTATATTCAGACCTTATTCCCCTCCTATTGACAGTTCCGTTTCTCCCTGGCCTAACGCAGGATTTTTTTCCCTCTTCACAAACATGTGGAACCTCACAATCACCGACCGCGCGGCTCCCATTCCTGGCTTCTGCCTTTAAGACCTGTGCGCTCTATCCACCTCCGGGACCTTGTCCAGCACCCCGTCTGCCACCAGCCCTGCCAGCATCCTTGAGACATATCTCCTGGCATTTGTGCCTTCCACTCCTTCAGACAGGTTTACGATACACAGGTTCTACTCTTCTATTTGCCCTTAATGACTTACAAAGGCCCCCCCAGGAGCCCTACCTCTTCCTCCAATCCCACCGCCCGATCGCTATGGTCAGAAATCGCTCTCTCCATCTGCGACCCCTGTGCCTCCAAACACTTCTCGGCCCTCTCCATCGAGCTTTTCAGAGGTGCTACCTCTCCTTCGATGGCCTTCGATCGGTCTTCCTGTATTTCCTTTCTTTGTGGGTGAAACTCCTCTCTATTAAATGCTATCAACTGCTCCACCTGGGGTTTTCCAACCTGCGACGACCCTTCCCGCTCCGCCATCTTTCCACTGGCTGCTGCGCGTAGGTCTCTTCTAGTTTCTTGGCCAGGTCTTTCATCTTCCTCTGCCGGGTCTGATAACCAGCAGACATGCCACTCCCGGAAGGGGGGGGGGGGGGGGGGGGGGGCAACTTCTCCTCCACACCTTCAGCTACACTTTCCTGTCAAAATTCTCAATTTTTGGGTAAAAAGAGCTCAAATCAATGCCTTTGAGCCGGAGCTGCCCTGTGTGTGACCACTCACTCCATGGCGGCCACCAGGAGTCATATTTTAAAATTATAGCAAGGAAAAAAACGTGGCACTTGCCTATTGCACACTTTTCTATGTTTTTGATTGATTGTGCCAAATGTCCCAATTACAACCAATTAGCATGGTTCATTTAGCAGGTAAGTGCTTTTTTAATTAATGGGATGTTTGAACCAATCATGATTTATTTTCCTCCCATTTTGTTCACCATTAAGAAGTGACAGAGAAGCACTAGGCACATACTTTCAAATATTTGAAAATATTCAGATGCCATCATTGAAAACAAGCTAAAGATAGAGCGAATAAAAACAGAAAATGCTGTAAATGAACTAACAATCAATCAGGTTAATGTTTGAGGGATGAGCTTTGATGGTAGTAACTTCAAACAGATAAGAGTTCTTGATTTGTGGAGCAGGCACATTGACTCAGGTCCTTCTTTCAGCAGGGAAATTCACTGATCCTTGTTTCAGCGTGGAGTGGATTGATTCTGTTTGACCAGGTTGGTATGGAGATGGAGATGCATATTGGACTAATACAGAAGGTCTGTACCGTTTATAGGACTAATTTCACAGTGCCACCTGCCACACTTGCAGGATATACCACAACAACATATTTATATAGCGCCTATACCACAAAGAAACGTCCCAACGCTCTTCACAAAACCAACATGTCTCCCCATGTCTGCATGGGTTTCCTCCGGATGCTCCGGTTTCCTCCCAGAGTCCAATCCAAAGATGTGCAGGATAGGTGGATTGGCCATAATAAATTGCCCTTTGTGTCCAGAAAGGTTGGGTGGGGTTACTGGGTTACAGGGATAGGGTGGAGGCATGGGCTTAAGTGAGGTGCTCTTTCCAAGGGCCAGTGCAGACCCGATGGGCCGAATGGCCTCCTTCTACACTGTAAGTTCTATGACAGTAAAACAAAGTGTGACAGTGAACCACGTAAGGAGATGTTAACTCAGATGATCAGAAGCGTGTTCAAAGAGATAGGTTTTTTTCTTTTTATAAATATTATTAGCTTTATCAGTTTTTTAATATATAATTTACATTACACATATTTAACTAACATTTAACAGTCCCTCCCTCAACCTGAAAACAATTCATCAACTAAGTAACTAATTACCCCCCACACTTTTTATTCATGCTGACTGAGGCTAATTCCTTAAAATGAATGGACACCATCTCTTGTGAAACCCCCTCCTCATTCCCTCTTAATCTAAATTTAACCTTCTCCAGGCTCAGAAACCCCATTAAGACGCCCAGCCATAGTGTGGCACAGGGTGGAGCAACTGACTTCCAACCCAATAGGATCCGGCACCTCTCCACCAGCGAGGCATGATTCGGTGCCTCTGGACGTCTGGCGCTCTGTAGGCTTTAAGCAGCATCTTAAAGGGAGAAAGGAGATAGGGAGGTGGAGAGGCGAAAGGTGGTTCTGGAGTTTGGAGCCTAGGCAACTGAAGACATGGCCACAAATTGTGGCACAAGTAAAATTGGGGATGCACAAGACGCCAGAATTAGAGAAGTACAGAAAACTGAGGGTTGGTGGTTGGAGGAGATTACAGAGTCAGAGAGGGGGTGAGGACACGGAGGGATTTAAAAACAAGGATGAGAATTTTAAAATCGAGACAATACTTGATCAGGAGCCAATGTAGATCAACAAGCCCAGGGGTGCTGCAGGAAAGTAACTTGCAACAAGTTAAGACACATTTGCAGCGCAGGTTTAAATGACCTGATGTCTGTAGAGGATAAAACATGGGAGACCAGACAGAAGTGTGAGAGGTAACAGATGAGGGTTTCAGCAGCAGATGAGCCGAGATAGACAAAGTATGGTGATGTCACAGAGGTGGAAATAGGTGGTCTTAGTGAAGGTATAAATATGTGGTCGGAAGCTCAACTCAGGTTCAAATGTGACAGCAAGGTTGTGAACAGATTGATGTGGAGATGCCAGCGTTGGACTGGGGTGAGCACAGTAAGAAGTCTTACAACACCAGGTTAAAGTCCAACATGTTTGTTTCAAACACGAGCTTTCGGAGCACTTCTCCTTCACCTGAGGAAGGAGCAGTGCTCCGAAGGCTAGTGTTTGAAACAAACATGTTGGACTTTAACCTGGTGTTGTAAGACTTCTTACTGTGAACAGATTGGTTTAATCTCAGACTGTCACCAGGGAGAAGGATGGAGAAGGATAATCTGGAGCAGGGACTGAAAATAATTGCTTCAGTCTTCCCAATACTTAGTTGTGTGACGTTTGGCCCAGAAGCAGTACAGCAAGGAATTTTTTCGTGGACTCTGTAATTGTTTTAAAGAATGTTTGAATAGAAAATAGAACTTTTAAAGGTTTGCATCAATCGTAAAGGGATGAACTGAAATTTTCTTGGATACTAAGAAATGCTGGTCCATGTGACTTGATGAGCCTTGACCAAGAAGCAGTACTGTGGAATGTGCATCCATTCACATATTGCTATGACCTGGCAACAGTAGTGATTGCAGTGTGGGAAGAGGGTACTGGAAGTGACGCCCACGTGGCTACAGGCCCAGCTTGTAAGGACAGTCAAAGACCTTTGTTATAAACTGTTGAAGTTATCACCTGTGTCACCATTCTGGCTTATCCACACAGCAATACATGGTGTCATGTGGCCAGTTTAGTTTAGATGGCTAGACAGCTGGTTGGTCATGCAAAGCGAGGCCGGAAGCGCCAGTTCAATTCTTGTACCGGCTGAGGTAATTCATGAAGGCCCTGCCTTCTTAACTTTTCCCCTCACCTGAGGTGTGGTGATTATCAGGTCAAATCACCACCAGTCAGCACCCCCCCCCCCCCCCCCCCCTCAAAGCGGAAAGCAGCCAATGGTCACCTGGGACTATGGTGACTTTACACATGGTTTCAGGAGTTGGCTGAGATGGCACAAGGACTTTGGCACATCGACCCGCTTAGTTTTGATGAATAGGTCGGCGACAACTGGATGAATTTTTGAGAAGGAACAGCACGTATACTACTATGCCGTTCTGTCCGATAAATCAAAGGAAGTCCAAGCTTACACATTGCTGAACCTGGCGGGCCTGGAGGCTGTGGAGAAATCAGAATCCTTTACATTCCAGAAGGGGGAGGACCAAGAGGAGTCTGAGGTATTACTGAAGAAATTTTATTTATTTTTTTAAATTTAGAGTACCCAATTATAATTTTTTTCCAATTCAGGGGTGTTGCTCTGTTCTGTCCCAACAACGTCGTCAATACTGTGGGTATTTCTATTTATCTCGGTGAACCACAAGTCTTTCTCTTATATTGATCAAATGACCACACAACCAGTTAGTTGGTTCAAAAGATGGCTTATTTACATACACAAGAGTTATCTCAACATGCAAACACAATATCGACTATGAGTTAAACTACACCTAGCAGCTACAATAACCTATACTTAAATTCAGGGCGACCGGCACTGTGCAAATGGATAAGGCATTTATCTGGATTTCACTTGGTTGGTTCGAAGAAAGTGACTCTGTCTCTGCTGGGCTCACCCGTCAGGTAGAGATCGTTAGTCTTGAACTTAACTGGCTGTTCCTGCTGCAATTGGGCTGGCACAGGCCGGATCCAAAAGAAACAGAACACATGGCTGCGCTCTTTTATCCCTCTGGGATTTTGCGCTCTTAGGGGCGGTCCTTAACCTTGGACCCAATAGTTCGACAGGGCTCTGATCACTGTCTTCGATTTTGACCAATAAAGGGGCGGGTGCCTTGGTGGCTGGGTGGGTCTTTTGCGGTCATTGACCTTGGTAGTTGTGCTTCCTGAGTAAGGGGAGTGGCTCCGATCAGTCTGTGGCTGTACCGGTTGCTTGATTGGAGTTCTATTGTCCTGGGAAAATTGGCCATTAGAATGCAAACAAACGGAGGTTTCAATCAGGTCTGGTTACCTGTGTTTTAGATATACACAGGTTGTGTATTTGTCTGAGTCCTGGGTTGGCCATAATTCCCATGGTCCTTTGCAGGTGGTCATCTTAGATGGCTACAGGGGCAATTTAGCGTGGACAATCCACCTAACCTGCACATCTTTGGTTTGTGCGGGTGAAACCCATGCAGACGCAGGGACAATGTGCTGCTAAAGAAATTTGAACAAAGCTGCACACCTATAAAAAAATGAAATCATGAGTAGAACACACTTTCAGCATGGCTAATCAGAAAGCTGATGAATCGATACAGTCGCATGGCCCAACACCGAAGTTTTGGTAAAAAAGTGCGCATGCGGTGCTCTCGCTGACAATCTTGTAAGAGACCGTATGATGTGTGGAATACACAGCGACAGTGTGCACAAGCAGCTGCTCCTTTAAAAAATGTTACGTTCGAATCCGCCATTAATTGAATGTTGAAGGAACAGTCCGAGAGGAGCACGAAAGAATTAAGAGAAGCTGAAGTCTTCTCGGTACAAAACACACCCTGCTCAAACTGCAATGCCTGCAGTCACAAAAACGAAGCATGTGCTTTGCATTTAACAAGTGCTGTAAGAACTGTGGTAAATGGAATCACTTTGCCAAGTGGCGCAGATCAAAGCCACATCAACCAGCTACTATCACAAGACATGCTGCAGCCAGCTACCTCTCCAAATCACAGCATGCAAACAAAGTGAATGAGCTGAAGATAAAACAAAACTTTAAGCCCCAGGGAGCATTCTACTGCTAAAATGTTGACATTATCACTGAAAAGGGTGAAATAGACACAACGCTCAACATTGAAATGAAATGAAATGAAAATGAAAATCGCTTATTGTAACAAGTAGGCTTCAAATGAAGTTATTGTGAAAAGCCCCCAGTTGCCACATTCCGGCGCCTATTCGGGGAGGCTGGTACGGGAATTGAACCGTGCTGCTGGCCTGCCTTCAAAGCCAGCAATTTAGCCCAGTGCTAAACCAGCCCCTCTAACCATTATCAACCATTACTGACAACAATGCCAAACTGAAAGTCAAAACTGATACTGGGGAAAAATGCTTAGTCGAAGCTGCTGTTATTGCTGAAGAAAATCAAGCCCTGCGTGCCACTCGATTCCACCAACAAGGTGAACCTGGTTGCATATGGTGGACAAACCATTTGCACAGAAGGCATTGCCACCGTGGACTGCACGCAGGGCACGTTTCAATTCCATGTATTCGACCAGGACCTTACACCATAGCTGGATCTCCCTGACAGCATTGCATTAGGACTAATCCACCTTGGGCCGGATGTGCACACCTTGCAGCAACAAGTACCATGGAAGAAAGTTAAGATATGAGAAATTGAGTAGCTGGTAGAGGCAAACGTGAGCTACAAGCATAGGAGCTGGAGGGTGAAGGCAATTAGTGCACAAATGTAGGCACAAAGAGAAAGAAGAACACAGAGAATCCCTGTCTGGAGAAGAAGCAAATCACTTTGAAGAAGAGGTCAATTTTTCTGTTAGGCAGAAAAGAAGACAGGAGGTATTGGCGATATTGTGCAAGGTTTCTAAAAAAGGTCGAAAACCTAGGAAGCAGTATGAATAGCTCAAAGATGCTGAGCAACTGGGAAGTTTTCAAGAAATGGTCAAACAGTGAACCGGGTGTAAAAGAGTGTTCCGAATCCCCCCCCCCCCCCCCCCCCCCCCCCCCCCCCCCCCCCCCCACCCTCCCCCAAGTTCTGGGGAAGTAGCTCCAATGCCCTTGAGCTGCATGCCGGAAAATGGAAATAGCTACTCACCTCCTCAGTTCCCCTCAGTAGCCATTGCACCAGCTTCCTGTTTTTGAAAAAGAGTACGAAACAACACCCAGAATTAGGCCATTCGGCCCATCGAATCTGCTCCGCCATTCAATAATGGCTGATATTTTTCTCATCCCCATTCCTCATAACCCCTGATCCCCTTATTAATCAAGAACCTATCTATCTCTGTCTTAAAGACACTCAGTGATTTGGCCTCCACAGCCTTTTGCAGCAAAGTGTTCCACAGATTCACCACCCTCTGGCTGAAGAAATTCTTCCTCATCTCTGTTTTGAAGGATCGTCCCTTTAGTCTGAGATGGTGTCCTCGGGTTCTAGTTTTTCTTACAAGGGGAAACATCCTCTCCACGTTCACTCTGTCCAGGCCTCGCAGTATCCTGTAAGTTTCAATTAGATCCCATCTCATCCTTCTAAACTCCAACGAGTACAGACCCAGAGTCCTCAACCCTTCCTCATACGACAAACTCTTCATTCCAGGGATCATTCTTGTAATCCTATGGACCCTTTCCTAGGAAAGCACATAAGTATTTTCATCACTTCCCTCAAAGTTTTGGCACTGCATAGCCACATAATTCCACAATATACTGGTCTCAATTCATGCAGGGTAAGTCAGGAGTCCTATCTAACAACTTTCATGGGTATGATTATTATTAGCAACTTCACCCTCTCTCACTCGGATCATTACAGTCCTCATGTTAAGGGTGAAGTTGCTAATAATAATGATGCCCTAACAGCGTGCCTGAACTCTCAAGAGTGGCAGCACCATAGAGGCAGCTGGCAACAATAAAATGCTAAAGATCAGCGCTTCAGCACTGTGGACTTTCTCACGAGCAGAGGGTAAGTGTCTGGATGAACGGAGGGCAGATGAGCACGGTCTCCCTAATGTTCCCAGCAGACATCTAGGGTCTAGGGGCTCCTGATGTGGCCAGGGGCCAGCAAGGTTTGCCAGCGCAACTGGCGATGGTACTCTGAGAGAAGGCGAGACATCCTGTGGCCATTCCCCAACATATACCATTTTGGATAATGTTGAGGGAATGGCCTCTCAGGGGGAAACAGCAACAGCCAAACTTGCGGCACAACGGTTGGTTCTGTTGCAGAGGAGAGGAGTAATAAGTGTGACAGTTCAATAGTTATAGAGGATTCAATTGTAAGTTGAATAGACAGGCATTTCTGTGGCCACAAACGAGACTCCAGGATGGTATGTTGCCTCCCTGGTGCTGGGGTCAAGGATGTTTCAGAGCGGGTACAGGACATTCTGGAGGGGGAGAATGAACAGCCAGTGTTCGTGGTACACATTGGTACAAACGACATAGGTACAAAAAAGGGATGAGGTCCTAAAAGCAGAATACAGGGAGCTAGGAAGGAAGTGAAGAAATCGGACCTCAAAAGGCAGTGATCTCAGGATTACTACCGGTGCCACGTTCTAGTCAGAGTAGATAAGACAGGATAGATGGGATGAATACCTTGCTGAAGAGATGGTGTCAGGGGAGGGTTTCAGATTCCTGGGGCAATGGGACCGGTTCTGGGGGACGTGGGACCTGTACAAACTGGACGGGTTACACCTGGGCAGGACTGGAACTGATGTCCTAGGTGGGTTATTTGCTAGAGTGGTTGGGAGGGTTTAAACTAATATGCCAGAGGGATGGTAACCTGAGCAAGGACAAAAGCAAAAGGTAGAAAATGAATAAGAAAAGTGATAGGTGGAGAAACCAAGGACAAAATTCAAACAGGAGAGAAAACTATTGGGAGCAAGACAAGCATTGTGAAAAAGACAAAATTAAAGGCTCTGTTGCTTAATGCACGGAGCATTTGCAATAAAGTGGATGAACTAATCGCGCAGATAGATATAAATGGGTTTGGTATAATTGGGATTATGGAGATATGGCTGCAGGGTGAACAGGGATGGGAACTGAATGTCCCAGGGTTCTCAGTATTTAGGAAAGACAGGCATAAAAGAAAAGGTGGTGACGTGTCACTGCTGGTTCAAGAGGAAATTAACACAATAGTGAGAAACGATATTAGCTCTGGCAATGTGGAATCTGTATGGGTAGAGGTGAGAAATACCAAGGGACAAAAACATTAGTTGGTGTCATATTTAGACTGCCAAACTGCACTGGTGAGGTTGGGAATGGCATTAAACAAGAAATTAGAGATGCATGTAATAAGGGAATATCGGTGATCATGGGTGATTTTCATCTTCACATAGATTGGGCAAATCAAATTAGCCACAATGCCGTAGAGGAGGAATTCCTGGAGTGTATACGGAATGGTTTTCTTGACCAATATGTGGAGGAACCAACTAGTGAACAGGCCATCTTAGACTGGGTACTGTGTAATGAGAAGGGAATTATTGCCAATCTGGCTGTACGAGACCCCTTGGGGATGAGCGACCATAACATGTAAGATTTTTTATCAAGATGGAGAGTGAAATAGTTGATTCGGAGACTAGGGTGCTGAATCTTAATAAAGGAAACTATGAGGATACAAGGCATGAGTTGGCCTTGATAGATTGGGGAGAGTTACTTAAAAGGATGACCGTGGATAGACAATGGCAAACATTCAAGGAACGCATGGAAGAACTACAGCAACTATTTATTCCTGTCTGGCACAAAAGGGGATAAGAAGGCCAATCCATGGCTTACAAAGGAAATTAGAAATAGTATCTGAAACAAGGAAGAAGCATACAGAATGGCCAAGAAAAATAATGGGCGAAATTCTCCCAAAACGGGAGAAATCGTCAAACTGCCGTAAAACCCGGGCGGGTTTTACGGCATCGCGCCCCTTCCCGACGGGGGACCGATTCTGGTCCCCCGTCGGGGCTAGCAGCCCGACGTCAGAGGCCCCGACAAGTCGGGCTTAACGAAAATCGTTAAGCCCGCTTGTCGGACTTAGCGCCGGCTGACGCGTCATATGACGTCAGCCGCGCATGCGCAGGTGGGAAGACTCCACCCGCGCATGCGCGGGTGACGTCATCGCGTTTTTGCGCGAAACCCGCGCATGCGCGGTCCGGGTTGCCCCTCAGCCGTCCCGCGTATTGATACTGCGGGGCGGCGGAAGGACAAATAGTGCGCGGGCATCGGGCCCGCTGCCCGCGATCGGTGGGCACCGATCGCGGGCCCATGGCACCCTTGGCACGGCCGTGGTACTGCCGTGCCAATCGGTGCCATGGTTATTTTTTTCCAGGTGGTCACGACGTTTTTACGAATGGCAGGACCAGGTGTGTTTGCCGTTCGTAAAAAGGTCGTAAAGGGCTGGGACTTCGGCCCTTCTAACAGCTGTGAATCGCTGCCGGCCGTAAAAAAACGGCGGCAGCGATTCGTGTCGGGATTTCGGCGGGGGGGGGGAGAATAGCGGGAGGGCGTCAAAAAAGTCGGGAAGGCCCTCCCGCTATTCTCCCACCCGTCGTGGGGGGGGGAGAATTTCGCCCAATAGGTCTGAGGATTGGGAGCAGTTTAGAATTCAGCAAAGAAGGCCGAAAGGATTGATTAAGAAGGGGAAAGTACACCTTTCCCGCGTTGGAGCGGGGCCAGGGAGGAGTGGCAAGGGGGGGGAGGCCCCCCCCCCCGAGCCGGGGGGAGTCGGAGTGTGGCAGGAGCAGCCGGGTCAGCGCAAACCAGCTGACTTACGGGAGTACGATGGAGGGTACATCGCGGCTAGGAGGGGTCCTAGCCTGGGGGGGGGGGGGGAGGGGGGTTAGGGAGGGACACCGGGTTGCTGCTGGAAAGACCAGAAACGGGAAGTTGAGGACTGGAGAGGTGGGGGGAGGGGGCCATCGCCATGGGGAGCGGGTCAGAAGGGGAGGGTCGACCCGGGGCGAGCAGGGAACGGGACATGGCTAATCGGCAGGGGAAGGAGGCGGGTCGTTCCGCGACCCGGCTGATCACTTGGAACGTGAGGGGGCTGAATGGGCCAGTCAAGAGATCAAGGGTATTCTCACACCTGAAGGGACTGAAGGCTGATGTAGCAATGTTACAGGAGACCCATTTGAAGGTAGTGGACCAGGTTCGCCTGAGAAGGGGGTGGGTGGGACAGGTGTTCCACTCTGGATTGGACGCAAAGAACCGGGGGGTGGCGATTCTGGTGGGAAAGAGGGTGTCGTTCGCGGTGGAGGAGGTGGTGGCGGATAAGGAGGGTAGGTATGTGATGGTGAAGGGTAAGCTGCAGGGGGAGAAAGTGGTGATGGTCAACGTATATGCCCCGAACTGGGATGACGCGGGTTTTATGAGGCGCCTATTGGGCCTCATTCCGGGACTGGAGGCAGGGGGCTTGATCATGGGGGGGGACTTCAACACAGTGCTGGACCCCGGGCTAGACAGATCGAGCTCAAGGACCAATAGGAGGCCGGCAGCGGCAGAAGTGCTGAGGGGGTACATGGAGCAGATGGGAGGAGTAGACCCATGGAGGTTTGGTAGGCCGAGGGCGAGGGAGTATTCCTTTTTCTCCCACGTCCATAGAGTGTACTCCAGAATCGATTTCTTCGTGTTAAGCAGGGGGCTGATCCCGAGGGTACAGGAAGCTGAGTACTCGGCCATTGCGATCTCTGATCATGCACCACATTGGGTGGACGTGGAAATGGGGGAGGCGCGGGACCAGCTCCCGCTGTGGCGGCTGGATGTGGGACTGTTAGCGGACGACGAGGTGTGTAAAAGGGTCCGGAAGAGCATTGAGAGCTATCTGGACTTGAATGACACGGGGGAGGTGCAGGTGGGGATGGTCTGGGAGGCCCTGAAGGCAGTGATCAGGGGAGAGCTGATCTCCATAAGGGCACACAGAGAAAGAAAGGAGAGGCAGGAGAGGGAGAGGCTGGTGGGGGAGATATTGGAAGTGGATAGGAGATATGCGGAGGCACCAGAGGAGGGGCTGCTGGGAGAACGGCGCAGCCTGCAGGTCAAGTTCGACCTGCTGACCACCAGGAAGGCAGAGACGCAGTGGAGAAGGGCACAGGGCGCGGTCTATGAGTATGGGGAAAAGGCGAGCAGGATGCTGGCACACCAGCTTCGCAAACGAGATGCGGCTAGGGAGATTGGGGGAGTGAAGGAGAGGGGCGGGAAGGTAGTACAGAAGGGGCAAGAAGTGAACGGGGTCTTCAGGGATTTTTACAAGGAGTTGTATCGGTCTGAGCCGCCGACGAGGAGAGGGGGAATGGAGGACTTCCTAAACAAATTGAGGTTCCCAAGGGTCCAGGAGGGGCTGGTAGAAGGGCTGGGGGCGCCAATAGGGCTAGAGGAGCTAGTCAAGGGAATAGGTCAGATGCAAGCGGGGAAGGCGCCGGGGCCAGATGGGTTCCCGGTGGAATTCTACAAGAAAAATGTGGACTTGGTGGGACCGGTACTGGTACGAGCCTTTAATGAGGCGCGAGAGGGGGGGGTTCTGCCCCCAACAATGTCGCAGGCTCTGATCTCC
Source organism: Scyliorhinus canicula (assembly GCF_902713615.1). Taxonomy (NCBI): domain Eukaryota; kingdom Metazoa; phylum Chordata; class Chondrichthyes; order Carcharhiniformes; family Scyliorhinidae; genus Scyliorhinus; species Scyliorhinus canicula. The sequence goes on from NC_052152.1 coordinate 178,564,397, forward strand.
CTGATACTGAAGCGGGATAAAGACCCCGTGCAGTGCGGGTCCTACAGGCCTATCTCGCTTCTGAACGTGGATGCCAAGTTGCTGGCAAAGATCCTGGCAGCTAGAATAGAGGATTGTGTGCCAGGGGTAATCCATGAGGACCAGACGGGGTTCGTGAAGGGGCGGCAGCTCAACACGAACGTGCGGAGATTGCTGAATGTAATTATGATGCCGGCAGTGGAGGGGGAGGCTGAGATAGTGGTAGCGCTGGACGCGGAAAAGGCATTCGATAGGGTGGAGTGGGAGTACCTGTGGGAGACGTTGGAACGGTTTGGGTTTGGGGAAGGGTTTATTAAGTGGGTGAAGTTGCTCTACTCGGCCCCGACGGCGAGTGTAGTGACAAACGGGAGGAGGTCGGAGTATTTCGGGCTCCACCGAGGGACCAGGCAGGGATGTCCCCTATCCCCCCTACTTTTCGCACTGGCGATCGAACCGTTGGCGATGGCACTGAGGGGTTCAGGGGGGTGGAGAGGACTGACTAGGGGAGGGGAGGAACATCGAGTATCGCTGTATGCGGATGATCTACTGCTGTACGTGGCAGACCCAGAGGGGGGAATGCCGGAGATAATGGAACTATTAGCAGAGTTTGGGGACTTTTCGGGGTACAAACTACATTTGGGCAAAAGCGAGGTTTTTGTGATACACCCGGGGGACCAGGGAGAGGGTATTGGGAGACTCCCCTTCAAGCGAGCAGGAAAGAGCTTTAGGTACTTAGGGGTGCAGGTGGCAAGGAACTGGGGGACCCTCCATAAGTTGAACTTTTCCAGGCTGGTGGAACAGATGGAGGAGGAATTTAAGAGGTGGGACATGGTACCGCTGTCGCTGGCGGGGAGGGTGCAGTCAATCAAAATGACGGTCCTCCCAAGGTTCCTGTTTTTATTTCAGTGCTTGCCCATCTTCCTCCCTAGGGCCTTCTTCAAAAAGGTGACGAGTAGCATCATGAGCTACGTGTGGGCGCACGGCACCCCAAGGGTGAGGAGGGTCTTCTTGGAGCGGAGTAGGGACAGTGGAGGGCTGGCACTACCCAATCTCTCGGGGTATTACTGGGCGGCAAATGTGTCAATGGTGCGCAAGTGGATGATGGAAGGGGAGGGGGCAGCTTGGAAACGAATGGAGAGGGCGTCCTGTGGCAACACAAGCCTGGGGGCCCTAGTAACGGCACCATGGCCGCTCCCCCCCACGAGGTACACCACGAGCCCGGTGGTGGCGGCCACCCTCAAGATATGGGGGCAGTGGAGGCGACACAGGGGGGAAATGGGAGGTCTGTTGGCGGCGCCAATAAGAGGGAACCATAGATTCATCCCGGGGAACATCGACGGGGGATTTCAGAGCTGGTACAGGGTGGGCATACGGCAGCTGAAGGACCTGTTTATAGAGGGGAGGTTTGCGAGCCTGGGAGGGCTGGAGGAGAAGTTTGAGCTCCCCCCGGGAAACATGTTCAGATATTTACAAGTGAAGGCATTTGCTAGGCGGCAGGTGGAGGGGTTCCCCCTGCTCCCCAGTAAGGGGGCGAGTGATAGGGTGCTCTCGGGGGTCTGGGTCGGAGGGGGGAAGATATCAGACATCTACAAGATAATGCAGGAGGCGGAAGAAGCATCAGGGGAGGAGCTGAAAGCCAAGTGGGAAGGGGAGCTGGGAGAGCAGATAGAAGACTGGACGTGGGCGGATGCACTGGAGAAGGTCAATTCTTCCTCCTCGTGTGCGAGACTGAGCCTCATTCAATTTAAGGTGCTGCATAGAGCTCACATGACGGGGACAAGGATGAGCCGGTTCTTTGGGGGTGAGGACAGGTGTGTCAGATGTCTGGGAAGCCCAGCAAACCATGTGCATATGTTCTGGGCATGTCAGGTGCTGGAAGGGTTCTGGAAGGGGGTGGCAAGGACGGTGTCGAAGGTGGTGGGGTCCAGGGTCAAACCAGGATGGGGGCTTGCGATCTTTGGGGTCGGGGTAGAACCGGGGGTACAGGAGGCTAGGGAGGCCGGAATATTGGCCTTTGCGTCCCTAGTGGCTCGACGAAGGATATTAATTCAATGGAAGGACGCGAGGCCTCCAAGCGTTGAAACTTGGATTAACGATATGGCTAGCTATATTCAGCTAGAAAGGATCAAATTTGCCCTGAGAGGGTCGGTACAGGGATTCTCCAGGCGGTGGCAACCTTTCCTTGACTTTTTAGATCAGAGATAGACGTTCGGGGTCGTGGCAGCAGCAACCCGGGGGGGGGGGGGGGGGGGGGGGGAGGGGAGGGAGGGGGGGGGGGAGGGGAGGGGGGGGGCAGCAATGGTCGTGGGGGGACATGTACGACTGTAACGCGGGCAAGTCTGCTCGCTGCTCATGTCTGAAACTGTAGGCTGCCTTGTTTGTTAAGTTGTTGCTTGGGGGGGGGGGGGGGGAGGACTGGTGCGCGCGAGAGGGCGGGCGAGGGAGGGATATTTGCCTAGAGGGATTGTGTTATATATAATTTAAAAAATAGTAGGGGTAAATGTTTGTATGGAAAAACTCTTTCAATAAAAATTATTTTTAAAAAAAAGAAGGGGAAAGTACAGTACAAATGGAAGCTTGCAGGGAACATAAAGACTGACACTAAGAGTTTCTACAGATATGTGAAGAGAAAGAGATTAGTGAAAAGAAATGTAGGCCCCCTACAGACAGAAACAGGTGACTGCATAATAAGGCACAAAGAAACGGCTGAGCAATTTTTGTGAGGGCCACGAAGAATCCTGCATGAGTTGTAGAATAGAAAGAAATAACATTAATTTACAATAACATATATATATACACAACAGCAGCAGTAACTCCCTTGCTGCTCGCTCCTCTCAAGCTGGTTCCATACGGGCCAGCTCTATTTATGCAGGGACTCTGCTAATGATTTCTCTGCGACCCCCCCCCCCCCCCCCATTGTGGAAGCTCATAAGGATTGTGGGATTGGCATTGCCAGTGGTAAGCAGGCAGGTTATAAGAGCAATTGAGTACATACTTCAGTTCTTTATTCACGAATGAGGATACAAATCAGATCCCAGAAATGTTGGAGAACGAAAGGTTTAGTGAGAGGGAAGAACTGAGGGAGACCAACATTAGTAGAGAAATGGTGCCGGGAAAACTGATGAGATTGAAGGCAGATAAATCCCCAGGGCCTGAGAATCTGCATCCCAGAGTGCTTAAGGAGGTGGCTCTGGAAATAGTGGATGCATTGGTAATCAGCTTCCAGGATTCTATAGACTCTGGAACTGTCCCTGCTGATTGGAGGGTAGCTCACGTCACTCCATTATTTAAAAAGGGAGGTAGAGAGAAAGCAGGGAATTATAGACCAGTAATCCTAACATCGGTAGTGGGGAAAATGCTTGAATCCATTATCAAGGAATTTATAGCGGAACATTTTGAAAGCAGTGGCAGGATCAGTCAGAGTCAGCATGGATTTATGAAGGGAAAATCATGCTTGACAAATCTGTTGGAATTCTTTGAAGAGGTAACCAGTACAGTCGACAAGGGGGAGCCAGTCGCTGTGGTATATTTCGACTTTCAGAAGGCTTTTGACAAAGTCCCGCATGAGAGATTATTGTGCAAAATTAAAGCGCATGGGATTGGGGGAAATGTATTGAGGTGGATTGAAAACTGGTTGGCAGAGAGGAAATAAAGAGCAGGGATTAATGGTTCCTGTTCAAATTGGCAGTCAGTACCACACGGATCGGTGCTGGGACCTCAGCTATTTGCAATATATGTTAATGATTTGGATGAGGGAACAAAATGTAATATCTCAAAGTTTGCAGATTATATCAAATTAGGTGGGAGAATGAATTGTGACGAGGATGCAGGGATCCTACACCACATCTGGACAGGTTGGGCGAGTGGGCAAACCAATGGCAGATGCAATATAATTTGGGTAAGTGTGAGGTTATTCATTTTGGAAGCAAAAACAGGAAGGCAGATTACTACCTGAATGGTTGTAAATTGGGAGAGGGGAGTGTGCAGCTGGGACCTGGTTGTTCTTGTACACCATTCGCTGAAGGTAAGCATGCAGGTGCAGCAGGCGGTAAAGAAAGCTAATGGTATGTTGGCCTTCATTGCAAGACGTTTCGAGTATAGAAGCAGGGATGTGTTGCTACAACTGTACAGGGCCTTGGTGAGGCCACACTTGGAGTATTGTGTGCAGTTTTGGTCTCCTTCTCTGAGGAAGGATGTTCTTGCTCTCGAGGGAGTGCAGCGAAGGTTTACCAGACTGATTCCAGGGATGGCGGGACTGTCATCTGATGAGAGATTGACTAGGTTGGGATTATTCTTGCTGGAGTTCAGAAGAATGAGGGGGGATCTCATAGAGACTTATAAAATTCTAACAGGACTAGACAGGGTAGATGCAGGGAAGATGTTACCAATGATGGGTGTGTCCAGAACCAGGGGTCACAGCCTGAGGATTCAGGGTAAACCATTTCGGACAGAGATAAGGAGACATTTCTTCCCACAGAGTGGTGAGCCTGTGGAATTCACTACCACAGGACGTAGTTGATGCTACAATTTTGAATATATTCAAGAGGCGGCTGGATATAGCACTTGGGGAGAATGGGATCAAAGGCTATGGGGAGAAAGCAGGATTAGGTTATTGAGTTGGATGATCAGTCATGATCGTGATGAGTGGCGGAGCAGGCTCTAAGGGTCAAAAGGCTTCCTCCTGTTCCTATCTTCTATGGATCTATGTATCTACGAAAGGGTGGGGGAGGCGTGCGAGATTTGAGGGTCCTGTGGTGGAAGCCCTAACTTACGTCATTCTTTCTCCTTCTCTAATTCCTTATAGATATAGTGATGTCTGCTGGTATCAATCCTGTGGAAGCAACTCTCGGGTTGCTTGTGGCGCCGAGGCGGCCAGATGCCAGAGACGGCAGTAGCATCGATGCAGATTGGAGGCGGCACCATATTTGCAGGGGGGTGCCGCACACCCTAAAGACCTATCAGGCTGAGGAGGAACCAAGAGGGGGAGGCCAACAATGGCCCAAGGTGTACAGGCTTCGTTGGTCATTCAATGAGCTGAAGGACACCATGTGCTACAGAAGACTGTGTCTCAGCCCAGAGACAGTGCGGAACCTGGGCCACATCCTCATGGACTTGGCATCCCGTGGAGGAGGCGGACACCCGCTCCCGGTGGCCAGGAAGGTCACTGCAGCCCTGATCTTTCATGCCACCTGGTCATTCCAGGGCTCAACCAGGGACCTGTGCAATTTACCGCAGTTTTCAGCCCACAGGTGCAGCTGAGAGGTCACATTGCTTTGTATGCCCGGCATCCAACTATATCACTTACCAGCTGACCCAGGCCCACCAAGATGCCGGGTTGCAGAATTTGCTGCCAGTGCCAGGATGCCCCAGGTCCAGTGGGGCGATTGATGGCACGCATGTCGCCCTGCAAGCAGCGGGGCATCAGGGAGTGTCCTATATTAACAGGAAGGGGTTTCACTCCCTGAATGTTCAGATCATGTGCGGCCTCCGAATCATGCACCAGGGAACATGCTTGACAGTTACATCTTGAGGCACTCGGAGATCCCCAGTATCTTTGAAGACCACCCCAGGATGACGAGTTGGTTTTTGGGGGAGGAGAATACCCATTGACGTCATGGCTGATGACGCCGCAGTGGAGGCCCAAGGCTGAGACGGAGACCTGTTTTAATGGAGCCCACCTGTTGCCATCCATCCTATCACTGAGCGGTGCATCAGCCATTTGAAAATGCAGCACTTGTAGCACCACAAACAACCCTGCTATCTAAAGGCAGCGTGTTGCCATTTCACCCCCTAGGTCTCATTTAGCATCATTTCCTGCACTGAGGAGCTCCAATGGGCAGAACCACTCAGTGCAGGAAGAGAGTATGGTGCCCCAATCTCACAACCCCTGCCCCGACCTCCGGACAATCAAATGCCCCAATTCATCTATAATGCCAGCCTGGCATCTTGCCTGGGCGTCACTACCAGGGTGCCAGGTTGGAAGTGCCAAGGTGTCTGGGTAGGACAGGCAGTGCCAGGGTACAACACTGCCCAGAAGCTGACAACCTGAGGGCCTCTGACCTGAGAACTCTTCTCCCCCGCCCCCCCAAGTGCCACTCTGCCGGTTCACCGCTTTTGGGACCAGTGTTGAAAGACGCCCAGCTGGGGTCTCTCGACCCCCGACCCTCAGACCTCAGACCCCACCCCCAACACCCCAATTCACCTATAAGAGGGTCCTCTCCCCCTTCCCTCCCCCTGCACCCCACCTCACCTGGGCAGGCCACCCCCGGGCCCAGTCCCTGACACAGTCAAAATGCTTGGCACCTGGCAATGCCCCCACAAACCTGGTGGTGCCCCCTGGGCACCTTGACAGTGCCAGGCTGGTACCAGCAGTGTCAGGGTGGTACCAGCAGTGTCAGGGTGGTAGCAGCAGTGCCGGGGTATTACCCTGCCCGGAGGCCGACCGCCTGGGGACCTTGGATCACCTGGGACCCTCCCAGCCCCCCCCAGCCCCCCCCCCCCCCCAAAGTGCCATTCCACCTGGCCTCCGTTTGCGGGGACCAGTGCAGAACAGCGCTCGGTTCGGGTCTCCTCTGTGAGGCCAGTAGATGCTGAGTGGCCACTCAATCCGGCGTAGACATAGTCGAGTGAATTTCTAAACTCACTTAACCATGTGAGTCTCGACTCCGCCCATTATGGGAGGGATCTAGATCGCGACATCTCTTGAGATCTGGTCGATCTCACGAGACGTAACAACCGTCAGGAATCCCAGGAGTGGCCTCTCCCGGGATCTAGCGGTTTTAGCACATTATGATTCCAGTGGGATGCTGCAGGTAGATCACGCCCATTGAATAATGATCAGGAGCATGCACTGGACCATAATACATCTATTGGAGTACCAACAGAGATTAGCTAACTCAGTACAGATTGGGGTTTGAACCTGGCATCTTCTTTGTCTGTACGGACATCTGGCATGCTAACTGAAGCAACTGCTGTACCATAAAGTAGTGCATTGTCTGTGTGATCTACCAAATGAAATTCATATTTTAAAACAGCAACTTAATGTTTCCAATATATTAAACAATTAAATGCTTAGTTGTTCTCCAGTTTGAAACTTTATGGGAAGTGACTCCAAGGCTGCCAGAGTAATTCATGTGCATTTAAACATTTCATTATCTGAGGACATCTTCCTGTTATAGCTACTTCTTGTTTAAATGACTCCAAAGTTTTTGCTTCTACCAATCTAACTGGAACATCATTCCAAGGATCGGGCACTAAATGTTCAGCAGAATTTATCGATACAAGTCCTAAAATTACCTTCTGCCAGTAAAATATTTCATTTCAAATATACTTACAGAGGTCAGTCATCACAGTATTCTAATTTAAATGATTTGGTACCGTATGTTTATGTTTAAGATATAGTCGATTACTACAAGGGTTTTCAAAGTGCGTGTCGGGAGGGTCAAAGGGCCGTTGGTCGCGCCGTTCCAGCAGTGGTCCCGATCACGAGAGAAGCACCGAAGGGCCGCTATCAGCTTTTACATCGAGAAAGGCGGCCGTTGCTTCCTCTTAAATGGAAATAAATGAGACTGTGTAGAGACTTTCGGCCAGGTACGGCAGCAGAGAGCAGGCCACACGGCCTACACACACACACTTGACATCAATTGCCCCCCAGGTATGTGCTTTTGGCCCCAAATCACAGAGCAATGTTGCTTCCATTTTCCAGCTACTGGCAGGCAAGGCAAGTGAACTGTGAAGATGAATGGTTTTCTGAAAAGTAAGAGACGGCCAGAGACTCAAACAAACAGTGTTTCTATTGAACAAGATCTCACAACAGAATCTGCTGGAGAGAAATGCTGAGGAGAGTCCCGGGCAGGATAGAGCAGTGCTAGTGTTAACTCTGTACTGAGCTCCAGGGCCACTGGTTAATAGCCTACAATGAAGATACTTAACTCTGGAACAAAGCAGTACAAAGATGATTTCCTGCGGTATGGTTTTGTCAATTGTGCCTATGCAAATAAGGATGCAAAGCACATGTAGAATCATAGAATTTACAGTGCAGAAGGAGGCCATTCGGCCCTTCTGGTCTGGCCCATGGAAAGAGCACCTACCCAAACTCACACCTCCATGCTCTCCCTGTAATCCAGTAACCCCACCCAAACATTTTGGACACTAAGGGCAGTTTAGCATGGCCAATCCACCTAACCTGCACATCTTTGGACTGTGGAAGGAAACCGGAGCACCCGGAGGAAAGCCGCGCAGACACGGGGAGAACGTGCAGACTCCACACAGACAGTGACCCAAGCCGAGAATCAAACCAGGGATTCTGGAGCTGTGAAGCAACTGTGCTAACCAATGTGCTACCTTGCTGCCCCACTGTGTTAGCATGCTGCCCATGTGTATTATATGCAGGGAAGTGTTGTCAAATGAGAGGAGAAGTTTCAGATTTTGAAAGAGAAGTGGTGGGTGAAAAATTGGATTTTCTGTTTTAATAAAGATGATGACAGCACAAAGGAACTGGCTGAAGTCTGTTCCTGATATACGCATTGCCCTCTCCTCCTTGAACCTGATTCATGTGAGATTATGAGGACCAAGCAAGCTCCCCTTTCTCATTAAAGATAAGCATATGTGACGGGCGGCACACTGGCGCAGTGGTGAGCACTTTTGCCTCACGACGCTGAGGACCCGGGTTCGATCACAGCCCGGTCACTGTCTGTGTGGAGTTTGCACATTCTCCCCGTGTCTGCGTGGGTTTAACCCCCTCAATCCAAAGATGTGCTGGTTAGGTGGAATGGTCACGTTAAATTGCCCCTTAATTGGAAAAAAATAATTGGGTACCATAACTTTTCTTTTTAATTAAAAAAAAGAGATAAGCAATGTGGTGTGTCACAAAGGTTGGTCGTGTAGGTTGCGAAGGGTAGCTGGTTTGAAAAAGTGGGTCTCAGGAAAGAAATTTAAAAACGCTACTTTACTATGTAGACATAATGAGCTTTTCTTGCTTTTTTATGTAAATCTGTGTTTTGTTTTATAAATCTAGTTTCCAGTTAATTAGAAAAATTGATATGTCAGCAAGTGCCTGATCTCTTACCCATAACATGATCTTTTTGTGCAAAAAATACTTTATTCATAAAATTTATAAAATAACCATTGATTATGGTATATAAGTCAACCCGGCGTATAAGGTGACCCCATTTTTCCTATCCCAAAATCTTTAGTTTTGTGTATAGTCAGGGTGTAAGTCAACCTTTCCTTTTCAGCAATGACAAGATAAACTTACATGAGTAGACGGCCTCAGTTTTTTACACCACAAATGGGATGTTTTATCACCAGTGTTTTATAACTGGGTGCAAGGGATGAAGTAGTCAATTGGGTCTGTGTTGCGAAGATGCACAGGAAGTTAGCACACATAATACAGAGCAGACCCCACATCACAAACAACAAACAGAGTGACCCCTGCACCCATGGTGCCCACCTATACCCATGGTGACCACCTGTACCCATGGTCCCCACCTACACCCAGGTGACCACCTGTACCCATGGTGACCACCTGTACCCATGGTGCTCACCTACACTCATGGTGACCATCTACACCCATAGTGCCCACCTGCACCCATGGTGACCACCTACACCCATAGTACCCGCCTACACACATAGCGCCCACCTACGCCCATGGTCACCACTGACACCCATAGCGCCCACCTACATCCATGGTGCTGACCTATACTCATGGTAAAACCTATACCCATGGTGCCCACCTACACCCATGGTGCTCACCTACACTCATGGTGACCATCTACACCCATAGTACCCACTTACACACATAGCACCCACCTACGCCCATGGTCACCACTGACACCCATAGCGCCCACCTACATCCATGGTCATCACCTACACCCATAGTGCCCACCTACACCCATGGTGCCGACATATACGCATGGTAAAACCTATACCCATGGTGCCCACCTACACCCATGGTGCCCACCTACACCCATGGTGACCACCTGCACCCATGGTGACCACCTGCACCCATGGTGACCACCTACACCCCATAGTGTCCACCTACACCCATGGTGACCAACTGTACCCATGGTGACCACCTAGACCCTAAGGTGTCCACCTACACCCCATAGTGTCCACCTCTATCCATGTCAGTGGTTCACTTTATACTCATTATAAAAGTGACTCCCATTTTTGGAGGAATTGTTTTAGGCTTCCAATGTCGACTTGTATGTTGACATTTACGGTACATCACATAACTGTTAAAATTTGACATTGCAATAAGGTGCCAACCAAATCAGCTTCTTCCAATACCATATGTTACTCGCAGTGGTTTCAATTGCAGTTAATATTTGTAATATTCATCACATGTCAAAGATGCGAACTAAGGGGTTTGACCCTGTTTCCAGCCGCTCAGTGTCCTAATTGAAAGGCCTTAAACAGTGGCCTTTGCCCATTACACCTTTGCAGTGGCTGCCCCAAGCTTTTTGTGCATCCTTCAGTATGTAGTCCTGGCTTGTGAAATGTGCCAGACCATCACACTCTTCGCACAGGAAGAGCGCCTTTCACCAAGTTGATATTTACAGTCGGTGTGCATCCCTGGGAGCAGCCTGTAGGACACAGACCCCGAGTCATGGAGCTGCTCGGGATGAACATCAACAAAAACTACTGCATCTCTTTCAAGATCTTTTTTGCGAAGGCATATTCCAGAATAAATAAGATTCTATTCTTATGCACGGATATTCTTGTTTAAATGCTAACAGATCTGATGGTAAGTCTGAGGATGCTAAAGTGCATGCTTGTTTAATAAGGCAGTCCTTTTAGGTCCAAAATTGTTATAAATAGATATCTTGAAGTTGCTAATACATTAATTTTTGATGGTGAGGGAACCCTGCTGATTGACAGGTGCCTATGAATTTCTGGCTCCAGCTGAGAAGAAAACAACGTGAAATGATTGTCTCTCCTTTTATTTGACGTAACATGCAGATGTATGCACGCACCACTATATATATAATCTTACATCTACATGCACTTCCTGTCACCCTTTTCATTATAAATTCCAATGTTTACTTGGATAAAGGAAAGTGCTTGTCAAAACTTGTCATGTTGCAATTATTCCTTGGCAAATGGAAGCAACATAGAATGGAAAGTATAACAGTAAGGATAGAACGTGTAACTTTAAAATGGGGATTCAGCTACGTTTGTGTTCCCTAAGTTAATCACCCCTTTCCCTTTGATTTCACTTTACCTGTAGGCTACATTTTGGTCTTCATTCCTCACATGCAGCAACAGAGAAGACTGTCGAATGTATATGTATGTATAAATGAGGATGATGATGTACAGAGTATTAAATGGCCCGCACTCCAATCACAGGTCTCCATTGGTTTGTGTTTCTGAAGATAAAATTTGTCTTGCTAGAAATCTGCATTATTCAGTTTTCACTATGTTATTTGTTAATCACAACTGAAGTTCATACCCTGAAAGCGCAAACTTACTAATAGTGGAGGCGGTTGGATAAAATGTTTGAGGCCCGTCTGCCCTCTCAGGTGGACATATAAATTCCAGGGCACCTTTTGAAGAAAAGTAGCCCCCAGAGTCCTGGCCAATATTTATCCCTCAACACAAAATGATCTAGGGCAGCACGGTGGCCTAGTGGTTAGCACAACCGCCTCACGGCGCTGAGGTCCCAGGTTCGATTCTGGGTCACTGTCCGTGTGTAGTTTGCACGTTCTCCCCGTGTCTGCGTGGGTTTCGCCCCCACAACCCAAAAATGTGCAGAGTAGGTGGATTGGCCACGCTAAATTGCCCCTTAATTGGAAAAAATAATTGGCTAATCTAAATTTATAAAAAAAAACACAAAATGATCTGAGCATTACTGTTTGTTGGAAATTACTGCGCACAATTGGCTGCTATATTTCCTACGTTATATTAGTGCCTGCACTTCAAAAGCACTTTGCTGACCGTGAGTATGCACATGTCCTGGCCCTGGAATTGGTGCACATTCGCCAGCCCTGGAATCGCTGCATATCTGCAGGCCCTCGAATCACTGCACAGTCGTAGGCCCTGGAATCGCTGCACATTCGCCTGCCCTGGAATCACTGCACATTCGCAGGCCCTGGAATCACTGCTCATTCGCCGGCCCTGGAATCACTGCACATTCGCCGGCCCTGGAATCACTGCTCATTCGCCGGCCCTGGAATCACTGCTCATTCGCCGGCCCTGAAATCACTGCACATTCGCCGGCCCTGGAATCACTGCACATTCACAGGCCCTGGAATCACTGCACATTCGTAGACCCTGGAACCTTTGGGGCAGCACGGTAGCATGGTGGTTAGCATAAATGCTTCACAGCTCTAGGGTCCCAGGTTTGGTTCCCGGCTGGGTCACTGTCTGTGCGGAGTCTGCACGCCCTCCCCGTGTGTGCGTGGGTTTCCTCCGGGTGCTCCGGTTTCCTCCCACAGTCCAAAGATGTGCGGGTTAGGTGGATTGGCCATGCTAAATTGCCCGTAGTGTCCTAAAAAGTAAGGTTGGGGGGTGGGGGGTGGTTGTTGGGTTACGGGTATGGGGTGGATACGTGGGTTTGAGTAGGGTGATCATTGCTCGGCACAACATCGAGGGCCGAAGGGCCTGTTCTGTGCTGTACTGTTCTATGTTCTATGTTCTATGAATCACTGCACGTTCGCAGGTCCTGGAATCGCTGCACATTCGCAGGCCCTGGAATCACTGCACATTCTTAGACCCTGGAATCACTGCACATTCACAGACCCTAGAATCACTGCACATTCACAGGTCCTGGAATCACTGCACATTCAGAGGTCCTGGAATCACTGCACGTTCGCAGGTCCTGGAATCACTGCACATTCACAGGTCCTAGAATCACTGCATATTCACAGAATCACTACACATTCGTCGACCCTGGAATCACTGAACGTTCGCAGGTCCTAGAAACACTGCACATTCACAGACCCTGGAATCACTGCACATTCACAGGTCCTGGAATCACTGCACATTCAGAGGCCCTGGAATCACTACACGTTCGCAGGTCCTGGAATCACTGCACATTCACAGGTCCTGGAATCACTGCACATTCACAGGCCCTGGAATCACTGCACATTCACAGGTCCTAGAATCACTGCACGTTCGCAGGTCCTGGAATCACTGCACATTCACAGACCCTGGAATCACTGCACATTCGCAGGTCCTGGAATCACTGCTCATTCACAGGCCCTGGAATCACTGCATGTTCGCAGGTCCTGGAATCACTGTACATTTGCTGACCCTGGAATTGCTGCACACTCGCCGGCCCTGGAATTGCTGCAAATTCACAGACCCTGAATCGTTTGCCGGCACTAGAATCACTGCATGTCCACATGTCCTAAAATCACTGCACATTCACAGATCCTAGAATCACTGCATATTCAACGGCCCTGGAATCACTGCACATGCACAAGACGTTCCTTTTCATGCTTATTGGATTCTGTACATACGCCAGCCAGCAAATGGCTGCATATGAGCAGTCAGCCTGTTTTCTTGTTGTTAGGCTGGGAAGCCACATGCACTTAAGTGCAGTTTGCTTTAATGTTTTTTCAGGTTGGAAGTCAGCCCTGTACCTTTACAGGAGGGAAATCAAAAACAAAAGTAAAATGGTGAAATGCAGATCAGACAATTTGGAAGAAAGTGGCAGAAGAATCTAGACACAAGAATTGGACTGATCGCAGATCCGAGGAAGACAAATTAGAACTTTCCTAGATCAGAGTGCAGGGCAGAAACAGATCCCAGGAAGGTTGCCAAGTTGAGGGATAACAGTGATGTGGAACAGGTCCTGTTAAATGAAGTTAAAAGTGAGGAGCAAAAGGAATAACTCTGAATTGAAAAGATAAATCTGCAGGGAACAGTCGTAAAGCAAAATGGGCTTGGGAGAAGCCAAATGATCTGAGGAGACAGGTAAAGGTTGCTGTCTCCTTGCTATGGGCCTTTGGGGCAGTGGTTCTGCTTGGCACAGCTGAATTTGATGGATGGTGAAGCTTGTAAGAGATTCAGTGGAGAAGGAATATCTTAAGGAGGGATTGAATCTCTGGAGGTTAACCCTTGTTGAAGATGTCTGAGAGAAAACATTGTTTGGCAAACGTTGACAAATTCTTCAAGTGTGCAGAATGAAAAACCTTATTAGGAAGACAGAGGGCACAATTCTCCAGAAAAATTTCTAATTGTGGCAGCGAGACTGGAAGTGCAATTCAACATTAATTGGTCCACTGAAATAGGCCTCACGGTCTTTTCAACTTTTCAACTCAAATGAAGGTTCACCAGCTGATTTGCCATGACCGCATTCGCCAGCCCCCCACTAACAAGCACTTAAGCCACATTTGCTCGCCCAACCTCAGCCAGCTCACAACAATGGCGGCCAGGAGACCAGCCCCAAGGTGCAGAGATGCTGACCTGGGGAGGCTGCTAGACGCTGTGGAGGCCAGGAGGGATGTCCTGTTCTGCTGAAGGTTCCAGCGAGTCAGCCACAAGGCAGCCAGTGCTGCCTGGGACGAGGTGGCGGCAGCAGTCGGCGCGGGGAGTATGACCAGGAGGACTGGTCTTCAACGCAGGAAGAAGTCAACGACCTACACCGGGCAGCACGAGTGAGCAGACACCAATGCCCCGCACCCCACCCAAGGGAGCATCCACCCCCTAACCCCATGTGACCCCTAGCCCTTTCCTCCAACCCCCCCAACCCCTCCTTCACACCCCCTCTCCCACCACTGTGAACCACTCGTGTGGGTAACAATGCCCTCTCTGTGTCTCCTCAGGTAAAGCTCTCCCGTAATCGGGAGAGGGCACCGACTGGTGGAGGGGTGCTGGACCTAAGAATCCTCACCTCCTTCAAGGAGCAGGACCTGGAGGTGACTGGTGTGGCCGAGGACAGATCGGTCAGCCACGCTGAGGCTGGCAGACACAGCAGAGGTGAGGAACCACTGGCTCCACCTGGGGGACCTGTCAAGCATGAGTAGTGATTGCCTTACTGACTGGCCCATCCCTCCCACTGGCCACACATCCATTCTCCCGCAGGTCCTCCAGCTTAATGCACTGGCCCATCCCGGGCGGCCCCCTGGCCTGACTCCAAGGAGAATACCTCAGAGGTATTTTATTACACCTCTTGTAGTATGTTATGTTATACTACTGAATGTAATATATGTTACTCAATACTGTTGCTGATGAGGGTTTCTGAATCTTGATGAAAAAGACTCAAAGTCGTCCAGTCGTAACAAAGAGTTTATTAAGTAACTAAAACAATAATTTTGTGAGTTCTTTACTTTAATATTAATACTAACAATAAGGTTAACAAGATCTAAATACAGTAATTATGTTTAACTACACTAACACTCTGAGCTAATCTACACACCTGCTCTTGTCACAGTACAGCCAAAAGAAAGAAGGGAACAGAATGAGTCTGGGCTTTTATATCCCTGTTAGTGCTGCCCTCTAGTGATCATCTGATTCTCCTGATTGCACATTAACCCCTTATGTACATACACATACAGAGATCGCTACAGGAGGAGAGCTCCATGGATGCCACCGTAGTCACTGCACTTTCGGGACTGGTGTGTGTACAACATATTTTCACACAACCATTATGATGCCTCTGACACTTTCTTCTGCAATGCGGGCTGGCCTCCAGGCCTTTTGTCCATCTCTCCAGGCATCCCCCCCCCCTTATGGCACTCACTCACCCTCCCCCCATGGGCATGTCCCTGGAGCTGTGTCCCATCCCCAGGGTATTCGGATGTTGTGTGTGTGGTGTTGCCTCTTGCATTGTGCAACCAGGCATCAGGATGTGATTTGGATGCTAGGCAATGACTCCCACATGCTACATGGCCTGCCCACCCACGGGAATCCACTTGGCATCTGTGACATGCTCATTTAACCACGATTGTCAATTCCCTGTTAGCAGTTGCCTCGCAGCCAGAGGTCTCAGCAGTTGGGCGGGGTATGGGTGGTCGTTGGGGCAGACGGGCAGGGTAAGGAGTTGCACCCGGATCGGGTACACATGATCCAGGAGTTGGCATGGTGATGCCGCGAGCGGTTGCCACCAGGTTGCCCCCTCCCAGCGTATATATTGCCCCCCCCCCCCCCATGGAGGCCCAGCCCTGCAGAGGGTCCTCCAGCCCCAGCAGAGGAACCACCCGCCCCCGCAGAGCACTGGGGTGGCAAGCCCAGCACCCCCGGGCTCTTTGCCTTAGAGCAAAGATGGCTACTCACCTCGGCTCCACACAGAAGCCCTTCCACCAGGTTCACGTTTTTCATAAGGTGTGCTAATTGGCGCCAGCGTGAGCACTTGCTGGGGAGGTCGCTGAATCGCGAGAGGCCATTGGATATAGGGTCGCTCTCGTTAATTGTATGGAAATAGGGCTTAGTGGTGATCATTCGTTTCTCGCCACGCTATAGCGAGATCCTGATTTCGCCTACGGGAGCGGACCGGTTGCATCGCCTGGCGTAGATACATTTTTGGCCTCTCGCGCTATTCACCGACCTCGTTATGCTTGAGCAAGAGCGCAACGAGGCTGGGGAATTGCGCCCAGAGTTTCTGTGAGACCAGTTGGCTCACAGTGTGACAAGCGTCCAGGGAGTGTGGTGGCGGTGGGGTGGGGGGAAGGGTCATAGGGGGTGCAATGATGAGAGATCAATGGAAGTTGCTTTGGTGCCACCTTATACTTGGTTTTGGAATGTGGTGTTTCTGAGCAAAGTTCACCTATTAGTTTACATCTACTACATGTTACCATGAATATTAGAATATAAAGTATGGTAAATTGAGTCATCTTTATGAATTTGAGGGCAGCACGGTGGCACAGTGGTTAGCACTGTTGCCTCACGTTGCCGAGGTCCCAGGTTCGATCTTGGCTCTGGGTCGCTGTCTGTATGGAGTTTGCACATTCTCCCCGTGTTTACATGGGTTTCACCCCTACAACCCAAAGATGTGCAGGCCAAGTGGATTGGGCATGCTAAATTGCCCCTTAATTGAAACAAATGATTTGGGTACTCTAACTTTATTTTTAAAAATCATTACAAATTTGTATGATGTGGTTGGGTTGAAGGAGTAGTGTAATATAATTCATTTTTCTAGTTTAAAAAATGTTTCATTCTTTTGTTAAAGTATCTAACTTATTCCTGTAACTTATTTTGAAACAAAAAAATAAAAGTTAGTGATTTTGGCCAATTTTAACAGTGTCATAGAGCGATAGTAAAAGGTGCTAGATAATATTCATGGCTTCGTTGAAAATGACCTTAATTCTGTCCAGCAGCACCATCTTATGGTGATCAGCACTCTTGCGTTGAACATGGCTTACAACAGTGACTTACTGGAGACGATTGGTTGAGAAACTGACAGGATCAGATCGAACACCCCAGTCAATTATATTTGTGACTGAACTCATTTTCCTGCCATGAGGTTTAAGTTGAAACTACCCTCATGTTCGCTGCTATTGTAGGTTTTCACACATTCTCACAATGCACCACAAGCGTTTCAATGTTTTATGCAGGTTAACATAAGAGATTTCATTGGTGAATCATTGAGGTATTATTGAGCTGTAAAGAAACAGATTCAGGGAATCAGAACAGGTTAAAATGACTTTGCTCTCAAATTTCATATCATCTTGCTTCTTTGGCCTAACATAGATTATCATCGTTGATCTGTACAAATAACTTGGATTTGTGTTTCGGGTTAAATTGAGAGGCTTTGTAGAAGAAGTGAACACAACTTTGAATTACACCTCAAAACCAAAATACAGGGTGCAATTGAAGGGCCTCATAGCCCCCGACTTGGTGACGTGGCAAGGCCGTTAAATCTCGCAAGAGGCCTCTCGTGAGATTTGTGATGCTCGGAACGCCTCGTGAGATCTAACGAGATTTCGTGAGACGTCGCAATCTGGCTCTCACCCTCACTGGGCAAGATCCAGATATACATATTTAAGTAAGTCATTAGTATCATTTAAATATTAAGAGAGTCTGAGAAAGAGGTGGGGGAGCCTCAGCGACTCCATAGTGGGGTGTCCTCACTTGGGGAATGTTGTGTGCAGGAGTGGGGGTAACATTCCCCATGGGTCACCCTTCCAAAATGGCGGCCGGATCTCTGATGAGCCAGTCTCGACAGCGAGTTCAGCTCCCCACCGCTGAAAAAAATTCTAAGTGTACCTCGATTGGGGCAAAACTCCCCAAGGCCCCAAAAAATGACTAAGGGCTGGATTCTTCCGCCTCTCCCACCGCAAAATCGGCAAGGGCAAGACACAGACAATGGAGAAGTCCATTGACATCAGGTGGGATTCCACGGTTGCCGGGCGGGCGCAGCCGGAGAATCCCGCCAAAAGTATGGTAAATACCGGTGTGGGCTCACCGAAAAAAGCCGACGAGAAACACCCCACCAAACTTGCCCAAAATGAGACTTGGAAATTTTCCCGTTAAAATCGAGCCCACAATGTTTGCAGATCAGCAGAAGGATTTGGCGTGTACGTTTCATAATAAATAGTCTGAAATTGTCTTTGAATATATGCTCAGCATTTGAGTTTCATGTAGCAGTGAATTAGTGATTGAACCAAATACTTTGTAATTATTTCCGATAAAATAAAGGATTTGCTAGATAATTCAGCTCCCTTGAAAGAGATATGAACTCTTCAAAAATAATCATTCATTCAGTTTATTCAAAATAGTGCAGTGTTTTTCTCATTGATTTACTCACTGTCAGTACAATTACACAGCGTCAATTACTCTTTTGTTTTGCTATTCATGTATAGTGATGCTGCATTGACCATGGTCTCAACCTGTGAACATATTTCAGTTTTAACAGTGAAGCTCTGTTTTACGCTGCTTTGCCACGTTACCACCCTGCATTACCAAACTGTAGAGTGATTGGCTGGAGAGGCTGTGAGCTAAGAATGTACACAGCACTCATACACTTTATCACCGAGAAATAGTTGAGGGAGAACAGGTAAGTTTGAAAATATCGCTAGA
This sequence comes from Scyliorhinus canicula, assembly GCF_902713615.1. Taxonomy (NCBI): domain Eukaryota; kingdom Metazoa; phylum Chordata; class Chondrichthyes; order Carcharhiniformes; family Scyliorhinidae; genus Scyliorhinus; species Scyliorhinus canicula. The sequence continues at coordinate 178,583,378 of NC_052152.1, forward strand.
AATACTTGGGCAAAGCCAACTATAAGCCACTCATAATGAATAGATGCATACAAGTAAGAACAGGAAATGATGGAAAATTCAGTAAGCCAGGCAGCATCTGTGGAGAGAGAAACAGAATTAAGGTTTCAGTTCGGTGACTTTTCATCAGAACTGGTCAGATGCTCACGGGACAAGGTTGCTGATCTTCTTAATGGTGTTATGTGTGCAGAATGAAGGGAGGTGCCCCCTACTACAGACTGGAAGAGCTTGTAAAAGGGTGAGGGTTGTGGCTACTTAGAAAGCCAATAGCAAAGTCTGTCCTTTGCTTCAGGCACAGCAGATCACATTGCAATTGGTTGCAGATGTCCAAGATGCCTGCCTGAAGAAGCGCTGCTTCCTAAGGCACTGATCCTCAGACAGGACAAGGAATGTTCCTCTGGGACAGTATACTTTGTGAGCTGTCATGGCCTTATATAATCAGCACTCTGGTGCCTTCTGAGTGATGCTACTTTCTGAGGTGCCTGCAGTTGTTCACATTTCTGAGACTATTGCAGCTCTTCCACTCTCAGTTTTAGTATCATCTTGATTTAGTTGACATTTATATGGCACTAGTTGAAGAAAAGTATCCAGACTAATATTCTCCCCTGAACTGACAACACCAAAGCAGATTATTGTTTACCAGACTGATATTCATGCCAATATGTAACCCCCTAAGACATTAGCTTTTATCTTCTGCAATAACCTTTCATGTGGCACTTTATCAAATGCCTTCTGGCAATCCAAGTATAGCACATCGACTGGTTCCTCTTTATCCACAGGTTACTTCCTCAAAGAACTCCAATAAGTTGGTTAAACAAGATTTCCTGTTCACAAAACCATGTTGACTTTGCCTGATTACCCGAACATTTTCCAAGTGCTCTGCTATAACTTCTTTCATAAGAGCTTCTAACATTTTCCCTATGACAGATGTTAGGCTAACTGGCCTGTAACTTCCCACTTTCTATCTTGTTCTCTTTTTGAATAATGGAGTTACATTTGCTATCTTCCAACGTAATGGGACCTTCCCCCAATTTAAGAAGTTTTGGAAGCTTAAAACCAGGGTTCAACTATCTCACTAGACACTTCTTTTAAGACCCTAGGATGAAGTTCATCAAGACCCAAGTTCTTGTCAGCCTGCAGCTCCAACAATTTACTCAGTGCTATTTCTCTGGTGACTGTAATTTTCCTTAGTTCCTCACTTCCTTCCATTTCTTGGTTTATAGTTGCTTCCGGGATATTACTTTTTAGTGAAGACTGATACAAATATCTATTCAATTCATCTGCCATCTCTTTGTTTTCCATTATCAAATATTTATATTATATTACTAAATAATTATAGAAACTCTTACTATCTTTTTATATTTCTGGATAGCTTTCTCTCATAATCTAAGGGTAAGATTTTAAGGATGGCGAGCGATCATCACCATTATCCTCTTAGTTCACCATCTCTCTCAGCCTTCTCTGCTCATCACTGTTATGCTTCCTCCCAATTGCCCTCTCTTTCAGTCCTTTGTCATCTCTGCTGCTACAGCCTCTCAGGGGCCTCCTCTCCCAATCCTCTTCAATCTTCACTGTTACCCTCCCTCTTGATTGCCCTCTGCTATTACCATATCACCCCGTCCTCTCTCCCAACCCTCTCCAATGGCCTCAATTACTGTCCTCCTTGATCGACTACTCTCCCAATTTTCTTGCATCTCCGCAATTATCCTCAATCCCAATTGACCTCTAATCTCTCATCCTTCTTCAATCGTTCTTGTTATCCTTCTTCCTGATTGAGTCCTCTCCTGTTCTTTTTTTAAATAAATTTAGAGCACCCAATTATTTTTTTTTCCAATTAAGGGGCAATTTAAAGTGGCCAATTAACCTACCCTGCACATCTTTGTGTTGTGGGGGTGAAACCCACGCAAACACGGGGAGAATGTGCAAACTCCACACGGACAGTGACCCAGAGCCGGGATCGAACCTGGGACCTCGGTGCCGTGAGGCAGCAATGCTAACCACTGCAGAACCATGCTGCCCCTCCTGTTCTTTTTAAGGAGTGCAAATGCAGTTTTGCCAACAACACAGAAGCCAAATCGTCGAGGGCCTTTCCCCAGCAAGCTGCCTATTAGATGTTGGCAATTTGCTGGTTTAATGATAATGAAACCTCAAAGCCAATGTCAACTCAGACCATTTAGGTTGAAGGATCGCTCTCACTTTTGGACGATTTTGGATGGAAACAACTTATTGCCCAAAGCTATTTGTCCTTAAGTTGGTAGAATTGGCACAAATGGCATGATCAGTTGATTGCGACCATACTCTGTCATCTGATAAAAGAGGTGCGCTGGGTTTTGTAGATTTTCACTGGGTATCTGAACAACATACTGGGTATCCGAATCTCACAGTTAACCCCGAGACAGCTCTTCTTGGAACCCATTAAGGTTGACTTTTACAAGGTCAAAAGGTCTGGAATCAGTATAATTAATATTACTGATCCACGTTTATGCAATTATTAGGTCAAAATCTTGATGTTGCGATGGATAAGCTCATCCAGGGCAGCTTTACCAAGGAAATCCATTTGATTCTTACCTGTCCCTGATACTCTAGAAACCCAAAGGCCTCCTTGAATTGAGCATAGATGATTCAAGATAAAGCTTCAACCATGAATGTATTTTAACAGACTCCCCAGATATTTTCGCATCAATTCAGAACTTGTGGGAGTACACCATTGGATTATCTCAAGGCCTCTGTTAAATATACTTGTTAGATATTTGTAATATATGCTGCTGCTCCTGACACACTAAAGTACCATTTGTCAATAATGTGGTAATGGTAGCATTATAGTACTTTTCAAAATAGCTCACTTATGCAACTATGGAATAAAGAGAAAGCCAACGCAGAGAAAATTAGATAAAACAAACTGAATGCATTGCTAACATATCAAGATTGTAACACGGGTAGTTCCTGGCAAGAACATGTCAAAAAGTATTCATATGATTTTTTTTTGTTTTGCAAAGTGGATTCTTATGTATTACTGCTTTCTCCTGTTGGTTTAAAGTAGAATCATACAAATTTGGAACGTAACAGCAAAAGCACAGGACATTTGACCCATCAAGCCGTTTTTTCTTCTTCTACATGAACCATCTTGTCCAATATGATTCCCATTTATATCTAAGTGTATTTTTTTTTAAACACTGTTCAACACATGTGTTTCCTGTCCAAAAACCTCACTTCCTGTTGTCAGACGTTTTGGACACTCTTTTGCATCAACATTTACCAATGCAAAAACAGCAATTGCCATTTCATTTAGCGACATGATCGCGTCCTGATGTAGTTACATGCACTTGACCACTAGCTGGCTCTGTGGATTGATGTTTTGAAGTCTTTCTCCCAATTCCTTCATCATCTTGTCTAGTAATAAAACTTATATCAGTCAACCAACTACACAATAATATTCCTTCACGCTATTTTTTTAAGCAACTATCTGATTCGCTAATAAAATAATTTATGGGCTCTATGTTTTCTGGCAGAGAATTTCACATTCTAAATACATTTAGGCCCCAAATATCTTGGGTTGTGATTAGGCCTGACACACTGGGACCACACCTGACAACATCCTTCAGCTCTGACCTCTACTAGGGGCAGGCAAGCACAAGTCCCACTTCAAGTACATGCCTAGCATTCATCCACTCAATTCCCAGACATTTGCACCAACGTCTGCTAGATTGTGTTTTCTCTCCTGAATAAAAGGATCAATTAAGAAAAATGAAGATGTCTTCAGGCATGAAAACTACTTGCCCAGCCTGGACCCCACCGATGTGAATCTTTGTGTAAATCTGTCAGCCTTAACTCAATTGACATACTAACTGCCTCAGTAATGCCAACTTCTAACAGTGTCTTAGGGGCTGGTTTAGCTCACCAGGCTAAATCGCTGGCTTGTAAAGCAGACCAAGCAGGCCAGCAGCACGGTTCGATTCCCGTACCAGCCTCCCCGGACAGGTGCCGGAATGTGGCGACTAGGGGCTTTTCACAGTAACTTCATTGAAGCCTACTCGTGACAATAAGCGATTTTCATTTTCATTTTCAGAAGTGAAAATACCCAGTTTAGGAAGTCAAGCCCTCAGATCTATTTTCCTGATGACATTGGCCATGTGACAGGTGGAGAAAGACCTTTACATGAGAATCAAAAGGAAGCTTTGGAAGCAGTAGCGGCTTGGTGCAACTGGATACGTGCAATTTTTCCACCGATTGGTTGCCAGACCTAATATGGGAGACTAGCATATTCCTTGAGGAATTTCAGTGCCTTTGTGGAAATACATTTTTATCTAACTTTTTGCCATTTTCTTAAATATGTGCTTTCTAATTATATTGTGTTGTATTGAAAAATAATTGTGAATGACTACAGCAGTTCGGGTTACAGGCTGATTGTGAAGATCAGTGGGCATGCATTCCAATGGATAAATGGAACAGAAAAATCTCATGGTAAAGCAGTGTGCATTATCATATGTTTTGCATTGGAACCTTCCTTATAGATGGTTCTGGACGTTTTAAGTTTTGAAACAGCTGGGGGTAAATTTTCTCACTGACATTGTTCCCACAGGGGCATTTACATTGTGTGCTCATACCAGATTCCTCTCTCCACATTTTTTAACCACAGGCATTAAGCTATTTAAAACAAGTGCAGAGAGGCATTTAGTAGAAGCACATTAAGCATTCCTACGGAAATGATACTGGTTAGAAAGTATGTCCCTAGTTCCCTGTTAGCACAGACTAGACTGCAGGGAGACCTTAGGTTTTCAATCAGGGCTCTCTGGCCCTGAGGCATTGTAATGAGGTTATAATAGATGGTTACAGATTTGGGGATTTTTCTTATTTGTTGCAAACTTGCATTACCAATACTTTGCTTCAGTTGCTTTTTTTTAACTAAAGAAATGCATTTACAATGAGATAATTATTTACCTTGTAATCTCACACTGTGAGATTAGGATGAAGGTTCCTTAGATAATATCAATATTTGTTTAGATTCCTATGAAGCATATTAATAATTGAAAGATATCCAGGAGTGTATTGACATTTGCAGAGGGTAATTGGGAGCGTGTTCATATTTGAATGAATTCCAGAGAGTTGGTTTACAGGGGATTCCAGTGAATGTGTCAAAAGGGTAGCTGGGAGTGTGACATTTTTTGCAGGAATCCCCAACGAATGTGATGTCAATATAAATGGGAGATCTATCACGCAGAAAGCTTTGTAAATCAATTCTATTCTCTCCACTGTGACAAAGAAAACAAATGAAAACAATATGCAGTTAGGGTAAGGGCTGAATGCTGCAGATGAAATACTCGGCATCTGTACACCGCCTACTATTTGTGTACAAGTAGCATTAAAATTAAATGACCTTTGAACAGCTAGTTGCAGAACATCATAACAACTAAGTTGATGAAGACCTGTTTTGGGTTCCTATGGCATTGAATAACCTATGTTGAAATGGAATGTTGTCTATGAATTCCTTCAGTAATTTCTCCTATGAAAGACTGGTCTAACATTAGAATCCATTGGTTGAACCACGCACTATTGATTAAGGAGATTAGTAGTACTGGCTCAATGCTCAAGCCACTCACTCCCTGTTTGCATACCAATAATATATTGTTACTATTGTTACTTTTCAAATGCACTGTAATTACTCTGCAGCTGAAGATTTCATTTCAGATTAAAAGCTTTGTTTAAGACAATTGCAACTAATCCATAGCTATGTTACCAATATTTTGTTAGTGCAAGCCAGTTTACTTCACACTAATAAGCAATTCTATAGATTAAATCTTGTGCAAAAGGGAAAATCATCAGTAATACTCTCACCTTTTTTTTAAAAATACTTTTATTCTCCTCCTTTTTCACATTTACACCCAACAATAAACAACAATCAGTAACATAGAACATATAGAACATAGAACAGTACAGCACAGTACAGGCCCTTCAGCCCACGATGTTGTGCCGACCTTAACGAATGCAACGTCAACCTCCATATCAATAACAACGGTCCCATCCTCCCACCAAACCCCCCAAACATTAGTCCATTTGTTAACATAAACAAATGACAAAAAGGATAACACATCCAGTTCGCCTCCCCCCAACCCTCCCAGCCCCTCCTTTCCCGTAATGTTCGATGTAGTCCAATTCTCGAAAGTGCATGATGAATAACACCCATGAATTGTAGAACCCCTCCATCCTTCCCCTCAGTTCAAATTTGATCTTCTCAAGAGTAAAGAATTCCAGCAGGTCCCCCCACCACGCCAGGGCACAGGGTGGAGAGGTTGATCTCCACACTAACAAGATCCGCCTTCAGGCGATCAACGAGGCGAAGGCTACAACATCTGCCTCCGCACCCGTTTCCAACCCCGGCTGGTCCAATACCCGAATATGGCCTCACGAGGGCCCAGGTACAGTGTCACAAGCACCACTTTAGAGATTACCCCAAAAACCTACTTGAGCGGCTCCTCCTCGCCCTTGTAAAGTGTGCTCTATTTACCACCTTCAGCTGTATCAGCCCCAACCTCACACACGAGGTTGAGGCATTCACCCTCTGGAGCACCTCACACCAGAACCCCTCCTCCATACCCTCTCCCAACTCTTCCTCCCACTTTGCCTTGATCCCTTCCAGTGGTGCCTTCTCCTCCTCCAAAATAGCTCCGTAAACCGCCGATACTACCCCCTTCTCCAGTCCCCCTGTTGTCAGCACGTCCTCCAGCAATGTGGAAGCCGGCTCTACTGGGGAGCTCTGTATTTTCTTTCTGGCAAAGTCTCAAACCTGCATGTATCTAAATATTTCCCCCTGCTTCAGCCCATACTTTGCTCCCAGCTCCTTCAATCCCGCAAAACATCCCCAAGAATTAAATCTTTTTGTGTCCTAATTCCTTTCTCCTCCCATCTCCGAAAATTTCTATCCCACTTCCCTGGCTCAAATCTATGGTTCCCCCGAATCGGCATTTCCCTTGACCCTGCCCACCAACCCGAAGTGCTGTCGAAACTGCCTCCAAATTCTCAACAAAGCTAGTACTACCGGACTCCCCGAGTATCTCTGCGGGGCCATCGGGAGCGGCGCTGTTCCTAGCGTCTTCAATCCCAACACCCTACACAAGCTCTCCTCCATTCTGACCCATTGGGAGTCAATCCCTCTGACCCAGCTCCGTACCTTCTCCACATTCGCCGCTCAGTAATAATACATCAGGTTTGGAAGACCCAAACCCCCTGCCTGCCTTCCTTTCTGTCGTAGCACCTTTCTAATTCTGGCCACCTTCCCTCCCCATAAGAACGAGGTAATCATCCCTTCAATCTCTCTCAACAAATATCTTTGGAAGGAAAATCGACAAGCGTTGGAAAATAAACAGAAATAGGGGCAACACATTCATTTTAACCACCTGTACCCGACCCGCCAGTGACAGAGGGAGACCATCCCACCTTGCCAGATCAGCTTTCACTCTCCCCACCAAACTAGAAATGTTGTACCTATGGAAACCTCCCCAATCCCGAACAACCTGCACCCCCAGGTATCTAAAGTTAGTCCATGCCCTACGGAATTGCAGCCTCCCCACCCGTGCCCCCACCCCCGGCTGAGACACCACAAAATATTCACTCTTGTCTAGATTTAATTTGTACCCCAAAAAGGACCCAAACACCAGAAGCAGCTCCAGTATTCCCCATTGACACAATTGGTTCCGACACGTATAATAACAAGTCATCGGCATAAAAGGACACCCTATGCTCTATCCCCCCTGCACTATCCCTTTCCATACACCCAAACGTCTTAATGCGATGGCCAATGGCTCAATCGCGAGTGCAAGCAGCAAGGGGGACATAGGACATCCCTGGCTAGTCCCACGGTGGAGAGGAAAGTATTCCAAGTTGATGTTATTTGTGTGGACACTCGCCCTCAGCTCCTTATATATTAGCTTTACCCAATCCACAAATCTTGGTCCAATCCTAAACCTCTCCTGAACCCCAATTCTACCCAGTCAAATGCTTTCTCGGCGTCCAATGCCACAACCACCTCTGTTCCCTTCCCTTCCGCAGGTTCCATAACCATGTTCAATACCATCCTAATGTTTGAAAAGAGCTGCCTCCTTCTCATAAACCCCGTCTGATCTTCACCAATCACCTTCGGGAGGCACTTCTCTAGCCTACCAGCCAGTACCTTCGCCAATGTCTTTGCGTCCACGTTTAAAAGTGATATGGGCCTATACGACCCACACTCCATTCAGATCCTTGGCCGGGATTCTCCGGTATCCGGCAGGGTGGGCTGTACCGGCTCCGAGGAGTGGCGTGAACCACTCTGGCGTCGGGCCGCCGGGAAGGTGCGGAATCCTCCGCACCTTAGGGGGCTAGGCCGGCGCTGGAGTGGTTGGCGCCATGCCAACCGGTGCCAAAGGGCCTCTGCCGGCCGGCGTGAATTGGCGCATGCACAGGAGCGCTAGCGTGTTCCCAGAACCGCTGCCATGATTCCTGCGCATGGGGTTTCTTCTCTGCACCGGCCATGGCGGAGCTTTACACAGGCCGGCACGGAGGGACAGAGTGCCGCCACGGCACAGGCCTGCCCGCAGATCGGTGGGCCCTGATCGCGGGCCAGGCCACCGTGGGGGCCCCCCGCGCCCTCACCCCCCTCCGGGGCGGGATCCCCCCGTGCCCCCCCCAAAGACTCAGCAGGCCGCCCTCAGAGCCAGGTCCCGCCAGTACGGACCTGGTCTAATCCGGCAGGACTGGCCGAAAACGGGCGGCCACTCAGCCGATCGGGGAGCGGAGATTCGCAGGGGGGGGGGGGGGGGGGGCACTGCCAACGGCCCCCAACCAGCGCGCCGCGATCCCCACCCCAGCCAAAAAACCGGTGCCGGAGAATTCGGCAGCCGGCGGCGGGGCGGGATTCACACCGCCCCCCCACTCCCGGCGATTCTCTGACGTGGTGGGCCGGGGGGGGGGGGGGGGGGGGGGGGTTGGAGAATCCCACCCCTTATCTTTCTTAAGTAACAGGGAAATCAATGCCTGCCCCAAAGTTTGTGGTAACACCCCCTTCCCTATCGCCTCCTCAAACTACTCCCACCATCAGCGGTACCAGCTTATCTTTGAATTTTTTATAATATTTAACCGGAAGCCCATCCGGCCCTGCCACTTTCCCCGACTACATCCTCCTAATTGCATCTTTTATCTCCTGCTCCACTATCGCCCCCTCTAATGTGGCCCTGTCCCCCTCCCCTAACCTCGGGTACTCCAGCCCATCTAAAAATTCCTGCATCTCCCGGCCTCCCCCAGGTGGCTCTGACCTGTACATCCTCTCATAGAATTCTTAAAGACCGTGTTAATTTGATCTGGAGCTACCTAATACTCTCACCTTTAAGGCTAGTTCGAAGGTTAGAAGTCACCATGCTGAGAAAGGAATAAAGTAAACCCTCTGGACTAAGAATCACTTTGGGCTGATTCTGAGAGGATTAAATGTCTACTTAAAGGACATTGCAATGTATGCCTGTGAAGTGTATTTGATAGCTGCGCTAAAAAGAAGAAGGGAAGGTATTCCATTCTGTAGTTTGATATATAAGTTTCCTACAAAGATAGTATTTAGTCAATGCTTTGAGTGTTTTGTTACAGTAAACATCTTAAAACATGAAATCTTCTTGTGTCATCCTTCCAGGTATTGACTGGATGTTCAAAATTCTTTTTTCAGGTTATCCGTCTCTAGGGAGTTTGAAACAACATGAGCACAGACTGCTTCAATATCTGATCAGTTACAAATGGAACTGAAAATTGATGAAACTGCAGAAGATGTTTGAGCCCTGGGCCCTGCCATGAGGAACTCCAGCAGTAAAATCCTGGGCCTGAGATGATTTCCCTCCAACAACCACAAACCATCTTCATCTGTGTTGGACATGATTCTAGCCAATGGAGAATTTCCCCCTCCTCGCATTGACTTCAATGGTTTAATGTCAGTTTCTGTAAGTAGGCAACATGTGTTACAGAAATCGGCACTCCATTGCTTTCTGCCCCAACAAAATTTGGGAATCTTGATGTGCATGGTTGTTACAATAATTATATTGTCGCTGCATTAATATAGTCATACGCCACATTCTCACGTCTACTGTGGAAAATTGAGAGGAGGGCCTGAGGCCAGCAGACCTGACACAGCCTTCGGTCACGAATGGAAAAATCATACACAGCACACTGAACTCAGTTCCAAATTAGCTCCTTCCATTTCCTGAAACATTGACCTTGCAGCATAATTCCATGGCAATGGATAGGAAATTTAGTAACAGCAAATAAGCTGCAGTGTAGAATCAAGAAGGCCTTAGAGACAGGAAGTTTTGTTAAATGTTTTAGAAAGGGGAACTCAGCAAGACAGAACGATAATCAACTGAAGAGGTTACTGAGAAACTAGGACAAGGATATTGGTAAGTGGAGTGTGGGTGAATTCACTCCCAGTCCACAACATTATCTGGTCAAGCACTAAAAAGTAAAACATTAATCATAGAATCCCTACAGTACAGAAGGAGGCCATTCAGCCCATCGCGTCTGCATCAATCCTCTGAAAGAGCACCCTACCTAGGCCCACTCCCCTGCCCTATCCCTGTAACCCCACCTAATGTTTGTACACAAAGTGGTAATTGAGCACGGCCAATCCACCTAACCTGCACATCTTTGGACTGTGGAAGGAAACCAGAGTACCTGAGGGAACACTCACAGACACGGGGAGAACATGCAAACTCCACACAGTCACCTGAGGTCACAATCGAACCAGGGTCCCTGGTGTTGTGAGGCAACAGTGCTAACCACTGTGCTGCCTTTATTATAACTTTATTATACTTTTTCCCTTTATTATACTCTTTGTATTGAGATCATCTGAAATTCGGTAAGGAGTCACACTTGCTAACAAATTTTAAAACTTTGAGACATAGAAAACAGTAAAGAAATAGTAAGCTATTCGGCCTTCAAGCCTGCTCCACCATTCAATACAATCATTGCTGATCTTTTGTCTCAATGCCATGCTCTCCCCATACCCCTTAGCACTTTAGAATCTAGAAATCTATTTATTTCCTCTTAAATATATTCAGCAGCTATGCTCTGCAGCCTTCTGGGATAGAGAATTTCATAGGTTCACTCAGAGGTGGATTTATAATGAAACACGCATGCCTCGGCACAGGGCACAGACACCCCCCCCCCCCCCCCCCCCCCCCCCACACCAGGCTGGTGCACTGGGCATCCATCAATTTGAGCCTATCTGCAGCAAATGCAGAATGAAGTCAGATTCTGATCACTGAGTCTGAAAGTGCAGGAAAACTGGTAAATAATGGTTAACTTGAGACGCGTGTATGAGCGCGAAACCATGACGAGATGTGAGAGAGCAGCTGGTGAGATTTGCGAATCAATTCCTGAGGAGCCAAGCAGGTGGTCAGGTTTGCGCTGGGTGCCAGCATTAGCGGATCTAGGCCAGCAACAGGCAGGCGACAATGCACCAAGGTGAGGGAGAGAGAGGTGCGCCGGTCACAACGAGTGAGGCAGTCTGCCTTGAAGACCCCAGGTGAGTGAGATTGTGAGAATGGAAGAGTGTGAGGGGTGGGGAGAGACACTGAGAGAATGGGGTGGGGGTGGGTGAGTGTGAGGGTGCGGAGGGAGGAGTGTACATGAGGATGCAGACCTGAAGGGAGGGAGAGTGTGTGAAGGCCGGGTTTCATTATGGAGGGAGAGCTTGTGATGTGGTTGAGGGTCCACGGGAAGTGAGAGTTTGTGAGTTTGTGAGGGGAATAGGCAGGAGGAGAATAGATTGAGTGTTGTTTGAAATCCATGATTAGAATCATAGCTTCATAGTTAAAAGATTAATCCAATTTTTGGAGAGCTTGAATCTGACAGTATAAAACAACACCTGCTCTTTCGGACAGTTCATTAGCTGACTAAAATCAAGATCAATTTAGCAATTTGAAACATCGCTATCAATCTGGCAGTTCAAAAATGCAGAAAATTGAAGGGGAAGCAAGAGGATGAAGTCTAGGCAAAAGGACAGTTTGATATTTTACTTTAAAAAGTTTGAAGTATTGAACAGTCCATAAATTGCACATTCATCCTCATCCAAAAGTATGCGTGAATTATCTGATGACTTAGACTTGCCGATCTCTGGAGATACCTCATCACCTGAAAAGGTTGAACAGAAAGTGGACTCTAAAATGACAATGGAGCTACAAGATATTGCTCATTCTTTTGTTGAAGTGAGGGTAGAAATCTACCCTGAAGACAGTGCCTTATGGCCAAAATCTGTTCCACTGGGTATGATGGAATATTTCAGACTAAATAAACCAGAAAACATGGATAACGTGGAAAATTTGAGAAAAGAGTTGGAGGTTGCAGACCAAATCAGGTTAGAAGTTTTCAAAAGTCCCATTTTCTGAGGGTGAAGAGAAATGGGATGAAGGAAATTAGAAATTGGTTGATTCTTTTTCAGAAATCTCCAAGGCAGTCCAGAGTTATGTTCGCAGATTGTTCCCTGAACGTAATAAAGGAAGCAAGCATTCGTTGATGTATAATCTAACTGGAGAAATGTTGGAAGAGATATTGCTGTTCAATTTGTGTATTTTTGTGGCATCTGCCTTTTCATTCTGTGTCGTGAAGATGACAGAGATAAAGGTTAATGTGGGGCTCCACGCACTGTAAATCCACCTCTGGGTTCACTAAATAGCTTACCCTGTATCCTGAGATTTCCCTAGCCAGAGGAAACAACACCTCTGCATCCAACTGGTCCAGCCCTGTCAGAATTTTATACATTTCAATGAGGTCCCGTCTCATTCCTCTCAATTTCAGTGACTACAAGCCTTCTTGACCTAATCTCTCCTCATGCAACAATCCTGTTATCCCAGGAATCAGCCTGGTGAACCTTCACTGCACTCCCTCTATGGGAAGTATTTCCTTTCTTAGGTAAGGAGGCCAAAACTGCACACAATACTCCAGGTGTAGTCTCACCAAGGCCCTGTGCTCAAGACCTCTCACAGTGAAGGCCAACATACCATTTGTCTTCTTAACTGCTTACAGCGCGTACATACTTGCTTTCAATGATTGGTGTACATCAACATTTCCCCATCTATCATCATTCAAATAATTCTCTTCCATTCTGTTTCTCCTACTGAAGTGGATGACTTCACACTTATCCACATTATCGTGCGTCTGCCATGTATTTGCCCATTCACTAAGGGGCAGGATTCTCCGACCCCCCGGCGGGTCGGAGAATCTCCTGGGGCCGGCGTCAATCCTGCCCCCGCCGTGTCCCGAATTCTCCGCCACCCGAGATTCGGCAGGGGCGGGAATCGCGCTGCGCCGGTCGGCGGGCCCCCCGCGTCGATCCTCCGGCCCGCAATGGGCCGAAGTACCGCCGCTGACAAGCCTCTCCCGCCGGCGTGAATTAAACCACCTACCTTACCGGCGGGAGCAGGCGGGGCGGGCGGGCACCGGGGTTCTGGTAGGGGAGCGGGGCGATCTGAACCCGGGGGGGGCCTCACGGTGGCCTGGCCCGCGATCGGGGCCCACTGATCGGCGGGCGGGCCTGTGCTGTGGGGGCACTCTTTTTCTTCTGCCTTCGTCATGGTCTTCACCATGGCGGAGGCGGAAGAGACCCCCCTCCCCTGCGCATGCGCCGGGAGGACGTCAGCAGCCACTGATGCTCCGGCGCATGCGCGGACTTATGCTGGCCAGCGAAGTCCTTTCGGCCCGGGCTGGCATGGCACTAAAGGCCGTTCACGCCAGCCGGCAGAGTGGGAACCACTCCGGCGCGGGCCTAGCCCCTCAATGTGAGAGCTTGGCCCCTAAAGGTGCAGAGACGTCCGCACCTTTGGGGCGGCCTGACGTTGGAGTGGTTCACGCCACTCCAACACGCCGGGACCCCCCCGCTCCGCCCGGCCAACTTGTCTAAACCACCTTGAAGCCTCTTCACATCCTCCTCACCACTCATATTCCCACCAAGTTTTGTGTCATCAGCAAACTTGGAAATATGACATTTGGTTCTCTCATCCAAATCATTGATATATATTGTGAATTTCTGGGCCCCAAGCTCTGATCCCTGTGGTACCCCAGTAGTCACTGCCTGGCACTCTGAAAAAGACAAATTTATTCCTACTCTGTTTCCTGTCTGCTAACCAATTCTCAATCCATGCCAATATCCACCCCGATCACATGTGCTTTGATTTTGCAAACTAATCTTTTATGTGGGACTTTATCAAAAGCTTTCTGAAAATCCAAACGCACCACATACACTGGTTCTCGCTATCTATTCTGCTAATTACATCCTCAAAAACCTCCAGCAGGTTTGTTAAACATGATTTCCCTCTCATAAATCCATGTTGACTTTGCCTAATCTGTTGATAATTTCGAAGTGTTCTATTATCGCATGCTTTATAACAAATCTTAACATTTTCCCCACTACTGATGTTTGACTAACAAGTCTGTAATTCACTGTTCTCTCTCTCCCTCCTTTTTTAAGTAGTAGGGTTACATTTGCCACCCTCCAATCTGCTGGGGCTGTTCCAGAATCTGCAGAATTTTGGAAGATGATAACCAACACATCCATTATTTCCATGGCCATCTCCTTTAGTACCTTGCGATGTAGATTATCAGGTCCTGGGATTTATTAGCTTTCAGCCCCATTAATTTCTCCAACACTATCATTCTGGTAATGCTAATTTCCTTCAATTCCTCTTGTCCTTCAACAATCGTCATTAGAGGTCGTGGGATTGGAAGGTGCTGCCTAAGGAGCTGCGGCAAGTTCCTGCAGTGCATCTTGTAGATGGTACACACTGCTGCTACTGTGCATTGGTGGTGGAGGGAGGGAATTTTTGTGGAAGGGGTGCCAATCAAGCGGGCTACTTTGTCTTGGATGGTGTCGAATTTGTAGAGTGTTGTTGGAGCTGCGCCTTGTGCCTTGTAGATGGTGGACAGACTTTGGGGAGTCAGCAGGTGAGCTAGTCACTGCAGGATTCCTAGCCTCTGACCTGCTCTTGTAGCCACAGTATTTATATGGCTAGTCCAGTTCAGTTTCTGCTCAATGGCAACCCTCAAGATGTTGATAATGGGGGATTTAGTGATGGTTAGGCCATTGAATGTCAAGGGGCGATGGTTTGATTCTCTCTTATTGCAGATGGTCATTGCCTGGCACTTGTATGGTGCAAATGTTACTTGCCACTTGTCAGCCCAAGCCTGGATATTGTCGGGTCATGTTTGCATTTGTACATGGGCTGCTTCAATGTCTAAGGAGTCGTGAATGGTGCTGAGCATTGTGCAATCATCAGCGAACATTCCCACATCTGACCTTATGTTGGGAGGAAGGTCATTGATGAAGCAGCTAAAGAAGGCTGGGCCTAGGACATTATCCTGAGGAGCTCCTGGGACTGGGATGACTGACCTCTAGCAACCACAACTATGTTCCATTGTGCCAGGTATGACTCCAACCAGTCGAGGGTTTCCCCCCGATTCCCATGACAGTTTAGCTAGGGCTCCTTGATGCTCAACCAAATGCTTGCCTTGATGTCGAGAGCAGTCACTCTTTTTTTTGATTTTAGATTACCCAATTATTTTTTTTCAATTAAGGGGCAATTTTAGCTGGCCAATCCACCTATCCTGCACATCTTTGGTTTTTGGGGGTGAAACCCACGCAGTCACGGGGGGGAATGTGCAAACTCCACATGGACAGTGACCCAGGGCCGGGATTCGAACCCAGATCCTCAGCGCCGTAGGCAGCTAACCACTGTGCCACCGTGCTGCCCATCGAGGGCAGCCACGCTTACCTCACCTCTGGCATTGAGCTCTTTTGTCTATGCTCGAACCAAGGCGGCAATGAGATCAGGAGCTGAGTGGCCCTGAAGGAACGCAAACTGCGCGTCAGTGAGAAGGTTATTGCTAAATTTGTGCCACTTGATAGCACTGATGATGGTCTCTTCCATTGCTTTTACTGATGATTGAGGGGAAATTGGCCATATCGGATTTGTCCTGCTGTTTGTGCACAGGACATACCTGGGCAATTTTCCACATTGCCGGGTAGATGCCAGTCTTGCAGCTGTACTGGAACAGCTTGGTTAGGGGCGTGGCAAGTTCTGGAGCACAAGTCTTTAGTACTACTGCCAGAATATTAGAATCCATAGAATCCCTACAGTGCAGAAGGAGGCCATTCGGCCCATTGAGTCTGCATTGACCAGTCAAAAGAACACTCTATCTAGGCCCACTCCACTGCCCTAGCCCGTAACCTCAAACATTCATCATGGCCAATCCATCTAACCTGTACATCTTTGGACACTGTAGGGCAAATTAGAATGACCAATCCCTAACCTGCATATCTTTGGACTGTGAGAAGAATCTAGAGAACCTGGAGGAAGCCCACATAGTCACGGGAAGAATGTGCAATTTCCACACAGTCACCCAAGGCTGGAATCAAACTCGGGTCGCTAGCACTATGAGACAGCAGTGCCAATCACTGTGCCGCCATGCCTCTCTGTCAGCGTCCAGAACTATTGCAGTGTCCAGTGCCTTCAGCCGTTTGTTGATATCACATGGGGTGAATCTAATTGGTTGAAGACTGACATCTATGATGCTGGAGACCTCTGGAGGAGACTGAGTTTAATAATCAACTCAGCACGTTTGGCTTTAGCCTTGCCTTTTGCACAGATGTGCTGGGCTCCTTCATCATTGATGATGGGGATATTTGTGGACCCTCCTCCTCCAGTGAGTCATTTAATTGTCCACCACCACTCATGACTGGTTATGGCAGGACTGCAGAGCTTAGATCGGATCCGTTGGTTGTGGGATCACTTAGCTCTATCACTGGCTGCTTATGTGTTTGGCATGCAAGTAGTCCTGTGTTGTAGCTTCACCAGGTTTCAATATGTGTGGTGCTGCTCCTGGCCTGCCCTCCAGCACTCTTCATTGAACCAGGATTAATCCCCTGGTTTGGTAATAATGGTAGAGTGGAGGATATGCCAGGTCATGAGGTTACAGATCGTGGCTGATGACAATTCTGCTGCTGCTGCTGATGGCCCACAGCGCCTCATGGATGCCCAGTCTTGAGTTTCTAGATCTTTTTGAAGTCTATCCCATTTAGCCCGGTGGTAGTGCCACACAACACGATGGAGGGTATCCTCAATGTGAAGACGGGACTTTGTCTCCACAAGAATTGTGCAGTGGTCACTCCTACGGATACTATCATGGACAGATGCATGTGCAGCAGGCAGGTTGGTGAAGATGAGGTCCAGTATGGTTTTCCCTTTTGTTGATTCCCTCACCACCTGTTGCATACCCAGTCTAGCAGATATGTCCTTCACGACTTGGCCAGTTCAGTCAGTAATAATGTTATCCAGCCACTCTTGGTGAAGAACATTGAAGTCCCCTACCCAGTGTACATTCCTGCCACCTTTAGTGCTTCTTCCAAGTGGTGTTCACATGTAGGCCAGACGAGATAAGGATGACAGATTTCCTTCCCCAAAGGACATTAGCTGTTTTTTTCATGACAATCGACAATGGTTTCATGATCATTATTAGACTTTTAATTCCAGATATTTATTGGATTCAATTTCCACCATTTGCTGTGGCGGGATTCAAACCTGGGTCCCCAGAGTATTACCCTGAGTTTTGTTATAAATTTAGAGTACCCAATTATTATTACTTTTTCCAATTAAGGGGCAATTTAGCGTGGCCAATCCACCTAACCTGCACCGAAGGAGGCTTCTTAGCCCATCATGCTGTGCAGATTATTCTGAAAGAACAGTTAATTAGTTCCACGCACCCGCTGTTTCCCCAAAGCCCTGAATATTTTTTTCTCTTACAAGACAATCGCATTTTGAGTCTTCGACCGCCTTTCAAGCAGTGCATTCCAAATCATGACACCTCACTGTGCAAAGGTTTGCAGTGTGCAGTGCAAAGCAACAAGTTATTTCTGAAATCCTTTCTCAAGATATTATAATTTCACCACAACTCGCATAAATTGAGATCTGTCAAGTAATTAAAAGGGATTGCTCTGGGGGTGGAATTGAAATGCAGGGGAGCAGCACGAAACACAATTACGAATTTTCCCAAAGAGCTGGATTTCACACGTGATGAGGAGATAATTTTATTACTGTAATCTAAGTAGTGGCTTTTATTGCAATTGCCAAAACATACCATTACACACAGACCTCTGGTAGTCAATTGAGATGCTAAGTAAGAGTGGAGACAACTAATTCAATGTATATTTTGCTTACATTCAATGGGAATATATCAAGTTGAAATCATCAAGGATGGGAAGTTATGAGGTAGAGACACCATGGAAGAAAGTAACAACAGAAAAATCACTACTTGCATATTCAATGATGGCTGAAAGATTCTGGCTATAGCCTATACTATTCTTATCCTTACTTCTTTACAAAGTAGGATGCATCCCATTTAAACCAGAGGACTTTTTAAGCACCTCGTCTTTATCAATTTTTTCCAAATCAATTTCTCTATGCCTTCCTATTTTACTGTGACCTTCACTGACAGCATCCTCTTTTGTTATGACAGATGAAAAGTATTTATTTAGCACACCAGCCCTGACTTTTTGCCTTGTTCTTTATTCAGTTATGGGATGTGAGAGCCATCAGCAATGCCAGCATTTGTTCCCAGCCTTGAGAAAATGGTGATGAACCGCTGCAGTTTGTGTGGTGATGGTACACGGACAGCGTTATGAGGGAGGGAGGGAGTTCCAGAGTTTTGACCAAGTGCTGATGAAGGAACGGTGATATATTTCTGAGTCAGAATGGTGTGCGACTTGGAGGGGGAATTTCAGGTGCTGGTCGTGACATTATACAAATGTACAGCTTGCGAAGAGTTCATGTTATGTTAAGCCTAGCCGCTAGAGGGAGCTAAGGGACAGCACTATAAATTGCGCTGGTTCTTGGGCTTGGGGAGGAGATTAGATTTGGAGAAGAAGATAAGATTCATAATGCATTGCAGAGTTAGTTAAGCTTTAATCGTCGTAGTTCGTAGATAGAGACAGTGTTAGTGATGTAGTTTAATTCTTACATGTGAAATGAAAATCGCTTATTGTCACGAGTAGGCTTCAATTAAGTTACTGTGAAAAGCCCCTAGTCGCCACATTCCAGCGCCTGTTCGGGGAGGCTGGTACGGGAATTTAATCGTGCTGCTGGCCTGCCTTGGTCTGCTTTAAAAGCCAGCGATTTAGCCCAGTGTGCTAAACCAACCCCAATGTATGTTTGCTATTCAGAATAAATGTCAATGTCAAATTTAGTAGTGTCAATAAAATTAGTTTAGTTCTTCAAAAGAGCTTTGTGATCACTACACCTTTCATCCTGGAAACCCCTCACAAAGATCACCACGGTGGTGTTCCCATGCATTCCCCCCTCAATTATCTCCTCATCACGTGTGAAAGTGGCGCTATTAACACATTCTTGCAGAGTTGCAGCAGTTCATCCTGTAAGTGGTACACACTGCTACCACAGTGTGCCTGTCGTGCAGGGAGTAAGCATTTAAGGCAGTGGATGGAGCCCCAACCAAGTGGGCTGCTCAGTCCTCGATATGATTGAATTTCTTCAATGTTGTTGAGAGGGGGGGGAGGGGGGGAGGGGGGGATGGGGGGGATGGGGGGGGAGGGGGGGATGGGGGGGAGGGGGGATGGGGGGAGGGGGGAGGGGGAGGGGGGAAGGGGGGAGAGGGGGGAGGGGGAGAGGGGGGGAGGGGAGAGGGGGGGAGAGGGGGAGGGGGGGGAGGGGGGGAAGGGGGGAGGGGGGGAGGCAGAGAATACCAGGCCCGACCTGCTCCCATACTCAGTGTTCATATGGCTGGCTCATTTCAGTTTCTGGTCAACAGTGACTACACCCCACCCCAGGATGTTGATCGTACCAATGAATGTCAAGGAAAGATGATTGGCTTTCTCTTCTTGCAAAAGGTGATTGGCCAGCACTTGTATGACACAAATGTTACTCACCATTTATCAACCCAAAATGGAACATTGTTCTGGTTTTCCTGAATGTGATCACAGATTGCTATGTTGTTTGACAACTTTGTAACTTGAACAATATTCAATCATTATTGAAGATTGCCACTCTGACCTTACGAAGGAGAGAAGATCATTGAGGAAGCAAGTGCTTTTCACAGTAACTTCATTTGAAGCCTACTTGTGACAATAAGCGATTTTCATTTCATTTCATTTCAACTGAAGGTTATTGGGCCTCGAGCACTTCTTTAAAGTACTCCTGCAGAGATCTCCTATAGCTGAGATGATTGTCTCTTACAACCATAACCATCTGCTGTTTTCCAGTGTGACTACAGTCAGTGGCGAGGTTTCCTTTACTTCCCATTGACTTCAACTCTACGTGAGGTCCATGGTGCCACATTTAGTCAGATGCTGCTTTGATGTCAAGATCATTCCCACCTCCCCTTTGGAATTCAGATATTTTACCCACATTTGGATCATGGGTGTATTGTGTTCTGAGTTGTCATGGCGGAACCCAAAATGGCCATCAATGAGCAACTAAAACCAATGAAATGAGGTACTGATCTACTGAATCTCAAGGGATTGAATGAAGTGCTCCTGTTCCTGTGTACCAAACAATCAGCGGCGATCAAAATGTTCAGTTGAATTTTCAGCGTGCAAACACCAGCTAGTTTGCAGAAATTATCCTTATGTTTATTCACTGTCCAAAGTCATTTGCGTTTAAACAAGGAAGTATCTAAATCCCTTTGTCAGTTTGCTCTTTCTTCAATGCAAATGGTCCTATTATCTCTCTGTAATCTAATTTTAGATAAGCAAATAGTGGACGGATTTTACATAAATGCCAAATAAAAGATACCATTTTAGACGATGGCGGCTCAGTCAATAATTATCAGCTGAACTTGCAATTTGAAAATTCACACCCAGAGGATTTTCTTTTTATAAAGTATTACAATCTCGGGACCAGAACCCAACATTTGCTAGGGTACCGATCCCGGGACAAGAACCCCAATCACATTTTTTTAATTTGTAGAACTGTGAGAAAAGGATACTTCGCTCCAGGAGTGATTCCACACACAAATAGGGATAGGGTATATTAAAACAAACTTTATTATTAACTTTAACATCAGAAGTTCAAATAAAATGAAACACTTTAACTCCTAACTGTTACCTTCTTTAACTCCAATCAAGCAAACCCCATCATAGGTCTAACCCTACTTTTAAATACAGTTAGCAAACACAGGATTACTTGCTGTACACTAGAATAGAGTTTCTTTTTTTTTTAAATGCTTGGAGAAAGAGAGACCTGTGGGGAAACAGCATACAGATTCTTGTCTGTGTCAGACCGCTGCTTAACCTAAAAGCCTTTTTGCAGAATCTACTGTTCAGCTCGCAGCCAAAACTGACTAAACACAAACTGACTACTAGTTACCTGGCACAGACCTGGTTCCTCCCATTAATTATATCATCCCCATTCCACTCAAATCCCATGACATATTTACTTATATTTAAACACATTTCTAAATATCGTTTTGGTGAGTTTGGCGGCATGTTGCTTGAATGTTCAGGTAGATGAGTTGTTTGGAGGTTTGTACACTCTCTCCTATGCCTCAACTTCATCCCTGCATGTTCCTGAAGAGGTCCCTCCCTGAATAAACCTTCTTTATCATGGTCAGTCACAAGCCAGGGACTCCATGAGTCCGCTGGGGCATTTGACCTTTTCAGGGATATTATAATGACATCCCCAAAACTCTTTTTGCTCATCACCTGGGATTTCTTCATCTGCTAACTCTCTGAAGCATATTACGAAATGTTACAAATAACGACATTCCACCTTAAGAATTAAACTGATATTTCATATTGTGCCCTTTAGCTTCCAGCCACAAGTGAGTTCCAATTACAGCAGTTGCTTCAGGAATCTGGTGTCAAGCATATGAATCACATGTCTTGTCCAGTGGAGCTGTGTTTGAATGCTTGCTGAGGTGCACAGTGGCTTGCGAGAGGATGCTGCTGGTGCATCACTTTTGCTGCCACCAGATTTAGAGGAGAGACACTGCTGGTTGTACTGCGCCAGTGTTTTGAGATGCATATTGCTGCAGTAAGCCATGACGGCTGTCTTGGATTTAAGATCCTCAAATATTATTTTCTCAGTCTGCCGGAGGCTGGGCTGGAGGTGATGACCTCGGTAACGTAACATCTTACCGAGGGGAAGCCGCTCAGTCTCTCAAAAGTGACTCTAACCGCATAGAATTTTAGTATACAGACATGGGCCTCTTGACCAAACAAGTCTATATGCTGGTTTAGTTCCATATCAGCCTCCTTCTAGCTTACTTCATGTCACCTTCACAACAGATTACTTTCTCCCTCATATATTTACCAAACTCCCCTTTAAATGCATCTATGCTTATTCCCTCGACCCCGATGGTAACAGAATGAAACCCAGTTTCTGAGTGAAGACATTTCTTCTGAATTCCCTGTTGGGTTATTGGTGATAACTTAAATATAAGGTCCGTGTTTTTGTACTCCCCAAAAGTGGAGCCCTCTTTACATTTGCCTGATTGAACCCCTTCATAACTTATAAAGACTTCTATCAGATCACCTGATAGCTTTCCACCTGATTGTTGCACTCTCTCAGTTCTGCTGTAAATCATTTTTGTCCTGTCTCCGTGCTTCTGTATATTTCTGTACAATGGAGACTAGAACTGTGCGCTGTACTCCGAGTGCGACCCGACCGAGGTACTCCACATGTTTATTATAGCATCTCCACTTCGGAATTCCATTCTGCTAGAAATTAATCCTGGTGCTTTATGTTCACTTTTCATGGCTTTGTTAACTTTGATCTGTGTTTGCTGCTCCGCATCATTAGTGACCTCCTGTCATCTGCAACTGCTTCTTTGTCTTCCCTGTCTTGTCATCTTGCTCGCTGCTTTGAAAAATGCCAAACCTTCCTTTTCAACTGCTTCTTCAGGTCCCCACCATTTCTGCTTTATGTTTTTCTCTCCTGTTAAACCCACTTTTCCTCTCAATGGGAAGCCAAGATATTTACCCGCAAGCGAGTCTCCCAATGTTCTGCAACCTCAGCTTTTCATGGCTTTGATTAAGGAATAATAATAATAATCTTTATTGTCACAAGTAGGCTTACATTAACACTGCAATGAAGTTACTGTGAAAAGCCCCTTGTCGCCATATTCCGGAACCTGTTCGGTTATACGGAGGGAGAATTCAGAATGTCAAAATTACCGAACAGCACGTCTTTCGGGACAGTGATCATTCACAAAAGCCACAGTAGGTTGCAGGAGCAGAGGAAGAATCGTCACAGCCGAGTTCAAACCTGTCCTCATCCAATGTACATTCCAACCTATTTAGGGGATAGGAATTATGACTGATTTAACCCATGAACACTCAGGGAAATTACTGTGGTCCCATTGAGCAAGAACAATATACCCAAGTTTGTTGATGATACTAATTTAGGTGGCATAATGGTATAAATAGCAACAGAAAGTTTGCGACGGGATTCTGATAGATTAAACAAGTGGGCAAAACTGTGGTAGATTGCGTTCAGTGCAGCAATGAGATTATCCATTTTCAGCCAAACAGAATTAGACCACCAACATTGCATGCGCATTAAGGGATCTAAGCAATTTGAGGTAACAACTAATAGATCTACACCAATTTTTCTACTAGCAGTACGTTTCCAGATATGCCCAAACTGGCAAGCTCAAAGTTCGCGCAAATAATTGGGCACGTCATTCGTACCTATTGTGGTAACGGAGGCATTTTACCTGAGTAGGTGGATTGAATATGGACCACTTGCCACACCAGCAGCAGCTAGCAGATCTGTGGTGGAAGGAGGGATGGAATGCTGTTTGGCAGAGACCTACGGTCATGCTGTGAAGTCGGCCTGCAGGAGCACTCCTGCTCAACCCCAGCCCCACAAAAAGGTAAAGCGGGCGATTCTCTGCTGGCGGAGCACCTGGCGCTCATCCAGCTATGCCAGGAGAATAATGGGAGAGCCCCTAAATGGGGTTCGCGCCAGATGCCGAACAGAATGTGATGCACCCAGCCCATTGCAGCTGATGTAACCTGGTTCACACCCAGTGTAGGCGTGAAACAGATTAGCATGTTTAAATAAGCATTGAACTATGCTTTGCCAGTTTCAGGCCGGATTGTCCCGGTTCCTTGGATTCTCCCAACTGCCAGCCCAGCTGAGGCCTACGGGACTCACCACTAGTCTCCAGCAGTGGGGCTCTGAATACATTGGAGCTCCCAGGTGGCCATGGCATGGCAGGGCAGTGCCCTGGTTGGCACTGCCGAGGGACGGGACATAAAAGGGGGTGGGTTTGAAAAGGGCAGGACCTGAACAGGTCTGGGCCTGAACGGGGCAGGGCCTGAAAGAGGGCAGAACATGAATGGAGGCATGAAGGGAAGCAGGGAATTTGGCGATCCCAGAGCGGGGTGTTGCTCCCCCGGGATGGGGAGCTGGTACCGGCAATGGCGGGAGTCGCCTGATTCCGGTGAGAAGGGGTGAGGGGTGGGGGGGGGGGGGGGGAGTCTGAAGGAAGACCCAGTGGAGAGCCCCGATATCCCGATGCTGGTGATACATTGACGGCGAGTGGTGGAGCAGTTGATGCCAACAAGGATTCTGGTGGGGGGGGCACTGACCCCCTGATGCCAGCAACATTGCGGGGGAGGGCGGCCTTTACTGTCACTTTGAGAATGGGACACCCTTTTCCGATCTCTGTGAAGCTGGGCTAGTCGGCGTGTTTATGTCCCACCCCTCTAAATCTGCTGCAAAACCTGCCCCCCACCAAAGAATTTCTAAGTGTGGATGGATTGCGATCTGAATCGCGCTGCCCAACCGACGGGAGTCGCACTTCGTTTCCCGCCGGGTGCTGGCTTCACACCAAATCGCAATTCTCCAGTGCCTCGGCAGCAACATCAATGCGTTCCACTCGTCACGTACAGTAAACGCTGTTTGCACATCATTAGCGGGCCTGACCCGGTATTCTCCAGGACGTCCGTGATTCTCTGCCACCACCGGAGGGGAATTCCCGACGGCGAGGTTCACTTGTGCTTTTAAAAATTGAGAAACGGGCGCTGTGGCTGATGAGGGAGAGAGAGAGGAGGTAGGAAGGGGCGAGGCACGACCGTGGGCTGCCGATCCTGATACTGGCCAGGCTGGCTGGGGTGTGGTGTGGGCTCTGCCAGGGCCGTGGAGGCGGCGTGACGGGTTGGGGGGTATGGACTGTGGGGCCAGGGTGATCCCCAACAGGACTCGGGCAATGTTCAGGCATGGACCGTCATTGCCCGGGCCTTCAAGACAGCCAACTTGCCTCGTGGCCCACTGACCACCCACTTTGGCCCCTGGTTTTGCTGCCACCGGCCGTAAGGGTGCCCCCACCCCACCAGTCCCGCACCCCAGCCCTCACTCTTCACCCCCTATTGTCCGCCAATCCATCCCTCCCAACCAGCCACCTCCCACCAATTGGCCCGCCCACAGTAGCACCTTCAAGAGGGCACCATATGGGAGCCGTGGAGTGTACCACTGGCAATGACCCCGCCAGCCGACGGTACCCCTGGCAGCAGGGACAGGTGCCAGGGCCAGAGGTTCCCATGGTGCCAGGCACAGACGGGGCTGGGGGGCGGAGCTGAGGGAGGGGAAGATGCGGGAAGAACCCGCAGTACCAACCAGACCCACCATGTAGACGGTTGGACCTGGTTGGGCACGGGGGATTCACACCATGAGAACATGTTGGCCTTTCACCCCCTGGAGACAATGGATATTGGAATACAACCAGCAATGGTGTACTTCTTTCTAGTTGCCACAGCTCTGGGGGATGGACTGAGGCTGTACGAGCTGGAGATGCTCGAGGAGGAGGAAGCTGCAGCAGCGGAGCGTGACCCAGAGGAACAGGAGGCAGCCGCTAAGGATGGACAGCCAGCTACCCCACAGGCTGAGGGGGAGGAAGCGCCGGATGAGGCCTCTTGTGTACCGGCACCGCCTGTCAGTCGAGGACCCGCCGGACCGAACATGCCGGCAAAGACTCCGGCTGGAGGACAGTTCAACATATCTGCCAGATCATGGCGATCCTGGCCCTGCAGGGGAATGGGGGAGGACATCCGCTCCCTGTGGTTGTCACGGTGACAGTTGCCTTGAACCTTTACGCCACTGGCTCCTTCCAGGCGCCGAGTGGGGTCCTGTCTGGGATCTCACAGAGCTTGGTGCACAGGTGAATCTGTGCTATCACGGAGGCCCTATCTGCCCAATCAGCACAATACATCCATTTCAATGTGGACTGAGCCCACCAGGATGTCCAGGCAGCAGGGTTCACTGCCATCACCGACATGCCCCGGGTCCAGTGGGAGATTTATGGGATGCATGTCGCCCTACAAACACCTGCAGATGACAGGCCGCTGTACACAAACCAAAAGGAGTTCCACTTGATGAACGCTCAGCTGGGATGTGACCATCAGCTGATCGTCATGCACGTCTGTGCCCGATGCCCAGGCATTGTGCACAACACCTTCACCCTGGCACACTCGGCAGTTTCTGGCCTCTTTGAGATGCCCCTCGGAATGGGGAGTTGGCTCCTGGGCGATATTATCCACTGCGGTCATGGCTGATGACACCTATCCGGAGGCCACAGACCAACGCGGAGACCCGCAACAACAAAGATGTGGTTAAGGTGCCTGGATTGCTCTGGAGGGGCCCTCAGGATAGCGCTGGGAGGGTCGCCCACATCATGGAGCCTGCTGCATCCTCCACAACATCGGGCAGCAGAGTGGTAACGTGCTGGAAGACGTCAGGCCTCGTCAGCCAAGGAGGATGAGGGGGAGAGCGAGGATGGGCAAGACATGGGGCCCGAGCAGGCACTGGAGGCCGCACAGCATGTACGCCAGGGCCAACATGCATGGGGTGCTCTGATCGCGTCCAAGTTCTCCGAAACAGTGGGGGAGGGCCTCACCAGGGGCACGGACACTATATCCCATCCCCACACCCCCTCACCCACCTCCCTGACAACACCCCCTGCCCCCCCCCCCCCCCACCACCCTCCCATCCCCCCCACTCCTCCCGGCTGCCTGCAGCCCCCTCCATGATACGTACTTGCCTCTCTATGGGGTGTGGGACCTGGGTTGGCAGTATCAGCGGGTCTCGTCCATGGATTGGAGCCAACCCGCTCTGCGATGAACTCTGGTGCTCCGCATTTTTTGACAATCTCTGACTCCTGCCCAAGGTGACACCTTCCACCGTCCACCTGGGTAATCCCCACATGTGAGCTGGCCATTCCATCATACGGTCCCATCGATCCCCTGGGATGGTGGAGGTGGTGATGGTGTGGGGTGGGGGTGGGGATGGAACACCGGAGTGGTGAGTGCTGGCTGAACTGCTGCCCCTGAGCCAAGCCCACCCCCAACGTCCACCCACGTGGGGGTGGAGGTTGAGTACTGATAGTGGTGGTTGAGCGGGGTGTGGGGCTGGTGTGAGGGTGGTGTGGATATGAGGGTGGTGGGAGGTGGTGTGGGGGTGTGTGACACACATGTCATGAGGAACCGCAACTCAGTGGGGTCTCACTTCCTCACCTGATGCCGACCTCCACCCCGGGGACTGCCCTTTCTTCAGGCCTGCCGACCACGGCTGAGGCCCACTGCTCTGCTGTGGTAAGGGGCTGCAGGTCTGCCGGTCTCCTTCCAGCCTTCTCCCGCGTCCGGCGGTTATGGGCGGCCTTCTCCTGGGAGAGGAGAAACAGAAAACGCGAACCTGACAAATCCCACACCGCTTCTCTTTGGAATTGATGGCGTTCCACGCTGGTTCTAGCCCCTTAACAGTCGCTGAATCGGTCCAGGTGCGGCGCCAGTTTTGCTGTTGTAGAACTCTACAAATCCTGTGCCAGCGTCAACCCTTAGTCTCAGGAACGGAGAATACTTGTCGTGTATTTTTTCCACACATTTCAGTGGTCGCTTTTCAAGACAGCTGGCTCGGGCACAGTAGCACTGTAAAAACTAGTCTGAAAACACACAGTGCAACACTGAATTATCATGATACCTTTCGCAAACAAGGTTTTGGGCTCTCATCTAGAAATTGGAATGACATCCGCACTCATTGGCATGCAATTGCCAGGGCTGCCTATAAAAAACGCAATAGGCAGCACATTGGCATTGAGGAGGTTGATTAGCTCAGCTGGCTGGACAGTTGGTTCATGAATGTGGAGCAATGCCGACAGTGTGGGTTCAATTCCCGTACCGGCAAAGTAATTAATGAAGGCCCTGCCTTCTCAACAACCTTGCCCCTTGTCTGAGGTGTGGTCACTCTCCATCCACCAGCTCTATCTCTTTTTTTTATATATAATTTGTATTCGAATTTTTTACAGAAAATATAAAACATAACGACAAACAATGAAATGCAACAAAATAACCCATAATAACTGTAACACCCCCAGACCATATGTATCACATCCCCCCACCCCCCCAACCCCAATGAACAACAAAAGAACTTATAAATAAATTAAAATTAAATAAACAAACATAGTCATTGTTCGCCCCCCCCCCCCTTGTCCCTCCCCCTTCCCCCCCTCCCCCCCGGGTTGCTGCTGCTACTGTCCCTGTACCCTATCGTTGAGCCAGAAAGTCGAGAAAAGGTTGCCACCGCCTAAAGAACCCTTGTACCGACCCTCTCAGGGCGAATTTGACCTTCTCTAGCTTAATGAAACCCGCCATGTCATTGATCCAGGTCTCCACGCTTGGGGCCTCGCATCCTTCCATTGTAGCAAGATCCTTCGCCGGGCTACTAGGGACGCAAAGGCCAGCACACCGGCCTCTTTCGCCTCCTGCACTCCCAGCTCCACCCCAACCCCAAAAATCGCGAGTCCCCATCCTGGCTTGACCCTGGATCCCACCACCCTCGACACCGTCCTCGCCACCCCCTTCCAGAACTCCTCCAGTGCCGGGCATGCCCAGAACATATGGACATGGTTCGATGGACTCCCCGAGCACCTGACACACCTGTCTTCACCCCCAAAGAACCTACTCATCCTCGTCCCAGTCATGTGGGCCCGGTGCAGCACCTTGAATTGGATGAGGCTAAGCCGCGCACATGAGGAGGAAGAATTAACCCTCTCCAGGGCATCAGCCCATGTCCCGTCTTCGATCTGTTCCCCCAGTTCCCCCTCCCACTTAGCTTTCAGCTCCTCTACTGACGCCTCCTCCGCCTCCTGCATAACCTTGTAGATATCAGATCAATGCCAATGGTGGAAGCTTGTTGAGGCCAACGGCAATTGGATTTGCTCCACATGTTCTTACACACCCAGGCCTCAGAGTACCAGATAGGTCCAGTGACATCAGACACCCCCTTACCTACACCTGGAGGAAGTGGAGCCTAACTCGGGATGCAGGCTGGGGTTTGGGATCTGGACCCTGGAAATGTAGCCCAATGAAAATATATAGATTTCGCTACAGCAGGTGGAATTTGGCACTCAGTGTACTGAGTGCAGGCTGAGCCGAGAAAACCAGCATGCCGCTCTCCAGCTGGGCAGCCGAGTTTTCTCTCCAGATATTCCGGTACTCTCTGTACAAAAGATCTGCAGGCTTGGCCCATGCCAGTGGCGGGGAGGGGCCTGATAGAGCTGGCAAAACCCGAACCGGGCTAAAAATACTCCCCCTCATGGATCCGGGAAACACCCCAAACCACACGGAACGGGGCAACACCCCCACACAAGCACTAGGCCACCCACCCCCTCTCCCCGCTCCATAGAAGCACCAGGGAACAGACCCCCTTCCCTCCACACAGGTACCTTGGCAACCCCACCCCACAGATAAGGTGAACCAACCCCCTTCCCTAATGGAGCTCCCAGAGGTGCCCCAGGCAGTGCCTCGGTACAGCCCAGGCACGTCCCTCTGCCATCTGGGGCAATACTTGCCTTTGCACCCCCAGGCGGGTTGCATTCACCTGGTTCACATTGTTCAAAAGCTGTCGTAAACCTCACCGTGTCACATCACATAGCGAGTAGGGAATTTCTACTGTGGGGGGGGGGGGGGGGGTCAGGTCATGTATGGCAGGAAAGCCCTTTAATTGCATCATAATTCATGGAAATGAAATTGACACCTTTTCTGAGTTGGAACCTTGTTACTTCACCGTCAAGGGACGGGGAAAATCAGTAAACAAAATTTTGCCGGTAAGAATCTCATTTTCCAACTCTTGGGAGATTTGCCGTCCGTGCTGCTATTTGTGCTCATGACGAACAAGGGCATAGAATTGCCCCCAACATCTTTACAACAGGAAGAATTGGATGCAATCACATTGGGCCTTCAGAAGGGGAATCCTGACCTCTCCCTTGGCCACAGCTCATGGCTTCTTTGGGACGCAGATGGGGTTACGGGACATCATCATGGCCTGCAAACATTGGGAGGACAAACACAGAATTCAAGAGGTGCATTCCAGCATAATGAATGTTGCATACTCTTTCTCAACATCGCCCCACCTCAGCCGTTCGACTACCCTTTTCCTGTCTCTGTAAACGAGGGTCTGTCTATTTAAATCAATACATGAAAATCAAGAGTTGCACTGTCTGTGTGGAGTCTGCACGTTCTCCCCGTGTCTGCGTGGGTTTCCTCCAGGCGCTCCGGTTTCCTCCCACAAGTCCCTGAAGACGTGCTGATAGGTAATTTGGACATTCTGAATTCTCCCTCCGTGTACCCGAACAGGCGCCAGAATGTGGCAACTAGGGGCTTTTCACAGTAACTTCATTGCAGTGTTAATGTAAGCCTACTTGTGACAATAAAGATTACAATAAAAATTACAATACACTGAGCATTGTTTTAGCCCTGACCTATCTAAATTCAGGATTTGAGCTCTCCTCTTGTTACTTGGCTACAGTGTGTGTACATTACACCCATCCAATAATGTTTTAAGATAACTATTACTGCTTCCGCTTCAATGCTGCATTTATATTGAAAGCTATTTATTTCAACGGGTTGGAAATTTAGATTATGTGGTTAGGATAATGGACTGCAGTTGAACAGGAAGTATTATCAACAACTCTACTCAACACTGATGTGTCATCTTAACTGCTTAAATAAACATGATGTGGAGATGCCGACGTTGGACTAGGGTGAGCACAGTAAGAAGTCTTACAACACCAGGTTAAAGTCCAACAGGTTTGTTTTGAATCACTAGTTTTCAGAGCACTGCTCCTTCCTCAGGTGAAATAAACAACAACACAGAGGTGATAACAACTTATACTGAAAACAAGAGAAGTGAAATGCCAGAACCTGTCTATGAACCCCTGCTCCCCCACCCCACACACCTTTCTCAATTCTGTTCCTACAGATTACACCATCAAGTCTGGCTTTACTTCATATAAAATTGAGACACTGTACTGTGAACCAACTGCTTGACTATGTTAGGCAACTTGGTAGAGGCAGAACAACATGTACTAATTACCGTGGCCTTTGGGGAAGGGGAAGCTTTGAATAGAATTTGCTGCATAATTCCCGTTTAAACAAACTGAAAGACCACCTGGCACTAAAATGTACTTATCTGCCCAATCGGAAGCGAAGAGAAAATGTATATGTAACACAGACTAAAGAAGAAGAAAGAAATGGGTCACGGGTTTCTGCTTTAGATGTGATCAGTAAGTCTGTCACAATAAATTACACTCGCCATTGTGTTAGTTTTCAATACATTTTTTAAAATAAATTTAGAGTACCCAATTCATTTTTTCCAATTAAGGGACAATTGTGACAGAGAGTGGTGGTGGATGGCAAATATTCAGCCTGGAGCCCAGTTATCAGTGGCGTACCGCAGGGATCAGTTCTGGGTCCTCTGCTGTTTGTGATTTTCATTAACGACTTGGATGAGGGAGTTGAAGGGTGGGTCAGTAAATTTGCAGATGATACGAAGATTGGTGGAGTTGTGGATAATGAGGAGGGCTGTTGTCGGCTTCAAAGAGACATAGATAGAATGCAGAACTGGGCTGAGAAGTGGCAGATGGAGTTTAACCCTGACAAGTGTGAGGTTGTCCATTTTGGAAGGACAAATCTGAATGCGGAATACAGGGTTAATGGTAGGGTTCTTGGCAATGTGGAGGAGCAGAGAGATCTTGGGGTCTATGTTCATAGTTCTTTGAAAGTTGCCACTCAAGTGGATAGAGCTGTGAAGAAGGCCTATGGTGTGCTAGCGTTCATTAGCAGAGGGATTGAATTTAAGAGCCGTGAGGTGATGATGCAGCTGAACAAAACCTTGGTCAGGCCACATTTGGAGTACTGTGTGCAGTTCTGGTCGCCTCATTTTAGGAAGGATGTGGAAGCTTTGGAAAGGGTGCAAAGGAGATTTACCAGGATGTTGCCTGGAATGGAGAGTAGGTCATACGAGGAAAGGTTGAGGGTGCTAGGCCTTTTCTCATTAGAACGGAGAAGGATGAGGGGCGACTTGATAGAGGTTTATAAGATGATCAGGGGAATATATAGAGTAGACAGCCAGAGACTTTTTCCCCGGGTGGAAAACACCATTACAAGGGGACATAAATTTAAGATAAATGGTGGAAGATATAGAGGGGATGTCAGAGGTAGGTTCTTTACCCAGAGAGTAGTGGGGGCATGGAATGCACTGCCTGTGGTAGTAGTTGAGTCGGAAAAGTTAGGGACCTTCAAGCGGCTATTGGATAGGTACTTGGATTAGGGTAGAATAATGGAGTGTAGGTTAACTTCTTAAGGGCAGCACGGTAGCATTGTGGATAGCACAATTGCTTCACAGCTCCAGGGTCCCAAGTTCGATTTCGACTTGGGTCACTGTCTGTGTGGAGTCTGCACATCCTCCCCGTGACTGCGTGGGTTTCCTCCGGGTACTCCGGTTTCCTCCCACAGTCCAAAGATGTGCAGGTTGGGTGGATTGGCCATGAAAAATTGTCCAAAATTCTATGAAAGGGGCTGGTTTAGCTCACTCAGCTAAATCGCTGGCTTTTAAAGCAGACCAAGCAGGCCAGCAGCACGGTTCGATTCCCGTACCAGCCTCCCCGGACAGGCGCTGGAATGTGGCGACTAGGGGCTTTTCACAGTAACTTCATTGAAGCCTACTCGTGACAATAAGATTTTCATTCATTTCATGATTAACCTAGGACAAAAGTTCGGCGCAACATCGTGGGCCAAAGGGCCTGTTCTGTGCTGTATTTCTCTATATCTAATTTAGCGTGACCAATTCACCTACCCTGCACATCTTTGGGTTGTGGGGGTGAAACCCACGCAAACATGGCGAGAATGTGCAAACACCACATGGACAGTGACCCAGAGCCAGGATCGAACCTGGAATCTCAGCGCAGTGAGGTAGCAGCACTAACCACTGTGCCACCGTACTGCCCTCGTTTCTTTAACTCAGGAACTGATGCAACTGGGCAACAATTCAGAATGTCCTTTTTCAAAAATATGTTCGCATTTGAATATATTCCTTGATTTATTTGCCTGCTGTAGATCAATTAATACAATTGAAAATAGGTTGATCACAAACATACATTCTTAATAAGTGTCTAGTCCATCAGCCATGAGGAACCTAATTTTAAATAATGAAAATTACCTTTAAAAAAACTAGACCGAACCATTTACTGTCACTTTATTTGTAAATTGCTCAGCAAACAGGCACAAAATAGCAGAAATTTGCCAGTTTGATTAATTTGATCTGGGGGTATGGCTAACTTTACGTGCAGTGCCTGCTTCCAGTGCAATGTTTTATAAATTAGTGCAAAGGGGCAGCACTGTGGCACAGTGGTTAGCATTGCTGCCTATGGTACTGAGAACTCGGGTTCAAATCCTGGCTCTGGGTCACAGTCCATGTGGAGTTCGCACATTCTCTCCATGTCTGCGTGGGTTTCTCCTCCACAACCTAAAAGATGTGCAGGATAGGTAGATTGGCCACGCTAAATTGCCCACGCTAAATTGCCCCTTAATTGGAAAAAATAATTGGGTACTCTAAATTTATAAAAATAAATAAATAAATTAGCGCAAAAGATCACAAAACCCGGGAGTGCAGAAATGGATTTGGTGCTGGAAATTCTTCAATCTTTTTCTTTAGTTTTCCGGATATTGGGTGAATTGTACGGAAATGCCAG
The DNA here is from genome assembly GCF_902713615.1 of Scyliorhinus canicula. Taxonomy (NCBI): domain Eukaryota; kingdom Metazoa; phylum Chordata; class Chondrichthyes; order Carcharhiniformes; family Scyliorhinidae; genus Scyliorhinus; species Scyliorhinus canicula. The sequence goes on from NC_052152.1 coordinate 178,617,428, forward strand.
GACAATTTAGCAGCCACACCAGGTCTAGCTGTTTACTGTAATATGATGCCATCTCACGCTGGCCCAAGTTAACCTTGCAAAAGTTGTAACCTCCGTGTACGGGAAGCTGTGACTTACAGGAAATTCGCAAACATTACTTAACCTGGACAGGCGCACTAACTAACTGTTTTAGAAAAAAGAGCATAGAACATACAGCGCAGAATGAGGCCATTTGGCCCATCAAGTCTGCACCGACCCACTTAAGCCTTCACTTCCACCCTATCCCCGTAACCCAATAACCACTCCTAACCTTTTTGGACACTAAGGGCAGTTGTAGCACAGACAATCCACCTAACATGCACGTCTTTGGACTGTGGGAGGAAACTGGAGTACCCGGCGGAAACTCACACAGACATAGGGAGAACATGCAGACTCCTCACAGACAGTGACCCAGCGGGGAATCGAACCTGCAACCCTGGCGCTGTGAAGCCACAGTGCGAGACACTTTTGCTACCCTGCTGCCCTGTTTTGTTGGCTGGAGTCAAGGGTTCAAGCTTGGTTGGAGTCACGGGTTCAAGCTTGGCTGGAGTCACGGGTTCAAGTCCTGGCTTGCTCAGAGTCTACATATAAAAATCTACTGTAAAATGGTGGTATAGAGGTGAGAACATGATCAAAATTAGCAACAGGTTTGGGACTAAAGCAGGGGGACCACGTTAGGGACTGATGTGGATTGGCAGGAGCAAGCTTAGAATTGACAAATAATAGGGGGATTTTCCTCCCCCTCCGCCGTGTGTTCTGCAGAGGCAGAGGGCGGTTCGCCAAGTGGCCGGTGGCGGGATCTTCTGGTCCCGCTGGACAACTCATTGTGGGGGTGCAGCATCGGTGGGACTGTAAGATCCCAGCAGTGTGAACGGCCAGAAAATCCCGCCCCATTGTCACATTCAAAATCAGGCAGGGGAAGGCTGTGTATAATGAGGAGCATAGATCAGGAGGATAGTCAACACCTTTTTCCCAAAGGTAGAGGTAGAACTAGAGGGCATAGGTTTAAGGTGAGAGGAGAGAGATACAAAAGAGACCAGAGGGAACATTTCTTCACACAGAGGGTGGTGAGCATCTGGAAGGGCTGCCAGATGGCGACAAGTGTGTAAGTGTTGCAATATATGTTCTCAATAAAAGTTAAGTTTATCGTCATTAAACCTGTTCCTCCCTCAAGTTATTACACACACAGTAAAAACAAGTTCCTTATCTTATTTTAAAACTTGTTAACAAAGCACTTTAACAATTTACATTTTTAGAAAAGTTTTCAGTCCCTCCAAGCCAATCTGCCCCTGAACAGTTTTGGATTGTACAGAATGTACCAATCTTAATCACAATCTTGGTACGGTAACTAATTCCAATCATGTTGGCGGCCTCCATCCTAATCTGCTATAAGTCTGAAGCCTACAGGAAATGGGAACAGGGGTAGACCTCCCACCCATTGACTCTATCTGTAGGGATGAGATCCACTCAGATACAGGGAGAATGTGCAAACTCCACACAGTGACCCGGGACTGGGATCAAACCGTGCTAACCACTGCACCGCCGTGCTGCCCCTATTAATTTCCATCTCATTTGCAAGATTGAAGTCGAATGTAAGGGCCTCCTGGGAATTAACTGGCTCCCCAGAAAGAAATCCCATGGGCATTGTTTAATACTTCTTTTTCAAAGCATGAAGTTGGAGCCATGGCTGCTGAGGGAAACTGAGAAAGTGAGTAGCTAGTTTCCATTCGGGGAGGGGGGGACGAGGAGAGGAGGCGCGGGGCCCCTCTGGTGGGTTGGGCTTGGTCAGGGGACTGAAGTGTTCCAAGTCGGTCGTCCTTGGGCCTGGGGGGTGGGGGGTGTGGGGAGAGGGGTGGAGGTTGAGGGGCTTTACGTCCGTGAAGCCTTCAAGCCATCTTTAAACATTGTGGCTACCGTAACAGGGGCAACTACAGCTGCTGCCTGTCTGTCCTATCAAATACCTTCAGGACAGAGCCCTGCTCTTGATTCTATGTTGAAGGTGACTTTAACTCCTTTTGACTGTGAGCAGCCTCTACTTTCACAGCTGAAGGCTATTTTGAATATGGAATTGTCCTTATAAGTTGTGAGAGCAGTTCACAGCTGCAGGTTGTGTTTGCTGCTTGCTCCTTCTGGTAGTTGCAGATACCTGGAGGCTGCTGTTGCTGTTTCCTTCCTTTTCTGTAGCTGGAAAGAAGGACAATTATCTGGGTCCTGGAACACCGAGCTCAGGGGGACATACGAGTCCAGAAGACAATCCGGTTTGAAGCAAGAATTCGCTGCAGTACCTGGCGCGAAACATTGTTCCAAATGGGCCACCTGTTGACCCCGTTGAAGAAATACTTTTGTAAATAGCACCCGGAAGTGAGTTACCGGCCACAGAACTCACAGCCTCTGATCAGCTCTTCCAGCTACAATATTTATAAAGCTGGTCCAGGTCCGTTTGTGGTCAAGAGTAACCCCCAGGATGTTGACAGTGCGGATTCAGCAACTGTAATGCCATTGAATATGAAGGGGAGATGGTTAGATACAAAGTAGGTTCTTTCATTCATTGTATTAAAAGCACACAAAAGAATCTACCATCCTGTACTACCACTATAAGTTATTTAGTAACTTTTAGTGGAGCTTTGGAGACTTCACCACCCACTCGCACTGGCCAGGCACAAGCGAGGATCGGACTGCGTCTTCAAGCTGGAGGCTCAAGGTCTTCTGCGATTGTTCTTTCTCGAGGTTTTGCACATCTTTGTCACTTCTGCATTGATATTTATATATTTTTTAGAACTGTGCATCTAACAGCTTACATGCATTCCTAGATTCCTACAAACCAGTGACCTCCCCTTTCATTGGACAATCTACAGCAAATTCTAATGATTATGGCCCGTTATATTTCACACCCGCTTATCTCTCACTCTTTCCCTTCCTGGGTGATCATTCTTACACCTTGTTTCCACCTTCCGCCTCTGGTACCTTTTGCCGATAACAATCAGTCTCATAGTCAGGGATACCATCTGCTGTCCTGTTTCCTGTTTCAGAATCTGCACTATCATCTCTTCATGTCTCTTTTCTTTCTTCAGTTTTTCTGTTACTTGGCCATATTTCCCAGCAGGGTTTGGGCCAAGGCCACACCTATAATCTGGAATGGTCCCGACAGATTGGAAGTTAGTAAATGTGATACTGTTGTGAGAGAAAGCAGAGAGCTTGCAAGCTAGGTGGCCTGACATCATTCATTAGGAAAATGCTGGAATCGATTATTCAGGAATAAGTCTTAGTAATGCATTTAGGAAATCATTGTATGATCAGACAAACTCAACATGGTTTTGCAGAAAGGAAATTGTGTTTGACAAAACTATTGGAGTTTTTTGAGGATGTATCCAGCGGGGTAGGTAAAGGGGGCACCGTAAATGTATATGCAGAATTCCAAAAGGCATTTGATAAGGTGCCATATAAAAGGTGAATAAGCAAGATAATGGTGCATGGAGTTACGGACAGTACATTCACATGGAGAGAGGATTGGTTAAAGGACAGGAAGCAAAGAGTGGGCATGAATGGAGCATTCTCAAGTTGGTAGGTTGTGACTAGTGAAGTGCTACAAGGAACAGTGCAATGGCCTCAACTATTTGCAACTTATATTATGACTTAGCTTAGACAGAGAGTTAGGATGTAAGTTTGCTGTGATACAAAGCTAGGTAAGTCATGCGGGTGACACAGAGAAGCTGCAAAGAGATATAGACAGGTTAAGTGAGTAGACAAAGGGATGACGGATGGCGTATAATGTGAGGAAGTGCAATGTTTGTCACTTTGGTCGTAAGAATAGAAAAGCAGAATAATTTTTTTAAAGTTGCAAAACTTGTAAAAATTGATGTTCAGAGAGACTTGGGTGTGCTGGTAGAAGGGACTCACGAAGTTAGCGTGCAGGTGCAACAAGCAATGAGGAAGGCAAATGACATATTGGCCTTTATTACAAAGGGATTGAAGTACAGGAATAAAGAAGCCTTGCTACAATTGTACGTGACTTTTGTGAGACCACACCTAGGATGCTGTGTGCAGTTTTGGTTTCCAGATTTAGGGAAGGATATACTTTCTCTCCTCAACCTTTACCCCATTTTTATTTCTATCATTTATTTTAATTTCTTCCATCGATCTATCTTCCCCTCACCACTGTCTTCCTTCCCTCACAGCCCACCCCACTTGGGCCAACTTGGCCTTCAACACATTGCTTATCTCTGTTCTGCCATGAACACATTCCTAATGTGCAACTATCAGCACCCTCCTTTGCCATTATCATCACCATTTACGTTCCCTTTGTCTTTTTGTCCGCAACATCTTTGTCAATCTCCACCTATCCACTGGCCCTCAATCCAGCCCCACTGCTCCATGCACCTCCTCCTAAACCTGAACCTATTCCCAGTTCTTTCTAGCTCCGACAAAGAGTCATCCAGACTGTAAACGTTAGCTGACTTCTCTATTTTTCTCTCCACAGATGCAGCCAGGCCTGCTGAGGCTGTCCAGCATTTTCTGCTTTTGCTCCTGTTCTGGGTCAGCCAGCAGAATGGATTTTGCAGGATTTGGGGTGGGGAGATTGCAGGGGGGGGGGGGGGGGGGGGGGGGCGGGGGGGGGAGCGGTGGTGTACCTCAAACCGACCAGCTGGAGTTTTAGTGATGGCCCAGGAGAAACACACAAAAAGAAAACCTCAAACTTTCCTGAGACATTATTCGGTCAGCTGCCATGATCACTTGGTTAGACCACTCAGGGTCTGGTACAACTGGACAACACAATGCGTGGCAAACTCCATCCATTTCCAACAGAATTTTGCAATTGGAGTTTTTCACTGATTCTTTAAGCAGTTGCAGGTGAGCTGACTGCTCCTCAGTTTACCGGCTTTCCAGGATGTTGTTGTAGGCAGGCTTTGGGCACCAAAAGGTCGGGCAAGGTGCTACTCAATTTTGAGCTGCTGGCCATTTATTCCTCAGCCACAAAACTAGCAACTGTGAGGTGCCCTATTTCTTTGCACAGTCAAGTGGCCTCCTTCCAAAGCAAGTAAGGTGTAATCAGTAACAGAGAGGTTTGAGGTAGGAAACATTTATTACTAATCTGAGCCAGGATGGTCTTCTATACTATTTTTGATTGCCTAATGGGAGATCAGAGAAGAATTTTTATTTTAATTGGCCTGTGGTTTTTACCTGAATTTTAATCTCTCCCAGAAGATTACATGGATTCAGGGCCGGGAGTGTATAATGGTTTACAATACATAATAAATTTTTTTGTTGGCTGTCATTTTTCTATTTGAGAGTCTGATAATACTGGCTATCAGTGTAACTGAGGTTTGTTATTCATACCATCAGAATATTGACGTGCTATACAAATTCCAATTAAATGCATACAAATAATAGCCCTTTGAATATTTTCCAGTTATTGTAGTGTAACTTTACAAAACTGAATGCGATAATATACTTGTAAAGATTTGTGTGCCAAAAGACAATAGGCCAGATAAGAAATTGACTGGATTTTGTTGCATAGATTGAGCTGGGACAAGAGTCAACATCCTTTGTATTAGCCTATGGGTTAGAAAGGTGCAGCTACTCAAGGGAGAAAGTAGAAGAGACTGAATCAGAAATAGCAATTACTGTATCTTATCGTAAACTGTTTTCTTCAGATACTGGATGTAAAGATTACTCCACTTTATGTTAAATATTAATCTTCTGTATCGCCTGCAAATAAAATCAGAGAGAACGTTAAGGGTGCATAACTTTATTGGAGGAAGTGTGCAGATCAGAACCTTAGATCATTCTTGCAGTAAGTTTAGACCCTGTTCCAAATTGCAAAGTGGAGGTTATTTACATGATCAGGGCAGAGCATTGGTGTCTAACTTTTTAAGGTGCAGCACCCCACAGTTGCTGTGCCTGAGATAGCCCAGCTTTTCTATGCCAAAGATTTTAGAATCTGCACTTCCAGAAGTGATATTTCCTGCTGTTGGGCATTAGGTTAATTCATTTGCTCTGAGATGGACTATGTCAGCCGAGCAGAAAGTGTTGAAATAAACTCAACAGGTCAGGGAGCACCTGTGGAGAGAGAAATTGATTTAATGGCCCAGATTTTGCACAAAGCAGGGTGAGAAGGGGCTGGCCGGACAGTGAACGATTAGCATTCCCTGTCGTTTACTCTCTAAAACCGACCGCAACTTCTGGATTGAGTGCATGGAAATGTCAATGCAAAATTCCCGAAGTAGCGGTCTGTCATTCCCTCTTCTGTTACGGGCTGAAGTGTGGACACCCTCTATCAACCTCCCCAGCAATGAAATCAGTTGGGGCTGAAAAGGTGACCTGGGAGGAAGCCTTTGTTGCTCTCATTTCACTGTCAGAAACCCCATCGAAATTTATACCTTGTTCAATCAGTGTAATTGTATTTTTTTAAAAATATTTGTATTCTACATTTTCACATTTTCTTCAGAATTTACACCCCACCAACAAACAGCAAATGGTAACAAATACAATATTAATCCTCTTATTAACAACAACGATCCCCTCCTCCTACCAACCCCCAAACAACGGCCCGCATGACAATATAAGCAACAAATAAAACAAAACCTCCCAAGGAGGAAAAAAAGGGAAAAGAAAAGGAATCCGGAATCGCCTATAGTCACCATTGACATATATATTCCACCCCCCCAACCCCACCCCCTAAATATTCAACGCCATCCAATCGCCGAAAGAGTACCGTGAATGACACCCATGAATTGTAGACACGCTCCCCACCTCCCCTCCCAGACTCGTCCCCTCCACTTCCTCTTGTAAACTCCTCCCCCCAACCTTGGTTCCTTCCCCCAACTTTTCACCCTGGCTAGACTCATCGAAACATGTTCGACCAGGCTCCGATGGCCACAGCCCCTCCCCCCCATCTCACTCCCGTTCACTGGCCGGCTTAAACCGGCCAGCGTGGAGGCCCCCGACCGGGTCTCCTTCCCCCTTCCCCGGTCCCAGGAAAACCAAGAAATCCCCTTTAACACACAAACCCCGCAGACACACCCAAGCCCCAAAGAACCATCATTGCAAATTAAAGTCCCAACTCTTCCCTTGTTCAAATGTACAACATCGACTAATTTAGTACGTACACCAACACCCAGTGAAAAAATAAAGTTACATGAGGCTACATCGGTACACGACCGACTCTCAGTCCCATTTCTCAATTCTGCCAGTGTCCTTCTGCCTTCGCAAACTCCTCCACCGCTTCTGCCGTCCCAAATAAAAGTCCTTGGATTTGTATGTCACCCTCAACTTAGCTGGATATACTATGCCGCACTGCACCTTGCCGATGTACAGTGCCTTCTTCACCCGGCTGAAAGCCGCCCACCGCCTCGACAGTTGCACCGTAAAGTCCTGGTATATGCATATACCAGCTCCAGCCCACTGCACCACCCGCTTCTGCTTTGCCCAGCACAGGACCTTCTCCTTCACGCTGTACCTACAGAAACACACAGTTACTACTCTTGGTGGCTCACTCGCCATTGGTATTGGCCTCCACGACCGATGAGCCCGATCCAGTTCATATCGGGAGGAATCGTCCCCCTCCCCCAATAGCCTCGTCAACATCATGGCAAAATACTCCATCAGCCTCGGGCCTTCCACCCCTTCAGGCAGACCCACGATTCTCAGATTCTGCCACCTGGATCTGTTTTCCAGGTCTTCCATTTTGGCTCGCAGACCCTTGTTGATCTCTATCACCTTCCTCAACTCCTTCCCCATCGAGGTGAGTTGATCACTGTGCTGTGATAATGCCTCTTCCACATCTTTCAGTGTCTCACCTTGCTCCCGCACCTCTGCTGCTGCATTTGATACTGCCACCCTCACCGGGGCAATTGCCTCCTCCACCAGCACTTTCAAAACCGTCCCCATCTCATTCTTCATTGCTTCCATGTGCTTGCTGAACTGTTTTTCAAGTTCCACAACCATCACTTTGGTCATTTCTTCTGCTGTGAGCAATGTGGCCTCCCCTGGTGCCCCAGCCTCCACTTTCCTTGCAGTTCCCGCACTGACTTTTCCACTCACCGGCAGACTTTCATTACCCCCTTTTCCGCGGCCGTTTTGTTTCCAAACTTGGACATTTCTCCTCCCTGTTCCGTCTTACAGCTTTTTCAGCCTCCGTTGCCCCCGGGACCGGGCGTTAAAACCTCATAATTTCTATTCCCAAGCGGGAGCCCTCCAGTATGCGGCTGCCTCCTGCCTGCCATCACCGGAAGTCTTGTTATTGGGTTTTAATAGAGATACGAATAAGGACTATTGCTTTCTAGAAAGGAAAGAGACATAAAGCAGGAAATTACAGACGAGTTAGCTTAACATCTGTTTTAGGGAAAATGCTGGAATCTATTATTGAGGAGGTTATGGTGGGGCACTTTGAAAATTTCAATGAAATCAAGCAGAATTAGCATGGTTTAGTGAAAGGAAAATCCTTGTTTAACTCATTTCTTTTGAGGAAGGAACAAGCAGTGTTGATAGAGGTGGATGTGCTGGATGTGCTTATGTGATTTCCTGAAGACATTTGACAAGGTGCCACAACAAAGGCTACTACATAAAATAAGAGCTCATGGTATTGGGGAAATATATTAGCATGGATAGAGGATTGGTTTGCTAACAGGAAACAGAATAGGGATTAATAGATTTTTCAGATTGGCAAGATGTGACAAGTGGAGTGCCACAGGGATCAATCAGTGCTGGGTCCTCAAATTTTTACAATTTAAACAAATGACTCGGGTGAAGGGACCAAATGTATGATTGCTAATTTTGCTGACTACACAAAGATAGGTAGGAAAGTAAATTGTGAAGATGATATAAGATTTATGCAAAGGAACATAGGTTAGGAAGTGGGCAAAAATTTGACAGATGTGGGAAAATGCAAAGTAGTCCACTTTGGCAGGAAGAAAAGTAGCATCTTCTGGTTAGGCACACTACAGCCTTCTGGTCTTAACATCAAATTTAACAACTTCAGGATGGGTAGGAGAAGGGAGCATCTCGGACATTCACAAGGAACTTATGGGGTCAGAGGAAACGCGGACCGAGGAGCTGAAGCGCAAGTAGGAGGAGGAGCTGGGAGGAGAGATAGAGGATGGTCCATGGGCAGACACGTTGAGTAGAGTCAACGCATCCGTAACATGTGCCAGGCTCCTGATACAATTTAAGGTCATTCACCAGACTCACATGACAGTGGCCGGATGAGCAGATTCTTTGGGGTGGAAGACAGGTGTGCAAAATATGCGGGAGGGCCAGCGAACCATGTCCACATGTTCGGGACATGTCCGAAGCTTAGGGGATTCTGGCAGGGGTCTGCAGATGTCATGTCCACAGTGTTAAAAACAAGGATGGCGCTGAGTCCAGAGGTGGTGATTTTCGGGGTGTCAGAGGACCCGGGAATTCAGGAGAAGAGGCAGACATTCTGGCCTTTGCTTCCCTGGTAGCCCGGAGATGGATATTATTAGCTTGGAGGGACTCAAAGCCCCCGAAGTCGGAGACCTGGCTATCGGACATGGCTAGCTTTCTCTGTTTGGAGAAAATCAAGTTTGCCTTGAGAGGGTCACTGTTCGGGTTCGCCCAGAGGTGGCAACCGTTCGTCGACTTCTTCGCGGAAAAATAATCTTCAGCAGAAGGTGGTTGGGGGGGGGGGGGGGGTTAATTTAGCTTAGAGTAGTGGATTAATAAAGGTGGTACCTGGAAGGGAGGGAGATGGCTTTTACACTATGTTTATAGTTTCATGTACATTGTTTATTGTGGTGTTGTTATAATACCAAAAAATACCTCAATAAAATGTTTGCTAAAAAAAATGACTTCACCGGATGTAGTCATCTCTGCGTAGACCAACATTTATTGTCCATCGTTATTTGATCTTGAGGAGGTGGTGATGAGTTGCCTTCTCCAACCGTTGCAGTACATGTGGTGTAGGCAAACCCACGGAGCTGTTGGAAGGGAGTTCCAGAATTTCAACTCAGTGACAGTGAAGGAACAATGATGTATTTCCAGATCAAGATCGTGTGTGGTTTGAAGGGGAACTTGCAGGTGGAGATGTTTTCATGCATTGGTTGCCCCTGTGCTTCTATGTGGTAGAGGCCATGGGTTTGAAGGTGCTGTCAAAGAATCCTTTGGTGGCTTGCTGGTGAGTTTGTAGATATATAACATCAAGCATGAACCAGCTCCCTGTCCACTTTTGGGAAATTCAGCCCCCCCAAGAAGTGCCTCATCCCCTCCGGCCCCTAGGGGTTTCCGACCTATACAGCCTTCTGTAGAAATCCCTAAATGCCTTATTCACCCCTGCTGAATCTCCAACCAGGTTCCCATCTCCGTCATTTACTGTCCCTATCTCCCTGGCCGCCTCCCTCTTTCTAGAGGCAGCTGCTGTGCAAGCATTCTGCTGGCCTTCTCTCCATACTCATAGATCGCCCCCCTCACCTTTCTCAGCTGCTCCACCGCCCTTCCCTGTGGTTAACAAGCCGAACTCCGCCTGTAACTTCCGCCGTTCACTTAAAAACCCTTCCTCTGGGGTCTCCGCATACTTTCTATCGATCTGTAATATCTCCTTTACCAGTCGGTCCATCTCTGCCCTGTCCACCTTCTCCCTATGGAGATCAGCTCCCCTCTGACCACTGCCTTCAGTGCTTCCCAGACCATAGCTACTGAAATTTCCCCCGTGTCGTTGACCTGCAGGTAGTTCTGAATACATTCCCTCAGCCGCTCGCACACCCCTTCATCAGTCAAAAGTCTCACATCTAACCTCCAGTGCGGGTGCTGGTTACTGCCTTTACTAACCTGCCGGTCAGCCCAGTGCGGTGCATGGTCTGAGATTGTGATCGGCGAGTACCCAGTGTCCACCACCCTGCCAGTAAGGCCCTGCTCAAAATGAAGAAATCGATCCAGGAGTACACTTTATGCATGTGAGAGTAGAAGGAGAACTCCTTCACCCTCGGCTGCCCAAATCTCCATGGATCCACTCCCGCCGTCTGCTCCATGAACCCTTTTAGTTCCTTTGTCATTGCTGGCACCCTGCCCGTTTTTGAGCTTGACCGGTCTAAACCAGGATCAATAACTGTGTTGAAGTCCCCTCCCATGACCAACCTGTGCGAGTCTAGGTTCGGTATCGACCCCAGCATCCTCTTTATAAACTCCACATCATCCCAATTTGGCGCATACACATTTACTAATACCACCTGCACCCCCTCCAGTTTCCCACTGACCATAATGTACCGACCTCCCACATCCGAGACTATTCTACCCGCCTCAAACATCACCAGTTTACTGATCAGGATCACGACCCCTCTAGTCTTTGAATCCAGTACCGAGTGAAAGACCTGACTGACCCAGCCTTTTCTCATTCTAATCTGGTCAGTTACTCTAAACTGAGTCTCTTGCAACATTACCACGTCCGGCTTCAGTCCCCGTAGATGCGCAAACACACGTGCCCTCTTGACCGGCCCATTTAACCCTCGAACATTCCAGGTGATCAGCCTAGTTGGGGGGCTCATTGCCCCCCACCTTTGCCAATCAGCCATCCCCTTTTTTGGGCCCGCCTCCAGCTCATGTTCCGCGCCTCCACCGGCCCGTCTCCAGGCAGACTCCGCCCCCAACTTCCTCTCCGTCCCTTGGCCCAAGTCCCTCCCTTGTCAGCAGAACATTTTCCCCCCTCCCCCACCTCATAACAACACTCTGTAACCCAACCCCTTTGATAAACCGAACATATGCACAACCCCACTGCGCTTCCGTGAGCTAGCCCGCCCAGCTAGCTTAGTGGCCCCCATTCCTGGCACCGGAGAGTCTCCCACCTATTGTTTCCCCCCCCCCCCCCCCCCCCCCCCCCCCCCCCCCGCTCATACAAACATACTCCAACGTCAAACAATCCCCACACAATTGCCCGACAGAAAACACCAAATCTAAACAAGCACACCTCCATCCCCCAACAGTGCAAATGAAAACCTTAACTCACTCAGCTCTGCCACTGGTCCCAAATCAATACAGAAGGCATTACAAACAGCTCCCACAAAATGAAAAACAAAAACCTTTTAAAGATGAGAGAAAAAATAGAAAAAAAATGAACGTTGCAGCAAAATTTAAAAGTTCTCAGACTACCATCAGTCCTTTCCTTTTCCCAAAGTCCAGCGCGTCCTCAGGCGACTCAAAATAAAAGTGCTGTTCCTCATACGTGACCCAGACACGGGCCGGGTACAACAGTCTGAACTTCACCTTTTTCTCAAAAAGGATCGACCCCATCTGGTTGAAGCCCGCTCTTCTCCTGGCCACCTCCACACTCAGGTCTTGGTAAACTCACAGGATACAGTTGTCCCACTTAGAGCTCCGTGTCTGCTTGGCCCACTGTATAACACACCCCTTATCCAAGTACCTGGGGAATCTCACCACCATTGCCGTCGGGGGGGGGACTCCCATTCGCGCCTTCCTTGCGAGTGCTCTGTGAGCCCTGTCCATCTCCAAGGGCCGGGAGAATGCCCCATCACCCAGCAGCTTCTCAAACATGTCCGCGATGTATGCCCCAGCGTCCACTCCTTCGGACCCCTCCGGGACTCCAACGATTCTCAAGTTCTGCCGGCGGGACCTATTCTCTAGGTCCTCCACTTTCTCCAGGTGCTTCTTCTGCTGGTCTCTCAGCACCCCACCTCCAACTCCACCGCAGTTTGTTGTTCCTTCTGCTCAGCCAGCACCTTCTCCACCTTCTAGATTGCCCAATCTTGGGTGTCCAGTCTAAGCTCCAGCCGCTCAATTGACTCTTTTATCGGGTCCAAGCAGTCTCGTTTCTGCTTAGTGAAGCCTTCCTGAATAACTTGCATCAGCTGCTCCATTGACCGCTGGGTCGACAAACCAGAGGTCCAGTCCTCCGCCATGCTGTCTCCCGCTGCAGCTTCAGCCCAAGCCTTCTCTGTCTTTTTGTTTCTGCCTTTACGAGCACTTCTAGTCCTTCTCTCCATGCACCGATGTGGGAATTCAGTACACAACTGTCTTCAGTTTTACAGTTCAAGTCCAGTAGAAAATCAGGGCAAAAGTTCCAGAAGTCCGACCCGAGCGGGAGCCACCAATTGTGCGACTTACTCCTTCATAGCCGCCACCGGAAGTCCCCCTGTGAAGTAATTTTTAATAAGCAGACAGGTTTTCATGTTGTTGTTCCACAGTTCATTCTACTGTTCATTTAACTTACTTTGCTGCATGTACATTGAACATAATTCTGTGGAATGTTATCGTTCTTGTTTTCTCTTTTATACATAAAAAATGGGTGTCGAATTTATGGTAAATTTAGATACAAATAGCAAATGTTAGTTTAGCTCAATAGTAGTATTTGTGCCTCTTGATGAAAAATCATTGGAGGCTAAATTGGATAATGGAGCACTCTATTTTTAGGAACTACGCAGCCAACTTAAGACATTACCAGAGCTGGTGATGTGCCTGGACTCATCCCATGGCAGGTATACACGGTACCAAATTGGCAATGCTGTTTGCAGGCAGGCACATATGAATCACTGGAAAAATGCAGAGCGGTGAGGTGAAGAAATGAATCAGTGTGCCACCTGCTTAATGCCACCTTTGTCATTTCACAACTGAACACCCCAGTCAAAGGGTCAACTTAACCTCAGACTGTTAAATGGAATGAAGATGTCCCCACCAGTGCGATTTAAAGGAATCATGAAATACTTACAGATTAGCTACCGGATTATTGCTTTTGGCTTCTGACACAACTGTATACGTTTTTGGTGGTTTCCGACACTTGGCTAAAGTTTGAATATTCTTCAGGAAGTGGCCTGGTTGGTTCTGAGGTATGGTTTTCATCAAGTAACATATTGTGCTGTAGGAAGTTGCTTCCAAACGTAAGGGGAGTCTAAGAGGGCTTCTTCTGGGAATTGAGCATGAATGGCGGAATGTGGAGAGGTCACACGGGGCAGGACAAACCACTCAAAAGAGGAGGATGAGGTGAAGGGCAGGCAAAATTATCTTTAGAGAGCAAGTTGTTTACCCTATCTTAATATTGGTCCACATTGAAGCTGTCTTTGGGTCACAAAAGAGGTTTTGAGTGTGACCTGTCAGCTGTTGCAACCACAACTGCAGTTCTGAAGCAGAACAAGAACCCATTTCCTGTGGCAGTCAAGGTGACAGTGCTCAATGTGACGGTGATTCTATAATTAGGGGGATTGATAGAATCCTTTGTCAGTAGGATCGAGAGTCTCGCATGGTATGTTGCCTGCCCGGTTCCAGATTGAGGGACATCTCTGACCGGCTTGAATGGATATTGGAGTGGGAAGGGAGGATCCAGTTGCTGTGGTCCATGTTGGGACAAACGCCATAGGCAAGAATAGGAAAGAGGACCTGTTGGGGGATTATCAGGCACCAGGAACTAAATTAAAGAACAGGTCCTCAAGAGTTATAATCTCTGGATTACTACCCTATGTGCAAATTGGCATAGGAATAATAAAATTAGGGTAGTAAACACATGGCTAAAGGAATGGTGCGGGAAAGAGGGGTTCCTCATGGTGCATTGGCGTCAGTACTGGAACAGGAGGGATCTGTACCGTTGGGACGGTCTCCATCTGAACCGATCTGAGGCCCATGCTCTAGTGGAAAGGATAAATAGGGTGGTCTCAAGGACTTTAAACTAACAAGTTGGGGGGATGGTGAGGGTGGAGGGGAGGATAAAACTACGAGAACTATAATGGCTAATGGGAAGCAAAACAGCAGGTTAGCACGTAGGGAGGTGGGTTCAACTACAAGGAAAATTATGAAAAACGATAAAGGGAAGAACTCAGAAGATGTTATTAATGTAGGTGTTAGAATTCAAAAAGAAGGTATAAAAATTAGCTTAAGGACATGTTACCTAAATGCTCGTAGCATTCGAAGCAAAGTAAATGAGTTGACGGCACAATCATCACAAATGAGTTTGCTTTGGTGGCCATTACAGAGACATGGTTACAGGGTGAACACGACTGGGAGTTAAATATCCAGGGGTATCAGACTATTTGGAAGGACAGACAGGAAGGTTAAGGTGGTGTAGCTCTGATATTTAATGATAACATCAGGACGGTAGTGAGAGATGAAATAGGTTCCGTGGAGATAAAGGTTGAATCAATTTGGGTGGAAATTAGAAATAGTAAGGAGAAAAGGTCACTGATAGGTGTAGTCTATTGGCCACCAAATAATAACATCACGGTGCAGCAGGCAATAACAAAGAAATAACTGTTGCATGTAAAAATGGTACAGCAATTATCATGGGAGATTTTAATGTACATGTCGATTGGTCAAACCAGGTTGGTCAGGGCAGCCTTGAGGAGGAGTTCATCGGATAGTTTCCTTGAACTGTATGTACTGGAACCTATGAGGGAGAAAGTTAGCCTAGATCTGGTTATGTGTAATTGGACAGGAATAATTAATAATCTCATAGTTAGGGACCCTCTCAGAAGGAGTGATCATGGTATGTTTGAATTTAAAATAGAGATAGAGGTGAGAAGTGTCTTGTGCTTAAACAAAGGAGACTACAATGGGATGAGGGAGGAGCTAGGCTGGGACAATTGAGGAATTTCAAAGCGATTTTTCACAATGCTCAGCAAAACCATGTACCAGTGAAAAGTAAGGAATGTAGGAAAAGGGATAATCAGCCATGGATATCTAAGGAAATAAAGGAGGGTTTCAAATTGAAAGAAAATGCATATAAAGTGGCAAAGATTAGTGGGAAACTAGAGGATTGGGAAATCTTTAAAGGTCAACAAAATCCACAAAAAAGGTATAAAGAAAAGTATGATAGATTATGAGAGCAAACTAGCTCAGAGTATAAAAACAGATAGCAAACCTTTCTACAAATATACAAAACGAAAAAGAGTGGCTAAGGTAAATATTGGTCCTTTAGAGGGATTTAATAATGGGAAATTAGGAAATGGCCGAGACGTTGAACAGGTATTTGTGTCGGTCTTCACATTGGAAGGCACAAATAACATGCCAATAATTGATGGCATGGAGGCTATGGTAGGTTAGGACCTAGAAACGATAATTATTACGAAGGAGGTAGTGTTGGGCAAGCTAATGGGGCTAAAGGTAGACAAGTCTCCTGGCCCTGATGGAATACATCCCAAGGTACTAAAAGAGATGGAGGGGAAAATAGTAAATGCCCTCGTGGTAATTTACTAATGGACTCTGGGGTGGTTTTGGCAGATTGGAAAACAACAAAGGTGACACCACTGTTTGAAAAGGAGGCAGACAAAACTATAGGCTGGTTAGCTTCACTTCTGCAGTGGGGAAAATGCTTGAATGTATCTTCAAGGAAGAAATAGCGAGACATCTGGATAGAAATTGTCCCATTGGGCAGACACAGCAAGGGTTCATGAAAGGCAGGTCATGTTTAACTAATTTACTGGAATTCTTTGAGGACATTATGAGTATGGTAGACAATGGGGAACCAGTGGATGTGGTTTTTTATCATAGAATTTACAGTGCAGAAGGAGGCCATTCGGCCCATCGAGTCTGCACCGGCTCTTGGAAAGAGCACCCTACCCAAGGTCAACACCTCCACCCTATCCCCATAACCCAGTAATCCCACCCAACACTAAGGGCAATTTTGGACACTAAGGGCAATTTATCAAGGCCAATCCACCTAACCTGCACATCTTTGTGACTGTGGGAGGAAACCGGAGCACCCGGAGGAAACCAACGCACACACGGGGAGGATGTGCAGACTCCACACAGACAGTGACCCAAGCCAGAATAGAACCTGGGACCCTGGAGCTGTGAAGCGATTGTGCTATCCACAATGCTACCGTGCTACCGTGGTGTATCTAGGTTTCCAGAAGGCATTGGACAAGGTGCCGCACAAAAGGCTGCTGCATAGGATAAAGATGCACTGTGTTATGGGTAATTAATTAGCATGGATAGAGGATTGGTTCACTGACAGAAAGCAAAGAGTGGGGATAAATGGGTGTTTTTCTGGTCAGCAATCAGTGGCTAATGGTGTGCCTCAGGGGTCAGTGTTGGGACCGCAATTTTTACAATTTACATTAATGATTTGGAGTTGGGGACCAAGTGTGATGCGTCAAAATTCGTAGATGACACAAAGATGAGTGGCAGAGAAACGTGTGCAGAGGACACTGAAAGTCTGCAAAGGGATATAGGTAGTTTAAGTGAGTGGGCAAGGGTCCGGCAGATGGAGTACAATGTTGGTAGGAATAACAGCAAAATGGACTATTATTTAAATGGTAAAAAATTGCAGCAGGCTATTGTGCAGAGAGACCTGGGTGTCCTTGTGCATGAATCGGAAAAAGTTGGTTTGCAGGTGCAGCAGGCAATTAAGAAGGCAAATGGAATCAGGGAGGTTATGTCGCAGCTGTATAGGGTTCTGGTGAGGCCACATCTGGAGTACTCTGTACAATTTTGGTCTCCTCAGCTGAGAAAGGATGTGCTGGCACTGGAGGGTGTACAGAGGAGATTCATTAGGTTGATTCTGGGCGTGAGGGGATTGGCTTATGAGGAGAGACTAAATAGACTCATTGGAATTTAGAAAAATGAGGGGAGATTTTATAGAAACATATAAAATTATGAAGGGAATAGATTAGATAGAAGCAGGGAGGTTGTTTCCACTGGTGGGTGAAACTAGAACTAGGGGTTTTAGCCTCAAAGTAAGATTTAGGACTGAGTTGAGGAGGAACTTCTGCACCCAATTAAAGGGTTGTGAATCTGTGAAATTCCTAGCAGTTGAGGCTGCCTTGTTGAATGATTTTAAGGCAATTTTGATAGATTTTCAAACAGTAAAGGAATTAAGGATTATGGTGAGCGGGCGAGTAAGTGGAGCTGAGTCCACAAAAAGATCATGCATGATTTTATTGAATGGCAGAACAGGCTTGAGGTGCAGATGGCCTACTCCTACTCCGAGTTCTTACGTTCTGTTAACTTTTATACGTCTGCTTCCTTTTAAGTTGCTGCTGGAGGTGTAAGGATAATCTCAATTTTTGCAGTGCCTGATTCTAAAGGGAAACCACTGAGGCTCTCTATGCACAGAGAAACAGTTTTATCCAATTTCATCTTGCCAAAGACAAACAGGAGAAGAAAGCACAAGATTTTGCCAAACTTGCAAGTTTCCCCAGAATATACGGTTCCATTGACTGCACGCACCTTGCTTTGAATGATTCTCACCTGCACGACGCATCAACAGCAGGTGATTTTACTCCTTCACAGACAGTGCATCATTCAGGTTAATGGCCATTATCATGACAGGAGTCACAGTTCTTTCATTCTGCAGCAGTCATCTGTCCAACTGGTATTTGGACAAGCACCACATGTGGTGTTATTCCCACACGAGATGTCTCACGATTCCAGTCAAAGTTCATCCTCACATGCTCAGCAAATTTATGCTACTGTGTTGCACAACTTGGCCATTATGAGGAAACAATGCTTGCTTCTATTTATCAGGAACCTGAAGAGGAAGTGGAAGAGGAACAATACACACAGCCCCTTTCTTCAAAGGCTCCAGGTGATCAGGTCATTCGTGAGCAAAAACAGTGACCTCAACCATACCTGCCTGTTCAGTGACAGTCCCACACTTCTTACCTTTCCTTGGAGCAGAGAAGGGTGAGGGGAGATTTGGTGAAGGTGTACAGGGTTCTGACAGATTTAGATAAAATAGACAAAGAAAAGCTGTCCCATTAGCTGATGGTACAAGGACGAGGATTTAAGGACACAGTTAAGATTTGGGGTGTGGGTTATGGATGGGGAATGTGAGGAAGAATCTCTTTACACAGTGAATAAAGTGACCTGAAACTTGTTCCCTTTGAAGATGCGAGATGCAGAGCCGATTAATGATTTCGAAAGGAATTCAAGTGAGAGTACTTGGGAGAAATAAAGGGCTATGGGGATAGAGCAAGTTATAGGACTGATTGAATTGTTCTACAGAGCACCAGCATGACGTTGATGGGTCAAAAGGCCTCCTCTGTGGCATAATGGCCTATGGGCCGTATTTCTGTGGAAGAGGCGGCATGATCGTCTTGGCAACCATCTTGCATCAGCAGACCCAGCTGTCATTCGAACACCCTTCAAACGATTTAAATTGTCTCAAGTAGTCAACCTGTTGTAAAAACAAACAAGCATTTACTGACTCACCACATCAAAGATGAATAATTCTTTTATAAACTCTTAAATTGTCAACCAAAATCCGAAGACATGTTGGCAAAAGTGGTTCAACAACTTTTGAAATTCAACCAAGCATTCATAATGGGCCCAGATATCAAAACAAATCACGTGAAATTGAAACAGTGGCATTTATTTAAATTGAAAAACCAGGTGTCTCCCTAATCGCACACCAGAGAATCCTGCTTGGCTGGCGATCAACAGCACCAACCAAAGCTGCAGACTGGATGGCCAGCCTGTCAGAATTTCTCCACCTGGAGAAAATCAAATTCGTCATCCGAGGGTCAGAGGAGGATTCCACAAGATATGGAAGCCATTCACCAACTTGGTCCAGGACCCGTTTGTAGCCAACAACCAATAGAGTGAGGGGAGGGTGGGCCTGCACAGGACCCAAAGAACAGGAAGACGGAAGAGAGGAGGGAGGGTAGGGAGAGCAGAGGTGGGGGCAGTGGGAACAGCCAGAATAAACAACGGAGGGGGGACAAGGCCACAAAGACAGGGCTCTGCAGCAGGGATGAAGGGGCCCAAGTCAAAATTGGGTCCGGCCAAGGCCGCACCGCTCAGTATGGGGAGGGGTACCAACCACCGCCACCAGGTGGAGAAGTCCATTCCAACTGGCAAATCCACAGAACCAGTTACAGGGCCTAGGGCCATGCCGGGGCCAGCACAAGCAAATAACTAAAACCCTACCAAAATGTAAAATAGACCAAGGGAACACCTAAGCAGAGAGGTGGGGGGTGGGGGGGGGGGGGGGGGGGGGGGGGGGGGGAGAGAGAGAGAGGAGAGTAAGGGAGAGCTAACTGATAGGGGAGGAGAAGGTGTAAATACACAATGATCACTTTTTGTAAACTATGTATAAAAAACCCAATAGAAATATTTAAAATAAAGAAATGAAACCCACTGCCAGCCCTGCGCATTCCCTAGTGCTTGTCTTCCATGTGCCTTTACCTTTTTAAGTGTTACTATAAAGTGTTTCCCCAGTGGCTGCAGCATTGGAGGTGGTAGGGTATTGACCTTCAATTGAGGAAACTAAGTTAAACTTGGAGGTCAACCTCAAGCATCTGTGGACCCAAAGGGCTCAGTATCATGCTGCACTGTCTCGGCCTGCCCTTGAGCAGTCTGCATTGGTCTGATAAGCACTAGCAAGGGAACTAATGAAGTGAAAGGAGAGGAGTAGGAATTCTATAATCTAAGAGCCATCAGCAAGTTCATGTCCCATGGAGCCACTGCCACTCTCCCAAGGTGGCTTTTCAACAATGCTGATGGCCTGTTGGAGAACAGATTGCTGGACTGCAGTGACAGTCCAGAAGCCCCTTTGAACAATGGTTCTGAAGAGAACTTGGAAGGCAACATTTTGGACATTAATTGCTGTAGCCTAAATATTGTAGGGAACTGTTTGCTCTGTAATAAAGGTTGTTTTCACTTTTGTCCTCAGAGGCTGCATAATGGTGGGTTTCCCATTTGTTCTAAGCGAGATTGCCTTCCTATCCATTTCTGAAATGGTGAGCTGGCTTGAAGCTCTGCACAAAGCCTTGTGTCATGTTGAGGCTGGACTCCTCCATCCTCCTTGACATTGTGTGCAGCCTTTCTTTTTTTTAAATTTAGAGTACCCACTTATTTTTTATTTCCAATTAAGGGGCAATTTAGCATGGCCAATCCATCTACCCTGCACATCTTTGGGTTGTGGAGGTGAAACCCATGCGGGCACGGAGGGTTAGTGCAAACTCCACACGGACAGTGACCCAGAGCCGGGATTCGAACCTGGGTCCTCAGCGCCACAGTCCCAGTGCTAACCACTGCGCCACATGCTGCCCTTGTGTGCAGCCTTTCTGATTAGGTTTCCCATGCATCACGTAGTTTGTTTTATATGTTCATCATTCTCCTTTTGCAATTTAGACCATCAGATTATCCATCTGACTGCTCGGCAGCAGGACTGGTTTGAGGCCTTGCCCTCTGGTGACCTGGCACCTATGCTATCTGTTGTCCTTGCCCTGGCACCAGCACACTCTAGCTAACTTGGAGGAGGTGCTAAAGAAATTTCAAGAGCCTGGAACATGCCTTACGAAGGAAAAATTAACTTTTCAAGCCACTGAGGTAGTCTATCTGGACTATCGCGTAGGTATACAAAGATTATACTCCATGGAAAACAAGGCCAGAGCAACAAAGGATAAAATCCAGTACTGAGAAACAGGGACAGTGATTGATTCCTGTGTGATACTTTCTGAGAGAACTTGGCAGACGTGTTTCGAGCTTGGAAGGAGAAGGAACACACTCTCCGTCTCCCTTGTTTGTTGAAGTGAAAGAACTGCTTTACTTTTCTAAACAAGTGAGTACCTGGCACATCTTTTATGTAAACTTGAAATGATCCTGAATCTACAAAGAAAGTAGACAACCTTGCCAGGGAAAAGCATTTCAAGCCTAGAAGGAAGAAGTACCGAAATGAAAGCCTGAACTTCAGAAAAACACTAACAGAAGTCATCCCAGTGAATAAAAAGGTCCTTTATCCTTTTATTTTATTAATATTTTATTTACCTTTCAACCACCCTTTCCCCTCTCTGTTGTTTGTCTGTGTGTGTATATATATATAGAGAGAGAGAGAGAGTGGGGGTGAGTGAGCAAGGGGGAATTGGGAAAGTGGTGTTAGATAGTCAATTACATTTTCAGTCCGTTTAATTATAATGCTGTACATAATAAAAGGTTTCTTCTGTTAAAGTTACAAACCTGGTTTGCAGTTTATTGGGCTCAACCAAGGACCTCATTTATTTTAAATAAAATCTCATCTCAGATGTGTTGCGATTAGGGGTCAAGTGGGGCTGGAATTAACCGTGCACTAGCCCAGGAACTCGTGACACTTGTTACATTCATTGTGTTTATTGGTGCACTTTGTCCTGTCTAAGAAATTGGTGTTGACTTATCACACCTCTCCACATTCCGTTGGTGCAGTATTGTCCCATAAGGTGGATGCCGGATCTGAGAGACTTATGGGGTATGTCTCAAGAACCCTCATAGGGCTACTCTCAAATTGAAAACGAAGGCTTGTCATTAGTATTTGCGTTCAAGAACTTCCACCAGTATATATATATGGGAGGTACTTTACCATTGTTACAGATCGCAAACCACTCTTGGTTCTTTTTGAAGAAGATAAGGCCACTCCACCATTCGCAAAAGCAAGAATTTAGCATTGGTCATTAATACTGTCCACCTATGAATACACATCCAAGCACCAGCCTGGAACTCATATTGTGAATGTGGATATGCCTAGTCACCTGCCTTTAGCAGAGAGCGTAGTACCACCGCCAGTAATAATAACCAGTTCATAGAATTTACAGTGCAGAAGGAGGCCATTCGGCCCATCGAGTCTGCACCAGCTCTTGGAAAGAGCACCCTACCCAAGGTAACCCCACCCAACACTAAGGGCAATTTTGTACACTAAGGGCAATTTATCATGGCCAATCCACCTAACCTGCACATCTTTGGACTGTGGGAGGAAACCGGAGCACCCGGAAGAAACCCACGCACACACGGGGTTCAATTCGGTGTCCAATATTTCTCACAAGGCGTATGGCGTATTGGCGTCTCTCTAAAATAATGACAGGTTACTTCTGGATCTAGATAGATGTTCGCCTGGAGACCCTAGCCGGGATTCTCCGAGCCTCCACCCCGAAGTCGCGGTCACGAGGGGGCAGAGAATGGGGCTTCAGACCCACGATCAAGTCCGACACCGGGACGCGAACCTTCGGAGAATCGGCGCCAGTCGCGCTTGCGCGGTCGATGGAGCGCCGGTCGGGATTCACTAAAAGAGGGTCCCGCAACGATTCTCCGCGGCCAACCGGCCGTGTTCCTGCCAGCGTGGTGCACGCAGGCTTTCACCCAGCCGGTGCTCGGCGTCGCAGCTGCAGTGTCCGTCCTGGTGGGGGGCAAGGGGTTAGTCTCCGGGGTGGCCCTCCGCAATGGCCAGGCCCGTGATCGGGGGCCACCGATTGGCGGGCGTGCGCTATCTGGGGGGGGGGGGGGCCTACCTTCTTCCGCGCCAGCCCACTCTGTGGGTCTGCCATGTTACGCGGGGCCAGCACGGAAGTGGCCGCTGCACGCATGCACTGACCCACAGCCAGAAGTGCAGGGCTGCCCTGTGGGCTACAGAGTCGCTGGGCCAAGAGGCCCGTTGATGCCGGCGTGAAACACTCCGGAATTTACGCCGGTGTCAACACTTAGCCACCGTTTTGAAGGATCCCAGCCCCTTCATTTTACCTAACTCATTGTGAAAAATGCTCTCATATTTCTTCATTAACTCAAGCAGTCCCTCTTCCCATACTTGCAAGATCTCCATCCAGTTTAACTTCATTACCTGGAGCTAATTATGGCCCCAATGGCCTTGACTTGATAGCATTATTATTATTGGGAGCTGATAGGACTGCTGCTGATAGCTTACAGGTACTGTGGTAGAGCCTTTTATCTTAATGGCTTCTCCTGTGCAAGTTTAGATTTAGAACAGTACAGCACAGAACAGGCCCTTCGGCCCTCGATGCTGTGCCGAGCAATGATCACCCTACTCAAACTCACATATCCACCCAATACCCGTAACCCAACAACTCCCCCTTAACCTTACTTTTAGGACACTACGGGCAATTTAGCATGGCCAATCCACCTAACCCGCACATCTTTGGACTGTGGGAGGAAACCGGAGCACCCGGAGGAAACCCACGCACACACGGGGAGG
Organism: Scyliorhinus canicula; assembly: GCF_902713615.1. Lineage (NCBI taxonomy): Eukaryota > Metazoa > Chordata > Chondrichthyes > Carcharhiniformes > Scyliorhinidae > Scyliorhinus > Scyliorhinus canicula. Next base: position 178,641,294 of record NC_052152.1, read on the forward strand.
ACGTGCAGACTCCGCACAGACAGTGACCCAGCCGGGAACCGAACCTGGGACCCTGGAGCTGTGAAGCATTGATGCTAACCACTATGCTACCGTGCTGCCCCGTTGTTTGTTTTGTTATGGTACCCCTCAAATACAATGGCTGGACTCCTTCTTGTAAATATTAAAATCCATATTCCCCTATCACCATGGCAGAGGCTCTCATGTCAACTTCCATCTTGACAGGCCTACCATTTACCAAAAGCATCATAGTGACGGGGGCTACTTTGGCCGCTTTCACATTGAACAATGAGTGAACATTTAGATCCGCAGTACTGCACTTTTCCATATTATGCAATGTATTATTAATTCTATAACTGGTAGACTTATCTTTACATCAGTGCCTTAAGTGACCTTTCCTGAGGCAGAGAAAACATTGAGCCTCTTTATACCGGAAGGCTTCGGGGGAGTGACTACTGCCACACTGGTAACACTCTACTTGGCTTTTTAAATCTTCTCACTCTATTTGTGGCTGTACTTGCTTCCTGTTTTAAAATGACATTTTCATTTTTGGTGCCACTGCTGACTGAAGCTTCCCACCCCAACTGGTGGACCACAGCATTTTGCACACGTTGAAGCTCCTGTGCATCTTCTCACTGCTCTCCATTGCCAACGTTATCTCCAGCACCTTCTTGCAATTTATATCCGCCTCTGTGGGATGACCTAATTAGTTACCCCACAGACTAAATCGTCCCGCAGCTTATTGTTGAGAGTGACTCTGAAGTCACAGTGCTCTGTGATTGGTCTTAACTTTATTATAGAAGTTGCAATAGTTTCCCCAGGGGCCCTCCCGGTTGAGTTAATCTTATAATCACCGCAATATTACCCATAGGTTCGGGTGTAGTGTGGGTCCCACACATGCTCAGAAGGGCTGCCTTCCTCTTCCCCGCCTGTTCTATTTTTTTGGCCTGAAAAAAGTAGCCCAAATGTTCAATGTATTGTGTCCAATCCTCCACAGAGGCATCAAAAGGATCCATCCATCCGAATAAGGGCACATCCGCAAGCACTGTTCTGTTCCTCAATTCGAACCGAATTTCAACGTGACTTAATACTGACGATCTTGGGGCTTCTTTTATTTTTTTAACCTCATCGCCAATGTAATATTTCCCATTCACTGGTTAAGTAAACAACAGCTGCAATGTGTATTTCCAAATAACTACAATGCAGATGCTTGCAGCCTCGTGGCTACAAGTCAGCTTCCAGGATTGAACTGATACAGAAACCCATGCCTTGGTTCTTGATTAATTACATGGGCCATGTGACCCTCTCAGCAGATCGCCCTTTAAAAGGGACAAATGCTACAGAACGTCATTTTAAAAGTGCACTTAATTATTAAAAAGAATTGTATGCGAGATTTTACAAAATATTGTGAGCAACTTTAGTGCCCTTTAATGGATGAAAGGCATTGCCCAAGCATTGAGTGAAAGTCTGTCATGAAGTGGAATTCCATCCAGAGAATTGTTGTTCTGAATGTTATAGTGTCCTTTCATAGATGGTGAGTCTCCATATGAACTTCTTAAAAGAAACAGAAACAGTGATTATGAATGTTTCCCAATGTCATCTTTGTAACCACCTGTATGTTATGAATTCGGTTTTTATTTCGAGACAGATTATCTACCACATGTGTCACCATTCAGTTATTATATGCACAATGCCATATTAGATGTCATATTTTGTCTCAACTACCAACAAATCACAACTGAGCCGGCTTTTATGAATCCATTTTTGAAGGTTTTGCTGACCGTCAGATAACCTGACTGCTGCTCAAGAAATGTAGCCAATCATCTGCCAGTTCAGAGAAACATCCAACTGTGTTCAGCCTCTAATTAACCTCAGCATTTGCTTGAGGATTATTTTAAAGGTTCTGGGCCAGGTTAGCAGTGTGGTGAATGTAACTTAGTACTGAAATTCACATCGTATTTACCAATACCATTGTAAGCGCAGTAGCGTTATCCGACCACTAGGGAGAGCAGCTCTGGGAATGCTCAGGAGTTTGTACAGGGCTCCACCCTTGGCTCCGCCCACGACTCCTCCCCTGGACTACTGTATAAATACCCTTGTCCAGAGCCAGCCTGCAGTTCATCGAGAGTTCAACGGGTAACAGGCTGGCTCTGTAGTAAGTAGATTAAACCCACTGTTCATATCTTAAAGCACGTGTCTAGTGAATTGATGGTTCCATCAAGCAGCTACACATATTCCATGCTGCCAATTAACAAAACCACCGAAAAATAGCTGGCAACCAATCAAAAAAATTACTCACTCATAACAAAAATACCTTCTTTCAGTCTAGTTCGAGAAATTGAAAGTAAATCTATTTAGGACCTAGGATCTGAACATCTGATAATTAATACTGAGTGTGTCTGGAAAGATTTAAAAAGAGGTGAAAGCAGTTTGACAAACTGAGAAACGATACTTATTATTGCATACTTTTATTTCATTACAAAATGGTGTCTCTCTATGATACTGAGAAGTGTTCTAAACTGTATCCTACATTATCTTAATGGTTCAGAACATCCAATTTTCGGAAGCAGATCATACCCCCACTGAGAATGCATTGGGGGAACCCCGAGAAGTCCCCAAGCAAGGTCTACACAGGAATTGTTCGGGAAGTTTAACTTGGGAACTATCCGAAACCCAAGGGAGTAGTCGGGTCGCGTTGGGAGGGATAGTCAGGTCAGGTCAGGGTGGATAGTGAGGTGGTGGGGGTGACTCAGGTGTGGTCAGAAGGGTAGTCGGGTCGGGTTGGAAGGGATAGCCAGGTAGTCGGGGCTTTCTATGGGTGGGAGAAATAGGCAGGTCCTGTCAGAGGCTTTGGAGATAGTCAGGGGTTGAAGGGGAGTGAGGGGCAGGTCAGTGTGAGTGATTGGGGTCAGTTCTGTTATTATCCAGGAGTTACACTATGATTTTTCTGTCTGACGTTTCCTGGGTAATTATTCAGGTACTTACATGGGAACTGCCCAAAGCTAGAGGCAGGAACTTTTGCAGCGGAACAGGGAAATTACCTGTTGGAAGTTCAAATTCCCGATTCATTCGCTCGGATGTCAATGTGGCAGGACTTCGGCGGGGTCCCAATACACAACTTGGATCGTATGGCTGGTTCGTGATCCGGAGACCGGAAGATCTGGGCATAATACATAACCTCAGTTAGAGCTCAGTTAGAGTGCTGCATGCAGTATTGAGCTCAAATATGTAGGACGAATATGTATGGAGCAGTGTTTTTCAAAGTGGGGGTGGCAACCTTTGGGTGGGTCACGGGATGTTGAAAACTGGGTCACCAAAAATGATTCCCCAGCTCACTGGTCCCAACTAATAAAATACTGCACAAATCAAAACTTTCCTGAGCGCTGTCACCACTGGCACATCTCCTCCAATGGAACACAAAGTCACATTCTGCCTAACACTCTACCTTCCTCATACTCTGTGTGAAAGCAAAAGACTGCAAATTGGTGAAGGGCATGTGGTGATCCACCACTGTGTAATTGTGTGTGTGCCTGTATTAGGGGATGTACAGCAGTACCTGTATTACAGGTTCGTCGGTAGCCCCTGCCGGCTAGCTCCGCCCACAGAGAGCCGTATAAATATGTATGAGTTCTCCTGAGCTTCCATTCTACCAGCTGCAGTCGGAGGATAAACATCTCACTGTAATAAAGCCTCTCTTGTACCGATTCGAGCCTTTAAGTGCAATTGATAGCGTATCAATTTATTACAGTGAGATTTTCCGCATCATGGACATCAGGATAAAACCAGATCGCTTGCAGCTGGATCCGCAATCGCCAAACGCCAGAAAAGACTTTAACCACTGGCTGGCTTGCTTCGAGGTCTATATCACCTCAGCGGACCCCGCACCGATGGAACCTCAGAAAATTCAACTCCTCTACTCAAGGGTGAGCTCCAGCGTGTTCCCGCTGGTACAGGACGCACCGAATTACGTATGCGCCATGGAACTCCTTAAAGAAAATTACGTCCAGAAGACGAACACTCTGCAAAGCATCTACTCGCCACTCGCGTATAACTACCTGGTGAATCGACTGAAGACTTATGTCGGGCCCTTATCCCTCTAGTACGGGACTGTGACTGTCAGGCCGTCACGGCCACGGAACATTCCAATCTCCTCATGCGTGATGCATTCGTGACGGGGATTGCATCGGACCCCATCCGGCAACGACTGCTGGAAAGGGCCGCGCTCGACCTAACGGCGACAAAACTTTAGCGCTCTCCATGACGGTTGCTTCCCGTAATGTACAGTCCTACCCCGCCCGCCGCGCGGTCCACCCATCCTACACCTTGTGGACCCCGCAACCGACCCCCCCGACTGGGGCCGCTCCCGCACAGTATGCCTGCGCTGCTAGCCACACCGCGCACTCTGGGTGTCCCCGCTGCTACTTCTGCAGCCAACAGAAGCACCCACGCCAGCGCTGCCCGGCCCGCACCGCTACCTGTAAAGCCTGTGGCAATAAGGGCCACTTTGCGGCGGTGTGTCAGGCCGGTGCGGTTGCTGCTATCGCGCCCAACTTCTCTCCCTTCCCTCAGCCGATCGCACAATGGGCACCGCCATCCTCTGCTTCCGGGGCCACGTGCGACCAGTGGGTGCCGCCATCTTCTCCCCCCAGATCCACGCGCGGCCATGGGTGCGGCCATCTTGCGCCGCCCCCACAACGTGCGCACCATGGGTGCCGCCATCTTCTCCCCCAGGTCCATGTGCGGCCAGCAGGCGCAGCCATCTTGCCCCACGCCCGCAACGTGCGCTGCATGGGCGCCGCCATCTTCTTCCCCACAGGTACTTCGGACGCCGCCATTTTGTCCTCCCCTCGGGACTGGACCGCGAGACCCGGGTCACTGCCGCTCCTCGTCGGAATCCTCGGACGATCGCCCGCTGTTCGCCTCCATGACGCTGGACCAGTCCCGTCCTTACAACCTGGCTTCCGCTTCGACGACGGTGCTCATCAACGGCCAGGTGACCTCCTGCCTACTGGACTACGGGAGCACTGATAGCTTCATCCACCCAGACACGGTAAGGCGCTGCTCCTTCGCAGTCCATCCCGCCAACCAGCGGATCTCCCTGGCCTCCGGATCCCACTCTGTCCCGATCCTGGGTATGGTCTCTGTATGGTCAACCTCACCGTACAAGGCGTTGACTTCAGCGGTTTCTGCCTGTACGTTCTCCCCAACCTCTGTGCTACACTGTTACTGGGTCTGGATTTCCAATGTAACCTCCAGAGTCTCACCCTCAAATTCGGCGGGCCCCTACCCCCACTCACCGTTTGCGGCCTCACGACCCTCAAGGTTGACCCTCCCTCCCTCTTTGCCAATCTGACTGCAGATTGCAAGCTCGTCACCACCAGGAGCAGACGGTACAGCACCCAGGACAAGGCCTTCATCAGGTCCGAAGTCCAGCGGCTGCTTCGGGAGGGTATTATCGAGGCCAGTAACAACCCCTGGAGAGCCCAAGTGGTGGTGGTTAAAACTGGGGAGAAACACAGGATGGTCGTGGACTACAGCCAGACCATCAATCGGTACACGCATCTCGACGCGTACCCCCTCCCTTGCATATCTGATATGGTCAATCAAATTGCACAGTACCGGGTCTTCTCAACGATTGACCTTAAATCCGCATACCACCATCTCCCCATCCGCAAATCAGACCGTCCCTACACGGGGCCCTACATGGGGCCTCACGGTAGCATGGTGGTTAGCATCAATGCTTCACAGCTCCAGGGTCCCAGGTTCGATTCCCGGCTGGGTCACTGTCTGTGTGGAGTCTGCACGTCCTCCCCGTGTGTGCGTGGGTTTCCTCCGGGTGCTCCGGTTTCCCCCCACAGTCCAAAGATGTGCGGGTCAGGTGGATTGGCCATGCTAAATTGCCCGTAGTGTAAGGTTAATGTGGGGATTGTTGGGTTAGGGGTATACGGGTTACGTGGGTTTAAGTAGGGTGATCATTGCTCGGCACAACATCGAGGGCCGAAGGGCCTGTTCTGTGCTATACTGTTCTATGTTCTATGTTCTATGTTCTACACTGCCTTCGAGGCGGACGGTCGCCTCTATCAATTTCTTAGGGTTCCCTTCGGCGTCACGAACGGGGTCTCGGTATTCCAAAGAGAAATGGACCGAATGGTTGACCGGTACGGACTGCGGGCCACGTTTCCATACCTTGACAACATCACCATCTGCGGCCATGACCAGCAGGGCCACGACGCCAACCTTGCCAAATTTCTCCACACTGCACCTCTCCTCAACCTCACTTACAACAAGGAGAAGTGCGTATTCAGCACGAACCGCTTAGCCATCCATGGCTACGTAGTCCAAAACGGACTTCTGGGGCCCGATCCCGACTGCATGCACCCTCTCATGGAGCTCCCTCTTCCCCACTGCCCCAAGGCCCTCAAACGCTGCCTGGGGTTCTTCTCCTACTACGCCCAGTGAGTCCCACAATACGCAGACAAGGCCCGCCTACTGATACAGGCTACTCAACTTCCCCTCACGGCCGAGGCACAACAGGCCTTCGCCCGTATTCGCTCAGACATAGCCAAGGCCGAGATGCGTGAAGTAGACGAGTCACTGCCCTTTCAAGTAGAGAGCGACGCTTCAGATGTTGCCCTTGCCGCCACTCTAAACCAGGCAGGCAGACCCGTGGCATTCGTTTCCCGCACCCTCCATGCCTCCGAAATTCGACATTCGTCTGTTGAAAAGGAGGCCCAGGCAATCGTAGAAGCTGTGCGGCACTGGAGGCATTACCTGGCCGGCATGAGATTCACTCTCCTCACTGACCAATGGTTGGTAGCCTTCATGTTCACTAACACACAGCGGGGCAAGATCAAAAACGATAAAATCTTGAGGTGGAGAATCAAGCTCTCCACCTATAATTACGAGATCTTGTATCGCCCCGCCAAGCTCAACGAGCCCCCAGACACCCTCTCCCGAGGTACATGTGCCAGCGCAAAAGTGGACCAGCTCCGTGCCCTGCATGACAGCCTTTGCCATCCGGGGGTCACTCGGTTGTACCACCTAGTCAAAGCCCGCAATCTGCCCTACTCCGTCGAGGAAGTACGGACAGTCACCAGAGACTGCCAGGTCTGTGCTGAGTGCAAGCCGCACTTCTACCAGCCAGATCGTGCGCGCCTGGTGAAAGCGTCCCGCCCCTTTGAACGCCTCAGTGTGGATTTCAAAGGGCCCCTCCCCTCCGCCGACCGCAACACGTATATCCTTAGTGTGGTCGATGAATTCTCTAGGTTCCCATTCGCCATCCCATGCCCGGATATGACGTCTGCCACCGTCATCAAGGCCCTCGATTCCATATTCGCTCTGTTCGGTTTCCCCGACTATATCCACAGTGACAGGGGATCCTCGTTCATGAGTGATGAGCTGCATCAGTTCCTGCTCAGCAGGGGTATCGCCTCCAGCAGGACGACCAGCTACAACCCCCGGGGAAACGGGCAGGTAGAGAAGGAGAACGGGATGGTTTGGAGGGCCGTCCAGCTGGCCCTACGGTCCAGAAACCTCCCAGCCGCTCGCTGGCAGCAGGTCCTCCCGGATGCATTGCACTCCATCCGGCCTCTACTATGCACTGCCACGAATAATACGCCCCATGAACGTGTTTTTACCTTCTCTAGGAAATCTATATCCGGGGTGTTGCTCCCGACTTGGCTCGCAGCTCCTGGGCCGGTTCTACTGCGTAGGCATGCCCGACTCCACAAAGCAGACCCTTTGGTGAACAAGGTACGCCTGCTCCACGCAAACCCCCAGTATGCCTACGTGGAGTTCCCCGACGGCCACCAGGATACGGTCTCGCTCAGGGACCTGGCTCCCTCGGGTGCCGATCCCACTCCCACACACCTCCCCACCCACGCGCCACCTCCCTTCCCCCGGCGCCCCCAGCATCAGCCCCACCAGGTCCATCCCTCATTCCCCTCCCCACGCTAGAGGACATGGAAGGTTTCGGCACACTCCCGGAGTCATCCAGCCACTGGCCAGCACCAACACCGCCAGTACCAACCCCGCCAGCACCGACGCCGTCGACGCCGACACCGCCTGTACAGACGTCGCCACCACTGTTGCGTCGCTCCGAACAAATCGTCAGACCACCGGACAGACTTAATCTCTGACGGGCACCGGGTTGCAAGATGGACACTTAATTTTTTTTTTCCCCCCCTCCCCTCTGTAAATAATTCACGGATTCTGTATATAGTCCCACGTCACGCCCGCCGGATTCATTTTTAACAGGGGGTGAATGAGGTGATCCACCACTGTGTAATTATGTGTGTGCCTGTATTAGGGGATATACAGCAGCACCTGTATTACAGGTTCGTCGGTAGCCCCTGCCGGCTAGCTCCGCCCACAGGGAGCCGTATAAATATGTATGGGTTCTCCTGAGCTGCCATTCTACCAGCTGCAGTCGGAGGATAAACATCTCACTGTAATAAAGCCTCTCTTGTACCGATTCGAGTCTTTAAGTGCAATTGATAGCGCATCAGGGCACTGGGCTCACAGTGTCATTGTGCACCATCACAGTGCCCCATTAAAACACACAGCAGCTAAATCTGCGGAATTTAAACCGCGTCTTGTTGATTATTGTCTCTCTTTTCGAAATAGTGGGTTGACAGACAAAATGTAAACATGTCCGCTGATGTGTAAATGAATCTGGGGTGAGCTTGTTGCTCCCCTCTCTCCCCCCTCTGTTTTTGTGGGATCTGTCTAGTATGGGGCCATTCGGTTTCAACGCACCTCCTCCCAGGGCCATGTGGGAGACAGGAGTCTGGCCTCTCAGTAACAACTGCAAGTGATTTTCCAACGTTCCCAACCAGACTGCATTCACTCCCATTGCTGATTAAAACATAACAATGCACTGCAACATTCTAATTGAATATGCACAATCATTCCCATCTATTTGTGAATGCAGAACATATTAAATATCTTCATTTCAGTGCATACTGTACTAGGATACAGATTTAGAAGACAAACATTTAAAAAAAAATATTCGGCTGGATTCTCCGTTTCAGAGGCTAAGTGCGGGATTCCCCGTTCCCCGACGGCGATTTCTTAATCCCCGATTTCAAAATCAGGGTCGGCGCCGGTTTGACGGCGGTTTCCGCGTCTCCACCCCTTCCAAAATGGTGTCATCGCGTCGCGCGCCGCACGCCGTTGTAAGAGCTTTAGGCTTAGAGACAAGGATGCTACCCACTGCACCACAAGACCTCTACAGGATTAATTGAGCAGACATTAATATTGCGCATTCATACCATGAATCACTAGATAATCTGGGGATGCAGATGACTTTGTGGTTGAGTGCAGGCGAGAATGGAGGGGCCATTTTGGGTAGGCCCAGCCAAATGGGGAGCCTGGTGATAGGGAAGGTTTCAAGTCAGGTCGGGATGGCGGACCTTAATAGAGGAGGGCCTCAGAGAGCCCCTGGTGAGGATAGTGACGTGGAACATACGGGAGCTGAACAGCCCGCTTAAACGGTCTCAGGTGTTCACACATTTGAAAAGCTTAAATGCAGATGTCTTCTTCCTTCAGGAGACACACCTGCAGGTGAAGGTCCAGGCTTGGTTAAGAAAGGGATGGGTGGGGTAGGCGTTCCACTCGGGATTCGATTTCAAGTTGAGGGGCTCATAATTCTGTTTAGTAAAAGGTTAGTATTCGTGGTGGCAAGTGAGGTGTGGGACTTGGGAGGGAGGTACGTGACAGTGAGTGGGGTTTCGGTGGGGGCGCTGATTGTGTTAGTGAACGCCTATGTGCTCAATTGGGACAACCCGGAATTTGTTAAGAAGACATTGGGGTCCATCCCGGACATGGATTTGCATCAGTTGATAATGGGTGTGGGGAGCGACGTCAATTGCGAGATGGACCCCAGGATTGAGCCCCAAGTCATTAGCCAAGTTGGGAATGGCAAAGGAGCTGGGGGTATTTATGGTTCTGATGGAGAGTGGGGTTCAGGCATCCGTGAGAGAGGGAGTTTTCCTTCTCCTCCCATGCGCATCAGGTATACTCCTGAATGGACTTTTTTGCGGTGCGGAGATCAATACACCCAGGGATTGTGGGGGTGGAGTCCGCAGTGATTGTGATTTTGGACACACACCACGTTAGTTCTGGCAGTGTTGGCGTCCCATCTCTTTGGGTATATAATGATTCATTGGAGCGGGGGGGGGTGTTGCCGGCCACACTGGCTCAGGCATCAATCTCTCTGATCCCGAAGAAGAGGAAGGTTCTAGTGGAGTGTGCGTCCAATAGGCCCATCTCCCTGTTAAACACCAATGTCTAGCTGTTGGCTAAGGTGCTGGCGAGGCGGTTGGAGGGTTGCGTGCCGGAGGTGGGTTTTGTTAAGAGGCAGACGTTGTTGAGCAATATCGGGTGACTGTTGAATGTGGTAATGACTCCGCCTAGGGGGAAAGCGCTGGACATTTTTATATCAATGGACGGGCAGCACAGTGGCGCAGTGGGTTAGCCCTGCTGCCTCACGGCGCCGAGGTCCCAGGTTCGATCCCGGCTCTGGGTCACTGTCCATGTGGAGATTGCACATTCTCCCTCCGTTTGCATGGGTTTCGCCCCCCCCCAACCCAAATGATGTGCAGGTTAGGTGGATTGGCCACGCTAAATTGTCCCTTAATTTGAAAACATGAATTGGATACTCTAAATTTATATTTAAAATAAATCAATGGACGCAGAGAAGGCTTTTGACTGGGTAAAATGGAGGTACTTATTTGAGATCCTGGGGCAGTTTGGGGTTGGGCCATTGTTCATTTCGTGGGTGTGATTGCTGTATGCTGCCCCATGGTAAGTGTGAGGACAAACACAATGAATTTGGGATATTTTCGGCTCCATAGGGGCACATGGCAGGAATGCCCTCTGACCCCACTGCTAGGTGTGCTGTCTATTGAGCCTTTGGCTATCACACTCAGGAACGTAAACAGTGTGGAAGGACATTGAAAGGGGAGGTAGGGAGCATAGGGTGTCCTTGCATGAGGATAATCTGGTGTTATATGTTTCAAACCCACTTCAGTGTATGGGGAAAATAATGGACCTATTAGGGAAGTTATACCTTTTCTTGGTATGAATTGAATGTGGAAAAGAGTGAGGTATTCCTGATGAATGCCCAGGGGGAGTGTTAATTTGGGAGCCCTGCCATTCAAGCTGGCCAAAACAAGGTTTTGGTATCTGGTGATTCAGGTGGCCCATGACTGGGCCATGGCGCATAAGTGGAACTTGGCCGGTTTGGTGGAGAGTGTAAAAGGGGATCTGAAGAGGTGGGATGCCCTACTGCTGTCCTTAGTGGGGAAGGTGCAGATCACAAAGATGAACATTTTCCCGAGCTTTTTATTTGTTTTCCAGTCTCTTCCGATATTCCTTCCAAAAGCATTCTTTCGGAGGGTAAATAAGCTAATCTTGGAATTTATGTGGGCAGGCAAGACTCCCAGGAGTCAGAGGACCTTTTTGCAGAGAGGTCGGTGGTTGGGGGGGCTGGTGCTCCCAACCCTGCTATATTATTATTGGGCAGCAAATGTGGAGAAGATGCAATGGTGATGGGGGGAGGGAAGGCCGGAATGAGCACGGGTGGAGGAGTACTTTTGTGTGGGGGCATGTTTGAAGGCACTGGTGATGGCACCCTCTTCCCATTTTCCCAGGTTAGGTACAACAATAACCTGTTCGTGGTGTCATCCCTCAAGGTATGGAACCAGCTGAGGTGGCACTTTGGGGTGGGGTATGTCAGCACTTCATGCATCAGGAGCTCCCTTCGTTCCCTCAGTTGCCAACGTCTACTCTATTGGATAAATTGTTAACTCAGGATCAGCTGGCGGAAGGGAGGATTTTGGATATTTATGGGTGGTGGTGGGAAATGGAAAAGGCGTCAGTGGAGAAGATAAGATGGAAATGGGAGCAGGAGCTGGAGATAGAGCTCGAGGGGTGGGAGGGTCTGGAGTGAAATTATACACCGGGTGAATTCCCGTACCAGCCTCCCCGGACAGGCGCCGGAATGTGGCGACTAGGGGCTTTTCACAGTAACTTCATTGAAGCCTACTCGTGACAATAAAGCGATTTTTCATTTTTTTTTTCACTCAAAATCATCCTGTGCCAGAGTGATCCTGATACAGTTTAAGGTGGCACACAGGACCCATATGACTCGGGCTCATACAAGTGGGTTCTTCCCTGAGGTTGAGGACAAATACAAGAGGTGCCTGTGAATCAAGGGGGCCTGTGAATCATGTCCATAGGTTTTGGTCTTGCCGAAAGTTAGGGAGATTCTGGACATAGATGTTCGAGATACTGTCAGAGATTGTGGGGGTGAGAATGGCACTGTTTCCATCGGTGGCGATCTTCGGAGTTTCGGAGCTGTTGGAGCTACTGGAGGGGAGGGGGGCCGATGTCTGATATCCCGGCGGCGAATCCTATTGGATTGGAGGTCGGAGGAACCACCGAGGTGTCAGCACGGTTGGGATATATGGCGGAGTTCTTACAATTGGAGAAAATTAAGTTCACTCTAGAGGGTCAGAAGATGGATTTTATGTAAGATGGAGGCTTTTTCTCCTCTGCTATTTTGTTTCTAAGTTAGTGGCTTAATTTTGAACTTTTCTATTTACCCAGGGTTAGCCAAACAATAATTGGGCCACAGCAAAATGTAAGAACCATAGCTGTAACTTTAAATTTCACTTCCTTCATTAAGAAAGTTCCTCTTTTTAAACAGCCTCTGCTTTTTAAAAGGTATATTCTTCTCTTCAACAAAAGTGGAGGAAACGCTAACCTTTAAATACATGTTGCTTTGGAAATTTTAGTTTAAATAATGGACAGATACCAGGAATTGTTAAATGCACTCAAAAATTGCAAAACTGAGTGTTTCTATTTATTCTAGATTTTAATTTTTCAAAGGAAACCCACAAATACGAGAATTGGATATTGTTTTTAAATAATGAATTATAAATGCTCGGGTGACTTCCTGCCAGTCAATGGTCCAGGTGAGATGGGGAACAGAAGTGGTGAACAAAGATGAACCACTTCTCCACAAAAAGAGGAGAAATCAAGTTGGATCACCTCATGAATTCTTGGCAGAATGACCATTTACAGAGGCATTGAATATACATATTATAATATGTGTCAATGATAATTGGTAACATGGAGCCTTTCAAACACTTATCTATTGCCTGTGCTGAACATCCAAGATAATCCATACTGGTGACTGTATGAGTGAAGTTTCATTTCATGGTAGCTTTCACATTTTCTGCAAAAGAATGCACGATGTTAATATAGCTTGTGATATATTTACGATTTAGATGTGGGCAGAATAATGTAAGTCACGATATTAGGAATCACGTAATTGATATTAGCAGCCAAATGCTTTCATTGTTCACACAGCATTCCATTGTCCAGTGTTTTAGCAGAGGCTTGAGCCTATTTAAAATAGTCTCTTAGGTGCTGGCTGCTTCCAAAAATTGTCTGACTATTTTGGGATGTGCCCATGCAGTCAAATGGAGTTGCGGGAAAATGGGCATGGTTTTGAAATGTGACAACATGTTCAAGGATTTTGTCATGATATGCAAACTTGCAGCTAATTAACACATAGAATAGGACACGACCAATGAGCAGTCAGGACACTCAAGGGTGGTCTTTCACTATAAAAGGGATTGAGGCACTCAATCTTTCCACAGACCAACATCTACAGAGTGAGACAGGGTGTATCCTCAGCATCACACCCCAGCACGTGGCTTAGAGCAAGGCTGGTTCAGTTAGACTGAGTTACTACATTTAGATTAGCAGAGAGTCGAACTCATTGAGAACTATGCTAATAGTTCAATAAACACGTTGAACTCACTTCAAAGTCTGGAGCATCTTTTACTCAAAACTGCATCAAGTGGCAGCTTGTCTTATTCCAAATTAGATAACACAACATGATACCAGGAGTCTGTTCAATCTAGTTAGTTCAACTCAGCAAGACCTGTGATGACCAGCGAATGTATACCGGCACAATGGAAAAGTTTCCGGCTCCTCACCAGCTCAGGACCTCCAGCAATCTCAGTGCCAACTGGCGGACATTCAAGCAGAAATTTCAGCTTTACGTCGAAGCATCAGACCTCAATGGTGCGTCTGATGCACGGATGATAGCTCTTTTCCTCACCACAGCGGGTGATCATGTCTTGGAAATATTCGACTCCTTTCACTTCGCTGAAGACCAGGACAAGACAAAGTTTCAGACCACCCTGGACAAGTTTGACAGCCACTGTGAGGTGGACACCAACAAAATCTTTGAGCGCTACATATTCAAGCAGCGATTGCAAGGTAAAGACGAACCCTTCCACTCATATTTAACTAACCTTAGACCGCTAGTGCAATCCTGCAACTTCGGTGATATCACTGACTCCATGATCAGAGACAAAATCGTTTTTGGAGTTTACTCTGATCCTCTGAGAGAGCAGTTACTGAAGATCAAGCATATGACCCTGCCAGTCGCGATTGAAACATGCACAGTGCATACGACCAAAACGGCAGAAAATGATAACTAGGCTCCCACGAGGCGGAGAGTGTGTAGGCCATCTCCCGGATGCAGCGCCTCAACATTAATGAAAGCGGGGCAGCACGGTGGCGCAGTGAGTAGCACTGCTGCCTCAGGGCACCGAGGTCCCAGGTTCGATCCTGGCTCTGGGTCACTGTCTGTGTGGAGTTTGCACATTCTCCCCGTGTTTGCGTGGGTTTTGCCCCCACAACCCAAAGATGGGCAGAGTAGGTGGATTGGCCATGCTAAATTGCCCCTTAATTGGAAAAAAATAATTGGGTACACTAAATTTATTTTAAAAACATTGATGAAAGCAGCCATTTTGCGTGTTCTTCCCGGGGCCTGACGCATGCGAGATGCGAACGGGATAACGAAGCGGCCGAAACCCGCACTTCGCAGGTGCAAACATCTGAGAACCGCACTGTGCATGTGCAACGATGCACGGGGCGTCAGGACGATGACGTCATGACGTTTTAGAACTGTGGCACCGCCCAGTTAAAGAAACACTGCCTTGCAAGAGGCAGACGCTGTTTAAACTGCGGGAAGCCAGGCCACTATGCAGCCCTGTGCAGATCTGCACCAGCAGTCAGGAGCCAGTGCTCCCAATTCCGACGACGGCGCATCCGGAGTGTGCAACAACGCCTACAGGATTCTGATCCCGGCAGTGCAACGGATCCAGTTGATGAATGCCTGGACAACGCCTACCGTGTGGGCATTATTACAAAGTGTGAATATGCCACACCAGACGCATCACAAGTCCAGTCAATCCTAGCTGTGGATTCCGAGGACGAATGGCGAGCAGTGATGAAGATCAACCATTGCCCCATCCAGTTCAAGCTGGACACAGGTGCCTCTGCCAACCTCCTCTCACAGTCAGACCTCAGACGCATTAAGAAGCCCCCCACGGTCCTTCCAGCTGCCTGCAAGCTCCTGGATTACCATGGGAATGCCATCACGGCACTGGGATCCTGCCATCTGCACGTATCCAACCGACACACACAATATAGATATATAGAATTTACAGTGCAGAAGGAGGCCATTTGGCCCATCAAGTCCCCACCGACTCTTGGAAAGAGCACCCCACCCAAGCCCACACCCCACCCTATCCCCATAACCCAGTAATCCCACCCAACACTAAGGGCAATTTTGGACACTAAGGGCAATTTAGCATGGCCAAGCCACCTAACCTGCACATCTTTGGACTGTGGGAGGAAACTGGAGCACCCGGAGGAAACCCACGCAGACACGGGGAGAACGTGCAGACTCCGCACAGACAGTGACCCAAGCCGGGAATCGAACCTGGAACCCTGGAGCTGTGAAGCAATTGTGCAAACCACTATGCTACCATGCTGCCCTAAGCACAGGTACGCTTTGAAATTGTTAAGCCGGACAGGGCATCCCTACTAGGTGCACGCGCCTGCAAGCAGCTGAACCTCATACATAGGGTTTATACCACAACATCCTCCCATGTGAATCTTCAGGCCGGCATCGACGACATTTTCGTCCAGTATCCAGATGTGTTCAACGGGATGGGCACGCTGCCGTATCGATACAAGATTCTGCTACGACCTGATACCAAGCCAGTGGTCCACGCACCACGACGAGTCCCTGCTCCACTGAGAGAGCGCCTGAAGGCACAGCTCAAGGATCTTCAGCAAAAAGGCATCATATCCAAGGTCACCGAACCGACTGACTGGGTCAGCTTGATGGTGTGCGTAAAGAAGCCTTCGGGGGACCTGTGCATTTGCATTGATCCCAAGGATCTCAATAAGAATATCATGCGGGAACACTACCCCATCCCGAAGCGGGAGGAACTCAGATGGCACACGCGCGCTTCTTCACCAAATAGGATGCATCACAGGGATTTTGGCAAATCCAGCTGGAAGAATCCAGCAGAAGATTCTGCACTTTCAACACACCTTTTGGCAGATACTGCTAAAATCGCATGCCATTTGGCATCATCTCGGCATCAGAGATATTCCATCGCATCATGGAGGAGATGATGGAAGGCATTGAAGGGGTTCATGTGTACGTGAATGACATCATCATCTGGTCCACGACCCCTGAGGAACATGTGTCCCACATCCAGAAGGTATTCCGCCGTGTACATGCCAACAGCCTGAAGTTAAACAGGTCCAAATGTTGTTTTGGCACATCGACGCTCAGGTTCCTAGGCGACCAGATCTCACAGCGTGGTGTGCGCCCGGACACAGACAAAAGCAAGGCCATCGAGGCGATGAAGGTCCCTGAGGAGAAAAAGGCGGTGCTGCGCTTCTTGGGTATGGTCAATTTTCTGAGCAAGTTCATTCCAAACATGGCTACACACACCACGGCCCTACGCAACCTGGTGAAAATGTCAACTGCCTTTGAGTGGAAGGCGGCACACCAGACAGAGTGGCTGGAGCTGAAAGCCAAGCTCACCACTGCACCAGTCCTGGCATTCTTCGACCCGGATCGGGAGACAAAGATATTCACAGATCCGAGTCAGGGTGGCATTGGTGCGGTGTTGCTTCAACGAGATGACACATCATCCTGGGCACCAGTAGCCTACGCATCAAGGGAGATGACGCCCACTGAAACCAGATATGCTCAGATTGAGAAGGAGTGCTTGGGTCTTCTCACTGGCATCCTCAAATTTCCACAGGAGATCATCCAGCACATCGAATTGCAGGTGCAGTGGTGTGCTAGCACTCTCCCGGCGACAGATGAGAAGGTAATTCTCATCCGTGATGAGACAGCCAAGGACCCCCTCTTGCAGTGCGTCATCCACAACCTCATCATTGGCTGGCAGAAAGGGCAGTGCCCACAATTTTACAATGTGAGGATGACCTTTCGGTGATTGATGGTATCCTTCTCAAGCTGGACAGGATTGTCATTCCGCTCAGTCGCCAGAGTTTGGTGCTGCGCCAGATTCATGAGGGACACCTGGGCGTCGAGAAGTGCAGACGTAGAGCCCGACAAGCTGTCTACTGGCCCGGCATCAGCCAGGACATCACGAACATCATCCTGAACTGTGCTACCTGTCAGCGGTTCCAGCCAGCGCAGAGCAAAGAGACGCTCCAACAGCATGACATAGTGACCTCTCCATGGTCCAAAGTTGGCATCAACCTCTTTCATACGAATGGTCGCGACTACATATTGATCATTGACTATTTCTCAAGTTACGCTGAGGTGCTGAAGCTCCCGGACCTCACCTCTCGGACCGTCATCAAAGCTTGTAAGGAGATGTTCTCAAGGTATGGCATCCTAATCACTGTCATGAGCGACAATGGCCTGTGCTTTAACAGTTGAGAATGGTCCACGTTTGGCAGGTCTTCCAATTTCCAGCATGTCACCTCCAGTCCGCACTATCCGCGGTCCAATGGAAAAGTCAAGAAAGGGATGCACATTGTCAAACAGCTCATCTGCAAGGCCGCGGACTCTGCTTCCGACATACACCTTGCACTGCTCGCGTACAGGGTGACTCCATTGTCCACTGGCATGTCGCCAGCTCAACTGCTGATGAACAGGGACCTGCGGACGACACTTCCAGCCATAAACCTGCCCAACCTGGATCACCTCCCGGTGCTGCAGAAGATGCAGCAGCTCAGAGGCCATCAAAAGCCGGGAGATGATGCCCATGCCACCGATCTGGCCGTGCTATCCCCGGCATGGATCAAGGATCAAGATACTGGATGGTGGGTGGTCTGCCCCGGCTGTCGTTGTTCGACAGGCGGCGCCCCGCTCTTATGTTGTACGTATGGCTGATGGCTCCATCGTGCAAAGGAATCGAGGGGCGCTAAGCAAAGTTGCCTGCCTGCAACCACTTTCTCCTCCATTTCCATATGTTAAATTGCCACCTCTTGATACCTCGCACCACGAGGCCACCAGTCAGGCTTCTATCCCGCCTGTCAAGGCGCCGTTGTCCCCTCCGCCACCTCTCCGGCAGTCGACCAGGATCAGACGCAAGCCTCAGAGCCTGTACTTGTGAACGTTTGTTTTGTTTGCTCTGTTCTGTTGTCCTCCGTCAATCACGTTGGACAGACTCATTCACATGTAAATACATTCACATACGCCAACAAAACATAAAAAAAGGGAAGATGTCATGATATTCAATGAACACATAGAATAGGACATGACCAATGAGCAGTCAGGACACTCAGGGGTGGTCTCTCACTATAAAAGGGATTGAGGCACTCATACCCCACCTATTTCCACAGACCAACATCTACAGAGTGACACAGGATGTATCCTCAGCATCACACCCCAGCACGTGGCTTAGAGCAAGGCTGGTTCAGTTAGACTGAGCTACTACATTTAGATTAGCAGAGAGTCGAACTCATTGAGAACTGTGCTAATAGTTCAATAAAACACATTGAACTCACTTCAAGGTCTGGAGCATCTTTTACTCAAAATTGCATCAAGTGGCAGCTTGTCTTATTCCAAATTACATAACACAACAGATTTCAGACAGGAACGGGAGTTGAAGGAATGGCACAACTGAGGTACGAAGCTTGCTAATTTGTGGAAGGAGTGATGAAGGCAGTTTTTTAAAGGGAGAAGGACTATGTGTGAGGGGAGAGAAAACCACCCATAAGCTAACACGGGATAGTAGGTACAACATTTCTAGTTTGATGGGGAGGGTGAAAGCTGATCTGGCAAGGTTGGATGGTCTCCCTCTGTCACTGGCGGGTCGTGTACAAACGGCTAAAATGAAAGTGTTGCCACAATTTCTGTTTATTTTCCAGTGCCTCCGATATTCTTGCCAAAGGCATTTTTTAGAGAGATTGAAGGAATGATTATCTTGTTCATATCCGGAGGGAAGGTGGCCAGAATTAGAAAGGTGCTGCTACAGAGGGAAAGGCAGGCAGGGGGTTTGAGTCTTCCGAGCCTGATGTATTATTACTGGGCGGTGAATGTGGAGAAGGCGCGGAGAAGGGTCAGAGGGGTTGATTCCCAGTGGGTCAGAATGGAGGAGAGTTTGTGCAGGGGGTCGGGATTGAAAGCACTAGCAACAGCGCCGCTCCCGATAGCTCCGGGGAAATACTCAGGGAGTCCGGCAATAATAGCTTCATTGAGAATTTGGAGGCAGTTTCGCCAACACTTCGGGTTGGGGGTAGGGTCAAGGGAAATGCCGATTCAGGGGAACCATAGATTTGAGCCAGGGAAGTGGGACGGAAATTTTCAGAAATGGGAGGAGAAGGGGATTAAGATACTAAAAGATTTGTTTCTTCGGGGTCGGTTTGCAGGATTGAAAGAGCTGGAAGCGATGTACGGGCTGGAACAGGGAGAAATGTTTAGATACATGCAGGTTCGAGATTTTGCCAGGAAGGAGATACAGAGCTTCCTGGAGGAACCGGCCTCCACATTGCTGGAGGAGGTGCTGACGACAAGGGGACTGGAGAAGGGGGTAGTGTCAGCGGTACGGAGCTATTTTGGTGTTGCTACTGGTGTTAGTGCTGATATTGTGGCAGCTGCTGTTACTGTTGCTGGTGTTGCTTCGGCTAGTGTTGGTGCATGTGTTGTTGCTGCTGGCGCTGGTGTTGCTGCAGCTGGTGTTGCTGCTGCCGCTGGTATTCTGAGTGTTGTTGGAGTTGCTGCTCCTCTTACACCTGATCAAAGTAGAGCTGCATGAATTGTTGCTATGCTGCGATGAAAGCCGACAAACAGGAAGTGCTGCTTTAGTTGCATGACGTCCAGGATAGGTGAACTGGACTTGTAAGAAATTGGAAATCACATGTTTGGCAGTCTCAGAGGTATTGTGAGCACAGCCACGCACCTGGGGAGGACTGCAGCTCCTCAGTTTCATTATTTAAAGACTTCCCAGTCTGTCAGTTTCACTGAAGAATCATTCCCCGCTGTGCTTCCACTTGGCGAGTTACTGGACAACTCAGGAAACCTGTGTCCTGAATGTTCAAAAACGTATATTTTGTTCCACATGCCCCAGTCCCTCTTAAACAGTATAAAATCCGTCTGTTTCTCCCTCGCTTGAGCTCTGAAGAAGAGTGATACGGACTCAAAAATGTTGGGCGCGATTCAGTGGACTCGAGTTAAAGTCCTGTGAACAGCATGTTTAGCAGGGTGTTTCTCGGGGTACGCAGGGCCGAGAAAGACCCCACTATTCAACGGCACTTTGCTGGGGGGGTTTTGTCTTCAGGGAGATTCTCTCCACTGAGGCCGCACGTAGAGGGATTTCCCGCTGGCTCATTTAATTATGCAGATCTGGATTTCGCCCAACGAGGGTAAAATCCAAATCACGGCAGGTAGAGTGAGTCAGGTGACTCGTGATCAGCCCAGTGCCCCGCGCAGAGACCGATTTTGGACTCGTGTGTGATTCAGCCGTTGCGCCCGGATTGGTGCCGGGCGCAATGGGTCACTGAATCGCGCCCGTTAACTTTGTCTCTCCACAGGTGCTTGGCAGTCCCGCTGTGTTTTTCATGTTTTTATTTCAGATTTCCAGCAGCCACAGTATTTATCGCAGAGTCATAGAATTGTTGCAGGACAGAAGGAGGCCATTCGGTCTCTCATGTCTGTGCTGGCTGTGGAGATACTGAGAAAATTCCTCATGCATCAGGCAGATAAGACACTTGTGGACAACGTTGACTCTCCACTCAGCAGAGATAGAGCCTGGAAGCAGACATATCTCCACACTCATTCCTCCCCCCGCCCTCCCAAACCCAGTCCTGCAACCCTTCCGTGAGATCTGCCTGGTGGAAAATCCCAACGTACCTTCTATTCCAGCTCATCACAGAGGACAGCCTATAATCCCAGCAGTGGCTACTGCTCTCAATGGCCCTGCTGAGATGATACAGCTGCTGGCCATCCGATTGGTTGGAAGCTCTTTAAAGTAGAACTTCCTCCGAGATAGGAGCAGAGGTCTAACCCTGAGCCAGAAAACAGACCAAGTCCAAAAATTGGTTCAGAGTGACCTAGCTAAGCAATGTTGTAAAAATCAACTGTTTCCTTACAAACCTAATAGGTAGAGGATAGTTATTTAGGATAAATATTAAGCCTCGGTTTTACCCATTTTGAATTAAGGATTTCAACACTCTCAAAACATAACAGTTCCCTAGAAGCAGCATAATTCACTTTAACTGATTTAATGAATACATTTTTCAAGTTAGTGTCTAAGGACAGAGCAGGACAGCCATAGCAACAGCATTGAACGACAAGGTAACATGAAGGCTCTATTGTTATAATAGCTAAGCCAGCAGAAAACCAGTTTTTGCTGGTCTTGATAAAGCACAATATTGCATTCTTTAACATACACAAGTATGCAGATACAAAACAATTAGAACCAATGTTGCATATTAAAGATGGACGGCCTGCCATCAAATCAGATGTGTTTGAGTATAACCCAAACCAATTAGGGTTATATTGGGGTGTAATTAGATGGCTTAAGACAGATATGAAACAGTATAACTGAAAAGTTTTGTTCGGCCATTATTAGTTGGTGGTGTTGGTTTGAAGCTGAAGATTAGCTGGATTTCTTTCTCTCTCTCTTTTTCTTCAATCGTCTATACTTTGATCTGAACTATTTACTGTCTCCCTGTATTTGTATTTCATTTTCAGACATTGACTTTTAAAATTAGTATCGAGCTGTTTGCCTAAGCATGAAGATAATTTCTTAGATTCTTTGAAAGCTTCAAATTGTTTACGAATTGCCTTTTTAAATGACTTTCAAATTGTAATCAATAGAAGACAAGTAAACAATTCCTATTTGCACCTGAGAAGTTTTAACTTAAATTTCTACTGAGTTCCAGTAATCGCAAAATGCTGCTGGTAACCGAATGGTTAAATTGATCAAACGTCAAGCCAGGAGGCAGGATGCCAGCTTCTGCATAAATTGCCGGCCAACATGAATACTGCTTGGCAAGCGAGAATTGAACTACATCTGCCTGTGTTGCTGGTTATTGATCACTTGCCTATCTGCCCATTTTGGTTAATGAGAAACATGGGGTGCGATTCTCCGCAAAAGCGGCGGGTCGTGAAGGCTGCCATAAAAACGGCCGTGTTTCACGGCAGCCTCCGAGCCCCCGCCCGGGACCCGATTCTGCTCCCCGGTCAGGGCTAGCATCGCGGCCCCGTGAACTACGGCATCGCGAGCTTAACGAATTTCGTTAAGCCCGCGCGCCAAAGTTAGCGACAGCTGACGCATTGATGACGTCAGCCGCGCATGCGCAGATTGGACGACTCCAACCCGTGCATGCGCGGATGACGCCATCCGCGCATATGCGTTAGACCCGCGCATGTGCGGTCGGTAATGCCCCTCAGCCGCCCCGCGGACTGATCCAGCGGGGCGGCGGAGTAACAACGAGTGCGCGGGTAAGTACCCGCTGCCCGCGATCGGTGGGCACCGATCGCGGGCCCATGCCACCCTTAGCACGGCCGTGGTGCGGCCGTGCCAATCGGTGGCATGGTTGTGCAGAACGGCACTTTGGCGCCGTTTTCACGAACTTGTATAGCAGGTGTATTCAAATCCGTGAAAACGGCCATAAAGGCCTTGGAAACCGGCCCATCGGCCAGGGGAGAATCTCTGCTCGCCGTAAAAAAATGGCGAGCTGCGATTCGTGTCGGGGGGGGGGGGCGGGCGTGGAGGGGGGGAGAATAGCGGGAGGGCGCCGGACCAGTGTCGCCTTTAAAATTTGCGCTGCCCGCTATTCTCCCCCCCGTCATGAGTGCGGAGAATCGTGCCCATGGCTTTTTGTGTTGGAGCTCAGATGGCAATCTGGGTGCTAGTTTTAGGAGTCCTGCAATGTTGGATCATTTCCAGAGGAAAGTTATGATTTTTTTTGTTGTTGGTGGGAACGATACATCAAGGGCCTTCATGGTGCAACAGTCTATTCTGGATTGGCAAATGGTGCTAATATCTGCCTTCGATCCTTAGAAGGAGCCCAGGAATAAACATTCAGTGCTACAGGGCGGCACGGTAGCACAGTGGGTAGCACTGTTTCTTCACAGCTCCAGGGTCCCAGGTTTGATTCCCGGCTTGGGTCACTGTCTGTGTGGAGTCTGCACATTCTCCCCGTGTCTGCGTGGGTTTCCTCCGGTGCTCCGGTTTCCTCCCACAAGTCCTGAAAGATGTGCTGTTAGGTAATTTGTACATTCCAAATTCTCCCTCTGTGTACCCGAACAGGCGCCAGAATGTGGCGACCAGGAGTTTTTACAGTAACTTCATTGCAGTGTTAATGTAAGCCTACTTGTGGCAATAAAAAGATTATTAAAAAAAGATTATAGTTATTCTAGTTGCCACTGAAAATGATATCCCTGCGGTCAAGGCTGTCTGTATACCACCTGCTTATACAACTCCATCCCTGCCAGGTAGCCAGCTTTCCTCACACATTTTCAGATGAGTGCTCAATGGCCAGCAACACAAGTTCTTGTAGTTCAATTCTCATCTCATCTCCCATACAGGAGCTACAAGGTTGGATTTTCACTGCATTCTGATGACTCGGAAGCCCTTTAAAAATGGAGCACAGGTCCTGATTCAAGGGTGCGGGTTGATTCAGGTGACAAATCCAAATGCACTTTATACTCTCGATCTGGCTGATTCCATTGCAGGATTGCATGTCCTAGCCCTCCCCAATTTTCATCAGGTTGGACCAACTTTTGAAAGAGTGGTGTTTCACTGCACCTCAGAGATGTTGTGAACCACAGAGGGGACCTTTTCAAAGGTAAGTTCAAAATATCGTTCTCATGCCAAGGTATGCCCCCCCCCCCCCCCCCCCCCCCCGAAACAACCTCTATGGCTCCTCCATGCCTATTCACCCACTTTACAATATATAGAACCAAAAATCTTCTCGTGACAGAAGGATGTGTAATCGGGCAGCACGGTAGCATTGTGGTTAGTACAGTTGCTTCACAGTTCCAGGGTCCCAGGTTCGATTCCCGGGCTGGGTCACTGTCTGTGCGGAGTCTGCACGTTCTCCCCGTGTCTGCGTGGGTTTCCTCCGGGTGCTCCGGTTTCCTTCCACAGTCCAAAGATGTGCAGGTTAGGTGGATTGGCCATGCTAAATTGCCCTTAGTGTTCAAAAAGGTTGGGTAGGGTTACTGGGTTACAGGGAGGGTGGGGCGTGGGCGTGCGTAGGGTGCTCTTTCCAAGGGCCGGTGCAGACTCGATGGGCCAAATGGCCTCCTTCTACACTGTAAATTCTATGAAATCGATAAAGCTTTATAAATAAACAATCATTAATTGCTCACTTCCCACCTTGAAAACTCTCATTTACTACAGCCCAATAAAAGTGTCAATCACCAGACCTTTTAAAGTACCAATAGCATAAACTGAAAACACGTGGAACTTCTTTATCCTGTGTCAATAAACATTGTGAATTGACAGCATAGATCAGGGAGCCAGAGCTGTCAATCAAGCAATGTTTCCCCTGGAACTCAGGTGTTCCTGACGTGAAGCAATGGTTTTATTAACAAAAGTTGAACAGGTTAGGCCTTTGTCCCTTGGAGTTTCTAAAAATAAGAGGTGATCTTATTAAACACATAAAGTCCTGATGGGATTTGATAGGGTAGGTACCTGAAGGATGTTACTTCCTGAGGGGGGGTCTAAAACTAGAGACTTGTCATGCCAAGAAGCCATGAAGAGAAGAAGTCTAAAATAATTATTTTTAATGCTATATCGTCTTGTTTAAATTTTGTTTTTTAAAATGGACAATTGCTGGGCTGATAAAATGGCCATAACTGGTCAGATGCTGCTTGTTCTGGAAGATTCTAAGCCCTTCCAATTGACAAATGCTAACCTATCATCCTCTTGGAATGTGACACCCACTTTGCATTGTGTGAACATTCCACCCAAGCCAACACAAAGGACTAGTAGATGAGGACCGTGATTCTCCCTTCTGGGACTAAGTCCCAACGCTGGCGGGAGAACCAGCGCCAACCACTCTGGCATCAACAGCCCCCGAAAGTACAGAATTCTCTGCACTTTCGGAGGCTAGGTGGACAGCGGAGGGGTTGGCGCCGCACCAACTGGCGGCGAAGGGACGGCGCAAGTTCGCGCATGCGCCGAACGGCCGGCGTGATCTCACACATTCGTGGAACCGCTGGCGTGGTTCCACACATGCGCGTGCCGGCCGACGTATTTTGGCGCATGTGCGGGGGTTCTCTTCTCCATGGCCGGCGCGGAAGGAAAAAGTGCCCCCAAGGAACACGCCCACCCGGAGATTGCTGGGCCCCGATCGTGGGCCAGGCCACCATGGGGGCCCCCATGGGGTCGGATCCCCCCATACCCCCCGAGGACCGCCCCCACCAAAAACAGATGGCCACTTGGCCCATCGGGGCCCGGAGAATTGGGGGGCGGGGGGCTAATGGCGCTGGAGAATACGGCAGCCAGCATCGGGGCGGGATTCGCACTGTCCCCCCCCCCCATCCCCCCCCGGGGATTCTCCGACCCACATCTCCAACGGTGTGTGAATGGTTCGACAGTTATCTGCCCAAAATAAAATGGGTTTTAACGAGTGTTCTGAACATACATCATTAGTTGAAAAGCTTGACCTGAAACTACCCTGTCACTAATCTGAAACTTGAACTGTTTCAATTGCTTTAATTGCCTTTGAATTCTGTCTTTAGTTGTGGTTCGACATCTGAAGAGAAAACCTGCCTTTGACATCCATCTCTTTCAAAGTCGGATCTCCGGAAAGAATCCTGGGTGGGATACTCCGTCGGCTGATGCCGGAATCGGGAAACGCGATTGGGCGGGGAATAGGTTCCAACGGCAAAATCATGGTGGGCGTCAATTTCACGCCAAATCACAATTCTCCGGGGCCTCCGTGAAGCTCCGCCTCCACCTGGGGGAATTCCCAACGGCGAGTATCACTTGTTTGCTTTTAAATGTCATGAAACAGGTGACATGGATGCTGAGAGAGAGAGGGGTAGGGGAACTGTCCAACAACGCAATAATTTGCTGAGTATCGTGCCGCTGGCCAGGGAGCTTCTGTCAGGACCGGGGGAGGAATAGCGAGGGGTGGCCAGGAGGTGGGCTGTGGGGTCAGGGTCGACGGGCATGGAACACCATTGCCGCAGCCTGCAAGACAGCCATGCAGCTGCGCACGCCATCGACTGCCCACTATGAATTTATGGCCACAGGCTGAATGGGTGTTCCCCCCCCCCCTCAGGGAACCCCCCCTAAGTGACCACTGGCCTCAGCCAGCCCATTAGCGGGATGGACACGCTCCTGAGCAACCCATGCCATCACTTTGGCTAGAATAACTGTGTGTGGGGTTTGTAATCTGCATATGCGGCTGCAGCCTGTCGGCCTCCCGAGTGTCCATCTTGGACCTGTCGAATCCCCCACCATTTCTCATTGGAATCGATTGTATTCCACGTGGTGCCAATGTTAGCCCCTCCACAGTCACTGAATCGGTCCAGATGCGGCGCCAGTTTTGCCGTCGTGGAAGTCCACGAATTCTGCCCTGGTGTCAACACTTAGTCTCAGGAATGGACAATCCTGACACCTGTATTTCACCTACAGAGCGAACAAACTCCCCGAATACTAGAATACTTTGCTGTGTCTTCAACCGCCTTAACCGAGTTTCTCGGACAAAGTACAGGAATTCGGCCAGACAAAGCCACCTGAAAGAATTTTCATTGGACATGGACTTACTGGACTCTAATCTTATGAATTAATGGCTATACCTTTTTGATTTTGATTTTTTTAATATAAATTTAGAATCCAGTAAACGTAGTGATAAGGAGTGGGTCGGATGTGTTGCATTCCGTTCTCCTTTAGTTAATTTGCGAATTCTTGCAAAATGAACTGTGGCTCACTGTCACTAACAAGTTGTTCAAGGTAACCAAATCATTTCTTCTTTTTTTCAATTCATTTTTTCCAATTAAGGGGCAATTTAGCGTGGCCAATCCACCTAACCTGCAGATCTTTGGGTTGTGGGGGCGAAACCCACGCAGGGAGAATGTACAAACTCCACACGGACAGTGACCCAGGGCCGAGATCGAACCTGGGACCTCGGCGCCGTGAGGCAGCAGTGATAACCACTGCGCCACCGTGCCGCCCTTTGATTTTGATTTTTAAGTAACTGGCGATTTGTAACCGCTTTCCCTTTCTTCCCTGCCTTTCTACCTTGTGTGCTCATGAG
The DNA here is from genome assembly GCF_902713615.1 of Scyliorhinus canicula. NCBI lineage: Eukaryota > Metazoa > Chordata > Chondrichthyes > Carcharhiniformes > Scyliorhinidae > Scyliorhinus > Scyliorhinus canicula. Next base: position 178,668,882 of record NC_052152.1, read on the forward strand.
TGTGAATGTGTGCCGCAATCCATCCCTCGGGTTTAGAATGTGTTAATAAATCCTAGGTTTGTTTCACCTGAAAGAATTTGCTGCGGAGTTATTTTTAACACTGGACCTCATGAAATGGGGTTGGTGAAACACGCCATGGCCTATTTCGATAAGGGAAAGCATACTAAGGGAAACAAATTAAATTAGAAGTTGAAACCATCGCTGCCACGGGAAGAAGAAGGGAATAGTAATAATGATTCTATTTACTTCACCATCGTGTCAGTAACAAATAGTTTAAAATTAAGAGATCTCCTTTTTAATAAGGTGTTTGAATTTATTAAAGACTGGAATGTTTGTTGGGCAAGGGAGTCAAGAGTTATGGGGACAGACAGGAGAATGGAGCTGGTACCACAACCAGATCGGCGATGATCTGATTGAATGGTGGAGGAGGGTCAAAGGGCTGAATGGCTTACTCATGCTCCTATGTTCTTATGGTTTAACAGGCTAATGGATATCAACCAAGTGGTGAGGAGCATAAGGTGCCATGGATGGGAATTGGGGAATGTCTGGGATGTGAGGGTGTGTGTGTGTGGGATGAGGACTGGAGGGCCATTGTGTTTTTATTATAACTGGGATGAAGTCCCACTGCACTGGCGCAGGCCTTTTCAACAGGCCTCTACAATCTGCAGACCCCCGTGGCTGCCTCAGAACTTGTCCCCAGCTGGCTGGCCTGACTACAGCCATACCTCTCTCGGCACAATGAAAACCCATATTCCTGTCTGCACTTTTTCCCAAGGTGGGCAGGCCGAGCCAGGAATTTTCCCAACTCATAATACTCCTCCTTGAGGACGAAAATCCAGCCCATGGTGTCTTCATTTTTGGGTTGTAGGACAGTTAAAAAACTATTAAATGTCAGCCCTGCAACTAGCTGAAATCTGTGCTGAAGTAAACTTGCCAATTTGCTTAGAGGTGAAACTAAACAAAGTTTGTCAAAGACATGACAGATGGTCCGGGCAAAGAAGAAACAATGTTTGGATAGACCTTGGAGGTTGTCAAGCGTTAAGTGAAATGGGACCTAATTATCTGCTACCATTCTACATACATCTTGATTTGGATGGTTGACTACAAGGGGCTTCACATGTGAAGTAAAATTACTGAAGAAAGTTAAATCTTGGAATCCCCACAGTGCAGAATCAGGCCATTTGGCCCATTGAGTCTGCACCGACGCTCCGAATGAGCACTCCACCCAGATCCACTCTCCCGCCCACCCCACCCTATCCCTGTAAACCTGTAACCTAATCTGCACATTCTTGGACACAAGGGGCAATTGATCAGTGCCAATCCACCTAAACCAAACATCTTTGGACTGTGGGTGGAAACAGGAGTAGATTGAGTAAATCCACGCAGACACAGGGAGAACATGCAAACTCAACACAGTTACCTAAGGCTGGAATCGAAACTGGGCCCCCAGCGCTATAGAGCAGCAGCTTTCTGGCTGGGTTCAAACCCTATAGTTTGAACAAAGAACTCAGAATAAATTTGGTACTGTGACTTCAAGAGAAGTTTCATAGGACAGTGTAGTCTGTCAAAGTAGCAAGCTAACCTCATGCTTTGCAAAGGATATACAAAGATTAATATATTGACGATCTATACTGTAGTCACAGAACACCTTTGATGTGAGTGACCAGCATTTTCATGAAGGAGAAACCCAACTGTGTGTTGGAAAACAGGCTGAACATCAGAAGTACCGTCTGCAATCAAAGAGATCTGGCCACTTTGGGTGACTGGATAACTATTAGAATTACATACTTGAGAATTCTGGGGTCAGATAGCGGTAAAGCATTTTTTTTGCTGGTCATAGAGTAACAAGGTAGTTATGTTGCTTTTCTATTATTATTTTCTTTTCTCTTCTTTCTCAACCTGTTAAATCTGTAAACATTATCTGTAATTGTTTTAATTTCTCGATAATAATTTTAAACCTGTGCTTGCTTTACGTCTGCAGCTGTGGATACAAATAAACAAACCCTGTTAAGTATAAGAACTTTTCAAATGAATCATCAGTTTGTTCCTTTGTCTGTCATGGATCTAAATAAACAATAAGCCTGAGAAATGTTTTTAAAGCTAAAAGACTTGCAAGGCAGTCTTCTGTGGCTGAGTTGTTTAGGGTGAAGGCAAATTACAAAGATAGGTGGAGAAAAAGGTGAATGAAGCCACTGGATTGGCTATGGGCAGAGGTCAGGTGAAGATATGACATGCTGAATGCAGCAAAATACTCTTTATAATCATTTTATAGCCGCTCAAATGATGTGATAGCCCGTTATGGTCTTAAAAGTGATGACAGTTCTGCAATGGCTCCTCACTCTCTGGAGGTGGTGATTAAGCCTTTGGGATCCCATTCATACCACAGGTCCACAGTTTTATTTTAATTAACTTAAGGGATGGTGGACATCGCTGGCTAGGCCAGCATTCATTGTCCATCCCAAGTTGCCCATGAGGGGGTGGTGGCGAGCTGCCCCTTTGAACCGTTGCATCTGACAGATGTCAGAGGCAGTTTCTTTACTCAGAGAGTAGTAGGGGTGTGGAACACCCTGCCTGCAACAGTAGTAGACGCGCCAAATTTAAGGGCATTTAAGTGGTCACTGGATAGACATATGGATGAAAATTGAATAGTGTAGGTCAGATAGGCTTCAGATGGTTTCACGGGCCGGCGCAACATCGAGGGCCGAAGGGCCCGTACTGCGCTGTAATGTTCTATGTTCTATGTTCTATAGGTACACCCAGTGTTGTTAGGGAGGGAGTTTCAAGACTTCGACCCAGTAACAGTGAAGGAACAGTGATATATTCCCATGAATTTATTCAGGATAGATTGGGGAACCTGACTAAAGGGGTTGACTGTGGATAGGCAGTGGTTCATATTTAAAGAATGTTGTGCATGAATTACAGTTCTTCATTCCTGCCTGGCACAAAAATAAAAGAGGAATGGTGGCTCAATCAGGGCTCACAAAATAAATTACAGATAATATTAAATCCAAAGAGGAGATATAAAAAATTGTCAGAAAAAGCAGCAAGCCTGAACATTGGGAGAATTTGGGAATTTAGCAAAAGAGGACAAAAAATTTGATCAAGAGGCAGAAAATAGAGTGCAAGAGTAATATTGCAGGGACATAGAAACTGACCGTAAAAGCTGCTGGAAATTTGTGAAGAGGAAAAGATTAGTGAAGACAAATGTAGGTCCCCTATAGTCAGAAGCCGTGGAAATTATAACGGGGACCAAAGAAATGGCAGAAGAATTGAACACATACTTTGGCCCTGTCTTCACAAAAGAGGGCACAAATAATCTCCCAGAAATGTTAGAGAGTTAAGGGTTTGTGAGAGAGCGGAAGTGAGGGAAATCAGTATTAATAAGAAAATGGCGCTGGGGAAACTAATGGGCTTAAAAGCTGTCAGATCACCAGGGCCTGATAATCTACATCCCAGCGTATTAAAGGAAGCGACACTGGATATATTGAATGTGTTACTGGTCATCTTCCAAACTTCTATGGACTCTGGAGCAGTTCCTACAGATTGGAGGGTAGCAAATGTAACCCCACTAGTTAAAAAGGGAGGGAGAGAAAAAGGGACAATTATAGACTAGTTAGCCTGACGTCAGTAGCGGAGAAGATGATAGAAAACCAAATGCAACATTTCCAAACTTGTTGATGACACAAAACTGGGAGGAAATGTGAGTTGTGAGGAGGATGCAAGGCGGCTTCAAGGTGATTTAGACAAGTTGAGCGAGTGGGCAAACACATGGCAGATGCAGTATAATGTGGCTAAAGGTAAAGTTATACCCTCTGATGTGAAAAGCAGAAAGGAAGAGTATTTTCTAAATGGTGATATTTTGGGAAGTGTGGATGTATAAAGGTATCTGGGCGCCCTTGTACACCAGTCAATGAAAGTGGAGAGGCAGATGCAGCAAACAATTTGGAAGGCAAATGGTGTGTCAGCATTTATTATAAGAGGGTTTGAGTTCAGAAGTAAAGATGTCTTACTGCAGTTATATCGGGCCTTGGTGAGACCACACCTAGAGTATTGTGTGCAGTTTTGGTCTCCCTGGACGGGATTCTCCAAGCCCCACACTGGGCCGGAGAATCACCGCAACCACGCCACGCCGGCACGCGATTCTTCGTGAAGCGGAGAATAGGCGCCATTTATGCCAGCGCGTTTGGCGCAGCGCTGGTCACGGGCCGCTGACCATGGCCGGGCCACTGATTCTCCGGCCTTGATGGGCCGAGCGGCCGCGCGGAAACGGCAGAGTCCCGCCGGCACCGTCCACATCTGCTCGCAGCCGGCGGGAACTCAGAGGATCCCGGAGGCTGCCCGCGGAGCCAGGTCCCACCGTTAAGTACCTGTCATAACATACACCGGCGGGACCGACCTAAAACGGGCGGCCAATTGGCCCATCGCAGGACGGAGAATCGCCGGGATGACTGCTGCCAGTGGCCGCCGACTGGTGCGGTACGATTCCCGCCCCCGCTAAATCCCTGGCGCTGGAGAATTCGGCGGGATGCCCTATCCCGAGGTATATGTGCCAGCGCACAAGTGGACCGACGCCGCCCCCCGCCGATTCTCCAACCCGGCAGGGGGTGGGAGAATCCCGCCCAGTGTCACTAGGCGCCTGTCAGTACCGTTTCCCAGGTAATTATGTAACAGACCAAATACATACAAAAGAAAATGCTAAGCATAGTTCAGCTGACCAATATGCAAAACGTGCAGGCACATTCCATTCCATTTTATACACCTGCAACATTCCACCAGCTCCTGTTTACATGAGTGAGGCTTAATCGCCAGCTAATGCCATCCTTGGCGAACAATTGAAGTCCTGATAAAGGTAGAGGCAAAAATCATTGCAGTATAGGAACCAATTCAGCTGATGGAGTCCATGTAGCCGCACAGTAGTGACGGATGCTTGGGGAAGAGTACCTGGGAAGATGGGGTGGATGGCGGTGGGGAAAATTATGTAAAAAAAGGCACGTTCTTGAAGAAGAAGAGCCCCAGTGTGAAGCGACAAATCATCAGTGGAAGGAGTGGACTTAGGGGCTTGTACGGGTGGAGGAGGCTGCACATCTGGGTTAACTGAGAGAATGATAAAGGACGCACGGGGTTTGTTAGTGACACACTGAACTCAAGAAATAATACAGATCCCGGCGCTGCACATAGTAGTGGGAAATGCCACTCAAACCGAACTTTACAAGTCTCTGACTGCAAAATGGCCCAACTACCCAGAAGCCCAGCGAGGCAAGGACACCAGCTTCTACATCAGCCTCATGTGGTCATACACTGTACTGCAGTGAGAATTGATATAGTGGGAAAACGGGAAAAATGGTCAGGGAATCTTTGGGGATCATTTTTGTGGATCTTTTGGCGACACATTCTAAACTATCCTGCAACCCATTCGCAGGTCACTTTGAAAATCACTGCACTAGAATTTAGAAGGATGAGAGGAGACCTGATTGAAACATACAACGTTCTAAAAGGGCTAGACAGACTAGATATAGCGAGGATGTTTCCTTGGTTGGAGAAAATAGAACCAGGGGACACAGTCTCAGGATACGGGGTAGGCCCGCATTTGGGACTGAGATGAGGAAAATATTCTTCATCCAAAGCGTAGTGAACCGATAGAATTCTCTACCACAGAGGCTGTAGAGGCCAAGTCACTGAATGTTTTCAAGAAAAATATATTTTTTTTAGATTTTAATGGCATCAAGGGGTATGGGGAGAAAGTGGGATATGGCATTGAGATTGAGGATCAACCATGACCATATTGAATGACGGAGCAGGCTCGAAGGCCGAATGGCCCCCTGCTGCATTTAGTTTCTATGTTTCATGAGGCCCCCATCTGAAATTGCCTATGTCTACTCACATGAGTTGAGTATCTGTGATAAAATGGATTTGATCTCAATTCCTTCCTTTCATTCTGTTCTTCCTCTTTGAAACATGAAAATAATATGATGAGCAATCCCCATATTCTGATTTTTAACTGGAACAGTCAAAATTCTTGCTGCTAATAATCATGCCAGAAGACACACTGCCAAATAAATCATTGGTTGGGCTAGAGATAGAATGCGGTGTTCAGTTGAAAATCTCATGGGAAAGGATACAGAATACATTATTAAAGGCACTAACAGGCAGCATGGTGGCACAGTGGGTTAGCACTGCGGCCTCACGGTGCCGAGGTCCCAGATTCGGTCCCGGCTCTGGGTCACTGTCCGTGTGGAGTTTGCACATTGCACGTGTTTGCGTGGGTTTCACTCCCACATCCCAAATGTGTGCAAACTAGATGGATTGGCCACGCTAAATTGCCCCTTAATTGGAAAATATAAATTGGGTACTCTAAAATTATAGAAAAAAAAAATTAAAGGCAATAACAGTGATCATGTTGATGACTGTGTAGTTGGCAGATTTCATGTCCACTGTCGAGAAGACCCGGTACTGTGCAATCTGATTGACCATCAGATATGCGAGAGAGGGGGTACGCGTCGAGCTCCATGTACCGATTGATGGTCTGGCTGTAGTCAACAACCATCCTGTTTTTCTTCCCAGTTTTGACCACTACCACTTGGGCTCTCCAGGGGCTGTTGCTGGCTTCGATGGTGCCTTCCCGAAGCAGCCACTGGACTTCAGACCTGATGAATATCCTGTCCTGGGCGCTGTACCATCTGCTCCTGGTGGCGACGTGTTTGCAATCCAGGGTTAGGTTTGCAAAAAGGGAAGGTGGGTCGACCTTAAGGGTCGCGAGGCCGCACACAGTAAGGGGTGGTAGGGGCCCGCCGAATTTCAGTGTTAGGCTCTGGAGGTTGCACTGAAAGACCAGGCTGAGTAGCAAGGCAGCGCAGAGGTTGGGGAGGACGTAGAGGCGGATGCCACTGAACTCCACGCCCTGGACAGTGAGAGTGGCGATGCAGTACCCCCGAATCGGCACGGAGTCCAGCACGCAGGAGATCTCGTGTCCGTTGACCTTCACTTTAGTTGAAGCAGTCGCGAGGTTGTGTGGTCGAGACTGGTCAATCGTGACCAAGGCGCGACGCGGCGGTTGCAAGCGATGAGCGGCCGGATGAGGTGCCCGAAGGGCAGGGGTCTTGAGTCGGGTAAGATGGCGGCGTCCACGAGCCGTACGTGTCATGGAGGAGGCAAGATGGCGGTGCCCTGGGGCTGCACTTGTCATGGGGAAGGCAAGATGGCGGCGCCCGTTGGTCCTGGGAGGAACAAGATGGCGGCGCCCATGGGTCGCATGCGTTGCAAGTCGAGCAAGGTGGCAGTGTCCACTGGCCGCACGTTGTCCGAGGAGGGGAAGATGGTGGCGCCCACTGGCAGCACATGGGGGGTGCCGGGACAATAGCGGCAATTGAGCGGGCCTGGCACACTGCAGCGAAATGTCCCTTCTTGCCACAGGCCTTGTAGAGGGCGCTCTGCGCTGGGCAGCGCTGTCGGGGGTGTTTTGACTGCCCACAGAAGTAGCATTTGGGCCCCCCCGGGGATGGTTGGCTGCCGCGCGGCACAGGCGTGGGGTTGGCTGAGGGCAGTCGCTGATGGGGTCCACGATGGGGTGGCCATCTGCGGAGTCCACGATGCACAGTGGGGGTGGGCCACGCGGTTGGGGGCATAGGCCTGAATGTTGCGTGATGCGACCATAAGTGAGAACGCTAGTTTTTTGGTCACCACGGGACGAGCGTGGCCCCCTCTAAGAGGCGCTGGCGGATGTAGACAGACCCTATCCTATGCCCGTAACAAATGCGTCTCTCATTAGCAAATTTGAGTGTTCCGTGGCCGAAACGGCCTGACAGTCACAGTCTCTAACTAGGGCGAGCAGGGTACGCCTGAAATCTTCCACCGGCTCACCGGGATGTTGGCACTGCGGGAAAGGAGTTGCCTGGCGTAGATTTTGTTAGTCCGCTAAGCGTAGTTTTCCTTCAGTAGAGCCATGGCCTCTGCGTAGGTTGGCACGTCCTGGACGAGTGGAAAGACGTTGGAGCTCAGCCGCGTGTAAAGGATCTGGAGCTTCTGTGCTTCTGGAATTCTGTCTGGCGCAGACCTGATGTAGACTTCAAAACAGGCTAGCCAATGTTCAAAGACCTTTTTGGTTTTGTCTGCTTGAGGATGCAGCTGCAGGCGATCCGGCTTGATGCGGAGGTCCATCTCTGAAAGACTCAATGTAATAAATTGATGCACTATCAATTAAGCAAAGACGAGAGTGGGATGTAATCGAGGCTTTATTACAGCTGACTAAATGGCTGCTGTACGGGGAGCACACATATTTATACTCTGCCTACTGGGCGGAGCCAGCAGGCAGGGATCTACCCCTGTACCTGTAGTACAGGGGCCTTACCGTAAAGCACCTATATCAACATCCTATATATACAATATATACATCAGTGGTAACAACCACAGAAATTTAGTATAATGTGAGGAAAAATGTGAAGATCAGTGAAGGTTGTCCCAGACATTTTTGTGATGATATTAAACAAAGTAGATGTTTATTAAACAATAAAACACACGAAGAAAATCAACTACAAATACACTTAACTGCATCAATGGCTATACATGGAATCTTTAAATTTACACAGTTCCAAATCCCTCTGTTTTCCAAATCTCTGGGCTAAAAATCCCCAAACAACATCCCTAGATTTTAAAACAATAAGTGAAATCCATCAATAGTTGGCACATCGGGCAACTATGTATTTTGGGAGTTCTTCCAACTTAGATTAGAGATAATTGGCTTCTCAGCCAGGCTTTCTCCAGGCACACCTTATTGGGAGTGGTCACATCTTGCTGCTGTGGGCTGCAGTCTCAAACTGTTCTCTTGCATAGAGTGATCTTCCCTCTGATATGTTGTTTTGCCTTTTGATCTTCCCTTATCTGAACCTTCTCAGAAACTGCCCTTAATTACTTTTCTTACATGAGGTCACCTTTTAGAGTGTAAAGATGTATTTTTGGATTTTTACCATCATTTCTTGAACTTTTGAAACTCAATCTCCCATTGTTACCAACTTGTCTTAGGTAAACATCTGTTAATAATTTTGCTAGCTTAATCAGCTAATCAAAATCTCAATTCCATCAACTCAACTAACCTGCCTTTCTCCATTTTCAATTTTAAAATAGCTTGCTTTCCTTTCAACAGAAAAGCCACAGGAACACATTCCCTATTATGAGACTTCTTATTTTTTAGTTTATCCCAATTTCCGACCATATGTTCAAGAGTCTATTGAAGATGCCTTCCCAGTTTGGTGAAGAGCAAGAGACAATGCTGCCCACATCTGTACTTAACAAGATATGTGGTGGCTTATATCTGTCACATGTTGCAGGAGGATTTAATGCCCTATCCTGTGCGAATCCCTGAAGGTACTGCCACACTCAATTTTCTTGCCAGCATGTCATTCCAGGATCAACAGGGGACCTATGGACCCCTGGGCAGCACTGTGGCACTGCTGCTTCATGCACCAGGGACCCGGGTTCAATTCCAGCCTTGGGCGGCTGTGAAGAGTTTGCAGGTTCTCCCCATGTCTGCATGGGTTTCCTCCGGGTGTTCTGGTTTTCTCTCACAGTCCAAAGATGAGCAGGTTAGGTGGATTGGCCATGCTAAATTGCCCTTAGTGACCAAAGGTTAGGTGGGGTTATAGGGTTACGCAGATAGGGAGGGACGGTGGGCATAGGCAGGGTGCTCTTTCAGAGGGTCAGTGCAGACTCGATGGGCTGAATGGCCTTCTTCTGCACTTTAGGGATTCTATGATTCTATGTGGCATGTCTCAGTTGTCAACACTAAACTGTATCAAAGAGGTGACATTTGCCCTTTCTTGCAATAGCTCATAACAATGTGAGGTTTGCACTGATGAAACCAGCCAGGCTGATAGATTATGGGCGTTATGGTAATCTCTGTCTTCTCTCAAGTACAGGATACAATCGCTGGCACACATGTGGCTTCGAGTGCTCCATGCCAGCAGCCCCTGGTGTTCACTAACAAGAAAGGAATCCACTCCATAAACGTTCAACTGGCGTGTGATCATCAGAAGTACATCAGGCACATCTGTGCCAGGTACCCAGGGAGTTCCCATGGCTCTTCCATATCATGTCACTCCCAGGTGCCTCAGATATTTGAAGGATCGAAGCGCTAACAGGGCTGGCTGCTAGCTGGTAAGGGTACCTTTTGAAAAGATGATCCCTGACACAGGTGCATCATCCTCAAGGTACCTCAGAGGAGAGATACAATGCGGCGCACAACTCAACAGGATCCATCATAGAGCAGGCTATTGGCATTCTCAAGATGTGTTTCCAATGCTTGGTCCACTCAAGTGGGTCTCTGCAGTACCCTCCATTGAGGGTGTCCTGCATAATAATGGTATGTCGTGATCTGCACAACCTGGCACTTCAAAAGGGAGGTGACCTACCTGAGGGAGGCATGGAGGAGGTTGTAGAATTCTATGTCTTGTTGGCTTTGGTGATTTTGGCAGGTATCCTCTGTTGGACTGAGATCTCGAGACCTGAGCCCTACTTTGGGTGTCTTGCTGTGAGGCAGGTGCAGCCTCCTCGGCGTGTGCAGTTGGAGATCAGAGGGTCACAGAGAAGGGTCTGAGATTGGCTGGACAAGCTTGCAGTCACCTGAGTGAATGGCGGGGTGTCCAGCTGCTAGCCCTCTTCCCATTGGGTGCCTGAGGGCTGTTGCTTAACACCGTGAGGAGAAGCGACACCTGGAGTGAGGGTGAGTAGCCCCTCCTGCCTCTCACCTAAACACTGATGGAGCCCACCAATGCCTATTAGCAATGGAGTGCAGGTCCACTCGTAAATCTAGCGGAATCAGCTGGTCAAGGTCACCAAGGCTGGTGACCCTTCCCATGGAGACCTTGAAGCGCACGCATGTTCGAGCTAAGATATCAGGCGGGACACAAATGGACTCCTCCATCCTTCGCTCTAGTCTGTTGACTACCTCTGACAGCGCTGTCTGATGTTCTGCCACCGATCTTTGCATCTCCAGCATGTTAGAGACGGCTGCTTCCAGAGGCTCATCATCTGACTCGGACTCAGCGGGTGCCTGTTCTGTAGCACTCCTTCAAGAATTGGAGACCTGGGCTGTCACTGCCTCTGACTGCTGTAGATATGTGTAGTAAGGTATTCCTCAGAATGTAACCCTGAGTCTAATGCAGATATGTGCCAACCGGGATGTGCATCGCTGCGCTGGTGGAGGGTGCAGGAATGCTACAATGGGTCTTCTTCAAATAGATCCTCATTATCCTCCTCCTCTGAGGTGGCCTGGGGTCTGGGGCTTATGTTGCCTGTGCTGGTCTGTCTGGATCCGCTGCTGCCTATAAGCGAGTGATGATATATTTAGTTCACGAACAGGTTAAATGCAACATTGCAAGTCACTCACTGTGAATGTCAGGGTGTGATCAACCCATGGAGACCTCATCCACACCAGCTTGCTGGGAGAGGCTGATCTCAGCTTCCCCCACAGGAGTGATCTCTGGCCTCACTCGCCAATCCGATGACATTCTCCTTGAATTCGGAGAGCTCCTAGATGCCAACCATCCCTCCTCCAGCCTAGGATCTCTTCCCCTTGTTGGGGGCAAATGGAGACAAATGGAGAATGTGATGAGAAGGGATGGAGCAGACTTTGGGAAGCAGCCACTTCCCTCCATGTCCTACCTCCTCTCTCTCACTCCCTCCCTCAGCAGTCACCACACAGGTTTCACGATTTTTGAAAGCACAAGTGAACCACACCATCGTGAGCTGGGCCCATTGTAGGAGGAGAATCGTGGAGACCCCGGAGAATAGCGGGTTCCAGAATGCATTGACGCCGCTGTCGAGGCAACGGAGAATCACAATTTGGTGTCAAAACCGGCACCCGCCGCGATTTTGGCTTCGGAACCTATTCTCCGCCCAATCGCGTTTCACGATTTCGCCACCAGCAAACAGAGAATCCTGCCGCTGAGCTTTTGTGATGCTTTGATGCTTTGAGTGCATAATGCCATTATGAGAGTCTGAGTTTGGAGTGAGTTGAGAGTTGACTTACCTTGGCAGTGTGGATGAAATCATTCATCCTCTTCGTGCACTGGTTAGCATTTCTCTGGCTGTTACACATGGAGCTGACCTCTTTCACAACCGCCTCCCAGGCCGGCAAGGTGAGATTGGTGGACCTTTTGGATTCACCCCTAGGAAAAAGAGCCCCCCCAGTGCTGGTAGACACCTCTAATTAAAGCCTCCATGGAGACGTTGAAAAACCTTGACGTACTCTTTTACTTCCTTGGGTCCATCGTTGGAACTTCCAACCATACAACTGGGCTGCAGAGAGTAGCGTGTGTGTTCGGGTGGCATTTAAATATGGCATCAGGAACTTTGACCCCGTGGGATGATAGCTGGCAGACAATTCATTGGCCGCTTTGCCATGTGATTCAGTGAGCAGCTTGTCTATGCATAATCAATTAGGTTTTTTTCAATATGTTAACAACGGGGTTTTGAGCAAAAGGTGCAGAATGAGAACCCAACCAGTCCGGTGGGAAACTCGGCACCTGCCACTGCACATAGCCTCTGGAATGGAAAATTCTGCCCAATGTTTCAACTCAATGACCTTTCATCGGCTGTTTACACATTAAAATATTGCCACGACAACAGAAATCTGTGGGGCTTGATATAAAAACTGCCACAGCAGACTGCTAACGTGAAACTTCAATCCAACTCATTTTAAAAACTGAAACTTGGACAGGAAATTATTTCTCAATGTTGCAAAACACAGACATGCAGACATTAGTTTCATTCTATTAATTAAAGGCCTCAAGACACTATTTAACTAAGCCCAAAATTATAAAGCTACATCAGGAAGAACTAAGCTTTCAAAGTATGTATCAGCTGAAAGGAAATGACAAATAAATAATTGAAAGTTTTTATTAACAGTGAGAAGGTACATGAGATGGATAACTGCACAATGCTAATTTACAAATCTGATTATACAGCCGAAATTTACTTCAATATTGGATGGTTAGTTATTCAAATACTTGACATACCCTGGTTAAAAATTAATTCTGTTCACAATCTCAGCTGATGATTTCCATTATTTAAAGTTTTATGGTGTACAAATCATCACTATCCTCCCAAAAATCCACTGGCTTCTCATGCCTCAGAAAGGCAACTTTTAACACCTACTATTTGCCTGATCGTTATGTTCCTCCGTGGACTTCCTACGTCTGAGATCCACACCACTCTGACGACCCTGCACACATCCAGCGGTCTTCGGACTCCTGGGGTCACCATCACCAACAGTCTGTCCTGGTCCACTCACGTTGATGCAACAGTCAAGAAAGCCGAACAACGTCTCTACTTTCCACAGAAGCTAAAGAAATTCGGCATGTCTGCATTGACTCTCACAAACTTCTACAGATGTGCCATAGAGAGCATCCTATCCGGCTGCAATACAGCTTGGTATGGCAACTGCTCGGCCCAAGATCGCAAGAAACTGCAGAGTGTGGTGAACTCAGCCCAACGCCTCATACGAAGTGTGCCATCCTCCCATTGATTCTGTAAACACCTCCCTCTGCCTCAAGTAGGCAGACAGCATTGTCAGAGACCCATCACACCCAGACTTTGCCCTCTTTCAGACCCTTCCATCAGGCAGAAGATACAGAAATCTGAAGACCCATACATCCAGACGTAGGAACAGTTTCTTCCCCACAGCTCCCAGTCTCCTCAACGAATCTCCCTTGGACTGATCTCTTCCCTGTAAGAACACTATTCACAGCGCCCTTTGCTGCTCTTGTTTGGCCCTTGTTTTGCACTGTAACCAATCACTATTTGTCAATGTACTCTGTTGATTTTTCTTTTGTCTACTATGTACGTACAGTGTACATTCACTTGGCCGCAGAAAAATACTTTTCACTTCGGTACATATGACAATAAATATCAATCAATCAATCAATCAATTACCTCAGGTCCACAATCAATGATTGCTTCTTCAGCCAGCTCGCCTTTTCATCCAGAGTTTCTGTTTGTAACATCCCCACTCCCTCTTTCCTATATACTTAAAAAGCTTCCTAAGGGAATTAATTCTTCAAAATACTGCCACCGATCACCCTGCCACCTTCACAATGCATTTCCTGGTGCCAGTAGGTTTTATTGGCAGAGGAGTGGGGGGTCAGCCTCAATCCCATTCAATCCATTAAGAAGGCCAATTAACTTTACTAAAGAGCTCATTGAGAGCTTATTAAAGGCCGGGGTCTTATCTTCACAGGGCTTGCAGGCTGTACAATATGTCTGGGAGAGGACAGCTGAATGGAAGTGGGCACAGTCATGGCCAACCCATGGAATAAACTGTGCCCTATGAAAGGGTAAAACAGGGGAGGGGGGCTTTGCCTTTATGAACAAGTACATTCAGCCCATTGCAGGTGGTGGAGAGAATGAGTATAAAGCACTTGGGCAGTGCAGGGGACCATTCCCTATCCTGGCATGGAGGGTGCACAAGGAGGGGGCAAGGTTGCAAACCATAATTGGTGGGAGAGGCACCTAAACACAAGGAAGGTTGCAGTTGGCAATGGGGGCTCGACTCAGAGCTAAACAATGCTTACAATTTCAGACAAGCTCAGCCTCACTATACAAAGGAAATTGGGTTTTGTCTCCAGCGCTACATTTCTCCAATTGCAGGGCATCATCGATTGCAGCGATGTGGCCATCAGGGCATCCAGTGACCAGCCAGTGAGATTCATCAACAGGAAGGACTTCCACTGTCTCAACATCGCGCTGGTCTGCAAGAACAAGCACTTCCTCTATGTAACCGTTCACTTTCTTGGCAGCTGCCATGATTTCTCCACCTCCTCAATGCCTTCAATATCGGTGCCCATCTCATTCAGTCATGTTTCAGCTAAGCTTCTCTGACACAGGAGGAATGGGATGGGATGGAACTCGCTCTGACTTGCCTGTGTTAACGCTTCCATTGAAGATGCAGCCTGTAACATGTAATCCCTTACCACCAATGAAGAATACACATCAGCCTAAAGGTTTCATTGGTTGTCATGGTTGCTGTACCCTTTCTGTCTCCTTTTTTGCTTCCTTCCTCTTCTCTTGTCCCATCATTAATAAAAGGAGGCTCACACATCTGGCTCAAAGTCAATAGCTATATGATTCTCCTAACAGAAAACAATGCAGTTACAGGTAGAAGACATCCCAGTGACCCACTCCGTGCTCTGCCTAATGCCATGGCCTCCACCCTTGCCTACTTCTAAGCGGCACTTCCCTCGAACCTCAGAGGAGGTGGAAGCAGTCTGCTCATTTGTCCCTGCCTGCAGTTGAGATGTCAATCATCCTCATTGTGGAGATGCCAGTGGGGCACCTTCAGGGGTTGCTGTACCTGAATCGTTGCAGGTACAGCCACTGTCATTAGGCCTTGCTTCACAGTTGCTCCTGCTCTTAGAGGGGCCAAGGTTGCTAATGAAGATGAGGACACCTTCATCCCCCTCAGTGACTACCTCAGCCCTTGGCAGGTACTCCAGATAGCTGGAGGGGAGCACCAGCTGGGATGAAACTGGCATCACCTCCAGATATCCCTGTACCTTCCACGCCACTGGCCAACCCATGTTTGATTGTGTGGCATATATTCTGTGTACGACTTTGCACATTTCCTGCATGCACTCCAAGTGCTGTTGCATATGATCACAAAAGTCATTCTTTCAATGGAGGAAGTTGTGCTCAAACCTTGAGCCATTATGGTGCACATGAGCCTGATGGCCCTGACATTGCATTGCCTCAGTTGGTTTCAATGGAGTCTCCTCTCCTGTAATTAACTGAGGCCCTGCATGTGTCCCTAGTTTAACAGGACAGTGTCGGCCACCAACCCCCCTCTCCTCCAAGGGATCACCTCACAGCTGCCTCTCTCTCCAGTACCTCCTTATGTACATGCTCCTTGCATAGTGCCACCCTATCTAACTGAGTGGGAGGACCCAAGGTGACTGTATCTGTGCCGATGGTGGATGCGTTTGTAAGATAAGGCGATGCTTTTTCTGTTACTCTTGGCCCAGTGATGCTGAGGAAGTTGGTCATTCTAGCTCTTGATCTACTAACTTCTAAAACCTGAATCTACCAAAGTAGTGGCTGCCATGGTCTGTTCAAATCAGTCCCACACTTCAGCAGTCCTGCCTGCATCCCCATCCCAAAGCCGCTAATTGGCTGACAGGCCAAACAGCAGTTATTAAGAAGACAAGAGGAGTGCTGTGACAGGCTGGTTAGAAGGCCCACCTCAGTTATCTAGGACTTCATCCCAGTTGTTTTACAAGCTGTTAGGCCCTTTAGCCTTCTACTATCACACTATCATATTCAATGCCCCCCCCCCCCCCCGCCCCCCCCCCCCCCCCCATGACCCCTCATACTCTCCATACCACCTCCATAGCCAATCATCCAGTTTCCACCATGGGCAGAGCTATGTGGAGATGAAAAGATAACCTCTAACATTCTAATACAACTCCCACTCCTACCCACTTAAAACCTTTTAAGAACTCCCATTCCAGAAACCCAGTGAAAGCTGTTGCAGCTGCTCAATGATTAAACTCATTTAAAAAGAAACATCTGGTCAGACCCGACATTGAAGACACATAGTCCTTTATTGGCCCCTTTAAACTGTCAATCAAACTGTGAACTCAAAGTCCCTTGATGAGATTATTGTAGCTTTTGAAACTCAGTCAAGAATTTATAATGATAGCTCATGGGGGAATGCCAATTAAGAGTTCTGCTGCAACTACATGATTGGATGTTACTTTTTCTTCCTAAGTTGCAGCAGGTGGCCTGTCAATTAAAGCAGTCCAGCAGAGGATTTTTTTTAAAACTCTCAGTGACAGCTGCAGCCAGTTTTCTTTTTAAAGTTTAAAGAGCAGGAGATTATTAAACGTTCAGATCATGGCTGTTGTATAGACCATTTCCAGCCTTCAACGGTGTTTATTCCTACTCCATCAATTTTTGTCTCTCAGACTGAGTTAAGGCCCTTGGGCAGCCAAATGGAACATTTTAATAATAATAATCTTTATTGTCACAAGTAGGCTTACATTTCAGTGAAGTTATTTTGAAAAGCCCCTAGTGACCACATTCCGGCGCCTGTTCGGGTACACAGAGGGAGAACTCAGAATGTCCAAATTACCTAACAGCACGTCTTTCGGGACTTGTGGGAGGAAACCAGAGCACCCGAAGGAAACGCACGCGGACATGGGGGAACGTGCAGACTCCGCAGACAGTGACCCAGCCAGGAATTGAACCTGGGGCACTGCCGCTGTAATGCCACAGTGCTAACCACTGTGCTACCATGCTGTCCTTTTGAACTCAGCACTGAATTCAAATGGCCCTGCTAGGTTCCAATTTACTTCCTGTGTGAGTCACAACACATTCCTTTTCCCCTACAGCAAAAAAGTTGATCTGTGAGAAATGGGGGCACGTCTTCCACATTCGCCTGTCATTTTCAAAGATCCCCGAAATATTCCCAGCTAGGCAAAAAATGTCCCCCTTTAGCAGCTTTTCCTTTACCCTTTTCGATACATGGGAGTGAACAGCTGATCATCTACAAATTAATTTCCTGCTAAAGCTTTGAAATGCTTTTATGACACGACCGTACAAGTTGTTGTCAATGTGGGAAATATTCTGACTAGGTTTACAATGTCGCTAAAACATTACAGCCATAGCAAGTCTTTGCCCCAAAATGAGTGAATTAGAATTATAAGACTTGGAAATTAGGGCACAAAATGATGGGAAAGAAAATCAAGAAGTATAAAGAAAGAGAATATTAACCATTGGATTGCAGGGCTGTCTGAATAAAAAACGTAACCAAAAATATGGGTCAACATTGCATTGGTAAATCACAAGCAGAGAAGCAGCACTCGATAGGCGGAGTTGTGATAAAGTTAATTACAATTCTGGCAATGGGACTGAGCTATGAAATACGTAGTCAACTTAATGTAAATTCTGTGGATGGAAGCCATATTCAAATAGGGATCTGCTGCTCTGACCGTGGTTTTAGCACAGTCAACGTCTTTCATTTTTGACACGTCTCCAAAAAATGGTTTCCCAATCCATTTTAAAGAAACAACACAGTTACAATTGTGAAACAGGAAACCCAACGGAGGTTAGTGTTGGATTCCAGTAATGCAAGAGTTTGAACTTCCCTCCATATACAAATTGCTGTAACCGACTGGTATCTGCTGGAAATAGCATAGGAATGAATTTTGCAGATGATAATTGAAGTCAGCAAAATATGTTCTATTTTTAATATGGTTAAACTTCACCCAATCTTGATACATAATGGCCCAGAGGTAGCATTCTGAGCCAGAATGTCATCGGGTCAACCCCCACTCGAAACGCTTCCACACATAATCAAGATGGATACTTCAGTACCATACCAAAACAATGTGGCATTGTCGGAGGTGTTCCAAGTGAGATGTTACATTCAAAACCATTTGCCTGTTCAGGCATAACAGAATTTGGGCGCAATCTGAAGAAGTTACGAAAAATATATAATGGCATTGGGCAGGGTGCAAAATATATTTACAAGAATGACAGCTCAAATACCTTTCATACCTGATTGGGGTATATCTGTCAGGAATGGATGAAAAGTCCAGCTCTTTTTCTACTGAAAAGAGCGGTGATGATTTAATAGAGACCTTTGCAATTATGAAAGGTTTTGGTGGTGTAGGCACAGTTAAATTGTTTTCACTTGTGGAGAAGACAAAAACTAGAGGTCATCGATCTAAAGTAGTCCCCAGAAAACCAAACAACGAATTCAGTGAGAAACTGCTTTGCTCAGAGAGTGGTGAGAATGTTGAATTAGCTTCCAGAGGGAATGGTTGAAGCACTTAAAGGGAGGTTAGGTAAGTACATTGGGGTGAAGGGAATAGAGGCTTATGCTAATAGAGTTAGATGAGGAAAGGAGGAAGGAGGGTTGAGTCTGAGGGTTAAGAATGGCATGTCTGTTTATCCCAGATAACAGCAGTGGCTTTGTCCTGGTCAACATTTCACCCTCAGTCGACATCCCGGTAAACGATCAATTTTTTTTTTTTTTTTTAAATTTAGATTACCCAATTATTTTTTCCAATTAAGGGGCAATTTAGCATGGCCAATCCACCTAACCTGCACATTTTTGGGTTGTGGGGGCGAAACCCACGCAGACACGGGGAGAATGTGCAAACTCCACACAGACAGTGACCCAGAGCCGGGATCGAACCTGGGACCTCAGCGCCGTGAGGCAGTTGTGCTAACCACTAGGCCACCGTGCTGCCCTGGTAAACGATCAATTGGTCATTGGTCTTGTGTGTATCTTTGTGAGATCTCATTGTATATAGATTGACTGCCACATTTGCCTTTGTAAAGTTTTTCAAAAAATTGAGATGTCTGAATGTTATACAATTAAACATATGTAAGTGCACTGGGAAATATTAAGGAAGAACTGCAGTACATATGTAAGTATGTTCGTTTGATCTATGTGTTCGGAAGCTAGTTTATCTAATAAAGGCCACAATTTAACGGCCTCATCGCGCCCGGAATTGTGTCACGACAAGGCCGTTAAATCTTACGAGAGGCGTCTCTTGAGATTCGGGACGCTCGAGACATCTTGCGAGATCGACCGAACCTCGTGAGATATCGCAATCTGGATCTTACTCTACGCTGGGCTAGATCCAGATCCACATATTTACATGAGTCATTAGGATAATTTAAATGTGCATGCGCCGCATTTTCTGAGTTCCCGGTAACTAACAGCCGCATCAGCGAGGTTGCGACTGAGCATCGTTAGTAGTGGTCCACACAAACATGGACCACCTGGTAAAGACACCTGGGGGGGTTTCCCAGGCTATTGCAAACCCTTGGGCGGTCAAGGCCAGGGCAGGGTGGTTCCCTGGCTCTCCCTCTGGCACCCGGGCACCTTGGCACTGCCAGCCTAGCACTGCCACCCTGACATTGCCAAAGCGTCTGGGTTATGAAGGGGGGGTGAAATGCAGGGTTCCTGAAAGGGGCGGCCAAAAGTAGGGTGGGGCAGCCTGAAAAGGGGGGCCTTTAGCAACCCCATAGCATTGCATACTCACTTGAGGGGGGTAATGTCCATGTATGCCCGGGGGGGGGGTGGGGGGGTGACATTGCCCATGGGTGGGGGCTGAGCTCACTTAGAGATCGGGGCACCCTTTCAAAATGAAGGCCCATTCTCTGAGAAGCCGGTCTCATCGGCAGGTTTAGCTTCCCAGTGATGAAAATGTTTCGCTCAAACAAGGAGAAGATCCCCAATGTTCAAAACAATGACTAAGCGTGGTTGAATATCAGTGTGGATCTCGCCCAAAAAGCAGAAGGAAATACCCCTTCAAACTCGTCCAAAATGACTTTTAGAAATTGTTTGGTTAAATCACGTCCAAAGATTTTTGGGGTTGCGGTGGAGCCGGGAGTGCAGGAGGCGAAAGAGGCTGGTGCTCTGGCCTTTGTGTCCCTAGTAGCCTGGCGGAGGATTCTTCTTCAGTGGAAGCATGCGAGGCCCCCAAGCGTGGAACTCTGGATCAATGATATGGCGGGGTTTATTAAATTGGAGAGGGTGAAATTTGCCCTGAGGGGATCAGTGCAGGGGTTTTTCAGGCGGTGGCAGCCTTTCCTAGATTTCCTGGCAGAATGGTAGGGAAAAAGGCCAGCAGCAGCAGCAGCAGCAGCAGCCCGGGGGGCGGGGGGGGGGTTTCGGTGGGTTGGTTTGAAGGGACGTGTACATGTGTTCCTTGTTTATGACGGGTGTTAATCTATTTCTTCTTCTTTGTATTTACCGGGGTGGGGGGGCGGGGACGTGGGGGGGGGGGGGGGGTTTGCTCTTTCTTATTTTTCTTAGTTGTTAATATTTTTGTTTTTTGTTAATATTTTCTGTTATTGATGTTTTGTGAAAATCTGAATAAAAATTATTTTTTAAAAAAAGGAGGGGGACCTATTCCATGAACATTCAGGTGGTCTGCGACCACCGCATGATGATCCTGCACGTCTGCGCCCGGTACCCGGGAAGTGTACATGACTCATACGTATTGGCGCAGTCTTACATCCCCGGCATGTTCGAGGGACACCTGAGTGGCTGGTTTTTTTTTTATTTATATAATTTTTATTGGAATTTTTTACAGAAAATATAAAACATAACGACAAACAATGAAATGCAACAAAATAACCCATAATAACTGTAACACCCCCAGACCGTATCAACGCATGTATCCCATCCCCCACCCCCCCAACCCCAATGAACAACAAAAGAACTTAAAAATAAATTTAAATTAAATAAACAAACATAGTCATCGTCCGCCCCACCCCTCACCTTTTCCCTCCCCCTTCCCCTCTCCCCCCCCGGGTTGCTGCTGCTATTGTCCCCGTACCCTATCGTTGAGCCAGAAAGTCGAGAAAAGGTTGCCACCGCCTAAAGAGCCCTTGTACCGACCCTCTCAGGGCGAATTTGACCTTCTCTAGCTTAATGAAACCCGCCATGTCATTGATCCAGGTCTCCACGCTTGGGGGCCTCGCATCCTTCCATTGTAGCAAGATCCTTCGCCGGGCTACTAGGGACGCAAAGGCCAGCACATCGGCCTCTTTCGCCTCCTGCACTCCCGGCTCCACCCCAACCCCAAAAATCGCGAGTCCCCATCCTGGCTTGACCCTGGATCCCACCACCCTCGACACCGTCCTCGCCACCCCCTTCCAGAACTCCTCCAGTGCCGGGCATGCCCAGAACATATGGGCATGGTTCGCTGGACTCCTCGAGCACCTGACACACCTGTCTTCACCCCCAAAGAACCTACTCATCCTCGTCCCAGTCATGTGGGCCCGGTGCAGCACCTTGAATTGGATGAGGCTAAGCCGTGCACACGAGGAGGAAGAATTAACCCTCTCCAGGGCATCAGCCCATGTTCCGTCTTCGATCTGTTCCCCCAGTTCCCCCTCCCACTTAGCTTTCAGCTCCTC
The DNA here is from genome assembly GCF_902713615.1 of Scyliorhinus canicula. Lineage (NCBI taxonomy): Eukaryota > Metazoa > Chordata > Chondrichthyes > Carcharhiniformes > Scyliorhinidae > Scyliorhinus > Scyliorhinus canicula. The sequence goes on from NC_052152.1 coordinate 178,690,809, forward strand.
TACTGACGCCTCCTCCGCCTCCTGCATAACCTTGTAGATATCAAATATCTTCCCCTCTCCGACCCAGACCCCCGAGAGCACCCTGTCACTCACCCCCCTCGTGGGAAGCGAAGGGAATCCCTCCACCTGCCGCCTAGCAAATGCCTTTACCTGCAGATACCTGAACATGTTCCCCGGGGGAGCCCAAATTTCTCCTCCAACTCCCCCAGGCTCGCAAACCTCCCATCAATAAACAGGTCCCTCAGCTGTCTGATGCCCGCTCTGTGCCAACCCTGAAATCCCCCATCAATGTTCCCCGGGACAAACCTATGGTTCCCCCTTAACGGAGACTCCATTGAGCCCCCCACTTCTCCCCTATGTCGCCTCCACTGCCCCCAAATCTTGAGGGTAGCCGCCACCACCGGACTTGTGGTATAGCTTTGAGTGGCTGGTTTCTGGGCAACATGGGTTAGCCGTTGCAGTGGTGGCTGATGACGCCTATACGGAGGCCACAGACTGACACGGAGAACAGCTACAATGATGCCCATGCAGCGACCAGGGGTGTGATAGAGAGGTGCTTTGGCCTGCTAAAAATGCGTTTCAGGTGCCTGGACCGCTCTGGAGGGGCCCTCCAGTACCCGCGAGATAGGGTCGGTCACATCATTGTGGCGCACTGCGTCCTGCACAAAATAGCCCAGCAGAGGGGCGATGTGCCGCAGGCAGAGGAGGGGGGAGGAGCAGCAATCCTCCCCAGATGAGAAGGATGGGGGCAATGGTCAGGACAGATGGGCTGGACATGGGCGGGAGGCTGCCCACCGTTACCGGCTGGGCCAGCGGGCACGGGTCAGGCTGATAGCCGGCAGGTTCACTGACTAGAGGGGCGTGAGAATCGCCGAGTAGAGGCACAGACCACACACCATGGCACCAGCCGACCACCCTCACCCCCCCACCCACCCACCAACACCCTCAGCCCCCACCCACCCACCACCAACACCCTCACCCCCCCCACCCACCCACCACCAACACCCTCACCCATCCACCACCAACACCCCACCCCCATGCACACCACCCCTCCATTGCACACCCACCTGCGGCACAATGGGCCAGGCTCACACGAAGTGTCTGTTGCAGGCCATGGAAGATGATGACGACCCGCTCTGCGATGAGCTCCTGGCTCTACATCGTTGGACAATGCCTGGCCCATGGCCACAGTACCACCCTCCACTCGGACCATCCCTGCATGTGGCCGTCATGCTGTCACATGCCCGCTCTGTGCCAACCCTGAAATCCCCCATCAATGTTCCCCGGGACGAACCTATGGTTCCCCCTTAACGGAGCCTCCATTGAGCCCCCCACTTCTCCCCTATGTCGCCTCCACTGCCCCCAAATCTTGAGGGTAGCCGCCACCACCGGACTTGTGGTATACCTCTGAGTGGCTGGTTTCTGGGCAACACGGGGCGATGTGCCGCAGGCAGAGGAGGGGGGAGGAGCAGCAATCTTCCCCAGATGAGAAGGATGGGGGCAATGGTCAGGACAGATGGGCTGGACATGGGCGGGAGGCTGCCCACCGTTACCGGCTGGGCCAGCGGGCACGGGTCAGGCTGATAGCCGGCAGGTTCACTGACTAGAGGGGCGTGAGAATCGCCGAGTAGGGGCACAGACCACACACCATGGCACCAGCTGACCACCCTCACCCCCCCACCCACCCACTAACACCCTCAGCCCCCACCCACCCACCACCAACACCCTCACCCCCCCCACCCACCCGTGGGTCCCGTCCTCTGCCCGGGGGGAGGGGGGGCACACTCACCTGGGGCCGACGTAATACCACCCCTCACACACACACTGGCGCTCACCTCACACCATACCCCCGTACGCTTCGGACAGAGCACAAAAGCAGATTAGTATGTGTGAAAGTGATTTTAATGACAAACAGTCCATACACGTGCCCTAGCCCCAATAACTCGTCTGTGCCCTGCACCCATGCCAATTTACTCAGTGTCTAATTATTTGGCCTTACGGGCCCTTTGACTACGTCTAGGTGGTTCCCCAGTCGGTACAGCAGAACTGGAGGTGGACTCCTGTGATTCCTGCCCTGTGATTCGGGATCCTTTGGGCGGCCGTTTCCTGGGGCGGCCCGGCCTAGATGGGCCAGGCTGCGGCTCGGGCGACTGGGATGGTGAGCTGCCAGCCTGTCCTGCCCGTTGCCCACTAGATGCACCTGGGATGGAAGGGGGGGGAGTCCGAGGTGCCGCGGTGTTCCGGGACCTCCCCCACACCCAGGACGGCCCCCAACAGCTCCTCCTCCCTCGGGGTGCCCGATGGCCCCAGGGCCTCTACATGGGTTGGGGGTGCGAACGGACCGGCCATCCAACTCACCCACGACACCTGGCGCTTGCAGTCCTGGAGGCCCGCCAGGTATCGACAAGGGTCTGCAAGTCTGCAGCCATGGAGCTCAGGGAGTTTTGCCATCCCTGTCTGTGTCTGGGCGATGCCGGACAGCACATGGGCAATGGCGCCGATTCCCTCAGCGATGGCCTGCTGAGACTGGGCCATGGCCTGCAGAGACTGGGCCATGGCCTGCTGAGACAGGGCCACGGCATTGAGCGCCTCTGCCATCTGCCGCTGGCTCTGGCTCATGGCTTCCTGTGAGAGGGTAGCCATGTCCTGGGCCACACACGCCGCCTTCACGGAAAGCCCCAGGCCTTGCATACTGCTCCCCATGTCTGACACCGTCGCACCTATTGCCTCCACCGTGGACGCCACCCGTGCGGTTTTGGCCTGGGTGGCACGCATGACCGGCACAACTCCCAGCTCCTGGACGCGGGTGCACTCCTCCACCGTCTGCAGCCGCTGCAAGCCAGCCGTCACCCCCTTCGTCCCTGGTTCGGTGGCTGCATCGGGTCTATGACCTCTGCATCGGCAACCTCCCGGTCCTCGGGTCCGCCTGCCAGTTCCAGGGCCCTCTCCTCATGAACAGTGAGTGGTCTCTCATCTAGTTGGGCCCCCGCCAGTCCTCTCACGCTCCCTGTTAGTGTGCGCTCTTCTCCTATGGGGGGGCGGGAGGGTGGGTGGCAGGGATAAAGGCCAAGTGTTAGGCAGGGATATACATGCAGGCCAGCGGTTGTGCGTATATTGGCATAGGAACGCAGCACATTAGGGTTAGGATTAGGGTTTGTTGCACCTGGGGGTGTGCCGCACATCTTGGGGGGGCGGGGGGGGGGGGGCCAGGGGATACTCACCCTGGCTGCCCTGACGAGGTCATTCACCTTCTTGTGGCATTGTGCGCCTGTCCTTGGTGTTACAGCCACAGCGCTGACGGCCTCTGCCACCTCCCTCCACAGGCGCCGGCTGACGATTGGGGCAACCCTGTGGCCGTGTCCGGGTACAGGACCTCACTCCTCTACTCTACTGCGTCCAGGAGCGCCTCGATGTTGCGCTCCTGGAATCTCGGGGCTGCGTGGCGGGCGGCCATCTTGTCGGATCTCCGGGGGGGGGGGCTGCGTCTGTTGTGCTGTAACGCTGCGCATACGCGGTGGGTGGCGCCGGCGCGAATGGCGTCACGCCGCTACTAACCAATTCCGGACCAGAGAATTTGCGCCGTTTGGGGGGGGGGCCCGACGCCGGAGTGATCCGGACCATTTTTGCCGCCGGGTCCCAGCCATCGCACCAATTATCGGAGATTCCCGCCCAAGATAACTACGGGATTTCCTGAGAGCCACAATGAAAATGTGGGCTGGGATTCTCCGACCCCCCACCGGGTCGGAGATTCGCCAGGGGGCGACGTGAATCCCGCCACCGCCGGCCGCCGAATTCTACGGCACCAGAGATTCGGCGGGGGCGGGAATCGCGCCGGTCGGCGGCCGCTCGCAGCGGCTCCCCCGGCGATTCTCCGGCCCGTGATGGGCCGAAGTCCCGCTGGTTCTATGCCAGTCCCGCCGGCATGGATCAGACTAGGTCCCTTACCAGCGGGACCTGGCGGCATGGGCGGGTTCCGGGGTCGGGGGGGGGGGGGGCGCAGGGCGCTCTGGCCCCGAGGGGTTGCCCCCATGGTGGCCTGGCCCGCGATCAGGGCCCACCGATCTGCAGGCGGGCCTGTGACGTGGAGGCACTCATTTCCTATGCGTCGTCCGTGTCAGCTTCCGCGATGGCCGACGCGTAGGCGAACCCCCCCTGCGCATGCGCGGGGATGACGCCAGCAGCCACTGACGCTCCTGCGGATGCGCAGACTTGCGCCGGCCAGCGGAGTCCCTTCGGCCCCGGCTGTCGGGGCGCCAAAGGCCTTCCGCGCTAGCCAGCGGGGTGCAAACCACTCCGGCGCCGGCCTGGCCCCTGAAGGTGCAGAGGATTCCGGACCTTTGGGGCACGCCCCTGAAGGTGCGGAGGATTCCGCACCTTTGGGGCGGGCCGATGCCGGAGTGGTTCAGGCCACTTCGTCCCTCCGGGACCCCCCGCCCCGCCGTGTATGGGAGAATCCCGCCCGTGATGTTCTCTGAAAAACTCAATGTCCTTTTCCTCAGCTTTGTAAACTCTCTCTGGACCTTGCCTACCTAGATGTTTGCCCCAGGGGACAGCTGGCGGGCTTGGCAGAACGGGGTTGGGAAAGAGGACTGGCAGTCCCACTGCATTGTATGATGCATTGCTACTACTGGGAAACTTTCTCAGGAATAGGTAGGGAAGTGGATCGGCTGCCCACTACATGGAAATGGACAGTCAATTCACCTTGCTGAGGCCTCAGTTAGGGGTGTTTTTGAGGTCTCGTCAGCATATTTCTGCCAGCGGAGCAGCCCCAACCGCATATGCTGAGGACTCCAGCTCATTGGAGTTGTTCTCCATGCCACAGGTCCAGTGTCATTGGAGTGACACCCAAATGATTGGGCCATGGGCAGGATAGGCCGCTCCTGCAGTCCAATGTGTTCTTCCAGAGGGGCTTCACCTATTCTGGGAGGTTCCTATTTGCTTGTGTCCTGATAATCTTTATTTGTACCCACACTTCCAAGGGTGCCTCCATGTTGAAGCACATTCATGATCCCTGGCCTGCCTCAGCAGTGTCTAGCTCTCCTGGTAGGGCTAGAAATGACCCAGACTTCTGGGCCCTTTGGACAAGCAGCATCAAGAACCCACCCACCTTCCTTAATAGGATGGCAAATGTGAAGGCTGTCAACTAGGAGGCCACCTCCAGAAAAATTGCGCTGTCGGGAATGCTGTCGCTAAATGCAGGTTAGCCGCACCCCCCCCCCCCCCCCCCCCCCCCTCCTCACCCCTCATCCCCAGTCCTGATGTTGGTATTCAGAAGCCATAATATTATCCAGCCCATTATTTCCTCAAGATTCTAAAATGTAAATGTGTCAGTAGTATCAATCATCTGAAGCCTCCAACAGATGTCCAGGGTCAAGCTTTCGGAGCTCTGTATAAGGGAGCACACAAAAACAAGCTGACCTTTAATGTATGGCAAACTATCAAGAAATGGAGAGAGGAAAGCATGACACATGGAAAAATGGATGGACAACTAGGAGAGATGGAAAGAAAAACAGGAGTGACACAGGAGTAAATAATGATCAAGAAACAAAGTATGGGATGGAATAAATAAGGAAAAATCTGTTTCAGCAAACTACTAATATAATTGAATTATATAGAACATTATAGAACATTACAGCGCAGTACGGGCCCTTCGGCCCTCGATGTTGCGCCGACCTATGAAACCATCTGAAGCCTATCTGACCTACACTATTCCATTTTCATCCATATGTATATCCAGTGACCACTTAAATGCCCTTAAATTTGGCGAGTCTACTACTGTTGCAGGCAGGGCGTTCCACACCCTTACTACTCTCTGAGTAAAGAAACTGCCTCTGACATCTGTCCTATATCTACTACCCCTCAATTTAAAGCTATGTCCCCTCGTGTTGGTCATCACCATCCGAGGAAAGAGACTCTCACTGTCCACCCTATCTAACCCTCTGACTACCTTATATGTCTCTATTAAGTCACCTCTCAGCCTTCTCCTCTCTAACGAAAACAACCTCAAGTCCCTGAGCCTTTCCTCGTAAGACCTTCCCTCCATACCAGGCAACATCCTAGTAAATCTCCTCTGAACCCTTTCCAAAGCTTCCACATCCTTCCTATAATGTGGTGACCAGAACTGCACGCAGTACTCCAGGAGCGGCCGCACCAGAGTTATGTACAGCTGCAGCTCTTCCTTTTTTTTCACTAAAAGGGAATTTGAGGCTTTCAAATTAATAAAACAGCAATGTCAGGGGAAAGGGATCAAGTGGAATGCTCTTTCAGAGCCCAAGCGTGACGGTCTGCTGTAAATTTCAATGATTCTATTTAAGGGACTGTGTTGGCACAAATATTTTCTTTGTGCATATCAAATGTTAATGGGAATAATGTAGTTTTCATATTCTAATTTTCTAATTTGTCTTGTCCTGGCCTGTATTTATCCATCAATCAACATCACGGAAATAGATTACTTGATCTTTATCACATTGCTGACTGTGGGAGCTCTCTGCGTGTAAATTGGCTGTCACATTGCCTGTATTACTTCAGTGACTATTCTTCAATCATGCTACGTTGCCTGAAAAGTGCATCCTGTGGAGGTGCAAAATGAATGAAAGGCTTTCTTTCTTCTCTGCATAATGTTTGAAGTGCTTACAATGTTTTACAATGCAAATTAGTCTGACCTGTTGCACTACCTAGTAATTACCAAGCTGGAAGTACATCTGTAAAACATTAGGTTTTATGGAGAACTGTCCGACCCGTGCTAGTTACAGCCAGTGCTCGCTCTAAGCTATGCATGTGTACGGGCATGCAGCAAACTGGAGGTTACTGTGTGGGCCGCTACAAGTCATTCTCTTTAGGATATCACCTGCGCGCCCAAGAAATCTTAAAGGTACCACACGCATAAATGAAGAAGCACAAGTGAAAAATCAGCTTGGTTACACCTCCTTTAGGAGTAAATATTCACAAACCTAATTGAATGTTTTGATTTTGCATCTTATTCTTTTGTTTCTGAATCCTCATCGCCTTCCCTTTTATCTGTTGTCTTCTGTTGTTTCAAATAAAAAAAGGGCCACTGGAAAAACTCGGCAGGTCTGGCAACAATGTCCAGTGCAAACCAGTCCAACATGTCTCTTTGAGAGTTTCACTGTAATAGATCTGTTTTTCTCTGCACGGTTGCTGCCAGATGCCCCTAGACTTTTCCAACACCTTCTTTGTTTATTTCAGATCTCCAGCACCCACAGTATTTCTCTGTGGCTTCTCTCGGCTTTATGTGCTGGAGCCCTGAAATTCCTTCCTTAAATATTCCCCTCTCATCCTTCAGGCTCTCCTTAGAACATTTAATTCCCCCCTTCACCACATCTTCTTCGGCTCAGTGTGAATTTGTATCTGTTCATGTTGATTATGTAAATGTTTTCCTATATTAACAGTGTGATATAAATACCAGTGACACCGAGTTTCTTAGGTGGGCATTCATACTCGTTAGCAAGTGATCACCAAAGAAGGAGAAGGGATATAAATGCAAGTTGTTGATGGGAGTAGCTGCTGCACCCATTCAGTCATTCTTGTTATTTACGTTGGGGTTTATACTGCCACAGACAGAAATCCACATTAGTCACAATGTAAATGTAACCATACTATCTTTCATCACTGTGAATCATTGTGTTGTGCAATTGTTTTCTAATTCTCAGTATGTGTATGTGGGAAAATGCAGTATTAATTTCTATGGTACATCATGACATTGGATTTCAAAAACAATATGTACATATGGGATGAACTGGTAGCTAATGTAAAAGGGAATCCTGAAGTCTTCAACGGACACATAAATAGTAAAAGGCTGGTAAACGGAAGAGTGGGGTCGATTAGGGGCCAAAAAGGAGATTCAGACATAGAGAGGAGGTGTAGCAGAGGTATTAAATCAATCCTTAGCATCTGACTATACCAAAAAAGAAGATGCTATCTAGGTCACTGTGAAAGAGGACGTAATTAGCACACCACAGGTTGAGTATCCTTTATCCAAAACACTTGGGGTCGATTGCATTTCAGGCCATTTCAGTTTCCAGATACCCACATATAGGCTTGGGCCTACTGGGATTACAGTGACCGAAACATGGGCTAGCTATAGCCTGAAGTAAATTAAATGACGAAAAGTATGATGTGTCGCTAATAATAAATAGAGGGCATGGTCAGTGAGGTTCAGATTGGCTAAGCTTGTGTCGCTTGGGTCACAGACTTCCTGCTCTAAAGGTTAATGAGGTTCAAAATACTTGCAGCTTTTAGATGTGTGTGGTTTCCATGTTTACGGATAAAGGATACCCAACCTGTAGAAGAATTTAAAATTGAGCAGGACGTATTAGAAAGGCCGTCTACAGTTTAATTCAATAACGCACCAGAATCGAATTAGATGCATCCAAGGATACTAAGGGAAGTGAGAATGGAAACTGCGGAGGCACTGGCCATAACTTTCCAGACTTCCTGGGGTGAGGCCATTGGATTGAAGAATGGCAAATGCTACACTTTTGTCCAAGGGGTGTTAAACTAAGTCCAGCATTAGAGGCCAGTCAGTTTAACTTTGGTGATGAGGAATCTTCTAGAAACAATGATGCAGGCCAAAACAATTAGTCACTTGTAGACATGCAGGTTAAGACAAGGCAGCACAAGTTTGGTAAAGGAAAATCAAGTTTAACTAACTTGTTGGAGGTTTGAAGAAATAATAGAGGGGTTGATGAGGACAATACAGTTGGTGTGGTGTACATGGACTTCCAAAAGACTTTTGATACAGTGCCACACAACAGACTTGTGAGCAAAGTGAAAGCTCTTGGAATAAAAAGAGTAGTAGCAACATGGATACAAAATTAGCTCAGTAGCAGGAAACAGAGAGTATGGTTAATGAATGTTTTTCAGATTGCAGGAAGGTTTGTAGTGGAGTTCCCCAAGGATCAGCTTTGAGACCCTTGCTCTTAACGTTCTAGAACCTTCGTGTACAGGGCAAGATTTCGAAAGTTCTGGGTGTGATTAACTTAGAACCAGTGTGAACCGTGAGGACAATAATGGAGAACTTCAGAAGGATGTAGGCAAGTTGATAGAAAGGGCAGTCAGGTGGCAGTTGAAATTTAATGTATGGAAGTGTGAAGTGGTTCATTTTGGTACGAAAACATGGAGAGGCAATGGGTGGGATTCTCCGGTCGGCGACGCCGAAATCGGGTTTGATGATCAGCCGGAGAATCGCCTAGTGCGCCGAAATTGGGGACAGCACCGATTTTGCGATGCTCCGCCCCTCGAAAACAGCATACTGGAAAAGTTCCCAATAGCGTGGAACACTTATCCTTTTTTTTGCCTGAACCCGACGTGGCGGCTGCGGACTGAGTCCCACAGTCGGGGGGGGGGGGGGGGGGGGGGAGGGGGGGGGGGGGGGGGGGGGGGTGGGGGGGGGGGGGAGAGCCGTTCCACGGGCAGGGGGGGGCTTTGGCGGGGCTGGGGGCATGGTAGGGGGGTGTTCCGGGGTGGCGAGTGGGGTTACTGAGGGACAGTATGTGGCAGGCCGGGTCCGCCTGCGGCCGGCGCCATGTTGCACGGCGCGGTCGCTGCAGGCCGCTGCCGTGCGCATGCGTAGCCATGGACCAGCAATTCGCCGGCCATATCCGCAGGTATAGCCACGGGTTTTACGCTGCGGAGCTGCTAGCCCCCCACCAGACAAAGGATCGTGCAGCATTTGCGCCATTCTTCCTGGCGTAAACGCCACTGTTCCATGCAAAGCGTCAGCACTTAATATTAGCCTTATTATTATTAATATATTATTATTAGTCTTCAAATCAGAGAATCCAGCCCAATATTTTAAAAAGAGGGTGTAAGAACAGAGGGACTTGGGTGTAAATGTGCACAAGTATTTTGATGTGGGAGGTTGAGAGAGCTATTAATAAAGCATACAATAGTCTTGGCTTTCTTTCTAGGGCATGACAAGAGCAAGGAGATTATTTTGAACTCGTTTAAGACACAAGTTTGGCTTTCGTTGGAGTATTGTTCTGGATGTCGCACCTGAGGAATAATAATAATCTTTATTAGTGTCACAGGTAGGCTTGCATTAAAACTGCAATGAAGTTACTGTGAAAATCTCCTAGTCGCCACATTCCGGCGCCTGTTTGGGTACACTGAGGATGAATGCAGAATGTCTAATTCACCTAACAAGCACATCGTTCGGGACTTGTGGGAGGAAATCGGAGAACCCGGAGGAAACCCACGCAGACACGGGGAGAACGTGCAGACTCCGCACAGGCAGTGACCCGAGCCGGGAATCGAACCCGGGTCCCTAGTGCTGCGAAGCAACAGTGCTAGCCACTGTGTTACCGTGCCGCCCAGAACGATGTGAAGGCATCAGAGCGAGTGCAGAAAAGATTTACAAGAATGATTCAAGGGATGAGAAAATTCGATTACGAAGATAGATTGGAGAAATTGGGACTGATTTCCTTGGAGAAGGCTGAGAGGAGATTTGACCGGGCTATTCAAAATCATGTGGGGTCTGGACTGTTCCCTCCAATGAAAGGATTGAGAATGAAAGAGCACAAATTTAAGATAATTGTCTAAAGAAGCAATGGTGATATGAGGAAAATATTTTTCACAGAGCAAGTAGTTAGCATTTGGATTGTATTGCCTGAGAGTGTAATGGAGGCAGGTTCAATTAGGTAGCTATCTGGAAAGGAGTCAAGGGAGAAGATGGAGGAATGGCACTGAGTGAATTGTTCATTTGGAGAGTCAGTGGAGGCAGGATGGGCCAAATGGCCTTCTTCTATGCTATAACAATTCTGTGATTCTGTGAAAAACCAGGATAGTGAGAATTGGTCTAGTTTGTAGATTTAATATTTGCAATAAATCGATGTTTTGGCTGGTCATTCAATTCATTTTAAGTCTGTACAGTTTTTATTCATATATAGTCTTTATGAGTTTGAGAGATTGATATTAACCAATAATGTTTTGATGATGTTCACTATTAATATCTGATTAGACAAATACTAGGTGGCTAAATCAAAACAAAGCAACTTTCAACCCAAACTGCATTTTACAGTGCCTGTCTTTGCCCCTTAAACACTTCTAACAAAAAAATGGAAAAGAATTGTCACATCCTAGTATGTATTGACCTTTCTTCCAAAGACGGCATTGAGAAAAGAGTTGCTTTAATGGTCCTGTTTTTGATACACTATATTCACGCAAGAGGTAAGGAGGAAGGGAGAGGGTGTAACAGGGGAGGTGAGATTCTAAGATACACTCCCCACTGTGACAGGAATGGAGTGCCCATTTGAAACCTTTCTGATTTTATGATCAATTGACTTCAATAGAGTTTAAAATCAAACAAAATGTAAAATTGGCATTTGATTCAAATCCATCCATTTTCACTGGGCAGCTCAGGTTAAAATTGGGCTAATAGGTCACCTGGATATAAATGAGCTGTCTCCAAGACTGAGTCCTCATATACTGTTAATAATAAGCAACTCATTGGCTTGTCTGAATAATGAATAAATACCGTGGGTCTCACTGTACCACAAAGATTGGATGCCTTTTTGTAGCAGTGAACAGAAGGAGTTATAAGAAAAAGGTGAGAGCAGGTGAACTTTAAAAAGAAAATTGAAAAGCTACAAGGCCCAGAAAAATACTGCAAGAAGTTTAAAATGAATGGTGAGTTAAACATCCTAAAGTCAAGAAAGATGAGCCACTGATGTTGGAAAATGTAATTACTTCTCTGTTAAGAAAAATTGTATTCACTGAAATAAGGCAGCTTGAATAATATTCCGAGGTGAATCTTATGAATCATTTATTTAATCCATCTTTGGCAAGATTGTACTACACATGCCCTGCAGCCACTGGGCACACCACAAGGATGCTTGATGTCATTTACCCTGAGGATAACAATCTGTGGACATCCCAAGCACAGCCAAATGGCACAATCACACGCTCAGGCACCTGAGCAGGTCAAATTCAAGTTCAAAGACTATGTAGTGATCTAGTCTACATACGGACTGGGTTGTTTAAAAAGGGGGGGAAAGGGGAAGGGGAAGAGATGGGATGGGATATGCGCCAGGTAGCAGCCTAAGTCCATGGCCTTAGTGCTCCTATCTCTGTGATCTCTGGCAGCCCACAGCCCTCTGGGATATCTGGATTCCTCTGGTTCTAGCCTAGAACATAGAACATAGAACATAGAACAGTACAGCACAGAACAGGCCCTTCGGCCCTCGATGCTGTGCCGAGCAATGATCACCCTACTCAAACCCACGGATCCACCCTACACCCGTATCCACCCTATACCCGTAACCCAACAACCCCCCCCCCCCCCCCCACCACCACCCCTACCCCCCTCCCCACCACCCCTACCCCCCTCCCCACCACCCCTACTGTGCAGACTCTGCACAGACAGTGACCCAGCCGGGAATCGTCCTCTTGGGCATCCCTAATTTTAACCACTTCTACTGGTGGCTGTACCTTCAGCAGCCAAGATTCAAATCTCTAGAATTCCTTCCCTAAATCTGCCTTTCCTCCTTCAAAATAGTCTGTAAAATCTACATCTTTCGCCAAATTTTCGGTCATCCGCCTAATACCTCCTGATGTGGTGTTGGGTCAAATCTTGTTTTATTATGATCTTGAGAAGCACCTTGAGTTATTTTTACTTTGTTTATTTACGAGATGTGGCCGTCGCTGGCTAGATCAGCATTTAGTGCCCATCCCTAGTTGCCGTTGTGAAGGTGGTGAACCTCTTGAACCTCTGCAGTTCATAAGTTGTAGGTACACCCAGAATACTGGTAGGCAGGGAGTTGCAGGTTTTTGATCCAGCGACAGTGAAGGAATGGTGATACATTTCCTAGTCAGGATGGTGAGTGGCTTGGAAGGGGATTTCTCGTGCTGGTGTTCCCATGTGTCTGCTGCCCTTGTCCTTCTAGATGGTAGCAGTCATGGGTTTGGAAGGTGCTGCCTCAGGAGCCTTGATGAGTTGCTGCAGTACACATTGTAGATGGTACACACTGCTGCGCTCGTGTGTCAATGGTCGACAGAGTGAATATTTGTGCCAGGGCTGCTTTGTCCTTGATGGTGTCGAGCTTCTGGAGTGTTGTTTCATTATGTTAGAAAAGAGATAGAAATAAAAGTTATTTCTTAATTTATAGTGTTTTTTTTCCAATTAAGGGGCAATTTAGCGTAGCCAATTCACCTACCCTGTACATCTTTTTGGATTGTGGGGTTGAAATCCAAGCAGACATGGGGAGAATGTGCAAAGTCCATATGGACAGTGATCCAGGGCCGGGATCGAACCTGAATCTTCGGCGCCACCGTGCTGCCCCTGATATAAATAAAAGTTGTTAATAAAATGAGATTCCATTGTTTCATTAACTCAAATCTTAATTCAAAGTTCAACACAGCTTTTCATCGTTTTATCTGGACATTTGAATTGACACAGTGGAATTAAAACCAAAGGACCAATCAACTCACGTCACTAACTGGAAAAGCCTTGTGGCATGTTACCCTTGCTGATCTGACACAAGCTGGCGGACGGTAGTTGCAGATATATCTATAAATGCCGCACATATATCTGTAAAGCAAGAATACCGCGGGATACAATGGATTTGTCATTTAACCTTTCAGGGCAGATGTCTGGATATTATTGGAGCTGATTTCACAATCTGTAAAATTCTTAGCAAGTACATCAATATTTTATATTCTCACTCAGTGCAGGTTAGTTGTTGCACAGGTGAACGATCTAGGCACATAACTTATGAGCTCCAGGACCATGTGCCTGGGGAGGGAACACACCCTGAAGATGCACTGGGAAACCCCCCCCCCCCCGCAAACGTTCCCAGGTAAGAATTGCAATTTCAAACTTTTGATGTGTTATGGTGCTGCACTGGGAACCATCCGATAACGTGATTCAAATGTCAAACTTCAGCTGGTTCCGACTGTCTTACAGTGATACCTAGGAAATGTTAGAAGATTAAAACCACATCTAAATTCTGGATAACTGACACACCCAGCAGCTCCCCCCCCCCCCCCCCCCCCCCCCCCCCCACCACCACCCCAGCCCCCCCCGCCACCACTCTGACCATTCACAAGATTCCTCCCACCACACCCCAGTACCGCCAACCCCCAGGACACCAGCACTCCCACCGTCCACAGGACTCCACCCACCCCCTCCATTATCCCATGACTACCTCCCCGACACCCCACAGGACACCCCCACCATGCCTCATGGAACATCCCGGCTGCCCCACATTTACCTCCCCAGCCTCACATGGGTCATGCCGACCTCGCTTGGCCATCTACCTCACACCTCACCCCGAAACTACCCTCCCCCCCTTGAGCCAACCCAATTCCGCCTCCAATCCTCCATCCGGAACAGGGTCAACTGACCTCCACCTATCGGCACACTCACTCTGCCCTTCCACCCAGTCAAGCACAGTCCCCTGCCCACACCACCACCCCCAGCCCTGCCAGGCACAAGCTCGTCACCCCAAACAAATCCTACCCACTCACCTTATATAATGACTTTCTTTATGGCTTGTCAAAGTGGCTGCACCTTTAAACTTACCTAGTTTGCAGCAGCTGGGGTGTGGCTCACTGACCTGGACTCAACAATCTGTCAGGGGAACCCACTGTGTTGGAATCATCTCACCCAGCCTGAGCCAGGTAGGGTGAGAGAAGAGCAGCTTCAGCTGAAAGAAAGAAAGTAGGAGCTGAGTGGAAACCTGACTCAATTGCCACTCGACCGGATATTATGGGCCCTTATGTGTTAGATCATTCCATGGTCCATGCAGGACCTGTGATGGAAAGTGTTGCATGGTTCAGTGGCCTCTCAGCTGCACCTCAGCGACTTCTACATTATCCGCACTAGCACCCTGTTAGCCTGAGGTTGCAGCCTTTTCACCCAGACAATCTGAAGGAGTTGCAACTTGATTGTTGGCTGCACATTTCACTGGCAATATTAATCTTGGATTATCCAGAGATGAAATTGGTCTTGGGTGGTGACAGGAGAGTCCGTGATGCAGAGGTAACTCAGAGGCCCAGGCTAATGCACAGGGGGCATGGGTTCAAATCCCACCATGGCAGCTAATAGATTCAACAAACAAATCTGGAATATTCAGCTCGTCCCAGTAATGGTAACCATGAACCTATCCTTCATTGTCACTAAAACTCCTCTGGTTCACTAATGTCCTTTAGAGAAAGAAATCTGCCACCCTTACCCGGTCTGGCCTACATGTGACTCCAGACCCACAGCAATGTGGTTGACTGTTAACTGCCCTCTGCAATGCTCCAGCAAGCCATCTAGTTCAAGGGCAACTAGGGATTGGCAACAAATGCTGGCTTTTCCCGTGACCACCGCAACTCATGAAAGAATGAAGAAAAACTAATGAATAAGCAGCGCATTATACACTCTGCTTGATATATTTGCCATTGCCTTGAGTGGATGTCGCTGATTTCTCCTTTTTTGTGCTGGGCTACTTTTGTTGCCAATGATGCACATGTGCAGCCAGCACCTTTATGGGGGGCACTGTTCAGCTGGACACAAGTGCAGTCATCATATGCCCTGGAACTGCAAATGCTACAGTGCTGGCATCAAGTTAACACATTTCAAAATCCATGGCTCACCCCAACCCTCACAGAGAGGGCTGGAAAGAGCAAGTGGAAAATGGGTCCCATTTCGTCTGCCCACCCTCACTGTAATGTGACACTGTAATATCCCACATGGGACCTACGGGATGGGAACGCTTGTCTTCCCCGTGCTCCTGATGGAGGATGAGCTCCCCACTAGGGGTAGGGTATCTCAATTAACCCATATATGAAAGGTCAGTCAGAAAAGCACCGACCGACCAGAGAGGAACCCAGTAAGGATCTACTGGGTCGTGTATATATTGTTTGTGTAAATAAACTTTGTTTCATATTTTACTCAGTGTGGACTCCTGTGTCCTTATTAAAGGCATATCACGAGGGTGTAATTTTAGAAATGTATTAAAGGATGAAATATCTAAATAAATTACGGAGGTGGGGTGAATTAGGAAAGAAGGAGACAGGGAAATGGCCATGTTCCGAGTGCCCGCCTGTGACATGGCTCAGAAAACATGAAATTGCTGGAAATTGTAGACCAGCCATTTAATTAGTTCATAGAGATGGTCCATCTGGTTATTTTGTGTATTTTTGTGGTATAAATCATTTTGGTGATAAATGGGCAATTAAGTAAGATTCATTATTAAAAGTTTAAACACTGCTGAATCGAAGCTGTAACCTTTTACGAAGGTGGATTGTCTCTCCTTTAATAAAGATGAAAAGGAGTCAGGCGAGTAACTTTAAGAAGATGTTTATTTATAACACACTCCATGTACAAAGGGGCCCAGTCAGACTTTACCGGATCCTCACTCTCTGTTGGTCGGTTCCTATCTGGCCAACCTTATATACACAAGATAATAGCCTCATAGTTAGCATAGCCATATGGGAAAACAAACAAACCAGCTCCGTACAGGTTATTACATCTCCTTTAAATGAAGTTAGTGGAGAGCGGCACGATAGCTCAGTGATTAGCACTGTTGCTCACAGCGTCAGGGATCCGGATTCAATTCCCAACTTAGGTCACTGTATATGCAGGGTCTGCACGTTCTCCCCTTTCATGCGTGAGTTTCCTTCGGATGCTCCGGTTTCCTCCCGCAAGTACTGAAAGATATGCCTGTTAAGGTGAATTGTACATTCTGAATTCTCCCTCAGTGTACCCAAACAGACGCTGTAGTGTGGCGACTAGGGAATTTTCACAGTAACTTCATTGCATTGTTAATGTAAGCCTACCTGTGATGCTAATAAAGATTATTATTATTATTATTACTGTGCACAAGCTGACAAGTGCACATGCACAGGCAGGTATCGGCGACCATCCTGCAGGCGATGTTGTGTTAGCAGGCGATACGATGTTTGTGCTGCCACCATGACTAATTTGACAGAATCATACAACACAGGCCATTAACCATCCCATCGGGCCTTTTGTAACTTTTAAAATGACCTATCCAATTAGCTGCTCCCTTGCTCCTCCCTCTCCCACAAGTCCAACATTTCCAATTCCGAGCGAACACAGATTTCTCTGGATCTCCTGCTAATTATTTTATATCTGTAACCTCTGGTTATATAACCCATTCACCCCCAAAAGAACAGTTTCTCCTTATTGTTTCTGCACGGTAGCTCGGTGGTTAGCACTGTATGCAAGCCTACTTATGACAATAAAAATTATTATTATTATCACACTTTTTGAACTCCTTCCCATCTCCTCCCATGCATGTCAAGCACCTAGCTGATTTTCCTGGCCCTGGCAATTAAAACTGCCAAACACAAGTCTGCTTTAAATAGGGGGCTGGATTCGCCATTATTGAGACTATGTCCCCACGCCGGTGTCAAAATGGTGGAGTTTCATGGCAGAAAAGCTGGCATGAAAGGGACACGATTCCCTAGCCCTGCTGGGGGCTAGCAGGGACCCGGTGTAGATCCAGCAGCTTTTGCTGCAGATAAGGGTCTGGGTCAGAGGTGGCGCATGCGCAAGGCGGCGGCATCCAGCGGCCGTGCTGTTCTCCATGATGGACTTGGACCGCAGAACTGGTCCCAAAAAAGAAACCCCCCAATCAGCCGCGTGCCCGACCCTCAACCACTGCAGAAACATTTCCCAGCCGTCTATAAGGCCCTCCCCCCCCCCCCCCCCCCCCCGCCTCTGATTGGCACCCCCCCGACCAGGGCAGCTGCAGACTGAGTCCGCAGCCGCCACACGAGTATCCCGACTGGCTGGACCGTATTAGATCCACACCGTTGGGGCTTCAGCTGGTCGGGGACGGAGAATGGCAGAGCGGGCCTCTGGCAATGGTCCCAGGTGGTGCAGCGTACTCCCCGAGTATGTCGCTTTTCGGGGCCCGCAGAATCGGCGAAACGGCGCCGGTCCCGATTCCTTGTGGGAAAATGGATTCTCCCACCCCCGTGCAGGCTGCAATTTTGGGGTGGGGAGAATCTTGCCCAGGGTGTCGGGAATCTTGGGAATTATTACCAGCAATCAAAGCCAAGCTCCAGCAGCGGAAACGCTGAATCCTAAACACGACCTGACATTGGGTAAACCGATTGAAAAACACTGACCTAACCGAGATGTACACTGACAATCCGATGCCTGATTGAGTGAGCTATCTGGACTCCTATCTGGGGGGTGGCCTCTTGGCCAGTTCGATGGTGTTTAGAGACCTGGGCTGCGGCCACATGGCCACTGAATAATAATAATAATCTTTATTATTGTCACAAGTAGGCTTACATTAACACTGCAATGATGGGACATGCGGTGATTAATAAATTGTTTAATGCCGAGTCTGCACTGCAGGGGAGACATTGTATCAGATTGTAGCTTACTGCTGTAATAATATGGTGTAAGTAGTTAGATATGTTTTCTTCCCATTTAGGTAGGCGAGTTTGAAACGTGTTGGTGTCACTGTCACAAGCCCCGACGAGTGAAGCGGCGACCAACTTAAAGTAGAGAGAAAAATAAACACACTGATCAAGCCAGGAGTATCTCCCCGGCGCTCGAAACGACTGAAGGTTTAATCTCCCCTCCTCCCCCGATAAGAGCGCCTCAAGCAAAGTGGGTTTTCGTCACTTGCCTCAGTGGGCTTGATTTCCGTTTCTAATCATAGCGCTGGCAGCAGAGGTTTTAAAACCCACTGCGTCCGAAAGGCCGCCCACTGACTGATCACTGCTCCCCCTCCACTCACAACTCAAGGGGTGTGGTCACTTCCCAAGCGACTGAGAGACTCCTTCACAAGCTCCGTCCAGACACAAGGAAATGGGTCAGGGCGGGTAATCAGCGAGCCGGGCAGCTGTTGTCAGATCGCCAGCATCTCGGAGCTGTGGCTAACGATGGGACTTTACGTTGCTGCCTGAACCGGGACAAGAAAAGCATCGAGACCACTTTTTCTCGCCCCCCCCCCCCCCCCCCCGGAGTGTTTTACTTCAGAGTTCGTGAAGTGAGGGGAGAAGATTAAAGGTATGTGTTTGGTTTTGGTTCAGTCTGGAAGCAGCCTGAGGTTGCTGTGTGAGACTGGGACAGGGTTGGATTGTAGTGAGTGAGGGGCGGCAAGTGTGGAGAACTCTCCGATCAGATGCTGCGAGCTACTTCCGCACCCTGAATTATGTTTTCTCTCTTTGCCGGATGGTATATCCGACCACTCCTTTGGGTTTTAAAAAAAAATCCCATTTTTTTCACCCCTGCTTTTAAATTTAAATGTTTAAAAACAAAATATACTTGTGTTACCGTGCGCTGTTTGATAAAGCGGCGAAAATTGTGGAAACTAGGCGAGTCCCTCTCTCTCTCTCTCTCTCTCTCGAGATCTTTTAAAGGGCGTTATCCCGCCGAATTAGGAGACTCGTTGTCACAACTGTGTGGAGCAGTTCCCTGATTTTTAATTGAAGAACGTGAACTTAAAAACATACGACATGGCATTTTAGCATTTACGTGTCCGGCTTGGTGATATGATTAAGGGGAAGGGGGGAAGAATGTGTTGAGACATTTCCTGAGCTTTCCTGGATCAAGGACACCAACGAGAACTGTTGACCTACATTTGTCTCACTCGCGATGGGAGATGGTCTCCCTTCCTAATGGAGAGGAGTGTCTATGGGTGGGAGATGGTCTTTTCTAATGGAGAGGGGTACCTGTGGTGTCTTTTGGGGACTATGACTGGTGTCTTGTCTGATTGACATTTGTCATTAACGTTTCCCTTCTGTGACTACCATACAGTTAACCACGCGATTTCCCAACATAGCTCAGCTTTAAATTGCCAAATACCAAGAAATGGGGAACACCTATTGCAATACAGTAAATAAACAGCTAGCCCCAACTTTTACCAAGCTAAAATGTGTAACAATGTTGCCACCATTGTACCTGAGGGTAGGGGAAACTCCCTATGTTGAAACAGCAATTCGAAGATACTGCCTAAGAGATGGTTGAGATAAAGGGTGGAAGAGTGTCTGGATTTAACTCCTTGTTAGCAAAGTTACATGAAATGGTCTTAAAGTGAGAATTGGGAACTAGAATTGGATCCCGAGTTACATCTCTTAAGAGAGAGAAAGAGAAAGCGAAGAGATCAAATTTTGACCCTTTAAAAAATCTAATACCTAAAGAATTAAGATTCCACGCTTTTTGTTCATAGGCCAGAGAGCTTTTTTAAAAATAATAATAATCTTTATTGTCATAAGTAGGCTTACAATAACACTGCAATGAAGTTACTGTCAAAAGCCCCTAGTCGGGTTCGGGTACACAGAGGGAGAATTCAGAATGTCCAAATTACCTAACAGCATGTCTTTCGGGACTTGTGGGAGGAAACCAGAGTACCTGGAGGAAACCCACGCAGACACGGGGAGAATGTACAGACTCCACATAGACAGTGACCCAAGTCAAGAATCGAACCTGGGACCCTGGAGCCCACTGTGCTACTGTGCTGCAGGCATTAATTACCATGCTATTAAATGGTTACTTATGCCATTAATTACTATATTTAACTTACTTGAGTTTAATGGACAATTCATATGAAAAGGTACAATTGGTAAACTTTGCACAGGGATGGGGGATGTGTTAAAAGTGCAATCCTGTTTTGCTGAAGCTAACAGCAGAATAATGCAAATTGTCAACCAAATTGTAACTGTGCAATTCATGGGACAAGTTGTCCAATTTTCATGTTTTGTGCCATTTGCCATTTTCGTCACTATAATGTAGAAGTACTGTGACTTGTTAGTAATCAAAAATAGAGAAATTTAATAAATTCAGGGCCCCCTTGGATTCTGGGCTCCAATTTTGAATGCTGTGACCTACCATACTTCAGGGGGATCATTTTAACCCAATCCATCTAGTGAGAAACTGGCAGGGTTGGATCCAGTACCTGGTCTATACCCCCACCTGATTTTCCTTTCTGTTAGCTTTAGTGATAATTGAGCAGAATGTAAAGCAGGCATCCAGTCCGATTTTAGTTTCCCAATGGGCAAATTGGCACAAAGCTATTCCTTTTTTTAAAATTTAAAGTACCCAATTTTTTTTTTCAATTAAGGGGTAATTTAGCATGGCCAATCCACCTACTCTGCACATTTTTGGGTTGTGGGGGTGAAACCCACGCCAGCACGGGGAGAATGTGCAAACTCCACACGGACAGAGACCCAGAGCCGGGATCGAACCTGGGACCTCGACGCCGTGAGGCAGCAATCCTAACCACTGCGCCACCATGCTGCCCCTCACAAAGCTATTCCTTAAGTGCCTGATATACTGCCCTGAATCTGCACTTGGCAAAGTCACCAGTGATATGCTATGTAACTAGTTCATTCTCCCTCCCTCTTCATATCCAAGCTCTCTGCTGTCTGTAATACTTTCTATCACTTGATTTTCTTGAATGCATCTCCTTTATGGTCCATATTTTGGCTTTTTCTTTCACCAACACCCATTCCTACATTTCGCACTGTAGACAGTACATCATTTCCAATGACACCTTCTCAAGTGACTGCATTGGCATCCCTAATATACCCACAGGGTTCCATCCCATGCAATCTCCTTTTCATCAGATATGAACTGCCCTTTAGCAACATCATATGGAAACATGGCCAGTCTTCACATTAATGTCAATGATGCTCTGCTTTACGTCTCTGTGGTTATGCCTTTTGTTGTCTATCTCCAATGGCTTCCTATCTCCCATAGGATCAACATTTCAAAACAAATTTGCCATCAAATCCATTCATAACCTCCACCTTCCCAAACTTTACTCTTCAACAGCTATCCTTTCTCCTTTAACCACTACTTTGCTCTTATCCTCTAAATTTCCCTCTGTTGTTAATCTCCCTACGATCTTCAAAAGCTGCAGTGTCTCACTTATTGAATGCACCTTTGCTCCTAACGTTTTGACTTTTCTCCCATCTACTTGGTGAGACTACCGTCTGTACCCATGTAAAATTGTCAATCGTACGTGAGAACTAGAGCAGAGTTAATAGCCGATGGCTCTTCGTGCCTCTAGTTTTGAGTGTTCAAATCTGATATCTAATCCACACAGTGGAAACCTACAGTTTCTCGACTTCCTTGTGGGAAATCATGTGTTAATTGCCTTATTTTGGCACTCTGCAATATCGAAGTTTGGTATGTCAACATTCATCATAATCCATAGTATTTGGAGAAAGGATGTTTCGGTGATGAACACATTCTGAATGTGGTGTTTTCTTTAACCTTTTTCTTGTGCTCAGTTGGTAACTTGTAAGGATGCTATTCTTGTGTTTCCCAGAAGGCGATCATTTGTGAATAAGGAACTACTGTATTTAAATGACCTCCGCTGCATGCAATTCCCAGCAATGGCAGCCATTGATCTATTTCTGACTAGAAATAACCTTTTATCTCAACATTTAACATGAACCCTTGCCAAGTTTCATTTGAGAAATTGGGTCAGTCTGTGAAGATAATCAAAGTTGGCAAAATAGTGGCTAGACATAAAGGCTCGTGATCCCTGATGTTTATTAATGTTGCACAGTCCTTAAGAAAAAACTTTAAAGTGCGAAATCAATTAATTTTTGTGTTAAATTCAATTTGACAGTTTCAGCAAAAGCTCCAAGCTCAAATAATCTTGGCAAAATCTTAATTTTCCCAAGATGTTGGGGTGGGGTGAGGTCGGAAGGTGTTGAAGACTCCAGAGATTTGAGCACCTGATCTAGGCTGACAATTCAGTGCAATATTGAGTGAATGCTGCATTTTGAACACTATTTTCAAATGACATGTTAAAGCTAAACAACAGGCTGCTCTCTTGAGTGTTGAAAAAACATAAATAAATCCCACAGCATTATGTGAAGAATTGGGCAGTTCATCTGTCCAGGCCAATATTAATCCTTCCACCAACCCCATCACCAAAGCAGACTATCTGGTCATTGCTGTCTGTGGGACCGCCCAATATGCAAATTATTGCACCATATTTCCTGACATTATAAAGGTGATGACAGGGAAATACTTCTGAAGAGTCAATGAAATGCCTGCGTGGCCATGAAAGGCATGAGATAAATATCAATTTGTTTTATTTCAATGAGCTGTCAGTCTCTGCTGATTTTGTTCCAATTCTGTTCTCTGTTCAACTGTGGTGATAGCAGCGTTAATATGTTACCCATCAGAGAACTGACCTTGACATGGAATACTTGTTCTTTGTGGGAAGTAAAATGTCCCTAGATCCTGTGTAAAATGAAAGGAGGTGCCAAATGAGAATGTATTGCATACGGCATGGTTAAATTTGCCTCTAGCTAGGGAATTGTCTCCGATTAAAGATCTTTAGAGAAAACGAGTGCTTCTGGCGTAATGCCATTTTGGGGCTGAAACGTGTCATTATCAGCAAGAATCAGTTCTGAGGTATAATGTCCCTAGTGTCAGTGCAACCTCCAGATTCTTGATAATTAACAATATCACTAGAGAGTTGGTTTTGTGGTTATATTTCCATTGTGCAGTATGGCTGCTATTGCAATGCAGTCCTCTTTGAAGTTATTTGAAAGTTCAGAATTGTTTTCATGTGTAGGCTATCCTAGAAATTACTGGCATAATGTGGCATGATTTGTATATCTTCATAATTAAAACCATCTGTCTGCGTCCACCTCCATCCTTACATGCCTCCACCCTCAGTTGCTGAAACACGCATCCATACCGTTGTCACCTCCAGTCTCAATGTTTCCAATATCCTCTTGGCCAGCCTCCCACTTTGTAGCCTCTAAACTTGAGATCATCCTGAATACTGCTACCAGAATGCTGGCCCCACCAGTCAGCACCTGGAAATAAAAGTGAGGATGAGTTAAATCTCTCCGTGATGACGGTTGGTTCACTGAGAATATCTCGGTCATCCTTAGAACATAGAACATTACAGCGCAGTACAGGCCCTTTGGCCCACGATGTTGCGCCGTCCTGTGAAACCCCTCAAGTCCCTCTACACTATTCCCTTATCGTCCATATGCCTATCCAATGACCATTTGAATGCGTTTAGTGTTGGCGAGTCCACTACTGTTGCAGGCAGGGCATTCCACGCCCTTACTACCCTCTGAGTAAAGAACCTACCTCTGACATCTGTCCTATACCTATCTCCCTTCAATTTAAAGCTATGTCCCCTCGTGCTGGACATCACCATCCGAGGAAAAAGGCTCTCACAGTCCACCCTATCTAATCCTCTGATCATCTTGTATGCCTCAATTAAGTCACCTCTTAACCTTCTTCTCTCTAACGAAAACAGCCTCAAGTCCTTCAGCCTTTCCTCCTATGATCTTCCCTCCATACCAGGCAACATTCTTGTAAATCTCCTCTGTACCCTTTCCAATGCTTCCACATCCTTCCTATAACCAGAACTGCACACAATACTCCAAATGCAGCCGCACCAGAGTTTTGTACAACTGCAACATGACCTCATGGCTCCGAAACTCAATTCCTCTACCAATAAAAGCTAACACACCGTACGCCTTCTTAACAACCCTCTCAACCTGGGTGGCAACTTTCAGGGATCTATGGACATGGACACCGAGATCTCTCTGCTCGTCCACACTACCAAGAATCTTACCATTAGCCCAGTACTCTGCCTTTCTGTTATTCCTTCCAAAATGAATCACCTCACACTTTTCTGCATTAAACTCCATTTGCCACCTTTCAGCCCAGCTCTGCAGCTTATCTATGTCCCTCTGTAACTTGTAACATCCTTCTGCACTGTCCACAACTCCACCGACTTTAGTGTCATCTGAAAATTTACTCACCCATCCTTCTACGCCCTCCTCCAGGTCATTTATAAAAATGACAAACAGCAACGGCCCCAAAACAGATCCTTGTGGCACACCACTAGTAACTGGACACCAGTCAGAGTATTTCCCATCAACCACCACTCTTTGTCTTCTATCAGCTAGCCAATTTCTGATCCAAACTGCTAAATCACCCTGAATCCCATGCCTCTGTATTTTCTGCAATAGCCTACCGTGGGGAACCTTATCAAACGCTTTACTGAAATCCATATACACCACATCAACTGCTTTACCCTCATCCACCTGTTTGGTCACCTTCTCGAAGAACTCAGAGGTTTGTGAGGCATGACCTACCCTTCACAAAACCATGTTGACTATCTCTAATCAAATTATTCCTTTGCAGATGATTATACATCCTATCTCTTATAAACCTTTCCAAGACTTTTCCCACAACAGAAGTAAGGCTCGCTGGCCTATAGTTACCGGGGTTATCTCTACTCCCCTTCTTGTACAAGGGGACAACATTTGCTATCTTCCAGTCCTCTGGCACTATTCCTGTAGACAAAGATGACTTAAAGATCCAAGCCAAAGGCTCAGCAATCTTCTCCCTAGCTTCTCCTGCACACCTATTGTTTGGGCATTGAGCCACTGGGCCAGCCGATTGGCCCATCTAACTCTTTAGGCTAAAATGCATGAGCGCTTCTCCTTCCCGCCCCCGTCAAATAATGGAGTCTCCATTGTCTACTAGGATAACCATTCCAGACGTTGGTCAACTTATTGTAAACCGAGTGTTTTCTGACATCATTTTGGAATTTGTCTTTCATTGTTTTGTATCTCTGCTTCCTCCTTCTGCACTGCTGCACAGGTTTAACCTTTCCTTCTTATCATTTTCTGCCTTTCTAATATGAGGAGTTCAAGTATTCGGCGCAACTAATTTTTTCTGACTCTATAGGGTCCGTCTTTGAAGTCCTTGTCCATTTGGGCATCTGAGTGAAATATGTTCTGCAGTAAAATCCTGTGCGAATGTTTTACACTTGAGTCATTTCATTAATCGCTGTCACGCATACATCGCTGGAATAAATTGGTGGTTCATTCAGTGGATGTAGATTATTTACAAATGTTTAAAAGGGATCCAGACATGTTCCTGGATGTAAGTAATATTGTTGTTGACTTTTTCACAATCTAAACCTTTCATCATTTTAAATATAATTTTTTCAATTATGGTTTTCTGGAGTTAACTTCGACAAAGTTTCAGTTGGTCTCGATAATTAGTCACCATTCTCTGTGCTAAACATCAGCCAGGATTCCTACTTCGAAACATTATCCAGCCATGTTTGATAAAAAGTTGATTTCTTTCACAAAATTGGGTTTGGTTACAACGTCAGGCACGAGGGGCAATTACTCCCAGACAACCTTTGGAACAGGGCTTCTAACTGTCTGTAAAGAGGGTGCAAACATCATCCAAATGAGAGAGGATGAGAAAATTCAATTGACGGAGTGCAGCCTGTTCCTGCATAAATGCAACAGAGGCTCCCTGCCTGTCTGACGGAAAATCAGAATGTTACCCTGCCGAGGATTCCTAATCCGTCAAATAAATTTTGAAAAATTATTTTTCCCAAAGGGAAATAACGTTTCCTGTTAATCAAGTGACTGGATTCTGGGATCGGGTACCATTGCTGAAAATCCTTTCAGGAACTCTAAGCCATCCTGCAATGGAACTTGAGCAATGAATCCTGCTGTCACTTGGTCTGGCCTCTGTCCACCACAAGAGTGTGATGAGCAGAACTCCCACGAACTAAATTGACATAAGGCAGTAAAAAGGTATCAATAATGATGGAACTGCACCCCAGTGTGTTAGAAGAAAATAACACACCAGCATAATATTGTGAATGAAAGGCGCCACTGACCAAAATGCTTTCAATCTACATTAAAGATATAGGACTGCTGGGAGGCAGGAGGACAGTTAAATCAATTAATTCCCAACCTGCGAGCATTTTATCAGCACCAGGAGATGCTGCCGCTGCATGGTCATGCTTCCGGATAAAACCTGGAGGCTTCCTGGGATGGGGCTTGCTTTTATAGTTGCTCCCTGGTCTAAGAAGGAACTGCCACACCCCTCCCCGTGGCAATGGCTATCCCCATGTCTGTGGTGCCTGCACTGAAGGGGGCACCAACAACGGCCCCCTTAATTGCTGGGGTTTTCTGTGTGACCCCTGCACAGTAAATAACAGAAAGCGCATTGCCTTCAAGGGTGCCTCAGCATGGTGGTGCCTTTTTCTTCCTGCAGTGCCAGCAGCCACCATCTCGATCAATGGCTTTGCTAAGGCTGCTGAAATGAAATGAAAATCGCTTATTATCAAAAGTAGGCTTCAAATGAAGTTATTGTGAAAAGCCCTGAGTCGCCACATTCCGGCGCTGTTCGGGGAGGCTGGTACAGGAATTGAACCATACTGCTGGCCTGTCTCGGTCTGCTTTAAAAGCCAGCTCTTTAGCCCTGTGCTAAACCAGCCCCTGACCGCTCTGGGATGCACATTTGGACCCACATTTGGTCCTGGCGGTTGGGCATCATGCCCTTTGATAAAATACTGGACATGTTGACCTGTATTCTGTCATTGAATCGGGTGTACAAATTTGGAAAAATATCCAGCCCCCAAACACAATCTTTTTAAAAGTGGATGCCTGTACTTCAGGTTTTTGGTCAGGGTGGTGCTGGTTGGCAATATAAAAATCTAAGTTGGGGTAGGCGACCCTGGAAGTCATAAGGAGGATGCTGGGTGTGGAGGTGGCTGGGTGGAAGACCAACCTCGAGGCCCCAGCACAGTGTCCAGAAATTTAAGAGTAAAACATAAAAGTTCCTCTGGCCCTCACCCCATCCACTATGCCAACCTAGTGCCAACTCCTGCAAACCCTCTGGCCCTCACCCACCACCCTTTGCCCTTACACGACTGTGCTAATTCACTGACCATTCATCCAGTATCTACCATGAGTGGGCCTTAGAACCCATGCAAAGATGGGACCAAATAAAAGGTTTATTGCAGCCATCACTGCAGTGAAGAAAACTAAAGGCATTTACTATATTTACATTCCTTCAACTACATATAGACTTGTAACAACAAACATTCCAGGTGCACAGTCCCTTATAACAAGCATCAGAATTCATAGTCCCACTTCAAAGAATCTATAACCACTTGAAGCTATCAATCAAACTGAAATACGAGGCATCCTACTGTGATAATGGATGGTTGTGAAATCAGTCATGCATCAGTAACCCAGTAATAGAACCTTGGGCTTATGTGTACAGACAGTGGAATAGCGAGCAATTTCTTTAAATACTCCAGATACTTTTTTTTCAAAGATTTAAAGGGCAAACCTTTAAATGCCTTGATATATTGACAGCTCCTTTTGACAGGTGATTCTGATCGTTTGACAAATCTGTTAACTGCTTCAATGAGCTTGGCAGTTAGAGTTTATATAATTTTTATGCACCTCTGTGCCCACGCCTAACAATCCAAAAGTGCCTCAGGACCAGATCCAAAGGGGTACTCCAGTATCAAATTATGCTCCTACCAGATCTCCTCTGCACAGATCAGGGGCGGGATTCTCCCCTAGCCGGCGGGGTGAGGGTCCCAGCGTAGCGGAGTGGCGCCAACCACTCTGGCGTCGGGCCTCCCGAAAGGTGCGGAATTCTCCGTACCTTTGGGGGCCAGGCCCTCACATTGAGGGGCTAGGCCCGGACCGGAGTGGTTGGCACCACGCCCACTGGCGCCAAAACCGGCACAATGGCCTTTGACGCCCGCCACCTGGCGCCGGGGCTGGCCGAAAGGCCTTCGCCGGTTCACACATGTGCCGGTGCGTCAGCTGCCGCTGACGTCATCACCGGCGCATGCGCGCTGTGGGATTCTCTTCCGCCTCCGCCATGGTGGAGGATGTGGCGGCGGCGGAAGAAAAAGAGTGCTCCCACGGCACTGGCCTGCCAATCGGTGGGCCCCGATCGCGGCCCTGGCCACCGTGGGGGAACCCCACGGGGTCCGTTCGCCCTGCCACCCCCCCCCCCTCCCGGGGCCCGCTCGCGCCGCCAATCCCGCCGCCACCAGAGGTGGTTCAAACCACGGCGGCGGGAGAGGCCGGAGAATCGCCGCAGGGGGCTCGCCACTCGGCGCGGCGCGATTCCTGCCCCCGCCAATTCCCAGGTGGCGGAGAATTTCTGCCACAGCGGGGCCGGGATTTTCGGCGGACCCAGGCGATTCTCTGACCCTGCGGGGGGTTGGAGAATTTCGCCCCAGATTTCACACTCCTGGGATACAAAAATTCTATTTCAATTGAGGTAGCTGATGATTTAAATGGCCAGCTTTCTCAGTACATAGAATTTACAGTGCAGAAGGAGGCCATTTGGCCCATCGAGTCTGCACCGGCTCTTGGAAAGAGCACCATACCCGCTACCCAAGGTCAACACCTCCACTCTATCCCCATAACTCAGTAACCCCACCCAACACTAAGGTCAATTTTGGACAGTTAAGGGCAATTTATCATGGTCAATCCACCTAACCCGCACATCTTTGGACTGTGGAAGGAAACCGGAGCACGCGGAGGAAACCCGCTCACACACGGGGAGGATGTGCAGACTCCGCACAGACAGTGACCCAAGCCTGAATCGAACCTGGGACCCTGGAGCTGTGAAGCGATTGTGCTATCCACAATGCTACCGTGCTGCCCGATATGCACAATATGTACATACCCTCTGTTGCCACCCCTGTAAAATTGGGAAATGCTGTGTTCAAGGTGGAGTGGGGAAGGTGGAGTGGGGGTGGAACTTGAGATTTTCAGGCCCTTGTACCATAACAGCGAGGTCATGACGAAAACCCACGCTAATGTTTTATATTGACCTTAGAATGCTCACTACATGGGTTTGACATAATGCACTTCTATATGTCTCAATTCCTCAATACAAATACAAATTGTTCATTTGCACGGATGGGAGGGGCTGCTTCACTGCCTTGAAAGACTGGGAACAGAAAGGAAATAATGTGTGAAAGTCAACTAGGGAGACCATTGAAGAAGAGGCTGAGCAAAAGGTGAACTAAAATGGACATGAGAATTGAAGTGAATTAGAGTCTGTTGTGTGGAGGATCAGTGATGTTTACTTGCCTATATTAGCTGAACTGGACGCGTGTTCCCAAGTGGGTGTGTGTATAGGGGTGCATTTTCATGTCCATCATTTTTGGCTTCTTTGTGGCAAATGGAGTTAACTTTTCAGTAGATCCAGCTCTCATTGGTAAATATAAACAGCATGCATTTTCAAGAAGAGTCAGGAAAGACACTGATCGAGTTTGTTGTCAAATTCCCAATTAAGATGACCGTAATAGCTGCAAATATGTAACGGCACTTCCTTTTAAATGTCCAGAATTGTACATGCTCATCCTCTGTTTTTATTATAAAAGTTATTTTCTGTGCATTACCACCAATAGTATATACTGCTCGGGCCGAGTCACAACACGTTGCTTTATGTTTTATTTTTGTTCCCCATTAAGATGTTTAAATTGTAAATATTCAAATTTGGGGGGGGGGGGGAATTTATCATTCTCACTTTGGAATAAAGTTCTGTTAATTTTTGTATATATTTATTTCACATAAAATCTTTAGAAAACTGAATTGTAGCACTAAGTGACATTTTCTGTAACATTGTGAAACGGCTATTGTCAAGTTACTAATACTGCAGACAAAGTTGTTTGTTAACACAGGTTCACCACAGCACAAAATGGTGGTCAGAGCTGCTGCAACATTACAATGTTACCAGTATGTGAGAGATTGAATAAACATCTTGCATCTGTGAATAAGCATCTTGCATCTGTGATATTTAATTTGTGCCTGATTTGGATGTGATACTTTGAGGTTTTCTATTGTGGAAACTTATCCTATGTTTTTAAATTAATTCTTTGATATGTGGATGTCACTGGTGGCACCAGCATTTATTGCCCATGAATTGTAACTTGCCCATAAACCCTTAATCATCCTTTGAACATGCCAGTGGGCTGCCTTGAACTACTGCTGTTCCTGTGGTATTTTCCATAGTGATTTGATAAAAGTGGCTTGTTTGGCCACTGCACAGCACAGTTAAGAGTCAACCACGTTGGTCTGGGACTTAATTCACTCATAGACCAGACTGGGTAAGGATGACTACATGTTTCTGGGACAAAAATTAACCAGTATTTTTCTACAAAAGTTTCATGGTCAGTTTTTTTTTGTTTTGTTAAAATAACTAATTTCTGCATTTCTTTTAAAAACTGAATTTACATTCTCAAAATGTGATTTTAAACATACCTTCTCTGGATTATTAGTCCAGTAATGACTGAAACATTTTGATACTGACCGGTTATAGTAGCCATTCTTATTAAAGTAATTGAGTAAATAACTTAATTTCTGAAACTGACTGAATATAGCCATTTATATTTCAACTGTGCCATATAAATATTGATTAGACACACCTTTAAAATGAAAAGGTTTTGTCTGTAAGTCTCTCACAGATGATTTCTCACACACTACAAAAAAAACTCTGATCTCATCAAGTGCCTTGTCAAGAGCACCATCAGGAAGAATTGAATCAGATTGAAGATTCTAAGCAGAGGGGCTGATTTAGCTCACTGGGCTAAATCGCTGGCTTTTAAAGCAGATCAAGCAGGCCAGCAGCACAGTTCGATTCCCGTATCAGCCTCCCCGGACAGGCGCTGGAATGTGGCGACTAGAGGCTTTTCACAGTAACTTAATTGAAGCCTACTCGTGACAAGCGATTTTCATTTTTTCATGATTTCTCTCACTAGAAAAAAAACACTGATCTCAGCAAATGTCTTGCCAAGAGCACCATCAGGAAGAATTGAATCAGATTGAAGATTCTAAGCATTGCATTTAAATGCAATGCTTGAAGAGCATGCTGACAACATGAGATGGGGAACAGGCTAAACACTGCGATCTATGAGCTATTCATGGGACAGTATTGGCAGGCTAGAAAAGTCAAAGCCAGAGAGCAGGTTCGGAAGTGTTGATTCAAAATGGATTCATGTTAAAAGGCAAGAGTCTGGTGATATCAGTGTGGTCCAAAATATTGGGCAGAGAACACGCTGCATGTTAGTTGATTAGTAAGAAGCAGATAATAAGATAAGCTGTTTCAGCATATTGTCAAGGACTTGTCATAAACATGCAGAGGAAATGATTTTAGCTGAACTTCTGATCCTGCTCCATTGCAACATGTACAAGTTGAAATGGGTTAGAATAATTCTCATGCTATTGTGGGAATTCCTTCATTAAACAAAGCTACATTCCTCCCTAACAGCACAATGGGGTACCTATGCCACACAGACTGCAGCAGTTCAAGAAAGTGACTCACTGCTACCCTCTCAAAGGCACTTGTGGGTGGGTAACTAATGCTGGCTTTGCCATTGACATTTGAGTACTATAATCAATTTTTTTTTTCAACTCCAAAGAACTGAAAACATATACTTGCCTGCCATTGTATACGTAAAAAGTGCATGGAAGAATTTGTCAAATTTCACAAGTTTTGGTTTTACCCATTTTACAAGTGGCTTGGAATGTCCATGTGTAAGCAATGTCCATATGTAAGCAAAGAGAAATGCAAGAAACCATAGAAGGATCTGCGAAAGAAATCAGAAGACCTATAACTAAGAGAAACACTGACATTGTAGTATGGTTATAGTCCTGCATAACTGTGTGAAATTTATTGAGCACTATTCAATGTTTGCAATAAAGTTATCCCTCTGATCATAGAATCTCTACAGTGCAAAAAGAAGCCGTTTGGCCCATCCAGTTCTCACCAGCCCTCCAAAAGAGAACCCAGGCCCACTCTCCCGACCTATCCTGGTAACCCCACCAAACCTTTTGGATACTAAGGGGCAATTTATCATGGCCAGTCCACCTCACTTGCACTTTGGACTGTGGGAGGAAACTGGAGCACGCGGAAGAAACCCACGTGGACACTGGAAGAATGGGCGAACTCCACACATACGCCACCAATGATCCGAATCGAACCCGGGTCCCTGCTGCTGTGAGGCAGCAGTGCCAGCCACTGTGCTGCCCCATATTTAACCAACTTCAAAGGAAAAGGGTATAAAGTTCTACTGATGGGAAAATTATAATTTCACAGGGAGAGAGTGACAAAATATTGATAAAGTTTAGGTGACAGATTTAAAGACTTAAGGGGAGAATGCAACAGAAAATTGTACTCCCTTTGTGGGGGTGTGTGGAAGAAATCTTTATCAATATTGAAATATAATTATCTCCTTGTGTTGTAAGATTTGAAGTATGTTTTGCAGGATATGTAAAAATGCCAGAATGAAGAGTGTAAATGGCGAAAGGCCGGTTGGGGGGGGGGGGGGGGGGGGGGGGGGGGGGGGGGGGGGGGGGGGGGGTGGGGGGGGGGGGGGGGGGGGGGGGGGGGGGGGGGGGGGGAGGGGTGCTGGCTGGCTGGCTGGCTGGCTGGCTGGGGAGAGCCAATGGAGATTGCACCAGACTTGGATGTTTTGAAAACCTAAAAGTTCATGGAAAATCATTGTTGACGGAGATCGTATAGCTCAGCTGCCAGAGCAAATTCTTTTGAGTTGCAAGAGATATTGGTTCAGGGTTAAAATCAGAAGCTGATGAGATGCTGGTGTAATAATGATGTCCGATTACATGACTAGAAAATAACAGCAATATTGAAGAGAGCAAGAAGCACTTTCCTTTTGTGCAGGTCTAAATGTCTACACATTGGTATAAATAAACAAATCTGGCTCAAAGGACTACGGATATCAGCAGCATACCTTTGTGAAACTGGACAGTCTCCAAACTCTTTGTAAGCCCCTCCCATACAACAAAACATAGTGGCAGCGAGTGAAAGACCTAGCCAAGACTGAAAGAATCTATAAGGTTATTTTTTTTGTTTTTAAAAGTAAATAACCTTGAAGGAAGGACAAAATAAAAAATTCCACAACTCCCCAAGATGTCAGAACATCATTGGAGCAGGAGAGGTAAGCTGTGACATCAGCCCAGAGACCAGACAGAAACTGAGAAGCAGGATCAAATGCAAGGACAATCCCAAAGTTCAGCAGAAGCATGATATCCACCCTACCACTGCCAGAACTATTTCAGAATACAGGAGGCCCACAGCAGACCCAGGAGTGGGACAATTTGATTGATTTTGATTTATTGTCACGTGCACTGAGATACAGTGAAAAGTCTTCTGCATACAGTCCGGGCAGATCATTCCATACAGGAAAAACATAGGACATACCTGGAGAACAACTGGAGAAAATGGAAGAATTGCTTTAGGATTACATAAAAGGACCAGGCGGTCCCAGGTTCAATTCCCGGCTTGGGTCGATGTCTGTGTGGAGTCTTCACGTTCTCACCGTGTCTGCGCGGGTTTCCTCCGGGTGCTCCAGTTTCTTCCCACATGTCTTGAAAGACCTGCTTGTTAGGTGAATTGGACATTCTGAATTCTCCCTCTGTGTACCCAAACAGGCGCTGGAGTGTGGCGATCTGATTGAGGTCTACAAAATTATGAGGGGCATAGACAGAGTGGATAGTCAGAGACTTTTTCCCCAGGGTAAGAGCGGGTCAATTAGTCGGGGGGCAGAGGTTTAAGGTGCAGGGGCAAGGTTTAGAGGAGAGGTACGAGGTAAGTTAGTGGGTGCCTGGAACTCGCTGCCGGAGGAGGTGGTGGAAGCAGGGACGATAGTGACATTTAAGGGGCATCTTGACAAATACATGAATAGGATGGGAATAGAGGGATATGGACCCCGGAAGTGTAGAAGATTTTAGTTTAGACAGGCAGCACGGTCGGCGCAGGCTTGGAGGGGTGAAGGGCCTGTTCCTGTCCTGTACTTTTTTTTGTTCTTTGAAACTGCACTCAAAACGTTATAGACAGGCAAGGGGTTGATGAGACTTCAGCTTCTTATGCAGTCATGCAAGCTTTCAATGTCTATCAGAACTTGATAATTGAGTGGGTTAAATTGAACAGAAGAAAACCCAAGTCCAGGATTTGTTTATCAAACATCTCTATAGCTGATAGGGAAATGTATTTATGGAATTTTAAAAGACATGCTGACTCACAAGAGGATCATTGTCGGGACGTTAGACTATCAGATTTCTTGCATGCAGTGGAGGTTTTAACACTGGTGAAAGCAGTGCTATTCTGAGATAAATGGAACTTGGGGAAACAGACTAGGTGTTGGGTCATGGGGAAAGAGAGGTACCATGGAGAAGATCAAGTGAGACCATTCTATATGTAGGCCATAAAGTGAAAATTGTGCCAACTGCTATTTTTAAAATGTCTCTGGTGTGGTGGGCTCAAGCTGCAAAAATGAGAAGAATGTCCCACATAGGGTGCAGAGTGCCACAACTGTGGAAAAATAGACCACAAATAGTGACCAAAATTGTTGCTCAAAAATGCCAACCACTGGTAAAAAGGGGGTGCAACTTTTAAAGCAGAGCTTGTGTAAGAAGTGGAAGACCACAAAAACAAAAATTAACCTTCCATGGGGAGATGAGTGACACTGAAAAAACATCTTGGAGTGCCGCGCATCTCACAAAGTTCACATTGAATACCGGAGCAGGGGTTACAAGGCACAGGTCAGGAGTGTGATGCAGTACTCTCCACTAACCTTGGATGAGTGCATCTCCAAGGTGCTTACACTATCCAGGACCAAGTAACCTGTTTTGGTATCCCTTCCACCACCTTCAACATCCACTCCCTCCATCACCGATGCTAGCATTGTGTACCATCTACAAGTTGCAGAGCAGTAAATCACCAAGGCTCCTTTTGACAGCACTCCCAAACCTGTGATGTCTACCACCAAGAAGGACAAAGGTAGCAAATACATTGGAACACCACCACTTGCAAGTTCCCCTCAAGCCATTTTATGATTATTGGCTAGACCCTGGGTTGTGGGGATCCAGTTTGGGAACAATAACATTTTGTTTAAAGTAAACAAAATGTGAGATTCAAGAGGCTTGCCAAGTGAATAAATTCCAGTTTTTTGAATAAACTAAGAATATTTTACTATATAAATGCAAAGAGTTAAAACAATCTAAAATTCAGGAAAAGTATGTGGTACGTGTGAATTAAAAGGCAAACTGTAGTCGGGCACACCCCATTACTCTGGGGCTTGGTCAGCGTTTACTGCCCATCTTTAATTGACCTGGAGTAGGTGGTGGTGAGCTGCCGCAGGAAACCGACCACCAGTATTTTGAACAGTACAAGCAACTCCGTCATTGACGACTTACAGGGCAGTGAGCGATTAATCACACTGAGCCCTTCAGTTTGATCATCTTCAACTTGATTAAACATTTAGGAATTAATGTCATGCGAGGGTGCAGCATCAGTCTGGTGGCCAGGTATTACTCGTTCGACAAAATAATTGATTTCAAACTGGATTACTTCCAATAAAGAGCCACCATTATCTTTTCCAGTAAGGGTGCGAGAGTGCCGAGGAATGGACCTCTTTGATTTAAGAGGAAAACCTTCCTATTGTTATGGATTATTAGTCACAGTGGATTGAAATAAATCAATTGAATATTCTTTTTGATATGTAACTAGTTCATTTTGCTATCCTCCAAACACTGGAGAGGTCAAGAGAAGGATGTGAGCCATTAAGCAGTTACTAAAGAAAAACAAGACTTGAATCTAGTTCTTCTTCTGATTTATTGATCCTCACCACTAACATCTATCTTAGACTTTAACCCAACATCTCCATGAATGATCACAAGTGAGTAAAACAGCCTGAGGGAGAACAGAGGAACAACCAGGCTTGCAATTTTACTTGCAGGCACAAAGCATGTGTGCTGAAGTCGAGGAAGAGAGCACGCACATGAGACCAACAGAGGGAAGGTAAACATTGAAAAAACCCTTGAACAATCTCTGTTGTGGAGTTGAGCCAGCTAGCGTTTCTTAATGAGAAGCCTCCGAGCCTTAATATCCCTAAAGCGATGGGCAGCACAGTGATGCAGTGGTTAGCACTGCTGCCTCATGGCGCCAAGATTCCAGGTTCAATCCAGGCCCTGGATCACTGTCCATGTGGAGTTTGCACATTCCCCCTGTGTTTGTGTGGGTCTCACCCCCACAACCCAAAAAGATGTGCAGTGTAGGTGGATTGGCCATGCTAAATTGCCCCTTAAATGGAAAAAAAATAATTGGATACTCTAATTTTTTTGGAAAAAAAAATCCCCAAAAAGGCAATAGAAATAGGGACTTGCTACTGAAGAAGAGAAAACTACAAGCTCTTAAAGTCACCCAGAATGAGAGGCTACCTTATTGAGACATACCGTATTCTTGGAGGGGCGCTTGACCGGGTAGATGCTGAGACGATTTCCATTGTGGGATAGTCTAGGACGAGAAAACATAATCACACACTGAAGGCAGAGTAGTGACTCTCCTCGGCGTCCAAAGTAGATCAAAACAAGATTGGAATTTAGTCAAGGTAATTGGAAAGCAAAAGTCACAAACTTTTGCGGGAGAGTAGAGATGTAGGCGGGTGTAACTATGATGGTGATAAAGATTGGAGGGAGATACAGAGCAAATGATTAACATCAGAAGCGTGCATGATACTGAATAATATCATGACTGAGCAAAGAGCAGAAATTCATGCCTAGTTTGGAGGTCCAATTGTATACGTACTTGTGCAAATAAATTAGTTCTGGTTTAAAAATATGAACTTGAGCTGCATACAAGACATCTCTAAACCCCTACCACATGACAAAAATGTTGCATGTGGTGTAATCTGCAGAAAAAACTAATTTAATAATTTACACGTGTATTTAAATAACTTATTTCTGCCACTAATTTGTTTTGCATTATATCACACAAAAGGAAAGGTAAGTGTGCAGTACCCTGCCAAACATTTTCTATTACCACTGCAACATTTAAGGCCAGATCAGAGAATGCAGAAAGTGAAAGGGGCTGAAATATGTGGGTGAGGAGCTCACCCTGAAGGAAGTGAAAACAGCCTTCTTAAATAAATAGATAAAATACAGCTGTTGCTTAAATACAGAAGAACAGATGGTCCATGGTAAATTTATTGGAGTGTGCCTGTGTGGTAGTGAGTTAGCTCACAGCACAAATTGTAGCCAAATTTGCATATACTACCCCAAACCTTCAAGGTTCCCAGATTAATCTGAACTTCCCTTTGTTTGAACAGTTGTCAAAAGTGCACTCCTTGCATAATTTATTAAAGTGCAAAATTGAAATGAAGATCTATCTTCCTTAATCATTCAGAAATGTTAACTAACCAAAGTTTTTTTTAAAATGTTTTTTATTGAGTTTTCATATTTTATATACAACATATTACAAATTATTAGAGAGAACAAAAAACACGCAAAAATTAACATGTATATTTACAGGTAAGCATCTTCATAATAACAATTGTGGCCGCCCCCTTTAGCCAGCATACATATTTTACGTTCCCCAATATGGCCGAGGCACATGTTTATAGGCATTTATTTATAGTTTGGTTTTGGGCCTTAGCTTGCCATCAAACCTCCATAACGAACCTTCGCCCGATTCCCGTCCATTTTCCCCTGATTCTTGGCCACCCGACTATTCTTCCTCTTGTTCGTTAGCCACAAACAGGTCCGGGAACAATTGCATGAATGGCTCCCACGTTCTGTGGAAGCCGTCGTCTGACCCTCGGATGGTGAATTTGATTTTCTCCATTTGGAGAGATTCCGAGAGGTCGGACAGCCAGTCTGCAGCTCTGGGCGATGCTGCTGACCGCCAGCCAAACAGGATTCTACGGCGGGCGATCAGGGAGGCAAAGGCAAGGGCGTCCGCCCTCCTCCCCAGGAATAGATCTGGCTGGTCTGAAACCCCGAAGACCGCCACTATCGGGCATGGCTCCACCCTCACCCCCACCACTTTGGACATAGCCTCGAAGAAGGCTGTCCAGTACTCCACAAGTCTGGGGCAAGACCAGAACATGTGGGCGTGGTTGGCCGGGCCTCTTTGGCACCGTTCACATCTGTCCTCCACCTCTGGGAAGAACCTACTCATACGGTTTCTTGTTAAGTGGGCTCTATGTACCACTTTTAGTTGCGTCAGGCCGAGCCTTGCGCACGTGGAGGTGGAGTTGACCCTATGCAGTGCTTCGCTCCAGAGTCCCCACCCTATCTCCATCCCCAGGTCGTCCTCCCATTTCATTCTTGTTGCGTCCAGTACGGTGTCGTCCCTATCTACCAGTCGGTCATACATGTCACTACAGTTCCCTTTCTCTAGGATACTTGCGTCCAGTAGGTCTTCCAGTAGTGTCTGTCATGGCGGTTGTGGGTACATCCTTGTCTCCTTTCGTAGGAAGTTTTTGAGCTGCAGGTACCGTAGCTCGTTCCCCCAGCTAGTCGAAATTTCTCTGTCAGTTCGTCCAGTGTTGCGATCCTGTCGTCCGTGTATAGGTCCCTGACTGTCGGTGTCCCCCCCGTCCTGCCTCCACCTTTGAAGGTGGTGTCAGTTAGTGCTGGTGTGAACCTATGGTTGTTGCAGATGCGAGCCTTGTCCGACATTTTGGTCAGGCCAAATTGCTGCCGCAGTTGGTTCCAGGATTGGAGGGTGGCTGTCACCACTGGGCTGCTGGAGTGTTTTTTGGGTGGGGATGGGAGTGCTGCCGTGGCGAGGGCCCGGGGGGAAGTCCCCATGCAGGAGGCCTCCTCCGCACGCACCTACTCGGCTTCTGGCTCCTGGATCCATCCCCTTACTTGCTCGGCTGTTGCCGCCCAGTGTAGAATTGTAGATTCGGGAGGGCTGCGCCGCCCCCCCCCCCCCCCCCCCCCCCCCCCCCCGGATTTTGTTTTTGTAGGACCTTCTTTGGGATCCTAGCATTCCCCCCCCCCCCCCCCCCCCCCCCCCCCCCCCCACCATACGAACGCCATGATAAGTTTGTCCAGCACTTTGAAAAAGGCCTTGGGGATGTAGATCGGAATGGATCTAAACAGGAGAGGAACCTGGGCAGTACGTTCATTTTGATCGTCTGGACTCTCCCCGCGAGGGAGAGTGGGAGTGTGTTCCATCTTTGCAGGTCCTTTTTTACTTCCTCCGTCAGGCTGTGAGGTTCCATTTGTGGATCCCTTTCCAGTCATGGGCTATTTGGATCCCCAGGTAGTGGAATTTGTGTTGGGCTTGTTTGAAACGGCAGCCCCTTTAGTGCTGCCCCCCCCCCCCCCCCCCCCCCCCCCCCCCCCCCCCTTGCGGGTGTACTGGGAAGATCTCGCTTTTGCTCATGTTGAGTTTGTAGCCCGAGAAGGCTCCAAACTCTTTCAGGAGCGCGATGATTCCGTCCATGCTGCTTTGTGGGTCCGAGATATAGAGGAGCAGATCATCTGCATAGAGTGAGACTCTGTGCTCTCTGCCTCCCCTTCGGATCCCCCTCCAATTTTTATCTAACCAAAGTTAACGTCTGTGATATAACTGGGCAAACATCTATCGGCAAGATATCTATTACAAAAATGTCTTCCTAATTATTTCGAGAGAGAGAGAGGTTTACAGGCATTGTAGAACGTAGAGGAAGAAAATAATCTCCATCGCCTATGATTTAGGAGCAGAAGTAGGCCATTCAGCCTATTGAATCTGCTCTCTCATTCAATGAGATCATGACCGGTCTGATATGAAAAGCCTCAACTCCTTTCCCACCTGGTGCCCATAACCCTTGATGTCCTTTCTGATTGAAAATCTGTCTACTCTGCCTTGAACATACTTAACATACATCTAGCCTTGAACATACTTAACCCAGCTCCTACAGCCCCTTGTGGTAAAGAATTGCACAGAAAGAAGGCATTCCTCCTCCTCCTCTATTTTAAATGGGCGCCAACTTGCTCTGAGATTATGCCCTCCAGTTCTAGACTATCCAACAAGGAAAATGGCCTCTCAGCATCTACCCTGTCAATCCCCCTTGAGAATCCTATATGTCTGAATAAGGTCACCTCTGATTCTACTAAACTCTACTGAGAATAGGCCCAAATCACTCCACCTCTTCTAATAAGAAAATCCCTCCATATCTCGGAAACAACCTACTGAACGTTCTCTGAGCTGCTTCCAATGTCAGTATATCCTGGACCAAAACCGTTCAAAGTATTCCAGGTGTGAAGCTCATAGAAGTGTCAAAATAAACAGCCATTCAACCCTGACTTCTAAGAAGCATAATCCTATTAAATGGTCATAAAACTTCCAATCAAACAAAGCTCTGTCCCCTTGCTAGTTGTGTAACTGGAACCCGACCAGGTTTTTGTGATATTCCTCTGATTCTACTGCACAGCTGTATGAATAAATCCCCAGAGCTGAGTACACTTGAGCCCATTGAGGTTGACTGAATAGATGACTAACCATTGGAGACTTAAGGATTCCGCCAACCTTGCTGAAGGATTCAACCTCATGGAAATTCAAAAT
The DNA here is from genome assembly GCF_902713615.1 of Scyliorhinus canicula. NCBI lineage: Eukaryota > Metazoa > Chordata > Chondrichthyes > Carcharhiniformes > Scyliorhinidae > Scyliorhinus > Scyliorhinus canicula. The sequence continues at coordinate 178,731,943 of NC_052152.1, forward strand.
TGAGGCAGGCATTTGAAAAACTGAACCCAGAGTCACATTGCGAGTATGTTGATTCGCACGCCAGCACATTTCCTGCACTGGTCAAATGGCAGGCAATGGTAATCAGCTGGGAAATGGTGTCCCCACCACCATTCTTGGTTACTGCACATGGGTTTGCTCAGCATCAGGACTGCAAAATCGAGTCCTCATCTCCTTATTTAAGGAGGAACCTTGGAGACAGAGTAGGTTCACAAGGCTGATTCCTGGGATGAATGCATTGTCTTGTGAGGAAAGATTGAACAAGTTGAGCCTGTACTCATTGGAGTTTAGCGGAATGAGAATCAGAGTCACAGAATAATGCAGTGCAGAACAGGCCCTTCAGCCCATCGCGTCTGCACCAACGCATTAAAAACACCTGACCTGCCTACCTATGAGTACCCAATTCATATTTTCCAATTAAGTGGCAATTTAGCGTGGCCAATCCACCTAGTCTGCACATCTTTGGGTTGTGGGGGCGAGATCCATGCAAACACGGGGAGAATGTGCAAACTCCACACGGCCAGTGACCCAGAGCCGGGACTGAACCTGGGACCTCGGCGCCGTGAGGCAGCAGGGCTAACCCACTGCCAACCGTGCAGCCCTCGGACCTGCTTACCTAATCCCTTTTGCCAGCACTTGGCCCATAGCTTTAAATGTTACCATGTGCCAAGTGCTCATCCAGGTATGAAACACAAGATTTATGAAGGGTTTGTCAGGTTAGATGCTAAACGGATATTTCCCTTTGCAGGGAATTTGGAACTGGGGGATCATCGTTTCGGAATAAGGGGTCTCCCGTTTAAGATGGAGATGAGGAGGAATTTCTTCTGGCGGTCATGAATCTTTGAAATTTTCTACCCAAGAGCACAGTGGATGGTGAAATCATTGAATATACCCGAGATGTAAGACAATGTTTGTGAATTATAGGCAGTCGAGGGTTCGGGGAGCAGTCAAGCGAGTGGAGTTACAGTGAGAATCCGATCAGCCACAACCTTATTGAACAGAGGAGCCGATTCTCGGGATTGTCTGGCCTAACTCCTCTTTCCGGTGTCCTCATCAGAGGAGATCTCGTACTCATAATTTTGTCTCTGTACCTGTGTGTGTGTGTGTGTGTGTATGTATCAGTGCACTGAAATGGGAAGAATTTACTTCAAAGTTCAGTGCTGTGCACAGTGGCGGACTGGGTCTAAAAATATTGGTTGCCAGGAGACAAAGGGGGCCCACCCACAACTACAATGCTATCATTTAATTTTCATAACGAATAAATAAAATGTTCAAAAACTACATATGGAAAAAAGGTACAATTAAAAATTTTGTGGAAAAAATGTGTATTTCTTAGTAATTACAGTGTACATGTACTGTACATATTACTGGCAGTAGATACCAAATGTAAATACAGAATGTTATAATTGAATTTTTTATTTATTTTTTAAAATTTTAAGTAATTGGTTGATATTTTTAAATAGTTTACTGCACAATTTACACATTAACAGATAGTTCAAAAGCACAATCGAGCGTTGCATGCAGTCCACTATATTAAGAGCAATTGTTTGTGTTCGCTAGATGATTGTGCAAATCTGCCAATAATTGCTTCTGCATCCAATTCATCTAACAATTCCTTTTCAATGGATAGCAACATGTATTATTCCAAATTCTCCTCAGACAGTGAATTTCTTAACCTTGTCTTTATGATCTTTAGCTTTGAAAATGTCCTCTCACATTGGACTTGAGTAACTGATAGTGTGCAGATGACTTTATAAATTTTACAGTTGTTGCAACTGGAATCCATATTCTCACCATCATTAAGCAATAGCTTTAATACATCAAAGTTTGAAGCAAAAGAAAACAATTCCAAAATTACTTGATCTTTGCTGATTTGTGGAAACAGCTTAATAATACCTTCCAATGCTTCATCTTCAAGGCCCTTCTCTGCAATAGTTTTAAACTTTGCTGGGTCCAAGCAGGACAAATCTTTATTCAACTGTTTGTGTTGTACACAGCGTGATTCTAGTGACTGGACAATGCGATCCATTATTAGGTTAAACACACTTACTCGAAAATCAGCTATAGAGAATCTGAGGAATTTCTTTCATCATCAATAAGCTCATCTGCCATTCTTTTCTTCTTCCTCTGCCTCTTAACTGGCAATGCTGTTTCCAATGCTTCAATTTCCAATGTTTGATTTTCATCCATATTCATCTGTGAAATCCTGTCATTACATTTATTTACAAATTCCAGAGCCTTGCTGTGAACGTTATCAAATGTTCTTATCTGTTCCTTCAACTTTGTTGTAGCTGAATCTACCAAACTCCATGCAGTAAACATATCTAAACCACTTGTCTGTAGATAACTTGATAACGGGGTTGTAGTTTCAAATATATACAAGTAAGTAAATGCTGTCAATATGGTTTCAAACTTTAGAAGACTTTGAAGTAAAACATTTGCTTCATGTTTTGTTTTTGCATCAAACTTTTCTGAATCTTGTATCATTGATAAGCATGTCAATAGATTTACGAAAGTACTGGCAGCGGCATCATCAAAACGTCCAAATATGGTTGTTACTGCATTGGATTTTCCTGACCATCTGATCTCACCAATTAGCTTTAATCGTTTCATTTTTGCTTGTCCTAGATGTTTTCCAACAACTTCTATCCATACAGCCATTCTCTTGTATGATGCTTTCACAAAAGTTGCTATATTCTGGAGCAAATTGAAAAAAGAAACTGCAGGCACACAACATTTTGTTGTTTCAGTTATCACCAAATTCAAGACATGGGCATAGCACCATATATGAACATGTTGATCAGCCACATCAGCAATTTTACTTTGTAAACCATTATACTGGCCATGGTAGCTTGCTGCACCATCTGTGCTATCAGATAAACATTTTTGGGGGTCAATTTTAAGATGCTGTAATGTTTCAATCAATAGATCAAAAAGTCCCTGTCCTATACCATCATTACTTGGCACAACTGAAAGTAGTCGCTCACAGGTAATACCTTTAAGCACATACCGAATAATAATGCTAACCTGATCGATGGATGAATGATCTTGTGTTGAATCAACCTGAATAGAATAATATTTTGCTTGAGAAACTTCATGACTAATTCTTTCTTGTATCATATTCTTCATAATTTTGATTAACATGTTTATAGTTGTTTTACTCAGGTATGTAACAAGTCCACCACGGCCTTTACTTTGAGCCTTTCCTTGTTGCTCTAATCGTTTGATTCTTTGTTTAGACTTGTTTTGCACTGCAGAAACGTGAGCTGCCATAATGGGGTCATATTTTGCCATCAACTGCACTGTAGCTAAAAAATTGCCATGATTCAGAACCTCATTATCTAGAGTGTAGGCCGATTCATTTCTGTGACCTCGAAAAGGAAGTACTTGCTTGCCTAACATCTTTATGATGTCTATAATCCTCATGACAATACTTCTCTGCTTCAATACTTCTTCTTTCCTTTTAATTAGTGATGCTGCAAAAAATGTATCTAAGGTGCCATCATTAACCACACTGATATATTGCTGAACATTTCTGACATATGTTGTTGTCGATTCATGTAAAGTCAAGCTCTGGCTAATACGCCTGTAGTCACTAAAGCCACGTACAAAGGGTGATGGATTACAAGTGTTGGGAAACTCAAAGGCTAAGCTGTATGAACAATATAAGCATCTATTTTCTTTGTTATATGTTAGCCATTTTCTTGGGACTGAGTCATTCATAATTTTCCTCTCATACAAACGAGCATCAAATGGCAGATCATCAAGTGGCTGAAGTGGATGTTCAGCAAAAAACTGTTTTAGCTTTGCTCGTGATGGATATTGGAAGATTCCAGTAATTGATCTTTCATTTTCTTGCGTAGGTTCATTTACAGGATGTGTTTCAGAAACCAAGTCATTTATGCTTGAAGGAATATCTGATTCCCTGTCACTAGTTGAAGCTATGTGTTCAGATGTTGCAACTACAGGCAGTACAGATACCGGAACAAGGAAGCCAGAAGAAATATTGGGCCTGGGTTGATTAGTAATGGATGCACTTGTATTTGTCTCTACATTCAAAGTAGCTCTTCTCTGTTCTTGTAACTCGCATGTCATTGCATCATCACCATGAGCATTGTTTCTTGCTTCTTGATTATTTGTTGCAGAACTGGATATTGATGTGGATTGTGCTTGTGGTATTATAAACTCTGTAATAGGCCTGCATCGCTTGGCTGATTCCTTCCTTTCTGCTTCTTTTTGTTCTTTGCGTTTTAGTGACCCAGATTTATGCTTTTTCTTTTCCATGCTGGTAGGGGTAATATTCCTGAAATAAAAACTTAATTAAAAATAGCCCACATTGGGAAAAATGAATATTGATGATTGCAAGAATAACTTGAAGGAACGCCAGATAAACACCTACTTGATAAAAAATATAAAATAACTTACTTACACTTCAATAGGCTACGTTCATTAGTCAATACTACTGTGGCCTATGCAGCTTCAGAAGAGGAGACAATCCACTGTCCAGTGTTCACACCAGCAAGCAACTGAGACAACTGTTGAAACTTAGAAGTTTGGTCCGACTATAGTAAGACATTAAGAATGGTCACACGACCAAAGTTAACATGTCCAGTTTGATACCAGTGTAGTGTTACAAGTCGCAACCCTTTGAGTTTACCGATCATGGCTTATAACTTCAATATCTTTGACCTCATGATTCACGGGCCAAAGGTACCACTTCTCCTTTTCGGTGACCTCACGACCCTATGTACTGCTTGATATCCTTTCAAGTTGCCAACCATCACAAATCACGAACTGTAACTTTATCTTTAAATTCACACACTCTTGCTGAAAATTTGGATTTCCAACCATGTCCGACCCGGGTGAATCAGCCCCCCTCCCCCTCCACTCCACTCCTTTTCACATCCGTTTAACACTGCTTCATTCCTTCATACAATGAGTGATTATTTGTTTGTTTCTTTATTGCATTTTTATTTGGTATTGCTCTTTTTAAAAACAATTATATTTTATTAAGTTAGAATACAAATCTCAGGAAAGAAGTTGGAGATTTATTTATCTAATTAATTATTTTTAAGGGCCCTTCAGAGATTCACGGGCCCCTTCTTGGCTCTCCGGGCCCCGGACCGATGTACCGGCTGAACCAAGACTATTGCTTGATATCCTTTGAAGTTGCCGACCATCTCAAATCACGAATTGTAACTTTATCTTTAAATTCACACACTCTTGCTGAAAACATGGAATTTCCTTAATTATGCCCGACCCGGGCCCCCCTATTCCACATCCTTCCACTACCTCCCCTGCTTTGTTCCTTTTCATGCACTGCTTATTTGTGTCCTGTTCCCTCGTTTTTCTTATTCCTTTTTATTACTAAAAGAGTTGTCTGTGTTTGTTTCTTTATTGCATTTACATTTGATATAGGGGGCCCACTTAATCAGGGGCCCACTTGCCATCGGGCAAGCTGACACCCTGGCCAGTCTGCCACTGGCTGTGCAGTTTTTTTAAGGGTTGGAATTTCCATCTTCCCGCCGGCAGAATCTTCCGATCCTGCCAAAGACTGCTCCCACCCCCGCTTTGCAGCAGGACAGGTGAGTCATGCAAAATGCCGGAGACATCGGCGGCACCAGAAGATTGTGCTGGGGACCAATGGGGAGCCACCTCCTTCGCTGGAAACCACGCTATCTGCAATGTATTTTGTGTTGTAACTGAGCACAAGACTGTGGATGTCTGCTGTGATTCCCACATGGAACGTTTCTAATTTAAATTGTTTTTTGTGGGGGGGGGGTTCACTCCAAATGGAAGAGCAAATTTAATCCACAAGAAATGTAAATCAATCCCCTAGTGCATGCATCTTGCTTCCTACCTGACCCTAACCTAAGCAGCAAATGGCTCATCCATTCAATCCATCATTTCTTCCTGTCCAAATATCCTCCACGTCATTATCTACCTTGTCCATGCTGGCTTTCCTCTACAAACTCAACCTTTTTACTGGTGCTTTCTGATTTTCCAAGCTCCATTCTAAGCACACCAACTCTGGCAATAATCTGCTTCCTGCATTATCTAGTTCAGGGTTTTTCAAAGTGAGGGTTAGATGTAAGTGGAGGACACTTTTTTTTTTGCAAATAATTTACAAAATATAAGCTTATCTCTGAGCATCCCAGATGCCAGGAACAGGCCGCTTTTCTCCCTTCCCACCCACCCTCAAAAACGATGTTTTCTTTTCTCTTTTAAGTCTTCACCTCGGGGAGAAGGTCTTATTGTTTTCAGTTCTCCTCCTCTATCCCATGCTGCTGCCCCAGCTCCTCCAATCACTCCAACAGGGGCTGGTTTAGCATAGTGGGCTAAATAGCTGGCTTGTAATGCAGCGCAGGTTCAATTCCTGTACCGGCCTCCCCGAACAAGCGCCAGAATGAGGCGACTAGGGGCTTTTCACAGTAACTTCATTGGTGCCTACTTGTGACAATAAGTTGTTATTATTATTATTATTATCTATGTTTGAATGATTGAACCTGTCTCTTGAGGAGCAGCAAGGCGGAGGGTTTTGATTGGAGCAGCAGCATGGGAGAGATGGAGTCTGATTGGAGGAGCATCTCCTCACCAATTCTCCCACGCTTGCTGCTCCTCCAATCAAACTCTGGTTCTGAGTAAGATTCCTGCAATTTTCAGCCCTGGACCATGGCGGTACCGTAATGTAAAGTCCTATTGTACAAGGGTGCAACCTTTCTTGAATTTTTGACAGTCTACTTGTGACATTTTGATGTCTAATTCACCACACTCTTCCCCCGCCCCTGTTTTTTCTGGTCTGTGACGCAGTAGCAGTGGCCTAGAAACAGATGAACCAGCTGTCAATCAACTGAAGCCATGATGTGGCTCAGTTCAATCAACTGAAGGACAGCAAATGAAATTTGGTGCAGATAAATGTGGAGTGCTACAAGTAGAAAGGATAAATAGTTTGGTGCATATACTCTGGACATGCTACAATAACTAAGGGTGAAGTTGAACAGACTAGTCATATTGGACCAAATGCTCAACATGTCCAACAATAATAAGACAGCAATTAAAGGCAAAATGTTGAAAACACAAAAAAAAAAGACAGCACGGTGGCGCAGTGGTTAGCACAGCTGCCTCAGCGCCTAGGACCCAGGTTCGATCCCGGCTCTGGGTCACTGTCCGTGTTGGGTTTGCACATTCTCCCTGTGTTTGCGTGGGTTTCGCCCCCTCAACCCAAAGATGTGCAGGCTAGGTGGATTGGCCATGCTAAATCGCCCCTTATTTGGAAAAAAAATGAATTGGGTACTCTAAATTTATTTTAGAAAAAGAAAACACAAAAAGTCAGGAAACAGATTTGATGTCTGAGTCATGAGGATGAATTGGGGGAAAAAACGTGGATTAAATTTAACAAAATGAGCAGTAGTAGATCGGCAGCCTCTTGGAATGTCAGAATGTCCTAATGTTATGATTCATCCCATAAGGTCTTTACATCTAACTACTGTGCGGGCAGCTGAGGCATTGATCTGTTCCTACATCCTTGTGCGAACCTCTTGCCCTGAAAGCAATGTTATCAAGTGAACAGTGGTGATTCTTTCATCCTTAACCAAGTGATACGAATGGGTAAAATGTTATTGCTGTTTGGTGGCCTGTTTTTGTATCCATGTTCTTGTCAAGTGTGTTTTACATAGAATTACATAGAATTTACAGTGCAGAAGGAGGCCATTCGGCCCATCGAGTCTGCACCGGCTGCTGGAAAGAGCACCCTACGCAAGGTTAACACCTATCCCCAGAACCCAGTAACCCCATCCAACACTAAGGGCAATTTTGGACACTAAGGGCAATTTATCATGGCCAATCCACCTAACCTGCACATCTTTGGACTGTGGGAGGAAACCGGAGCACCCGGAGGAAACCCACGCACACACGGGGAGGATGTGCAGACTCCGCACAGACAGTGACCCAAGCCGGAATCGAACCTGGGATCCTGGAGCTGTGAAGCGATTGTGCTATCCGCAATGCTACCGTGCTGCAATAGGTTTTATTTTGTCAAATACTTCTAGTTTAGGAACTTTCTGATAACTGGTGCATCTACCTTCCTGCAATATACAGTTGGTCAAACCGTGAGAACAATCGATGAGTTTTGTTTTATGACATCCCTATTTAAGACCACTTTAACAAACCACTTTAACTGTAACATTTTGGTGCTGTTGCTTTCTACTAAAGCCAAAGGTATAGTTAAGTACAGTCCAAATCGGAAATGAGCTTGCTCAAACAGTGGATTCAGCTGAGTACAGAATTTTGGCAGAAATAGCCTTGCTCTAGTTCACAGGCACTCTAGCGTCAATCGCCCTCTGCTATTTTCATACTTGAGTTAACTTGTTTGGCAATTTCATCTAATAATTCTGCGAAAAGAGATAGCTAACATCTAACTACGCAGTCGGTTTCACAATTTCAAAAGGAAATACACAATGATCTTGGTACGGACAACAAGTTACCCATATGTGTTGCTTTTTTTCTTGCTGAATGGTGAATGTTTGCAAATAAAGCTGAAAATGTTTGGTGGAATGTTGCAACATATGACTGAGAAATTGCACGTGTTAGAAGGCTGATTTTAGAATATTTCACAAAGACCAGTAAATATTATTTATGGGATCTATAAGTTATCTAGATTATTGGGTAGTTGTAGTAAATCATATGATCTATTTTTTTCTATAAATTGGAAACGGGAGGATTATTGTTCAAAGCATAATTGCTTGAAACATTTTTAAGGGTAATTGTCTACTCCAAAGGTCATGTTTAGACGATTTGCTAATTTATATATCAAATAAAAATAGAAAACATTGACAATGCACAGCAATTCCTTCAGTAACTATAAAGAAAAGAATAAGGTAACATTTAGGTTGGGATCCTTTGTCGGAACATGGGTTGTCTTCATGCTGCTAGACACATTTTGATGAGACCAGAATTTGAACACCCTACATGATTTGGATGGGATTCAGGAAAGTGTGACCAGTATAATTGCTAAATTATATTACGAAGAGGAACTTTTACCTGGATTTATTGTGTTTTTGTTGGATCTTTTGGGTGAAGGGTGTTAGATTTGCTGCCAGATATTTTTCTCAACAATAGTGATAAGCCAATGGATCACATCCTCAGAAAAAAAGTAACTGTTTTAGATAGGGCTGTCCATTCCTGTATGTATCCATTAAGTCAGTGGGCCTGCATAAGGGTCTCCAGACTCTATCCTTAGAACAGTAACATCATGTAAAGGCAGCTTTTGCATACCTACTGATAACACCCATAACTGAATCTCCTCTACTCTCAATCTCCTGAACAGCTCTCTTCAATCAGAAATTCGTGCAATGTCAAATCCTGGATATCTTTCAAAGTTCCACCAACTCGGGATTAGGATGATCAAAGCCATCAACCTAGGTCGAGTCTCTTCTAATTCATTCTGTTCCTCTTGTTGCAGCCCCCCACGTTCTGGATAAACCAGACTGTAACCATGTCGTCTGCAGTCTTTGAGAGGGTAGATCATGCTATCTTCCTCTGATGCCTCTCCTCTATCTTTTTTTTAATTACTTCATCAGAGTTACAAAGTCAGAGTGTGGACAAGGGCAAACCCCTAATCCAGCTCCTTGCCTGCTCCAAAAACCAATTCAAATTGAATCTAATTCATGGTCCCCACAAGAGAGACATACCAGATCCATGCATTACACTTGACCTCATGCTCATCTTAGCCAAAAGGCTGAGAAGCGATGACTCTCCACTATCATCCAACCTGCTGGAACTGCATCTGCCTGGTTCTAATCTGATCTATCTAATCATGGTCAGAATTTCCTGCAATCGCTGCAGTTTGTCAACCCCATAAATAACAAAACTATTATTCCCACCTCCACGACATTACACAATCTTCAATGTCTTCCACGCTCAACTATTTTAATGCACTCTTTAGCCTTTTGTTTTCTGCTCCCTAAATTTGAACTTGTCTAAATTGCTAAAAAAATTGTGTCCCACACTAAATTCCATTTGCCCATCATTCCTCCTATTGTCCTTGATCTAAACTGGCACTTTATCATTTGGTACACATATTTTTTGAATTAACGCAAGCATCCCTCAGTGGCTTTGCCCCACTTTTTATCTCCATTTCCATTCAGCCCCATAACCCCCCCTGAGTGAAACGTTTCTCTACTGCAATTTGTACATTCCACCTCCTGATTTCCCTTCCTGGCTTTGAATACATTTTCTTGATGCCCTTTGGGAAAGCATTTTGGGATGTTTCTTTGCCGCAAGGGTGGCAAATCACCTAAAAGGAGAAACTGATAATTGTAATTGAACATTACATTTACCTCGCTATCTATTAATCAGTTCTTGATCAGCCTTTTTTGTTATTGAGAGCTCTTGCACCTGAATGCTTTATTTGGCACTCTTGTTTCAATGGTAACACGTACTCCTGTCCTATGCTTCTATTTGTCTGCAGCTACAGACAGTTGTACCCATTTTAGCTGGGACATGGTAAATTATGCTGCACTAGGCAATGTTCTGGTATCTTGGTTGCCATTCTGGAGAAAAGGAATGGGCGCAGACATTATTCTGCTCCATCAGTTGAGTCTGGGTCAGTCAGTTCTAAGGTGAAAGGCTGCTGTGAATGACTAATTATAGTATCATTTATTTCATATAGAGTAAGCCCTTCTTGAATAAAATTTTCAATGCTTTTGATCTGTAATTCTTTAGCAATAGTTTAGAACATCGGGTAATGTGTCCTACAGGCTTGTGGTTTTGCTTGAGAAAAATGCTTCCAAGCGATCTCCTATTTTCTCCCATCTGTTCCTGCATTATCTTGTTTCTGTGCCCCATCACCCGACTCCGCTTTGTTATGGGTATGGACCACAACCTCAATTGTCCAACTGTTTGCATTTTGTAAAACTGAGAAAATGTCACTGCACCACAGGAGTGACAACACTGACCAGTAGACTGCTTTTTATATTAACACAAACTTTAGTTTGAACACAGAATTAAGCACATTAGCAATAAAGAAATAATTTTTAAGTTAACAGTTACAACACATTAAACTTGCTTCCTGAAACTTGCTTTAACGTTCCAATTAAGCGACCCATATATTTCAAATACCACTTGTGTATAAAGTTTTTAAAAAACAGGTTTTACTTGTCTTGGTGCCGAGTCCTTGGAGAGAGAAACCGTTTTTTAAGGACCAAACTGAAAACCTGCTCAGCTTGGAGCCCTGGAAACAACTTATTTGTCCAGACAGACCTGGCCCTCCTATTAGTTACAGCAGCTGCACTCAAAGCACACAGCATTTTTTTGTCCCTTGATGTGCCTTGATTCATTTAGCCTGGCTCAAACTGTTACAGCATTACATTAGCTCTCTATCTACAGACAGGGTAAAAATGCCATTTAATATTTATTAGTAAAGCGCTTCCCCTGCAGCGTCCTGATTATCTTACTTTAATCATAGCTTCAGAGGGGCTGGTTTAGCTCACGCGGCTAAATCGCTGGCTTTTAAAGCAGTCCAAGCAGGCCAGCAGCACGGTTCGATTCCCGTACCAGCCTCCCCAGACAGGCACCGGAATGTGGCGACTAGGGGCTTTACACAGTAACTTCATTGAAGCCTACTCGTGACAAGCGATTTTCATTTCATTTCATACTGTCTATAAGCACTTTAACCTAGGTTTTAATAATGTTACTGCAAAAATGACAATTTCTTACATTTGTCGCAACTTTGTGGTGTTGATTCAGCCTGCAAACGTGTTCAGTAGGTACTATGTAATGAATGTAGGAATTTCAGATGCATATATTTGGTACAGTTAGGGTAGTGTGTGTGACTGCTGCAATCATGTTTTAAAAGAAATCCTACTTTGAAAGACAAGTATATTTTGGGAGTCAGGGGTGCAAATAAAGCATCGTAAAAAAACTTGGGCTAATGGAATTTTGTTTGGATTAAGGAGATTCCCTGTGGTGTTTGTTAGATTTTGGCTTGGTAAAATGATACCTTAGCTTCACCCAGTAATGGTATCAGGCATTTTGCAGGAAAAACAGGGTTTGGTTGTGAGCTGAATGAAGCTGTGATTAGGAGATGCTCAGTTTGCCCTCAGTGCAGTTTAGTTCAATGAGATTAATAGTCCTTAAAGCAGTGCAGGTTTGTCTGAGAACAAGGGGGAGCTGAAACAGCATCTGAAGAAATACAGCCATTTTTAGATGGTTCTAACAGGAGTCTGAGCTTTCCTTTAAAGTGGTGTCAAAAAATCTTCTCAAAGAACATTTCTGTTCCTGAATGACACAGTTTTAACAGTGGATTGAGACCTGAGATTTTATTTGCTGTTTGAATGGGTAGTAGTTAAGGGTTATTGTACTCACAATTACCCCTTAAACAACGTTGAGTTGTTTAAGGAGTAATTGTAAGTTATGTTCTGGTCTGATATTAAAGATATTCTAATACTGTGTTAATAATAAAGTTGATCATCTGGTCTGATATTAAAGATATTCTAATACTGTGTTAATAATAAAGTTGATCATCTGGTCTGATATTAAAGATATTCTAATACTATTAATAATAAAGTTGATCTTAGTATACAATGTCCCTATTTCTTTGTGAAAGTACCCATGGAGCAGAGTATACTGTCCATAAAATCTTACAAAATTAAAATAAACTATCTGGATTCCTGTTCACTATTCCATCCACTGTTGGGGTCTGGTTTGGTATCGTAATGACCAGTAGCCCATTTGTACCTGGGCCACTCCGCTAAATAAACCAATTATTGTGGATGCTCGAATCTGAAGTGAAAGAGAAAGTGCTGGAAAATCTCAGCAGGTCTGCTGTCATCTGTCAAAGTTTTGGTAAAGAGTCATTGGACTCGAAACGTTAGCTCTTTTCTCTCCCTACAGATGCTGCCAGACCTGCTGAAATTTTCCAGCATTTTCTCTTTCGTGACCACTCCAGCAGTGTCAGCAGGCTATAATAATAATAATCATTTTGGAACAATTCAACCAATCTTCGTTCTTTTAATCACCCTATGCCCATGTAGATACTTTACATGCAAAAGACGTTACAAAATAATCATCCAAGAGCAGAATCCTGATATTTGCTGCTGTATTTCCCCTATCTCCAGGCCAGACTCTATTTCTAGTGCCCCTATTGCCACATTGGCTTATATATGTGCATTGAGCAGGAATTGGAACCTGATCCTGCTTCAGAAATATAGTGAACATTCAAAGGCCTGGCTATGAGTCTGTAACTGTATTTTTAACTTGGGGTGGGGGTGTAGGGGGGAATATATAGTATAGTCTCTAACTTGTCTGTTAGACTGTACTCGTTGGAATTTAGAAGGATGAGGGGGGATCTTATAGAAACATATAAAATTATGAAGGGAATAGATAGGATAGATGCGGGCAGGTTGTTTCCACTGGCTGGTGAAAGCAGAACTAGGGGACACAGCCTCAAAATAAGGGGAAGTAGATTTAGGACTGAGTTTAGGAGGAACTTCTTCACCCAAAGGGTTGTGAATCTATGGAATTCCTTGCCCAGTGAAGCAGTTGATGCTCCTTCATTAAATGTTTTTAAGATATAGATAGTTTTTTGAGGATTAAAGGGATTAAGAGTTATGGTGTTCGGGCCGGAAAGTGGAGCTGAGTCCACAAAAGATCAGCCATGATCTCATTGAATGGCGGAGCAGGCTCGAGGGGCCAGATGGCCTACTCCTGCTCCTAGTTCTTATTTTGTCAAACTTGCCATAATTCCATGGCAATAATTTAACTCCGCAAAAGATAAAGTGCACATCAACCTACCACATATTAAATTATGGCACAGAAGTGCTTTTTTTTTTGCATGATTTCCAGTTGGTAAAGTGGTTTGCTTGGTGGCTCCCGAGTCGGTTTCTCTTACAATTTTGGGTTATGAGCTGACTACTTTAGATTCCTTTTTACAGCAGTAACAGTGGTGAAAATATTGTGAACTCCAGATATTTTTAATTTGCTTACTGCAAAGATTACACCAAAAGTGCTGAAACTAGCACTTTGAGCTTTCTGTGACAACTAAACATGACACTTTCAAGCCCAATTTGAACAGTTATTCAGCTGGTTAAGGACAGCCTCTGTTTCTCTCCCTTCTCCTGCCGGTATCATGGCGCAATTGGAATCTTGAGATATTCCTGGCACAATTGTTTTTGTTTTCTATCTAATTATCTATTAATTTTTTAAAAATGGATTTTTACCTATGCTGATGCAGCAGGGAGGGATCTGAATATCCGGTCAATTCATTCATAATGCGGCAGTGTGGTTGGCACTACTGCCTCACAGCACCAGAGGCCTGGGTTTGATTCCGGCCTTGGGTGACTGACTAGGTGCAGTTTGCATGTTCTCCCCGGGCACTCCGGTTTCCTCCCATAGGTCCAAAGATGTGCAGGTTAGATGGATTGGTCATGATCAATGTGCAGGGTTGTGGGGCTGGGGCAGGGGAGTGGGCCTGGCTGGGGTGTTCTTCCCGATGGTCAGGGTAGACTCGATGGGCCAAACGTCATCCTCCTGCACTGTAGGGATTCCATACAACTCCTTGTGATAAGCAATGTAAATTTCAGGCCAAATTATCTACACCGGTGTAAGAATTCTAGGTGATATTTCTAATGCGCCTGGTGGTGTGGGTGCACAGTTGAGGGTTTGGGTTTGTTGAGTTATTACCATGTTATGTACACATTTGATCTCTGAACCAAAGCTTCGCTTGGGAGCATCAAAAATGATTGCATTCAACAATTTTTTTTTCCAGAAACATGGGCTGTGCAAAATCAAAGGAGTCTTCTGACCAGCAAGGAAAGAGCTTAAATGATCCCGTACGTAAATCTAACACTGCTCTTTATGTGAAAGATCCCACATCCAACTCCCATTCAGTAAGTAAAAATCAAGTTTTAAAGAAATTCTTCCAACTACTTCCAACTAGGAAAGTTAGCTTGTACAGCATGCTTTCAGAGGATATTGTTTTAATAGTTGACAAACAGTAGTATCCTAGAAATAGTCAAGCCGGTGTGGGCAGTCTTTACAATGTGGGTGCAAAACAGATTGATTTTTTTTTTTTTTAAACTAGTTAACGAGCATGTTTTACTTTTAGCCATTGAGGAGTTTGTCAAATGTACTATTGAGACCCAAAGTCCCAGTTTTAATTCTTAGAATGGTTGTGATTTCGGCCATAGTAGCAGATAATAGTGGAATTTATCTCTGTACCTGCGGACTGTGGAGGAGAAAGGAGTCTTCCCTACTTCTGATTATGGACCAGTGACTCCAGATGGAAAATTAACATGCGGTGGTTAGTTAAAACCAGAACAGGATGGGATGTCCTTCACAACAACAACCAGCATTTCTATAGCATCCTTAATGTAGACGAATGTTTGAAATGTTTCGGAGCCACAAGGTAAAGAAAATGGGCACACAAATCCAAGAAGGCAATGTTAGCATGGGTGACCAAGAGGGAGAGCAGAGAGGACTGTCCAGAGCAATTGAAGGCATGGTCACCATTGGTAGAGTGGGAGGTAGACGTACAAGAGTTGAGTTAGAGGTGCAGAGAGTATTTCCCTGATTGCAAAGATATAAAATGTTGAAACTATGGAGGGATTTAAATGCAAAGACAAATTTGCTGTATTAGGAGCCAATGCAAGTCAGTGAAGATGATCTGCCACTGAATCTCTCATCCATGCCTTCCTTAACTCTGGACTTGACTATTTCAATGCCCTCATGTTTAACCTCCTACAAACCCTGCTGCCCTTATCTAAACTTCCACTATGTCCTACTCACTCCATCCCTGAGCTCACTATCTACATTGCCTCCCTGTTAAGCAATGCCTTGAATTAAAAATTTGTCCATTTTAAATCTCTCCCATGACTTGCCAGACCGCTCGCCCAGATCTCTGTAGTCCACCAATTCTGGCCCCTTGCATATTCATGATTTTGATCACACCACCATTTCGGCTCTAATATTCCCTCCTTAAACTTCACTGTTCTCCTTTAAAATAATCCCTAAACCCATCGCATCGCCCAAGCTTTTGGCCATCTGATCTAATATCTACTTGTGGCTCATTATCAAATAATATTCCATAAAGCTTCTGTAAGATGCCGTTGGATGTTGTGCAAGTTAAAGGCGCTATATAAATGCAGGTTCCTGATGATGGCCAAGTGGGACTTTGTGTAGAATGTTATTATTGTACTGGCTAACAAATTGAACGTTTGCACCGTTTACAAGAATGAGATGCATTCTGTTTTATATCTCCTCTCTTGTTACAGTTAAACATTGTCTGATTGACCTAGCAAGCTCACCACCACCTCTTTCCCAAATATTTCAAAAGGTTTTGTAATTTGCAATATTTAACTGTTAATCCTGTACTATGTATGCTGTCCATTTCTTCATTGCTCATTAATGATTCAATTTCTCCTTTTTTTGTTGTGGATGCTTTGCACATTGCTATACAGGAAACGTAATGTGGGTTAGATTAAGCTGTGTGTGTTTCAGCCATTCTGAGCCTTGTGTTGCCAGATGGTAGTGGGTGGGGAGTGGCGGGGGGAAGAGAGAGAGAAGGCTTTGGGCCCTTTCCATATTGAAAGTATGGGCCTAACATCTGCTTCTGATCCATTAATGTTTTCACAAACGCAGTTTGTGTCAACACTGGCTCTCCTGGAATAACCAACCTTAAATATGGTGTCTAAGATGCCACAATTCCTGCTGCTCCTTGGCTCAAATTGCCTGACATTTAACCTCCAGACTGTTGATTTTTCTCTCTCTACTTCCCAACCCAACAGCAATTCTACAGCTCCCAATTTACTTACCCAATGGCACAGACTCCCCTCCCACTACAGTCGTCTTTGTTATCATGAGAACCAATGGCCTTTACTCATAAGGAACACATAGGAGTAGGTCATTTGGCCCCTCTCGCCTTCTCGGCCATTCAACAAGATCATGGCTAATCTGATTGTGGCCTTCCCTCCACTTTTCCTGCTTGCGCCCCTTAATCCTTGGCCCACTTGTCAATCAAAAATCCGGCTTATTCAGCCTTTAATATATATGCAATGATCGAGCCACCATTGCTTGATTCCCCTCATTCCTGATTCCCTTCCCCCTCCCCTCATTCCTGATTCCCTTCCCCCTCCCCTCATTCCTGATTTCCCTCACAAGAGGAATCATCCTCTCAGCATCTACCCTGTCAAACCCCAATGCTTCTTGGGCTGCACTCTGGGAGAGCCCACTAAAGGTGGGCATGACTGAAGTTAACTCTGTCATATTCTTATTTTTCAATACTTTTTTATTTATTTTGATCAGTGTTTTGTCATTAATTCCTCTCAGCTATTCCATGTCTATTTTTATTCCTATGTTTGGACTCTGACTTTTCCTCTTGTCCCTTTTTCCTGATGTTACAAATCTATCTAGGTCCTCTACCTGCCAACCCCTTTATTAGTTTTTAAAAGTAATTTCCACAAATCTATACATCTTTTCATTGGCAATTTGGTCCTGGTCTCATTTAGGTACTAAGAGCGGAATTCTCCGCAACGGCCGACGCCGTCGTGAAACCCGGAATGTTTCACGATGGCGTCGGAGACCGCTCCTCGACCCCTAGTTTACCCCCCACCTCCCCCTGGGGGGGGGGGGCTAGGAGCGGCATTGAGGGGAACTCGGCCGCCGGGAATGACGCAGCCGGCGGCGCCTAATGACGTCAGCTGCGCATGCGCAGGTTGGCCGGCTCCAACCCGCACGTGCGCGGTTGCCATCTTCCCCTCCGCTGCCCCGCAAGACGTGGCGGCTTGATCTTGCAGGGCGGCGGAGGGGAAAGAGTGCGTCTCTTGGAGACGCCGGCCTGACGATCGGTGGGCACCGATCACGGGCCAGTCCACTCCCGAGCACGGCCGTGGTGCTCAATCCCCTCTCCGCCCCCCCACAAGCCCCAAACTCACCTTTGGCGCGCTGTTCACGCCGGCAGCGACCAGGTGTGGTTGCCGCCAGCGTGAACAGGTCGGGGACGGCAGGCCGCTCGGCCCATCCGTGAAAAACGGCGACCCGCGATTCTTCTTTTGCGACACGACATTTTGGGGGGGGGGGGTGGGAGAATCACGGGTGGTGCCAGAGCGGCCCTCCCGCGATTCTCCCACCCGGCCTGGGGAGCAGAGAATCATGCCCTAAGTATTCCAGCACTAGAGCTTTTTCCTGATCTAGAACAGTATCAATATACCATGAACTGGGATCCATCCTTACAAAACACTCTCTCAGCCAAGCATTCACTTTTGTAAGCTCTTTGCCAATCAAGTGTGGCTCTGGCAGTAATCCAGTGATGCCCGCTTTGAGGTGCAGCTTTTAATATGGTGTGTTTTATCTCTGAAATAAATCTGCGGCAAAGCTGCAAGCTAGAGATGCATTTTGTTTTTGCTTTTAGTTCAGTGTTTCCACCCAACCATTAAGTTGTCTTTCGGATAGTTCCTCATTTATGTTGAGGTGGATTTTTTTGACATCGAAGGATACTGTTAAGTGGTTAACAGGAGAGTGACTAAGGTATTACTAATTTCTCAAACCAGATGGGGCCCCTTGAAACTGACATTAGTTGGAGAAGTCTGAAGTGGTTTGGTTTATGTTGTATATTTACTTGCTGCTTCCCAGCAATGACACGTCACAGCTCAGTACCTCCTCATCTTAAACCTCTGGCATAGTATGCTGGGGCCCCAATATGATGCAATACAAAGTTAATTCCTTAATCATTATTTAAGTAATAAGTTCCCGTACCAGCCTCCCCGGACAGGCGCCGGAATGTGGCGACTAGGGGCTTTTCACAGTAACTTCATTGAAGCCTACTCGTGACAATAAGCGATTTTCATTTTTTCATTTTCAAGTCTAGTGATGTATCTGCCTAACAGTCAGTCATGAAAACGCTGGAGAAATGAGACCACATTTCCTTTTGAGTCCAAATACAATTTCCAGCCAGTGTTCACTCTTTGCAGGGCAATTGAAATGACGGATTAACTTTACAGATGAATCTGTCTGTTTATAATGGAAATCCATTGAAAAGGCATTAATATTTTTTCTAAAGTAAAGCACTCCTCTCCTTGTCGGAAGTTGCAGTCTTTAGCATAGTTCAGGTTCTGTTGCCTTTTCCAGTATCTCAGCCAACTGGACAATCATTATACGTGAACATAGACTGTCAGGAGGAGAAATTGAATCCATTTTGTTGGCATAAAACAGGAGCAAACCAACTAATTTGTTCAAGGTGATGCCCTGTGGTTGGTTGAAATGCATCCAACTACAAGGGGTGATAACCTAGCAGCTACCTGAAACAGCCCTTTTATATCCGATGCCCATTTCAGCGAGCTTTTCAGAACTAAGTAGAACGTGCACCAGGCATTCTCCCCACTGCTTTTCAAGATCCTGCTGTAATCTGGATAGAATGACAGGCAGTAGATAACAAAAAGCTTGAATTGTTCAGTGTCGACTTATCTTAATGTGGAGCCGGGAACCGAGGAGTTCCATTAATATTTAGAGAGGGTAAACAAACGGAGCGTTTTTTTTGGTTACAGATAACTTATTATAATTTCAAAATACATGCAGTAAAATGGAGTCCTTTTTCAAAAGGTGGAACCATTAGAATCCTGATAATTGAATGTAACATGATTTAAAATGAGCTCATAATGGCAAATCCGGAAACTACAGTAAGATCAATAATGAAAGTTAATCTCTTTGCCTATGGGCCATAGTTTCCAGTTGTTTGTCTGACCAATTACTTTCACAAGTGAATGGCGTGTTACAGTTCACTCGGGACCCAGTCTGCAGTGGTAATATGAACGTTTACGTGCCTGGTCTAGTCTGGAGCTGTGGATAGTGATGGTTGAGACTCCGATGTTTCATCCATCACGCACACTGATCAGGAATCTCCCCTGCTCTTGCCACTTGCTATTGGTGTGTTTTGGAAGGATTCACAGGTTAATACTCGACCCGTTTGGCTGCATTTTTAATGTGCCTTCCTTCGCCACGAGATCCTGGGGTGGGTCTCTAACTCCCAGGACAGGGACCCGCCCTCTGCGCCAAAAGGTCGTCTCTGAAATGGATAGCAAAATATAATTTGAGTCTGACTAAGGTTTTTAAAAAGTCGCTTGTTTATTTTTTTGTCAGGAGATGGAATGCTGAAGTAACAGGTTTGTGCAAAAAGGCTGATTGAGTGATCATAAATGCATATGTGATGCAGTACTTTTTGTTAGAACTAAGCTATTTTCAGCATTCCACTTTCGAGTCACAGTTTCCTATTTCTGTATAATTAGTTCTTAACGGACACTGTGGTGCAATTAAAAGCCCGCAGTTGAAAAATTTATCATGATGGAAGGGAAAATATTTCTATGCATTCAGTCAGATCCATGGGAGTAGATTCATAGACATTTGCAACACAGGAGTCCATTCGGCCCATTGTGTCCACGCCAGTCAACAAAAATCTGACTACACAAATCCCTTTTTCCATAGCCCTGGAGGTTATGGTGGCGCAAATTAATATCTAAATTTGCCATTTTATTGTGGGAATGATGTTATTAGTTTCCAGTATTTCCCCATATACTGCTTTGGGTGGGTTACATCTAAAAAGAAAAAAAAAATTAAATTCTTCTAGTATTATCACAGGATCCATAATTCTATTTGGATTTGAATATTCATACTTTGACCCTTAATTTCTTTAGAACACGAATAATGTTCCTTCTCTGCCATCACCGACATCAGGAGGTATGTATGAAAACCTAATCCTTGGCCATGCCTGTTACAAATTGGATTCAGCTGTTAATATTTTTGCTCGCTAACCTTTTCAAGCTTGAGTAATAACATGGTGTGCCGAGTGTTGAGCGCTGGGAATTTCTGGCTCCATCGTGGTGAGAGTTGGGCGGGGCCAAGCCAAGTCCGTTGACATTTGATGGGACCAGCCGATCCCGGCGGTGGGTGGGTCCAGCAAATCCCGTCCAATGTGCGATTCCTAAAGTGTTTGTATTTGTTCAGTTGCATTCGAAATCTAAAAATGCATCAATGTAGGGCATAATGGTTAGCATTGCTGTCTCAGGACGCCGAGGTTCCAGGTTCAATCCTGGCTCTGGGTCACTATCCGTGTGGAGTTTACGCATTCTCCCTGTGTTTTCATGGGTTTCGCCCCCACAACCCAAAAATGTGCAGGGTAGGTGGATTGGCCAAACTAAATTGCCCCTTAATTGCAAAAATGAATTGGGTACTCTAAATTATTTTTTTTTAAATGCATCAATATGGGGATTAAATTGTGGTGATATGTGAACGGGTCAAGGTTGTTGAATGTTTTACTTAAACTGACCCTCAAATGACCCTTTGATTTTACACCACGCATACTTTTTCATAATTGGGGTTTTCAAAATTGGGGTTTAAGTGTCTGATGTTTAATAGGTGCAAGTACATGCAATGATGTATTTTATAATTTTCTGAACATATTTCGACATGCTCAATGTTCTAAATGTCAAAAGATAATTGTGATTCCATACTAGAATGATTTCTTTTTTTTAAATTACCTATCTCCGGTCAACTTCTGGGACAGAACCTCAATGGTCTTTTAATATGCTGCTCTATGGCTTTATATTGTTAAAATTTTTAAAATACTCTTTTTCCTACACTCCCCCCACCACCATGCCTCATTTCCTGGGAGGGTCACGTAAGTTTGTCTCGGGCCTCTTTAGTTGTCTGCTAGCTGTATTTTGATTTGAAATTCCCGAATGCTTTGCCCATCAAATTTCACATCATTCCTACTGGAAAATCAGCTGGTGTCAAAATTTGACTGTGGGTCTGAAGAGATTTGAAAGTCAACTGATGGCAGCCATAAATATTTAAACCTCTTTTTGGAGAACGAATACACTGCACCATTTCATTCGTACAGTTGCTCGCAAGTGAATAGCAAATGTGTTGGCAGATTTGGGGCGGAACCTCGTTATCTTGTAAATTTTCTTTTGGCCTAGAAATTCCCCTTGCAAGCACTAGAAACTCATCCCTGCCGCAATCTGGAGGGAAACCTGTGATATTGTGCTTGGTCAGAGAAAAACTCTGCAACACCGGTCACTGGAGCCCCACCCCCTCCCCCGGTCAGAATTTCAGATAGTGTCTCTCTCTCTCTCTCTCTCTCTCTCTCTCTCTCTCTCTCAATACTGTCTGAAGCAGAAGCTAATTTTAGCTAATATGAAATCCATACTCTTGCGTGTAATATAATTGTT
Organism: Scyliorhinus canicula; assembly: GCF_902713615.1. Taxonomy (NCBI): domain Eukaryota; kingdom Metazoa; phylum Chordata; class Chondrichthyes; order Carcharhiniformes; family Scyliorhinidae; genus Scyliorhinus; species Scyliorhinus canicula. The sequence goes on from NC_052152.1 coordinate 178,754,175, forward strand.
CTAATTGACTGAACACTTTTCTGTTGCCAGGACATGATGATGTGGTGGCGGTTGCACTTTATGACTATGAAGGCATTCATGATGGAGACCTGAGTTTTAAGAAAGGAGAAAAAGTAAAGGTGCTCTCAGAGTAAGGAAGAGTTCACTAATCCATTATTTGCTACCATCTAATTGAATGGTACGGTAGGAGGTGCCTGCATTCAAACATCCATGCGCTTTCAACGATAAATAATTATTTTTGATTGAAATGGAATTTAGAGAACTAGAAATTAAAATTAAAATCGCTTATTGTAGGTTTCAAATGAAGTTGCTGTGAAAAGCCCCTAGTCGCCACATTCCGGCGCCTGTTCGGGGAGGCTGGTACAGGAATTGAACCGTGCTGCTGGCCTGCCTTGGTCTGCTTTAAAAGCCAGCGATTTAGCCTGTGCTAAACCAGCCCCAATTTCCATTGATCTTGGAAATGTTAAATTATACAGAACTAAAGGACTACTTATGGTATGAGTTTCATGTCCAAATCTCCTGAACTTTAATTGTATAATATTGTTCTGTACAATGATGTAATTAATGCTTCGCGCTATATTAACATACTTTAGCTGTCTGGAAGCCAGTGAATAGCTGGTATATCAACATAGAACATAGAACAGTACAGCACAGAACAGGCCCTTCGGCCCTCGATGTTGTGCCGAGCCATGATCACCCTACTCAAACCCACGTATCCACCCTATACCCGTAACCCAACAACCCCCCCCCCCCCCTTAACCTTACTTTTTTTTAGGACACTACGGGCAATTTAGCATGGCCAATCCACCTAACCCGCACATCTTTGGACTGTGGGAGGAAACCGGAGCACCCGGAGGAAACCCACGCACACACGGGGAGGACGTGCAGACTCCGCACAGACAGTGACCCAGCCGGGAATGGAACCTGGGACCCTGGAGCTGTGAAGCATTTATGCTAACCACCATGCTACTGTGCTGCCCCAGTTCAGTAAAAATTCTATACACAGTGATGCCAATGCCGAATTCACACAATTGATTTTATAGAACATTTTCAAAGCATTGAAAGTTCTCTAAAGGCCAAGCTTGTCGAAATAAAAATCCAATTTAAAAATGTAAAGCAACAATTTCCTTGTCAGGGGAAGCAGATAGGAGGGGAAAGTTAATTTATGTTAAGGAAACTCTCAGGACAACATGCCTGTCAATGGATGGTCGAAACAAAGTAAAATCTCTGAGACAAACTCAGTAATTTGATATATGAAGACAGACTGGAGCATTGTATGACTTCTTAATTGGAACTGGGGAAGTAGAGCGATCAGTGTGTTCTTCTATCCATCTCCAGATAATGTACAAAGTACATGGGGGGGATAGTGGCAATCTTTTAATAAATGCATATGAACCATTTTTATTAAATTTTTGCTTGATGTAACAGCAGACTGGAAATGCATAAAATGGGCAAAGGGGCAGCACAGTGGTTAGCGTTGCTGCCTCACAGCGCTAGAGACCTGGGTTCCATTCCGACCTCTGGTGGCTATGTGGAGTTTGCTTGTTCCCCCGGGATGCGTGGCTTTCCACCGGGTGCTCCGGTTTCCTCCCACAGTCGCAGGTTCGGTGGATTGGCCATGCTAAATTGCGTCTAGGTGGGATTATGGGGATAGCGTGGGGGATCGGGCCTAGGTGGGGTGCTCTTTCAGAGGGTCGCTGCAGATTCGATGGGACAAATATCGGAATTCTGTAATTTGTATATTATTAAATGGCCTATATGCCACATGACCCCTCCCCATCACTGAATGTTCAAACCTCATCAATGTGATGGTTCACAACAGCTTTATGAAGGAAGGAAACAGTACAGCAAACACTGTAGGATTTCTATGATAATAGAATTGGTTCTTTTTTGTTATTTCAGGCAAGGTGAATGGTGGCTGGGAAGATCTTTGCAATCTGATCAGGAAGGTTACATTCCAAGTAACTATTTTGCCAAAGATAACTCATTGGAAATGGAGGAGTGAGTACCTGTGGATGTTTGCATTTGCAGTTTAAAGTATTTATAGATACAATAGAACCTGCTTTTATTGGCTGTTGGTACCGACAAAGGCTTTTGCTGCCATTACACAAATGATATTTCATCCAATGTAGTATGGTTGAAGGATGGGAAAACATTATTTTTTACGTGTGTGCTGTTGTACTTCCATCCTCTGCATCAGATATCACTACATTAGTGCAGGGCTCTCTTATTCTGTGGGGGGGGAAATAGCCCAATAGTGGTATAATGTACCCAACTTAATTGCATGTAGTTTCATCAATGCTGCCCAAATGTTATAGTGACTTTACAGACATCCTGTACTGCCACTCATGAGAATTTAAACTTGGTGCTTTACTGAAGAATCTTATGTTGCTGAGGAGCAATATAGTACAAAAGTTATGCCAATTGAGTGCTCTTGCCTTTGCATCAGAAGTCCACTTCAGGAAAGAATCAATCTAGATTGCCAGGCACTGATGACATGCTGTGATAGGAGTACCATCCTTCAGATGAGGATTTGAAAAGGCCTCCTCTATCAGCTCTGCTGGGTTTAAATATCTTCAGCACTATATTGCAGAGTAGAAGGAAACTTTCCTAACGTAATAATAAACAAAATGCTGGAAAAACTCAAAACGGGTCTGGCAGCCTCTCTTCCAATAAAGAGCCATATTGGACTCTAAACATTAACTGCTTCTCACCCCATAGATGTTGCCAGGACCTGCTGGGGTTTTTGCAGGAGTTCTTGTTTTTATTTCCGATCACCAAAATCCACAATATTTTGCTTTCATTAAGCTTTCCTAATACCCTCACCATCATTCCTCGATCAACTCCAGTATTGGTGTTTTTATCTCTTCTTGCTATTTGTGAGACCGTGTTGTAAATGAGTTAGCTGACGTGACCGCACACATCACATTCAATTAATTACTTTTTGTCAAGTACTTTGGGGTATACTGAAATGCAAGAAAGTGCAATATAAATGCAAGTTTGTAACTAAGACTATTCTTGTGTATTCAATTTGAGGTGGTTCTTCAAAGGTGTCAGTAGAAAGGATGCAGAGAGATACCTCCTAGCATCAGGAAATAAAGTTGGCTCATTTATGATACGAGACAGTGAAACGAACATAGGTGAGAATTTTTTTAATGTAGTTAACAGTGATAAGTAAACTCACGGGCATTTTAACTGTGCTATAAATGGAGGTTGTTACATCCTGAAAGGAAGAGGTCTTATTCTTAATTTTCTTTTGTTTTACATGAACATTGAATATCAATGTAAACTCAAAACATTTGACATTATGCATTGTCTGTTCTATGCTTAATTTGGAAGGCATTTGCTTACAGGAAAAAAAAGTAGAATTTTTTTTTTAATGTTCAGATGAATTAAATATAGCAACTTAAAAATGTGTTTTGAACTATCATGGTAATATGTTTTTGTATTGCTGAAATCTTCCCCTTTTGTAATTTAGGTAGTTATTCTCTGTCTGTTCGAGATCATGATCCTACATTAGGTGATGCAGTGAAGCATTATAAAATACGTACCTTGGACAATGGTGGCTTTTATATCTCTCCTCGCATAACATTCCCCTCTTTAAACAACCTGGTCAGCCATTACAAGAGTGAGTATTGTTGCATTTTGGAACAGCCTTGCCGCACCCTATTGCCTAATTTTGTGGCGTAATTGTGTGGAGTTATTTATTTTAAATTACTTTAGATTTATTACATAGAGGCATTAACTAAATTAAATGGTTTAATGTCACTGCCCAAATGGTGAAGTAAAGAATTTCAGACTGGGACATTAAGTATTGTTGCACAGTTTTTGTAAGTGCAATTTCAAAGCATGTGAATTACAAATTATTAACCAAAATGAAGGCAAGACTCATCAAAATGTTTTTATAGTGATTTTACAGACATCCTGTACTGCCACTCATGAGAATTTAAACTTGATGCTTTACCGAAGAATCTTATGTTGCTGAGGAGCAATATAGTCCATGGGCATGACCTACTGTCTTTTACTTTTTAAAAACACCATGGAAGTGTTTTTACACATGAGTGTTCTGCATCCGAACAATTCATTTTACATTTAACTTGCAGAATAAGTTGAATTGCATATTTTGGCCTTCTACTAAAGAGAATCAAAAAGTAACCAAACTTGCTTTGCAGTGGCGTTTGAGCATATACTTGACAGACTAGAAGTGACATTTAATCTACGGTTATCGCCCCTCAAAACCTATTGCAGTATCACTGCTAAAATGTCGGAAAGGCAATTGCCCAGTTGATGCTGGTGACTGCTAGCTCCTATGATGCTATCAAGAATTATTGTCCAGACTTTGCATCATTTCTCCCACTTAATACTTGACCCTGATTATCTGATGCTTTTTTTAATTGATTTTTGTTTTAAACATAGGGAAGTTCAAAGGTTTTGATCTGCAACTTGACCAATGACGCAAGCATTCATTTCAAGAATGCCAACAAATTGTACCTTGTGGCCATTTTGTCGTAGCAGCAAAGTAATGTACTGTGCCTTGTGTGGTGATATGCTCATATTCCCATTAAACCGCATGTCCTGCACCTTCTGGAAGGCACACTGGAAGAAAGTGGCTAGTTACTATTGTTCATTGCATACTACATCAAATATATAAGTGTGGTACAATCCAAGCAGCGTAATAGGCTATTATCATGCTTTGTAGTGGAGGAATTTAGGAAACCTGGTGCAAAAAAGTAACACCTATTTAATGGGCGAAATTCTCCCCTACCCGGTGGGGCGCCAACCACTCCGGCGCGGACCTCCCCAAAGGTGCGGAATTCTCTGCATCTTTAGGGGCTAGGCCCGCGCCGGAGTGGCTCCTGCTCCGCCGACTGCCGGCAAAACTGGCGCCAACGGCCTTTGGTGCTATGCCGCCCGGCGTCTGAGCTGGCCAAAAGGCCTTCGCCAGTTCGCGCATGCACCGGAGCGTCAGCGGCCGCTGATGTCACCATCGGCGCATGCACGGTGGAGGGGGTCTCTTCCGCCTCCGCCATGGTGGAGGCCGTGGCGGCGGCGGAAGAAAAAGAGTGCCCCCACGGCACTGGCCCTCCCGGCGATCGGTGGGCCCCGATCATGGGCCAGGCAACCGTGGGGGCAACCCCAGGGTCCGATCGCGCCACCAATCCCGCCGGCACAGAGGTGGTTTAAACCACGCCGGCGGGAAAGGTCTGACAGTGGCGGGACTTCGGCCCATCGAGGGCCAGAGAATTGCTGCGGGGGCCACGCCGATCGGCGGGGCGCGATTCCCACTCCCGCCGATTCCCGGGTGGCGGAGAATTCCGGCCACAGCGGGGGCGGGGTTTACGCCGGCCCCGGGCGATTCCCTGACCCTGCGGGGGGTCGGAGAATTCCACCCAATGTGTTGAATTAAAACTACAAAAGCTGGAATTGGAGAAAAGATTATCAGTGAGGCAATGTAAAAACCCAAAATGAAGCATTAACATTGTGACAGTTTGTGTTGCCCGTATCAGAATTAAGATCATTTTTTTGCTTGCCCACAATCTAGAGTTTTATGCCCATGATCTATTATCTGATGAGCTGACATATTAAATGTTTCTTTCAATTACTGGTAACAGAACAAGGGGACGGATTGTGTCAGAAACTCTCCAAGCCTTGCATTAGTGAAAAGCCTCAAAAACCATGGGAGAAAGATGCCTGGGAAATTCCACGAGAGTCACTCCGACTAGATAAAAAGCTTGGAGCTGGGCAATTTGGAGAAGTATGGTTGGGTGAGTTTTATTAAATTATCTTTCTTTTGAACCTGTGACTCATTATTAAACGAAACACAAAATGGGAAATTCAGTAAGCTGAAGGCAAAAAGACCATTGTTGTTTAAGCGTGATTCTGGTATTCTTGTAAATATGTTGGACCACATGATGACGGCATGAGTTCTTGATCACTCCAAAAACTCCAGAAGTACCTGTGCAGTCAACACCAGTCATTACTCACCAGATGGGGATGGAAAGAAAATAGAAATGTGGGTTATTCAACTTTTTTTTTAAAAAAACTTTTCTATGGGCATCATTGGCAAGGCCAGCATTTGTTGCACTTCTCTAACTGCCTTGTCCTAAGTGAGTTTGTAAGCCATTTCAGAGGACAGTAAAGAGTCAACCAAATTGCTGAGATTCTGGAGCCTCATGTAGGCCAGACATGTACAGATGGCAGATTTCCTTGCCTAAAGTATATTTTTAGGGTAACCGTTCCTGAGACTAGCTTTCAATTCCAGATGTTTCTTAACTGAATTCAAATTTCAGAGCCTTAGCTGGGTCTCTGGATTGCTAATCCAGTAACATTACCACTACACTGCCATCTCCCTAAGATCTGAAGTTTGGAGTTCGATTTGCCTAATAATTCAATATGTCAAGGGTAACCTTAATGTTCTATGACTAGCATAGAGTTACCCTAATGGTGGCTATAGCAAGGGAATTAGGACCATAGTTTTCAACATCTTTGTATCATGCATAGGAACAAGTTTTCTATTTATGGACTGGTATTAAAAAAAGCTACAATCAGTTTGCCTCTGTGGTGGCATGCCCCTTGGGAGTGTTCTAGGTTCAAGTCTCGCTCATGGCGCAATTTAGGCAGTCTCCTCAGTGTAACACTAAGGAAGTGCTGTATTTTATGCAGGTGCCATCCTTCAGAAGAGATACTGGGGAACGTTTTTGGGCCCACATTCGCCGTCTGTGATAACGGCGAAGGGGATCAGGGATTATGGGGAGAAGGCAGGAGAATGGGGATGAGAAAATATCAGCCATGATTGAATGGTGGATCAGACTCAATGGGCCGAGTGGCCTAATTCTGCTCCTATGTCTTATGGTCTTATTATGGGCACAAAATCTTGAGGGTTTGGAAACCGGAATCTTGCCAGCGATATCTTGATTCCCAATTTTGTTTCCCCCCACCCCTCACCAATGACTTGGTGACGTTCCGGCTCTTTCTCCCTGTCCTTGTGTGGTTTCCTCTGGGTGCACCGGCTCTGTCTTCCTGTCCTTGTGTGGTTTCCTCTGGGTGCTCCGGTTTCCTCCCACAATCCCAAAATGTGCAGGTGAGGTGGGGCTATGGGAATAGGGTGAGGGAAGTTGGCTGAGGTAGAGTGCTCTTTCAGAGGGTCGATGCAGACTCGATGGGCCAAATGGCCACCTTCTGCACTATCGGAATTCTTTAATGAATTTACATATTATTAAATGGCCTATATGCCACATGACCCCTCCCCCTCACAATGTTCAAACCTCATCAATGTGATGGCTCACAACAGCTTTATGAAGGAAGGAAACAGTAGAGGGAGTTCCGGGTGCGCGCCAGTATTACTATTGACCCTGGGGGAAGGGGAAATGCCTGGGTACCACCTCCTGACCCAGGTTGGAGCTGCCAACCTGTGCCAGGGTGGGCCCTCTGGAGAACTCTACTGGGGTCCTGTTATTTGTGGTAGTGGGAGGAGAGTGCCAAGGCCTTTGAAAGGGGAGACTTGGCAGTGATGGGGAAGTGGTCATTGAGAGGGAAAACCTGTATTGAGGAGAGTAGTGGTATTGAGGGGTTTCCCCACTCTCTAGGCCCTGCCCAGAGTGTGTAAACCACGCCCCCTCAATATGACTTTTTTTGTCACTGAAAATCTGGTCTGAAAACTCAGCAGTGCATCTATAGAGATAAACACCGGATTTCAGTCAAAGCCTGACACTGATAAACTATGGTAAACTTCCACCCTTAAGTTCTCAAATTCAGTTTTACCATTTTAAATTGGTGAGTTCCCTGACCAGCATTTTTACTTTATCATTACCATACAAATGATTATTTTCTATTTGTAGAACTTTTCATGAACTGCTCCCATTTACAAGTGAATGCACTTCCAAAATTATTGGATGTTGAGCTTTTTTGCGACATCTGAAGAAAAATTATAAATATAAATTTATTCTTCAGTCCAGATTTAGAAAAAGCTATATCATACATATTAAGTTGTCCATTCTCAGTTTGTTAATATAAATTGTGTTGATATATTTGTGTTTGAGATGGTAGTGGATTTGGAAGACTTTGGAAACCTATTCCACAGAATCATCTCGAGGTCAAAGAGTCTGGAACTATAGTGTAACCTTTGGCAGAAAGATTGATTGGGAAAGATCAATTCATAATCCTAAATTTGACACACAATACTTGATATAAATTTGAAAATCTTAATCACATGTGGCTTCCTTTAGGTGATGTCAGGCGCCTGTCTCTTTCCAGGGCAGTAGAAAATTAAGGTCTATGTACAGAAAGTACATGCCCTATGCAAAAATATCAATAATAGATATAGCATGAGGTCTCAGGCAAGTGGTCTCTACTTGAAGCAGCATGTTTCAGAATGTTACTTTCCTCTTGATCCATGTTGCATTCAAATGGTAACATTTCAAGTAATTTCAACAAGTAACATCTTGAATTATTCAAAAGGGAGTAGTTGCGATGAAGAAGACTACATTCCTTTGTAATGGGCCATATGCCCTCCTTCATTTTATTGTGGAAAGAAACCATTAAAACATACAACAAGATTTCAATCTTACAAACGTTAGTAGAGTTTTGGATTTTTCTCTGAAGAATTTCAACAATTATAGTCGGATACGTAGTGGTAACTAGAAAGGATAAGAAATTGCCAAGTCCATTTGACATAATCAGCTGTTGAAATGTAATTTTTTTAATTCAGTAATATAAAACCAGAACTGTACAAAATGTTTTTATAGGAAGACCACACTGGACTAAATATTAGATATATAAAATGCCAGGAGCATTAACTATCCAGTTTAATGAGCTGCAATAACTCTGTTTCTAATTCAGTTTTGCTTTTCTTCAATTGGCATTTCATGGATGTGTGGGTTTGGAAACATCTTCTTTAATCAATGGGTCCTAACTGTAAGCACAAAGATCGGTTCCAAACATTCAATTGGAAGAGCACTTCACTATTTTTTGCTATTATAGCTAATGTGATGAACCATTCAAGGCACAGCATGAATTTAATTAGATCTCTGAGCTGATGTCAGGGGAAACTTTTATTTTTTATTTTTATTTTTTTAAATTAATTTAGAGTATCCAATTAATTTTTTTTCCAATTTAGCGTGGCCAATCCACCTACCCTGCACATCCTTGGGTTGTGGAGGTGAAACCCACGCAGACACAGGGAGAATGTGCAAACTCCACACGGTCAGTGACCCAGAGCCGGGATCGAACCTGGGACCTCGGCGCCGTGAGGCAGCCGTGCTGTCCACTGCACCACCGTTCTGCCCTGATGTCAGGGGAAACTTAATGACATTTCTTGGATTGTATATCAGCCGTGGTTTTCAGCGGTTACAGTGGTGCTTCAGACCAAAGGTCATTCATATGCCTCTGCAGATATAAGTACCAAAATGAACAAGCTTCGTACAGTAAGATCAGCCAATCTTCATTGTCTGGAAATGATGCCAATGCTGCTGCTGTCATAAATCCAGCCTGAATGAATTAACAATTGATCCTCCATTTTTAAAAAAAAAAACTTCTTTCACTGGTTGTGGGCACTCTGGCTAGGCCAGCATTTATTACACATCCCTAATTGCCTTCGAAAAGGTGGTGATGTGCCTCCTTGAGCCACTGCAGTCCATGCACTGTAGATATAGTGCTGCTATGAAAGATGTTCTAGGATTTTGACACACCCAAGAGTGAAGAAACAGGAAATGTAGTTCCAAGACTGGGCGGCATGTGGCTTTGAAGGGGACTTGAAGGTGGTGGTATTCCCATGCTGCCTTTGTGGTAAAAATCTAGGAGGTAGAGAGAAAGGGATTGGAAGGCACTGTTGAAATCTAGGTGGTAGAGATAAATGGTTTGGAAGGTGATGTTGAAAGAATCTTGGTTAGTTGCTGAATTGCATCTTCTATATGGCACACTGCTGCCACTGCCAGTGGTGGAGGTGTGAATGGGGTGCAAATCAAGTATGCTGCTTTGATCTGGATGTTGTCCAGCTTCTTGTGTTGTTGGCACTGCACTCGGGCAAGTGGAGAATATTCCATTACACTCCTGACTTGTGCCTTGGACAGGCTTTGGGGAATCGGAAGGGGAACTGCTCTCAATAGAATTCCCAGCTTCTGACCTGCTCTTGTAGATGGATTATTTATATGGCTAGTCCAGTTCAGTTTCTGGTCAGTGTTAACCCTCAGGGTTTTGATGGTGGGGGATTCAGCAATGGTAATGCCCATGAATGTCGAGGGGACTTGGCCGTTTCCTTGTACTTGTGTGACTTGCCATTTATCAGCCCAAGCCTGAATGTTGCCCAGGTCTTGTTGCATTTGGAAATGAACTGTTGCTGTATCTGAGGAGTCATGAATGGTACAGAATATTGTGCAATCATCAGCAACTATTCTAAGTAAGACTCCAACCAATGGAAAGTTTTCCCCCGATTCTCAGTGACTTTAGTTTTGCTGGGACTCCTTGTCACCAAACTTAATCAAATGTCGCTTTGTTGTCAAGGGCAGTTACTCTCACCTCACCTCTGCAGTTCAGTTCCTTTTTCTATGTTTAAACCAAAGCTGTAATGAGGCCGGAAGCTATGCAATCCTGGCAGAACCCAAACTGAGCATCAGTGAGCAGGTTATTGCTGAGTAATTGCCTCTTGATAGCACTGTTGATGACACCTTCCGTCATGTTACTGAGAATAGTCTGATGGGACAGTAATGAGCCAGATTGGATTTGTCCTCTTTGTGGATGGGCCATACTTGGACAATTTTCCACATTGTCTGGTAGATGCCAGTGTTGCTGCTGCAGTGGAACAGCTTGGCCAGCGGTGCGGCAAGCTCTAGAGCACACTTCTTCAGCGCTACAACTGGCATGTTGTTGGGGCCCAGAGCCATACCAGTATCCAATGGCTTCAGCTGTTTCTTGATATCAAGTGAATCTAATTGGCTGAAGACAGATGTTTGTGATTCTGAGGACCACAGGAAGAGGCCAAGATGGATTATTCACTCAGTACTTCTGGCTGACAGTGGTTGCAAATGATCTAGCTCAGTACTCCAGAATTGTCTTTTTCACCGACGTGCTGCATTTGAGAATGGGGATAATTGTGCAGTCCCGTCTGGATAGTTGTTCAATTGTACATCACCATTCGTGACTGGATGCAGCAGGACTGCAGAGCTTGGCTCTGACCTGTTGGTGAGGGCCAGCCAGTCAGTAGTGGCGCTCTCGAGCCCCTCTTGGTGATGGAATTTGAAGTCTCCCACCCAGAGTATATCCCGTGCCTTTGCCATCCTGTGTTTTTTTTAATTGGTGTTCAACTTGGAGTCTGATTCATCAATTGAAGAGCGGAGGAATACTGATTCATCAGCTTAAGAAAGCTGTATGTGGCTATCAACTGGAGGTTTCCTTGCCCATGTGTGAGTTAATGCAATGAGACTTCATGGTCCATATTAAAGACTTCCACGGTAACTCCCTCCTGACTGTGTACCACTGTGCTAGAGTCTCTAGTAAATCTGTCCTGCCAGTGGGAAAGCACATACTTATGTTGTGATGCCTGGGACACAGTCTGTAAGATGTGGGGACTGGAGAAGGGGATAGTGTCAGCGGTTTACGGAGCTATTTTAGAAGAGGAGAAGGCACCACTGGAAAGGATCAAAGCAAAGTGGGAGGAAGAGTTGGGAGGGGTTATGGAGGAGTTCTGGTGTGAGGTGCTCCAGAGTACATTCCTCCACCTCGTGTGCAAGGTTGGGGCTGATACAGCTGAAGTTAGTATACAGGGCACACCTCACGAGTGCAAGGAGGAGCTGATTCTTTGAAGGAGTAGAGGATGTGTGTGAGCATTGCGGGGCGGGGGGGGGGGGAGCGGGGGCAGTGGCGGACTGGGTCTAAAAATATTGGCTGCCAGGAGACAAAGGGGGCCCACCCACAACTACAATTCTATCATTTAATTTTCCTAACGAATAAATATAATTTTCAAAAAATACATATGGAAAAAAGGGACAATTTAAATTTTTGTGGAAAAAATGTGTATTTCTTAGTAATTACAGTGTACATGTACTGTACATATCACTGGCAGTAGATATCAAATGTAAATACAGAATGTTGTAATTGAATTTTTAATTTATTTTAAAAAATTAAGTAATTGGTTGATATTTTTAAATGGTTTACTGCACAATTTACACATTAACAGGTAGTTCAAAAGCACAATAGAGCATTGCATGCAGTCCACTATATTAAGAGCAATCATTTGTGTTCGCTAGATAACTTTGCGAATCTGCCAATAATTGCTTCTGCATCCAATTTATCTAACAATTCCTTTTCAATGGATAGCAACATGTATGATTCCAAATTCTCCTCAGACAGCGAATTTCTTAACCTTGTCTTTATGATCTTTAGCTTTGAAAATGTCCTCTCACATTGGACTTGAGTAACTGATAGTGTGCAGATGACTTTATAAAGTTCATAAAGGTTATCATATGCCTTGTCATGAAGTCTGTTGGATGCCAGAATTTTTAGTACACACGATGGGCAAGTGCTACAAATTTCACAATTGTTGCAACTGGAATCCATATTCTCACCATCATTAAGCAATAGCTTTAATACATCAAAGTTTGAAGCAAAAGAAAACAATTCCAATATTACTTGATCTTTGCTGATTTGTGGAAACAGCTTAATAATACCTTCCAATGCTTCATCTTCAAGGCCCTTCTCTGCAATAGTTTTAAACTTTGCTGGGTCCAAGCAGGACAAATTTTTATACAACTGTTTGTGTTGTACAAAGCATGATTCTAGTGACTGGACAATGCGATCCATTATTAGGTTAAACACATTTACTCGAAAATCAGCTAGAGAATCTGAGGAATTTCTTTCATCATCAATAAGCTCATCTGCCATTCTTTTCTTCTTCCTCTGCCTCTTAACTGGCAATGCTGTTTCCAATGCATCAATTTCCAATGTTTGATTTTCATCCATATTCATCTGTGAAAATCTGTCATTACATTTATTTACAAATTCCAAAGCCTTGCTGTGAACGTTATCAAATGTTCTTGTCTGTTCCTTCAACTTTGTTGTAGCTGAATCTACCAAACTCCATGCAGTAAACATATCTAAACCACTTGTCTGTAGATAACTTGATAACGGGGTTGCAGTTTCAAATATATATACAAGTAAGTAAATGCTGTCAATATGGTTTCAAACTTTAGAAGACTTTGAAGTAAAACATTTGCTTCATGTTTTGTTTTTTGCATCAAACTTTTCTGAATCTTGTATCATTGATAAGCATGTCAATAGATTTACGAAAGTACTGGCAGCGGCATCATCAAAACGTCCAAATATAGTTGTTGCTGCATTGGATTTTCCTGACCATCTGGTCTCACCAATTAGCTTTAATCATTTCATTTTTTCTTGTCCTAGATGTTTTCCAACAACTTCTATCCATACAGCCATTCTCTTGTATGATGCTTTCACAAAAGTTGCTATATTCTGGAGCAAATTGAAAAAAGAAACTGCAGGCACACAACATTTTGTTGTTTCAGTTATCACCAAATTCAAGACATGGGCATAGCCACATCAGCAATTTTACTTTGTAAACCATTATACTGGCCATGGTAGCTAGCAGCGCCATCTGTGCTATCAGATAAACATTTTTGGGGGTCAATTTTAAGATGCTGTAATGTTTCGATCAATAGATCAAAAAGTCCCTGTCCTGTACCATCATTACTTGGCACAACTGAAAGTAGTCGCTCACAGATAGTACCTTTAAGCACATACCGAATAATAATGATAACCTGATCGATGGATGAATTATCTTGTGTTGAATCAACCTGAATAGAATAATATTTTGCTTGAGAAACTTCATGACTAATTCTTTCTTGTATCATGTTCTTCATAATTTTGATTAACATGTTTATAGTTGTTTTACTCAGGTATGTAACAAGTCCACCACGGCCTTTACTTTGAGCCTTTCCTTGTTGCTCTAATCGTTTGATTCTTTGTTTAGACTTGTTTTGCACTGCAGAAACATGAGCTGCCATAATGGGGTCATATTCTGCCATCAACTGCACTGTAGCTTAAAAAATTGCCATGATTCAGAACCTCATTATCTAGAGTGTAGGCCAATTCATTTCTGTGACCTCGAAAAGGAAGTGCTTGCTTGCCTAACATCTTTATGATGTCTATAATCCTCATGACAATACTTCTCTGCTTCAATACTTCTTCTTTCCTTTTAATTAGTGATGCTGCAAAACATTTATCTAAGGTGCCATCATTAACCACACTGATATATTGCTGAGCATTTCTGACATGTGTTGTTGTCGATTCATGTAAAGTCAAGCTCTGGCTAATACGCCTGTAGTCACTAAAGCAACGTACAAAGGGTGATGGATTACAAGTGTTGGGAAACTCAAAGGCTAAGCAGTATGAACAATATAAGCATCTATTTTCTTTGTTATATATTAGCCATTTTCTTGGGACTGAGTCATTCATAATTTTCCTCTCATACAAACGAGCATCAAATGGCAGATCATCAAGTGGCTGAAGTGGATGTTCAGCAAAAAAACTGTTTTAGCTTTGCTCGTGATGGGTATTGGAAGATTCCAGTAATTGATCTTTCATTTTCTTGCGTAGGTTCATTTACAGGATGTGCTTCAGAAACCAAGTCATTTATGCTTGAAGGAATATCTGATTCCCTGTCACTAGTTGAAGCTATGTGTTCAGATGTTGCAACTACAGGCAGTACAGATACCGGAACAAGGAAGCCAGAAGAAATATTGGGCCTGGGTTGATTAGTAATGGATGCACTTGTATTTGTCTCTACATTCAAAGTAGCTCTTCTCTGTTCTTGTAACTCGCATGTCATTGCATCATCACCATGAGCATTGTTTCTTGCTTCTTGATTATTTGTTGCAGAACTGGATATTGATGTGGATTGTGCTTATGGTAATATAAACTCTGTAATAGGCCTGCATCACTTGGCTGATTCCTTCCTTTCTGCTTCTTTTTGTTCTTTGCGTTTTAGTGACCCAGATTTATGCTTTTTCTTTTCCATGCTGGTAGGGGTAATATTCCTGAAATAAAAACTTAATTAAAAATAGCCCACATTGGGAAAAATGAATATTGATGATTGCAAGAATAACTTGAAGGAATGCCAGATAAACCCCTACTTGATTAAAAAATATAAAATAACTTACTTACACTTCAATAGGCTATGTTCATTAGTCAATACTACTGTGGCCTATGCAGCTTCAGAAGAGGACACAATCCACTGTCCAGTGTTCACACCAGCAAGAAACTGAGACAACTGTTGAAACTTAGAAGTTTGGTCCGACTATAGTAAGACATTAAGAATGGTCACACGACCTAAGTTAACATGTTCAGTTTGATACCAGTGTAGTGTTACAAGTCGCAACCCTTTGAGTTTACCGATCATGGCTTATCACTTCAATATCTTTGACCTCATGATTCACGGTCAAAGGTACCGCTTCTCCTTTTCGGTGACCTCACGACCCTATGTACTGCTTGATATCCTTTCAAGTTGCCGACCATCTCAAATCACGAACTGTAACTTTATCTTTAAATTCACACACTCTTGCTGAAAACGTGGATTTCCAACTATGTCCGACCCGGGTGAACCAGCCCCCCTCCCACTCCTTTTCACATCCGTTTAACACTGCTTTGTTCCTTCATACACTGAGTGATTATTTGTTTGTTTCTTTATTGCATTTTTATTTGGTATTACTATTTTTAAAAACAATTATATTTTATTAAGTTAGACTACAAATCTCAGGAAAGAAGTTGGAGATTTATTTATCTAATTAATTATAATGTTTAAGGGCCCTTCAGAGATTCACGGGCCCCTTCTTGGCTCTCCGGGCCCTGGACCGATGTACCGGCTGAACAAAGACTACTGCTTGATATCCTTCGAAGTTGCCGACCATCTCAAACCGCGAATTGTAACTTTATCTTTAAATTCACACACTCTTGCTGAAAACATGGTATTTCCTTAATTGTGCCCGACCCGGGCCCCCCTATTCCACTACCTCCCCTGCTTCGTTCCTTTTAATGCACTGCTTATTTGTGCCTGTATTCTTTTTTTTTCTTATTCCTTTTTATTACTAAAACAGTTGTCTGTGTTTGTTTCTTTATTGCATTTTTATTTGATATAGGGGGCCCACTTCAACAGGGGCCCACTTGCCATCGGGCAAGCTGACACCCTGGCCAGTCCACAACTGGGCGGGGGGGAGATTAGCTGAGACTAGCTGCCGTGGTGTGGGTTGAATTCATGTTCCCAGAGCATTAGCCTGGGGTCTCTGGATTGTTAGTGCAATGACATTGCCACAATGCTGCTATCTTCCCCCGTAGGGTTTCTATATTGGGTTGTTGCTTCATCAGTCTATGGATAGCTCTCTATTATGGCTTAAGCCCCAAATGTTATAAGGTGGACCTTGCAGGGCTGGGTATGCCGTTGTCATTTCCGGTGCCTAAATATTTGCAATGCAAGTGTTCAAGGCAAAGTTCTGCAAAATTATAGATACACTATACACTGTTTGTGTCCAACTGTGTCATGCTGTATCAGTTTGATCTTTCAGTTCAAAGGAAGTTTGTGATGCCAGTAAAAATGTGCAAAAAACCAATATAACTAGTTGAAAGTTCCACTGGTCCGGCTGATCTAATCGGCGATTTCTATTCAAGTTTAAACTTCCAACATCTGCAGTCATCTTTATTAGTTATTTTGGGGTGGCAGTGGCAAAGTGGTATTGTTGCTGGACTAGTAATCTAGAGACCCAGGATAATGATCTGGGGACCAGGGTTTGAATTCCACCACGGCAGACTGGGACTGCAGCAGGTGGTGAGGGGAAAACGTACTTGACCTCACCCTCCACAACCTGCGTGCTGCAGATGCATTTGTCCATGACAAGATCAGTAGAAGTGACCATCACAAACTCCTTGTGGAGTCAAAGTTCCGTCATCACATTGAGTATACTCTCCATCGTGTTGTGTGGCACTACCACCATGCTAACTTGAACAGATCTAGCAACTCAAGACTGGCCATCCATGAGGCAGCAGCAAAGTTGTATTCAACCTCATGGCCCAGCTTATCCCCCATTCTACCATTACCACCATGCCAGGAGATCTGCTGGTTCAAAGAGTGCAGGAGAGCAATGCCAGGCATATCTAAAACTGTCAACCTGGTGAAGCTACAACACCAGTCTACTTGTATGCCATACAGCATAAGCAGCAAGTAATAGACAAGAGCTAAGTGATGCCACAACAAACGCATCGGATCTGAGCTCTGCAGTCCTGCCACATCCAGCCATGAATGATGGTGGACCATTAAACAAGTCACTGGAGGTGGAGGTTCCACAAATATCTCCATCCTCATTGATTGCAGAGCCCAACACATATGTGCAAAAGACAAGGCTGAGGCATTCACAACAATCTTCAGCAAGAAGTGCCAAGTGGATGATCCATCTCCGTCTCTTCCGGAGGTCCCCAGCATCACAGATGTCAGTCTTCAGCCAATACGATTTACTGCATGTGATATCAAGAAATGGCTAATAACGAGAGATACTGCAAAGGCTATAGGCCCTGACAATATTCCGGCAAAGGTACTGAAGCCTTGTGCTCCAGAACTTGCCGCACCCCTAGCCAAGCTGTTCCAGTACAGCTACAACACTGACAATTACCGCCTTATCAGTCTACTCTCCATCAGCAAAGTGATGGAAGGAGTCATCCACAGTGCTATCAACTGGCAACCTGCTCACGGATACTCGGTTTGGGTTCTGCCAGGGTCACTCGGCCTCTGACCTCATTACAGCCTTGGTTCAAATGTGGACAGAAGAACTGAATGCTTGAGGTGAGAGTGACTGCCCTTGACATCAAGGCAGCATTTGACAGAGTAAGACATCAATGAACCCTAGCTAAACTGGAGTCAAGGGGGGGAGGGACCGGGGGGGGGAACACTCCACTGGATGGTTGTGGTGGTTGGAGGTCAATCACCTCAACTCCAGGACATCACTGCAGGAATTCCTCAGGGTAGTGTCCTCATCCCAACTATTTTCAGCTGCTTCATCAATGACTTCCCTTCTTCATAAGTTCAGAAGTGGGGATGTTTGCAATATGTTCAGAACCATTCGCAACTCCTCCCATGTCCAAATGCAGCAAGACCTGAACAATATCCAGGCTTGGGCTGACAAGTGGTAAGATACATTCGTGCCAAAAAAGTGCCAGACAATGACCTTCTCCTTCAAGAGAGGATCTAACAATCTCCCCTTGACATTCAACGGTATTAGCAATGCCGAAACCCCCACAATCAACATCCTGGCGGTTACCATCGATCAGAAACTGTACTGGACTAGTCTATTAATACTGTGGCTAACAGGTCAGGTCAAAGGCTAGGAATCCTACAGCGAGTATCTCACCTCCTGACCCCCCCCCCCCCCCCCCCCCCCCCCCCCCCCTCCTCCCCAAAGCTTGTTCACCATTTACAAGGCACACGTCAAGAGTGTGATAGCATACTCCCCACTTACCTGGATGAGTGTAACTCCAACAACACTCAAAAAGCTTGAGACTATCCGGGACAAAGCAGCCCGCTTCACTACTACCCCTTCCACAAACATCCAACCCCTCCACTACCGACGTGGCAGCTGTGTGTACCACCTACAAGATGCACTGCACTAACTCTCCACGGTTCCTTAGACAGCATCTTCCAAACCCACGACCGCTGCCATGTAGAAGGACAAGAGCAATAGATACCTGGGAACCCCACCATCTGGAGGTTCTCCTCCAAGTCACTTAGCGTCCTGACTTGGAAATATATCGCTGTTTCTTCACTGGTCGCTGGGGCAAATCCTGGAACTCCCTACCTAACAGTACTGGAGGTGTACCTACACCTTGGGGTCTGCAATGGTTCAAGAAGGCAGCACACCGCCACCTTCTAAAGGACAATTAGGAATGGGCATAAATGCTGGGGGGGGGGGGGGGGGCAGTGAAGAATAAGAAGTTCCACTCTTAAGATTTGTCCTCTTGCCCCTCTAGCTTTGCTCTTGCGTTATCTGGATCTCCAGTGCTTATGGAAGGAGAATCCAGCATTCGTCACCTTCATTTTGAAATAGTCCCAGTCACAAATTGTTTTATCAAGTACTGACATATTTATCTTTCATCAGTAACAAAATGTGGATATAACCAGAACTGAAGTTTGTGATAAGCAGTGAGGTCAGTCACATGTAGATCAGGCTGGGGGTTGGTTGTGAATTTAGTGAACTAGTGTGTGAATGAAAGGGAAGGAGTGAATGCTGATAAACTGTAATTTAAAAAAAAAAACTGGCTCTGCCCAAATATCTTTATACCTGAGCAGAAATACAAATAGTAATGCTACTCAAGCAGTAGTTCCTATTGTTTAAAATATTGTATCGCCTCTTCTCGCCAAGATATGGTAGCATCTCATCTTACTGTAAGGAGGATTTGTGGCTCGTTTGATCATCCCTGCATCAGCAAGGATCTCTGGGTTCAGCTCCAACTCCATGACTTGTTAGCCATGGAAGAAATATTCATGCTGTGGCTCAGCATGTTGTGGTAGCGCAGTGGTTAGCACTGTTGTTTCACAATGCCAGGGCCCCAGGCTCTATTCCCGGCTTGGGTCACTGTCTGTGTGGAGTCTGCACGTTCTCGCTGTGCCTGCGTGGGTTTTCTCCGGGTGCTCCCGTTTCCTCGCACAAGTGCCGAAAGACGTGCCGTTAGGTGAATTGGATATTCTGAATTCTCCCTCTGTGTACCCGAGCAGGCGCCGGAGTGCGGCAACTAGGGGATTCTCACAGTAACTTCATTGTAGTGTTAACGTAAGCCTACTTGTGACGATAGGGAAGATTATTTTAATCAGCCCTCTAATCCTTCCAACACTTCCTCAGTATTCCCCCAAGAGGGTAAAAAAGGTATGAGAAGATACAAAACAAACATTGTAGATCAGCTGTAGGTATGTACTTAACTAGAGGGTAGGGGTGTCCCTACAAGAACATTACAGTAGTGGTAACTTCACTGTTTCCCCTAGCTGACACACAGCCAAGAAACAGGGTGGTGCCACTGTCTTTTGTAGTCTGTGGGATTAGTAAATTGTGAAGACAAGGTGGTGAGAGAGCATACACTGATACAAGTGCATACCATCAATTCATTGTCAAGTTTAAATTTGAATCCAATGACAGTAAGCACCATTTTTAT
The DNA here is from genome assembly GCF_902713615.1 of Scyliorhinus canicula. Lineage (NCBI taxonomy): Eukaryota > Metazoa > Chordata > Chondrichthyes > Carcharhiniformes > Scyliorhinidae > Scyliorhinus > Scyliorhinus canicula. The sequence goes on from NC_052152.1 coordinate 178,774,365, forward strand.
GAACACATTCATTTATGTAATCTCAACGCCCTTTAAAAGACTAAGTTGAGAGTTTAATTATAAGACAAAAATCTAATTTCTTTTTCAGCCGTGTACAATAACCATACCAAAGTAGCAGTGAAAACCATGAAGCCAGGCAGTATGTCCGTGGAAGCCTTTCTCATGGAAGCAAATCTCATGAAGGCTCTTCAGCACGATAAGCTGGTGCGACTCAATGCAGTGGTAACAAAGGAGGAACCCATATACATCATTACAGAGTTCATGTCCAAAGGTAGAGTGAGTGCTGATATTGATGTGCACATTTTCTGTCTGTATCTCTCTCTTCTGGTTGTATCTCTCTTTCGTTCATAGTTCATCTGGTGTTTTATTAACAGTGGTGATGTTGCAATTTTACAAAACTGTTTCCTCCAACTATTTCACAGTACTGCCAGTCTCTGCCACATAAGTATAGTTGTTATTGAAGCCTCGATCACGTGTTCACACGCAGTTCATATCCACTTCTACTAAGATTGTTCGCTTGATTATTCTGAAAATAGTCTTGCAATCTTTGAATAATGGACTTTTTTTTAGCTTGTCAAGCAGCTGGAGATTTTCAGTTAATGAGGCAAGTTTACAACCTGGTTTTATCAGTGTACACGCCTTGCATGGGGATTTGACTTCATTTCCCGTATCCTCCCTAGAAACAACACTGTCCATTTCTATGGGCATTGGATGAAAATGTCAGTGAGTTGGGGGAAGGGCCTGGCCTTCTATCCATGCCAGTTACTATCACTCTCTTTGGAACCATCAATAAGAATGCCTATTTTCACCTCTAACGTTGTCCAACACTGCCTGCCTCAACTCTTTTTTAATTACTGCCATGCTCACTTCCAGGTCTGTATTACCCAAGGCGTGGGCTAGTTTCTCCCACCCCCCCAGCTGACTTCACACGTTCTACCATAGAGCTCATCCAAAACTCTGCCCATGTTCTAACTCACACCCAAGTCTCAGTCACCCATCACAGCTGGGTTCATTGACCTACATCTGTCTACCTGTTGAAGCAATGCCTTGAATTTTTAAATTCTCATCCTTGCATTCAAATCCCCCAATTGCCTAACCCCGCTCTCTCTGCAATCTCCTCCAGTCTTGCTGTGCTCCTGTAATTCTGCTCTCTTGCGAGTCACCAATTTTAATTCCACCACCATTGGCAGTCATGACCTCAGCTAGCACTAAACCTCTTCCCTCCTGCCCTCCCTTTTAAGATGTCCCTTAAAATGGACCTTTCTGAACAAGCTTTTGGTCATCTGCACTAATATCTCCATCTGTGGCTCCCTGTCCCAATTTTGTTTGATGCTGCTTTGAAGGACACTTTATGAATACAAGTTGTGGTTTGTTTGTTGTAGTGTCACTCTCTTTTTGTGAGAGGACAAACAATCCTGTTATACATTGAATAACAATATTATGCGTTTTGGCAATAACATTTATATGGAAGGCATTTGTATGTCTGAGGATACAAAAATGTGTAATGGTTAGAATACTGAGATACACATTTTAGATTTATTTCACAACAGAAGTTTGATTACCATCTCCTCCCCTATCTTAATAAATCCAAGCTCATCAACGCTCCTTGGACATCGCCTTCTGAACCAATGACCATCTCGAAGGAGAAGGGCAGCAGACACATGAGACCACCACCATCTGGAAATTCCCCTCAAAGCCGCCCACTCAGTCTTGACTTGGAAATATATCATCGTTCCTTCACTGTCATTGGGTCAAAATCTGCAACTCCCTCCCGCACTGTAGGTATACCTACATAATATGGACTGCAGTGGTTCAATAAGGCAGCTCATCACCATTTTCTTAAAGGCAATAAGGGATGGGCAATAAATGCTGGCCTAGCCAACGATGTCCACGTCACAGTAATGAATTTTTTAAAAGCATGAACTCGGTGAGAACTCAATATCTCACAATTGTTTTCAATACTGTATGTTGCCCGAAATCAATAGTATTCACAATCTGTTTTAAGCCATTGAACAGTGTATGTGTGAGAGAGAAAATAGTTTGTGAGAAATTTATGGCAGTTTATTTTTCATCTTTGGAATGAGCAACCCAAGTTGAATGGGACAGTAACAGTTTGTGTCCTGTTAGGATGTCGCGGTATTTAGAGTCACATGATTGTCTTGCTCTTAATTTCTGACCATGTGTAATCTATGTAACGAGCAAGTGTTGATGAAGCATTTGAGTTAACATTCCTATTTTTAAAGTTTTTATTAAGTTTTCATATTTTATATCCCGCGCAAATGTCTTTGCCTTCTCTGGCGCTGTTGCTGCTGCATTCCCAGCCCTTGTCCACGCACAAACATGTCCGGCTCGGCCTGTGCGGTCAAGTAGGGATTCCTTCCCCTGGAAGGTTACCCACAGTTTGGCCGGGTACAGCACATCGAACCACACCCCACTCTTTTAGAGGGCTGCCTTTGCTGTGTTAAATTCAGCACGGTACGGCCAGGTCGGCTTGGATTGAATGGCCTTTCCACTGGCAGGACCGAGTGCGCCTTGCCCAGTTCAGGATCTTTTCCTGATCTTGGTATATTATGGCCCTTGGCTCCTCCCCCCCACTTTAGGTTTTGGTCAGAGGTGTGTCTATCTCCGAGTGTTTGGGAAAACTCTCCCTTCCAAACAGGTGACCCAGCATCTGGGCTACATATTCCATGGGGTTCCTGCCCTCGATGCCATCCAGCAGGCCCACAAAATGGAGGTTCTGGCTGCATGAATGATTCTCCTGGTACTCCACCATTCCCTTCAGTGCCCCTTCGCCACCAACCTTCCCACTTCTGTTTCCAGGGAGGCAATTCGGTCACTTTGGTCAGTCGCTACTTTCTTTAGGTCCCTGATTATTGTCTCCTGTGCTTCCAATCATCGCTCCGTTTTCTCCATGCCACCTTGAAGGGGGCCAGTGTGTCCGCAACCCTCACCTTCACTGACGCCCTTGTTTCCAGCTTGATGGCGTTTGTGTTTCTGGCGCTCTTGAGTCACTAGGTCCGTCCACTCGCTCATCGGTGGATATCCAGCATGGGTCCTGACGACCCAACCCGCTCTAATTTGGCCAGCTGTGAGTCGTTCCTCATGTTCGCTGTTGCCCGTTCCTCCTCCTCTCCAGGCTTTTGCTGGCTCTGCCATCGTTTCGGGTCCTGGGGTTATTGCTGGGCAATTCTTGGTAGTTGCGGCTGTCCTGTGAGGGGGGGGGGGGGGGATTCGACGTGTTTGGTGGACTATTTTTATACAAAAAATGCAGTTTTTTGAGTTCCTGGAGGAGAGCATCTGTTCAGCATATCCCCCTCACTGGTAAGTTAACATTCTTACACTTTTATAACATCTGAGTTTCTTGATACGTGTCAGTCTTGCAATAAACTTCAGTATTTGCATTTTCCCAGACGTCTTGCAATGTGAATCATGGGGATTTTAATCCTGCCTACCCTAATGGTATTTTGCTTCCCTTTTGAGGCGATGAAAAACGAGAGTGGTTCTTTTGGTCTCATAGGAAATGTTATCTTCCACCTCCCCACTCCTCCCTTCCTCATTATTTACAAGAACAGAGAAGGAAAGCAGCCAGTTGTGAGTTTGGGTAACTAAAATTGCCATGGTCACATATTACAACAGGTGGCTGAGGAGCAAAGTGAAACCAGCCATTTCCCACAGAGAGCCTGGTGGCTATTTTATGCAATGTTTAATGAATGTCGCCATAGTTGCAGAGGACCTTATGCTGCCCTCTCCTTTTGAGAGAGAGAGAGTTGGCTGTTGGTGATTTAACCTGAGGGTCACCACACCTCCGGCAAGGGGCAAGGTCATGAATAAGCTCAGCCGGTACAGGAATCGACCTGCACTGTTGGTGTCACTCCACATCATAAACCAGTCGTTGAGTCAATACATGCAACAGCAATTTGTTTTTTGTTTTAAAAAATATTTTATTGAAGCATTTATCATTTTAACATTTTTAAACACCAACAGACAAATCCAACACATGCTAAAACCCCACATTAACATACAAAACTCCCCCCAAGCCTAAACCCATGCACTCTATTTCCTTATTGGTCACTTCCATCCACCTCTCTCTCCCCCCCCACCCCCCGCTTCCTGCTGAAGGTCAATTCTCTTTGAAGTCGACGAAAGCTGCCACCTCCGAGCGAACCCCTGTAATGAACCTCTTCAGGCGAACTTCATCTTCTCTAGCCTAAGAAACCCTGCCGTGTCACTGACCCAAACATCCGACTTTGGAGGCTCCGCGTCTCTCCATCCCAACAAATCCGTCTCCGGGCCTGCAGGGAAGCAAAGGCCATACATTCAACAGCAATAACCTGCATTTATATATTTTAATTAATTCTTGGAATGGTATGTACTGGCGGCCAGCATTTATTACATATCACTAATTGCCCTTGAGAAGATGGTCGCGGTGAGCTGCCTTTTTGAACTCTTGCAGTCCCTAGCACTTTAACATAGCATAACATCCCTAAGAACTTCATAGTAGTGGAATCGGGCAACAATTGACACTGAACCAAAAGAAGGTGATATCAAGAGATGTGGCTAAACCTTTATTTTAAGAAGAATTTTTAAAGATAAAAGAGATAACAATCCAATTTCCCCCTTGACAGCCTCGGTCGAACCTGCTTCCACCACGCTCCCAGGCAGTGCATTCCAGACCCTAATCAGTCGCTGCATGAAAACTTATTTCCTCTTTTCATTATTGCTTCTTTACCAATTACCTTAAATCTGTGTCCTCTTTATTTGTGATCCTTCCATCACTGAGGGTAAATCAACACCTGACATATGGGAAGCTTTCAAATGTCAGTTGAAAGGAATGTAGGACCGCCATGTTCATGTAAGGAAGAAGGATAAATACGGCAAATTTCGGGCACCTTGGATAACGAGAGATATAGGCCTCGTCAAAGAAAAAGGAAGCATTTGGCAAGGCTAGAATGCTGGGAAAACACGGAGCCTGTGTGGAATATAAGGAAAGTAGGAAGGGGCTTAAGCAAGGATTCAGGAGGCCAAAATGGCTCACGAAAAGTCATTGGCAAATAGGGTTAAGGAAAATCCCAAGGCTTTTTACATGTACATAAAAAGCAAGAGGGTAGCCAGGGAAAGGGTTGGCCCACTGAAAGACAGAGGAGGGAATCTATGTGTGGAGCCAGAGGAAATGGGTGAGGTACAAAATGAATACTTTACATCAGTATTCACCAAAGAGAAGGAATTGGTGGATGTTGAGTCTGGAGAAGGGTCTGTAGATAGCCTGGGTCACATTGAGATCCAAAAAGACGAGGTGTTGGGCGTCTTGAAAAATGTTAAGGTAGATAGGTTCCCAGGGCCTGATGGGATCTACCCCAGAATATTGAAGGAGGCAAGAGAGGAAATTGCTGAGACCTTGACAGAAATATTTGGATCCTCACGGTCTTCAGGTGATGTCCCAAAGGACTGGAGAATAGCAAATGTTCCTTTGTTTAAGAAGGGTAGCAAGGATAATCCAGGGAACTACAGGCCAGTGAGCCTTACGTCAGTGGTAGGGAAATTACTGGAGAGAATTCTTCGAGACAGGATCTACTCCCATTTGGAAGCAAGTGGACGTATTAGCGAGAGCAGCACGGTTTTGTAAAGGAGGTCGTGTCTCACTAACTAGAGTTTTTGAGGCGGTCACAAAAATGATTGATGCAGGTAGGGCAGTGAATGTTGTCTACATGGACTTCAGTAAGGCCTTTGAGAAGGTCCCTCATGGCAGACTGGTACAAAAGGTGATCAGGGATGAGCTGGCAGGATGGATACAGAACTGGCTAGGTCATGGAAGGCAGAGAGTAGAGTTGGAAGGGTGCTTTTCTGATTGGAGGGTTGTAACTAGTGGTGTTCCGCAGGGATTAGTGGTGGGACCGTTGCTGTTTGTAGTATATATAAAAGATTTGGAGAAAAATGTAACTGGTCTGATTAGTAAGTTTGCGGATGACACAAAGATTGGTGGAATTGCGGATAGCGATGAGGACTGTCCGAGGATATAGCAGGATTTAGATCATCTGCAGACTTGAGCGAAGAGATAGCAGATGGAGTTTAATCCGGACAAATGTGAGGTAATGCATTTTGGAAGGTCTAATACAGGTAGGGAATATACAGTGAATGGAAGAAACCTCGAGTATTTTTTTTTTTAAATAATTTTTATTGAAATTTTTACAAAACAACCGCGGTAACCCCCCAAGAACAATACCCAACCAACTTCAAAAGCAACTACAAACAAAAGAAAAAAACAAAAAAACAAAATCCAAAATATGAATATGTGGCAAGTTCAAAATGTGGGTTCAATCCAAATTCATCCTAATGAAAGAAAAGGTTAGTCAGAACCCACTGACCCCAATATAGTTTAAGTTTCTCCACTATCTAATGGTGTATAAGATATTGGTCCTGATCTTCAATCCCCACCATGGCAGATGCTGACCTGCTTCCTGCTGTTGAAGGTCCCAATGGTGTGCAGCCTATTTCCGCCAGAACCAGAAACTTCAGAAATGGTTCCATGGGAGTCCTCGCTTGTAGTCCCTGTAAACGTGTACATTTTGCTGATAATTACCCTGGGTTTTACGCGCACAGCTGAGCTTTGGTGTATAAAGCTGCTCAGGAGTGCAGGTCTAAGTAGGTCAGAGAGTGTCAAAGCACTCCACCCACAACAACCCTTGACACAATGCTTACCACTCCCCCACACCCTCCAGCAATGCTAACACCAGCTACTTGGCGCTGAGGACCCAGGTTCAATCCTGGCCCTGGGTCACTATCTGTGAGGAGTTTGCACATTCTCCCTGTGTCTGCATGGGTTTCACCCCTACAACCCACAGATGTGCAGGTTAGGTGGATTGGCAAAATTGCCCCTTACTTGGAAAAAATAAGTGGGTGCTCTAAATTTATCAAAAAAAATTAAATGGAATCAATGGCCTGTGCTCTTGCTCTACTGCTGACCCGACGATCTGAGCCATTTATTCAAAATGGGTTAGCAGGGAATTGAGTCAGGGTTGCAAGTTAAAACCGATTACAAGCTGCTGTACCATCCCCATTTCCCCTTTTTCACTTACTTCCCTTCTTCCATGTTTAAACTTCACTAAATACCTGCTTTGTGTTTTTTCTTTATCAAAGCAACACTTGTGTATGACCAAAATTATTATAAACGTCATAGTTAGCCCATCCTAACCTTCATTAATTTGTTCTATTTAATGGATCCTAAAATAACTTTGTCTGTGGGTAACCTTTATAAAACACTGCAAAAACCAACAAAAGTGGAAGAAACAACACTTACTGATTTCTGGCGCGCTTTCTCCCACCTAATTTATTTTTGAATTAAATATTAACCAGAGTCCAGGTTCTCTGATGTTTACATTTGTGTATATAAAATGATGCATGTCTGCTTTAACTAAAGCAACAGATTGAGCAAAGATCTGGAGAGAGATAACTAATGTTCCTTATAATAAATTTGCATATACTTCCCTTTTCTGTTGAAACCTTTCTTTAGTAATGTCTTTAGTAATCATTTTATTTTCACTTAAAGGGGACAGTCTCTGAAATATTTAATCCAGCCACTTTGCCAGACATCCAGTAAATGTCTTTGGATTAAAAGGTGATTTTATTTTTATAACCAGACTAAGGACATTCCTCTTATTTTTTTTCCTTCCTGCTCCCGGCAATAAGCACAGAGATACACAATGAATATCTTGAGCATTATTCCAGAACTCTTTCCAGCATAATAAATTTCAGATGAGCCATTTTATCTGTTTCTGCTATGCATCACTGGCTGTGTTTGGGGGGAAAAAATGCTCCTTTTTTGCCCTTTTAGTTTGCCATACTCTTCCTGAAATTGGAGTGTTGGTGGATTTCCCATCGCAGAGTTCCTTGCATCTCTGATCTAAACTCAAATTTACAATCCAAAAATTTGGTTCCAGATAATGGCTTAAATATTCATTGGTGCTGCACCTGTCTGGTGTCAACAAGGTGTCAAATCGTCCAGTCTGGTGTGGGCATGTACTGTGGAAATGCCCTGCCTGCCAAAATGACAAAGGCATATGTGAATAGGGGTCCATATCTGTTTGTATGGGTCCTTCCTGAGTTTGGGCTGCCCTGAACAAAGCCAACACTGGGTTTTGTCGCATTTGGGGTAATTAGGTCCTTAAGCATTCCTTAATTTAAATGAGGCCTGCTGTCCAATTTCGTTTGGGCTTTGGGACTACCTGTTCAAATGTCAGTGGGCGGCACGGTAGCACAGTGGCTAGCACTATTGCCTCACAGTGCCAGCGACCCTGGTCCGATTCCTGGCTTGGGTCACTGTCTGTGCAGAGTCTGCACATTCTGCCCGGGTCTGCGTGGGTTTCCTCCCACATGTCCCGAAAGACGTGCTTGCTAGATGAATTGGCCATTCTAGAGTTCTCTCTTGGTGTAACTGAGCAGGGTGCCGTAGTGTGGAGACTAGGGGATTTTCACAAGAACTTAATTTCAGTGTTAATTAAAGCCTACCTGTGACACTAATAAGGATTAATATTATTCTCAGAGCCCCCCCCCCTGCCAGTGGTTCCTAATCCCATTAAACTATATAAATTCTATTCCCAGGAAAGCAATCATGTTTGTAATGTTTAATGCCTCAGCAACGAAATGTGCTTGTCTTGTATTTAGAGATCAGACACACGGATTGACGAGGGGCAGCATGGTGGCACAGTGGTTAGCTCTGCTCCCTCTTTCTTCCCCCCCCCCCCCCCCCCCCCAGCACCAGGAACCCGGGTTCAATTCCAACCTTGGGTGACTGTGGAGTTTGTATGTTCCCCCCCCCTTGTCTGCGTGGTTTCCTCCAGGTGCTTTGTTTCCTCCTGCAGACCAAAGATGTGCAGGTTATATGGATTGGCCATGATAAGTTGCCGCTTAGTGTCCAAAAGGTTAGGTGGAGTTACAGGGATAGACCAGCAGAGTGGCCTAGCAAGGGTGCTCATTCAGAGGATCAGTGCAGACTCGATGGACTGAATGGCCCTCTTCTGCGCTGTAAGGATTCTATGATTTAAATTTGTCAGCACCTGGTTGTGGGTGCAAAGTCAGCACCATGACTGCAATGACACCCAATGCTATTGGGAAGAGAGTTCCAAGATTTTTACAGTGGAACGAATGGCCAGGATGGTGTGCCTGGTGGTATTTCCATGCAGCTGTTGCCTTGGCCTTCTAGATGGTAGAGGTTGCAGGTTTGGAAGGTGCTGTCAAAGTCCCCATGTCTAGTTGCTGAAGTCTATCCTGTTGATGGTACATATTGATGTCAGTGTGCTGGTGTTGGAAGGGAGTGAATGTTTAAGGGGGTGGTAATTTTTAAAAATTCATTTATGGGGTGTTGCCCGTTAGACCAACATTTATTGCCCATCCCTAGTTGCCCTTAAGGTGGTGATGAGTTGCCTTCTTGAACCGCTGCAGTGTTTGAGGTGTAGGTACACCCACAGTGCTAATACGGTGGGAGTTCCAGGATTTTGACCCAACGACAGTGAAGCAACAGCGGTCTATTTCTAAGTCAGGGTGAATGACTTGGAGGGGAACATCCAGGTGGTGAGGTTCCCAGGTATCTGCTGCTCTTGTCCTTTTAGGTGGTTGCGGTTTCAGAAGGTACTGCCGAAGGAGCCTTGGTGAGCTACTGCAGTGCATCTTCTAGATGGTGCACACGGCTGCTACTGTTCATCAGTGGTGGAGTGATGAATGTTTGTAGAAGGGGGAGAAACCAATTGGGCTGCTTGGTGTTAAGCTTCTTGGTGATGTTGGAGCAGCATTCATGCAGGCAAGTTGGGAGTATTCTATTACACTCCTGATTGGCGCCTCCTAGATAGTGGACAGGCTTTGGGAGATCAGGAGGCAAGTTATTCGCTGTAGGATTCCTAGCCTTTGACTTACTCTTGTAGCCACCTTATTAATATAGCTAGTCCAGTTTAATTTCTGATCAATGGTAACCCCCAGGATGTTGATTGTGAAAGTTTCAGCGATGATAATGCCATTGAATGTCAAGGGGCGAAGGTTAGATCCTCTCTTGTAGGAGACGGTCATTGTCTGGCACTTGCGTGGCACGAATGTAATAAAGATAATTGGTTGGATAGGATTTTTCTGCTTTTTTGTGTGGACAGAACACATCTGAGCAATTTATCTACATTGCGAAGAAGATGCCTGTGTTGTAGTGGCACTGGAGCCGCTTGGCTGGGTGGGGCGCAGCTAATTCTGGAGCACAAGTCTTCAGTACAGTGGCCGGGTTGTTGTTGAAACCCGTGGCCTTCGCAGTTACCAGTGCCTGCAGGTATTTCTTGCTATCATGTGGGGTGAATCAAGTTTGCGGAAGACTGGCATTTGTGATGTTGGGGACCTCGGGTGGAGGCCAAATTGGATCATGCAGTCAGCATTGATGTAATGGGCAAGGCCTGCTTCAAGCAGCTGCCATGGACATCTAATAAATAAAGTCAGCTGACCCACTACTGGATTGGAGATTTTTCCAGACATCCTTCGCACCCGTGACATTGAACCCTGAAATTGACCTTAATTACTATATCCACTTTATGCAAATAAAATTAAGGAATGAGCCTGCAACTGAAGGAAGATGTGAATCCTATTTGAAGCAGGTAATTAAATGGGGGTAAAATCTTGCTTGGACTATTCCGCTTGGGCTACAGTGCAGTGTTATCCATGGCAGCCTTTTGGTGATCTGCTTTAAAAGCTTTTCTGTAGGTGGGTGGATATAGTGTATCATTATTCCCCAGGTTATTCATGACAGCCTGCCTTCTCAACCTTGCCCTTCGCCTGAGGTTAAATCACCACCAGTCAGCTCTCTTCCATCCACACACCCCCCCCCCACCCCCCAAGAGTAAAAGCAGCCTATGGTCACCTAGGACTACAGCAGATTTACCTTTTTTATTGTATCAAGCTGATCCAAAGTGTAACTTAAACTACAAAGGCTAGTGATTTTAATTAGTTGCTAACTGAACCATGCAAGGGTAGAAGTGGCTTGGCATGGAAACTAATCTGTGGGGTCAAATAACTTGACTGCATTCAATAATTGTCAATAATTGTTCTTGAATAATGAATAACTTTTGTGACTGAGCAGAGGGTAAAGGCACCCATCGAACTACCCAGAATAAAACATCATCAAAAGGGAAGAACATTGAGTGCAGGGGGATAAATCAGAATCCCAGACTACAGGAAAGAAAACATGAAATTTTGTAGTAGTGAAGAAATTAATGGGGATCATTTCAACCTGACTCACTGGATTGAATTACTGTTCACACGCTGCTCAATTTTACTCGCTATAAATCACCCTCTAATTGAAAGTATGCATATTTTGTGATCTGCAGCAGCCATTAGCAAACTGGCTTTCAACTGAAGCACTTTGTGGTGATAGTCCCTTTAAGGACAACACCACAGAGGAAGGGTCACATGGCCTACGCAGCCAGTGAGGACTCTGTGTGGAATCATCCTAACGGGTGAAGTCCTCCTAGGCAAAGTGATATTTTAAGAGCTAGCTACAGCCACGCGGCTGCTGCACAATTCTTATTGAATAAATAACTATGTCTTGTGTTCCCCAATGAAGTCTGTGAAAATGCATCTTTACACACTTTTGTATAATGACATGGGGCGCGATTGACTTGGTGTTGGGTCTCGTGGGATGCCTCTTGCGGGATTTGTGATACTCCAAGCATCTCCTGAGATTCAACAGTATCTTGTGAGACGGCACAATCTGGATCTCGCCCTCACTGGGCATGACTCAGATCGCCATATTTAAATAAGTCATTCCGCTCATTTAAATATACATTCACCCGGTGCCGACGACTCACCAGCCACACCAAGGACACCTTGCCAGGGTGCAGTTTAGTACTGGTCCATACAGAAGTGGTACCCTGGCATTGCCAGGCTGGCAGTGCCCAGATGCCAGGTTGACACTGCCAGGGAGAGGGCCCGGGAGGCCTTGCCAAGTAGATGGAGGATAAGGGGGGGTTCCTCTGAAGGCCTCCCAAAGGTTTTGAAAAAGGGGGTAGAAATCAGGGGTGTGGAAGTGAAAGATCGGGGGCAGCCTTCCAAAATGGTGACCCGATCTGCGAGGAGCCTTGGAAATCACCAAGTGAGGCCTCGGCGGAGAGAATCTCCTGAGGCCAAAAAACGGAGAAAAAGTGCTGTTGAATAAATAGATGTTTCTCGGTGCTGCAATTGCCAAGAAACGCTCCGCTAAACCCACCCGAAACCAGATATAGAAAGTTTTCAGGTGAATCCCGCCCACTGTCTTTCGGGTTTTTTTTATTGCTGGGTTTTAAATTTTAGTAACTTATGGAGAGATGGCTGGTTTAGCACAGTGGGCTAAACAGCTGGCTTGTAATGCAGAACAACGCCAGCAGTGCGGGTTCAATTCCCGTACCGGCCTCCCCGAACAGACGTCGAAATGTGGCGACTAGGAGCTTTTCACAGTAACTTCGTTGAAGCCTATTTGTGACAAGTTATTATTATTAGTGGTAATGTCACTTGACTAGTAATCTAGAGGTCCAGGCTAATGCTCTGGAGACGGGGGTTCAAATCCCACCATGACACTGGTGGAATTTGAACTCTATTAACAAATCTGGAATAGAAATCTACTTTCAATAATGGTGAAACCATCGTTGACTGTTGAATAAACACATCTGGTTCACTTTTGTCCACCAGGGAAGGGGGGGGGCGAGGGGACAAACCATCATCTTGGTTGGTTTCCCTTGCATGCTTTAAATTCAAGGACCAATATATTGGGACACATTAATAGCCATTCCAACTATCCCCTCCTGTCCTACCCAATCAAACGAAACGAGTCGAGTAATTCTGTCCCGCATTGGGATTGGACTAGTTGATTTTTTTTTTTTACAGAGTCCAGGTTTTGTACATTTCTCCCATTGACTAATATTTAATCACTTGTAATAATTGGAAAATATTCAAGAAAGGCAATTTTTTATGGTGTGCTATCTGAACACGTACATTGCTATCTGAGTAACTATGGTGTGTGTGCATACAAGCAGTACATTTATTTGCAACCTTGAAAGTTGTTGGGGGAGGATGCTGGTTCCTGTGGTCAGTCAAGAGCGTAAGTTTATGTGCTAGATTTCAGCTTCGCTGTTTTCTACAGTCAGTTCAAACCACAGCAGTTGATACTGGCCAAGCAGCAAGAGGAAATAGAAATTTTGTTTTGAAAAATGTAACAAATGTTTTCAGAATAATTGTTTTTCTCCTTTTTTTTATCATTGTTGCAAAAAAATTGCATTTTACATCAATGTGATCTTCATTTTTGAACAAGTTAGAGTGCCTTATTTTAAAACCTGCAATATGTTAGTCATTCCTCATTGTTATAACCCGCACGAGACTTGAGGGGGACAGACTAATTAGCCTCCCCATGAGCCTTATAGAATACAAGCTTCCCGGCTGAGGGACAGAAGCCCATCAGTGAAATAATGGACTATCATAAAAGTTGGCCCAGGTGGGAGCCGAACATGAGTAGTCCCAGCTGGGACCTGGGGTGTACTGTGTAAATAGTTTATCATAGAATTTACAGTGCAGAAGGAGGCCATTCGGCCCATCGAGTCTGCACCGGCTCTTGGAAAGAGCACCCCACCCAAGGTCAACACCTCCACCCCATCCCCATAACCCAGTAACCCCACCCAACACTAAGTGCAATTTTGGACACTAGGGCAATTTATCATGGCCAATCCACCTAACCTGCACATCTTTGGACTGTGGGAGGAAACCGGAGCACCCGGAGGAAACCCACGCACACACGGGGAGGATGTGCCGACTCCGCACAGACAGTGACCCAAGCTGGAATCGAACCTGGGACCCTGGAGCTGTGAAGCGATTGTGCTAGCCATAATGCTACCGTGCTGCCCCGATAAAATAATTTGCTTTGCAATAAAATAAGTTTCTTTCATGCTTCTCGTTTTGGACTCCTCTGTGGCCACGAAATTGGCAACGAGGCTAAAAGTGGAGCTACAATCGGCGCTGACAATTGTTGAAAGAATGGTCACCTCCTATTGCACTACCAGCATAAGGTTTACTCTGTTTTCAAAATGCTGCTCTTGGACTTGATGTGTTCGATGCTCGTGTGGATCTTTGGAATCACTAGAAGCGGTGATGAGCAACAGACTGATATATCTGACTGCCTCTGGAGCCCCCCCCCCCCCCCCCCCCCCCCCCCACCTTCAGCATAATAAAAAGCCGCGCGTACCCCGGACTCTAGGACATTCGAGGAGCTGGTAGTTCTAATATTATGTTCCCAAGCTGTTGGTCCATTGTGCAACGGTGCCATTTCAACACAGCATAAAGACCCCACGGGGGTCTGTTTATGTTCTTAATGACGTTTGAGGAAACTAGCTGAATCTTGAGGTTATGGCTCTTCCCTTCCTGAGATACTGCACGGACCAATTTGGTTTGTGGCGTGAACAATATGGTGGCCCAGTGAAAGATACTGGCTGAGCCATTGTTAGACCTAAAGAAGGCCGTAGAAACCTTTCAAGAGAGAGTACAGAAAAGGGAGTGCTCCCTCCCACCAATCAGCATCCCCCCCCCCCCCCCCCCCCAGAATGGGATCCCCTGGACCCCCACCTTGGGGCGAACACAGCCGAGGCAAGGAGTGTGGATTTAGGACTGAGTTAGCTAGGCAAGATGCATCCCCTGAATCCGTAGAGGGAGACCCCAGACTATGTGGGGCATGCGACCAGACAAGCCGCAGGGAGCGAAAGCCATTGTGTGGCCAACAAACCTACTGCCTCACCAGGGTAGGAGTCAGCCCAGAGCCCGCATTTTTCATTTGGAACAGCCTGATGAGTAATGCATGCAGCTGAACTGCAAAGTTGCCCCCATTTGGATCACCATTCATGTAAACAGTCACCCTCCTGGAATCGAATTGGACACGGGACCTGCTGTCTCGCTCATATGTAGACAAGCATTTGAAAAAGTTTAATCAGGGGTACAGCAGTTGAGCTTACAATACTGAGGCAACACTTGCAACCCACACTGAGGAACCCTCTTGTTTTGGACTCCTATGGCCACTAAACTCATGTTAATGTTTAGATGTTTAAAATAGTAGCCCCATTTCTCCGGCCACGTTGGGCTCAAGGGAGAGTGCAACGCGGCCGTGGACCAGGCAGAACGGCACCCGGGGGAGGGGGGGATCTCTCCCGGGTCATCGTGACCCCTGGGTGGTTCAGGTAAGTGCAGAGTGGCCACCTGGCTCTCCCCCTGGAATGCAGGCACGTTGGCACTGCCAAGGTGCCCAGTTGACACTGCCAAGCCAGAAGAGGTGCTGCCAGGGTGGCAGTGCAAGGGTGCCCAAGTGCCAGGGTGGACTGCCAAAGGTCAGGGGGCGAGGGGGCCAATGCCCATGAAATGAGGGTGGAGGGGGGTTTGAAGGGTGGGGGAGTGCAGGGCAAGGCAGGTAAGTGCGGGCCTCCAGGAGGTTGCAGGGGGTGATGGTAGGGGTCTGAGAAGGGAGGGGGTGCTGGAAGGGGGCTTGGGGGCCTGAAGCGGGGGGACCCCCATGGGCCCCTGAGCGGGGTGTTGTCACTTGGGGGGTGTGGGGTAGTGTCTATATTTGTGGCGGGGGACCCATAAGCTCACTTAGAAATCGGGAACACCCTTTCAAAATAGCAGTCGAATCTCTTGAGTTCAGCTCCCAATTGCTAAAAAAATTCCAAGTGTGGGCTAAACTGGTGAGAAACTCCGTAGGGCCCAAAAAAGTGACCAAGTAACATTGAACAGCGGTGGGGATCTCGCCGGCAGAACCGACGGGAAACTCCCTGAAAAACCCTCCACAAATTAGCATGCTTTTGGAAGAATCACACCCATTGTCTTGATGTAGAAGAAAGTTGTTTTCGTTGTTTTTCAAGGAAATTTGAAAGAGTTAATTGGAGTGCAGTCAAGTAAATCATGTCACAGGTGCACAAACTGTGTTTTTCTCTTATCTGCTCAAATTGACCATTAAGGGCATTGAATAATCATTTCAACAGAAAATGATTTGGTTTGTCTATATTATGACTAATTAGATGAAATTGTCATGAACTTAATGTCCTTATTGCCAAATTTAAATAAACTGCATGAAAAAAACTACTAATATTAATAAAAGACACTGAATTAGAAATTAAAATCGTTTCATTGTATTCGGAGATCTTAAACAAACTATTGGCAAATAATTAAATCTAACAATTATATTGCGAAAAAGTCGGCAGCCCAGTTTTAGGTGTAGGTTGAAACTTTAAAATTGTCTCTCTTGAACTTGCTTTCACCATTTAAAATGTTTTCGGAAGAGAATAACTTGTGAATCGAAATTCCGCACTGTGATACACTCAATCAGGAATGCTTAACCAATAGAATACCTACAATGATGAAGGAGGCCATTTGGCCCATCCAGTCTGTAACCCTACCTAGGTCCAATCACCCACCTTATCCCTGTAACCCTACCTAAACTTTGGACAATTTCGGGGCAATTTAGCACAACCAATCCACCTAGCCTGCTCATCTTTGGACTATGGGAGGAAACTGGAGCATTCAAAGAAAACCCATGCAGGCACAGGGAAAATGTGCAAAGTCCACACAGATAGTCACCCGCGATAGGAATCGTGCCTCATTAACTTAATTGAGTTTTTTGAGGAGGTGACAAAGATGATTGAGGGGAGGGCAGTGGATGTTGTTCAGTAAACACTTTGACAAGATGCCTAATGGCAGACTGGTACAAAAGGTGAAGTCACATGGTATCAGAGGTGAGGTGGTAAGATGGATACAGAACTGGCTCGGTCACTGAAGGCAAAGGTAGCAGTAGAAGGGTGTTTTTCTGAATGGAAGGTTGTGACTAGTGTTCCACAGGGATCTGTGCTTGGGCCTCTGTTGTTTGTAGTATACAGAAACAATTTGGAGGAAAATATAGTTGGTCTGATTGGTAAGTTTGCGGATGACAGCAAGGTTGGTGGAGTGGCAGATAGTGTTGAGGATTGTCAGAGGATACAGCAGGACATCGGTTGGAGACTTGGGTAGAGAAATGGCAAATGGAATTTAATCCGGACAAATGTGAGGTAATGTATTTTGGTAGATCTAACATAGATGGGAAATATACCGTAAATGGCAAAACTCTCAGGAATATAGAAAGTCAGAGTGATTTGGGCGTGCAGGTCTACAGATCTTTGAAGGTGGCAACACAAGTGGACAAGGTAGACAAGAAAGCATGCGGAACGCTTGCCTTCATTGGACGGGGCATCGAGTATAAAAACTGGCAAGTCATGCTACAGTTGTATAGAACCTTGGTACGGCCGTACTTGGAATATTGCACACCATTCTTGTCGCCACATTACGGGAAGGATGTGGAGGCTTTGGATTTGGATTTTGTTTATTGTCACGTATACCAAGGAACAGTGAAGTAGTTTTCTGCGAGCAGCTCAACAGATCATTAAGTACATGAAAAGAAAAGGAAATAAAAGAAAATACATAATGGGGCAACACGAGGTACAACACAAGATACACAATGTAACTACATAAATACCGGCATCGGGTGAAGCATACAGGAGTGTAGTGTTAATGAGGTCAGTCCATAAGAGGGTCGTTTAGGAGGCTGGTAACAGCAGGGAAGAAGCTGTTTTTGAGTCTGTTCGTGCATGTTCTCAGACTTTTGTGTCTCCTGCCCGATGGAAGAAGTTGGAAGAGTGTAAGCTGGGTGGGAGGGGTCTTTGATTATGCTGCCCGCTTTCCCCAGGCAGTGGGAGGTGTCGATGGAGTCAATGGATGGGAGGCAAGTTTGTGTAATGGACTCGGCTGTGTTCGCGACTCTTAAGTATCTTGCAATCTTCGGCCGAGCAGTTGCCATACCAGGCTGTGATGTAGCCAGATAGGATGCTTTCCATGATGCATCTGTAAAAGTTGGTAAGTGTTGATGTGGACATGCCAAATTTCCTTTGTTTCCTGAGTAAGTCTAGGTGCTGTTGTGCTTTCTTGGTGGTAGCGTCGACGTGGGTGGACCGGGACAGATTTTTGGAGATGTGTACCCCTAGGAATTTGAAACTGCTAACCATCTCCACCTTGGCCCCTTTGATGCTGAAGGGGGTGTGCACAGTACTTGGCTTTCTGAAGTCAATGACCAGTTCTTTAGTTTTGCTGGCATTGAGGGATAGATTGTTGTCACTGCAACACCCCACTAGGTTCTCAATCTCCCTCCTGTATTCTGACTCATCATTATTCGAGATCCGGTCCACTATGGTCGTATCGTCAGCAAACCTGTAGATGGAGTTGGAACCAAATTTTGCAGTCGTGTGTGTACAGGGAGTAGGGAGAGGGAGCAGAGGAGGTTTACCAGGATGTTGCCTGGTGTGGAGGGTGTTAGCTATGTGGAGAGGCTGAATAGATTCAGACTGTTTTCATTAGAAAATCAGAGGTTGAGGCGTGACCTAATAAAGGTCTAAAAATGCATGACAATTCTCGTAAAGCACTTGAGTAGGCATCAATTGAGGCCCATCGAGTCTGTACTAACCCTTTGAAAGACACCACCTAGGCCCAATCAGCCATCCTATTCCTGCAACCCCACCATAAGGGGCAATTCAGCATGGCCAATCCATCTAATCGGCACATCTTTGGACTGTGGGAGGAAACCAGAGTACCTGAAGGAAATTCACGGTCGTAGACACAAGGAGAATGTGCAAACTCCACACACACAGTTACCTAAGGTTGGAGTTGAACCTGCGTCGCGTCGCCTCGCCCTATGAGGCAGCAGTGCTAACCACTGTGCCATCGTGCAGCCCAAAAATTGCGATGCGTGGTGGTTGGGGAAGCAGCCATCATTGAACATTGAATCAGTTGCAGCTGCCATCACAGGAATCATTTTAAGCATCCCGAAAATTAATGTTTGTGATAAAGTATAATCATTCAGGAAGGTGTGGAACAAGGCACTCCCACTCTTGAGGAATGGGAGAAAGAAGGTTAGTCTCTACAAAAAAAATAAAACAACAGCGAGTGCAATGACTTGAATTTACCTAGCACCTTTCAACTCAGCAAAAGGCTAAAGCATTTTACAGGAGCATAATCAAACAAAATTCAACATGGAGTCAAAGGAGATGTTAGGACAGAGGACTCGAAGCTTGGTCAGAAGGTGGTCTTATGCGCCATCATAAAAGCAGAGGAGGTGGACAGCCAGCAGGGATTAGAAAGGGATTTCCAAAGGTCAAGGCCCAGGCAGCTGAAACTATATTGTCAATGGTGAAGTGATAAACATAGGGGAGTCCTAGGGGTCAGATTTGAAGTAGCACAGGCATTGGATCATTGTAAGACCGGATGGACTTACAGAGATAGAGAGGAAAATGGTCATGGTGGTGGTGGAGTCTGCCAACGCTTCATATGTACGTCAGCAAGTACAAGGGTGATTGGTAAACAGGACTTGAAGGTTCAGTGTGAAGGGAAGTTAAAGGAGGAAGAGCAAAATGGAAGTTGCAGTTGCTGATTAACTACAGCTGATTACTAAATACATTTTCTTGAAATTTTGTTCTAGAATATATTATTGAGAATATACTTGGGCCTTCACAGTGCCAATAGTTAATAAATTGGTGTGTTCCTCCTCTCCATGAACTCCGGCTTCTCTGAAACCCCAAATATCGCAACCAGAAGGTCAGGGTCCACCTCCTCCTCCACTATCCTGGCTACACTCCCGCCCAGAATCTTCCCAATTTTTTCACAACCCCAAAACATGTGCGCGTGATTCACTGGCCCCCGCCCACACCTCTCTCACTCATCTGATACCCCCTGAAAGAACCCACTCATTCTCGTCTGAGTCATATGTGCCCTGTGCACCACCTTAAACTGTATCATGCTCGTCCTTGCACAAGAGGAGGTCCCATTTACCCAACGCAATGCCTCACTCCGTACTCCCCAATTGATATCCCCTCCCAACTCCGCTTCCCATTTCTTCTTGATCTTCACTACCCGCTCTCCTCCCTGCTCCCCCAATCACTTGTATATATCCCCAATTCATCCCTCCCCTTCCACATCCGGGGGCAGGAGTCGCCCCAGCACCTCCTGTATATGCTGCTCTCGCTCTCGCTCTCTCTCCCAATTTAATATCGTCACTGTGGCCCGCACCACCGGGCTCCCTGACTACGTACGCAAAGCCATTGGCAATGCTGCCGTCACCATAGCCCTCAAACTAGACCCCTTACAAGATTTCTCCTCTATCCTAACCCACTCTACCCCACCACCACACCTTGTCCACATTAATCAGGAAATATCCTACCTACCTCTTCCTCCTGCTCCAAATGGCCCTCTGTCCTAAAACTACCCAGCAGAGGCCCGTAGAGTGCTCTTAGTCAACCAACGATAAAGTGAAGTTCAATTACCTCAAAGGATTCCATCCCACGACCTTAAATGAAACCTCAACGAGAAGTTCAAGGTCAAACTAGATTTTGTTCTGGCAGGAGAATACTTGCTATGTGCTGGAATAGAACATTTATTAATAGTAAAGCATTCTATTTTGTAGGTGGCGATATAAGAGAGGTAGGTGTTAAGAATGCTATTTGTTTTCTCGCTCTGTTGGTTGGTCAGTTTTATTGATGTAAAAGTGAAATGCTGCAGAAACTGTCCAAGGCCACAAAAACATTTTTTTTGTGTGAAGCAGCTTTTCACTTGCGCCTCCTTCGATTTGGTCTGCTGTATTCGCTGCTCCCAATGCAATCTCATCTTAAGTTAGGAAGACTAAACGCCGAGTGGGTGACCGCTTTGCAGAACACCTTCATTCAGTCTGGAAGCATAACCCCAACCTTCCTGTCGCTTGCCATTTCAACTCGCAATCTTGCTCTCCACATGTCCATCCTTGGTCTGCTGCAATGTTCCAGTGAAGCCCAGACAAACTGGAGGAATGGCACCACATCTTCCGAGCCTTCTGGACTCAACATTGAGTTAATCATTCAGACCATGAGCTCTCTCCTCCATTTCGACCCCTTTTTTTAAAATCCATTTTTATAAACTCATTATTGTGTTTTGCTTTCACAGAGCACTGACCCTGTTCTGCTGTTAACACAGTCTGCTGCTATCTTTCCTTTATACCGCTATGAGCACCTTCTTTAGTTTTTAACACTATCACTAACACTCTTTTTTTTTTGTCTTGTGTCCATGACATCTTTGCCAAATCTCCCCTGAGCTCCTAGGTTCTATTTGATCCATCTGCTGCACCCCGCCCCCCCCTCCCCTTAAACAGTGTAACATCCATCACATTTCTTCTCTTTAGCCCTGAAGCAGAGTATTATTTATAACTATTTAGAAGCCAACAGCATAACATGTCTCATGGCATCAGCCCAAGAAGTTAACAGTAAGAAGTCTGCAACACCAGACTAAAGTCCAACAGGTTTGTTTGGAATCACTAGCTTTCGGAGCAGAGCTCCTTCATCAGGTATCATCTAACCTGATGAAGGAGCTACGCTCCGACAGCTGGTGATTCCAAACAAACCTGCAAAAAGTTAACGATAGGGACCATGTGGATTGGTAACACTAGTGTAAATACAAAAACAATCCTTGCTTTTTGTATTATTTCAGCATAGTAAAAGGCTTAATGGTGCATGGGTGTTTAAGTTCTTTTTTGTCTCTTACAGGGAGTTTATTAGATTTCCTGAAGAGCGATGAAGGAAACAAATTGCAATTACCAAAGCTGATTGATTTTTCAGCTCAGGTAAGTGATCACGATTGTTTTACAAATCTCTACAGAACAAATATCAGGCCCAACATAATTAAACGTTACAAAATATGTATAATATCTTTATTTCTTTCTGTCACTTTGGGGACATTTTATTCGTTGAAAGAGCAACAATTGTCTCGACCATTCACTGCATGTTATGTTGTCCATATATTTTCTACAGTCCTTTCGACTTAAGCTTGTTAAAAGATTTAAAGCATTATTTGGAACTGAGATCCTAATATTTGCTTGAGGTACTAATGAAAGTAGCCCTTCCACAACCAACTGTGACCATCACCAGTTCTCTTATCTGTGTCCATAAATGCAGAAAGATAATACTAAAATATACATTGAGCATGATACCAAGGGATGAACAATCCCCAAAAATCAAGGAGTTGTGAAACACTGTCCAATTTTTCATGTTCTCCTACTGGAAACTTTAAATTTGTGATTAAAATGTTCTGTCCATTGCTCACTGCACATTAGCATTCGTATTTTATTAAGTATACAGTACTTGTGAATGTATTAACATACACAATGGTGCTTACAACCAGATCGTGATTAGGTTGTAGGCATAAACATGTTATAGTTCTATGCATAATGCCTTGGGCTTTTATGAATCCAGAATGCTTGGATAAACTGGCGCTATTAATGCATTTCTCTTCCCCCTCTTCATGATACAGTATTACACAATTATACCAAAATAAAAATAGGACTCCGTAGAAGGAGGGTTCAGTTAAACACCTCCCCTAATCAATGATTTCAGTTAGGGGCAGCACGGTGGCGCAGTGGTTAACGCTGCTGTCTCACGGCGCTGAGGACCCAGGTGCGATCCTGGCTCTGGATCATTGTCCATGTGGAGTTTCACATTCTCCCCCTCTTTGCGTTGGTCTCGCCCCCACAACCCAAAGATGTGCAGGGTAGGTGGATTGGCCATGCTAAATTGCCCCTTAATTGGGAAAAATGAATTGGGTACTCTAAATTTATTAAGAAATAAAAAATCACTGACTTCAGTTAATAACTGAGCCTAGTTTCTGACCCAAATTTTTTTTTTAACATTCGGTTACCAAGAGAGTAACTCTCTTTCTTTGTTTGTTACGTGGGGCAGCACGGTAGCATGGTGGTTAGCATAAATGCTTCACAGCTCCAGGGCCCCAGGTTCGATTCCCGGCTGAGTCACTGTCTGTGTGGAGTCTGCACGTCCTCCCCGTGTGTGCGTGGGTTTCCTCCGGGTGCTCCGGTATCCTCCCACAGTCCAAAGATGTGCGGGTTAGGTGGATTGGCCATGCTAAATTTCCCGTAGTGTCCTAAAAAGTAAGGTTGGGGGGGGGGGGGTTGTTGGTTTACAGGTATAGGGTGGATACGTGGGTTTGAGTAGGGTGATCATTGCTCGGCACAACGTCGAAGGCCGAAGGGCCTGTTCTGTGCTGTACTGTTCTATGTTCTATCAGTAGTTTTGCTTTTGTCACTAATTCTGCCAAATAAGGTAAGGTAAAGTCGCCATAGGCTGCTTTCCCCTTTTAAGGGGTAGGGCTGACTGGTGGTGATTTAACCTGAAGATCACCACACCTCAGGCGAGGGGCAAGGTTGAGAAGGCGGAGCCTTCATGAATAACCTCTGCAAATAAACCCTTAAAATAAAATCGTTCACTGATAAATCTGCCTTTGATTCTCTGTTATTCATAGAATTTACAGTGCAGAAGGAGGCCATTCGGCCCATCGAGTATGCACTGGCTCTTGGAAAGAGCACCCTACCCAAGCCCATACCTCCACCCTATCCCCATAACCCAGTAACCCCACCTAACACTAAGGGCAATTTGGACCCTAAGGGCAATTTAGCATGGCCAATCCACCTAACCACATCTTTAGACTGTGGGAGGAAACTGGAGCACCCGGAGGAAACCCACGCACACACGGGGAGAACGTGCAGACTCCACACAGACAGCGACCCAAGCCAGGAATTGAATCTGGGACCCTGGAGCTGTGAAGCATTTGTGCTAACCACTGTGCTACCACGATGCCCAATTCAATACAAGTTTGTTTCCAGACTTTTACAAATGTCCAAATATAAATATAAAACTAGACAGCTTTCTATTTGAAAGGACCATGGTCGAGAAATCACCATGCATAACCACGCAAGTGAGGGTATTGCACCGATTCCTGGGTGCAGCCTGTGTAGCCCATTCATTACAATGCAGAAGAATGGCACATGCAGGTACATTGCCTGTGTGCACCAGAATGTATTGATCCAGTGCTATCCTGATATCCTGCATCCAAACTGGCTGATGCATCACCAGGATTAGAAACTTAATTCACAAAGTCCAGCCCACAAATTCATATCCAACAAACTCGTACCTCAAAAGAATTCAATAAACGTGATTTTATTGAAACATATAAGAATCTATGGGGGTGTGACAGTAGGTGCTGGAAGAATGTTTCCCCTAGTGGGGGAGTCGAGGACTTGGGGACACAGTTTCAAAATGAGGAGTCTCCCATTTAAGACACAGATGAGGAAGAATTCCTGAGGGTTGGTAATCTTTGGAATTCTCTTCCTCCGGGGACAGTGGAGGCTGGCTCATTGAATATAATCCAGACTGAGTTTGACAGATTTTTCATCGGCAAGGGAGTGAGGGGTGGGGGGTGGGGGCAGACAGGAAAGTCTTGGCCACAATCAGATCAGCCAGGATCTTATTGAATGTTGCAGCAGACTCAATTGGCCAAATGGCCTACTCCTTTTTCAGACTCTGTCTCCCACCTCTCTCTTCAGAAACTGGCACGCAAGCTACCCTTTCCTCTTGATCTGTTTATAACCAACTTGTGTTTGATGACTCACATGTGTTGCTCCTGCTTATATACTTGCTCCTTCATGTGCAGAGTGCCAGTATTGGTTGTTGTGATTTCAAGATCAGGTGACTGTGGCTCCTCCCACTTCCTGTGTGACCCATCTTTCTCCTGCCTCTGCTATGGATGTCCAAGTGATGGTTCTTCATCTGAAAGCAGCCAAGCAGTAGGGGAGGGTTGAGATGAAGGAAGGGAGAGTAGGGAGGAATGGAGGAGTTTCATGGTCACTTCAACTTGCTCTTGATGCTGCATCTTGATAGGAGTTAAAAAGGGAGTGCAAGTTGTCCGTTACCATCAAAACCACTTCTGCTGCGCCAGATGTCACAGGCTTTTCATTACCTCTGGAACCTTGATGCATTTCAGCATGACCTCTAGGGTGCTCAGAGGGTGGCATTATGGAGCCAACCAGCCAGGCCACCCCAGCTCATCTTGTGTCTGCTATTGGGGGCAACGTTCTGTGCGTGAGAGAGAGGGAGCAAGGTGTCCGTGATTGTGTCAGAATGCTTGAATGTGCCAACCAGAGTTGTACAGCTGGTGGTGGGCAGAGGCAAGTGTGTTGTTCCTCGTCACCACAGCAAGGGCAATATGTGTTGCTGGCAACATTGGATGGGTGAGGTGCAGTATATGAATGTTAGGAGTGAGTCCTGAATGCTACTGAGTGCAGCTGTGAGAGGGGGGGGGGGGGGGGGGGGAGAAAAGAGAGCTGAGTGGGACATTGGTGTTCTGATGAGAAGCAAGTGAGAATATAAAAAGACTTGTGAATTGCAAGTCCAAACTGTTTTTGCTGCATCTATTATTGTCCCTGAAATTTGGACTGTGTGCTTTGGTATGACTTAATTATTCGGGTAATGACTCCATTCTGAAACAGTCCATTGGTGTAGTCAGCCTCACTTCAAAATGGAGACTTTAAAATTGAATCATTCTTCTCTGATTCAAAAAAACATTGGTTAAAGGTCAACATTACAGCAACTAGCAAAATTAATAGCCAGAAACCCCATCCTGTTTTAAAAGCTTCCGAATTCCACGCTAGCTGAAAATCTAGCTCATCTGCCATTTTTATTAACCCTTGATTCTCTTTCTCCTATCTTTTATCTCCGCTGCTAGCACCCCCTCCAAAACTTTGCTGTTTTCCTCTTAGACACTTCACCCTCTGCCGCTTGAGCTTCAAAGATATCTGGCGTGAATCTCATTAAAGAAATATCCTTTCAAGTGAAAATTTGAATCTGAACAAATGTCAACAAAACCATAGCAAACGTTTGTTTAAAAAGTGGCCTGGTGGGTGGGAGCAAGAAGACTTTTTTTTCGTAGAATCTTTATTGTCTCAAGTAGGCTTACATTAACACTGCAATGAAATTACTGTGAAAAGCCCCTAGTCACCACATTCCTGCGCCTGTTTGGGTACACAGAGGGAGAATTCAGAATGTCCAGCTTACCTAACAGCACGTCTTTCGGGACTTCTGGGAGGATACCGGAGAACCCGGAGGAAACCCACGCAGACACAGGGAGAACGTGCGGACTCCACACAAGTGACCCAAACCGGGAATCGAACCTGGGACACTGGAGCTGTGAAGCAACAGTGTTAACCACTGTGCTGCCGTCATTCCGAGGCATTTTGGGGAGGGTGGGAGAGAGAGAAAAAAATGGCAAGACAAAAGTTTAAGGAGGAAATTTTAGAATGTAGGGCTGAAGACCATGTACCAGAAGTGCTGTGCGTGAGGAAAACACAAAAGACTGGAGAAAGAAAATCCCTGAATGCAAAAGAAACTTCAAGCAAGAAACGCTTACAAAGTTGAGGTGAGAGGAAACCATTTGAAAAGGTCGACTAAGATTTCAATTCACTCTGTTTTGAGTGAGGGAGACAATGCAAGTCGGTAAAGAAAACAGTAATGAGCAATCAGGACATATTGCAAGATGATTTTGAACCAGTTGATGAAGAATGAGAATGGAGAGTGTTGATAAGGGTTTCAATGTTAGTGGGATGAGGTAGGGAACTTTGATCAAAGTTGGTTGTCTTTGTAAAGGGTTACATTTTTGAGTTTGAAGCTTGACTGTGGGTTAGCAGGACACCAAGATAGCAGAATGTGGTGTGTGGCCATTGATGTATCCCTTGTGTTGATAAAAGAGCACAAACCTAAATCCCCATGTTTGGCAGCAATATAACAATGTTGTTATATTAGTCTGCAATTTCATGGGGTAGGGACCTACTTGTGCTCTGGGGAGGTGGGGCTGGGATCATTGGGTCCATCGCCCCTGTGATCACATCAGAGGCAGACACAGGTGGCCAAGTGCCCGAATGGGTTGGTTTAAAAACTCACCTTGGCTATCTGATACTTTGACCTAGTTGTTTGGACACGTTTTAGACCCACTGTTCCTCACTGCTCAGACCTCATTATCCCCCACCCCACTTCCCATGCCAACTCATTTACCCAGTGTACACCAAATAAAGAACTGATGAACCTTATAGTAACAACGGCACGTGTGGCACTGCTTAGAAACACATTCATCATTTTTGAAAGGAAATCTGTTGTTCCTATAACCCTATCAAAAATGTCAGTCAAACACAGCATTAAAGTATGAATAACATGTTTTAAGCACTTGACATTTCTTAACCTTGTGCAAATGAACATTGGGACATTGATAAGAGATCACAGAAAAAAGTGCAGGCTCCCTTATAAAATTGACTCGCTTTTATTTACACAGGTACAGAGAAGTGTTGACTTTGCTTGATTTCCATTTATATATGAGTGGAGGTGCTGGGAATGGGGCTAGGAGTTCTGGAATCTGATCTCTGGTGCTGTTTTAACATGGTTCCCGAGGTTTTCTGTCTCCATGTAAATCCAGCCTATTGTCCCTTGTTTCCAGCTCCAGTGTATAAAGCCGCAACTGGGTAGGCTAGAACAGATATCTGGATACGTTTTCAGATTTGGGCTAATGTAAGGTCCCTTTTAAATGCTAAGTGCTGTCAGTTGTAGAAGATGCTTGGAGCTAAGTGGCTATACAAGAAAAGGAGTTTCTTGCATGTGGTAAAAAATGGACAAGTGCTGCAACAGCTATTTAACTTGACTGGAGAAATGCGAGGTCTACTTGGACAATGTTTAAGCCACACAAGAGTTGTTTGCATTCTTAGATCAAACGCTTAAATTAGAGATAAGCAAAGCCGCCATGACGCCCAGGCGAAGAAATTAACAGAAAAGGAAATTCGTCTTTGGTTTTCTGTTATCGCTGAGGTTTTCTGAAGCAAGTCCGATTTCTTGACCAGTAGCCAGTTCTGTGTTCTGCTGCTCAGTCCATTGTCAGTAGTCAGAACTGCAACTGCATCCTTCAAGTAATGTTTGTTTGGATGTCGTATTGCTATTTGCTGCTTTTAAATGAGCCTGGTTCACCTGCTCAAGTTGATTGAAAGTTAATTGGCACGCGATTGAAATATTTGCACCAGTCAAGCTGCTTTTGTTTTGGTCGAGCAAGTTATTTGGCAATGTATACAACGCGAGTAAACAGCCTAGTAACGCCCTGTAAAATCAATCTCCAAACAATGTGACTTTCTCATGTGATACACTCGCGCAATATTTGCTTTCATCAGAAAACCTCTGAGTTACTATTCCTCCTTTTGACCAGCACCAAATTAGTGAAGAATAAATATTTAAAATGACACATTCTAGTAACAATTTAAAAAAAAATTTAACTCTTACTGGAGGCGTACAGCATTGCCAGGCAGGAATGTTCTGCAGAATTGAGCCTAATATTAGACAACTGTAGAAGCCCCGATGCCAAACCTGAAAGTCCGAGGCAACCTCCCTTGACCATTTGTGGGACTCCAGTCACATTTATGGTCCATCTGTTAACTAATTAGTTGCTGTTGGGGCTCTTTTACTTCCAAGGGCCAGCAACTCTTCTGTGATAACATTGCCACCTGAAACCTGTCACTGGTAAACAAAGTGACATGGTTTGGGGAGTTTGAGGGTACAAGGTGCTTGGGGGGGGGGGGGGGGGGGGGGGGGGGGTGCGGTGCTTGGGCGGGGGGGTGGTGCGGTGCTTGGGCGGGGGGGGGGGGGTGCGGGGTGCGGGGCGGGGGGGGGGTGCGGGGCACGGGGGGGTTGCGGGGCGGGGGGGTGGGGAGTGGGCATTGTTTAATACCCTCTAGTGAGGAGGGGAGAACTTAGAAGTGGAGACCCCAATTGTCCCCATGTGATAGACAGACAAGACCCCTCTCTTCCCATGTGATAGACAGACCTGACCCCTCTGTTCCCATGTGATAGGCAGACATAGATATAGATATAGAACAGTACAGCACAGAACAGGCCCTTCGACCCTCGATGTTGTGCCGAGCAATGATCACCCTACTCAAGTCAATGTATCCACCCTATACCAGTAACCCCAACAAACCCCCCCCCCGTCCCCTCCCCCCCCCCCCCCCCCCCCCCCCCCCCCCCCCCCCCCCCCCCCCCCCCCCCCCCCCCATTAACCTTATTTTTTTAGGACACTAAGGGCAATTTAGCATAGCCAATCCACCTAACCCGCACATCTTTGGACTGTGGGAGGAAACCGGAGCACCCGGAGGAAACCCACGCACACACTGGGAGGACGTACAGACTCCGCACAGACAGTGAACCAGCCGGGATATAACCCCTCTGTTCTCATGTGATAGGCAGACATGACCTCTCTGTTCCCATGTGATAGGCAGACATAACGCCTCTGTTCCCATGTGATAGGCAGACATAACCCCTCTGTTCCCATGTGATAGACATATGTCCTTCTTGTAAATTTTATAATTTTCCACCTGATGACTCCCAATATTTAGCTGAAGGAAATTTCTATTCATCCTGTTTAGGAAGGTGAACAAGCAGTGTGACAAATTGTACAAGAGTAGGATTCAAGGTGGTGACAGTGAGATAGGGCTGAGTGTTGTCAGAATATACATGAAACCTGAAGTGTTTTCAGATGAAGTCACTGAGAAGGCATTTAGATGAGAATTAGAAGGGAGATGAGAATTAGAAAGGGGCCAAGAATACATTCATGGAGAACTCCAAGGTGACAAATGTGGCAATAACTTGGCCTTGACAGTGATGCTTACATCCCATGAAATAACATTTTTTTTTTAAAAGGACCAAGAGTGGGAGGGAAGCCTTTGTAAGTGATTTTCTGACTTTGAACAGACAGATAAGAAGAATGGAACCAAGTTTTTGTAGTTTTGCTCAGCTCGGCAATGGAAGAGAGGTGTTGGCAAAGGATGCTGTGATTAACTGTGAAAGTTGCTGACTGGTCAAGAAGGATGCAAAGCAACAGTTTATTATGATCATGTGGTCACAAAGTTATGTAAGCTTGTATAATTGTGATAACTCAAAATTGAATGTGCTTTCTGATGAGCAGTGGCTCTAAGCTCACCAAAAATAAGGTGCACCTCCCACTCTACCTGTACCTTCAGTCTGATTTTAACCGTGGCTGATATGTGTCGAGCCATCGGCAGTGACGCATGTGAACAGCTTATAGGTTGAAAAGGGAAGGAAATAAATGAGGAAGTAATGGTCAGATGACTTTAAGTTTGGTTTCTGAATACCTTTGAGCTGTAAGGCAGGACTCTCCCAAAAGGGAAGAAAAGTCCCCTAGTGAGCACGTTCAGCCCTGTGTTTCCTGGCGTTTTCAGTGCCGAGAAACTTATGGTTATTCAACGTAACTCGCGTTAAATAAGGGGCCTGAGCGGGGAACGTGCAGCCGAGGCTACATATAGAATTTACAGTGCAGAAGGAGGCCATTCGGCCCATCGAGTCTGCACCGGCTCCTGGAAAGAGCACCCTACCCAAGGTTAACACCTCCACCCTATCCCCATAACCCAGTAACCCCACCCAACACTAAGGGCAATTTTGGACACTAAGGGCAATTTATCATGGCCAATCCACCTAGCCTGCACATCTTTGGACTGTGGGAGGAAACCAGAGCACCCGGAGGAAACCCACGCACACACGGGGAGGATGTGCAGACTCCGCACAGACAGTGACCCAAGCCAGAATAGAACCTGGGACCCTGGAGCTGTGAAGCGATTGTGCTATCCACAATGCTACCGTGTTGCCCAGTTTTGCACAGTGGGGAGCTCTGTTCCCCAGAACCCCCCATTGTAGCAAGACATCGGGATGCCATATAAAAATGGCGCCCCTTCCACCGCCCCCTCCCTTAAAGAACACTAGTGAACCAGATGGGTTTTTATGACAATCGACAATGGTTTCATGGTCATCATTAGACTTTTAATTCCAGATATTTTTTTTAAATTAATTGAATTTACACCATCTGCCATGGTCGGATTTAAACCCGGGTCCCCAGGTTCTGGATTACTAGTCTAGTGAAAATACCACTACACCGTTGCCTCCCACGACCCTCTGTTGGATGCAACCGCCTATCACTTCATCTCTTGACCACCTCTAATTACTCTTTGAGGATTGTGTTTGGGTTGTGATATGATATTCCAATAGTTGATCAGCGTCTTGATGTAATTCGGACATTCTGAATTTTCCCGCTGTGTACCCGAACAGGTGCCAGAGTGTGGCGACTCGGGGATTTTCACAGTAGCTTCATTGCAGTGTTATTGTAAGCCGACTTGTCACAATAGCAATGATTAAATATTAAAAGATTAAAGTCTCACGCCAGGTCCATGTTGGAATCTCTGAAATTTTATCCAAGGAACCAATCGCAAAGCATGATAACAGAATTCTTAATCTTTTCGCCAAGGCTACCCAGTTATGCTGTCAAGCATAGGCTTGGGTGACTTCAAAAGTAACACTGAAAACTGAAACAAAAATAGAAAGTGCTCTTTCAAAAGCTGGAAGATATTAAATAAGGAAACCGTGCCCTTGAGATTCCTTTATACGTTTAGTTGACCAGTGCTTTCAGAAACTGTTTGCGTCTCCAGCGATTTTCAGAGAACCAGCCAGTTAATTGATGCTTTTCAAAAATTGTTTTGAAAGATATTACACACTTTTTATACACAAGTGGATTTTTCAGTATTATTATTTTTTGTCACTGTCATTATTAGCTGGGTAGGAACACAAACCCATTCCAATAAAGTTTAGTTTGACCCATCGGAGCTATTTTCCACTGTTAATTTTAAAGATGAACTATTTTTAAAAATGTTTAAAAAGGAAGTTCAGATATGCTTAGTTATATCAATAGGAGGATGTTGAATTGCAGAAAGACAGATGTTGAATTGCAGCCAAAGCATTGTGATTTTTATAGAAACTGTAATTTTTATAGAAACTGTAAGACAGTTTTATTCTGGCGTGTGCGTATCCATGTAGTCTGGAGTACTTCTTGGAATGTGCACCAGTGAATTACCATTAGAGTTGCTATAAATTCATTGTCAATTAATTGCAGGTGTTATTGATGCACCTTCATTTTGCTTGACTTTAACTTGCGATAATTTCGTTTTAAAACGTGGTGCAAGTTCCCCATATGCGCTCATCTTGGCAGGGTAGCTATCATCAGCATTACTGAAGGAAGCAAGAATGGGGAAATCAGCCAGCGTTTCATAGTTCTGATCACCCTTCAGGGATCCCAGATGAAAATTGCATGTGTGAGGATCTTGGGAGTGGTTGAGCTCAGACTTGGCTATGAATACTTTCCGCCCACAGTTGAATAGTGCCCATGAGACACCACCTTGAGGAAGAAGAGAAGGAAATAAAAAGACCTTTTCTCCCATGATTACGAATAATGTCCTCTTTGGATCAGAAAACCAGTACTTGTTAAAATGCCATTTATTTACTTACTCCTGGACTGCCTCTCAGAATGTTCACTAGAGTTAGCCACACTAAAGGGCTGCCACTCTACTAATGGAAACTTGCACCAGCACTTGAAGAGGAACATGTTTAGTGTTGGTGATAACTCATTATCACACATTCCCCTCAAACTGTTGCCATATAGTTTTAAATATTTTAATTAGTTGCTTTGTTTGCTCAGCATAAAACAATTTTAAAATTGATCTGGAAGTAAATTAAATTGTAGTTTGTTTCACTTAAACAGACTATGCAGTTATAGTTAAAATAAATGTTCATTTTTAGACTCCTCCCAAATATGCTCGACGTTCTTGAGGTTACAGGAAAATTTGTGGATACTTCAAATGTGTGGCATGTATTGTTAAAACAAAAAAAGACTGAGTAGCCCACCAACTGGAGGTGTGTTGAATGTATGTGACCAATTGGTTCCTTGTCTCATTCAGTAAGGTGACTGTGTTGGTTTGTTTGCAAGGTACTTGCTAGTTCATTGATTTTCAGAGTATTGGGTGCGGGCTTTACAAATTTTCTCACTTGTCATGAAGCCTCCTGTACTAAGAGCACAGGCTGAAAATATGGGAGAAGAATTCAGTGATCCTACAAGTTTTCCACCCACTAATTTTTCACTGGGTTAGCAACAAACATTTTCAGAAAGGGAGAAAGAAGACCATCCAGTCAGCTGTTTTTAAATAAATTTAGAGTACCTGATTTTTTTTTTCCAATTAAGGGGCAATTTAGTGTGACCAATCAACTTAACCTGCACGTCTTTGGGTTGTGGGGGTGAAACACACGTGGACACGGGGAGAATGTGTAAACTCCACACAGACAATGACCCAGGGCTGGGATTGAACCCGGGTCCTCGGTGCTGTAGGTAGCAGTGCTAACCACTGCACCACCGTGCCGCCCAACCATCCAGTCAGTTAATATCAAACTCGGCCCTGTAGAATTCAAATTATTTTTTGGTTTAAGTAGTTCCTGGTCATGTGGTGAATCTTGCATCATCTCTCCAATGTTACTCAACTTGCATTTAAGAAGTATTGATAATTTGAGATGGAGGGAAGGGGAGAGAGACAAAAAAGTATTACCTAGCTATGGAGAGCGGAAAAGGAGATTACACTGGGGGGGGGGGGGGGGGGGGCACAGTAGCAGATATACAAACTGAGGGGAGAGTGCAAATATACGGGAGCAAAGAGAAGCATGGTTTTTTTTAAAAGACAAGAAGGAAACAGTGAAGCACACCAACAACCATTGCATTTATACAGCACCTTTATCATAAGTAGACCTCCCAAAACACTTCAAAACAAAATGACACACAGCCTCGTAAGAGATATTGGGATAGATGACCAAACGCTTGTCAAAGACGTAGGTTTTAAGGAGTGTCTTAAACGAGGAGAAGGAGCTAACAAAGTGGCGAGAGAGGTTTAGGGAGAAAATTCCAGAGCTTAGGGCCTGGGCAGTTGAAGGTATGGCTACCAATGATGGAGCAATTAAAATTGGAGATGTGCGAGCGGAAGGCAGATATCTCCGACCACAGGAGGTACCTACTGAAAGGGGAAGAGTCAAAACAAGTGAGAAATTTGAAAACCAAGATGAGGATTTTAAGTAGACAGCATTTTCAGACCAGGAGTCAAAGTGAATCAACAAGCACAAGGGTGATGGATGAACAGGGTTTGGTGCCAGTTAGAATGCAGGCAACAGGTCTTTGGATGAGCTCCGATTTATCTAGGATGGAAAAGGGGAGGCCACCTAGAGTGCATTGAATGAGTCAAATCTGGAGACCGCAAAATCATGGGCTTGAATGCAGATAGTAATCTGAAGGAATAGAAGACAGGGTGAAGCTTAGCATAAACCCGAGGAAGAAAGAGTGCGAAGCACAAACATGGAGGAAAACAGGAGGAAAGATTTTCACACGGCCATGAAGGCTGGAAAAAGATCAAGGTTGTTTTGGGACAGCTTCTTGTGCAGTTCTGCTGCTGGGCATGTTTCCCAGTGGTGGGAATGGTGGCAGATCAGCTGCTTGCTGAATGGGGGCAGGCAGGTTATTTAAATAATTAAAGATCATTTTTCCAGGCTACCAGCATTTTCCCACAGTGGAGTAACCTTCTCCCATTGCATGGGGAGGCCATTTGTTTTTTGTAGGTGTCCTCTTTGTGGCAGCCCATGGGGCTTTGCCATGAGAGCTGGGCGTTCCATGGCCCAAAGAGGGAGCTGCAGGGAGCGACAGGACCCACCACTCCCATGTGGGGGTCACAGAGGGACAAGTTGGCTTAGCCCCTCAGAATCTTAATTAAAAACTCTTTGAGCTCTTAACTGCCTCAGTGGAGCTGCCGAGGCTGTAGGAGCTGCCGAGGCTGTAGGAGCTGCCGAGGCTGTAGGAGCTGCCGAGGCTGTAGGAGCTGCCGAGGCTGTAGGAGCTGCCGAGGCTGTAGGAGCTGCCGAGGCTGTAGGAGCTGCCGAGGCTGTAGGAGCTGCCGAGGCTGTAGGAGCTGCCGAGGCTGTAGGAGCTGCCGAGGCTGTAGGAGCTGCCGAGGCTGTAGGAGCTGCCGAGGCTGTAGGAGCTGCCGAGGCTGTAGGAGCTGCCGAGGCTGTAGGAGCTGCCGAGGCTGTAGGAGCTGCCGAGGCTGTAGGAGCTGCCGAGGCTGTAGGAGCTGCCGAGGCTGTAGGAGCTGCCGAGGCTGCAGGAGCTGCCGAGGCTGCAGGAGCTGCCGAGGCTGTAGGAGCTGCCGAGGCTGTAGGAGCTGCCGAGGCTGTAGGAGCTGCCGAGGCTGTAGGAGCTGCCGAGGCTGTAGGAGCTGCCGAGGCTGTAGGAGCTGCCGAGGCTGTAGGAGCTGCCGAGGCTGTAGGAGCTGCCGAGGCTGTAGGAGCTGCCGAGGCTGTAGGAGCTGCCGAGGCTGTAGGAGCTGCCGAGGCTGTAGGAGCTGCCGAGGCTGTAGGAGCTGCCGAGGCTGTAGGAGCTGCCGAGGCTGTAGGAGCTGCCGAGGCTGTAGGAGCTGCCGAGGCTGCCGGGGCTGCAGGAGCTGCCGAGGCTGCAGGAGCTGCCGAGGCTGCAGGAGCTGCCGAGGCTGCAGGAGCTGCCGAGGCTGTAGGAGCTGCCGAGGCTGTAGGAGCTGCCGAGGCTGTAGGAGCTGCCGAGGCTGTAGGAGCTGCCGAGGCTGTAGGAGCTGCCGAGGCTGTAGGAGCTGCCGAGGCTGTAGGAGCTGCCGAGGCTGTAGGAGCTGCCGAGGCTGTAGGAGCTGCCGAGGCTGTAGGAGCTGCTGGCCCTCGTGATTGTGTTTAGAGCATCTACATCCCACACATCATCTTTCATTGGGCAGTGAGCTGGGAGCAGCCAATTAGGAGGCACCTCTGGGGCAACTAACTGAGTGACTGCGGATTCGGGAGCCCCCGTTCCGTCCTGATGTTGTTACCCTGAAATGGCCTGCCCTTGGGACTGCAAGAGAAGCCAGGGTGGATTTAAAAAAAGAACAGCAGGCACAAGTCGTCTCTGTCTCTCTCCTATATTGTTGAGGTTGGACATATTTTGTGTAAGCCAGTCATACCTAAAGGAAGTTTAGAAAGCATGATTTAAATACCACCAAAGCGAAAGTAGTTATGCAATATAGTATGTTTCTGCTCCCTAATTCAGAGATATGGAGGCCAATATGAGTCGCCTACCGTTACCCTAACATCCCCGAACTCAGCACAGAGTTTGGCAGTAAACGTTGAACCTTATTGGTGTGCATGTTATCACCAGTTAGTGTAAATTTTCTGAGGCATTTAAAAACTTTTTTTTTTTTGTTTTACTGAGGATGATGAAGTGTGATAAGAGGTGAAAACATAAGGCAGTAAATTGTTGTATGTTGGTTTTGACTACCTAAGAATAGTTGCAGAGAGGGATCTCCAAACACTAACTGGTTTATCATAAGAACATCACTATTTACAGATATACAAGAGTACATAGAACATACAGTGCAGAAGGAGGCCATTCGGCCCATCGCGTTTGCACCGACCCACTTAAGCCCTCATATCCACCCTATCCAAGTAACCTACTAACCCCTCCTAACCTTTTTTAGTCACTAAAGGCAATTTATCATGGCCAATCCACCTAACCTGCACGTCTTTGGACTGTGGGAGGAAACCGGAGCACCCGGAAGAAACCCACGCAGACTCTGGGAGAACGTGCAAACTCCGCACAGACAGTGACCCAGCGGGGAATCAAACCTGAGACCCTGGCGCTGTGAAGCTACAGTGCTATCCATTTGTGTTACTGTGCTGCCCAATGCAGGTATGACTCGGTCTAAACCATGAGTTTTCTCTTACTAAACTGTCATGTGACTCTCACATCATCGGTCCCACATATTAACCCTTACAGCCCTGAACATCCTGAACTTTGCAGCCCTGAACATCCTCATACTGCATCTCGCCCAAGTCTTTGTCCAAATATACTTTACATTTAGATTTGCATACTACCCTTTCTCCCTCAAGGTCTCTGATTTCATTGGGTTTAATCCATCTGGAGGCTAACTCTTCCTGATCATGTTGTTGTGTGGCTTGGAAGATGGATAGTCTCACTTTGGACTTTTATCAGTTTGACTTTCAAAATCTGGTTTTCCCAAATGTATAAAGGAAGGTTCTCTTTGAAGAGGTGAGGATGTGGGTTGGATTCTCCGATTTGCAGATTAACTGCTGACGCCGACGTGGGAACAGTCCGCAGCACCACTCGGGATCCACAGAAAAAAAACCGCACCTTCGGGAACTCGGCCCATCGGGGGAGTGCGTCGGGTGACGTCCTGAGGCCGTCCCAACGGCGTGCGATACACTGTTTTTGAGGGGCGGAGCATCACAAAAGCAGCGTCACCCCCCATTTTCGCCACAAACGGGGATTCTCCGGCCAAATGCCAAATGCGATTTCGGTGACTATGACTGGAGGATCCTCCCCATGATTTCCCCTCTTCCTCCTTATCATGCTTCTGGAGTATGCATCAAGTAACATTGTTGTTCATCAGCAACCCTTTGAATAATGCTCTGCCCAGGTCTGTAATCCAAACTATCAGCCTGCTCAGGTTTCTGGTACAGTTCCTCCTGTTGTAAGTGGAAGCTTGTTTTTTGTAGACCTGTTCTTGCTCCTGAACTTTCTGGTTATCCCTGAGTGTTAACCCATGGGAAGCGCTGTGCAAAGCTTCCTACCCAACGCAGTTCAGACAGTGGAGTAGATCATCGATCGTAGAATTTACAGTGCAGAAGGAGGCCATTCGGCCCATCGAGTCTGCACCAGCTCTTGGAAAGAGCACCCCACACCTCCACCCTATCCCCGTAACCCCACCTAACCTAAGGGCAATTTAGCATGGCTAATCCACTTAGCCCTGCACATCTTTGGACTGTAGGAGGAAACCTGTGCAGACTCCGCACAGACAGTGGCCCAAGCTGGGAATCTGACCTGGGACACTGAAGCTGTGAAGCAACTGTGCTAGCCACTATGCTACCGTGCTGCCCACTGTATGCCCATCTGTATGTTAAAAGTACCATTGGAAAATCCTCATTCTTCTAGAGGATTTTAATCGTGGTAGACATCCCTTTCTGCCTCACCACTATTGGGGGATTACTCTAGGAACTGATGAGGTGTAGGATTCCGTAGCTCTCAGCAAAATGGGGGAAATAGTTGTTAGCAAATTGTGGATCATTGTCAGATGGCACTTGGTCCAGGTGACAGATGTTGCAAAGACCTCTTTCACAGAATTGCTGACTGACTTGGTGGTTGTTGTGTGTAGGTGGATCACCTTGATCTGCCTGGAGAAGATGTCACCAGTGATGAAGAAGGATTTGCCATTGTATATAGATCCATTACCAGACATTCCCATGGTCTGGTAGGGAATTGAGTGGGAATAAGGGGCTTGCTTTGGATTGGTTGGTCCATCGCGCACATCTGGCACCTCTTAGATTGTTCTTGATATTTCCAACCACTACACTGCAGATTGGACTCTTGCTCTGCACTTTGTGATGTCCAAGTGGCCTTGGTGGATTTGTTGCAGAATCTCTGGTCAGAGTGAGGTGAGAATGACCAACTGCTCATCATACACTGCCAGGTCACCAATAATGGTGAAGTGTTCCCTCTGTTCAAAGTATATTTTCATGACTTCTCCATGAGGATGCTGCTGTGGCCACATTGCATGTAGTATTGCTGGATGCGGATGCCGTTCTTCTCTTTTATTTACTATTGATGTATTTGTAGGGCAGCACGGTGGCCTAGTGGTTAGCACAACCGCCTCACGGCGCTGCGGTCCCAGGTTCGATCCCGGCTCTGGGTCACTGTCCGTGTGGAGTTTGCACATTATCCCCGTGTCTGCGTGGGTTTCGCCCCCACAACCCAAAAATGTGCAGAGTAGGTGGATTGGCCATGCTAAATTGCCCCTTAATAGAAAAAATAATTGGGTAATCTAAATTTATTAAAAAAAACTATTGATGTATTTGTTGTAGCTTTTTTGAGCTTGCTAGGAAATGTGTTGCCACAAACTGGAAGTACGATCCTATCTCATTGACCAAATTAACATCCTGTTTTGCTGGATGGTTCACTGTGGTCCTGGACAATGCACCCACAATCATTTGTAACTTGCCCTGGACAGTCATTGTCTCATAAACAAAGTGCACTAGTCGCAAGCAGAATCTCTTGTTTCAGGGGGGGCTTCCTATTGAGTTCCTTTTCACCCAGTAATGAGATTAATGAGACAGTGGTTAGCATTGCTGCCTCATAGCACCGAGGACCCGTGTTAAATTCTGGCCTTGGGTGGCTATCTGTGTGGAGTTGTCCCTGTGTCCGAATGGGTTTCTTCCGGGTGCTCCGGTTTGCTCCCACAGTCGAAAAATGCGCAGTTAGGTGGATTTCCATGCCAAATTGCCCCTTCGTGTTCAGGATGTGTAGGCTGGGTGGGATTGCAAGGGAGTGGGCCTAAACAGGGTGCACTTTCAGAGGGGCGGTGCGGACTCGATGGGCCGAATGTCGTCCTCCTGCGCTCTAGGAATTCTATTCTGTTTGAAGGCTGATGCTTGCCAGCTGGTCCCTTTGATCTTTTGGATGAGGTTGGGTTTGACACTGACTACTGTACTCTCTGAAGAGAGAATTCCTGGTTGTGAAGCATATGTGCAGGGGTGACTTTTCAGCTCACGTTTGGTGTCAGAGAGAATGTCAGTGTCTCTTTTTGGTGAAACCCCTCTATTTCATAGCCTAGCATTTGACAATTCTCTTGTGACCCCCTGTGTATTTAGGGGTTTTGGTTCTGCACACCCTACCAAAGTATCCAATGTTTGAACAATTAAAATATTTGACAGTGTTTGCAGGACACTGTTCATGCCTATGGGGCTTTTTGGTCCCACAGAGCTGGTATGTTTTTTTTCATAAGGTCTTTTTGCCATGGAGTGTCTCTGACATGCTTTTGTTTAATAATCTGTACCTTCATTGGGTGTTTTCTGAACCATGGTTTGCCCTCCCCTCTTGCTATATCTCTCTGGACCTCTGTCTGACTAACTGCCTTCTCCAAAGTTAAGTAGCCTTTGGATTGCAGTATGCCAGAAAGGGGGGTGGGGGTTCTTCAGTTACCCCTACTACGATGCGGCCTTGTATCAGCTCAGATTTAAGGTCACCGTGTTCACTACCTTCAGTTATTCATTGGTAAAGATATCCATTTGTTCATCAGGTTTCTGGACCCTTTTTTTAAAAAAAACTTGGCTCATTTTATTATCTTGTTATTCCAACGGTTACAATAATTATCAAAAACTTTTAAGAACTCTAAATTTATCTGATGTTTCATTAATGCCTTGTCTTGCTCTCACGCCATCAGCAATCACTCCAATATAATGATATATTGACCTTTTCTCCTCTGACATATTGTTTAATCCACATGCAATTCCGAATCTTGCCCAGTTCTGCGCCTTATCTGGCCCTCCCTATGGCCCAAATCTGCCTGGCAAGGTTAATTTGGAATCCATAGCTGTTTAAAGCTCTTTAAGAAGTTTGCCTGAATTTTTTTAACTTCCATGTCAGTATTAGAGTTTTCCTGTGTTCATCAAGCTCTTGTTGATACCTGCTGCAGTCACTGACCCCCTCTCTACCTTTTGGTAGTCATTCCTAAACTTTGCAACATTTCTAAATAATCACTGGAAGTAATTATTAAGGCCATTTCACTGCTTTCTTTACATTGGAAAATCATGTTTGAGCAGCCGATTCCATTTTTTTCAATTACTGCTACATGGTCGCCATGTGTAATGTCACCTGTGACATTATGGGAAATGTTCAGAATACAAAGGGTTAATGTCATATCGTTAACCACAAGATGGAGGTAGGTACAGAACTATCTTTAGTTCTTTAGAACTAACTATATTTGATAGTTCTGTATCTGGCTGGTTTAGTACAGTGGGCTAAACAGCTGGCTTGTAATACGGAACAAGGCAGCAGTGCGGGTTCAATTCCCTTACCAGCCTCCCTGAACAGGCGTCGGAATGTGGCGACTCGGGGCTTTTCACAGTAACTTCATTGATGCCTACTTCTGACAATAAGCGATTATTGTCATTGTTGTTGTTGTTATTATTATTATCTATATAAAGCACTGACTCAGACTTCTGGGAGAAGGCTGGAGAGGAGTGCATCGGAGTAGTGAGAGAGATCAGAGTACAGTTGTAAATAGAATGTAGAGACCAGTGTTAGTTGAGTGTAGATTGTAGATTATTGTTTACCTTAGGAGTAAGTGGTCGAGCTTTAATAAGTAGTATAATACATGTTAGCTTGTTATTGAACTTGGTTTCTGTGGGCTTTGTGAACACTACAACATCCATCCTGAGAACAAGAATCAAAAAGAACACCACAACACCCAACTCTGGGCTGTGGGGTGTATCGAAATCTTTGCTCACCCTCCCTCAATGGTTGCCAGCTGGATTGGGATTTTTCATGAACCACCACGAGTAGCCCTTAGCAAATTGAACAGTTGATTTCTTCACTGCCCATCAGCCTCCATGTCTTCTATGGAGAGCTCTTTTGGCAATTTTCAACTACCTTGCCAAAGTCTTCGGTTTGGGTGCTGTTGTTTACAGGTCTGACTTTTCAAAAGTTGATTTTGGAGATTTCGGGGTCCTCCATTGCTGCTGCCATGTCATATGTTAGTTGTGACTAGCTAAGAAACAGCTGCAGAGACGTAGATGAACCTGAACAATAACTGGCTTATTGTACCTGAGGAAGGAGCAGTGTTCCGAAAGCTAGTGTTTGAAACAAACATGTTGGACTTTAACCTGGTGTTGTAAGACTTCTTACTGGCTTATTGTAAGCATGTAACTATTTGCAGATATACAAGACTACAGGTATTACTCAGTTAAACCATGAGCTTTTTCCTACAGGACGTTTAGTTACATCATCATGTGGACAGTACTGTTTCTCCCCATTCATTAATCTTTTCAGCCCAGATCACCCTAATACTACAGAAATTATTAGACATGATCCATGGAATTATGAGGTATCTCCATGCAGTCAATAATTAATAGCCTGCTGACACTCTAGAATTTAATATAATGAGTGGCCACTTTGGGCAATCTGCTCCTCCGGCTTGTAAATGTGGGATTGCCTTCAAAAGAAGATGGCCAAGTTAAAACAGCTGATAGTGGTGTTAACAGTTGAATGATTAATTTGTATCATGTTGCTCCCAAATGTTTTCAATGCCGAACTTTGAGATAATGTTGAGGAATTTTTATAACCAGTTAGTGTTGCTGTCCAGAGTAATTTCTGACCTTTTAGAGTAATTGTTTGTTTCTTAAAAATATATAAATCTATCTAGCTATTTAAACAGTTCAACTGTATCAAATGTAATCTCTAATAACTTTGTATTTCAAGATTGCTGAAGGAATGGCTTATATTGAATCAAAGAATTATATACATAGAGATTTGAGGGCTGCTAACATCTTGGTGTCTAATACGTTGGTTTGCAAGATCGCCGACTTTGGCTTAGCCAGAATAATTGAAGACAATGAATATACAGCCAGAGAAGGTATGTTTAAAAGTATTTAAAATATCATCATTTTAGCAAGCTGTGCTCTAGCTATGTAATACAGATTGCCCTTGATTTTTGTGCGTCTGCCATTTATCCACATCTTGGAGATTTTTAAATCTATTTTAAGTCTTTTCTCCATTACAGCTTTTAAAATTTGTATTGCAGCTACTAAGTTCCTCATCTTTAACATTTTAAATTTCCCTTGTATGACAAGCCTTCCTCTTTTCTGAAAAATTATGTGAAGTACAAAAGTAAATTGATGCAGATGCTGAAAATCTAAAATTAGTAAAAGAAAGTGCTGGAAATATTCAACAGATCATGCAGCACCAGTGGAGAGAAATAAAGGAAGGGTTTGGGTTTCGGGTCAATAACCTTTCCCTCCGAACAAAATATTCTTTGAACAAGCTTGCCATTCTTTTAATCCATCTAAATCTGTCGTTAATGGGCCTCATTCCCATTATCCCTTTTTGTCTCTCACTGTCTCAGTAATTCATGGGATGTGAGAATCACTGGTAGGGCCAGTATTTATTGCCTTGAGAATTTGGTGGTGAGCTGCTGCCTTCAGGTTCTGAAGTTCATGTTGTACAGGTACACCCAGAGTACTGTAGGGACCCAGGAACAGTGAAAAAGCAATGATATGTTTGCAAGTCAGGATAGTGTGTGACTTGGAGAAGAACTTTCAGGTAATAGTTTTCCCGTGCATGTGCTGCCCTGGAACGTCTAGAAGGGGTTGTGGGTTTGAAAGGCCTTGTTGAAGGAAGATATTTATAAAAATTTTTACTGTTAACTTTGTTATCTATTGCATGTTTTTTCCATATTCTCTTTTTGTATTGCTTATTACATTCCCTTTGTTCCTGTTTATAGTTCTCCCAGCCCTGGATTCCACTTTTCATAGCATTTGTGCAAGCCTTTCTGTTTAGCTTGTTTCTGTCTCTTACCTTATTAATTGATGGTTGCTTCATTGTACAAGTGGAGCTTTGACCTTTTAGGGGTTGTGTTACAGTTTACTGTGGCTAACATAAGAAATTCAAGCCACAGTAGGCCATTCGGCCCTTCAAACCTGCTCCACTTTTCAGTAAGGTTGTGTCTACTTAATTACACCTTGCAGGGCTATCCCTTGAAATCCTTAATGCCCCATGCGTATTTCCCATCCATTCAAAATTTGCTTACTTAAAATCTTGGTTTGTGACTTGCCTTGCTTCCTCTCAAACCTACTATCAAATTCAGTTATATTATGGTAATTACTTTGAGGATGTTTCCTTACCGTCAAATTGTTAACGAACTCTGGTTCATTACAAACTGCTAAGTCTTATGTGATCTTGTCTTTTCTGAAAGAAATAGTTCCAGTAAAAACTCCTCAATAAACTCTCAAAATATGTTTACTACTTGAGCTGCTCTGCTTCTCCCAAGGTGAAAATTAAAATCTCCCATCTTGGAGCAGACTCTTTCTGCTACATACTTCCCAATCTCTGAATTTATACACTGGCCGTCTATCGTGTTTCCACTGTGTTCCTTCTTAATGAAAAGTCTTTATTTTCATTTTGTTGACAGTAATTTCCAGCAGCCAGTTCCAAAATGTATTCCGTACCCCTAGTTTGTTCTCCCGACGATATGTATCTGTTTTGCCGGACAGTGCCCACATTGAAAGCCGATAACAAATTATTTCAGCTGGCGCATAATATAAGCAGCAGACGTACATCCCATTGGAATAACTCTTTGCTCCACAGTTGTCTGTGTTTAAATCCTTTTGCTAGCCCACCGGGTTCATCGTAAAAACCATAGAATCTCTACGGTGCAGAAGCAGGCCATTCGGCCCATCTGAAAGAGCGCCCTACCTAGGCCCATGCCCCATCCCCATAAGCCCACCTCACCTTTGGGCAGCATGGGGCAATTTAGAATGGCCAATCCACCTAACCACATCTTTGGACTGTGGGAGGAAACCCATGCAGACACAGAGGAAATGTGCAAACTCCACACAGTCACACAAGGTTGGAATCGAACCCAGGTCCCTGGTGCTATGAGTCAGCAGTGCTGACCACTGTGCTACTGTGGCCGTGCAGTTTAGCTGCAATCTTCTTGTGTAGAATAGGTTTCTGTTTAATGTATGATTACCTGTTATTTGCAATAATAATTACTTTGTTTAATTTTGCTAAAGTACTCTTCTGTGTTCTTTTAATTTGTTGGCAAAATGGTGGGCTGAATTCAGAACTAGAACCTAAATCTGTCTCATACGAATTTATTTGAAAATA
Organism: Scyliorhinus canicula; assembly: GCF_902713615.1. NCBI lineage: Eukaryota > Metazoa > Chordata > Chondrichthyes > Carcharhiniformes > Scyliorhinidae > Scyliorhinus > Scyliorhinus canicula. The sequence continues at coordinate 178,818,900 of NC_052152.1, forward strand.
CCTGCCCTTTTAGAGTAGGTAATGTAACTTTCTCTGTTCTATGTCTGAATCATATCATACATTATGTGCTTCCATGCTTCTGCTAATAACCAGCTATGAAAATGAAGCAAGTAATTTTATATAGATAGACCTGAAATTGCTCTGTTTAATGCTAACGTAAAGGCACCACACATTTCTGAACTTCCTCTTCGTTAAACACTATGATACAATTGAATATTCGCAAGGCTCTTTATTTTTCTTGTAATTTTGCCATCCATTCATTATAGAAATTGTGGTGTGTGTGTGTACAGATGCAGCAATCTGGATTTTCTGGCTATTGAGTTTAATCAGGCTTTACAATCTTACATTTTTCTATTTTTTTCTAAGGTGCTAAATTCCCTATTAAGTGGACAGCGCCAGAAGCCATCAACTTTGGGTCATTTACAATCAAATCTGATGTGTGGTCCTTTGGAATTCTTCTCATGGAAACCATAACCTATGGCCGAACTCCTTACCCAGGTCTGTAAAGGGCAGTCACGTTTTTCGAGCAGGACTGCAGTGCTGCTCTATGCATCCTGTTCCTCTTTGCACTTGCGCTACTAACTGAAGAAGATATTCAATAATAGGGTTGATGTGAAGCAGGCTCACTTCATGTTCGTGCTGCAGTTATTGTACAAATTCAATCTGAATCCTGAGTCAGGGATTCACCTGAAAGCCAAAGCACAGCGAGTCCCCCGAGGGGAGGGGAAATAGTCCCCAATTTACATTCCTAAGTTTAACATTGGTGTCATGCCGAAACTGTATCACATTGATCAAACATGTGGTGTGTACGTACTGCTGTACACCTAACAGTTAACTTACAATTTTGTATCATGCACGTCAACCACTTATTTACTATTCATAGCAAATTGTTAATAAATTATTTCTTGTTCTTTGAAAGATCTTTATACATTCCAATTTACATCGATAGTAAGTTGGGATCTGGTGGAAACTTGAGTGAGTGGAATATGTCAGTCCATTTTGTCTTAAATAATTAAACAAATGGGCATTACATTTCTGATTGAAGGGATGTCCAACCCAGATGTGATTCGATCGCTGGAACGTGCATATCGGATGCCACGTCCGGAAGTGTGTCCACTGGAGCTCTACGACATCATGATGAAGTGCTGGCAGAACAAAGCGGAGGAGCGTCCGACTTTTGAATATTTACAGAGTGTGCTGGAAGACTTTTATACAGCAACGGAGAGTCAGTATCAGCAGCAGCCATAAGCAATTGCCAAAAATGGACAGATGATGGGGAAAGGCAAAAATAAAGTAACTCGAACCACCGTTTTAGATTTAACTGTTTAAGACCTGCACTTACATTTGGTTTTTTTTTTTTTGCACCTTGCCCAATAAGAATAATTTTTAACATTTTTGAAAATGTGAGCAATCTTTCTGCACAAAAAAAAATAATCAGTCCTTAGATGGCTGAACTATAGGGTTTATTTTTTCTGAAACAATGTTTAAAGTAATATTGGTAATGTATTTTCATTGACATCACAGTTTTATCTTTTATTGTGCACTATTTTTATACTGAAGATAGCACTCACCGAGCAGAACCTTGCTATTACAGCCTCTTTTACAGCAATGTCATGTTTACATCTTTTATAAATAGAAGGTCAGTTGAATTGTCTCAACTCCATATGGGCTCTTATAGCACAAGGAATTCCCAATACATAGAGTCTATATAGCTGGAGTAGTTGTAGGAAAGAACTTAATCTATTTGTACAGTGTCTCAAAGGACTAGATACATTTGGTGCCAGTGTGTGCAAAGGGGGGAAGATAGAGAAATTTATTCATAATATTTTCATAGACTAAATATTTTTGAGATGACTATCATCAATAACAAAAAAAGACTGAGTATCCTGTTTCACGTTAGCTAATAAAATCCTTGCTAGTCTGTCTTGTGTTGACCTTCACCATATTAATAGGTTACCCAGAGAGCCAGCAAATGTGGAGAAATTTTACCCCCTCATTTCTTGCACACACCTTTTTTGAAGGCTCCTCTGTGGTTGAGATTAAGTCCACATTGACTCAGGTCAACTAATATCGAAAATACTGCACATTTTCACATTAAGCTTCTTCATGTGGGTACAGCTTCATTTATCTAAGATTCACCTTTCCAGGGAAGCAGCTAGAAGAGGAGCGAGGGAGAGCTACTGAGCCAAAATCTGAGGAAAAAATTATAGTCTATGACATCAAAATAAATCATTAGTTGATCTCTTTATTCTCAGAATACTTTTTTAAAAAGTTTTTATCAGGTGTGTGATTTAATAAATGTTTGAAAATAATTTATAACAATGCGTGTACTAAATCCTGTAAGTTTCATGTGTCGCAACATTTAGGCCAAGGTGTGTATCAGAACATTGTTTAATAATGGACTGGAGCTTCAAGATTTATAAACTATGCATCATTATTTTTCACATGGCTTGAAATGATTTCCGAATAAAAAGGTACCATGATTCCAAATTGTAGCCATTCATATTGTATATTTGTATTCATGCTTGAGGTGTGAAATAAAGTGCCTTAATCTTCAAATTGCTAGTTCTGAAATTTATCAAATCTATGGAATTGATAATGATTCAACTAGCTAAAACTTACAAATGTAAATCTCTGCAGTTGATCTTTATAAATTCATTTACACTAGGAGCAGTTTCCTGATTAAATCTCATCGCTTTCTCCCAACATCTGTGGTTGATAAAGTAACTAGTATATACTCTAAAGTTACCCCCACTTCTTTGCAGAGAATCATAGTCCAGCACTCCCAGCAGATCATATGATGGCCATCTCGAGAAACACCAGGACTGGATGGCCACAATTTCCTTAGATGTGCTCTCTACTAAGAGTAGCAGATTCTAGGTTCAGTGTTCCAGTGCCCAAGGAGGTCTTCACTTCCCAGCTCCTCACTTAGCATTATATTGTCCTTACTAGAAGATTTGCATTTCTTAAAGCTTTCTAAAATTATCTGTAACTTTATGTCCTCATTTTTTCTTTAAGTCCACTCAATTCAATTTGGATATTGTCATCTGGCTTTATATAGAAGTCTTAGTAACTAATTAGCCCCTGCCCACTTTAAAAATATGGCAATAATTGAGTCAGAAACTCCCTCCCTTTGGATAGAATGTGCAAGATGCTCTCATTGCCCCAGGACACTGCCCAAAGCTGCAATACAGATTCTTGGCTACTCTAATCTACAGAGCCATCAGATATACCTGGGGAACTTTAGAAGATTTGAACGGTGATCTGGTCGATATTTCATAGAATCCCAACAATACAGAAGGAGGCCATTCGGCCCATCGAGTCTGCACCGATCCATGTTTCACCCTATCCCTCCAACCCCATAACCTAACCTTCACATTCCTGGACACTAAGGGGCAATTTAGCATGGCCAATCCGCCTACCCCGTACATCCTAAGATTGTGGGAGGAAATTGGAGCACCCGGAGGAAACCCACACAGACACTGGGAGAACGTACAAACTCCATACAGACCTATGGAGCTGGATTCTCCAATTATTGAGACTCAAGTGCTGACACCAGCGTGGGTCGATTGTTGTTTTACGACCGAAAAAAAACGGCCACCGATCCTGCGTCTGCTGGGGGGCTAGCAGGCACTCTGTGTAGAGCCCATGGCTCTAGCTGCAGATACGCCAGAGAATTTAAAAAAAAAATCTTTTTATTCTCCGCCTTTTCAACATTTTCATCAATAACCAACCAAAGGAAAAACAAACAAAAACAAAAACAAATACAGTAACAGTCCCTGCGCACACATGCCCCCTGCTCAATATACAGACCAAAACATCCACCTGTACGTTCCAGGTTTTAAAAAAAAAAACCCCCACAAATTAACAATCTGTAAACAAATGTAACCAAAAACAACAATACCACCAAACCCCCCCCCCCCCCCCCCCCCCCCCCCCACTTCCTAATGTTCCAAGGCAACCGATTCTCGGAAGTGCATAATCAACAGCCCCCATAAATTGTGAAACCCTTCCATCATCACTTTCAGCTGAGACTTCACCTTCCCGAGAGTGAAAGAAATTCAAGTGGGTCCACCCCTCCCTGCCGAGCTGTGTCACAAGATGGAGAAGCTAATGTCCACCCAACAGGACCCACCTCTGGGCAATCAGTGAGGCAAAGACTAACACTTGCCCGGCACCCAAAAAAGGCTTCTAGGGGCCCTGATGCTAAGTTCATGAGCATTACCCGACATGTCCACGTGACTATCCTAACCGGGGGTCTCCCACCCCCACCTCCCTCTGATCTACCATCCTCATAACTCTGGGCTCTGTCCACTGGGCTTGGCCCACCCTGCCCCATTGTTGCCATCGAGTTTTCTCCCCCCCCCCCCCCCTTCCAGAATCCTCCCATCCACTTCCCCTCAAACTCCTTGTGGTGATATGATTTGCATACCTGTCTGCCATTGGGGCAGAACACCGGCTTACCATTGGCCCTGGTTGGTCATGTGCCTCTCGACCGATTGGTCGAGAGGCTGAGTTAACCACGCCTCCATTGCCGAGGTATAAATAGTCAAACGCCCGGCGGTCGTCCATTTTATTGTAGACGACCGCAGGGCTATGTTCTAGTTTATTAAAGCCTGACTTTTGTAAAGCAACTCGTCTCTCGTACAATTGATGGCCCATCAATTTAATAAACTACAACTTTGAAGATGGAGTTCCAGTTCAAGCCCGAATGCCTCCGCATCAGCCCGCAAACTCCGAACTCTGCAGAACTTTTCCAACTTTGGCTGACATGCCTCGAAGGATACCTGGAATCTACAACCACCAACCACCCCCCCCCCACCCCCCACCCCCCACCGTGGCACAGAAGCTGCACGTCCTCCACTCCAGCGTGGGTATCGACACCTACGCAATAATCAAAGAAGAAAAAGATTATGATGAAGCTATACTAAAGCTAAAGGGACAATTCATTAAACCAGTCAACAGGGTATTCGCCCGACATCTGCTGGCCACCAGATGGCAGCTCCCCGGTGAGTCACTAAACCAATTTTACCGGGCCCTCGCTACCCTGGGGAGGAATTGCTCCTGCGTCGCAGTCTCAGCTACGGAGCACATGGAACTACTGATCAGAGATGCTTACGTGGCTGGGATGCAGTCCCCCGCTATCCGCCAGCGGATGCTGGAGAGAGACGACCTCAGCTTAACTGAGACACTGACACTCTCCTCCTCCCTGGAGGTCGCCGATCAAAACGCCCGCACCTATTTCCCCACCCTGGGCCTCCTGGCACACTTCCCAACCGCCATCCGCCGCTCCCGACCTCCCTCAGGCCTGTGCCGCGGGACGCCCCGACAATTCCACGGGGCCCCGCTGCTACTTTTGCGGGTTCGCGAAACACCCTCGCCTGCGCTGCCCAGCCCGCTCCGCCCTCTGTAAGAGCTGCGGGAAGAAGGGCCACTACTCCACGGTCTGCCAGGCCAAAACGGTGGCTGCGGCTCTTCTGGACTCTCCCCCCGGGATCCTGCGACCGACCTGTGCGCCTCTCTCTCTCCCACGGGCCCTCCCGGTCCCCTCCTAGCCACTGCGCAACACTCTTTCCCCCCCAGGCCCCCGCGCCTGGCCTGCTCGCCTCTCTCTCTCTCTCTCTCTCTCCTCCGTGGCCGCTCCAGCGCACCGCGCTCCTCCCAGTTCGCGCCCCGACGCCCGACCTGCGCGCCTCTCCGGGTCCTTCCTAACCGCCGCGCGAGTCTCTCCCCCCGGGCCCCCGTGCCTGGCCTGCTCGTTTCCCTCCCTCCTCCGGGGCCGCTCCTCCCAAACCGCTGCACCCGACCTGCACGCCTCTCCGGGCCCTCCCGGTCCCTTCCTACCCGCCGCGCGAATCTTCTCCCCCCGCGCCTGGCCTGCGCGCCTGGCCGCCCCCGCTCGCAGCCGCTCCACTCGGCTCGCCGGCACCGCTAGCCCCGCCCCCAGCGACCACGAGAGCCCCACGGGTGCCGGCATCTTGGGGCGCCGACTCCACGTGCGTGTCCTGGGCGCCGCCATCTTAGGGCGCCGACTGCACGTGCGGGTCCTGGACGGCGCCATCTTGGGGCGCCGACTCCCGTGCGGGTCCTGGGCGCCGCCATCTTGGGGCCCTGACTCCACGTGCGGGTCCTGGGCGTTGCCATCTTGGGATCCTGACTCCACGTGCGGATCCTGGCCACCGCCTTCCGGGACTGGCACGCAAGGTTCTTCCAGCATCGACTCGGACGGCAACGACGGATACGGTTTTTCTCCACGGCTCGCGGCCATTCAGCTCGACCAGGCACGTCCACGCACGCTCACCAAAACAACAACGCTGATCCACCTCAACGGCCACGAGACGGGCTGCCTGCTGGACTCCGGGAGCACGGAAAGCTTTGTTCACCCTGACACAGTAAGACGCTGCGCGCTCCCTGTCCATCCAGTAGAACACAAAATCGGGTTAGCCTCAGGTTCGCACTCCGTGCACATCACCGGGTGCTGCATCGCGGACCTCACGGTCCAGGGGAAGGTTTTTAAAAATTATAAATTCCTTGTCCTCCCTGACCTTTGCGCACCGGCACTCCTAGGACTGGACGTCCAGTGCAACCTGCAGAGCTTGACCTTGACCTTCCAATTCGGCGGCACTATACTCCCCCTCACTGTCTGAAGCCTCGCGTCCCTCAAAGTGGACCCTCCCTCCCTGTTTGCTAACCTCACCCCCGATTGCAAACCCGTCGCAACACGGAGCAGACGGTACAGCGCCCAGGACCGGACCTTCATCAGGTTCGAGGTCCAGAGGCTGCTGACGGAAGGGGTCATCGAGGGCAGCAACAGTCCCTGGCGAGCCCAAGTGCTGGTGGTCCGGACGAGGGAGAAAAACCGGATGGTCATCGACTAGAGCCAGACCATCAACCGGTTTACGCAACTGGACGTGTATCCTCTCCCCTGTATTTCCACACTATGCCGAACTGCACCCTGCTGTTATTCAGTGCCATCTTCATTCGGCCGAAGGCCGCTCGCCAACTCCACAATAAAGTCCTGGTATGTACATATACCAACTCCAGCCCACTGCACCTCCCGCTTCTGCTTTGCCCAACACTAGACCTGCTCCTTCACGTGGTACCTAGAGAAACAAATAATCACTGCTCTTGGCAGCTCATTTGCCTTTGGTTCAGGCCTCCATGCCCTATGAGCCTGATCCAGTTTGTATCGAGAGGGTCTTTGCCCTCCCCCAACAGCTCCAACATCTTGGCAAAATACTCCGTCGTCCTCAGGTCCTCCACCCCTTCGGGCAGGCCCACAATCCTCAGATTTTGCCGCCTAGATCTGTTTTCCGGGTCCTCCACTTTGGCTCGCAAAAACTTGTTGGCCTCCTCCAGATTCTGCAGCTCCTCAACCATCGAGGTGAGTTGATTACTGTATTGTGACAAGGCCTCTTCCACTCCGTTCAGTTTCTCACCCTGCTCTTGCACCTCGGCTGATGCCCTCGACATCGCCACCTTCACTGGGGCAATCGCCTCCTCTACCAGCACCTTCAATACTGCCACAATCTCCTTCCTGATCACCGCCATGTACTTTTCGAACTGTCTTTCAAGTTTCACAACCATCCCCTCGGTCATCTTTCCTGCTGTGAACAGTGTGGCCCCACCCAGGACCCAGCCTCCACCATCCTTCCAGTTGCTGAGCCGACCCTTCCACTCGACGTCGAACCTTCAATCGCTGCCTTCTTCACGGCAGCTTTTCTTTCAGGTTTGGACATATTTCTTCCTTATGTCTGCCTGCACTTACTTAACCAAAAATTGCCCATTGGGACTGGGCATTAAATTCTAAAAAATCAAGTCTTGAGCAGGAGCCATCCAATGTGCAACCTCCACCTACGTGCCGCCACCGGGAACTCATGATTTATTAACATTAACTGTGGGTCAAATATATACAAAACAACAGATGAATAACAATATGAACTTGCACAAGCAACCTCTCGCCCAGCTCCCGAGTCAGTCTCTTGGCTAGAGAATTGCCGGTTCCGTGGCCATGCACGTTGCCGGCGGCGGACTGCAGCGGCCGCATCGTGCAACACGGTGCCGGCCGCGTGTGGACCTGGCCTGCCAAAGAGTGCCCCTCCTTTGGCCAGGCTCATCACTCCTGGACCACCACCCCCATCAATGCACCCGCCCCCCGCCCCTCCCCTTACTCTGGCGGCACTGGACTTGATCCGTAGCTACCACACCGTCGGGAACTCGGCCCATCAGGGGAAGAGCCTCAGGTGAAGGCCTGAGGCCATCCCAATGACATGTGGCATACTTTGGAAGAATGGTGTTTTGTGGGGGGGGGGGGTGGAGCATCATAAAAGCGGCGCCGCCCCCCGATTTCGGCACCGCCAACGTGGATTCTCCGGCAGATCGCCGAACACGATTTCGGGTGGGTGACCGGAGAATCCCTCCCATGGTTTCAAAAAAATGTTCAAGCACATGACCCACCTGAAAAATAATTTCAGAATTTGAAAAAAAACATGTTTGCAGCAATGTACTGCATTCTGAAATAATTTATTTAACGATTCAGAATCAGAAGCTGTTCAGAGTAATCATGACTCTTTTCAGCTCCTGTGCTGCAGAAACAAAATTGATGACAACAATAGAACATGGTCTTCAGTACTGTCTGCAGCCTTGGATTCTGTGCAAACGTTGCATTATAATCTTTAATTTGAGTTTGCATGGCCACGCCTGAAATTAACAGCAGCGAAATATGCCATTTTTGATTAAGTGCTGCAGTAAAGCTTTTTGTCCACAGCAAGTGGAATCCTCCTTCCTGCAGCCTTCACTCCTGTATTGATGGGGAAAGAATCAGTCATATGAAATATTTGACTCCAGCTTTAATTTTTGAGCTGTGCTTTATTAGCTAATTTCAAGGTAGGGTGATGATCAGAACACTAAAATTGGTCCCTGGGCTGAGCTGGGGATAACCGTAGATCAGTATCCAGTGATATCCCATTCTCTGCTGGAAAGTGTGGGCATTAAACGGGGATTGGACAAAAGGCTTTGTCACCCTATGATTGTTTATTCTAGCATTGGCCTCTATTTAGATTCTCAGATAAACAGAAACCATTGTATGACGATGATTAATAAATACGTTGAGAGCCTTCTTCAACAGGAACCAAACGTTTATGGTGGAATGGTGGAAGGGGAGGAAACGTTAGAAATATTTGCATCATTTATTTTAGCAAAATACATTTTAATTCTGCTTTTTCAACTAATGTCCTCTTTGTAATATGCTGGGCGGGATTCTTCGACACCACCCGGGGGGTCGGAGAATCGCCCGGGGCCGGCGTCAATCCCGCCCCCACTGTGTCCCGAATTCTCAGCCCCCCGAGATTCGGCGGGGGCGGGAATCGCGCCGCTCGGCGAGCCCCCCTGCGGCGATTCTCCGGCCCGCGATGGGCCGAAGTCCCGCCGCTGACAGGCCTCTCCCGCCAGCGTGGATTTAGCCACCTACCTGACCGGCGGGATTGGCGGTGCGGGCGGGCACCGGGGTCCTGAGGGGAGGGGGGGGCGGGCGCGGGGTGAAGGTGGAAGAGACCCCCCCTCCCCTGCGCATGCCGTCAGCAGCCACTGATGCTCCGGCACATGCGCGGACTTACGCTGGCCAGTGAAGTCCTTTCGGCCCCAGCTGGCGTGGCGCCAAAGGCGTCCGCACCTTTGGGGCGGCCCGACGCCGGAGTGGTTCATGCCACTCCAACACGCCGGGACCCCCCACCCCGCCGGGTAGGGGGGAATCCCAGCACTGATCTGCTAATCCTCAACTCTACATCCCAGCCGCTATTTTCATTTCCTGCCATGCCAACCTCTCCATCCCAAACAAATTACATGGTCAACAAATTGCATGGTAAATATTTGAGGCTTTGTAACAACTGCGTGTCCTATTTAAGTTGGCTATCAAGGCTTTACAATTGCACGCAAATGTTTATTTGCAGACATTGGCCGGGATTCTCCCCTACCCGGCGGGTCGGGGGGTCCCGGCGTGTCGGAGTGGCGTGAACCACTCTGGCCTCGGGCCGCCCCAAACGTGCGGACGTCTCCACACCTTTAGAGGCCAAGCCAGCTGGTGTGAAGACCATGGCGAAGGCGGAAGAAAAAGAGTGCCCGCATGGCACAGGCCCGCCCACCGATCGGTGGGCCCCGATCGTGGGCCAGGCCACCGTGGGGGCACCCCGCGGCATCAGATTGCCCCACGCACCCTCCAGGACGCCAGAGCCTGCCCGCGCCGCCAATCCCGCCAATCAGGTAGGTGGTTTAATCCACGCCGACGGGAGAGGCCTGTCAGCGGCAGGACTTTGGCCCATCGCGGGCCGGAGAATCGCCGCGACGGACCCACCGACCGGCGCAAGGGGCACGCCGACTGGCGCGGCGCAATTCCCGCGTGTGAGGTTATCCATTATGTGAGGTTATCCATTTTGGTAGGAATAACAGCAAACGGGATTATTATTTAAACAATAAATTATTAAAGCATGCCGCTGTTCAGAGAGACTTGGGTGTGCTAGTGCATGAGTCACAGAAGGTTGGTTTACAAGTGCAACAGGTGATTAAGAAGGCAAATGGAATTTTGTCCTTCATTGCTAGAGGGATGGAGTTTAAGACTAGGGAGGTTATGTTGCAATTGTATAAGGTGTTAGTGCAGCCACACCTGGAGTATTGTGTTCAGTTTTGGTCTCCTTACTTGAGAAAGGACGTACTGGCGCTGGAGGGTGTGCAGAGGAGATTCACTAGGTTAATCCCAGAGCTGAAGGGGTTGGATTATGAGGAGAGGTTGAGTAGACTGGGACTGTACTCGTTTGAATTTAGAAGGATGAGGGGGGATCTTATAGAAACATTTAAAATTATGAAGGGAATAGATAGGATAGATGCGGGCAGGTTGTTTCCACTGGCTGGTGACAGCAGAACTAGGGGACATAGCCTCAAAATAAGGGGAAGTAGATTTAGGACTGAGTTTAGGAGGAACTTCTTCACCCAAAGGGTTGTGAATCTATGGAATTCCTTGCCCAGTGAAGCAGTTGAGTCTCCTTCATTACATGTTTTTAAGGTAAAGATAGATAGTTTTTTGAAGAATAAAGGGATTAAGGGTTATGGTGTTCGGGCCGGAAAGTGGAGCTGAGTCCACAAAAGATCAGCCATGATCTAATTGAATGGCGGAGCAGGCTCGAGGGGCCAGATGGCCTACTCCTGCTCCTAGTTCTTATGTTCTTATGTTCTTATGTTCTTATCTCGGGGGGCTGTGAATTTGGGACACGGCGGGGGTGGGATTGACTCCGGCCCCGGGCGATTCTCTGACCCGGCGGGGGGTCGGAGAATCCCACCCGTTAAGCCTGCACCACTTTCTCAAACAAATGACTTTTGATAGTACTCAAGAAGAACTTGAAATTGGGCAACATCTCTGAATAAATGTCATCATCAATTAAATGTTTGAGTGGGGTGGACATCTGTGCCGGGATTTTCCCCTGCCCGGTGGGGCGGGGGTCCCGGTGGGATGGAGTGGCTTAAACCAGTCTGGCGTCGGGCCGCCCCAAAGGTGTGGATTTCTCCGCACCTTTAGGGGCCAAGCCCTAGCCTTGAGGGGCTAGGCCCCCGCCGGAGTGGTTGGCGCCCCACCGGCCGGCGGGAAAGGCCTTTGGCGCCACGCCAGCCGGGGCCGAAGGGACTTCGCTGGCGAACGCGGAAAGAAAAGAGTGCCCCCACGGCACAGGCCCGCCCGCCGATCAGTGGGCCCCGTCGCAGGCCAGGCCACCGTGGGGACACCCCCGGAGCCCACTCGAGCCTCCTGGTCCCGGCGGTAAGGTAGGTGGTTTGATTCCCGCCGGCGGGACAGGCATGTCAGCGGCGGGACTTCAGCCCATCGCGGGCCGTAGAATCGCCGGGGGGGGAGGCACGCGCGATTCCCGCCCCCCCCCCCCCCCCGAATCTCTGGTGTCGGAGACTTCGGGAGATGGTGGGAGCGGGATTCACGCCGACCCCCGGCAATTCTCCAACCTGGCGGGCGGTCAGAGAATCCCGCCCCTTATTCTGGCCATTACACTATGGTCTTTGACTTTTTTATTTAACACACACTTTTGTGTTCTCTCTCTCTCTAGGCAGTGGCCTGGGAATTTAGCCAGGGTTAGGCAGCTTTCAGGCCTCGGTGAGGGATGACCAGGGTGCAAGGAAGCTCACACCCTTACTTTCATTTTCTCACCGTTTCTCCTTGCCCCATGCCATTTTCCTGTTATTCTCCTCGCATCTTCCCTGTCGCTTTATCTAACCTCTTCTTTCACTTCCCCTTTCCATTTTCCTCATCCTTGATGCCTTCTGTCCCTTGCTCATATTTCCTTGGCCCTTAAAGGCACCTGTTCTGAGATTGAGTCCTTCTGTCTTGAACTTCGAAACAGGTTGCAGAGTAGGCACTGAAGCGACCATCAATTCATTCAGAGACACGAGTTGAAGTAAACTGTGGCTTTAATCCGCTTACAACTGAGCCTGCCTGTGACTATACTGACCTGAGGGCGGACTCGCAGGACCGCAGCACTTATACTTCCTGCTGGGGACGGAGCCAAGGGCGGAGCCAAGGGCGGAGCCCTGTTAATGCTGCTCATCTCCCCCTATGGGCAGAGCCGCGCAACGGCTCACAGATGGAGCCCACAGGGACACAGTAACGTACAGTGTGAATTTATAGTGGTTACACATTCACCACAGGCATGTAACACCTCGTCGTGATTCCAACCTCTGTAGACCTAGTGTCAGGGTGCATCATCCATATCCTCCGTTAGCATATCCCATCTATTAATCCTTCATGCTACACCTCTCAATGAAAATGAAATGAAATGAAAATGAAAAATGAAATGAAATGAAATGAAATGAAAATGAAATGAAAATCGCTTATTGTCACGAGTAGGCTTCAATGAAGTTACTGTGAAAAGCCCCTAGTCGCCACATTCCGGCGCCTGTCCGGGGAGGCTGGTACGGGAATCGAACCGTGCTGCTGGCCTGCTTGGTCTGCTTTAAAAGCCAGCGATTTAGCCGAGTGAGCTAAACCAGCCCCTTGAGCTAAACCAGCCCCTCAAGTACGCTTTCCAACTTTTTAACAATAACATGAAGCTATATCTTTAACTTACTTACATTGCATTTCTGTAACTCCCTTTCTGTCCTACTACAGTCCTTCCCCCTCCCAAAGTCATATTTCTGGGGGATTCAATCTCTCGCTGAATTCTCGGCCCTTAGACTGCTTGGGACATGCAAACTTCTGCAGAATCGGATAACACTGAACCAGTATAGCTGGGAAGCTGAATGTAGGTTTCAGAATGACTGAAATGCAAGGACTTTTAGGCAAAAAAATTCTCAGAGAATACAGAGGAGAATCGACTTTTGGACCTCCTATTAGAAAAGAAGAACTCCAGACACTGAGCAACTTGTTGATCTCTTAAAAGACTCTGGGTCCAAGCTTCAGAAGAGGAATGATCCTCAACTCTAAGGATGGATATGACCGCTGCATCATTGACTGCTGAATCAAAGACTGAGAAAGCATTAAAGATCTGTGGCGGGGTTCTCCGTTGGCCAACGGCAAAACGGGAAAGGCGATTGGGCAGATAATCAGTTCCAACGTCAAAATCGCGACAGGCGCCGATTTGACGGCAAAACGCAATTCTCCGTCCCTCTCGACAGCAGCATCAATGCATTCCGGAACGCACGTACAGGTGACACTGTTTGCATATCAGTGGCGGGCCCCTTCCGGTTTTCTCCGGGGCCTCCGCGATTCTAAGCTTCCAATGGACCGAGTTCCCGACCGTGCGGTTCACTTGTGCTTTTAAAAATAGTGAAACCGGCGTTGTGGCTGCTGAGGGAGAGAGAGAGGAGGTAGGATCCGGAGAGGAGCGACTGCAGGCTGCCGGCCTGTACACTGGCCATACTAGCTGGGTGGGGGTGGGGGGCGAGGGGGGGGGGGGGTGGATAACAGGCCGAGTGGCCAGGGTGACCCCCCCATGGGACTGGGGCGGTGTCCAGGCACGGACCGCCATTACCGTGGCCATCTTGCTGCGCACCCGCTAACCACCCCCTGGCCCTGGTTCCGCAGTGTGCCACCTGCCATATGGGTGCCCCACTCCCCGCACGCCACCCCCCTGCCACACCAACCCCACCCCCAGCTTCAGCACCCCCTGCCCACCCGACCGCCACAGGCGGCCCACCCAGGGCATCACACACCTGGCAAGGGCCAGGGGTGTGGGGATGGGAAGGGGGGAAGGGACATGCAGGGGCAGATCCCACAGTGCCAATCGAGGCCACCATGATGTTCACCCTGAACCTTTACGCAATGGGGTCCTTCCAGGCACCGAGTGGTGACCTGTCGGGGATCTCACAGACCTCGGCGCACAGATGCATCCGTGCCGTCACGGAGGCCCTATATGCCCAGGCGGATCAATGCGTCTATTTCAATATGGACCAAGCCCACCAGGATGCCCGGGTTTGCAGCAGGGTTTGCCGCAATCGCGTGGTGCCCCAGGTCCAGGGGGTGATCGACGGGATGCATGTCCCACTACGGGTTGCTGCAGATGACAGGCCACTCTACACAAACTGAGAGGGGTTCCACTCGATGAACATGCTGCTGATTTGTGACCATCAGCTGGGCATCATTCAACTCTGCACCCGATAGCCGGCCAGTGTGCACGATGCCTTCATCCTGGCACTCTCGACAATTCCTGACGTGTTCATGACAGCCTGCCTGGCTGAGGGGTTGGCTCCTGGGTGACAGTCATGGCTGTTGACGCCTACCTGGAGGCCACAGACCAACGCAGAGACCCGCTACAAACAACGCCCATACAGCAACCAGGGGCATGATTGGGCGGTGCTTCGGCCTCCTGAAGATGCAGTTCAGGTGCCTGGAGCTGTCTGGATGGCCCCTCCAGTATGATGCTGAGAGGGTCGCCTGCATCGTGGCGGCCTGCTGCGTCGTCCACAACATCGCGCAGCAGAGGGGCGATGTGCTGGAGGAGGACGAACGCCAGGCCTCGTCTGACAAAGAGAATGTGGAAGAGGGTGAGGATGGGCAGAACATGGGGCCCAGGCAGGCACGGGACGCCGTATGACGTGTGCATCAGGGCCAACGCACACGAACCATTCTGATTGCCTCCAGGTTCACCAACTAGGAGAGGTGTAGGGGGGGTGACTGGCCAGGGGCACGGACACCGCATCACAACCCCACACCCCCTCATGCCCCCGATGGCCACCACCCGCCTGCAACCCCCCCCCCAGAGGATACATCCCTCTGGGATGGTGGAGGTTGATAGAGACTGCTGTGGCAGAAAAAAATGAACATAGAACATACAGTGCAGGAGGAGGCCATTCGGCCCATCGAGTCTGCACTGACCCACTTAAGCCCTCACTTCCACCCTATCCCCAGAACCCAATAACCCCGCCTAACCTTTTTTGGTCACTAAGGGCAATTTATCACAGCCAATCCACCTAACCTGCACGTCTTTGGACTGTGGGAGGAAATCAGAGCACCCGGAGGAAACCCACGCAGACACGGGGAGAATGTGCAGACTCCACACAGTGTCCCAGCGGGGAATCGAACCTGGGACCCTGGCGGTGTGAAGCCACAGTGCTAACCACTGTGCTATCGTGCTGCCCGCATATGTGTGAACATCTGACTCGAGCTCCGGGGTGTCTTGAGCCTCTGGAGGAGAACTGGTATCTGAGCTGCTCGGCTCAAGGAGGGGCTCCGGCTGTGGCTCTAGCTGGGGGCGGGGGTGCCACATGGACCTGCCCCATCTCCAGCAGGTCCTGCAAGACACAAGACAGGATGCATGATTAGACCACCGGCCAGGGAGAGAGTGGGGGTGGGGGTATGGGATGGGTTGGGTCGAGGGTGATTTGGGGGTGAGAGTGGTGTTGGCATTGTGGTGGTGTGGGGGTGAGGATGGAGTGGGGATCAGGGTGGTGTGTGGGTGATACTGGGGGGAAGGGTTGACACCAGTCAGAGGGAGCCGTAACTAAGCAGGGTCTCACTTCCTCGCCTGCAGCCGAGCTCCACCGCAGCAACCTTCCTTTCCTCCGGACTGCCAACCACGTCCAGGGCCCTCTGCTCTGCCATGGTGAGGGGTCGCAGGTCCGGGGGGGGAGGGGGGTGCGGGAAATAGATAATACTATAGTGTTTGACGATCTGACGCATGCGGCCCAAGGGGCGAGTAGGTGATGGCCTCAGTGGCCAGGTCACCTGCCATGGCAGCTGGTATGGCTACCCTCATGTGGTGCAGGGTGGGGGTTCGAGCCGTCCTCCGGGGAGGGGGGGTGGTAGAGTTACGGGTGTGTGGAGTGGGGTTGCTACCAGGGACACACTGCTGCCTACACACCCTGGCCACCCTGAGGAGGTTGTGCAGTTTTTTCTGGCACTGCTGTCCCGTCCGGACGGTGTTGCCCACGGCGCTCATGACCTCTGCCACCTGCTCCCAGGCACGACGAACAGCAGCAGCTGGCAGCCTCCTTCTCCTTCCCGGGCCGGGTCCAAGGCTATCCACCGCTCCTCCACCATGTCCAACGGGGTCTCCAGCTTGGCGTCTGTGAACCTCGGGGCTGCTCTCCTCGCTGCCATCTTGTTGGCTGGGATGGTGTGTGTGAGGGTAGAATTGCTTTTATGCGGCTGTAGCTTGTCAGCCTTTAGGTGTCAATCGTGAAACCGGCGAATCCGGCACCGTTTCCCATTAGAATTGATTGTGTTCCACGTGGGGCCGGTGCTAGCCCCATAACAGGAGCGGAATCAGTCCAGGTGCAGCGCCAGTTTTTCTGTCGTAAAAATCCCCGGATTCTGCGTTGGCATCATGAGAAACAGAGAACCCCCACCCCTGATATTTCAATCAACTGAGATGGGGGAAGGAGAAATGACCAAGTTCCTGTAAGACAGTCAGGAAAAGACGAGATGATTTCTCAATGATTTTTCAGAAGGGCTGTCTACTTTCTGTAGGCAGTGGTAACCGCCACACTGCTTGCTGTACAAGGTTGCCCCACTGTGGGAAATGGGAAGAATTGCTGAGAATATGGAGAGAGGACAGACTCATCTTCTGCAGTGAGATTAATTTCCTGTAGACAATCAACTCGGGCATAAGATTGTTTTACCGATTCTGCAGCTGCAGAAGTGGTAAGGATTCTGCTGCAGCTTCTGTGCTGACCGCCAAAGTGGGAGAGAAGATGGGCTGAAATCTAGTTTCCAAAGTGACTACCTTTGGAAGGTGCCAGCTCTTTAGCAGTGTAATCCTCAATGCACTCTTACCTCGACTCAAGCAAGGCATTGACTGTGGAAGACCTGTCGTGAACAACGGGAGATAGAACAGGCAGAACATCAGTTGATTCAGTGAAACTAAGATCTGAGTGCTGTTCTAAAAGCACAGCTGATTTTTCTAAAATAAAGACAACAGAGATATTATATGGTGCATCTAACAATGGGAAAGATTGATCATTCTTTCGGACCTCAACCTCCAAAAGATCACTCACTGCTGCAAGGGATTTTTCCTCTTCACTCTCGAGGAAGAGCCAACTCAGGTCATCATGGGATGGTCACTGCTGCAGTGTCAACTGTATCCCCCACCTCTGGCCTTTTTGAAGATCTGAGAGATTCAGAACTTCCTTGTCTGCTCTGGCTCTAGTGGATAGTGTCTCTTTGAAAGAAAGGAACTTACTACTGAGTCTTCAGCTTCTGAAGACTGAATTTCTACTGCTTCTAAACAAAAGGTTGACTATTGCTACATGAAAGACAGTCATTGAAATGATGAACATCATCATTTTTTTCTCCAGCATTCCTAGAAGTATGCCACTTAATAGGAATGTACATTGATTCTCTCTCCTTTATCACCAATGATCTGTTGCCCCATGTAGGTAAGACTAGTAATAATCCTACCTTTGATTGTCATATGAGGAGTGGTTGAGGAATCTGGGTCTGTACTCCATGGAGTTTAGAAGGATGAGGGGAGACGGAACCAGTTGGAAGGACAAAAGTAAGTGAGGCTTAGTGTAGGATCAGTGTAGGCATCTTTATTGCAGACAAGATGAAATACAGCAAGAAGAGCTTTGGAATAGTCTCGTCCAGAGGTGATGAAAAATATGCAGAAAGGTTTAAGTAATTACAAGGATAATACAGAGACAGGCAAGCAATTTAAAAGGTAAACATATTGCGCCTTCATAATGGAGGGGATGCATTGTTTGAAGGTCACTGCAGGGTTTTGTAGCATCTTATTCAGCTGATAGACTAGACAAGAGAGTGAAGTGGTTGGCAAAGAAATAATTTGTGTGGCAAGATCAATAATTTCAGGCATCTCAATTTTTCAGCAGATGGGAATTGTAACTCAAAGATAATGTTAGATAATAATCTTTATAATGATCTTGATTGTCACAAGTAGGCTTACATTAACACTGCCATGATGTTACTGTGAAAATCCCCGTGTCATCACACTCCGGCGACTGTTCGGATACACAGAGGGAGAATTTAGAATGTCCAATTCATCTAACAAGCAAGTCTTTCGGGATGAAAGCCTCGTAGATTAAGTCATCATGGGACTTCTGGTGACGGTGATGTGCCGAGCAGACGCACATCGGGTGGCTCTCCTCCAGAACATAGCCCATGTGGTGAATTAGATTCACACGGTATTATAAGTTACCAATGTCACTCTGTTCCCAGTATATATATGTACCGATATTGTAAGTGCAGTTGCACTACCTGACCACCAGGGGGAGTAGCTCTGGGAGTACTCGAGAGTTTGTACTGGGCTCCCCCCTTGGTCCGCCCAGAACTCCTCCCCCTGGAGCTGCTGTATAAAGATCCGTGCCACAGAGTCAGCCAGCCAGTTCACCGAAAATTCAACGGCTAACAGGCTGGCTCTGTTGTAAGTATATTAAAACCGCTATTCTAATCCTACAAGCACGTGTCCGTAGAATTGATGGTTCCATCAGCCCAATAGCCACTTTTAGGCAAAATCAGCCCAAACATTTGGTAACATCATACCTTCAATTACGAAAGGGATGAAACAAGCAACATGCCAGCAAATGGAAGCTCCAGGGGCCAAAGAGATGGCAGGAGCGGAGGAAAAGGACACATCAACAGGCGGTCAAGCCGGCGGACCCTCGAGGCAAGGGGGCCACGGCCACACCAGAGAGAGGGAGACCGACGACCAGAGCATCAGCCTCCTCCCCCACCCCACCTGGAGATGGATGGAAAGCATTCCTTATGAAGGAACTGGCCGCGATGAGAGAGGTGATAGTGGTGGAAATCCAGGTGAAATAAAGGTGAAAAGGAGCAGAACCTTTGACTCTTTATACAACAACAGCTAAACGTCTAACAAATGGTTGCAGGGGATGGTTGCTGTGCAAATGTGAAGGGTTGAAAGATACTACTTTTCCAGACCAAACCAAAGAGTGAGTGAGAAGAAAAAAGAGAATATATATGATATGGCTGAACCGAGGATAAAGATGGACGGATATGACTATCCCCCCTTATTTTCTGAAAGGGGATCGTACGACCATGGAGAAGTGCAGTAGTTATGTGGACTAAGGTAACTGCCTTGGGAAAG
The DNA here is from genome assembly GCF_902713615.1 of Scyliorhinus canicula. Classification (NCBI taxonomy): domain Eukaryota; kingdom Metazoa; phylum Chordata; class Chondrichthyes; order Carcharhiniformes; family Scyliorhinidae; genus Scyliorhinus; species Scyliorhinus canicula. Next base: position 178,838,450 of record NC_052152.1, read on the forward strand.
AGAAAACGAGGTATGGCATTGGCTCTTTCTCTACCTTTTGACAGTAAAATCCGGAGCAAAGTGTTTTCTGAGCTGGAATTGGAAGAGTTACTCAGAAGAAGGTCTGCAGACTCTATTATGTTACATGTTTAAGATTTATAAAAAGGATGACTTATTAAGTGCGTATGAAGCATGGTCAGATTTTGATAGGTTCTGGAAAATAGAGGATTTCTCCATTGAAGACTATATAATGGAATTTGGCGGACTATATAAAAAGCTGCAGAAACACAACCTGGAATTTCCACAGTCTGTGTTGGCCTTTAAATTACTTGACTGTGCTAGAGTGAGCAACATGGATAGGCTCCTAGTTTTGACAGGAGTTCAGTTTGCGAATAAGGATACCTTATTCGATCAGATGACAGAAGCTTTAAAAAAAAGCTCCTGGGGAAACATTCGATTCCGATGGATCTGATGACCCAAATAGATCAGCCTGAAATAAAGCAGAATATGGAAGATACACTACGAACAGGTTCCAAAACTATAGAAGGAGATCGGGACTCAGAAATTATGAAGACAGAAACCGAGTTAGAACCTACAATAGGAAGATGAACCCCAGAAATGCCCGGGGTATGATAAATAGATGTTTTCAATGTGACTCTCAATACCATTATGCTTTCAACTGCTCAACATGTTATAATAGAGTGTTTGAAGCGACACATGACACGGAAGAGTCAGAAGAGGAAAAAGATAGTGACCAGAAAGAAGGCATTCTCCTATTTAACAAGCAGTTTTACGCCGGTAATGAGAGTGTTGGTTGCAGAATCTTTCAATTGTGCTGTATTGGACAGTGGCTGCACATCTACTGTGTGTGGAATTGACTGGTTAAAATGTTACCTAGACTCCTTGAATGCTGAAAATCGTAACACGGTTAAGTATTTTGAAAGTTCCACAAGTTTCAGGTTTGGGGATGATAATACTCTGAAGTCGCTGAAAAGAGTGGTGATGCCTTGCAATAGTGCCGGAGTGAATCATTTCATTAGCACGAATGTTGTATCAAGTGAGATACCTTTGCTTCTGAGCAGACCGTCGATGAAGAAAGCACACATGAAACTGGATAAGGAACAGCATAAGGCAACAGGTTTGGAAAGACGGTGGACAATTGACACAGTCGGGAAACAATTGTATTCCATTACTGACAAATAATATTTCAAGTACAGTTGTGTGTTAATGGCAGTTGAAAATGGGACCTTAGCTGATAAAAAGCTTGTTGTATTAAAACTGCATAGGCAATTTTCGCAACCGTCTTCTCGAAGGCTGAAAAATTTACTAAAGGATGCAGGGGTAAGGGATGTAGGCTATACTAAACTGATAGAACAGGTTAGTAATCGCTGTGAAGTTTGTAGGAAGTACAGAAGGACACCAGCATGACCGATAGTAATCCTACCTTTGGCCAGGGATTTTGACGACATTGTGGCCATGGACCTTAAGATCTGGGATCAAACTAATAATATATTAATTTTGCATTTTGTAGATTTAGCAACCAGATTTAGTCAATCAACGACTGTACGAAGTAAAGGAATGAGAGTAATTCTGGATCAAATCGTGGAAAAATGGATAGGGACAGGAATGGGCCCACTGGCAAAATTCCTTACGGACAATGGGGGAGAATTTGCTAATGATGAGTTTTGGGATATGTGAGAAAATGTGAATATCACAGTTATGAATACGGCTGCGGAAAGCACATTTAGTAATGGCGTCTGTGAAAGAAACCATGCTGTAATCGATGAAATGCTCTGGAAAATTTTGGCAGATAGACCAAACTGCAAGCTAAATTCAGTTTTAGCATGGGCAGTACATGCAAAGAATTCATTGCAGGTTGTTGGGGGGCTATAGTCTCTATCAATTAGTGTTTGGTAGAAATCTTAAAATTCCGTCCATTTTGGATGACCAGCCTCCAGCTTGGGAAGGGACTACAATTAGCTCTGCCTTTGCTGAGCATTTAAATGCATTACATAGCAGTAGAGAAGCTTTTTTGTAAGCAGAAGTCTCTGAAAGAATTCACAGAGCTTAAGGCATAATGTACGGCCATCAAATACCGTTTTTCAGCAAGAAGACAGTACACTATAAGAGACACAATTTTAAGAATGGAAAGGCCCAGGGAAGATCATAGACAGAGATGGCAAAACAATTATTTTGCAACATGGCAATCAAACTGTTAGGTTTGAAGGATAATGGGTACAGACTACAAATTTTCAAATTTAGACAGAGCAGACGGACATGACAAGGAACCAGGGTCATCTGGTACGCACGGATTACAGAACTATGAGGACCAGTTAACTGATATAGACAGGGTTTCTGTGGAGGAACACAACACTTCTGATGAAGTAGAACAGGCCATTTTTCCGAAAGGACAACTGCCAAAAGTTGGTACAAATGTGACATACTTGCCAGAAGGGTCTAGTCAATGGAAGGATGCAACTGTTATTAGTAGAGCAGGGAATGCCACTGGAAAGTATAAACATTGGTTGAATGAAATTTTAGCAACTATTACTGGGCGGCTAATATAGCCATGATCAGGAAGTGGGTGGTGGGGGTGGGGTCGGGATGGGTGCGTATGGAGGCAGCTTCTTGTAAGGGCACCAGTCTGGGGGCATTGGTAACTGTGCCTCTGCCGCTCCCGCCAGCGCGGTACTCCACCAGCCCCGTGGTGGTGGCAGCCCTGAGAGTTTGGGGCCAGTGGAGGCGGCATGTGGTAGCAGTGGGAGCATCGGTCTGGGCCCCAATTTATGATAATCACTGGTTTGCCCCGGGGAGGATGGGGGGTTCCGGATATGGCGGAGAGCAGTGATTGAGCGGATGGAGGATGTGTTCACGGAGGGGAGCTTTCTGAGTATGAGGGTGTTGTAGGAAAAGTTTGAGTTGCTGAGGGGAAATGAATTCAGGTATCTGCAGGTGCGGGACTTCCTTCGTAAACAGGTGTCAACCTTCCCGCTCCCACCGCTAAGGGGGATTCAGGACAGGGTAATTTTCAGAGAGTGGGTGGGGAGGGGAGCGTCTCGGACATCTATAAGGAGCTTATGAGGTCGGAGGAGACACAGACCAAGGAGCTGAAGCGCAAATGGGAGGAGGAGCTAGGAGGTGAGATAAAACATGGTCTATGGGCAGACGCATTGAGTAGAGTCAACACGTCCACAACATGTGCCAGGCTCAGCTTGATACAATTCAAGGTTGTGCACCGGTTGTGCCCGGATGAGCAGATTCGTTGCGGTGGAGGGCAGGTGCACAAAATGCGCGGGAGGACCAGCGAACCATGTCCACATATTTTGGACATGTCCAAAGCTTAGGGGATTTTGGCAGGGGTTTGCGGATGTCATGTCCAACGTTTTAACAACAAGGGTGGCGCTGAGTCCAGAGGTGGCGATTTTCGGGGTGTTGGAAGATCTGGGTATCCAGGAGGAGAAAGAGGCAGATGTGCTGGCCTTTGCTTCCCTGGTAGCCCGGAGACCGATACTATTGGCATAGAGGGACTCAAAGTCCACGAAGTTGGAGACTTGGCTATCAGACATGGCTAGCTTTCATTGTATGGAGAAAATTAAGTTCGCCTTGAGAGGGTCACTATTAGGGTTCATCCGGAGGTGGCAACCGTTTGTCGACTTCTTTGCAAAAAATTAATCGTCAGCAGACGGGGGGAGGGGGGGGGGTGGGGCTGGGAGGTGGGGAGGGAGGGGGTGCTGGTGAGGGGATAGTTTAGGTTAGAGTAGGGGGTTAATGAGGGTGGGACCTGTACGAAAGGTAAACGGCTTTGGCATTATGTTTATGGTTACATGTATATTGTTTATTTTGTTGTTGTTACTATACCAAAAATACTTCAAAAAAATGTTTATTTTTAAAAAAAACATTGGTTGAATGTACAGCATTCAGGGGAGGGAGTCAAGACAATGGATTGGGAACACGAAGTTCAAAAATGGAGGCACAGAAACGCAGTGCCAGTTCAGATAGTACATCGGATAGTGAACAGGTCCGCAGGAAAAGGTCGAGAACTATTGAAGGGACATCCCACAGCAGAAGGGAAAGACGACAAATACTAATACACTGTAGGAGTAGAAGCCCAAACGCACGTGAGATTTTGATGGCTTCCAATAAATTGGATGAAAAAGTTATCAAAGATGCCAAATGGCAAGAACTGCATAGTTGGAGTGAATTTGGGGTATACACGGAAGTACCGGATAGGGGACAAAGAGCTCTATCCCACAGGTGGATTTGCACGGAAAAGGTTCTTCCGGTTGGAACTTATAAGCCAAAGGCCAGGCTTGTGGCAAGGGGATTTGAAGAAAACTTAGAAGATCAGGATTTAAGGGTAGATTCAGCTACGGCAGGAAAGATTATTTTAAAGATCTTGGCTTTATTAGCCACAAAGGCATGGGAATGCAAATATATAGATATAAAAGTTACCTTTTTACAGGGCCATCAGCTCCAGAGAGACATTTTTCTCTGTCATTCTAAAGAGGCAGCTAACACAGAACGGGTACTCTGGAAGTTGAACAAATGTGTATATGGATTAAATTATGCATCTAGAGCCTGCTATTTTTCGGTAAGGTCAGTTTTGTTGAAGTTTGGCTGTTGCCAGTCAGCGCCGGCCCGAGGGTTGCTGGCGCCCCGGGCAAGCTGAACTTCGGCGCCCTTCGGGGGGGTTCGGGTCGGGGTCGGTCGGGGTCGGGTCGGAGTCGGGGGGGTTGGGTCGGGGTTGGGGGGGTCGTGTCGGGGTCGGGGGGGGTCGGGTCGGGGTCGGGGGGGGTCGGGTTGGGGTCGGGGGGGTCAGGTCGGGGGGTCGGGTCGGGGTCGGGGGGGTTGGGTCGGGGGCGGGGGGGGTCGGGGTCAGGGGGGGTCGGGGGGGGGGTCGGGGGCGGGGGCGGGGGGGGTCGGGGGCGGGGGGGGTCGGGGGCGGGGGGGGTTGGGGGCGGGGCGGGGTCGGGGGGGGTCGGGGGCGGGGCGGGGGGGGTCGGGGGCGGGGGGGTCAGGGGCGGGGGCGGGGGGGGTCGGGGGCGGGGGCGAGGGGGTCGGGTCGGGGGCGGGGGGGGGGGGTCGGGCCGGGGGCGGGGGGGTCGGGTGGGGGTGGGGGGGTTCCGGGGGGGGGTGGGTCGGGTCGGGGGCGGGGGGGGTCGGGTCAGGTCGGAGGGGGACCGGAGTGACCTGGTTATATGATCGGGACTCACCGATCGGCGGGCCGGTCTCTCTGTCGGCAGGTCTCTGACGCCGGTCACGCACTCGTTGATGGCGCCCCCTAGCACATGGCGCCCCGGGCAACTGCCCGAGTTGCCGGTACCTTGAGCCGGCCCTGTTGCCAGTTGAAAGCAGGTCCGGCAATGTTTTACTAGCACTATAAAGGAAATCTTTCTGGCATCTTTATGATGCATGTCGATGATTTTTGTGTGGGGTGGGACTAGTGATTTCGAAACTATTGTAATCTCTGGTTTGAGGAAAGAATTCAGGGTTGGAAGTCAGGCATCCGGTGCACTTAAATATATTGGACTGGAAATCGGACAGACTAAGTTAGGGGCAACTTTGTCAGCAATCTTATTTGGAAAGCATCAGCCCAATAGCAATTAGCCATGGCCGGGTTTCACAAAAAGACACAATGGTTTCAAAGATGGAAAAAGAGCAACTGCGAAGTTTAATTGGGCAACTGAATTGGTTAGGTAGACAGACCAGACCGGACGTGAGTTTTGATGTCTTAGAGTTGAGTACAAAAATGTATAATCCCAAAGTGGAAGACATAATAAAAGCAAATAAAGCGTTGGTCAAACAAAAAATGCAGAGTGTGTTTGAGGTTCCCGGTTTTAGGTGACCGTAGGCACTTGAAATTCATAGTTTATAGTGATTCATTCCATATTTATGTGATGGGGTTTCAAGCGCAGGGGAACAATGGTAAATGTTGGCCTCTTGTGTGGGAAACAAAGAAAATAAGGAGAATGGTCAAAAGCGCTTTAGCTGCTGAGATGTTAAGCCTTGTAGAGGCGGTGGATATGGCCTTTTATATATCTCAGATATTGACAGGAATTTTGGGATGAGGCAATTTGGGTAACATACCTATTGAATGTCACATTGACAATAAATTCCTGTGGGAAAATGTGCACTCCACAAAAAGTGTCAATGAAAAAAGGTTAAGGATAGACATTGCAAGTTTGAAGCAGATGTTGGACAGAGGGGAAATAGCACAAATTAAAAGCGTCGACAGTAGCTATCAATTGTCAGATGGTTTTACAAAAAGAGGGGCTGTTCACAGAAACTTTTGGATAATGACTGAGTTTTTTTCTTCCAAAAAAAAAAGAAAAAAAAGAAGGGGGGAATTTGCATGTGTGTTTTTGAGTTTCTTGTAATTTTGATTTCACCTAATTATTTTTTTTCTCCAAGGAAGGGGAGATGATTAAGTAATGGGTTGAGAGACATTACAATTAGCTGTCTCTTTTAATTGACACTGATATGTAAAGGGGCTTCAGGTGGCCTTTGTGTCAGGTGATGTGATGATCGAGTTTTGTGCATAGTCTGTTAAAGTGAAATAAAGGTGTTGGTGAAAAGGAGCAGAACCTTTGACTCTTTATACAACAGCAGCTGAACGTCTAACACATATTTCTCTCCCAACTCCTCAAGCCTCTCAAAATGACCTCTCAGGAACAGGTCTTTTAATACCCTGACTCCCCTCTCCTCCCATCCCCAAAACCTCCCACCCAACATGTGTGGCGCAAACCTCTGGTTCCCCCTAATCGGCATCTCTCTTGACCCCACCCACAACTTAAAGTGCTGCTTCATCTGCCTCCAAATCTTCAGTGTTGCCACCACCACTGGACTCCCAGAATATTTACCTGGGGCCATCGGGAGCAGCGCTTCTGCCAATGCCCTCAGCCCCGCCTCCTTGTACAGAATCTCCTCAATTCTAACCTCCTGGGCCTCCCCTCCCTCCAACCCAACTCCTCACCTTTCGGCATTCGCCTCCCAATAATAGTATAATAAACTCGGGAGGCCCAAATCCCCTGCCTGCCGCCCTCTCTGCAGAACTACCTTCCTAACCCTGGCTACCTCCCCCCCCCCCCCCCCCCCCAACCAAAATAAATGAGATGCTGAACTTATCCACCTCCTTGAAAAATGCCTTCGGCAAAAAGATTGTCAGGCACTGAAATAAAAACAGAAATCGCGGCAACACATTCATTTTAATCGCCTACTCCCGACCTGCCAGAGACAGAGGGAGATTATCCTGTGTAATGAACTCCAATTAGCTTTATTGGTTGGCCAATTGGAGTATGAGCTCCCTCAATGATAGCTCATTGAGGGGGCCCATATAAGCACCTGTGTAGGCTTTGTGAGCCAGTCTTAAGTTGACTGGACTGCTAGCAGCACTGTTGGTAGCTGCTCCTGTAATATCGTTATTGTAAATAAATATTTGTGTGGTGAAGGAACTCCTGCCTCCCGTGGATTACTACAGTGGCGACGAGGTAAACTAAGAATTTTGCGGAGACCAGCTACCGCACTCGGAGGGTAAGCCTTGCCATTTTAAAAATGCTGTTTTTTGGGAGGTTAGAGGCATTCGACCCAGCTATTGAGGACTGGTCCCAGTATGTGGAGAGAATGTGTTACTTCTTCCGGGCAAATGATATACTGACGGATGAAAGGAGACGGCTTATCCTGCTGTCGGTGTGCGGACCCTCAGCTTTCACCATTATACGTAGTCTGACTTATCCCGATGCACCGGACACAAAAACCTTCCAAGAATTAACGGAATTGGTGAAAGAGCACTAGGACCCAAAACCACCCTCATTTTGCGTAGGTACAGATTCTACACAGCGAAGCGGGAAGACAGGGAGTCAGTCACGAATTTCTTGACCCGCCTGAGAAGGCTGGTGGAAAAATGTGAGTTCGGGCCGACGCTAAATGAAATGCTTCAGGACCGGTTAGTGTGTGGTATAAACAACCTCACAATACAGAAACACCTGTTGGCGGAAACGGAGCTAGACTGCAGGCAGGCGTTACAGCTCGCACTGTCCCTAGAAAAGGCAGCAAGTGGGGCGCAGGAACTACAGGGCACGCCAATGGAGGTAGATACCTGTGAGAGGGACTACCACTACGGGTCCTGCTACCAGATAGCCGCTCTCAGGAAAAGCCTGAGGAATAGAGGGAAAAAGGAAAACCCCAGAACTGCCCCCAAGTCTGCCAGGACTAACTGGAGACAGAGGGAAGTACCGGCTGAGGCTCCCCCAACAGAGAAGGACTGTTTCTGGCACCAGACAGAGTGGGGTAACAGCGACAGAAACCCTAGAAGAAGGTGGCAAAAGAGGAATAGCAGGTGGGGACGCAGGGAAGTACACAACCTAGACGTCCCATCCTCCTCCGAAGGGGAACAATTATATAATATTGCAACGAAGAAAGCAGAACCACGGGTGAACGGGCGGCCGACAATAATGGAAATAGACACGGGTGCGGCCGTATCAGTAATGTGAGTGGCAGCATTTAGAAAAATTAAAGATGGACACCAGCCACTAACCCTAACAAAAACATCGACGAAACTTAAAACCTACACGGGGGAACCCCTGGAAGTTCTAGGCATGACTCATGTACCCGTGGAATATGAGAAACAATTGCTCAGATTACCGTTGACGATAGTAGAGGGCTCCGGACCGAGCTTAATTGGACGAAACTGGCTGAAAGACCTAAAATTAGATTGGATGAAAATTTTCCAGAGTGGAAGCGGGCAGTTGAGTGGAGTACTCCAAAAATACCCGGAGGTCTTCCAGGAAGGTTTGGGGGATATCATAGGCGCCAAAGCAACTTTGCACGTGGAACCAGAACCCCTTCCGGAATTTTGTAAGGGCAGGCCGGTACCTTTTGCATTAAGGAAGAAAGTAGATGACGAAATAGAAAGGTTACACCCGACGGCATTATCAGACCAGTACAATTCTCGGAATGGGCAGCGCTGGTGGTACCAATTTTGAAGCCAGACGGCTCGATACATCTCTGTGGAGATTTCAAACAGAGAGTAAACAAATACGCACTGCTGGACAAATACCCAATCCCGAAAATAGACGACCTATATGCCAAATTGGCAGGTGGGCTTTTGTTCACGAAACTGGACATGAGCCACGCCTACCTGCAGTTAAAACTGGCAAGGACTCCCAGAAGTTCGCTACGATCAACACCCTGAAGGGCCTTTTTCGTTATACTAGGCTACCTTTCGGAGTGTCATGCTATATTGCGCTATATTCCAGTGTACGGTGGAAAATATTCTGCAGGGACTACCGCAGGTGGCGATTTATTTGGACGATGTCTTAATCACGCGTAGGACAAACAGGGAACACTTAAGGAACCTGGAGGAAGTGCTCAGGCGTTTGCAAAGGCAGGCGTACGGCTAAAAAGGGAAAAATGTGTTTTCCTGGCCCCACAAGTGATGTACCTGGGATATAAAGTAGACGAGTCAGGCTTACACCCATTAGAAGACAGAGTAAGGGCAATAAAAGAAGCCCCAGCTCCCACCACGGTCCAGGAGTTACGATCATTTCTAAGGTTGGTAACCTATTATGGAAAATGTATTGAAAATAAGGCATCCATCCTAGAACTTCTCCACCAGCTACTAAAAAAGGGGCAAGAATGGAAATGGTCCGCCCGCCAAAAACGAGCATTTAGGGATATTAAGGAACAGCTGTCATCCAAAAATGTCCTAGAGCATTATGACCCAAGGAAGGAGTTGGTGGTCACTTGTGATGCATCCCCCTATGGGGTAGGAGCCGTCTTAGCCCATAGAGGAAGGAATGGGGAAGAACGGCCAATAGCCTATGCTTCGAGGACCTTGGCGATGGCTGAGAGGAAGTACGCCCAATTCGAGAAGGAAGGACTGGCGGTGATACTCGCAATAAAAAAATTTCACCAATATCTGTATTGACGGGAATTCACCATAGTGACGGACCATAAACCGTTATTAGGGTTATCAAAAGAAGACAAGTCAATACCCCCGATTGCATCAGCTAGAATCCAACGCTGGGCATTGCTACTGGCGGCATATAGATACGTTCTGGAGCACAGACCGGGAACGCGAGTAGCACATGCAGATGCTTTGAGCAGACTTCCCCTCCCAGACACTCCGCCGCAAATACCAAAAGTAGAGGAGACAGTAATGACTCTAAATTTTTTGGGCACCCTACCAGTAGACGTACAACATATTCGGTTGTGGACGCAAAAAGACCCAGTTTTAGCCAAGATGAAGCATTTACTGCTAACTGGGGAACTGGAAAGACCAGTGGAGCCCCAGATGCACCCATACTGGAGCAGAAGGGACCAAATAACCATAGAAGACGGTATCCTATTATGGGGAGCCCGGGTAATAGTTCCAGCTCAGGGCCGTCAGGCAATCTTAACTGAGTTACATCACGGACACCCAGGGGTGTCTAAAATGAAGATGCTAGCTCGAAGCTACGTTTGGTGGCCAGGTTTGGACACAGACATAGCAGCCTTGGTACGTCGGTGCCAAGAGTGCCAACAGGGGCAAGGAGTGCCACCAGCGGCGCCAGTGCAATGGGAATTCCGTGCATTCCGTGGGAATGGCCAGGCAGACGGTGGACCCGCCTGCATATTGACCACGCCGGCCCTTTCATGGGCTCAATGTTTTTGGTGATAGTGGACACCCACTCCAAATGGTTGGACGTCCACCGGGTAAACGCGGCAAGCACAGCATCGACAATTGAAAAGCTCAGGGCCTCATTTGCAACACATGGACTTCCGGAGGTATTGGTGTCGGACAACGGAACGGCATTCACAAGTGGGGAATTTGGAAAATTCCTGAAGGAAAACGGAGTCCGTCACATCAAAACGGCCCCTTACCATCCAGCGACCAACAGCCTGGCAGAGAGAAGCGGTCCAGACACTTAAAGCGGGACTCAAGAAGCAGCCGCAGCGTCAATGGACACAAAGCTCTCCCGCTAGCTGTTTGATTACAGAACCACACCGCATTCCACAACGGGCATACCGCCAGCTGAACTCTTAATGGGAAGGCGGCTGCGAACGAGGCTGAGTCTCCTTTTCCCAAATTTAATGGGAAAAGTGGAGAAACAACAGGAGGCCCAACAAGGGGACATGATAATAGTCAGCAGCAGAGATATTTCCAGGTGGGGGCACCGGTTTGGGTCAAGAATTATGGGAATGGACCAACGTGGGTCAAAGGCACGGTAGAGTCCCAAACAGGGCCCATATCCTATGAGGTTTCGATAGGAGGTAAGGTGCTGAAGAAACACCTAGACCAAATAAGAGCAGCGGAACCGCACCTGGAGGCAGGCGAAGCAGGACCGCCTCAAGCTGGGATAGCCCAGACGGAAAGGATACCCACACCCCAGCCCCGAGCAATTTCACCAGACCCCGTCATCCAGTTGTCAGAGCCGGAGATGGACACGTTCGACGAGGCCGCCGCGACACCTCTCCCCAAGGAGGAGGAAGAACAACTTCCAAGGAGGTCATCAAGGAAAAGACGGGCACCTATAAGGTACACCCTACCCACTTCGGAGAACGACCCGGCGGACGACACAGAGGTGTCAGACCCAGACATGAGGAGCAGGAAAAGCTCAGAGGAATGCCAGCTGGCAGGAATTCCTCAGACCTTGGGGGTGAGGGGTGTAATGAACTCCAATTAGCTTTATTGGTTGGCAAATTGGAGTATGAGCTCCCTCAATGATAGCTCATTGAGGGGGCCCATATAAGCACCTGTGTAGGCTTTGTGAGCCAATCTTAAGTTGACTGGACTGCTAGCAGCACTATTTGTAGCTGCCCCTGTAATACCGTTATTGTAAATAAATATATTTTTTTTTTAAATAATTTTTATTGAAATTTTTACAAAATATAAACATCTCAACTATATTAACAAAACAACCGTGGTAACACCCCAAGAACAACACCCACCCATCTTCAAACGCAACTACAAACAAAAGAAAAAACAAAATAACACCCACACAACAAAAGGGAAAGAAATAACACCCGCCACATCCCCCAAACCCACGTACACAGTTCTCCCTCCCAGCAAACCAGACCCCTAGATCCCACCACCCTCAACACCGTCCTTGCTACCCCCTTCAAAAACTCCCCCAGCGCTGGGCACGCCCAAAACATATGGGCGTGGTTCGCTGGGCTCCCCGAGCACCTAGCACACCTGTCTTCGCCCCCGAAAAACCTACTCATCCTCGTCCCAATCATGTGGGCCCTATGCAGCACCTTGAACTGTATGAGGCTAAGCCTCGCACAGGAAGAGGAGGAATTCACTCTGTCCAGGGCGTCCGCCCACGTCCCCTCCTCAATCTCCTCACCCAGCTTCTCTTCCCATTTACCCTTCGGTTCCTCCACCGAGGCCTCGTCTACCTCCTGCATCACCCGGTATATGTCCGAAATCCTCCCTCCTCCAACCCACACCCCCGAGAGCACCCTGTCCCGCACTCCACATGGGGGTAGCAAGGGGAACCCCTCCATCTGCTGCTTGGCAAATGCCCTCACCTGCATTTACCTAAACATGTTCCCTGGGGGGAGCCCAAACTTCCCCTCTAACTCCCCCAAGCTCGCGAACCTCCCCTCCACAAACAGGTCCCTCAACCTCCTAACCCCTACCCTGTGCCAATCCAGAAATCCACCATCAATGCTCCCTGGGACAAATCGATGGTTCCCCCGTATCGGGGCCTCCATCGAGCCCCCCACTTCTCCCCTATGCCGTCTCATTGCCCCCAAATTTTGAGGGTAGCCGCCACCACCGGGCTCATGGTGTACCTCGTGGGAGGGAGTGGCAATGGCGCCATTACCAGCGCCTCCAGGCTCGTGCCCACACAGGACGCCACCTCCATTCTCTTCCATGCTGCCCCTTCCTCGTCCATTACCCACTTACGCACCATCGCTGCGTTGGTAGCCCAATAGTACCCACAGAGGTTGGGCAATGCCAGCCCCCCCCCCCCCCTAATCCCTGCCCCGTTCCAGGAACACTCTTCTCACCCTCGGAGTCCCATGCACCCACACAAATCCCGTGATACTCCTGTTGACCCTCCTAAAAAAGGTCTTCGGGATAACGATGGGGAGGCACTGGAACAGGAACAAAAACCTCGGGAACTCCGTCATCTTAACGGACTGCACCCTCCCCGCCAGTGACAGCGGTAACATATCCCACCTCTTAAACTCCTCCTCCATCTGCTCCACCAACCTTGTGAGGTTGAGCTTGTGCAGGGCCCCCCCAACTCCCAGCCACCTGGACACCTAGGTACCTGAAGCTCTTCCCTGCCTGCTTCAGTGGGAGGGTACCAATCCCCTCCTCCTGATCCCCCGGATGCACCACAAACAACTCACTCTTGCCCAGGTTCAACTTATACCCAGAGAAACCCCCGAATACACTAAGAATCCTCATCACCTCCGGCATCCCCCCCCACCGGATCCGCCACATACAGCAACAGGTCGTCCGCTTAAAGCAACACTCGATGCTCCTTCCCACCCCGCACTAGGCCCCTCCAGTTCTCTGACTCCCTCAACGCCTTGGCCAGGGGCTCAATCGGCAACGCGAAGAGCAAGGGGGCCAGGGGGCACCCCTGTCTCGTCCCCCGGTACAGCCGAAAGTACTCCGACCTCCTCCTATTTGTGGCTACATTCGCCATCGGGGCCTCGTAGAGCAGCCTCACCCACCGGATAAATCCCTCCCCAAACCCAAACCTCTCCAACCACTCCCACAGATACTCCCACTCAACCCTATCAAAGGCCTTCTCCGCATCCAATGCCACCACTATCTCCGCCTCCCCTTCCACGGCCGGCATCATAATGACATTGAGGAGCCTTCGCACGTTCGTATTCAACTGCCTTCCCTTCACAAACCCCGTCTGGTCCTCATGAATGACCCCGGGCACGCAATCCTCTATTCTAGTGGCTAGGATCTTTGCCAACAGCTTAGCGTCGGCGTTTAGCAGCAAAATAGGCCTATATGACCCGCATTGCAGAGAGTCCTTGCCCCGCTTCAGGATCAAGGAAATCAGCGCCCGTGACATAGCCCCCCCCCCCCCCCCCCCCCCCCCCACCCGCCACCTTGCCTCATTAAAGGTCCGGACCAACAGGGGGCCCAACAGGTCCACATACCTTTTATAAAATTCCGCCGGAAACCCGTCCGGCCCCGGCGCCTTCCCCGACTGCATGCTCCCTATCCCTTTGACCACCTCCTCCAGCTCGATCGGCGCCCCCAGTCCCTCCACCTGCTCCTCCTCCACCCTCGGGAATTGCAGCTTGTCCAAGAAGCGCCCCATTCCACCCCCCTCCACCAGGGGTTCCGACCGGTACAAGACCCCATTAACATCTTCCCCCCTCCGCACCACCTTCCCAGCTTTATCCGTCACTCCCCCAATCTCCCTGGCCACGTCCCTCTTTCGGAGCTGGTGTGCCAGCATCCTGCTCGCCTTCTCCCCATACTCAAACACCGCCCCCTGTGCTTTCCTCCACTGAGCTTCCGCCTTTCTGGTAGTCATTAGGTCGAACCTGGCCTGAAGGCTACGCCTCTCCCCCAGCAATCCCTCCTCTGGAGCCTCCGCATATCTCCTATCCACCCTCACCATCTCCCCTATCAGTCTCTCCCTCTCCCTCTGCTCCTCTCTCTCCCTAAGGGTTCGGATGGAGATCAATTCCCCTCTAGTCACCGCCTTCAATGCCTCCCAGACCCTCCCCACCCGGACCTCCCCGTTGTCATTGGCCTCAAAGTACCTCTCGATACACCCCCGAACCCCCTCGGCCACCTCCTCGTCTGCAGCAGCCCCACCTCCAAGCGCCAGAGCGGACGTTGGTCCTCCCTTCCCCCAGCCCGAGGTCCACCCAGTGCGGGGCATGATCTGAAATGGCAATGGCGGAGTATTCCACATCCTCCACCCTCGAAACCAACCCCCTGCTCAGGACAAAGAAATCAATCCTCGAGTAGGCCTTACGTACGTGGGAGAAAAACTAGTTCTCCCTGGCCCTTGGCCTCACAAACCTCCAGGGATCCACCCCCCCCCCCCCCCCCCCCCCCCCCCCCCCCATTTGGTCCATAAATCCCCTCAACACCTTAGCCGCCGCCGGCCTCCTACCCGTCCGGGACTTGGATCGATCCAATGAGGGATCCAGTACCGTGTTGAAGTCCCCCCCCCATGATCAGGCCCCCCACCTCCAGGTCCGGAATGCGGCCCAACATATGCCGCATAAACCCCGCATCGTCCCAATTTGGGGCGTAAACATTCACCAACACCACCCTCTACCCCTGCAACTTACCACTCACCATCACATATCTCCCGCCACTGTCAGCCACCACCTTTAACGCCTCAAATGACACCTTCTTCCCCACCAGGATCGCATCCCCCCTACTCTTCTCATCCAGCCCTGAATGAAATACTTGACCCACCCATCCCTTCCTCAGCCGAACCTGGTCCACCACTCTCAGGTGTGTCTCCTGGAGCATGGCCACATCCGCCTTCAGCCCCTTCAGGTGCGCAAACATCCGGGCCCGTTTGACCGACCCATTCCGCCCCCTCACATTCCAGGTTATCAGCCGGATCAGAGGGCTCCCTGCCCCCCTTCCCTGCCGATTAGCCATACACCATCCCTTGCCCACCACCGGCCAGCGTCCCCCGCTCTGCCAGTTCCCCACGGCGGCAACTCCCCCCCTCCAGCATCCCCTGTGTCCTCCAGCTCCTTCCTGACCATTTCAGCAGCAACCCGGTAACCCCCCCCCCCCCCCCCCCCCCCAAGGCTAGGACCCCTCCTAGCCACGCCCCTCCCTCCATAGCACTCCCGTGAGCCAGCTAACTTCTGCTGACCCCGGCGACTCCCGCCCTACCTCCGACTCCTCCCCACGTGGGACTACCCCTCCTCCATCGTGCCCGTCAATGGGTCCTCCTCCCCCCTCCCCCGCTCTTGCGCGGGAAAAGAAAACAGCCAGCAACGACCCGCTCTTCTCAGCCCCGACTCCGCCCCCACCATCTCCCAGCGTGGGAAACCCGCAGAAAGCCCGCCCTTTCACCCTGCCCGGCCCCGCCTCCTCTAGGGCAACTCCCATTGTCAGTCCCCCCCACCAGCTCCCCGAACTCCCCGTTTACCCCTTGCCCGAACCCGTCCACCAGGCCCCTACAGAAAAACCCATACAGAAAAGACAAATCGACATCACGCCACCCACCCTAAGGCCAACCCACATCTTACATTAAACCAAGCAAATACAAGTACAGTATTATACAGCATCCCCCATCTTAGACCCTCAGTTTGAGTCCAATGTCTCGGCCTGCACAAAGGCCCACACCTCCTCCGGGGACTCAAAATAATGGTGCCGATCCTTATAGGTGACCCACAGACACGCCGGCTGCAACATGCCGAACTTCACACTCCGTCTGTGGAGCACCGCCTTCGTCCGGTTAAACCCGGCCCTCCGCCTCGCTACCTCCGCACTCCAGTCCTGGAAGATCCGCACCTCCATGTTCCCCCACTTGCTGCTCCGCTCCTTCTTGGCCCACCGGAGCACACACTCACGATCCACGAACCGATGAAACCGCACCAACACCGCCAGCGGCGGCTCGTTCGGCTTGGGCCTCCTAGCCAGAATTCTGTGGGCCCCCTCTAACTCCAGGGGCCCCTGGAAGGACCCAGCCCCCAACAGCAAGTTTAACATAACCGCCACATAGGCCGCCAGGTCCGACCCCTCCAGCCCCTCCGTGAGGCCCAGGATCCGCAAATTCTTCCTCCTCGACCGGTTGTCCAGCTCCTCGAACCGCTCCTGCCATCTTTTATGGAGCGCCTCGTGCATCTCCACCTTCCCCGCGACGACCACGGCCTCATCCTCCCTTTCGGAGGCCTGCTTCTGCAGCTCCCGGATCGCAGCCCCTGGGCTGTCTGGGTCTCCATCAGCTCCCTGATGGTTACCTTCAACAACTCCAGCAGCTCCACCTAAAGCTCCTGGAAGCAGCGCAGCAGAGTCGCCTGCTGCTCCTGCGCCCACTGCCTCCAGTCCTCCGGGCCTCCGCCGGCCGCCATTTTGTCTTCCTTCCCCCGCTTTTTCAGGGATGCTTTCTCCGTTTTTCTCCTTACCCCACTCCTGGGGCGAAATTCTCCAACCCCCAGCAGGCCCGCGATGGGCCGAAGTCCCGCCGCTGGGAGGCCTCTCTAGCCGCCGAGGTTTGAACCACCTCTGGTGGCGGCGGGATCGGCGGCGCGACCGGGCCCCCGGGGTCCTGGTGGGGGGGGTGGGGCGCGTGGTGATTGGACCCCGGGGGGTGCCCCCTCGGTGGCCAGGCCCGCGATCGGGACCCCCTTATCGGGGGCGGGACAGTGCCCTGGGGGCACTCTTTCTCCTCTGCCATCGCCACGGCCTCCACCATGGCGGAAGCGGAAGAGAAACCCACAGCGTGCATAATCCAGTGGTGACGTCAGCGGGAGCTGGCCGCTGACGTCACCGCCGGCGCATGCACGAACCGGCGAAAGCCTTTCGGCCAGCCCCGCTGCCGAGCGGTGGGCCTGAAAGGCCACTGGCACCGGTTTTTGCGCCAGTCGGCGTGGTGCCAACCGCTCCGGCGCGGGCCTAGCCCCCAAAGGTGTGGTGAATTCCGCACCTTTGGGGAGGCCCAACCCCGGAATGGTTGGCGCCACTCCCCTACGCCGGGTCCCCCCTCCCGCCGGGTAGGGGAGAATCCCGCCCCTGGTCTGGACCATAGGACCATAGGGGTCGACTCCTGTCCTCTTTGCCGACACAACTCCATTGGGGGCCCTGAAAAGAGCCCCAAAGTCCGTTTTCAGCGGGAGCTGCCGAATGTGCGGCTTAGCTCCGCATTGCCGCCACCGGAAGTCATTGTAAATAAATATTGGTGTGGTGACGGAACACCTCCCTCCCGTGGATTACTACATCCCGCCTTGCCAAATCCGCTTTCACCATCCCCACCAAGCTAGTAAGATTATACCTGCGGCATTCATTTTGAAAAACGTGAACGTGGTGACGGGGGGGGGGGGGCATGCTGGCCATGTGCTCACAGAATCACAGAAGCAGTGGCCAACCTCCTAACACCCAGTGTGGACCCCAGCCCTGGGCACATGTCCGCTGCCGGGTGAATGTGGGCTGGGCAGGTCGGGTGGGGGTGGGTGGGGGGTGGGGGGGGGGGGGGGGGGGTGGGGGGGGGGGGGCATGGATGAGGCATGGTGTTGGTGGTTGGCCTGCATTGCAGAACAAAGAGCCAGAAGTCTCATACAGGTTGTGTTGAGGGTTAATGTTCCTCATCCAAGTGTACATCACTGCCCCGCTATCACGATTGTGCTATCCCTACCCTACCTCCCTCCTCTCCAAACCCCCTAGAAAGTACCCTGCCCCTCCCCCCAATGCATACTACATTCCTTACCTCCCACCCACTCTCACACCCCCAGTGCCCTCAGTGATCCTCGACGGGCTTGGCCTTATAGAATCATTGAATCTACAGTGCCATTCGGCCCATAGAGTCTGCACCTGCCCTTGGAAAGAGCAGCCTTCTTTGCTCTACTGCTACATCTAGGTGTGTCCCCAGGATGCACATCCGAGGTGGAGGCTGTCAGCTGATGACCTCGTCCCTTGGCCTTCGATGCCTCTGGAGGGCGTCCTCTGGGGATTCTGGGGCCGGAGAGTCCTGCCGCACTTGTCAGCAGGAAATGCACAGCTGCGCCACCCTGTTCCAAGTGCTGGCTGAGCGATGCGGACTCACCAGAGGGGTGGAACTTGGGAGTTGGTGGCCACTGTAGCTACTCCGTAGGATGGGTCTGGGTTGCCACCCAGTTGGTGCTCATGGGGCCCTGGGTTCACCTAGGGACAGACGGGCAGCTGGTTTGAGCCCCGGCTGCCGCATCATCTGGCTGTGGTCGCAACCTGGCAGTGTTGGCCTCGGTGTCATGCATTGTCGGCGACATTCCGTGTGCCTCTTGGACTCCTCCAATCAGCTATGGAGCTGCTGGAGTGTCGCTGACATCTCCCCCTGAATGTCCTGGCCACAGTCTAACATCGCCATCAGCTCCAGGTAAACCTGCTCCAGAGGCTCAGCATATGACTGGGACCCAGCTGGGTCCTGGATCCAGCAGCCCTCCAACTGCTGTCTCGCCTGGGCGTTACTGCCTCCACCCGATGTGCATCAGTAACTGTGTGGTGATCACCAGATTGTGCCCCAGAAGCCTGTCTACTAATGTTTCCCACTGAGGTGCATGTCTCTGCGCTAGTGGAGGGTGGGGATGACAGCTGTGATGCATCGACTGTGGCACTCTTAGAGCTCTCCCCCGAGGTGGTCTCATGGGTGGGGTCATCCAGGATGGGCCAACGGCATCGCCTGGAGGACCTGCTGTGGAATGAACATGTGGTTAGTGGGAGGGGTGTGTCAGTCTGTATGGCAATAACGATTCAAGTATGACAGTCCATCTGGGTGGGGCCCGGTGAATCCTCACCTCTGCGGCGTGCGCCGACCTCCGCATTGATGGCCACCCCTGTCATCTCCAGGGCCTGCTCCTCAAAGGTGGTGAGGATTCTAAGGTCCGGCACCCGTCCGCCAGTCTTGGCCCTCTCCCAGAATTTGTGGGAGAGCTTTTACAGCGGAGACACAGAGAGGGCATCATTAGCCACACACATGGGTCAAAGTGCTGGGGATAGGGTGTGTGAAGGAAGGTGGAGTCTGAAGGGTGGGTTGTGGGGAGCAGATGGAGGGTCAGAGGGGTTGGAGGGGGGGTCTGGTTGTATTGGGGGTGGCAAAGTTCCGGAGGGGGGTGGGTCAACTCACCACCTGTGCTGCCCAGTGTAGGTCATTGACCTTCTTACGGCACCGGAGGCCAACTTACGGCCGCTGTCACTTCATCCCAGGTGACACTGGTTGCCCTGTGGCTCACCCTTCGGGACCTTTGGGAGAACAGGACAGCCAGAGCCTTCCCAGGTCTGCATCCCTGAATCGCGGGGCCGGTCGTCTGGGCGCCATAGCTGCGCGCTGACTGGGGCTGGCCGTGCGAGAGCTGTTTAAGTGCTGCTCGGCCTTGTTAGCGGGGGAGGGTCTGTCAAGCGGGGTACTGGCGAATGGCTGACAAGCCTTAATTCCTTCATTAGTGGCATGAAGCCCGTGGGGCCTCGATAAGTGAAGCAGTTTATGTTGAATAGCGTTGCCAGCCTTGCTGGGGCAAGTGTCGGGAAGCTCATGGCAGTTCTTGCTGGCTTCCACACTTCGAAATCTTTCTGGAGAATCATGCACACAGTAACTCCTTACATGGATAGCTGTAAAAATAAGAGAACCATACCTAGTAAGTAAGAAATAACTGAATTAATTGTAAATAGGACTCTATCTTATTTATTCTAAGGTCAAGCATTTTATGTTCATTAATAATATTATGCTGAGAAAAATAATGCTTATTGGGCCTTTTTGTGGGATTTCCCTGTCACAAAAGCAGGATCTTAAAAGCCCATTACCCGAGAACCTAATATTGGTGCTGCTGTACTGAAAAGCAAATGTTTAGTGTATAAAATTGGCCTCAACACATTGTTTAGGCGCTAAAGTTGCCTTTTGGGGACCAAGGTGGCATGTGTGTACATTTCTACTGTAACTAGCACTTGGTGAAGGCATTCATATGTAGGCAGCTAACATCAGACATAATTGTGAATAGCAGCAGATCATGACATCCATCAGTTAATCATTACGGAGATATGGCTGCAAGGTGATCAAGGATGGGAACAGAACAGTGAAGGCTATTCAGTTTTTGGGGAGGACAGACAGGAAGGTGGTGGTGTTGCATTGTTGATTAAAGAAGATATTGATACAATATTGAAGAAAGATAGTAGCACAGATGTTGTGGAATCTGTATGGGTCGAGTAAAGATACACCAAGGGGAAAGAAAAATCATTCATAGACGTGGTATACAGTCCACCAAACTGCAGTGGTAATGTTGAGAATAGCATCAGACAGGAAATCAGAGATTGACATGATAAAGGAACATATGTGATTATGGGTGACTTTAATCTGCATGTAGATTGGATGAGTCAAATCAGTACAATAGAGGAGGAATTTTTGGAATTTTTACGGGATGGTTTTCTGGACCAATACGTTGAGGAACCAACAACAGACCAAGCCATCTTGGACTGGGTGTTCTGCAATGAAAAAGGATTAGTTGGCAATCTAGATGCGAGACAACCCTTTGGGATGAAAGCACAATGGTTAGTATTGTTGCTTCACAGCACAAGAGACCCGGGTTTGAATCCTGGCTTGGGTCACTGACTGTGCAGAGTCTGCACATTCTCTCCATGTCAGTGTTGGTTTCCTCCGGGTGCTCCGGTTTCTTCCCACAAGTCCCGAAAGGTAAATGGGGCATTCTGAATTCTCCCTCAGTGTACCCAAACAGGCACCGGAATGTGGCGACTAGGGGATTTACACAGTAACGTAATTGCAGTGTTAATGTAAGCCTACTTGTGACACTAATAAAGATTATTATTATTATTCACCTCATCAAAGATCAACTGCCCTCTGGTGTCATTGTTAAATACTACCTAGATGAAAAACTCTTTCGACATCAGCACCTCTGTCATGCCAAATATAAATTGACCACCATGAACATACAGGATCTATAGTTTGCAGATGATTGAACTGATGTTGCCCACTCTGCACCAGATTTGCAAGCCACTCTTGATCTCCTCAATTGTGTTTACAAGAACCTCAGCCTGTCTTTGAATGTTGATAAAACTTAACTAAAAATTTCACCTCCCACATATGTTGAAGGAGAAACTCTGGAATATGTTGAGCAGTTCCCAGAACTCTCAAAAGGCCACCATTGACAAGAGATTCAACACCATATCAGGCACAACAGTTCAGCCTTCTACGAACTACAGTAGCGAATGTTTGACAAGAAAGACCTCCACAACTAGTGGTGTTCCACAGGGACTAGTACTGGGACCTCTGCTGTTTGTAATATATATAAATGATTTGGAAAAAACTTACTGGGTCTGATTAGCAAGTTTGCTGATGATACTAAGATTGCAGGAGTTGCGGATAGTGATGAAGATTGTCAGAGAATACAACAGGATATAGATACGCTGCAAAATTGGGCAGAGAAATGGCAGATGGAATTTCATAGAATCATAGAATTTACAGTGCAGAAGGAGGCCATTCGGCCCATCGAGTCGGCACCGGCCCTTACAAAAAGCACCCTTTTGAAGCCCATGTATCTCCCCTATCCCCATAACCCAGTAACCCCCACATAACATGTTTTTTTGGACACTAAGGGCAATTTAGCATGGTCAATCCACCTAACCTGCACATCTTTGGACTGTGGGAGAAACCGGAGCACCCGGAGGAAACCCACGCAGACACGGGGAGAACGTGCAGACTCCGCACAGACAGTGACCCAGCTGGGAATCGAACCTGGGACCGTGGAGCTGTGAAGCAACTGTGCTAACCACGATGCTACCGTGCTGCCCACTAACCCGGACAATTTAACCCGGACAAATGCAAGGTGATGCATTTTGGTAGGTCCAATTCAGGTAGGAGCTTTAAAATAAATGGCAGAACCATCAGGAGCATAGAGACATGGAGAGATCTGGGCGCGCAGGTCCACAAATTCTTAAAAGTGGGAAAGGCAGCACGGTGGCCTAGTGGTTAGCACAACCGCCTCACGGCGCTGAGGTCCCAGGTTCGATCCCGGCTCTGGGTCACTGTCCGCGTGGAGTTTGCACGTTCTCCCCGTGTCTGCGTGGGTTTCGCCCCCACAACCCAAAAATGTGCAAAGTAGGTGGATTGGCCACGCTAAATTGCCCCTTAATTGGAAAAAAAAATAATTGGCTAATCTAAATTTATTAAAAAAAAGTGGCAGCACAGGTGGAAATGGTGGTAAAGAAAGCATATGGCATGCTTGCCTTCATAGGATGCCGTATTGAGTATATAAACTGGAAAATTATGTTACAGCTATATAGTACGTTGATTAGGCCACATTTGGAATACAGTGTCCAATTCTAGTCACCACACTACTGGAAGGATGTGGTGACTTTGGAGAGAGTACAGAAAATGTTTACCAGAATGTTGCCTGGTATGGAGGGCATTAGCTATAAAGGAGAGATTGAATAAACTGGGATTGTTCTCCCTAGAGAGACGGAGGCTGAGAGGCAACCTGATAGAAGTTTATAAAATTATTAGGGGTATAGATGGGGTGAACAGTTGGAGGCTTTTTCCCAGGGCGGAATTGAAAATTACAAGGGGGCACAAGTTCAAGGTGAGGGGGGATAGGTTCAGTGGAGATGTGCGGAGGGAATTTTTTACACAGAGGTTGGTGATGGCCTGGAATGCACTGCCAGTGAAGTGGTTGAGGCAGATACGTTAGCGAACTTTAAGACTTATCTGGATAGGCACATGAACAGATGAGGTATAGAAGGATACAGGCGGTTGAGCTAGATAGGCCATATGATCAGTGCAGGCTTGGAGGGCCGAAGGGCCTGTTCCTGTGCTGTATTGTTCTTTGTTCTTTGTAAGTCAACAAAAGTCCTAGAATACAGAGCAGTTGTTGTCACCATGCTCTTGTATTGCAGTGAGACCTATACTGTGTATCAGTGAAAATTAGGAGCGCTAGAGAAATTCAGTCAGCAATGTATCTGCAGCATCCTTCGGATTCAATGGGAGGACTGTCGAACAAACGCCAATCCTTCTTGAAGCCAGCTACCCAGGTATTCAGGCAAAACTCCTACTAAACCATCTTTGACGGACTAGACATAGTGTCCAGATAACTGAAAAGCACCTCCTTGAAAGACACTCTGAATTTCTCCTTAGATCACAGCAGCATTCACATTAATGAAGCTAGTTACCAATTGTTCAAAATGGCAATGACTTGTCCATCAAGCTGCACCATACTTTGAGTCACAGTATTTCAATGATGAGGTAGAGCAGCAGCAGGGAAAAAAAGGAAGCAAGTCCTGCATTACCTCATGGGACATACTGCCCATGTGCCCAAAGATATGTTGGACGTGAATCAGCCTGGTAAGTCACATGAAGACCCATGATAGAACTTCACAAACATGAGTAGGCATATCTTTCAATTAAGGGACAGCCTATGACAATTTTATAGTCCTATTCCACTGAGTCATTCTACCTTCCATTCATCAGTGTGTGAAGTCTGAAGACTGACAGAAAGGAAACATGTAACTAAGCATGTTAATTTTGTAATTATTATATTATAATTTGGATCATTTTTCATGATATTTGATACAGTACTGACATTTATTCATTTCTCTGTCTTTCTCTCGCGTTGTTTAAAAATGTAGAAAATAGCATGGAAGGATCTTTTGGTTACCATAGTATACAAATATTAAACAAAATCATAAAATTTTGGAAATATACAGCAGATCAGCCAGAATCTATAAATACATGACTTAATATTTTAGATGTTGGCAATTTTCCAGAACTTGAACATGAAAGGTAGCATTTTAGGGGGCATAAATGTACAGGGTGGCTTCAGCATTGCAACAATGCTAACTTTATTTGCAAATAGCACATCAAGGCACAAACTTACTGAAGTGATCTGAGATGGCAAAGGAGTAACTTTACAGTGGCAGAGGATTGGTAAAGGCACATACTTAAGGTCATTGTTAAAGACACAAGAGGCAATATGAGGAAAATATTTTTACACAGCAAATTACAATCTGGAATGTACAGATTGTAAGGGAGCTGGAAGTAGTTTCCATAATAATTTTCAAATTGGAATTGTTGAATATTTAAAAATGAGAAATTCCAGTTCACTGGACTGTTTCCTGGGATGGCAAGATTGACCTCTGAGGAGAGATTGAGGAAACTGACCCTGTGTTCTCCAGAGTTTAGAAGAATGAGAGGCCATCTCACTGAAGCAGACAAAATTCTTCCAGGGCTTGGCAGGGTAAATGCAGGAAGGATGTTAACCCTGGCTTTTACCACTGATATGAGGAGAAATTTCTTCATTCAGAGGGTGGTGAATGTTTGGATTCACGCTTTCTGCTCCAGAAAGCTGTGGAGGCACAGTCGTTGAGTACATTCAAGACAGATGATTAATAGACTCCTAGCTATTAAATATATCAGTGGATATGGGGATAGTGTGGGAAATGGCATTGAGGTAGAAGATCAATCATTTATTTATTTAAAAATAAATTTAGAGTGCCCAATTCGTTTTTTTCCAATTAAAGGGCAATTTAGTGTGGCCAATCCACCTAACCTGCATGTCTTTTGGGTTGTGGGGGTGAAACCCACGGAAACACGGGGAGAATGTGCAAACTCCACACGGACAGTGACCCAGAGCCGGGATCGAACCTGGGACCTCGGCACCGTGAGACTGCAGGTCTAACCCACTGCGCCACCGTGCTGCCCTAAGATCAACCTTGATCTAGTTGAATGGCAGAGCAAGCACAATGGGCTGAATGGCTCGTATGCTCAAATATTTCACGTATGAGACAAGCTGCCTGGATTGTACACAGAACAATACTTTTCACTGTACCTGGGTACACCAATAAATCTAAATCCAAATCATATGATCTTGGACAATGGGGAAAAAGGGGTGAGTGGGTTGAGACTAAATAAATCATTTTTTCAGAGAGAAGTGGCTGGACCAAATGGCTTCCTCCTGTGCTGTATCATTCTATGATCCAATGACATCCTTGTCTAAGCTCTACTTGCTGTATAGCTACTAGTGTGAAGGGACTGATGTGCACACTCAGTAATTTGGGGGGAAAGCAGGCACTGAAATCACTGGGGTGTTGGGGGGGAAAATAAATAACCATTGGAAAGAAATTACTCAGCTGCAAATGAGTCAGGAAACACCCAAAAAAAAGTCATGATGGAAACCTCAGTTGCTGCTGTCCAACCCTGGACCAAAAGGTGCAATTTAAAGCGCCACGACGTCAGCATTGGCTGTCAGCCAATGGGAGGGACGATCTGACCTCACATCCGGTGACGTCACGAATGACACGTGGATTCCAAGATGGCGCAGATGAGGGTAAGAGGAAAAGTCCCCCCCCCCCTCCCCAATAACAGCTCCAGTTTTGCCCCTCAGTTCGGAGGGGAGGAAAGGGTGGGAGGAATGAGGGTGTTAGTTAGAGGCTGCGGCGGTCCGCCATGAAAGTGGCGTTCCGCTCTCTCAATCCTCTCAGCTAACGATGGCCTAATAGACCAGCTCTGGGCTGCTGTTCATCAAGGGATTGAGTAATATGGGGAGCAGTAACTCCGGCGGGGGAGGAATAGAGCAAGTCCCAGCTCTGCTCATCTGTTCGCTCCCCTCTTTTCATATCAGTTCCTGTTTCCCTTCTCCCCCACCCCCCACCAAAAACAAATCTTCCCTCGATCATATTTTTGCACGGGTCTCTTTTAACTTAAGGAATGCAGTGTCAACCCATCCGTACCACGACATCCTTGTGTTTTACACATATGGGTTGTGGAAGCACTTTGTTGATATTGTCGTCCAAATGTGTTGATGTTAATTGCTTTGACTGTTATGCTAGTCATGGTTGTAAATTTAAAAAAAAAGTTATCACAAGCTATTACAATGACTCGTCACAGGCATACAGTTTTGCAGCACAGAAAGATGCCCTTTAGCCCGTCATGTCAGTGCCAGCCATCAAACACCTATCTATTCTAATCCCATTTTCCAGCACTTGTTCTGTAGCCTTGTATGCTACAGCATTTCAATGCTCATCCAGATGCTACTTAAATGTTGAGGGCTCCTGCCTCTACCACCTTTTCAGGCAGTGAGTTACAGATTCCCACCAGGCCGTAGGTGAAAAGATATTTCCTCCAATCAGCTTTAAATCTATTGCCCCTTACCTTAAATCTGTGACCCCTGGCTATTGACTTGTCTACTAAGGGGAATGGTTTCTTCCTAACTACCTTATCTGTATCACTCATAATTTTGTACACCTTGATGAGGTTGGGAGTAGAGCCTTCTCTAAGGAAAACAACCCCAGCCTCTCTTCATAGGTGAAGTGCTCCAGCCCAGGCAAGACCCTGGTGAATCTTCTCTGCAACTTTTCTAGTACAATTGCATTCTTCCTGTTGTGTGGTGACCAGAACGCATGCCGTACTCTAGCTGTGGCCTAACAAGCATTTTATTCAACTCCATCATAAACACCCCGCCCCCGCTCTTGTATTCTGTGCCTCGAATAATAAAGGTAAGTGTAGGTGGGGGCCGCATGAAATAGTTTGATTTTCATGGGTACCAATCCCCCCCGCCCCCTTGCTGTATTTCTGAGAATCTTAACATTTTTACAAGAGGTTTATTGGCATGGTTTATATTTTTTCTCCTAACTGAATGCCTGGCAGTGCAATTATACTTATATGCGGTGCTTCCAGTCGTGTTTGTCAATTTTGTTTTCTGGGGATTGGCAGGGTATCCAGGAATTTGCTTGGTAGGTTATTGGTAGCATGTTGACTTTTGAAGAGGGATCTTGGGAGTTTTTCACCATTCTCAAAAGAATTCTTGTGAAAATTGCAACATGTTGGTGTAAAACAAAATACTGCTTTGATATAAAGATTTATACAGTTTACTGTTAACTGTACCGTTAGGCTATATTGAAAGGATGATAAATGAATACTAGATGGATGGCTGGATTTTTTTATTGTCACGTGTACCGAAGTACAGTGAAAAGTATTTTTCTGCGAGCAGCTCAACAGATCATTAAGTTCATGGGAAGAAAAGGGAATAAAAGAAAATACATAATAGGGCAACACAAGATATACAATGTAACTACATAAGCACCGGCATCGGGTGAAGCATACAGGATGTAGTGTTAATAAGGTCAGTCCATAAGAGGGTCATTTCGGAATCTGGTGACAGTGGGGAAGAAGCTGTTTTTGAGTCTGTACGTGCGTGTTCTCAGACTTCTGTATCTCCTGCCCGATGGAAGAACTTGGAAGAGTGAGTAAGGCAGGTGGGAGGGATCTTTGATTATGCTGCCCACTTTCCCCAGGCAGCGGGAGGTGTAGATGGAGTCAATGGATGGGAGGCAGGTTCGTGTGATGGATGGGCAGGATGATAAATGAGTACTGATCTTGCAAAAAAACTATCAAAGGATGTTAGATGTTCAGAAGTTGTTTCACTTTTTTTTGAACTTGATGCAAAAAACCCCCCAGTTTATTTGCTATTTTATTCTGGGAGAGACACTGGTTGTGTAACTGCACTGGTAATTCAGAGGCCCAGGCTAAACTCTTTGGTTGTGGGTTCAGATCCCACCATGGCAGATGGTGCATTAATACATCTGGAATTAAAAGCTAGACTCGGTAATGGTGACTATGACAGCTATCGTTGATTGTTGCAAAAACCCATCTGGTTCACTAACAGGTTTTGAGGAAAGGAAATCTGCTGTCCTTACCTGGTCTGACTGACATATGACTCCAGATCCACAGTACCGCAAGCCACCCCGTTCAAGGACAATTTGGGATTGGCAACAAATACTGGCCTCGCTGACAATGCTTACATCCCGTGAAAGAATAAAGAAAGAAAAATGCCTGGCATAATGAATAAAACTAAAGCATATTTGGACCAATGCATGTTATGATGTGGATGTGTCTTGACACCTGTACAATAAGCAATTGGAGGCAAACCTTTGTTAGGGTAATTTTGAATACATTTTATTGTTGCAGGATACTATTTACTACTTGAGTATGAACTGTTCTTGCCACAGTTATGGATCTCTTATTGACAGGGAATGCTCACAAATTGTCAGCATTATTTTTATGTTTTGTCAAGAATCTGGAAAAATGATTTTGAATAAATACACATCAAATGTAAGAGTCACATAATTGGATTGGATTTGTTAATTGACACATGTACCTAGGTACAGTGAAAAGTATTGTTCTGCATGCCGCTCAGACAGATCGTTCTGTACACAAAAATAAAATACATAATAAGGCAAACATAAAATACGCAATGTAAATACATACACAGGCACTGGGTGAAGCATATAGGACTGTAGTACTACTCAGTAGTGAAGATGTGTGAAGAGATCAGTTCAGTCCATAAGAGGGTCGTTTAGGAGTCTGGTAACAGCGGGGAAGAAGCTGTTTTTGAATCTGTTAGTGCGTTTGTCAACTTTTGTATCTCCTGCCCGATGGAAGAAGTTGGAAGAGTGAGTAAGCTGGGTAGGACGGGTCTTTGATTATGCTTCTCAGTTTCCCAAGGCAGCGGGAGGTGCAGACAGTCAATGGATCGGAGGCGGGATTTTGTGATGGACTGGGCAGTGTTCACGACTGTAGATTCTTACGGTTTTGGGCCGAGCAGTTGCTATACCAGGCTGTGATGCAGCCAGATAGGATGCTTTCTGTGATGCACCTGCTGTAAAAGTTGGTAAGAGTCAATGCCGAATTTCCATAGTTTCCTGAGGAAGTATAGGCGCTGTTGTGCTTTCTTGGGCGCAGCATCAACGTAGGTGGACCAGGATAGATGTTTGGTGATGTGCACACCTAGGAATTTGAAGCTGTCAACCATCTCCACCTCAGCCCATTGATGCAGACAGGGGTACTATACTTTGCTTCCTGAAGTCAATGAGAATTCTAAATTCTCCCTCTACCCAAACAGGCGCCAGAATGTGGTGACTGGGAGCTTTTCATAGTAACTTCATTGCAGTGTTAATGTAAGCCTACTTGTGACAATAAAATATTATTTATTTATTATTATGACCAGCTCTTTAGTTTTATTGACATTGAGGGAGAGATTGTTGTCGTTACACCACTTCACTAATAATAATAATTATCCCTTATTGTCACAAGTAGGCTTCATTGAAGTTACTGTGAAAAGCCCCTAGTCGCCACATTCTGGCGCCTGCTCAGGGAGGCCGGTACGGGAATTGAACCCACGCTGCTGGCATTGTTCTGCATTAAAAAACAGCTGTTTAGCTCACTGTGCTAAACCAGCCCCTATCTCCCTCCTGCATTCTGACTCATCGTTGTTCGCGATCCAACCCACTACAGTTGTGTCGTCAGCAAACTTGTAGATGGAATTGAGACAAATTTTGCCACGCAGTGTGTGTTTATAGGGAGTATAGTAGGGGCCTATGTACACAGCCTTGCGGTGCCCCGGTATTGAGGACTAACGTGGAGGAGGTGTTGTTTATCCTTACTGATTGTGGTCTATGGGTTAGAAAGTCGAGGATCCAGTTGCAGAGTGAGGAGCCAAGTCCTAGATTTTGGAGCTTTGATATGAGCTTGGCTGGGATTATGGTGTTAAAGACGGAGCTGTAGTCAATAAATAAGAGTCTGATGTCGGAGTCCTTGTTGTCGTGATGCTCCAGGGATGAGTGTAGGGCCAGGAAGGTGGCACCTACTATGGACCGGATGAGGTGGTAATTGTTCATATTTTAAAAGCATTCTGAATGTTAGAGTAAGATCATCATGTTAATGTTTCAAATTGATGGCCTTGCTTTAGAACAGGAGAGCTGACTGAAGGATGTTGATCTGAAACAGTAACTTTGTTTCTCTCTTTGCATATGCTGCCTGACTGGAGTATTTTCAGCATTTCCTGTTTTTAGCCCTATGATTTCCAGCATCTACATCTGTATTTTGTTTGAATAAAATCCTCTTATCTTGGTCGATCTTTGGGTCCTTCGCTTTAGAAAGATTGTTTGGCAATGTGAAGATCATGGTGAAGTCTGAAAAATCTGATTTGTGTAACTGATGTTTAATGCTTGTCAAAACATCAGAAAATAAATGCAGATTTGGAGACAATTTGTTTCCATTCAAAACAATCTGTGGCATCCAAATGTTTCCTGAATGATTCCAAGGTTACTGCCTCCTTAATTGTACCTGGAAGTCCATTCTTTGATGTCAGTCCTAAATTGCAGGAGAAGCCCTTTTTGTAAATAGAAATGCTGTTAGAGAAAACAGTTGACTTGAGTGCCTCTCCTGAGACGTTTTCTCTTTATTTGAAGATAAGTCTTGTTAACTTGTTTGCAAATCTGTTGATTCCAGAAGTGTAACAGTTGAAGTCATATTAGCTGATAGTATCCGCAACCCATAGTTTTTAAAAACTAGATATTTGATTTGGTTCCATTATATTCTACTTATTAGGCTTCTCCATCTCCAGTTGGGTCGTAGAACATTTGTATGGGCTTTTTATGGTAAGACTCGCTCTTGCAGGAATGTAAAATGATAATTGATAAAAAGGTTATTTATTTTGCTGTTATTTGAGAAACTGAAGTGAAGAGCCGTGGTGCCTATTTCAAGACATCATTAGGTTAAAAAGAATAAAAGGAGACAACTAGGTTATAGCAAACGTTGGTTGCAAAGCCAATGGGTCGTAGGAGAAAAGGAGGACTGGTAGGGGAAATAAAAATAAAAACCTTGTATTTATAATATCACCTGTCATGACTTCAGGCTTCCGCATGCCAGTGAATGTTGGGGAGGGGGGTGGGGGTGGCATGCTTCAAGGTCTTAGAAATGAATATGTAGGTGTAGGAGAAGAATGCGGTGTGGATGGTACATATCAGGAATGTGAAATTGAAGAAAATCAAATATTTAACTTGATATTATATGGTGTTGCAACATAGAGAAAATTGTTATGTTTAGGTAGCTCATTTAACCAGATCCCTATGCAAAGTTATTAGAACATAGAACATACAGTGCAGAAGGAGGCCATTTTGCCCATCGAGTCTGCACCGACCCACTTAAGCCCTCACTTCCACCCTATCCCCGTAACCCAATAACCCCTCCTAACTTTTTGTAGATAGTTAACCTTATTGTAGATATATTAAAATAAGCAGTTTGCACTGAGTGCTGAATTTGGGCGCATTTGAGTGCTATAGTGAGAGCTTGATGACAGGGATATTAAGGGCTCATTTTTATTTAAAGTCTAGTGTTTTACTTAGTTAATTAACTTAAAAGTTGCTGTTTGGTTTAGAAGAAGGTGAATTATAAATTAGCTTTAAACAAAGGTTCTACTTGTAGCTACTTGAAGCTGGAGCTTCTTAATTAATTGGATTAGGCCAGTTTTCAGAGGCTAGAGCCACAGTATAAAGGTGAGCCAGCTACAGTGCAGACTTTGGGTGCATTTGAGTGAGTGCTGAATTTGGGTGCATTTGAGTGAGTGCTGAATTTGGGTGCATTTGAGTGAGTGCTGAATTTGGGTGCATTTGAGTGAGTGCTGAATTTGGGTGCATTTGAGTGAGTGCTGAATTTGAGTGCTGTAGTGAGAGTTTGGTGACTGAGGGAGTAAGGTGCTCCTTTCATTTCATTTCCTCAGAGTGTGAAGGGAGCCGGGAGTTTACAGAGAATGCAGCTGACTGGGAGCAGAGTCGGGGGGCGGAGTTCCAGTTGGTCCACCGGGCAGCTATATTCTGTAAGGTAGGAGGGGATGGAGGCTAGGGCAGTTGCATGCTCCTCCTGTAGGATGTGGGTGGTGAGGGATACCGCCAGTGTCCCCACTGACTATACCTGCGGGAAGCGCACCCAACTCCAGCTCCTCAGATACTGTGTTAGGGAACCAGAGCTGGAGATGGATGAACTTCGGATCATCCGGGAGGCAGAGGGGGTAATCGAGAAGAGTTACAGGGAGGTAGCCACACCGAAGGTACAGGACAAGAGTAGCTGGGTTACAGTCAGGGAAAAGAAAATGAACGGGCAGACAGTGCAGGGATCCTTCGTGGCCGAACCCCTTCACGACAAGTATACCGCTTTGGATGCTGTTGGGGGGCTGTGACCTACCGGGGGAAGGCCCTAGCGGTTAGGTCTCTGGCACTGAGTCTGTGGCTCAGAAGGGAAGGGGGGAGAATAGAAAAGCAATAGTGATAGGAGACTCGATGGCTAGGGGAATAGATAGGAGATTCTGTGGTCGGGAGCGAGACTCGAAAAAGGTATGTTGCCTCCCGGGTGCCAGGGCCAGGGATGTCTCGGATCAAGTCTACAGGATTCTTAAGGGGGAGCAACCAGAAGTCGTGGTGCACATAGGCACCAACGACGTAGCTAAGAAAAGGGATGAGGATCTTAAAAATTGATTTTAGGGAGTTAGGTTGGAAGCTAACGAGCAGGACAAGCAGAGTAGTGATCTCTGGATTGCTACCGGTGCCACGTGCAAGTGAGGCAAGGAACAGAGAGCGAGTGCAGCTGAACACTGGCTACAGGGCTGGTGCAGGAGGGAAGGCTTCAGATATGTGGATCATTGGGATATCTTCTGGGGCAGGTGGGACCTGTACATGAAGTACGGATTGCACCTAAACTGGAGGGATATCCTGGGTAGTAGGTTTGCTCGAGCTTTTCGGGAGAGTTTAAACTAGTTTGGCAGACGGATCGGAACCAGGGCTATGGATCAGAGGATAGAGTAGCTGTTGAACAGGCAGAAATAGTATGCAGCAAGTCTGTGAGGAAGGATAGACAGTTAATAGGGCAAAGTTGCACTCAGTGGAATGGGTTAAAGCAGGGGTGGGCAAACTTTTCCGTGCAAGGGCCACATTCAGAAATTCACAATTCACAAAGGGCCGCATAGTATATTAAGTAAAATAATTACTTCACCCGGTTATGATTCTGGGCGCCTCATATAGAACATAGAACAGTACAGCACAGAACAGGCCCTTCGGCCCTCGACATTGTGCCGAGCAATGATCACCCTACTCAAGTCAACGTATCCACCCTATACCAGTAAGTAACCCAACAGCCCCCCCCTCATTAACCTTAAAAAAAAATTTAAGAAAAAAAAATAAAAAAATTTAAAAAAAAAAAATTTTTTTTTTTTTTTTTTTAATGACTTGGTGGGCCGCAGAAATACCTTTGGCGGGCCGCATGCGGCCCGCGGGCCGTAGTTTGCCCACCCCTGGGTTAAAGTGTGTCTGTTTCAATGCAAAGAGTGTCAGGAATAAGGGAGATGAACTTAGAGTATGGATCAGTACTTGGAACTACGATGTTGTGACCATTACGGAGACATGGATTTCACAGGGGCAGGAATGGTTGTTAGATGTTCCGGGGTTTAAATGTTTTCAGAAGAATAAGGAGGGAGGTAAAAGAGGACGGGGAATGGCACTGTTAATTAGGGAGTGCACCACAGCTGAAGAAGAGACGTAGTTGAGCAGTGTTTGACTACTGAGTCAGTATGGGTGGAAGTCAGAAACAAGAAAGGAGCCGTCACATTATTGGGAGTTTTCTATAGACCCCCCAATAGCAGCAGAGAGATTGGGCGTCAGATCTTGGAAAAGTGCAGAAGTAACAGAGTTGTCATGGGTGACTTCAACTTCCCTACTATTGACTGGAACCTCCTCAGTGCAAATGGTTTGGATGGAGCAGATTTTTGTCAGGTGTGTACAGGAAGGATTCCTGACTCAATATGTAGATAGGCTGGGCCCTGTGCTGGTACGAGCCTTCAACGAGGCATGGGAGGGGGGGGCGCTGCCCCCGACAATGTCGCAGGCACTGATCTCTCTGATCTTGAAGCGGGACAAGGACCCCGTGCAGTGTGGGTCATATAGGCCTATCTCGCTCCTGAATGTGGACGCCAAGTTGCTGGCAAAGATCCTGGCTACCAGGATAGAGGATTGTGTGCCAGGGGTGATACACGAGGACCAGACGGGTTTTGTGAAAGGGCGGCAGCTTAATACGAACGTGCGGAGACTGCTAAACGTCATCATGATGCCGGCAGTGGAGGGTGAGGCGGAGATAGTGGTGGCATTGGACGCAGAGAAAGCATTTGATAGGGTGGAGTGGAAGTACCTGTGGGAGACGCTGGAACGGTTTGGATTTGGGGAGGGATTTATTAAATGGGTGAAGCTGCTCTATTCGGCCCCGACGGCAAGTGTAGTGACGAATGGTAGGAGATCGGAGTATTTTGGGCTCCACCGGGGGACCAGACAGGGGTGCCCCTTGTCCCCCCTGCTCTTCGCACTGGCAATTGAACCGTTGGCGATGGCACTGAGGGGCTCAGGGGGGTGGAGAGGGCTGACAAGGGGCGGGGTGGAGCACCGGGTATCGCTATACGCGGACGACCTGCTGCTATACGTGGCAGACCCAGAAGGGGGAATGCCGGAGGTGATGGAACTGCTAGCAGAATTTGGGGACTTTTCGGGGTACAAGCTAAACTTGGGCAAGAGTGAGGTATTTGTGATACACCCAGGGGACCAGGAAGAGGGAATCGGGAGACTCCCGTTTAAGAGAGCAGGAAAGAGTTTTAGATATTTAGGGGTGCAGGTGGCAAGGAACTGGGGGACTCTCCACAAGCTGAACTTCTCCAGGCTGGTGGAACAGATGGAGGAGGAATTTAAAAGGTGGGACATGGTGCCGCTGTCGCTGGCGGGCAGAGTGCAGTCCGTTAAAATGACGGTCCTCCCGAGGTTTTTGTTTTTATTTCAGTGCTTGCCCATCTTCCTCCCTAGGGCCTTCTTCAAAAAGGTGACGAGTAGCATCATGAGCTACGTGTGGATGCACGGCACCCCAAGGGTGAGGAGGGTCTTCTTGGAGCGGAGTAGGGATAGTGGAGGGCTGGCATTACCTAATCTTTCGGGGTACTACTGGGCGGCAAATGTATCGATGGTGCGCAAGTGGATGATGGAAGGGGAGGGGGCAGCTTGGAAACGAATGGAGAGGGCGTCCTGTGGCAACATAAGCCTGGGGGCCCTAGTAACGGCGCCATGGCCGCTCCCTCCCACGAGGTACACCACGAGCCCGGTGGTGGCGGCCACCCTCAAGATCTGGGGGCAGTGGAGGCGACACAGGGGGGAAGTGGGAGGTCTGATGGAGGCACCGTTAAGAGGGAACCATAGATTCATCCCGGGGAACATGGACGGGGGATTTCAGAGCTGGCACAGGGTGGGCATCAGGCAGCTGAAGGATCTGTTTGTAGATGGGAGGTTTGCGAGCCTGAGAGAGCTGGAGGAGAAATTCGGGCTCCCCCGGGAAACATGTTTAGACATTTGCAGGTGAAGACATTTGCTAGACGCCAGGTGGAAGGGTTTCCCTTGCTCCCCAGTAGGGGGGCGAGTGATAGGGTGCTCTCGGGGGTCTGGGTCGGAGGGGGGAGGATATCGGACATCTACAAAGTAATGCAGGAGGCGGAGGAGGCATCAGTAGAGGAGCTGAAAGCCAAGTGGGAGGGGGAGCTGGGAGAACAGATAGAGGATGGGACATGGGCTGATGCCCTGGAGAGGGTTAATTCTTCCTCCTCGTGTGTGAGGCTTAGCCTCATTCAATTTAAGGTGCTACATAGAGCCCATATGACGGGGACAAGGATGAGTCGGTTCTTTGGGGGTGAGGACAGATGTGTCAGGTGTTCGGGAAGTCCAGCGAACCATGTCCATATGTTTTGGGCATGTCCGGCACTGGAGGAGTTCTGGAAGGGGGTGGCAAGGACGGTGTCGAGGGTGGTGGGATCCAGGGTCAAACCAGGATGGGGACTTGCGATCTTTGGGGTTGGGGTGGAGCCGGGGGTACAGGAGGCGAGAGAGGCCGGAATACTGGCCTTTGCGTCCCTAGTTGCTCGAAGAAGGATACTAATACAGTGGAAGGACGCGAGGCCTCCAAGCGTGGAAACTTGGATTAATGACATGGCAAGCTTTATTCAGTTGGAAAGGGTCAAATTCGCCCTGAGAGGGTCGGTACAAGGGTTCTTCAGACGGTGGCAGCCTTTCCTCGACTTTTTGGCTCAGAGATAGGGTACAGAGGTCGCAGCAGCAGCAACCCGGGGGGGAGGGGGGGGGTGGTGGCAACAACGGTTGTGGTGGGTTATTTACGGTTGAAATGCGGGCAAATTTGCTCGCAGTACATGTTTGATGTTGATTGTTGCTTTGTTTGTTTTTGGGGGAGGGGGGGAGGGACAACGCGCGCGCGTGTTCGGGCGGGGGGGGATATTTGTTAAGAGGGAATATTTTGTAATATTTTATAGTTAGTTGGGGTAAATATCTTCATGTAAAAAATTCTTTCAATAAAAATTATTTTAAAAAAAAAAATATGTAGATAGGCTGACTAGGGGGAGGCCATGTTGGACTTGGTGCTCGGAATGTCTCGGTGGGAGAGCATTTCGGTGACAGTGACCACAGCTCCTTGACCTTTACCATAGTCATGGAGAGGGATAGGAACACACAGTATGGGAAGGTATTTAATTGATATGGGGAAATTGTACTGCTATTAGACGGGCTGAGGAGCATAAAGTGGGAACAATTGTTCTTGGGGAAATACACAACAGTAATGTGGGGATTGTTTAAGGAGAACATGCTGTGAGTGCGGAATTGTTTCGAGGAAGGAATGGTATGGTGAAGGAGCCTTGGATGACAAGAGAAGTGGAGCTTCTAGTCAAGAGGAAGCAGGAAGCTTACGCAAGGTTGAGGAAGCAAGGAACTGACTTGGCTCTAGAGGGTTACAAGGTAGCCAGGAAGGAACTCAAAAATGGACTGAGGAGAGCTAGAAGGGGAAGGGGAAAACCCCAAGGTGTTCTACACTTATGTGAGAAATAAGAGGATGATCAGAGTGAGAGTAGGGCTGATCAGGGATAGTAGAGTCTGAAGAGATGGGGGAGGCCCTAAATGAATACTTTACTTCAGTATTCACTAGAGAGAGGGACCTTGTTGCCCATGAGAACAATGTGAACCAGGTTAATAGACTTGAACAGATTGATATTAAGAAGGAGGATGTGCTGGAAATTTTGAAAAGCATCAGGATAGATAAGTCCCCTGGGCCTGACGGGATATACCCAAGGTTACTACAGGAAGTGAGGGAGGAGATTGCTGCGCCGTTGGCGATGATCTTTGCCTCCTCACTCTCCACTGGGGTAGTACCAGATTATTGGAGGGAGGCGAATGTTGTTCCCCTATTCAAGAAAGGGAATAGGGAAATCCCTGGGAATTACAGACCCATCAGTCTTACGTCTGTGGTGAGCAAAATATTGGAAAGGATTCTGAGAGATAGGATTTATGATTATTCAGAAAAACAGAGTTTGATTTAAAGATAGTCCGCATGGCTTTGTGAGAGGCAGGTCATGCCTCACAAGCCTCATTAAATTCTTTGAGGATGTGACGAGACACATTGATGAAGGTCGGGCAATGGATGTGGTTTATATGGATTTCAGTAAGGCATTTGATAAGGTTCCCCATGGTAGGCTCATTCAGAAAGTTATGGGGCATGGGATACAGGGAAATTTGGCTGTCTGGGTAGAGAATTGGCTGGCCGAAAGAAGACAGCGAATGGTAGTGGATGGAAAGTATTCCGCCTGGAGGTCGGTGATCAGTGGTGTCCCGCAAGGATCTGTTCTGGGACCTCTGCTCTTTGTGGTTTTTATAAATGACTTGGATGAAGAAGTGGAAGGGTGGGTTGGTAAGTTTGCCGATGACACGAAGGTTGATGGAGTTGTAAATAGTGTTGAGGATTGTTGCAGGTTACAACAGGACATTGACAGGATGCAGAGGTGGGCTGAGAAGTGGCAGATGGAGTTCAACCTTGATGAATGTGAAATTATTCATTTTGGAAGGTCGAATTTGAATGCTGAATACAGGATTAAAGGCAGGATTCTTGGAAGTGTGGAGGAACAGAGGGATCTTGGGGTCCACATACATAGATCCCTCAAAGTTGGCACCCAGGTTGATAGGGTTGTTAAGAAGGCATATGGTGTGTTGGCTTTCATTAACAGGGGGATTGAGTTTAAGAGCCGCAAAGTTTTTCTGCAGCTTTATAAAACTCTAGTCAGACCATACTTGGAATATTGTGTCCAGTTCTGGTCGCCTCATTATAGGAAGGATGTGGATGCTTTGGAGAGGGTGCAGAGGAGATTTACCAGGATGCTGCCTGGAGGGCACGTCTTATGAAGAAAGGTTGAGGGAGCTAGGGCTTTTCTCACTGGAGCGAAGAAGGCAGAGAGGTGACTTGATAGAGGTGTATAAGGTGATGAGAGGCATGGATCGAGTGGATAGCCAGGGCCTTTTCCCCAGGATGGAAATAGCTGTCACGAGGGGACATAATTTTAAGGTGATTGAGGAAGGTATAGGGGAGATGTCAGAGGTAGGTTCTTTACACAGAAAGTGGTGGGTGCGTGGAATGCACTGCCAGCAGAGGTGGTGGAGTCAGAGACATTAGGGACATTTTAAGCGACTCTTAGACAGGCACATGGACAGCAGTATATTGAAGGGGTGTAGGTTGGGTTGATCTTAGATTACGATAAATGGTCAGCACAACATCGTGTGCTGAAGGGCCTGTACTGTGCCGTACTGTTCTATGTTAAGCAGGAAGTGCAAAACTGTCAGAACTGTAATTTGCATGTAATGTGGGCACACCTAAGTTATTACTCTGCTGTACCACTGGATGTGGAGCCATACTCAACAGGGTTGAGAATCCAAAAATGTTGAGAATATGAAGGAAGTTTTGTCCTATCAAATGAGGCTGAATTTAAACTGATAGGATCATGGAATCTCTACAGTGCAGAAGGAGCCATTCGTCCTATTGAGTCTGCACCGACCCTCTGAAAGAGCATCCTGCCTCGGCCCACACCCCTGCCCTATCACCGTAACCCCACCGAACCTGTACATCCCGGGACCTGCACATCTTTGGACTGCAGGAGGAAACCAGAGGAAACCCACGCAGACATGGGGTGAAAGTGCAAACTCCACACAGATAGTCACCCAAAGCCGGAATTGAACCCAGGTGCCTGGTGCTGTGAGGCAGCAGTGCTAACCATTCTGCCATGCCACCCTCTCATGGCTCAAAGATGAAGGAACAGCATGTTTCTGCCAACACACAATCCCTTGTGTAGTCGTTTAGAATTTATAGAGAACACGTCGTTATGTAAAACAACTGCACCAGTGACTGAATTGACAAGGCCGAAGCAGCTGTCTGTATCCAGTACAACTGTGAGTGCAATTACTGAGTGCAGGTGGGACCAGGAAATGCCAGAATATACTGATCCTTTTAAGGAAGGAAGTCATTTAAAAACTATTGTTCAAAGCCTGTGCCTTTTTCTGAACGTAAGAACTCATTGATTTAGTTAATTTAAGAGTATTAGAACTGAGTAAAATGATCAGTCTTTGGACTTTAATAAAAGCCCATCAAGCTTGCCCTGTTATTTTAGGTTTATTTGGGTTCATATTATTTTCTTGTTTTCTTCTGTCTTTCTGCGACCTATTTTGCTTTACTCCGTTTTGCATCAACATCATATGCTTTCTTGAATAGTTTAAATATATTTTCCTTGGGGGCTGGCTGAGTTTTACATAGAATGTTTAGCAAACTTGGCACTCAGCCTAACTGGTTTATTCCAGCACACAAGCCTGCACTCACACTTCCCAACTGCCCTCTTAGGCAGTTCCTCAGGATTGAGAATGGCCTGCTTCCACTCTGATTTAATGGATTCTGAGTTGGCTGATAAGTCCGATGTGCGACCTGCAGATGCTGCCACATATGGGGCAGGTAGTGCTTGAAGGTCAAGTAGATGAGTTGTTTGAAGATTTGTATACTCCCTCCAACATTTTGACTTTGCCTCTGTGTATTCCCATTGAAGTCTCTTGATGTCTTCAGTGCCTCCTCAAATTAACATTCTATGTTTTGGTCGGTGACAGGTCAAGTACTCCCATGAGTTAGCAGGGATATTTGACTTCCTTGAGGGATGTTCTGAGGAGATCCCTAAACTGTTTCTGCTCCCTTCATGAGTCTCTTACTGCAACTGATTTCTGAGGAAAGCAGTTGCTTTGCGAGTCAGGTGTCGAGCATATGAACGGCATGTCCTGCCCAGTGGAGTTGGTTTTGAGTGATTAGCCTCAATGCTAGGCATGTTGTTTGGGAGAGGATGATCCTGTTAACACCATCTTCCTGCCACTGAATTTGGAGGATTGTGAGAGGACACTGCTGGTGGTACTTCTCCAGTGCATTGAGGTGCCTTCCATAGGGGTTGTCCAAAGAGCATATAGAAGCATGGGGTCACTGCTGCACGGTAAACCATGACCTTCATCTTGTCGTGCTGATCCTGAGTTCCTGGTCCTCAGATACTCTTTCCCTCAGTCGGCCAAAAACTGAGCTAGCAAATTGGAGAGTGATGAATTTCATCGTCCATGTATGCCTTTGTCCAAATGTGAAAAACAGTCCACATTTTCCAAGGTCTTGCAGAGGATCTCATGGGGGAGGGGGCCGAGAACCTTAGTTTTCTAGGTGTCATAGAGTCATAGATGTTTACAGTATGGAAACTGGCCCTTCAACCCAGCCTGTCCATGCCGCCCAGTTTCTATAAATAAGCTCGTCCCACTTGCCCACATTTGGCCTATATCCCTCTATACCCACCCTGCCCATATAACTGTCTAACTGCCTTTTAAAGGTCAAAATTGTACCCGCCTCTACCACTGCCTCTGGCATCCCATTCCAGATGCTCTCAGTTTCAGATGCTTTCAGTTGGTAAGACATGGTGAAAGCATCCTTTTCTCAATTGCTTCAGTAGTCGATAATGACCTGGAGCTCACCTATTCAAACTACCTTTATTCACTGCTCCCAAGTGGATGAATCAGCTTCTCCTTAATTTCTATCAATTTCTACCTGCTTCAGCCTCTCCTTGTGGTAGTGAGTGAATTTTTTATTTGATTGTTAAGCTGCTCTGTTGTGTTTATATGCCCTTGTTCTGGACCATAATAGTTTCTCCACATTCTCCTGATCAAACATATTCATAATTTCAGTGACCTATATCAAGTTTCCTGTTAGTCCTTTGTCCATAGACAGGAGGTTAAACTTGATCAGTT
Source organism: Scyliorhinus canicula (assembly GCF_902713615.1). NCBI lineage: Eukaryota > Metazoa > Chordata > Chondrichthyes > Carcharhiniformes > Scyliorhinidae > Scyliorhinus > Scyliorhinus canicula. The sequence goes on from NC_052152.1 coordinate 178,880,061, forward strand.
TTTGCCTTATTCCTCTTCCTAAATTGAACAAACTACACTTGACTGTATTGAATTTAATTTGTCATTTATCTGCCAATTCTGCAAGACCTTAGGTCCACCAAGCCTGCGCCGATCCAGATTCCTTATTTAGATCTACTACTTATTGCCCAAACAATATGTATCCCTCCATTCCCCACCGGTTCATGTGTCTATCAGGATACATCTTCAACATTACTATCATTCCTGCCTCTACCACATCCACTGGCAACATGTTCCAGGCACTCACCACCCTCTGCATGAAAAACTTTCCCCGCACATCTCCCCGAAACGGCCCCCCTCTCACCTTGAAACTGTGTCCCCTTGTAATTGAATCTTCCACCCAGGGAAAAAGTGTATGACTATTCACCCTGTCTATACTGTAATGATATGTATAATGCCAGTATAGTAAAGAGTTAATATGTGAATCTATGTGTAAATCAAACACAGAGGGTGTCCTAAATTCACTGTATATAAGACAGCATCTCTCGGAATTCTGGGAGAAGTTGAGGAGAACATGAAGGGAGCAGAGTGAAAGTTGAATAGAGAAGTATAGCACAAGGTCAAGTCATAGTGTAGTTTCAAGTCATAGTGTAGTTTAATAGTTAAATAGAATGTTGAATGCTATAGTACAAATTCAGTATCATTAGTTTATTTGTAACTCAATAGTGTGCGAACTTCATTTTTGGTTAGTAGTGTAAAATTAATTCATTTTGATTCAATCTTATTTGTATATTCTTTGTTAGCACTACATCTGGCTGCCTTGGAGGAAAAGGCAGGGAACATAACATATACCTCTCGTAATTTTGTAGACCTCAATCAGGTCTCCCCTCAGCCTCTGTCTTTCCAACGAAAACAATTCGAGTTTATTCAACCTCTCCTCATATCTAGCACCCCCCAGACCGGGCAACATCCTGGCAAACCTTCTTTGCACTCTCTCCAAAGTATCCATGTCCTTCTGGTAATGTGGCAACCAGAACTGCATGCAATATTCCAAATGTGGCAGAACTAAAAAATTTTATGCGACAGTAACATGATCTGCCAACTCATGTAATCAGTGCCCTGACTGAGGAAGGCAAGCATGCCGTATGCCTTCTTGACCACCTTATCCACATGCATTGCCACTTTCATGGAACTATGGACCTGAATGCTCAGATCCCTCTAAATATCATGCTCCTAAGGATTCTGCCATATACTGTATAATTCACACCTGAATTTGATCTTTCAAACACCATTCTGAAAAACTCCCTTCCACTGTTACTCTGTCTCCTGTTGCCAAGCCAGTTCTTTATCCATCTAGTTAGCGCACTTCAAATCCCATGCAACTTTTACTTTTTGTACCAGTCGACCATAAGGGACCTTGTCAAACGCCTTAATAAAGTCCATGTAGACATTCACAGCCTTTCCCATATCAATTAATTTTGTCGTCAACTCAAAAACACTCCATCAAGTTGGTAGGACATGACTTCCCCGCACAAAACCATGTTGCCTACCACGAACAAGTCCATTAGCTCCCAAATGTGAATAAATTCCACTCCTCAGTATCTTCTCCGACAGCTTCCCCACACTAACGCCAAGCAAGGGGGGAGAGAGAGTGGGGGGCGAGAGAGAGAGTGGGGGTGGGGGGGGGGGGGCAGAGAGAGGGAGTGGGGTGGGGGGGGCAGAGAGAGGGGGTGTGGGGGCAGAGAGAGAGTGGGGGGTGGGGGCAGAGAAGAAGTGGGGGTGGGGGCAGAGAGGAGAGTGGGTGGGGGCAGAGATGAGAGTTGGGGGGGGGCAGAGAGAGTTGGGGGGCGGGGGCAGAGAGAGAGAGTGGGGCGGGGCAGAGAGAGAGAGTGGGGGCGGGGGGCAGAGAGAGAAGTGG